>NW_027223760.1:34277500-36677500 GCF_028538775.1 Myotis yumanensis | reverse complement strand
TATTTTTTTTAAATTTCTAAACAGTTTTATTGAGAGGTGTTGTTTGCCTGGAAATACACTAGAACTTGGGGAAGAGGATACATTCACTTTGAAAGATAAGATTTTTCCCACCACTATGAGAAAGGCATGGTGCAGGGTGAGCACACAGCAGTGTGGATCTGTATTCCCACCTCCTTGTCCTTTGTTTGCATTTCTTTCTTTATTTAGCAAGTACCAGAGAATAATAACACAAAGACAAGAAAAAAAATCCAGGCCACACCAGGGCAGAGAGGGTCAAGGATCACACATCTGCAACTTTGTCAACTGTGTGTCTTTGCTTTCCCACAATGACTCACCCAGATATTCCCATCTTGATGATAAGGTTTCCAGTTCCTCCCAGTGTCACTGTAGAGCATGCGGTATTGGGTCACCCAGTCTGAACTGCTGTATCTTCCTTGGGTTGCAATGGCACTGATTTGCTTCCGATTGCCAAAGTCAACCTGAAGCCATTGATAATGGTCACTGTCAGATGGAGACCATCCCCCGGCACCTGAACAAAGTAGAGACAAAAGGGGAGAATAGATATTTAAAGTTAAACTTCTATAATTGACAATGGATTATTTTCCATCTTATAGTTGGCCTTGGCAGTGCTGTATTTCACACAGATATTATGAAATGTCCTTTACAGATGCCACTGGGACTTCCACTAATATTCTTCCAGCTGGGTTACAGTGATGCTCTAACCTCTTTATGGTATAATTATGTGCTCATTTTCTCCTGAGCAAATGTCTTCATAATTCCTCAATTAGATCTTATTAGTACATGTCAAAGTCTAATTGGCTGAGGGTTGATCAATTTACCATGAATTCTTCAACTCAAAATCACTAGGAAAAATATATGACAATCTATTAATTCTTCACACAAGGTTTTATCTTTTAGCAGATTATAAATGTAACAAAACGTAACTATACACAACTCTAAAATATATTTTGCTGTCAAAGGTCAGCGTTCAAAGAACACTAGTTCTTAAGATAAGGCATAGTGTTACATTAAGCCTCTGTACTCATGAGAACTAAGTTAGTAAATCAGGCAATATGTTCACTAACCCTTAAGAAATATATAACCTATGACTCTTAATAATCACATTTCTAGGAAAATAATTCGAGTTGCTAAATGAAATGAAATTCTTTTGGCAAAATATAATAAATACTTGGTAAGTAGTAAGAATGCAAAAATATTTACTAGAAAAATGGCACTAATATAGAACAAAAAGGCTCCTAATTTATACCACTATGTAAAATAACTGTGGTTGCACATAAATACATTACAGAAAATATGGCATAATGTTTGGTGTTAACAGGCAACATAATTTTTTGAGTGAGTTTGGCTGCTAATGGGAGAAAATAAGAGAAAAATATTTAATACATTATCCAATTCAGAGTACACCAAAATATATGCATCATTTTCAAATAAGGAATTTAAAGGCTGACAATAAATTTATTCAATGAGGACCATGCTAATAAAATCATTTTATAAATCATCATAGGTAGGTCATTCATTTAATTATGTTTATATGGCTTATTTTTGCTTTCAGCTATGATAGAATAGCTCTCCCACCACAAAAATTTACAAACCTGACACAGTGTATATTAAGATTACCCTTTTTGGAGATTGGACAATAGTCAGTGCAGGACCCTGATCCATGAGAGAAGATAAACAAGTGAGGTGAGCACTGCCAGCTCCTGGCTTTCTGCCTGGTTCATCTTCTGGATCACAGCACATGAGGGAGTATCCCAAATAGACACAGCAGCATCACTGAGATAGAGACAAATCAGAAGCAAAGCTACCGAGGACAGAGTTCCAGAGAGAGGCAGCTGTGCCAAGAGGCCCGAGAAGCTGCACAGGACCACCAATGAGTCTCTACAGCTCCGACTCTGGATGAAAACTGAGCTGTGTATTTGAAACCAACTCTCCTCAAGACCCCCTGGAGGGAGTTTTTCAAATGAGCAACCAGAGGATGCCCAGGGATGAGACTAGGTTGATTTCAGATGAGACAAGATTGAGCAAACTTGTTGAACAACCCTAGGTTTCAGTAGAGATCTCAGAAAGGGATTAGAAGAAGTTAGCTCTAAAACACGGGCTACCCTGCACACATCTGAACAAAGGTTGGTAACTAGCCTGAAGAAAGATCAACCTTACCCACAGATAAATAAGTCCTTGCTTAAACAAAACTCAACACTCCATTAGGAAGGCCATGGAAGTTTAGAAACTCAACAACATAGCATTTATAATGCCCAGTAGAAAAATTTTATAAAATACTAGACCTTTGAGGAAGCAGCAAAATAATGACTTATTACCAGAGAAAAGTCAGTTAATAGAAATTGACTGAAAAATGACAGAGATGATAAAATTAGCAGACCAGGTCTTTAACACAGAGATTATAAATTAGTGCCACTTATAAAAAAGATAATGTATAAATATTGAAGACACAAATATACAATCTTAATGGAGAAAAGAAAGAATAAAAATTTAAAAAATGAAAGTTTTTGGACTAAAAAATACATCTGAAATAAAACTATTAATGGATGGACTTAACAGCAGATTAGAAGTTGAGGGGGAAAAAAGACTTTAGTGTACTTGCATATAGGGTCATATAAACCTTTCAAATTGAAGCTCAGAAAAGGCTTAAAAATGAACAGTACTCCACTAACTTATAGGATAATATTGTGTCCTAACAGTCATGCAAATTGAATACTAAAAGCAGAGAAAGTAGAAATTAGGAAGAAAAATATTCATTTGAAGAAATAATGGTTGAAAAATATAATCCCAGATATATGAGAAATTTACCAGATTCCAAAAAGATAAATAAAAGAAAAACACACCAAGACACCTCACAATCACTTGGTAAAACAAACAAACAAACAAAAACAATGCTAATGAGAAAATCTTGAAAGTAAGAAGAAGGCAATAACATCTCAGCAAAAACAATTCAGGCTGAAAGACAATGAAACAGCATATCTGAGGTGATGAACAACAACAACAAAAAAGGTAAAAGGGAAGCTGCCAACAAAAAGCTCTATATCCAGCCAAAATATCCTTTAAAATGAAAGCAACATAATGATATTTAGGACAAAAGCTGAGCAAATTCATCACCAGTAGATGTGTGCTATAAGAAATGGAAGTTTTCCAGCTCCAAGGTTAAATTACTGTATTGAAACTCATACCAGTACCAGTATATCCATGAAGAAACTTGCTGAACCTGGTAAACATGTCCATAAGTATAAAATATTTGATCATGTTTTTAAATTTCTCAAAAAGATAGTTGAGTGTTTAAAATAAAAGCAGTAACAATGAATTAGAGATGTAGAAGTAAAATGTATGACTAGAATAGTACAAAGGATAGAAGGCAAGAAAAATATATACTGTATTGAGTTTCGTTGATTTGAGGTGATATATTATTTGATGATTGTGAACCCTAGATCAAGGACCAGCAAACTCTCTTTGTAAAGGGTTAATTACTGAATGTTTTAGGCTCTGTAGGCTATACTACATTTGTTACAAGTAGTAAACTCTGTTGTTGTAGCACGAAGTCATAGGTAATACAGTAAACTCTCCATTTTACAGACCTTGATTGAATGGACTTCGGATTTAATGGATAAAATTTCCGGTCTGTATCTCATATGTGAAAATTAACACTCTGTTAATTTTAAAATCCTTTTAAGCAAAATTTGCTTAAAATTAAATTAATAGGTTATTTTTTGTTATTAATTCACTGTTATTTTAAACAAATTTTAGTGAATAGGCTGTATGTTGAAAAAAGACACTGTAGCAATTTATTTATAGTAAATAAATATTACATATTTACAACTATAGTCTACATATTTTAATCCAGGAGTCATCACTCATAAGTATGGGAGATGATTAGCATGTGATCACACAGCTCTCGTGGTAACTGGTTCTGCTGTCCTTCAGCATGACTTTTTGCAGCAGTTTTAACACATGCAGGCCGATGTTTCCATGTGCACTTAGCCAAGCCCCAGCCATTTGTTTACTCTGGGCGACGGGTGAATGCATGCATTCCCTAGACTTACTCAGTATAACTTTAAAATACAGTAATACATATAGAAAACTATTCTGTGAAATTAAACTTTTCATACGTACTTTTGATTACACAAACATGCCTACATAAGTAAAAACAGGTAAACTAACTTGTCAATTTTTTAAAACAGGCATTCAGAAAACCTACTTTATTATATAATGGGCTTGCAGGTTTAATGGACACCCCCTCACCCAAATTAGTCTGTTATATTGATGTTGTACTATACATAATCAAAACATCAATAAAACTGGGAAAATACTGATTCTCCTTGAAGTTATCAGCATGTTCCCTGCAAATAACACCTCCTGTGGTAGAGGCTGTGATGTGCCACTGAGGTCGGCCTTTATGACTGAGGACTTGGTGCCTCTGTAATTCTGTGTTGCCAGAGACACTAGTGAGCTGTAATTCCTCTTCAGGAATTTCCAGAATTAAAAAGAGGGATTTACCCAAGGCCATGCACCTTCTTGGGGTTGTACAGATGCAATGGCTGCTTGACTGGGGATTGTAGAGGTCCAGGCCCCTCGATCCAACTTGGGAAAACTCCCTGCAGAATTGGTTGAAACCTCCTTTGAGACTGCATTGCATCTCGACCTCTCCCCCTGCCTATTTCCTCTTCATCCCCTTCCCTTCCACAGGTCTCATCTACCTAACATTCCCTAATAAAGTCCTATGTGTTAGTCTCCATCTCAGAATTTGTGTTCTGGAAAGTGCAGTCTGCAAAACCTCCTTGGAACCACTTTCCTGAAAATCTGCTCACTGGTGATATGAAGTAATTGTCTCTGCTTTCTACTTTGTGTGTTATTTTCATGTGTATTTTTTCTCATTGTAGTATCTAATATTACCTAGGGTAATATATCATCCACATGCAGACTTCACCTACAATTTTGTAAAATTTTGGAGGAGCATTAAATTTTTCAGATAACAATGTACCCAGTCATCAAGAGATTATAAATATATTTTCCTGTCTGTTGGATATTTTATTCCAAACTTAGGAGAAATTCTATATATAATTGTGTATAAAGGCCTATCGATGTGTTACAAAAGCAACAAAGTGGTTTGGCCATTGAAGTAAACAAACAATTATTATATGAGGGAAGAGAAAGTATATTCAACTGATTGTTGAAATTTAGACTATTTCCCCTAATTAATCCTGCAAAGAATATTGCAGAATACATTTCCTTATATTACCTATTTTTTGCTGCATTACAATTTTCAATAAGGAGGCAATTAACATAAACTAGTTAATCCCATTAATCACTTTAAAAGAATAGAACTTATTGATAACTTTAAGAGAAGCAAAAATCTGAAACAAGTAAAAATATGTTAAAACTTATTCCTTCGCAGAAGGATATGTGGAGAGAATAGTGATTAACTTCAAGGGGAGGGCAAATGTCAGGCTTGCATGAGGAACATAGTGGAAAGATGGATAAAAAGTTTCCTGTTTCTCTTTGATCTATCATGCAATGTAATTTGGGGAAGTTGATTACTTTGTTCATTTGGCTTGTGACATGTATAACCTCTATCAATCCAAGGATTAGGAATGATAACCCTCTCATGACAAAAAAACAAACAAACACACAAAACAAACAAACAAACAAACAAACAAAAAACTCAGGAAAGTGGCACACAGCAGAGCAGAAGTTGCTCCCCAAGATGGCGTGGAGAGTGCAACAGGGCAAACACGTTTCCTGTGGATATTGTTTTAGCTCAAAGGAAAAAAATGGAAAGTCAAAGAGGAGGTAGAAGAGGAGGAGATTTTAAATAGTCATAAACTCAGTTTCTGAGACTTAAGAATAACTGTCTAGAACCAATAGAACCAAAAATATCTTTATTCTTTATTGCTGAAAGTATTCAGATGTCCCCTTTTCTTCCCACCTACACCCTCCATCCCATCCCCAGGCCTTCACTGCACTATTATCTGTGTCCATAGGTTATGCATACATGTATATAAATTATTTGGTTAATTTCTTCCTGCCAGGCCCCTTCCCTCTGAGATCCCTTAGTCTGTTCCACGCTTCTACGTCTTTGGATCTATTTTGTTCATCAGGTTATTTTGTTCACTAGATTCTATATATGAGTGAGATCATGTGATACTTGTCTTTCTCTGACTGGCTTATGTAACTTAATGCAATACTCTATTTCCTAAACAGTAGGGATGTTGTTGCCTCTCTCCTATTCTCTCCTGTGTTAATCACTCTCTCTTTTTCTCTCTCTTCCATTGCTTGCCTTCCAACTCCCTCCCTTTCTTCCCCCCTCTTCTTTTTTTTTCTCTCTCTCATACACACATCCCTCCTCCTCTGTGAATGTGTGTGTGTGCATATGTGTGAGTGTGGATTGTGTGTATGTGAACCATAAAGATACACAGTGTTCATATTCTAGATATTCACTCTACTGGGGTTACTTGAGTGGTAAATTAAAATAAAGAATCTAGAGAAATGAATGAAACTTGCACTCAAAACTTAGTGATAGCTTATAATTATGATAGCCATTTCTGTTTTGTAAATTAGTATATCTGAGAGAAAAAAGGAGCTTAGTGGTGGGTGGTTCAGGAGAGAGCATTTAGTTTCTTTTCTAGTGATAAACTGTTCCTGCATAGACATGATGCCTAAGTGGGTGGTTGTAACACCACTAGAGATTATAAGCCTGGAGTCTAATTTTCTTTAAAGGTAGAAAAACATTTCAATTAAGTACAGAACTATCTTTAATAACTAGTTGACATTTATGTATCAGATGAAAAGAATAAATTGAAAAGGAGACTTTCAGGCAAGATAGCATTATGACTTTAGGCTTGGAGGCCTCCTTCTGGTCTAAATACACAGTATTTTTAGATAAAATAGATAAAAAGAAAATTGAAAAAAAAATAGCCAGATTCAAAAATAAGATAAACATTTCTATGCACAAGAAAGGCAATAAAAATGCAAACAATAAGTAGGCCCGAAGCTGAGGCCTGCTGGAATTGGGGTCTGGGGACACACAGAGGAAGTGGGACACTTGGTTTCTGAGGGTCATCAATAAAAGTAAATCTCCTATGTGTGTCAGACAAAGGAAGTATGTGCCAGGGCTGAAAACCCCAACTAGCCCAGGACTATGCTGCTTGTGGAAAGAAAACAGCTGCTCACTGATTCGGAAATATGAGACTATGCCCAAAGAAGTTGGAAAACAGGCATAGCTGAGCCAAGAAAAGGCTCCTCCTGGCTTGGTGACTGGACCTGTGATTCCCTAATAACACTGCCAGGCAAAGGCACAGGTTGTCCATGTGGGCTGTATTTCTGGACCAGAGATCTGGGAAGCTGAGTAGAGAAAATCACAAATAACATAGTCAAAAGATCAATGCAAATGAACTCCAGATATAATAGCAATTGAGGACCAGTGGAAATAAACTTTTTAAGTTCTCAGATATATAAACAAGTAATGCTAGGCATTACAAATAGCAGTAATGATCAGATTAAACAGGGAGACATAAAATTATTTATAGACAAATGCTAAAAAGAACCAGATTGCTTTAGAAATAAAAAATGTAGTCATTGATAGAAAAAAAAACATATCTCATTGGAGGAAAATCCACAACTTACATTATCTCACAAATAACCAGTCTGCTGAAAGGTAATACGGAAGGATTTATACAGAAGTCCCCATAGAAAATACAAAATATGTTAGAGTTTCAGAACATCTGCTTCTACCAAGATGGAGTACAGAAATCTAATTTACTTTCCCACCTGAAACAACGAAAAAGCAGATAAAATATATAAAACAGTAGTTTGCAAGATAATAAGATATGAGGCAAAAAGGGGCTAAGATTCCTAAGGTACAGGACATAAATGGAGTTAGCCCCATTTCCTCATCTTCCTATCTTGAGAGAGTGTCAAGGCTGAGACACACAAAGAACTTGGCAGAATCCCTGGGTTGAGAAGATAGAGCAGGGGAGGACAAGGTGGCTGTAGTTAGAAGCCAAGGAAGAAGCTGCATAGAGAGATCACTCTAAAGAATCAGTAGGGGGCTCCTTTGAGTCTTCATTTACCCACACATCTGAGGAAACTACCCACCCACAGCTGGGCAAAGAATCATCTGAATGGATGAAGGTACTAGTGGTCTGTACTACTGACCAATAATCCCATCATTCCCCTCCTAGGTGTTTTCTTAGGAGAAAAGGAAGCATGTGAACATACGAAGTCCTGCCCATGATGTTCACAGAAGCTGTATGTGTAATAGTCCAAAGCTGTAAACAACTCAAATGTCCATCAACAGATAAATGGATAAACAAATTGTATATATCACAGAACAGAATACAACTCAGCAATACAAAGGAAGGACATTGATACACACTAGATGATTAATCTAAACATAATTATTCTGACTGGAAGGATTCGGGAAGGTGCTCACCATACAATTACATTTATATACAATTCTGGGAAATGTAAACTTATATATAGGAACAAAAGAAGATCAATGATTGCTTCAGAATGGGGACAAAGAAGGGAAAGGAAGAGGTTACAAAGTTCCAGAAGATTTTTTTGGGTATAGGTTGTATTTATTATCTTGATTGTGGTGGTGGTTTCATGGGTATATTCATATATAAAAAAGATCACACTTTACAATTTAAATATGTATAGATTAGTGTACATCAATAAAGCTGTTAAAATTTGTAGGAATAAATAGACATGGAGGATAAAGTGGGACTTTCAATGATAAATCTAAGAAATCTATACTAATAATAATGGAATATGCAAATTGTCCAGGACACTGTCACATAACGACCATTCAGCAGGCTGCAACCTTGCCCCCCTGCTCAGGCAGCTGTGAGGCCCATGGTAGCTAGGATAGGATACAATAGGAGGGGATAAGAAAGGAGAAGGAGAGGAAGGAAGGCCTGCATATAGACAGGCCGAGAGGAGAAACAGAAATACAGAAAGGGAACAAGAAAAAGATGCAGGAATGGAAAAGGAAAGGAAATGAAGGGCTCCATGTGGGAGGAGGTGGCCACCGCCGGGGGGCAGAGCAGCTGTGTCCAGCGAGGGGCGGGGTGCAGGCAGCGTGAAGTGGAGAGCCACGCCCAGACATGGAAGGAGGGCGGTGGCCCCCAGTGTGGGCCATTGGTACAGAGGGGTGGACGATCCGAGGCCTTCCAGGCAGAGGTGCTCCTGCTCTGAGGCTGCAGTGCCTGGGCCACATGGGCCTTGGCCACCCTCGCTGGGCTGGGCGCCCCATGCTGGGAGGGGAGGCACAGCTTAGCTGGGGCGGAGTTGGACACTAAGGAGAGTACCGCTTTCATCCCTGAGGGCTGGACCCCAAAGACACTGGCCAGGGATAGGTGGGTGGTGCATTAAGTGTACTTTGTTGACTAGAAGTTGGGGTGTCCCAGGCAGGGAATGGGAGGAGGATGGTGGCAGGGAGGCCAGGGAGGGGGTGGTGCCAAAGGCCTGGCCAGAGCTGGGCCCTGGGCTGGGGGTTAATGCCCCCTGAATGGAAGCTTTAATATCAAAGTGCACTCAGGCGGGGATGGAAGTAGGTCCCAGAGAGGAAGGGGGAAGGTTTAAAAGAGAAACCAGTGAACATGGCAGGGGGTGAGGGGGTGGTAATAATAAGGAAGGAGGGAGGGAGGCAGGGTTCAGTCTCACAAGGGAAAGGCAAATGGGGGAGAAGTAAGAAGGAGACAGACATGGGGAATAAAGGGAGAGAAGGGAGGAGGGAGGGAGGGAGGGAGGGAGGGAGGGAGAGGTGCCACAGGACGTTCAAAGGGAGGTAGGGAAAGAAAGCAGGGAAGAGAAGGATGCTAAAATGGGGTGAGGTCAGGAAAATAGTTAAATACAAAGAAGAAACAGAACGTGAGAGTGAGAGGTGTTTAAAAGGAGGAGTTAGTAATTACGAAAATTAAGTACAGGGTGATTTTTTAAAAATGTAGTCAGACATCCCCTGAGCGCTCCCGGACTGTGGAAGGGTGCAGGCTTGGCTGAGAACCCCCGCCCCCCCTGCAGGAATTTAATACACCAGGCCTCTAGTTCTAGAATAAAACCAATACACAGAATTCAAACATTTGAAGAATGAGTGAATTTTTCAAAATTGAAAAAGAAAAAAAAAGACATAAACTGAAAAGGTCCTCTGAACACTGAAAAGCATATGGAATGTGAGCATATTATAAAAAATCTACACTAATAAAAGACAAACATGCAAATTGACCGTACATTTGCTATGCCTTGAGCCACTCCCACCATCCAATCAGAGCAACTATATGCAAATTAACCCAACCAAGATGGCGGCCGGCAACCAAGGAGCTGGAGCAAGCAGGAGGCTTGGTTGCCTCAATGATGGAGGAAGCCAAGCTTCCCGCTTGCTGCGGCGGCTCTGAGCTCCACTCAAAGCAACAAAGTTTCAATTATATAAGGTAAATAAACCCCAGATATCTGCTTTCAGCCGGCTGTGGCCACGGAGCTGGAGCGAGAAGGAGGCTTCTCTCCCGCCCGCCCTGGCTGGCTCTGAGCTCCTCTCAAGGCTACAAAGTTTCAATTATAGAAGGTAAATAAATCCCAGAATAAAAAATAAAAAAAGGAGAGGCTGGGAGCTTCCATTGCTTGGGGGGGGGGGGGGGGGGCGCTTGGCCATCCTGAAAACGGCCCTTAGCCCCTCACCCAGGCTGGCCAGGCACTCCAGCGGGACACCCACCCTGATCCGGGACACCCTTCAGGGAAAACCAGCCAGCCCCCACCCATGCACCAGGCCTCTATCCTATATAGTAAAAGGGTAATATGCAAACTGACCCTAACAGCAGAACAACTGGGAATGACTGGTCACTATGACACACACTGACCACCAGGGGGAAGATGCTCAATGCAGGAGCTGCCCTCTGGTGGTCTGTGTGCTCCCACAGGGGGAGCTCTGCTCAGCCACAAGCCAGGCTGACGGCTGCCAGTACAGCAGTGGTGATGGGAGCCTCTCCCGCCTCAGCACTAAGGATGTCCGACTGCAGCTTAGGCCTGCTCCCCGCTGGCAAGTGGACATCCCCCGAGGGCTGCTGGGCTGCCAGAGAGATGTCTGACTGCCAGCTTGGGCCCAACCCCCCAGAGAGCAGGCCTAAGCCAGCAGGTGGATATCCTTCAAGGGGTCCCAAACTGCAAGAGGGCATAGGCCGGGCTGAGGGACCCCCCCGAGTGCACAAATTTTTGGGCACCAGGCCTGTAGGATATTATGAGGTACAAATAACAGCTGGTTGAAAATAGTAAAACTGATGAAATGAGACATTTAAAAAATAGTGTTTAAGCATGAAAGTGAGAATTATCTCATTGAAAGAGAAAAAAGAGCTGGTATCATAAGAGCTAAAAGTTGCTTGCTAATGAGCTCAGATTTCATTTACAGTGGGGCATAAACAGCTAGAAGGTGTAGCGTGTGACCTACCTACAAGAGATAGGACAAAGAAGCTTCAACCAAGTCTAATAACTTGTTGATTAGAAGGAGCATTAATTAACACCTGTTATGAGCTACAGAAGTTAAAATGTTATTGCCATTATCATTATGAAAATATATGATAAATTACTGCTCATATAAAATAAAGTTAAAACAAAGGAGTATTCCAGTATATTTGAAACAAAACAGAAGGAAGATGTGATTTTATCATCTGTTGTTAGATGACAGGAAGACAGAACTGCGCATCTCCCATTGCTACCTCTGCCAACAAGGACAGCAGCTTTCAGATCGTTCTAGGAAGAGCAGAAGGAATCACTGAGTACAGGGAATTATTTCCTGAGTCAGGTTAAGATAGGATATAATAAGAAAGGCATAGCTGCTTTAACATTTTTGAAATATTCAGATTATATCCCAAAGGACTGGCATTATTCATAAATGTAACATTAGCTTCCTTGAATATTTATCAAGGAAGTGGTCAGAAAATTAAAGATAGCCCAAACAAACAAACAAACAAAAAACCCATGAGTTTAAAAAAACAGGGGACTTAGTAAATCTAGAAAAAAATAGACAAAAGTTATTCAAAAATTTGCATATAGGTGATGAACAGTTAGAATAAAAGAGAAATAGGGGGGGGTGGTGTTACTGGAGGTGATCATTGGTGGGTTATAAGAATTTACATTAATGAGTACATACTTATGTAGTAGAACACAAGAAATGCCATAGATGTATTTCTAATTTAATTTTAGCTAAGCATTTGGGGTATATCTCTAAGTATAAATGGTGAAATGTGGTCTGAGAGATAATAGTTTTAGGTAAATTCAAAAATGGTTAATAATTATGCCCCAAATTTGCTGATTAATGACTATGGACTTGCTAATTAAATGACTTGAAGAGAGCTCCCTAATGACGTGCCACAGACTTGCATTCTGTGTTCTGTCAATTTTAATATTTTTATTATCTAAGGCACGAAAGACATGCTTATGAAATTTGTCAATTACATAAGGCTGAAAAGGAGACCTAATAGGATAACTAACTGAATTACGATGTAAAATGTTCTTGACCAGCTGGAAATCTGAGCCTGCACCAGATCAATTTGTTTGAACATCAATAAGAAACTAAGATGCCCATTTTCAACAAATGCATTTTCAACTTCATGATTAACGAGATATTATGCTTAGAAATCATTATGAAACCATAATTTACTTTAGGAAAAATATTGGGTTGAAATGATGACATCTAACTATAATATTTGCAGTATTCTATTCAAAACAGTTTTGATACATTTTCATTCAGACTTTATATCTGCATACAAAAATGAACAAATCACATGCATCTAGTATTACAAATTATCACAAAATGAGCATAACCATGTGATACCATACAGATCTATAAATAAATCATTTCCAGCAACCCATAAGCTCTCATTGTGTCCTTTTCCAAATACACTTAACCACTCCTCCCTAATGAATTGTCTCAGAGACTCATACATGAACTGAATATATCAATAGATTGCACATTTTCTTTGCTGTCTAATATTAAATTGTATAATATACTACTCTGTTTATTCATTCTAATGTTGAACATATGGCTATTTCCCATTTGGAGTTATTATGAACTAGAGGCCCGGTGCATGAAATTCGTGCACCGGTACAGACCCTAGGCCTGGCCAGAGATCAAAGCACAAGTGTCTGCTGTGGAAGAGCAGGTCCCAGCTGACCTCAGGGCCCTGGGCAGCACCTGGGCCCCCGGGCCTCCATGCACCCTCTTCTGCCTGAGTCATGGCGCCAGAGTCCCCACACAGAGATGAGGTGAGTGCAGCTGAATGCCACGGGCTGGGGTGCAGTGTGGGCCTCTGGGCCGCCCAGCGGTGCTGCACTGAAGCCAGGTGGGCAGCGCGCTCTCTCCCAGCTGGCCTCGCAGACCGGCTCCTGTGCAAAACCACGGGGAGTCCCAACCAGCCTCTGCAGTACCAGTGGCTACAGCTCGGCTCACTCGAAAGCCTGTGCGGTGTGGAGTAGGCTTCCTGTGGGCACCCGACACCTGAGCATGGGGGCTTCCCCAGTGCGCGAGCCCAGGTGTCCAGGGGGAGGGTAGCAGGGGGAGTGAGAGCGAACTTGCAGGACACCCTGCATTCTCACTGCACCTCTGTCCCTGTCACCCTGCCCCCAGGTAGCCGGTAAGAGGTAGCAGTGCATCACCAAGGCCTACAATGTTCCATGCAGCTCCCTGGTGGTCAGCACACATCATAGTGAGTGGTTGAACTCCCAGTCTCCCAGTTGAACTCCTGGTAAAACAACTGCCCCTGGGGACAATTTGCATATTAGGCTTTTATTATATAGGATAATGCTGCCATTAACATTTCTGTTCATGTTTTTGAGCACCTTTATGTGCACTTCTGATGGGTATATGCCCGAGTGGAGTATTACAGATCCAAAAAAAGGTGTGTATTTTAAAAGTTAGTTAATTTTTCCAACAATTTCCCAAATTAGTTGAATAGATTTTTATCCCTGAAACTCCTCCCAATAGTGTCATGAGAGTTTTTATTGTGCCACATCCTCACCAAAAGTTGGTCTACTTAGCCTTTTTTTTTTTTTACAGTCTGGCTCATTGTGAGTTTAATTTGCATTTCCCCGATAACTACCTTATTCTGTTGGTACCAAGACTTATTATAAAACTACTGTAAATTATGACATAAATGTGGATACAAAGATAAACCAATAGACCAAATAAATAAAATATAAATCCCTGAAACAAAAGGACATGTATACATGTGTAAATCAGCACTTAATTTTTTTAACCAATAATATATTCAGAATCTACTGGATATCCATGTGGAAAAAAGGGGAAGTACTCCTCTGCCCTATACTATACTCAAAAATCAGGTGAACCTTGGCTGATGTTGCTAAGTGGTTAGAATATCTGCCCATGCACCAAAAGGTCTTGGGTTTGATTCCAGTAGAGAGCATGTACCTGGGTTGCAGGTTTGATCCCTAGCCCTTGTCAGGGAGCATGCAGGAGGAAAGCAATCCACATGTCTCTATCACATCCATATTACTCTCTCTCTCTCCCCCTCTCTGCCTCCCTCTCTTCTACTCTCTCTAAAAATCAATAGAAAAAAATATTCTCAGATGGTGAGGATTAAAAAAAAGTATCAGGTGAAAAATGTGTAGATCTACTTGTGAAAACTAGTACATAAACCTTCTAGAACAGTGGTTCTCAACCTTGGCTGCACATTAGAATCACCTGGGAATCTTTTTAAAATCCTATTTCTGGGCCTCATCCTCGGGAATTTCTTTCTTTGTTACTAATGTTGTGGCCTCACCCCATAACAAAGAAACAGAATTTCTGGAGGATGAGGCCCAGATATCAGCATTTTAAAAAGATTCCCAGGTGATTCTAATGTGCAGCCAAGGTTGAGAACCACTGTTCTAGAAGATGACATGAGAGAAGAACATTATATTCTTGGGGTTGGGAAAGATTTATTAAAAATGTCTCAAAAGCACTAGCCAAATAGAAAAAAGATGGATAAATTAGATCCTATTAAAATTAGAAATTATAGACTTTCCAAAGACATTAGTAAGATAGTGAAATGGCTAACCATACATAAGGAAAGGTGTTTCCAAACATGTAACCAACAAAATGCTCATATCCAACATGTATAAACAAGTCTGACAAACCAATGAAAAAAAACAATGGTCAAGAGACCTTAACAGGCAGGACTGTAAGACATGAAATATATGAAAAGATGCTCAAGCTCATAGAATTTACATTTTAACAAAGACAACTGAAAAACTAATAATGATCAAAGAGAGTAATTAAAATGATGAGGGGACTTAATCCCATAATACTGCTTGGAGAAACCAAAGATGCTTAAGTATTCTAAGAGAAAATCAAGGAGCATCTTAATTTCCATCTTCTACTATTTAAAAGAATAGAGATATAAAGTTTCCTAATCGTGTAATGACAATATCACATATTCCAAAAGTATACATGCTTTATGTATATAGTAGATCATGCAGCTTTAACTCGTATTTTTAATTACTATTTTACTTAATATTTACCTTCAAAATATTTTTGAGTCAATACTGTCAAAGCATTTGTCTGTCCATAGAGTAGTTATTGTACTATAAATCCTTTTTATTTTTTTAAAATATTTTTTATTGATTTTTTACAGAGAGGAAGGGAGAGAGATAGAGAGAAACATCGATGAGAGAGAAACATTGATCAGCTGCCTCCTGCACACCTCCCACTGGGGATGTGCCCACAACCCAGGTACATGCCCTTGACCGGAATCAAACCTGGGACCCCCCAGTCCACAGGCCGATGCTCTATCCACTGAGCCAAACTGGTTTCGGCGATATAAATCCTTTTTATTTTGAAATTTGACCAAAGAAGAAAAGTGAATTTCAAATTGATTTTACTACATTTGAAACAAATGCTTTTCTGGGAGAACAAAAGTTTCCTTATTAAATATAGTTGTTCCTTCACGGATCCAGCATACTACACTAGGAAAATTTATAAGGAGGTCTCTTTATAATATTGATAATATTTAGGTATGAATTGTACCACCAAAATCAGTAAATTTCTGGCAATTAGGCAAACCTATTGAGGCCTCTATTTACATATTTATCACCTCAGAGGTAAAACACACACACACACACACACACACACACACACACACACACAAAACAAAAACAAAAACAAAAAAAAACTAAAACACCTGCACCTGAGTTATGATAAATAGAATTACTGCAAAACAAAGTTAGTTTCATATATATATATATTAGTTGCACAGAACTTCACCTGTCAATTATATTTTAAGATCTTTGATTTTAAAATGTCAACTCTTTTTTACTGTTTTATTTTATTTTTATTGAATTTATTGAGGTGACATTGGTTAATAGAATTATAAAAGTTTCAGATGTACAATTTTATAATACATCATCTGTATATTGTGTGTGTGTTCATTTACCCCAAGTTGCCTCCTTCTGTCAGCATTTAGCTCACCTTTACCCTATTCCACCTCCCTCCAACCCCTTTCCTCACCATACTGTTGTCTGTGTCCTTAAGTGGCTGTTGGTTTGTTTTTTTGTCTGCTTAATCCCTTCACTTTTTTCACCCAGTGTCAACCTTTTCTTTGAAATGTCATGTTTACCTTGAGATTATACTATAAAAAACAACAACAAAATGAACGTCAGGCAAAAGAACTAGACTGCTTCATAAAAAGGAATAAAGGCTGGATAGCCATTGAAAGTAACATGAACTCAACATTAAGTTTGATCAGCTTCCTGTTCTACATAGAAGCCACAGTGCAATTTCTATTCTCATCATATAGAACAAATCTTCACAGGAGGTAGCCTGGGGCAGGGAATAAAAGAGAACTATTATACATGAGTTCAAATAAAATAATATAAGTAAATTTGATTTTAAAACCTTGAACATTCACCGGCCATTTAACTTTTAAATTTAATTACCAAACAGTGTAAATGATCTATGGTCTTAGTTTTTTAATTTCCTGGAAATACTATGACAAAGAGAAAATAAATAGACTTTTTTGTGTGTGTTACTTCAGGTGGTGGTATTAGGAAAAGAAGTTTAAACAGGTAGTTATATCATAATGTAACAACTTTTAAAGTATCAAAATAGAAAACCCCAACAGAATGGATTACTACCAACAAAGGAAAATAAAAAAACAAGCACAGTGAGCTCTCTACTACTGGAGATATTCAAGTAAAAGCTGGATAATAAGAATTTCTTTAGAGGGGAATTTTACATGGGGTGGGAGATGCAACTAATTATATTTTAATATCATTTACAAAGAAAGTTGACATAAAATACAACCTATTATGTTGAATTCATGAGCAAGACTATCAAGTGATTTTAATTTCTTATTGCTTTAAAACTAAGAGTTATGACCCAAGTTTTGGTTGACCTGTGTTATTATCATCAGGGGAGATATATCATTTGTACTATTGCTAAGAAGCTTTTGACTCTACATAACTTTTATTATTAAAGAGTTTGATCATTTCCATCTTTGGTATGAATAACCCCTCTGATTTATTCATTCAGCAAATATTTATAGAGCACTCCTATATGCTAAACTTTAAGGGTTTAAAAATAATTTTCATAAACAATTTTACCAGATATTTTTTATACTTGAGGATACAATTTATTTATTTATTTGAAGAATGCACAAAAATATTTTTTATTTAATAAAGAATTTATTACTAGGAAAAGATGTCATACTTTTTTATTGTTGACAGTATTACAGATATCATACTTTTAATGTGCATAGAAATGAGGTCTCCTGTGTGAAAAATAAAGGCAAGTGAAAATATAACCACGTCCAAGTAACTGAAATCTTGTTTCTTCTTTGCAACCACTAAAAAGCTGTTGTTCAATCTTTGCCTGTAAGAAAGGCTGAAGAGCTTCATGTTGTACCCCAATATGTCTGTTCGTTGAACCTCTAAATGCAATCAAGGTCAAAGGGTTCATAGTTTTGGGAACTATTGACCACCCCAATGTTTTTAAAAGATTAAATGTTATGTGGGCAAAAGGTCAATTTAATGTTTCCAAATCTACTGCTTTATTTTATATTCTTCATCTCTGGCACTCATTCCTATTAAAATCTATGGAATTTTGGAAACAACAGGGTTAATTAAAAATAGTTTCCCAATTGCTCTAGCCAAGTGCATATTCACTGACATTGTCCAGAAAATGTCGTCATTCTCAAGACGTTAATTTTTCTGACAAAAAAGGGAGAGTAAAACATTGTTCTCTAAGCAGCTCACAAGCAGTATTGCTTGGAGTGGGTTGAGAAGGTAAGTTTATGGATTTGAAAGGGCTTCAGAGTTCAACAATACAATAGTATTGGTTAAGTTATCAGATAAATCCGACCTCTATTTTTAGGGAAGACTGAAGTAAGGACTTAGCTGCAGAAATAAATGAAGTCATGGAACTCAAATCCTGAACAGGTACATGAGTAAACAGGATTACCAACTGTTTTGAAGTCCAGGACTGCATTTTATTTATCAGTTAATAACCACGGTTCTCTAGACATAACTGGCACTCAATAAATATCTGCTAAATGAATGAACACAAGAATTAATTAAATAATAAATGAACATTTGAATGGACAGTTAATAAATAAGTGACATTCTGGAAGTAAGAGGCCCGAAACAAGAGGGCAATTTCCTTTACCCTCGTTGTATGGCATGTAAGGAAAGCACAGATCATGAAAGACAAGTATAAATTGAATTGTAACAAAGAAAATAAATTTTGTAACAATACCAGTGATTCACATGGTATCTTAAAGAGAACCTGGAAATTTTTCAAAGGCACTCACCATGTTTATTCTAAACAGTATTCTTGGCTTACCATATAATAGGTGGGTTCTCACTCACTCTAAAAATCCTTTAGATGCCATCAATTAAACACCAATTAAATCTTTATAAAATAAATCTTTAGCCATTATCTTCAAAAGGCCCTTGGATTGTATCAAAACTCTTGTACTCAGAATGCACAGGACTAAGAAAGGAACTGTTATTTAGAATTCAATTTTAGCAAGTTTCCTTGGTCTGCAGTTATTACTCATGCATTAGCACGTCCAATCCTGTGAACATTATCACAATCACTTGCTTAGCAGGGCAGGAAGCAATCAGCCCCTGCAGGTCAGGAGAGGGCCTGGAAAGGCTATTCCAAGGAGCTAGGAATGAACAAGGACTTTCTCAGTTATTCCACGAGGAATGGGGAGTCTCATCATTGGTCTACTCCAGAGGCCCCAAGGAGACTTGGCTGAGAGGATGTACAATCGAAAGTGTAAGTCTTAAGAACTGAGATTGAACTCATCACAGTAGATTAACTTCTGTGTCAGCTCTTAGCTGAGTGGCTGAAACTAAGTGAATTTCAAAACTGATTCATCTACATCATCAAAATCTAGTCTCCAGCTGGCATTTTGTGAAAAATAAGGTTTGGCTATTTATTATTGTTTCCTTCACTTAAGACGAAAAAGGTCAGAGGCACATTTACAAAATATAAGTGTTCTCACTGGTAACTAAATATAGTTTGTTTATTAACAAAATAATTAGAGATGCAAATGATATCGCCATGCCATCTGCCTCAGGGACTCCTTCATTGAAGCCTCATTATTTTCTGGGGAAGAGGCTCTGCCATTAAAAGAGATCATGGGAAGAAATGCAGAATAGGAAAAAGGAAATGTACATATTGTCTACTATTGTATATGCAATTATTTCAATGATACATGCAAATAACATATGCAAAACTATATGCAAAATTATCTGTGGTGTGTATAATGATAGTCAATTGTTGTAAACAAATTTTATATATACAATGATGCATCAATGATGTAAATTGTCAATGATCTATGCAATGATATAAGGGAAATATTGTATATAAAATGGTTTTCAAGCTAGTTATACATGAAGGTACAAAGGTGAGGCCATTTTCTAATGAAACATTAACATTGAAACTTATTTCTACTGACTTGAAGTAAGTGGAAAATTGCCTCATATCTCTACTTTTTATATTTGTACACTCAGTCTCAGACTATGATATAACTATTCCAAATGTCTGAAAACAGAAAACATAGGTTATAAAGACTTTCTCTTTAGTTCCATTTTTTAGAGAGAAAATACAAAGAGATTGTATTCAAGATCAATATCATTAAATAAAGTGAGTATATCCTGTAGGTAAAATTCAAATGTCTTTTATCAGTTCTCTGATCTTCCCCATAACTCATGCAGAGGAAGGGACTTTCTGTATTAATTATTTAATCTAATCCTAACCCCAAATTCCTGGAAGGCAGCAGGCCTTATGTTGTGCCTAAGTTCATGCTTAGAATCCTTATGATCCCTAAGAAGGTGCATACTACACAGTAGGCTCTTTCAATAAATATGCCCTGTAGCTACAGAATCTGTTAGCAAAGAATGGAAATTTTTGGCATTCATATACTTGGCAATATAAAGCTATTCCACTAAATCATAGTAGGTGTGTTTTGATAGAAATAAAATATTTATAGTAATTTCACCTCCATAGGCTCTGAATGAGTAGGGAAACAACACTAGGAGATAGACATATATAACAGATGTACCTTGTAAATACAGTTGTGTTTGTATAATCTATAAATTGTATAATTATATACATAAATACCATATGATTTCACTTACATGTGAAATCTAATGAACAAAATAAGCAAACAAAATATAAACAGATTCATAGATATAGAAAACAGACTAAGGGATGTGGGGAGGGGTGTTGGGAGGCTGGGTGAAAAAGATGAAGGGATTAATCATAAAAACAAAAACAAAAAACTCATAGACACAGACAACAGTATGTTGATTACTAGAGGGAAAAGGAGGTGAGGGGAGATAGAACAGGGTAAATAGAGGGAGGACAAATGATCTTAGAAAGAGACTTGACTTTGGGTAGTGAATACACAATACAATATACACATGAGGTATTATAAAATTATACATCTGAAACCTATATAATTGTGCTAACTAATAAATTCAAAAAATGTAGAAAAAGCCATCAATTCTCCTTGCAAAGAACTACTTTAATAGGTTTTCCAATAGTACAATCTTGAAATTGGGAAAGAATAAAAATGTAGAGAAGAGTTGAAAACCGTATCAAAACAAAACAGGCCCAAAATGGTTTGTGCTCCTTCATAGTTAACATCTTCTACTTTCATGAAAAATGTCCCACATCTTCATGACCACCACATCACTAGTTTGGACTCTTCAAAACAGAATTGTATCTAGTGGTTGAAGTCATATAATAGAAAGGCCACTGGACTGGAATCAGGAAGAAATGGGTCCTGCTTTAGGTTTGTTTGGGATCTTACAACAACAGCCTAGGCTTAGTGACTTACAAACAACTGAGATGTATTACTCCTGGAGGCTGGAAGGTCCAAGATCAAGAAGCTGGAAGATTTGGTGTCTGTTGAGAAGCCTCTTCCTGCTTCATAAATGACCATTTTCTCGCTGTGTTCACATTGTGGAAAGAGCGTGGCATCTCTCTGGGTTCTCTTTTCTAAAGGCACTAATGCCATTCATGAAGGAGACACCCTCATGACCCAGTCACGTCCCAAAGGTGCTGCCTCCAAATACCATCACATTGGGGGAGAGGTTTCAACATATGAGTTTTAGGGGAGCACAAAAACTCAGTCTATGGCAGATCCCAAGCTAGTTACACAAATAAGTTTGTGCTAAGCCTCAAAAATTTCATTCAGCCATGATAAAAATTATAATAAAAGTCATAATAGTACTTGATGAGGAACCTTGTAATATATACACAATATTGCCAGCATAAGTACTTTCATAAGTAATGTTCTCATTGTTTTCTTAGCCATCTCATTCACAAAAGATGTCATTAGAAAATACTAAAATCCGCCCTGACCCGTTTGGCTCAGTGGATAGAGCGTCGGCCTGCGGACTGAGGGGTCCCAGGTTTGATTCCGGTCAAGGGCATGTACCTTGATTGCGGGCACATCCCCAGTGGGGAATGTGCAGGAGGCAGCTGATCGATGTTTCTCTCTCATTGATGTTTCTGGCTCTCTGTCTCCCTCCCTTTCTCTCTGTAAAAAATCAATAAAATATATTAAAAAAAAGAAAATACTAAAATCCAATGATTGTGGGAGGAAAACAATGAGCAGAATTAGAGACAAAGGCAGGTGAGGTAAATAGCTAAATTAGGTTTAAAATTGTGTATTTCTCTTTTTGCCTATTTTCTATATTTTTCTTTTTATTTACTAAATACATGGAAGAGCAAGAGATTAAGGTTTTCTAACTCTTAACTGGACAGTTTTTGGTAAATTCCTCAATAACAAAATCTTTAACTTTGTGATAATCACAGAGCTTGCAGAAACACATTTCTTGCAGGAAGTTGGATTTTCATATTTTTAGCTGTAATTGAACACCAGTTTTGGATGAACTAATTTATCACTATAAAGAAAACAAAACCCACAACTCACCTGCCTTAGGTTACTTGACCTAATATTATGCATACTATACATTTCTCTTATAATTCAGAAAGGATGAGATATTCTGAATTTCTCCAAGATGGCTTGTGATACCTAGCAACTTGTGATCAAATAACAGTGATAACTTTGCTTTATGTTGGAAGCCAGTAACACTGGAACTGCAACATGAAGAATAATTATAACAAAGTACAGAGGCCAGCAGCAGAAGTGAAGGCATCACAGGTGAGTTGATTGAAGGTGTGTTGTAAGTGATTTATACTGAAGTAGACAGATGATAGAGCTGGCAGAACAGCTTACTGGCCTGGACTTTAGGGTGAAGGCTAGTGGTGGCATAGTGAGGGTAAAGAAGGCAGCAAAGACAGCTTCCAGAAATTTTGGCTTGAGGAACAAGAGTATATTGGTGTTGGTTCCCAAGATAAGCAACATTATTAAAGAAATAGATTTGGGGAAGAAAATCTGATTTGAGATGTCTATGAGACATTCATGTCATAGTTCCAAGTATGTTGTACATAGAAGCCAGGATCTCAGGGAAAAGTCAGGGATCAGAATAGAAGTTTAGGTGAATATTTAAGGATGGCCTTAAAAGAGCTGACTAAGTGAGAGAAGAGAGGAGAGTCCAGGACTTGAGTGGACATGCCAATGTTTAATAACTATTTAGAGGTAGGAAGATAACGAAGAGAGTGTAGTGCCACGGAAAACCAAACATAAAAGCTTGTCTAGGAAGAGGAAGTGTTCAACTATATTATTTTTTGACTCAACGTAGCAACATACCTTTTTCAATAATCAAAATGCAAACATGCCTTCAATATATTAACTCTACCTTGCCAATGCTGGACTTTTTTTGTGATTTTTTTTTTTGTTTTGTTTTTTCCTATAGAAATAGCTCTCATTGCTTGCCACTCCTTCCACAAAGGAAAGGGATATGTACATCTTATGATGTTTGTTCCACTATTCCTAATCCATTCATAATCAACTGAAACTGGGAACATCTAAATGTTCATAGACAGGGGAAAGTTATGGAAATTTGGACAAAATAATTGCATAGAAAGTATATACCCAACTGATCTTATATAATAAAGAGGTGATATGCAAATTGACCCCCACACCCTCACGTCACAAGATGGCCGCCCCCACATTTTCATAAGATGGTTGGCAGGGGAGGGCAGTTGAGGCAACCAGGCTTGCAGGGGAAAGCAGTTGGGGGTGACCAGGCCTGCAGGGGAGGGCAATTGGGGGTGATCAGGCTGGCAGGGGAGCAGTTAGGTGTCAATCAGGCTGGCAGGCAGAAGCGGTTAGGGGCAATCAGGCAGCCAGGGAGGTGAGTGGTTAGGAGCCAGCAGTCCCGGATTGTGAGAGGCATGTCCGACTGCTGGTTTAGGACAGGATAGGGCCTAAACCAGCAGTCGGATATCCCCCAAGGGGTCCCAGATTGGAGAGGGTGCAGGCTGAACTGAGGAAACCCCCCCCCCAACCTCCCAGTGCATGAATTTCATGGACCGGGCCTCTAGTAGAACAAAGATTATTATAAAACTAGCCTGGCCTATGCTCTCTCACAGTGCGGGAGCCTCGAAATCGATCGCCCCAAAGAGGTAGGCCCCACCCACCCATCCAGGGCTTCTCGATGGATTGCCCCAAAGAGGTAGGCCGGAGCCGGGGGACCCACCTCCACAGCAGGTGCGGGGCTGCGGGAACCCAGGCAGAAGCTGCGTGGAGCAGCTGCTGGGACCCGCCCCCGCTTTGCGTGCAGCCATCTTGTGACAATGTGAGGGCATCATGGTGTGACGTCATGAGGAACATCTAGGCTTTTATTAGTAAGACTAGTGACCCAGTGCACAGATTTGTGCACATTGAAAGGGAATTAATTAGAAGGTGGCTGGCAGGACTAGACTAGGTGAGATGGGCGGCCACCCTGGGGCCAACTTACCATGGTCCCTCCCTAGCATCTGCAGAGTGAGCAGGGTCCCTCCAGCAGGTGGGGTCCCTCAGCTTGACCTGCGGGGATTGGGCCAAAACTGGCTCTCCAACATCCCCAGAGGGGTTCCAGAGTACAAGAGTGAACTCTGCAAAGTTGTTGTCCTACAGGATATGGAACACAAATGCAAGTGTGCAATAAACCAGATTTGGGCCATCAGTGCCCCAGCAACAACATAACCCATGGCCGAAGGTGGAATCACACGGACCCCAGGAGGAATCAGTTTCCCTCATCTCTGGTTTCATGGTGCATCACCAGAGCACTGCCTCTGCCAAGTCACTTGCAGCTCAGCAGCTCCTGCATTGAGCATCTGCCCCTTGGTGGTCAGTGTGCATCATAGCGATGGGTTGAACAGGCAGAGGGACACTTAGCATATTAGCCTTTTATATATATAGATTATATTTTAAAAGAGCATACTATGGAAATAAAACCACATTGATTAAAAGTAGGTAAAATTATGATTAATATGGTCCAGGATTGGTATAGAATAAACATTTATATCTTTACTAGTTCTATTTATTATTACTATTTTAGAATGTGAAAGGGTTTATCACTGGTTTTTAACTGATGATGTTGACTGTTTTCAACCCACATAAACACATATACTAATTATAAAACTACTACTAGAATAATCTCATTATAGCCGTTGTCTATTTACTCGCTGATGTCTTTATAATATGCTTATTCCATCGTGTGAGCTTTTTAAATAATAGGGATGCTAATCTCTAGTCTTATCCCCATAAATAAAAACTAATATAAAAAGTTTATATTCAATGAGCATATATAGCAATAGACTTATAAGTTATCTTTACCACAATTTACATTTTTATGTAAGTTTAAAAACAAAACCTTGGAGGGTTTTTGTTGTTGGCCCAGTCCACAGAGAACAAAGTGCAGAACTCAGTTTGACCTCTGATGAGTCTAATTCCATAGCCAGTACTTTCTTTAGTAAAAAAATGAATTTATAAGAGACATTTAAAATAAAAGGCCACTAAAGATTGAAACACTTGACAACATCTATCTTTTGTTTCAAATGTAGTTTTGTTTTCAAATGTGGTTTTGTTTAATGAAGAAGCATGGAAAAAATACATCAAATTGAGAGGAGTATGCAAATTACTTTGGCCTTCTTAAGAAATGAAAAGTAAAGGGATTCTATAAAGTTCTTAATAGGTAAATCAAATCCCTTTAAAAATTAATGAAGCATCACTAGTTTAATACTGAAATAAAGGCAAAATCATCATGCTCCATTAGTAATACTGTCTCCTGTTATAATTTGAATTGAGGGTTAAAGATAGATAATTCTTACCATCCATTAATAGAGATCTATCCATTCAATGCAACTGTTAGAACTGTCTGGTTCAAGAACCAATAAGGATATTTAAAGCTAATAAAGAATATGAAAGAAAAAATAGAAAAGGATGTTATGAACAAATGAGGAAAAATATAAAGTATAGAAAATTACTAATGTTTATTTAACTCTAATTTTTATTCTAATTGTTCAAAATTTACAAATATATATGTTGCTGGGGAGGAGGTACAACTTAAAAAACGCTATAATGTTATATGGATAGGCTGAAATTTATATTACATACAAATACATAAGAATCTCTTCATGATTAAAGGCATCTACATAAGTACAGCTACTGAATTCTTGATATTGTTCTCACTCAGCTGTGAAGCAATGTGGCACCAGGCCTTCACTACAGCCATGTCATAGGGAAGAGCATTTGTCATCTTGAAAATAAGCTCACAGAGGAGGTGAAAGTTAGCAACTAACTCTAAGTATTTTATAACTTCAATGTAATTATTGGTCAGTGAATTGCAGAATACATTTCAATACCTGAAAAATAAAGTTAATTTTTTAAAACCTGAGGCCAGCCATGGCCATGTGGCTCAGTTGGTTGGAGCATTGTCCTGATGCACCAAGGCTGCGGGTTTGATCCCCAGTCAGGGCACATATAAGAATCAACCAATGAATGCATAAGTAAGTGGAACAACAAATCAGTGTCTCTCTCCCTTCCTTTCTCTCTAAAAAAAAGCAATAATAAAAAGCAATCAATAATTTTTTAAAATGAGACCACATTATTTCTTTAAGTTATTCATATTTTCTTTTCTTTTTTAATAAGTGCTATAAATCTCAGGAAACATTGCACTCATGTCATTCTGGCAAGTGGATACTTCATAAATTTTTTATATAATAGGGACTTGGGAGATTAATCTGGTCAGACCAGAAGTTGACAAAAGATTTATCTCGAAGTTGACATTGTATAGCTACTGCATTGTTATTATCTATCTATCTATCTATCTATCTATCTATCTATCTATCTATGCCTAAGCAGCCCTTAAGACAGAATGACTGGAATGACCAGTCACTATGATGGGCACTGACCACCAGGAGGCAGACGCTCAATGCAGGAGCTGCCTCCAGCCTGCAGGCCCCAATCGCTAATGGGGCCTGCTAGCTAACCTCCTGGTCTCTCCCCTCAGCTGGCAGGCACCGATCACCTGATTAGGGCTGGGCCCCAGGCTGAGATGGGGAACTGGGGGTGGTTGGTGGCAGACACTGGCAGCGAGTGAAGGAGGAGGCAGGAAGGTGGGGATCCTGATCGGCACTGATAGCCGGCCAGGCCTAGAGACCGCACCCATGCACAATTTCGTGCACCAGGCCTCTAGTATATTATTATAATTATTTTTTATAGCTTTAAGGTATTGAAAATAATGGGTGTGGCTAAAGCCCATGTCTTCATATCATTCATCTGTCACTGCTATCAATTCAACTTCAACTTTGTTTTCAGAGTGTTTCGTGATTCAATCACATTACTGACTTTTTAACAAATCTATAAATTGTTTACAGAATAAGAATTATCAAGGATAGGATGCTCTATAGGCAGTTTTCAAATGTTCAGTTGAGCATGGGATCCAAAGACTTGGTTGTAGTTTATACTTTCTTTTTTGGATCTGCTGTTTTATTTAGACAGACAAGGCAAAAGAGTTCTACACTGTTGTTAACACTTTTGTTTTTTTTCCTCCATTTACTTCAAGTTTGTTGATAAGCACTGAGCTAAGCAGGTTATTTCTTTAAAATTTCAACACAGCCCTAAGAAATTGATGTTTTATCCACTTTAAAGATGAGAAAATGAAAGAATGAACGGGAGACTCATTCTCCCCAGGTTACACAGATGTCCAGGGGAGGAGTCTGAATTAAAATCCAAACCTGATATGTAATACTCTTTGTAATACTTCAAGCAATAAAACAAAATTTAAAAAATAAAAAATAAATAAAATCCAAACCTGTTAGCCTGGAAAGGTGGCTTAGTTGGTTGGAGCAACATCCCGTACACCAAAAAGCTGTGGGTTCAATTTCTGGTCAAGGCACATACCCAGGTTGCCAGTTCAATCCCCGGTTGGGGTGCGTACAAGAGGCAACTGATCCATATTTCTCTCTCACATCAATGTGTGTGGGTGTTTGTTTGTTTTTCACTCTCTCTTCTTTCCTCTTTCTCTAAAATCAATAAAAACATATCCTTGGGTGAGGATTTAAAAAAAAAATAATCCAAACCTGCTCTATTCTAAACTCTGGGCTCAAGAGTCAATCAGTGTAACTTAAACTCAGTGCAGCTGACTTTGATTTATTATCTGTATTTCTTTCATTTATATTTGGGTGTGTCAGGGGAAGAGTTTTTTTCCTAGTAAAGGGAAAAAATTGATAATAAGATAAAGAATAAGAATGATAATTGAGTCAGAAAAATTAACAACGTCAAAAGTGAGCAAAAGCAGCTTAAAAAGAACAGAAACCTGCTCTCTGCCTTTTGAAGGATTTTCTCCGCTTGGATTAATGAAACCATCGAAGCTGCAATGCATGTGAGCCACATTCTGTAATTTAGTTTGCATTCTTTACAGTGCTCTCGATCGATGCACAGGATCTTGTTATATTACATGAAATATACATTATAAATATCTGTAGAAGAATTATTTGAAACATATAATGCTTTGGTCTTTGGGGTTTAATTTTGTATATTGTACGGAGATGAAAATAAACCCCTCAGGCAGAAACACAATCGTAGGCTTCAATGAATAAATTATATTAGGGAATGTACTTGCGAGATGGCAAGAAACATGAGACAGGCTGCTTATGTAATAAACTCGGTCTCCAATGAAAAGTAACAAACTTTGTAAGCTGCAGTAACAACATCATATCAATAATTTTTCTGTTTTCCAAGACATTTCTTATTATTTCTCCACGCTTAAAGCCAAAACTAAAACGTGGATTTCTAGGGGCCCCACAGCATTTAAGGCCAGGAGCAAATATAATATGTCAGAGAAAAGACCATGAGTTTTAAAGACTGAGAGATTCTTAATTACCATGTGGGGGGCATTACTTTGAAGTTAAAATAAAGTCCATGAATCTTGTGGAGAACATACAACACAATACATGTCTTTTAGCAGCAACTAAAATCTAGTAGCAAACGGCAAGCAAGAATAAAACACAGGGTTAGAGAGGCAGAGAGATGACAGAGACAAGGAGAAGAGAAACAGGCTGAGGAGGGAGAAGGCTCAGTTGGTTCTGAGGTGTGGTGGGTTACGTAAGGTGAACTGACCTGGGTGTAACGCTATTGTCACTGTGAGAAGTAGTGGTTATACTTCAAGGGCAAATCAAAATGACATTTCTGGAGGTGACTTTGGCAATATTTATCAAATACCTTAAGTGTTCTTTTCACTTTGTTCCAGCAATTTTATTTCCAGTATCCTCATTCTTCTGAATGCTGGCAAAGACTTACGTCAAGAATGTTTATTACGGCATTAAATAAAATTGTGAAAATAGGGGAACTCATCTCAGTATCTAATCACAGAATATCATCTAATGATAGAGAACCAGCTTAATAAATAGCTATCGTATTAACTCATATGTCAGACTATGAGATCATGCTTATAAAATTATAAGTGAATAATGACATTACAAATGATATACTCAACTAAATATTGTAGAATTCCAATTTTGTGTGTAAAAGCAGAGAAGCCTACACTCAAATATTACCAGTAGTTAATACCAGTTTATAAAATTATGGGCAATTTTTATTTTCTTTCTAATTACAGTTATTTAATTTTTAAACTTTCTTTAATGAATATGTAATGTTTTTCTATTTTAATTGATATAAAATATTTAGAAAAGCTCTTAACATCGACTTAAAACTTGAGGATGTTTATACATTTATTTATTTATTCCTTCATTTAACATGACCTTCTCTGGTGCCTCCCATGTTCCAGTCATTGTTATCAACACTTAAAAAATCTTAGCTACGTTAATCCTCACAACAACTCTATAAGGTAGGTCCCATTACTGTGCCATCCTCAGGACGGGCCAGAGCTGGGATTTGAAATTAGGGAGTCTGGCAGGGAATCTGTGTGTTAAGCACTGTGTTCTGCTGCATTGTTGTAGATGGGCCCGGGGAAGCCACGCATTTGAAGGGCTGTCATTTGCAGGCCTGATTTATAGTGGCCAGAATGACATCATCTCTCTAGAAACAGTATAGGATCCAACTAGAGAACTGGATCCTGCTCCCAGGTCAGGGGTCTCTCATCTTTGTTCCATGCCCATTTGATCAAAGGCAGATTAAGGTGAAAACATGGAACAAGTCCTGAGACTATACACATTTGTGCCTCAGGATGGTGCCTGACTACATTGCAAATATATTACTGAAATATTTATCTCTCTCCTCCCCGCTGCAGTCACAGAGGTTTACTTCACTATAATGGCTAGTGCAGGACACATAATTAGTGTTCTTCCTGGGACCATTAAAGCTTTTGACAGGCGTTTGTAGAATCATGGAGCAGGAAGAAGTGATGAGAAGCCATCTAATTTACAAGGGCATGCTGCTAAATGAGATTGACCTATTTTGTGTCAACAGTGACTCAATTCCTGACTTATCACAACCTGAAAATATGAAAACATACAGCTTTAATTATTCTGGCCAGCTACACTTTTTTTTTAATGAGTTCTGCTCTTTATTATTCTCACTCTCAAATATTGCAGCTAGGTTAGTCTGTGTTAATAAGAGGGAGACTAATGCCATGGTTTAAATGAACATATACCATTTTATATGGTGCCAACTTTCTGTCATTACTCATCTCCTTTTTCTTTACTTGCTCTGGACAACTATTCTTACTGGATAGCTATTCCCCTCCTGATCAGGATCAGTGTTATGATAAACATACAGTATAGTGTGCTGGACATGACCAAACTAGGACAATTAATATCCATATTTAAAAAAATGTTTTATTGATTTTAGAGAGAGAGGAAGGGAGAGGGATAGGAACATGGATAAAAGAGAAACATAGGTTGGTCTCCTGGAGCCTGCACACTGGGTATGTGCCCTGACCAGGAATTGAACTGTGACCCCCTGGTTCACACATTGACCTCCTTTCTTTTTTTAAAAAAATATATTTTTTATTGATTTCAGAAAGGAAGGGAGAGGAAGAGAGAATTAGAAATATCAATGAGAGAGAATGAGAGAATCAGTGATCAGCTACCTCCTGCACGTCCCCTACTAGGGATCAAGCCTGCAGCCCGCAACCTGGGCATGTGCCCTTGACTGGAATTGAACCCAGAACCCTTCAGTCCACAGATCAACATTCTATCCACTGAGCCAAACCAGCTAGGGCCAGGACCTCCTTTCATTTTGTTACTTTGCTTCTCAATAACAAGCAAACCTCTACTTTTACAGATTCAACCATCATTGTTGTATAGGTGTGCCTTGTTCCCAGTAATTTGCTTGCAACTCTAAGTCTATAATAGCTATTTCTCCATGCTCCTCTATCCTGTGAATTTAAATGTAACTAATGTGGCTCAGGTAAAAACCACTGTCAGGGTGGAGATCTCATCAGCCACCTGCTCTTCTCTCTGATGCTGATAACTGGCTCATATCTTTCTTGTTCTCTTTGAAGACCCACAACACTATGACTACTTCCTTTACTGAGAGGGGCTAGAGAAAACCTTCTCCTACAAGCCCACTGGCTGTGTGTTCTCAGTCCATGATATCTCAAGACTCCACTACTGTCTCTTGTTTCACTACTGTTCTTCAGAACTAAGACAATGTTTCAGCCAGTAGGTGGCGCCGGTATGACCAAGTAGCCAAGAGAATTCTGAGCCAGGAGGCCTGACTAAGGATGACAGTGGGGCCTTGTGATACTGAAATGGTTATAACTGGAGGTGGATTACGGGGCATGGGATGGGAAGAGGGAGAAGATCATCTCTGAGAGTAGGGTTTGTGTGACTTTCAAGTTATACTTTAGAGCTGATAAATGTTATTTTTTGTTAATCAAACCTCTTTCTGAAATTTCATATGAAGTGTAGTTAGAAGTGGTATTTATGAGTTCTTTTATAAGAATGGAATTTGTTATATTGTATATGTAACTGCTTTTATATTTACTAATATCTAACCTCATACAACAAAAGATCTGATGTGGCTAGGCTATAATAATTTGCATAGTAATAGCATTTTTAATATCTTTTGCTTCGTTATATCTTTCCATTCAGAAAGGAAACATGCATTTACCTCTCCATCCTGGAAGATTAAAAGTCCCTGGAGGTAAGGGCCATATATGACTCATCTTTGCATCCTCCAGAGTCTATCCAAAAGCATTCAATAAATATTTGTAGACTTGAAAAGATTTGGGATCCCGAGGACAGAATAAATTTTCCTTTATAAGAAAGCATGATGAATAAACCTGAAGCAAAAATATGGTTTTCCTAGCAAATAAATCATTAACATCTAAAAGTAGGATCAGTAAATTTTTGCTTTCCGTGACTAAAAACATAAGCAGTCCTAGGATAGCTCTACCTTTTTTCAGGGGAGGGGAGCATCTTGTCTCCTACCCTCTCCCCTCCTGCCTGCTACCCCACCTGGGAAACAGACAGAACCTGAAGATGCAGTCAGAAGGTGGAGGCTACTGCTAATGGATTTATCTCAGGTAAACCTGAACAATGCTGAAGTCCAAAGGTAGAATTTTTATCTGTAAACTGAAAAACCTGTTTCAAACCTTCGCTTAGAAGGATTAAACTTTCCCACCATCAATTTCTCATTCTGGGAATGAAGCACCTTTGAAATCAAAGGGAGCTTTGCAAGGAGAAGGGGAGCCAGAGAAAGGCATTCAACAGCTTCCAACTGCATTCCAGCCGTATTTGAAAATATGCAGCTCACATAAAGCTATACCGAGGTCTTCCTGGGAGCATACATTTTAACACCCAACTGAATATTGTAGCATGCATGCAGGGACACTGTTTCTAAATAATTCACTGCCACTTTTACAATTCTTTTAATATTTCATGATTTTATCTTTGAAATTATATGCATCTGTATTTCTGGAAAAAGTCATCTATCTAGCTCCTGCTGGACCAAACCCTGGTACTAACACTTTTGTTTTTTGGCACACATTATCTGTGAATATGCTGAAATAGCACACTCATGATTAAGTTACACTGTATAGCAAAGAAGATTTTAGACATTTTCAATAAGGTTGCTGATCAGTTGACCCTATGACAGAGATGTTTCTGGACAGCATAATCTAACCAACTAAGCAGAAAGTTTTCTCAAACTCAAAGCAGGAGAGAGATTTTCTGTGCAAAGCCTTGCTTAGCTGAAGAAAACAGGGACCTTGGTTCCACATTTGCAAGGAGTCAACTGTCAACCAGAACGAGGTTGGAAGCAGATTCTTCTCAATGTCTCCAAGTGACTGAGTGTGGCCACCATGTTCACTTCTTCCCTGTGTCACCTGGAGCCAAGAACCCAGTCCAGCCTGGACTTCTGACCCAGACAACTGTGAACTCAAATATGGGTGTTGTTTTAAGCCACTGAGTTTGTGGCAATTTGTTATGCAGCCATAGAAAACTAACACAGCACATTAAACACAACACATTTTATCTAAACTATTTGTCTTCCTATTAAAATGTGTTTCCCATCACTTTTCTAAGGATGTTAATGCCTGGTGGTTGAGAATCACGTCTGCCTTCCTCCCCACATCTAAATAAAATGCCAACAACAACGGAATCCATATAATCCATATAATCTGAATCTCACTTTCCACTCTGTTCTCTTTACCAAGCTTCTTCTTATCTGTTCCTTGGGATAATGAAGTAGCTTTCTAATCATTATCAGCACGTCGAATCTACAGGATGCTGCCCATGGAAACTGCCTAACACCTTGCTTCCATCACATCCATCTTTTCACTGGAAAAACAGCAAAATCCTAAAAAGAAAGTCAAACCTGAGTTCTCTATTAAGACATTTCTGCTCACCCTGCCATATTTCCGGGACCAACCAACTTTTTAGTCAAATTAAACAGCCCACCTCACCCTGAAAATTCTCTGTGTATTCCCACCTATACATCTTTCTTGATAATAAAAACCTTTTATTTCTGAATGTAGTTTTCAATGTCAACAGAAAATTTAGCATTTCCAAGACACATATGTTGTTTGACTTTGCACCTTCATTCGCTAAATGAAATGCCTTTGGTAAATGTTTGCTCTCTGAGCAAATAAATGCAGCCTCTCCTGGCTCATCCTAAAGGAAGAGGTTTCCTTTAACACATTTCCAGGGCACTTTACTTTTACTTCTCACACATGGCATGTGACAGGATGTAATGTTTGTTGCTGACACCTCCATGACCCCATTGAAAAATTCAGAGCAGGGCTAGCTCATTTTTCTCTATCCTGAGTGTAAGTCCTACAGGAGGATCCACCAAATAGATTTTGTTGACTTTTTTGAAATAAGTTCATGTATTTAAGCAGTTTAAACTCTATGTGGAACTTTACTTACTGGTACTAATTAAAGTACGAAGTACAGATCATCTCTAACAATTACTAGTACATAAGCCTCTGAGGGTTCTTGTTTGGAGTGGTAGATGAGTCCTCTTCTAGGTAACTCCTTGTGCCTGAAGACACTGCTCAGACTCTGGCCACTGGGCAATTTTAAACAGCTCTCACATTTGAGGCATGTGAGCGGTTCACTTGCCCAGCTTCCTTTGCTGCTAGGGTAGAGGCATGTGATTAAATTCCGCCCAACAGCTGGAGACACAAGACCTTGTTTAGGAAGGGATGATGGGGCAGAAGTGATGGCCGTGCAGAACTGATTTGCTCATATGGATGCTGTCAGAGGCATAAGATATGGAGAGGTTCAAGTTTATTAGGTAAAATTGAGCACCTGCAGTATGCCCTCTGGTGGTCAGAACTCACCTTGCCTGAACATAGAAGACCGGAAATTTAGTGAAAATTAATCAATGTCTGAAGAATGTAGGGGTATAAATACTCTAGTTCCCAGCTGCTATTCTGGCTAGTTCCAGAGCTTCCCTGTGGAGTTGGAACCAAAGTCAAGTTCACAGAATAGGGCTGGAGACTATGCACTGGCTTAAGTTGTCCATGTCACTTCCTACATCCTTGCTGGCTTTCCCCAGGAACACTTTCATTTTCATGTGAACCCTCATCTTAGCAGGAATACTTTTTTTTTTACTTTGAAGTAATTGGTCCTTGAAAGTTGATCTGTGGGGCAAGAATATACATGGGAAACGCTAAGTGAAGTCAGAACCTAGAAAGCAGCAGAGAAGTAGTGCAGGGTCAGCAAAAAGTCAATATACAGAATTGAATTGTTTAAAATAGTTGGTCTTTTTTTTTTTCAATACTTATCAATTATATTCTAATTCCCAGTAAGCTGTATAGTTTAAAGAAGTATTCTTTTATTGTGAGAATTTATATTTTATTATCAATGTTCAGATTTTAAGGAAAAATTGATATATGCATATACTTACATTATGTCTATGTAATAGCATTTTTTTCTTTAAAATTTCCTCTGAAAACTCCTCAAAGGCAATGGGCACCATTGAATTATACTTTCTTTGACTACTCTGTCTGTAGTCTATAAAGTGGGAAGTTATCTTCAGAGATGCTGCATTTTAGATCAGAACTTGATGAATATATAAGGTCTACAGAACTAATGCAGCAAAAAGCACATAGAAAATTCTCTAAATAGATATTTCCAAGAGACTTCAATTACCTACTTAAAATAGTATTTGATACCATCATTTTTTTTTCCTTTTTGCTTTATGCATTTGCTTTATGAAATGATGTTGGGACAGATTTTTGCTACTTTGAAGTGCTTTTTATTTTTTTCTGGATGAACATAGTACATTATGCCACCTCTGACTTATTATGGCAGCTCTGGGGCCTCCCAAATTGTAGGCAGCTCCTCATTGTGAACAATACACAAAGTTAGGTAGACCTTGATATTAATCCTGGCTCCAAAAGACAAGACCGGTACCCGGGGAAAATTATTTAATCTATTGTATATCAGTTCTCACCTCTGGAAAATTACATCTACCCAACGACTATTAATACTTTAATCTCCATTTGGGGACTTTAAATCATGACTGATGTCTTCTAAGGTCATGCTATTTATGATACCGGTACTTTTCAGCTGAGAAATAATTGAGTGGTTTCTATTTTTAATGGGGTACATTATCCTTGCTGAAGAATGCATTCTCTTGTAATTATTAAATAATGTCCTCCTGTCCCCTTCTAATCATCAATCCTCTCAAACTTAATAGAAATTATGCACATGCAATGATTTGGACAAACTTTTTGACTCATACTAAACAGGAGGTTACATATAATGCTCAGATATATGAATGTAACTTTATCTCCACCTGGGCTTAGGCTGGGCCCCAGTGACAAATCTAGGTTGGTATTGCTAGGGTTACACCAGTGAAACAGACCATCCAAAGGCATCTAGTTCAGTCTTCAATGACAGAATATCATTCTCCCTAACGCCGTTAGCCATTCTGGCTCCTATACAGGGTTTACCCTCAGCCGTCCAAAGCAAAGCACCATGGCAGTCAACAGCAGAGTCAGCAACTGAGTCTGGGGCCTGATGAAGGACTTTGGGCCAGGCATACCCTGATACAATCTCAACAAACATCACCCAGCTGAGACATGTCCTGAAATACAAAGGAAGCCAGCAGAGCTCCTTCTTCAACAGTAAACAAACCTCTTTATCTTAAAGGAGCTCCTTATGGGCTCCCTAGAGCTGTGATCCACACACTCCCTACTGTTCTTCAGCTTCAAATGATACTGCGGGCTAGCACTCAGCTGGAGGAAATCCAACCTGGGGGCCAGAGGCTGCACTTGGCCACTGGCCCCCAGAGCCACCCTCAGGCTGCAGTTAGTACTAGACCCTACACATCCCACAGCCATGAGGAATCCCCACACTGTACACTATTCTAAAACGTTTCCAACACAAAATCACAGCTACCTCACTCTCGTCTCTGCCATTATTGCTTTTCCCTTTAAACTGAGGCTGTCCTGTAGGTTGACCTTAAACACCCAGCTCTCTCCCCAGTGCCCCAGTTACTACAATTTTGTTGTCTCCACACCACGACCTGATTTTCACTAATTTCTGACTCTTCCACAAAGGTTAATGTCACTGCGTGTGATTGTGCCCTGTAAACCCCCAGAGCCAGCAGTCCCACACATCCAAGCTGACTAGTGCATGCGGCTACTGAACACCCGCCAGGTGGCCAGGGAGACTAGCACCTGTCTCAGAGAGTGAGAAACTAAATTTTTAACTTTAGTTCAATTAACTTAAACTTATATTTAAAAACAGGTACTCAATTCAGTTATTGGAGGGCTTTTAACTATTTTGGGAACACTTGGATATGCGAGACTAGCTTTTCAACCATAAATTTTATGAAACTTAAATATAGATTAAATATTTCTAATGAGAATTTAGCTTTTGAATTAAGGTGTGCTATATGTCTACACTATTTTTAAAACTGAATATAGAAAGCAATATGTCTAATTAATCATGTTGATTACATATTGAAATGATAGTATTTTGATATGTTAGGTTAGATAGAACATATAAATATCTTTAAACTTTTTATAATTTTTTTGTAATATAGGTATTGAATAATTCAAATTTACATAGGTGGATTAATTTATATTTTATTGGATAGTTCTGCTATGGACTGTAATGCGAATAATGACCCTTTTTTATTTTTTAAATGTGTTTTTATTGACTTTAGAGAGAGATGAAGTGAGGGGAGGCGAGAGAGAAAAACATCTATGTGAGAGAGAAACATCGATTGGTTGCCTTCCCTACGCACCAGACTGGGAATCAAACCCACAACCTTGTTATGTGCCCTGACCAGGAATCAAACTGGTAACCCTTTGCTGTATAGGATGACATTCAACCAACAGAGCCATACCTGCCAGGGCTGAATGATGACCTTTACAGTAATGCAGTATGCAACTTATAAAAGCATTTATTGACTTTATCACTGCCACCATGTTCACATTATGTCCCAGCCCAGCCCTAAGTCATGAGCTATTTAATGAAAGCTCATCGTTTTATATAAAACTAAAACAAGTTAGTATTTACTAAATTTGAATGAGGGAGTACATAAGAAGACAGGGAGAAAGGAAAAAACAAAGGAAGGGAGGAAGAATTTTTGTCTGCCCCACAAGGAAACTCAGGTCCATCAAAGATTTAATGGGGAGAAAGTCTTTAATAATTCTCTTCATTAAATTATGCAAGTGTTTATGGATATTCAGGGGCCATCTAAGCCTTCTCCAAATTTGGAGATGGAAACACTCACCAATGTGCTCCAGATAAGCATTTCCTCTCTGAGGTGCTCTCATCTCAGAATCCCTCACAAGCTCCCTTGTCAACTCTTCAGATGTCCGAGTCTGACATGCAAATGAATGTTGAGTCCAGCTCAGTGAATGTTTATTGAATGACTGGGCTCAACCTTTCCCTCTAATGTCAGCAACACCTCAAGTCTTATTTTGATACTCACTTAGTCTTGTCTATTAGGCCTTTCCAGGTCTTGACCTGTGCCACTATGCATTAGAACTATTTGAGAGGGCACGGCTGAAAGGGTCAATGCTGCTATCTTAGTCCGACATGACCACTCTACTAGAACTGGCCCTTGCCCACTTGTTTGGATTGTTTCTTTGGAAAGACATGTCCAATTGCACTGTGTTAGCCTTGTTTTCTTGGAGATACTTTGCAAAAACTTAAAAATGTAGATTTACATGCAGCTGACATGGTATTTTTTTTTAAACTTATGCATTATTTCTGTAATTTTTCACTTAATATTTTCGGACTGCAGTTGACTGTGGGTAACTGAAACAGTGGAAGGTGAAACCACACATAAGAGGGAACTACTATATAGATAAATTTGAAAGTAGTAACAGGAGACAATAACGAATTCATGAATTAGGTGGCCTCTATAGTCCATTTTGAAGCCAGAATTTTTAGGACAAGCTATGTACATAAACTTGGAACACTCATGGGAATGTGTGGATCAAGCCACTGATATAAGGAGTGGATGGCTGGATGGCTGGAGTGGGAGGTGAGAAGGGTTAAACAGTGTAGCAAAGAAGATACCTGCATGCAGTAAGCACTCCATGGTTGCATCTGGAATGAACTGGGATGAGAAAGAGTATTTTTTAAACAATTTTTGTTCTTCCTTTTAGATACAGAAGGTCTTAGAAATAATGAAAAAAAATGGTGATGTGCTCTCGCAGCCTGAATTATTCAGAGTTACATAAGTGTTTATGAATAATGAGTGTCTAATTGAGGTGCCTGAAATATAAATAACTGTACTATTTCATGCAGCAATGAGAGGCAGAATTCTCTTTCGGCAACAGGACTTTCATTTCTCCCCTTCTGCCTTCTGTTATTCCCACTGTTGAGTGTGAAACTAGCAAGGTAATACTTCAGGGCTTCTGAAGAAATCAATCTGACTTTTTTTCCCTGTACCAGCTGAGCCATCCTAACACAGAAAAAAAAATGGTAGGAGGAGTTCCCTAGGAGTTGAGAACAAAGGGAGCCTTACGTCTTGATTCATCCCATACACAGAAATAGAATCACAGGGTTTTAGATTTGAGTCTCAGTGAGAAGTCTGTGTGAATTTAAATTGTTGGCCCTCCAGAGACTGATGACCATGTTTCCCACGACAGCTTGTCTGTCTCTCTCTCCTTACCGAATCCTTGCTGTGTTACTGATCAATTGTTAAGGAGTACTGATGATTTCCAAACGTATGTCAGATCAATAGGAAGAAAAGGTTCAAAGATCTCACAATAAATTAATGTAGAATTGCAACAACAATAAAAACTCCAGTATTGCCCCTCTTTTTTTCTCATTGAATGGGATGCCCTGTCTGCTCTGAGGCCCTCTCCCCTGCAAGGAGCACAGAGGGTCCTGACTGGCATCTCTAGGCTAGTTCACCCACATGTCTGTCTCCTTATGCTGAGCCACAGGAAACTGGATTGCAGACTGAGGGAACCAAAGCCTGTCTCCAGACCCTGTAAAGAAATCCCTCAGTATATCACGCAGGTAAGGGAGTATTATTGCTGAAATTGCATTGTTTTGGAATACTCAATAAGATCCCTAAAATTGGACCGCCTGGGTGTTTCCTCCAAGTCCGATGGCTGTTGGAGTCTGGCACTCACACTTGGGAAGAGGTGAGGGTGCTTATTGGTTACATGGTTTCTCTCTTTCCTCCCTGCTGCCCAGTTAGTGCTAGTCCTTTGAATATAATACCACTAAACCCTGTTTGTTGTTCAACACGCAACTGTTTGGTTTCAGATTTCTCTTTTAATTGTGAAAATTCAAATATAACAGTTTTAATAGAAAACCAGAGGCATGTATTGCTTCTCTGTCATTCTCTTTAGGAAATTATTTTCCATCATAAATGGTTAAGTCTTATAATACCTTGCAAATAATTGTTTTTGCTTTACTTATTCCAATACCTGATATGTAGAAGATTGGAAAAATAATTGAATCAATTCCCTTGGCAGTTCCTACAGGTTTCCAGAAAGTATGGCCATTCGACTAAACAATAACAAAATGGAAGGCAAAAATGTGGCAATGCTGAATCCTGCATTTGGAATGGAAGAAATAATTCAGTCACGATAGCAATCCCACAATGGGGTATTGTTATTAGTCCTGCAGATTATTTCCATCTCATACCAGAGACCCAGGTTATGGTATGCCTGGTGGATCTCAGATATTTTTTATTTTGAGGTCTAGTTTTGTTTCTGTTATTCATTCACTTTGTCCTGACTTCCTGCTTTTCCCCCATGTGTGTTTTGAATATTAAGAGTGTTAGAAACTAAAAAAATCTATATATTGCTTCTGTCAGATTTGAGCATATTGGTGCTGCATATCAGTAGTTTTCTCTTCAATTCTTTTCTGGGACACAGAATGTTGGTCTCATTGTTTTGTTCCAATATTTGCTGTTTTCATAAATATAATATTTCAAGTATGGTTATGTCTTTGTTGCCTACCACCTCATCTCATACAAATTAAGAAACAAGACTGAAGAAGTCTAAATTTTGGCTCCCTTTTAGTGTAGAAAAAAAAAGGCGAGTCTTTTAAAAATACATTATTATATGTAAATATTTAAAACATTGTCTTTAGTGCTCGCTTCGGCAGCACATATACTAAAACATTGTCTTTATTACTCTTTGATTATTTAAAACAAAGATAATAAGCATAAAAAGAAGTGACAAAAGTCAGTATATACTTCTCAAAAATAAAATAGAGGCACGTGTCTGCGCTCTAAAACACCAGTGGGAAAACTTTAGCTAGGCCCTATAACCAACTCAAATATTATTACAACTTTTCTTAAAGAGCAGCTCACATGGGCAGGGAAGATAGAACTGTGAGTGATTTTAAAGTCAGAATAGTTTATTTCAAATGCTCAAATCTGCTGTTAACTTTGACCTTTGGCAGGAAACTAAACTTTTCTTGAATTTGAGTTTCTTATTCACAAAACTAAATTTTATTACTTATAAATTCTTTCCTAGGGTTTTTGTAGGGACCAGATGAGATGTTGGACATACACAGATGCATGAGACATAGGGCTTGTGTTAAACTCACGCCCAGTGTCATAGGGTCAGACAAGGGGTGAGTCTACAATACAATGCTGCATACTAACCTCTGAGATAGACATAAAAACATGGTGCACCTTGAAAAATGAGGAGATACCTGTGTATCCATCAGTGATGACTTTTTAAAAAGGTGACACCTCAACTCACTACCTAAGGACAAGTGACTTAAAAAAAATGTTGACATTCTGCATAAAGAATGATCCACATAATAAAATCTGGAGGCCAGTGGTAACTGCTTGTAATTCAGTACAGTGTGGACATAAGGTGTCGAAGGATTGGGGTAGGGGCAGCGGTGGCGCCCTCTGGTTTTCTGGCTTCCCCGGACATTTTTTATTTATAAATGATGATAATAATGTTTGCTGTTGTTATCTAGTCTCTGTCATTAGCTACATCAGTGTCAAGATAAAGCATCATTTTTTGGAAGCCCTTCCACAGTGAGGATGGTAATCTGTTCTGCCCTCCCGTGTCTCTCTCCTGAAGGTACTATCCGAAAGCTCTGTTTAATTGTTCTCCTTCTGGGAACCTATCTGACCCTATAGGAATGAGTGGCCTTATCAAAAGGGAAAACAAGAGGCTCTAGCCATCACTTATAAGCCTCTAATACCACAGAAGCATGTAGACTACAGAAGCCTGCGGTTTCTACTTCCACTCTTTTCAGAAAAGTGAAGTAGGAAAATTAGTAGGGGAGTTAACATATTGGTAGGTCCTCAATGACATCAATAGGTTCTATGCCTTTAAACAAAAGGAAGTGTAACAAAACCAATTTTACCAAAGGCTAATTAATACAAACGTGCTAAGTTCTTGCAGCATCTCATCATTGTTATAATGAAACAACCTTGAACCAAAGGACAGGATTCCAGGACCTGCAGTCCTTTTCATCACCTTAACAACAGAGCCTATATGGCTTCTCTGGTGCTCGAAGCATCAGCTGAAATCAAAGGAAAACAAAACAAACAAAAAAGCTCAGATCAATAACCCATTGAAATACGTATGTGTCAGAAACAGGGTAGGGAAAAATCCACAAGAGGTGTGTAATTATGCTCCGTTCATACATATGCTCAGGCACAAACTTTTGAACACAGAATAATTCACCCTGGAGGCAGTCTTCCTGGCTGCTCATGTAGGCTGATGTGAAGGTAACAGATATAATTCAAACAAGGATCCTTCAACTGAAATAAACAGCATTGCCCACCCGTTTCAAAGCCGAAAACAGGTACAAACAACATAAATTCCAGAAGCTGCCTAGAAGGAAAACAAAGCAAAATAAAAACAACAACATGAATTCCTTACATTGCTAAGAAAATAAAAATAGCTAAGAAAAAGTAAAATGAAAGTGACCTTGGGGTGAAAACCTGGGAAATAAAATTTTTCACCTTTTGTGTTTACATTTTAATGTTAAAGAGGCAAGAACAATAAAGGTAGTCTGTCCTAAATGCCCTGGTTTCTTGTCAGCAGTATTCATGTCAAACATATATCTCCATTTTAAGGCAAGGGATCAAGTAAACAGAGTTGATTGCTCATTTGCAGGGTATAGAAGAGGCAGAATGCTAACAAAGGCTGGACTGCTTTGAATTTTATTAGTGACAATATTTTTAAATTCGTTTGGAATTCATGGGTATAAAAGGGAGGTAATCTAATTTTTATATTCTTCCCTAAGAAAATTGTGTGAAATAGTCATTAATTTGCTCAAGGTATTAAGACAAGGGACTATTCATTCTAATAAGTATGACCTAACCAGGTTGCTAATAGAGCCATAACTAGATTAAATCCTTCCAATGGTCTTGGAAATAATTTGGTCTGTTCTTGTTTCCCTTACTGAATGAAATTAGGGGAAGAAGGCAAATAGGCAAAAAGCAGGGAACTGGCTCTAATTATAGAAGAGCAGATATTGAAGAATGATGCAATCCTTCATCTGGTATGGAGGAAATGTAATAATAGGGTTGGAAGCATGGTTTTCACAAGTGTGGTTGTTTGTGCCCTAACCTTTCCTAAAAAATGGACCCTGTGCAGTGCCCCGAGTCCTTCATATGGTCAGCTGATGGGAGTTTCCCAGACAGTGTCATGTGGACATTCTCTGCTCATTTCTAGCCTTTGTTTTTCTCAAAGGCTACAATGCATCTGAAACACAAAATGTACTGTGTTCCTTATGGGCTAGACATATAAGGACCCACAGAATGTGTTCTATTAGCTACAGGCACCTGTTAGCAATTGGATGCAGCCGCTTAAATTGAAGCCTCATCTATGCAAAAAATATCCTGAGCTAGGGCTGCTTCACAGTTTGAAAGCATTGGGAGAATATCCAAACCCTGGGGCCATTTCCCAATTGTTCTGCATGTACACTCATATACTAATTTTTTTAATTTATAAACGATGATGATAATGTTTGCTATTGTTATCTATTCTCTATCATTATCTGGACCACAATTAGCTACATCAGTAACAAGATAAAGCGTCATTTTTTGGAAACTGAAAAATGTTAGCAAATATTCATTCTTGATTTAACAAATAATTCAACATAGAAGCACTGAGTATTTGAAGTTAAAAAATGGGTGGAATAATATATGCAATAAGTGTAATTTGATTTCATTGTTCTTTGTTAAGAAAATATTATTTGAGGGTCAAGTGTGTGCAGTACCATGTTAAGAAAGTGCTTTGAGACTGTGTGAAGCATTTTGTTTTAAGATGAATATTTCTGCTATCGTACACACCATTCACACAATTTCCCCACCTTCTTAGCAGAGATGTAAAAAGTATTAAAGCCTCTCTTTGAATAAAACAAGCAAATATCAAAGGGATAATTAAACACTTAACCTCCAAAAGGTACTATTGGTATAACTTCCAGAATGGTTTAGAAAGAAAATTTCAACTTGTAAAAACTTTATTGGCTAAAATAACATGGATATTCTCAAAGTTATTAAAGAGAAAGTATCCATTAGGATCAAGACAAGAAATTGTAGTTCACCTTGCCTCCAAGATGAGGTGTTCTGAGAAGACAGCGTCCTAGAGGTGGTATAGCCCAAGTTTCTCATATGGAAGTGAGGTAACTGAGCCAGCTAAACCAAGGGAGGAAGGGACCCAAGGTCTCTCCAAGGGCAAAGGGGAAATCTAGTTCTTGTAACTCTGTATCAACAAATCTACAAAGATGCATTTATTCTGGACAGCTTTTCAAAATAAATATTCACTTTAATATATTTCTTTGCTAGTTCAGATGTGAAGTTTTCCCATCCCATTTGACCTAAACTTTATAAGGCAATTACCAAATAGCATGGTTTTCAATATTGCGTGTAAAATAAAATTACAAGGCATCTATTACAGAGATATATTACAAATATGTTAATTGATTAGTCACAATTTTCCCGTTCCTTTAGACAATCAACTGTTAATATTGTGATATAAGGAGAGTGTCAGGAAGTTAATATCCCAGAGCCATTTCACAGATGGTAGCAGTGGTTAATGTAGTAGCACTGATTCTAATCCAGTTCATGGTTTTCTCACAGACCAATATAAAGATCTTTGCGACAAACCTAGCAGAACAGCAACTTCCTTAAAATAATTAACTAGAAAGTTCTTCATCTTAAATGCCCCAAATCTAGAAACTCCCTTTTTCTAATTAACTATCTTTAACTCTGCCAAACCAAAAATTATCTTCCATCACACTATTATCAAAGACCCATGGGATACAACTGTACTTCTAAGCATATTAAACAAACCCAATTAAAACCATTATGTACAGAGCGATTGGCTAAATTTTAGAACAGCATCTCCCTGAGTAAAAGCATGTTCTGCTGGCCGTACAGACGCCCCATGATGGAGAGGTTTTCTCACTCCCCAAGAGAGGACAACAGACCGCAATATTTGTCTGGCTGATTTGATTGTGGACATTTGTGTTATATGTGTAGGTGCAAGAGAACACAGTAACATTACACACCTTGGGAAACAGTGTTCTAGGGGAAATGTTACACAACCCAACATAGATTTCTATGGGGGACAGGAAAGAAGGAATTAAAATTCCAACATTATAAAATTTGATGCCACAGCAGAAAAATAGCAATAGTATTTGCAAATTAAGAAGACGTGTCTAAAATTATGAGCCAATTCCTGGTGAACATGCTTTTAATATTCCATCAGAGCAAGGGTCAATCATACAAGTGTATCATGTATTGTACATGTAATTTAAAAGCTTCGAGTGAAGTCAAGATTTTCATTTGTATTTGAGAATTGGAGTAAAGAGAATAAAATAAAACATACAATAGAGTTTGATGGTAACTCTCATTCAGTTGAAAAGGTGAATACAAAGACCCACTGGTGGCTTTAAAAGAAATCATTTAAATATGTAATTTTAAAATCAGACAGAATTTATATGGCTGAGTAGGAGAGAATAAACATTTATTTTTATTCTTTCTAATGTCCAAAAATTCTTTTTGGCTTTGTTGAACATGATAAAATTACTAAATATTACATTAGATCCTATAAAATCTAATTCAAAAATATAAAGATAACAAGAACAAAATAACACTTTAAAATCACTAACATAAACTATTTTATTTGAAATGAATGGAATTTAAGGTGAAAAGATGGGCAACATTTAAGTTAATGTTAAGAGGCAATCTGATTATGTGAAACTCATTAAAACATTTTTATCTTTTAATTATTATAATATCATTTTTTTTTCTGAGATTTTGACAGGGGAAACACAAAGACAGTGGCAAACACACAAATCCTAGCAATCACATTTTAGGAAAGCGCCATTTTAGTAATGACAAGGGCATTTCATTCAGTTGCTTTAAAATGTTAATATTTGCATTATTATTTTGAGGAGCTGAGGGCAACTGACTGCAAAGAGACTAATATTTAAATGCGACACTTTCTGCAGATTTTTTTCATTTAGCCTTCACCAGAGCTCTGTTAAAGTGTATAATTGATTCATGTTAAAATATAAAGAGGGGGCCCAGACTTCCAAGATTACTCTGGTGAAATTATTAATAGAACTCTCTCACTGTCAAAAGTTCCTGGCTTAGGTGATAAATTATATAGTGCCCATAGGAATCAGGAAACAGAGATGCAGAAAGTTTAAATAATTGACTAATACCATACTCATCCTTGGTTGATTCCATATTAGAACCTAGTTATGCATGAAGACAAGACATTCTTGTCCCACTGCTCAGCACTGCATCAGAGCCTGCAAAATCAGCAGGTGTTTCCAGGAGAGTGATCCGAAGATGAAGAAATATAGCCAGTCCAAATAGGAATGTCAAATATCCTGCAATGCTATATTAGAAAATCAGCCTCCTGCATTTTCCTGCTCCCAAGGATCTAGTCTTAAAAGGCCAATGCTCCTAGGAGAAGAAACATGTGAGCCAATGAATTCATAATAAATCATTAGGGAGTAGTAAGGAGCAGATTAAGAGACACACTGAGAAAAGGTAGAGACTGGAGAAGGGAAAGAGGGAAAATAGTGGGGTGAAATCTGCCCACATGGACAGAAGCTCACCAGTTGGAAAGATGAGTCTATTTCATAATTTAAGCCTTGATGTTACAGTCTAAGGAAAAAGCTTCCTCATCAAGTTTAAGAATGGTACTTGATCTGGCAGATACTGGCTGCCAGGAGTGGGCAATAAGGAAGGGAAGGGTGGATCAGGGACAAGAGAGAGCAGAAGAGCACAGGCTAAGGCATTCCTGGCACCAAGAGGGACAATGTCCTCTTGGAGGCTTTGTGGTCACTTTCCCAATTCATAGTGCATCAGCTCTGGTTTGGGATTTAATTAGCTGTGATCCTTTTAATATATAAAGCAGGAAAGGGGAGAAAGAATAGAAATTAGAAAGAAAGTGATTACAAATATAACTAAAGGACCTGATATTAAGAGTGTCAAAAAGGAGAGAAAAATTTTGCTTTCCAGGTATAGTGGGAACAAACCCTCTGAAGAGCAGAGTGTGATTCTTTGCGGAGTTGCCTAAGAGCCTAGGAAACGTGGTGCCAAGGTGTAGATATAGACTGTACCTGTGACCTGAAGAGGAGGTTGGCGTTATACTAATTCCTAAAGCTCACTCTTGCACAACAGGAAGCAGAAAATGATAAAAACAATGATTTGACCAAGCCAAGGCATCAAAGCATGGAGGCAATTATTAACTAACGTCAGTGGTATCTTTTAAGGGAAGGTAAAGACTGCAGTTCTCTTTAAGACACAGTTTGGACATAAGGAATCTGCTCAGGCAGTCTTTCCAGATGTCAGTTATATACCTATTCCTCCTAGAACCAATCGTCAATTATGTGGTCTACAAATGCAATCTGTTCTCCCTGCTGGAGGAAATAAAGGTGAAATAACTTCAAAAAACACTGCCAACAACTCTCTGCCCTTTGCTTTTAATAGAGAAGACTGTTTCTAACATGGTAGGGATTATCCAGGAAGTAAATCTAACAAGAAAAACTCTCTGAGGAGCAGCCAGCATTGAAGGATCTACCAAGTAAACCAAAGTGGCAAGAGGGTGAAAAAGAAAGGAAATTACCCAAGATGCATCACTTAAGAAGCTCTGAGATTTCATGACAGCATTGCTGTGACTATATAAACATAAATCAAACTTGCCTTAAACCTTCTACCTCATTGTAGGTTCAGGTGCTTTCTTTGGGCAAATTTATGTGCAGCACTGATATTGCTTCATCTGGCTTAATTGGGCATGAAGAGTGTCAGAATTGAGTAGAAGACATAGATTGGTGTCCCTGAACCACTAGTCCCTAGCTATGCCACTTTAGAATCTCAAGTTCAGACTCTCAGCTGATGTCTTTTTGAGTTCCTATATTTATCATTTTAACTTGTAAAATGGGGCCAATGAAAACTGTTTTTAATAAGGAGATATTTAGTAACTAGGAAGACAAATTTATTCAAATTAGCTCAGGCAAGAGGAGGTGACCATTAGAATTACAAAGGTAAATTTCATAGTCTAAATCAGTGGTTCTCAACCTTTTGGCCCTTTAAATACAGTTCCTCATGTTGTGACCCAACCATAAAATTATTTTCGTTGCTACTTCATAACTGTAATGTTGCTGTTATGCATTGTAATATAAATATCTGATATGCAGGATGGTCTTAGGTGACCCCTGTAAAAGGATCATTCGACCGCCAAAGGGGTCGCGACCCACAGGTTGAGAACCGCTGGTCTAAAAAAATACAGCCAGAGTTATAGCATGATGACAGCAGGGACCTAAAAGAGAATACGAATGACCAGGATTTATCCACCTTTTATGTGGATCCATTTGGTCTCTGCTTTTAATTCTCTTTTCATATTATCTCCACATGGCCCTTCCTGGTTTCCCCAATAGCCCTCTCAGTCCCCAAATCTATGTCATATAACAGAGAACACAGGAGTTCTGAGGGCATCAGTTGAGCTCATGGGTTCATTCTCTCTCATCATCTATGGTTAGTAGATAGAGAAGACCATGTGGTGGAATGGAAATCCCTTTAGGGTAGTAGAAGGAGGATTATTTCTACAAAAGGCATGTGAAGTAGGAAGTTGAAAGCTTGGCAGAAGAAATAATCGGAATCTCTAACCTAACATTCTATCTAACAAGGTTGTTATGAAGATCAAATAACATCTAGAACACACACAAAAGCATTTTCTAATCTGTAAAATACTATATAAATGTAAGGTAGTGGATAGCTTATATATAACTCTCAAAGTTTTAATATCTGTGCTTCCCTTTGGCAAGACTAACCCATTTGATTGTCATTGACTCAGAATGACACCAACTGGGAAACTTTCAATAAAGAATATTGAGATAAATCCAGAATACAGATCACAAGACTTAGGTATTGTTGTAAGACAAACAAACAAGCAAACGACTTAAAGAAGTAGGCTTCAAAAGACATGAGAGAATTACAAGTGGATTTTGCATTTAAATATCACATTTCTCCCCAGTTTGTCATGTACTGGTCCCTGATATCAAGGCCAGAGGAGATGAATTTGTATTGGGGGAGACCCTTAAAATTAAATTTTATACATGTGTCAATATGTCCCGATTGTATATTTGCATTTATACTCTGCTTCTCTATGTATTCATGAGCTCTATCTTTCTAAAATGTATTTGAAGAATATAATTTAAATAAATGATAATTACAAAAGTTGAAGCCAATGTGTATCAACATAAGGCTCAACTGAATTTGTTCTTTTCTGTATTTTGTTCTTTTCTGTATAATTAGCAAGTTACATCCTTTTACCCTTCTGTGTTGGTATATGATCTTCTTGCTTTTGGATGCTTATATGGTATATGAATACATAGAGAAGCAGAGTATAAATGCAAATATACAATCAGAGGACAGATTCTTGCCAACAGTGAAGTAAGAAAGTATATCCACAGCATTCCCAGCTTCCCTTACATACATTTTTTTTCTCCCTCTGGAATTCCCTTCTGCCTTTATTTGTCTTTAAGATAAGTAATGCCATGTTGTGCTAATTATATGTATCCTCAATAAATGTGGCTTATAGCCATTTACACCTTAGCATGAACTTCAGTCAACATGGCTCCTCTCCTAAGGGTATTTGCATATGAATGTTATAATGACACGAAAAATTTCTTGTTACCATATCTGAATTTCTTTTTTATCTTCTTAAGGAGGAAATAACCTCCCTACATTGTTTTCTACCTTGATCCACTTTGAGGTTATCAACTAGTGTCTTGTGTGACATGCAGAAGCAGAGTGACATGAGGGATAGAGAAATAGCCAGCTGTGTGACAGTCACAATGAAGCAGATTGTATGGGCTGGTTTTGAGGAGGGAGTTACATGCAGCTATGTACAGTAAGCCACTACATCTGTAAATATAGAATTTCTTATTTAACACACTTGTTGACATAGGAGATAAAAGTTGCTTACCCCCTCGCTTGTTGATCCTGGCATAGCCCGGAGAATAGCTCGCGGACATGGAGGACGAGCTGCTGAAAGCTGCATGGGAGAGTCCAGACACAAGGGGTTCATCACATTTTTCTGAAAAGAAGAGAGAAGGGGGAGCGTTAATAAAAACCGTTATATAACAATTGGTGTGTATTTGCTAAAATAATTACTGACTACAGCACAAATTTAAAAATCTATGATACAACAATGGAGCAAATGATCAGAATTTAGGCAACTCAACTATGACATCCAGACAAATCACAGGAACAGTTTAAACAACCTTCTGGTTTTCAAGAGTTATAACTATGACCCAGTGCTTTATGCCTAAGGGCCTCAATTCAGATCTTTTCTCTCAGCATCATGAGCAAAGTTGAGGCTGTTTATTTAATAGGCTTTGGAATCTGGCATCTCCCGACAACCTTCATTATAGGAGTAGAGGATTCGAAACACTGAGATTGGAGGCAGGAAGACTAGGAGGAATGCTACCCGAACTAAGAGACTAGGAAATAGGTGTCAGGAAAGGAGAACACAATAATATCCAACTTGAAATGCATCTAAAATTCATCAGTTCCCATATTTGAATAGTCAACTGTGTTGGTACCAGGTGATCCTTCAATTCTATTCCTCACTTGGCTTCTATAGCCCCATTCATTTTTTTGTCCTCCCAATACCAGCTTGTTCTCCAAATCCTTTAACAGAGCTTTCTCATTTTATTTATGTCTAAATGGTAAAGTGCCCAGAACTCAACCCTTCGATTTCTTCTCTGTCTACTCTCATTGTCTGAGAGACTGCATCAAGGCTATGTCTTTTCATACTGGAACATCCCAAATGCTGCCACCTTGTGCCATCAGGCCATCAGTCATCAGAAAGGCTGCACAGTCTCTGTACTTCCTCCCTTGTTCCCCTATCATCCTTCTGTACATAATGACTAAAGGGACACTATTAAAAATATAAGGAGGTCCTGTGGCTCCTACTCTCAGTCCCTCAGAATAAAGTCAGAAGCCCTCCAATGGCCACAGTGGCCACCTCCTTAGTCGCCTCTCATTCCCGCATCCTTGCCCATGATTATGTAGCCACCCTGGTCCCTTTCCCCTTCCTTCAACAACAGGCCTGCTCCTGCTGTGAGCCTTCACAATGACTATTCCAGCTGCCATGAGGCTCTACCCTACTCCTGCCAGGCTCCGCTCAGGCATCTTTCATTGCTGTAGACAAGCTCATTAAGTCCACCTGGCTGAAAGAGCATGCCGCTACCGTCACTCTCTGCACATCTGCCTCATTTTCCTGAAGAGCACTGAGAGTCACCTGACATATTATGTTTCTTCTCATTTAATTGTTTCGTTTACTGGAAGCATATGGGAATAAACTTTTCGATAGTTTGCTTAACACTTACTCTCCAGGGACCTGAAGAGTGCTTGACACACACTCTAAAAGCATTTCCGGAATGACCTCAGAGTCCTAAAGCACACTGCTTAATTACAATGTGGCACACCACCTGATGTTTTTAATATATGTTTTATTGATTTCAGAGATGAACGGAAAGGGAGAGAGAGATAGAAACATCAATGATGAGAGAGAAACATTAATTGGCTGCTTCCTGAACACCCCCTACTGGGGATTGAGCCTGTATCCCTGGTGTGTGCCCTGACCAAGAATCAGCTCATGACCTCCTGGTACAGAGGTCCACACTCAACCATTGAGCAACACTGGCCGGGCACACGACACTTGATTTATAGAGATGCTCTTAAGTCCCCAACAAATGTTAGTACACATTCAGTCCTCTGTTCAATGGCACAGAGGTCACACTGGATATTCTAGAATGGTTTCTACCTCACCTATTTATAAACAGAAAAAACATTAACAACAGAAGGAATGAACTAGTTTTCTTGAAAAGTCACTCAAGTAGAGTTCCATCTCCAATGATACTAGGAAAATTAATTATTATTTATTAACTCATCCCTCAAGTGTGTACAAATTTGAAGTTAAAATGAACAAATCCGTCCCTGTAAACCATTGTTAGATTTCTTATTTTTCTTAGTTATACTGCGGGTGCCTCTGGGAAATATGGCATGTGTGTATGAATTTATTCCCCAGAAAGTTAAATGTAAAATGATAAAAATATGAACAAAAGTTTTATTTTTAAAGTATCAGTTCACCAAGTGGGTGTCTAAAGTGAAGGATTTCATATTAATTGCTTTAAAAAATGTGCTATTCAGTTTAGCTACCAGTACCCCCAAATAAATAAAACCTTGATTTCCTCTCTCCTGACTCTTTGGAGTCTAACTTTGTCTAATCTTTTGCCACAGTCCTGCATTTAACTAGAGTAATTGTTATTTCTCAACTTCTCATTGTATGAAGAATGTGCTAATGTTCATTCATTTTCCTTTAATTCATTCAAATATGCACCAAGCACCTATGCTGTACCAGGCAGGAGAAAAAGCAGCAATAGAGGAAATTGACAATATTACGCATTTTCATGGAAAGAAACAGACTAAAAAGTAAAAGGTAAACTTATATTACGAGATAGTGATAAATACTATAGAGACGTTAATATGAAAGAGGGATAGGCAGCTTGGGGGAGTGTGGAGGTTGAGGAATTTTTTTTATGCCTAGTCAAGGAAAGCCTCTGCGATCAGGTGACATCTGAGAAGTAATCAGGAGATGAGGAAGTAAGCCCTGTCAGAAATCCACAGCCGAGTGCTGGGAACAATTTTCTTAGTCCAAACCTGCTCCATAGCATAATACTAATGAATGATGCATTTTCCAAGAGTTAACCTTCAGTGTGTATATATAGTGATATCTAAAGTAATTAAAATGAGGTTGATGAATAATTGATTAAATGATCCATTAACTAATTTAAATTTAAAATGTAAATAGAGCATTAATAAAACCTGAAGATAGTTTATCCACATTACATTTTTAAAAGTTTGACTTCTGTAACAAATCATCTTTATAGCAAATTTTACATTTGTCACTATTTTTTAAAAATCATATAATTAAAAATGTTAAAAATAGGGAACAGAAAATATAAGAGTATATAAGAGATTATTTGTGGGGGTTTTGTTTGGTTGGTTGGTTTTTGTAAAAGATGGCTGTAAAGTTATTAACAGAACTGAAGCACTTTTATGCACTGGCAATCTCACATTCTCCTTAATTGAGGTGTAATTTATAACCGTATAGTTATGAAAATTAGATCCTAATATAAGGTGACAAGTGAAAATTTGACTTTGGGTGGTGGGCACACGGTGCAATATACAGATCTTGTTCATGTTGACCAGTGACACCCCCATCAATTTCATTAAAAGAAAGAAAATTGCTACATGTACTGTATGTTTCTTGAACGGCTTTTAATTACAAATATTTATTGAGATTTTACTCTATACCTTGTACTGTTCTAAACACTTTGGGACATTAATATATATATGTATTAATATATAAAAAATACACACACACACACACACACACACACACATAGTTTATAGTCCATTTCTCCACAACAGGTAATAATACATGGACTCACATGAAGTGGTTAGACATGAAAGAACAAGTGATAGTACTAAACAGTTTGTAATTCAGTGCTAAACAGAATAGAATCAAATACTGAAAGTTACACATAAATTAAAATGCAGGGCCATGGTTTAGGTGAACTGCTTATCAGTCCTGGCTCCATCATAAATGTGTAACCTTAATTATGTCAGTTCTCCTTCAGACAGACGACCCACACAGAATAGGAGGGCATTAGCTAAGCTTCTCTCAAAGTCTCTAAACAAGCATTGTCAAGTATGAGAGTCCACAAACAATGTACTATAGGTCAAGTGTGGCTCATTGCTTGGTTTTATAAATAAAGCTTTATTAGAGCACAGCTATGCACATTCATTCATGTACTGTCTACAGCTGCTTTCATACAACAATGGGATGTCACAAAAGAGACCACATAGCCACCAAAATAAAATATGCATCATCTGACCTTTTATTTTTTTTTAATTGATTTCACCGAGAGAGAGGAAGGTAGATGGACAGAGAGATAGAAACATCCATGATGAGAGAGAATCACCAATGGGCTGCCTCTTGCATGCCCTCTACTGGGGATCAAGCCCGCAACCCAGGCTTGTGCCCTGACCTGGAATCGAGCCATGACTTCCTGGTTCTTGGGTCAACATTCAACCACTAAGCAACACTGGCTGGGCTGCAGTACTTGACCTTTTATAGAAAAAAAATTTCCCAAACTCTGGTCCGGTATAACAAATATCCCAGGTATCCAGGAGAAAGAATGATTAATGATCACTTATGGTGTCAGGTAACATATAATACGTATACAAAAACAGAACCTAAAGAATTGATGAACTACATATAGATGAAAAGGGGTTTAAGAAAATTATAGAAAGGGAGAACAGCTTAAGCAAAATCACGGAGGCCATAATGAGTAATGAAATTTCCTAGAGATGTTTGTAGAAGCACTCCATGCATCCATGCAGGAACATGTTGCCATACTGACTATTATGATGAACTATCCCGTTTTATTTCCAACTGCAACAATAGTTATTACATATTACGTACTCCAAAGAGTCAGCTTGCTTGCTGTGTTAGAACATGTGTCTCAATCATCTTAAATACTAGGAAATCAGGCAAATCCCTGCAGAAAGTTACAATTTTTATAAAGGGGAGGGAGAAAGAAGGAGAGAGAACATGCAAACATTTGAAATAATTTAGTTTTGTATTTTCCCAAGCTGGGATGGCTTCCAAAACTACAGCAACACAACTACAGCAAATATTTGGTCTCTGGTGGAGTTCCCTTCCAGGGAATCTTGGATGAAAACTAGAGAAGCAGATGGGCCTTGAGTTTTATTTTCACACAATTTCAGTCGATCCGGAAGGCAGACTAGCTGTAAGAATTCTAATTCAATAATGGCTGTTACCCTTCACCCAAGGGCAGTGGGATCTCTATTGACAAGGGCCACGGGTAGGAGTGTGCCGGGTCAAAGGACTTCAGTACACATGAAATTGGCATTAGGGGTGGCATTCAATTGTATCTCTAATTAAAATAACGTAAAATTTTCACAACACAATATCATCGTTTCAATTTACAGCACTTAAAATGTTTCATGTCACACATTTGGAAACATAAACTTAATACAAAGAAAACAAATAAGAACAGCAAGAAATTCCAGAATCTACTAGTGCTATCAGGACAGAAGTTCCAGCAAATCTTCATGGGTACTTCTGGGAAAAAGCTATTGTGAAAGGCACATTCTCAGTGCAATGCATCACTTAATGGTCTCCTTAGGTCCTGTGCATTCAATTCCTAACTTTTGAAGCTGGAATTACCCTGCCTCAGGTTTTATGGCCATTTTCCTTCATGGTTAGGACAAATTTAGGAGGCCAGACCTCCCTCTAAACTCTCTGGGTTACAAGCAATGCTCATTATGGCCCAAACCATCTTGAATTGCAAGCTGAATAGTTGTACTGATTTCCTTCTCTGGCTCTCCTGTAGCATCTCAGTTCTTCCCAGAGATGTTCTGTCTTCCTCTGATGCTCCTTTCAGAGTTGGAGCCCCAAGGACTGCACTTTGCCTCTTGTTCCTGAATTCCCTTATGCTGTCTGCTCAGCCACATGCCTGACTATTGGTAATTATTGCATTCACCAGTCTGAGGATGCAACTTCCCGGGTACCCACCTAATGGGAACTGTATCCAACTTCTGCTTTCTACGTTATTCCTTGACACCATTTGTCTGAGTTCCTAGACAGATTCTGCTATTGGTTACATTGCTTCAATGACAGGGGGAAAACCCCTTGGACAAGTAAAGTGTTATTTCTTTTCTAGCCTAATGAAGAGTTTCAGGATTTGAATGAAAAGGAGACTGAAGTCATGACTCAGGTGCTTCCTGAATAATCGCTGAGATTAAGAAAGCTGATTATGGCCTTCATAAATTATAAGTAGCATCACTTCCCATGCTCTGACCAAGAGAAGACTGGTATAGGATCTAGTCTATCTATATTTCCCAAGAAAATTTATTCCCAAGATTATGATTTCTGCTTAATTTTTTATTTTATTTTCAAGAAGGAAGGAAGGAAGGAAGGAAGGAAGGAAGGAAGGAAGGAAAGGGAAAGGGAAAGGGAAAGGGAAAGGGAAAGGGAAAGGGAAAGGGAAAGGGAAAGGGAAAGGGAAAGGGAAAGGGAAAGGGAAAGGGAAAGGGAAAGGGAAAGGGAAAGGGAAAGGGAAAGGGAAAGGGAAAGGGAAAGGGAAAGGGAAAGGAGGGGAGGGGAGGGGAGGGGAGGGGAGGGAAGGGAAGGGAAGGGAAGGGAAGGGAAGGAAAGGAGGGAGGAAAGAAAGGCAGGCAGGCCCTGGCAGGTGTGGCTCTGTTAGTTGGGCATTATCCTGTTCACCAAAAATGGTTGCAGGTCCCATTCCATGTCAAGGGCACATGCCTAGGCTGCAGTTGAATCCCCAGTAGGGGGCATGCTGGAGGCAGCCAATGGATGTCTTTCTCTCACACTGATATCTCTCTCTCCTGACAACCTCCCATTTAGTATGAAATCCAAATGCCACAAAAGCCTGTGGTGTGCTGGCCCTGAAGTAACACTGGTTCTATTTTATTTCATTTTTTTCCTCTGGGTCACTAAGTTCTAATCCCACTCTCCTTTCTCTCTTTTTCAGACACACCAAGCACACTCCCCCTGCTCAAGGGCCTTTCCACCCTCCCTGTTCCATTTCCTCTTTTCCTGGCCAGTTTATCTACACCAAGAAACTCAACTTCCGCCTTTACACCCTCCAAATATTACTTGCTTTTCAATCACACTGTTTTATTTTCCTCACAGCACCAAACACAATCTAAAATTACCTTGATTGTTTATTTTTTTAAACTTATTACTTTTTTTCCTCTTTGAGATAGTGATTCCATTTTCTTTGGATGTACATCAGAAGTGGGATTGCTGGATCCTATGGCAATTCTATTTTACAAATTACATTTGAAGGGTTTTCTTTCCCTTTCATTTCTTTCTTTTGAAACAGATATCTCTGCTTCAGAAAAAAAAATTATAGTCACAGATTCAACTTTATTGATGTTCATTAGTGTCTTGGAAGGAATTAGGACTTGGTTAAGAGGAAATAACTGGAGCATACTGCGATATGTGAGAGGAGAGGCCTTCAACTGAATATAAGGACCAAATCAAATTTAATGGAGAATGTAGATTGCAATCTTTTTTTTTTTTTTAATTCACAATCCTGGCCAAATTCTTACTTTTCTGTATAGCATCTATGCTTTCTGATGCTTTTAGGAAAACATCACAAAGGGGGCGGCAACTCATTTATTTGTTTATTTATTTATTCTAAAAACCAGGAAAACATGGCATGTGCCTGCCTGACTGAGCCTCTATTCCTGGGGCTCAAGAACCTTGCCTGCAGCAGGAATTTCACAAAAATTGTTGAATCAATGAATTACTGACAATGATAAGTAATAAATCGATCTAACAGTGAGCAAGGGGAACTAGTTCCTAGTTTGTGCTATTGAGATGTACTCACTTTAAAGAATATTTTTTTTCCATTTTTAAAAACTGCTTGTCCAGAGAGCGAGCATTGGCTTCATCCTGTGATGTGATGCAAATATCTTCCTCACTGTACTATACACAGGAAACATCAACTATCTGATCTCCATCAACATTTAATATGTTCATTAAATCCCACCTATGAGTGAAGTCACATGTACGTACTTGTCTTTCTCTGGCTTGTTTTCAAAGGTACATAAGACATTTACTGGTGTTTCTAATAGCAGTTTCATTCTGTTTCATTGAAAATCTATTGTGATAAGTATTTGTTTATGTGTGGATCTCCCTGCTACATACTGAGTTGTTCCAGAAGGAAGAGGGCCTCTTCCCTTTCTTAATATGTGGAGTTTGGAGCACATAGTAGTAGGTATTCTTTTTCTTTTTTTTGTATTAACATGTTTTTTTTTAAAAAAAAGAAAATTAAACTAATGGGATTTAATTAATATAATTAGTTGAAGAGAAAAGAAGTATAATTACTACAAAGTAAATGGAACAGAGGATTAAAGCCATGAAAGAAATCTATGACAACATTTGTGAGTTTATGTGTAAGTTCCTGTTTCCCCCATTGACCTCTCCCCAGCCGCCCCCAACCTCCAGCACATGCCCTTACCCCCCGCCCCCCTGTCTGTATCTAATGGTTATGCTCATATGCATGCATACAAGTCCTTTGGTTGATCTCTTTATATATTTTGAAAAATGTTGAACACAATCAGTATAGTAGTGAATGATAATGAATAAATTCAATGCTATTACATTAAAAAATAAGATTATATTCTTTCATTTTCCTTTTGGTTGGTCCAATAGCTATGCTCAGAAAAAAAAATATTTAAAATATAGCTAGAAAATCAGTCACAGTTGCAAGAATCATGGTTGTAAATCAAATAGGAAATGGCCTGGTCTGCATGTACCAAGGGCAAATCACTTGGAGACTTGTAGTTCAAATTTTGCTGGACATTTAACAGCTGCAGCATATTTCTGACAGATGGTCTAACAGATGAATCAGTTTCAAATTATCTACTGAACTATTATACGCTCTGAAAAAAAACAACAAAAAAAACAGATTTGTGAGGCTTGGAAAAAAATAAGTTTTTGTCTCTGCTAACTTGAGCTTCTAATTTCACAGAAGTAAAACCTATTACACAAAATAATAAAAATTAACTTTTACCCTTTGTGTACTCTAGACAAGTTTTTGGTGTGTTTTTTTAAATTTAATTCATATCACTTTATGCCAAAAAGGGGGGGGGTATTCAAAAATAGAATGAACTATTTGTCCTAGAATCAGGCCAAAGTTTTAATCTCTGAAACAATTTGAGTTTTTTTAAACTCAAATTCTGCAGTCTCATAAGGAGTCGGAGCTACCAGCACATTTAATAAACCAATAATTTGAAACGTGTTAAGCTCTATTGCAATATGACTAAATGAACTTGAGAACATACTTTCTTTATTTCCTTTTTAAAAATCTTTATTGTTGAGAGTATTACAAATGTCCCAACTCCTTTTCCACCCATTTCCACCCACCATTGTGTTCCCACCCCACCCACGCCTTCACCACCCTTTGCCTGTGTTCCTGGGCAATGCAATATGCACATATATTATTTGGTTAATCTCTCCCGGCCCCCCACCCCTTCCCTCTGGGATTCATCAGTCTGTAGCCCTCAGACTTTCATTGACAACCTTCCTATGGTTGAGGCTTTTTTAGATTGAGGTTTGCTAGTCCACTGGGAAATGTCTCATTTTCTGACTCAGTTCATTAATTAGTTAACTCAATGACAAAATTGAACAATAGATGCCATGTAGTTATTGACAACCAAGTCTATTTCCTGGACTACTTAATCCATTTACCTTTAGATAACTGACTAAAGTGCTGTATAGAACACATCCTCCAGTGTTCCTGGCTCAAGTCACTGATGATGAGTGCAAAAATGATATACATTCATTTATTCACAGAATAAATACAACAGTGAATAACAGTTTTATACTATAATAAATAATAAATATTAAAAATACACTGTAGTATGTCAGATGCTGATCATTATAATGGGGGAAAATAAACAGGGAAGGAAGATGAGAGTACCTGTCCAGAATTGGGTGGGTGGGTGAGTGCCATTTAAATTGGGGGTTCTAGAAAGCCTCATTAATAAGATTCTTGTTAGCAAATGCGTCATGGACAAGAGGAAACAAGCCAAAGTGTTATCTGATGTCTGTGAAGTGGTAGTTCCAGGAAGAGACACCCAGAGAGAAAGCCCAGGCACGGGAGCAGGATGGGCATGTTGGAAGACCACATGGAGCCTGTGTGGATGGACCAGGGGAAACATGGGCTAAGCAAAGAGGAAAAGGTCAGACAGACTGAGGGGGGAGTGAGGGAAGCTGGGCTTGAAGGGCCTCATGGGAAGTGTAGAGAGCTGGGCTTTAGTACCATTCAAAGATTGGAAGCCCTTCACTGCAGAAAATGTGACATTTTACCAAATTCATTATAAAAGAAGCGAAAGTTTAATATAAAGTATTATCTTTATGTTTTCTTTTACTTTTTTTCTTAGAGCAGCTTTAGGTTTGTAACAAAATTGCAAAGGACGTACAAAGATTTCCCATGCACTTCCTACCCCACACATACATAGCCTCCTTTTTATCAACACCATTCACTAAAATGTTAGGTATTTTTTATCACCAATGAACCTTGTCATAGTTTACTTTAGGTTTCACTCCTGGTATTTCACATGCTATGGGTTTAGACAAGTATATAATGACATATATCAGTCATTATAATATCATAAAGAATATTTTCACTGCCCTAAAAATCCCTGTGCTGTGCCTATTCATCTCCCCCAGCCCCATCAGGGGGAGGTTAGGGAGGGAGGATTAAAAGAAAAGACACCTAGAGCCAAGCAAACAGAGACCAGAACCCAAGAGATCAAAACCTCAGCCAGACTGCTGAGAACCAACCCTGAGAGACCCCTTTCATCTCTGTGGTTCTTTTCACAGCCTGGTGGACAGGAGAAAGGCCATACAATCTTAGGATTTTTTCATAATTAAAAGATTTTACTCCTTCTATAGAAAGGAACAAAGAGAAACCATAAGCAAGCAAAGGCACAGAAATGAGACTAATTAGAGGTTACCCAGAGTAACTTTGATTCATAGGCCAGGTGCACTCTGGGAACTGGTAAGAAAAAGGGTGGAACATAAGTAGTGTGTTGAACCTTGAAAATTAAACAGATTATTTCTAATCTCCCACAAATGGGAATTGGGAACAACTAGAGGCTTCTGAAAAATTATAGAGTAAAAGCATAGGGAAAGTTACAAAAATAAACAGTGTTTTGTTTTTAAGCTTCCTTAGAGAGGGAGATACCCAGAAAATGAATTCCAGATGGGAGAAGAAAATGCATTTTGAGAAAACCAGGCAATCAAATAGGAAATGAGACACCCCAATCTACAGAATTCTGTATTGCCTACATGCACAAAGCTACCAAGACATGAAAAAGTTATAGGTTTTGCATTTTGAAATGAGAAATAGCAGTGAAACAGAAATGAAACATGTATATTCATGGCTACCATAATGGAGAGATGCCTGCAGTCTTACAGAAACAATCACTGCTATCCCAACACCTACATTTTTATAGAGCTGGCCTCCAAACCGGAGGTAGAAAACCCATGTTCTAATTTCTGTTCAGTCTTTTTCTCTCATGAGCAAGACACACATTCATGTTGAATCTCAGTTTCCCATCTGTAAAGCAGGAGAATTGGGCATGAAACCCTCAGGTCCCTTTCATGGCTGATGTTTCCGGATTCCATAATCCTATCTAATAAAGATGGAATATGCAAATTGACCATCACTTCATGACAAAGATGGAGGCACCATCAGCCGATAAAGACGGAATAGGCAAATTCATGCAACAAAGATGGCAGTGGCCAGGCCGCTCTGGGCAGCGGCTCCAGGGCCAGAGCAAAGGCGGAAAGGTAGCTCCACCCGGAGCAAAGGCAGTGCCAGCAGCCAGGGGAAGGAAGGCCTATTCTTGCACAGACCTCTAGTGTCATAAGATGCTCACAAGATCACACCATGTTAAAAGCTAGCCTGTCTTACTACCAAAAAGGTGCTTGCTTAATCACTTCTTTTTTATATAAATAAATTAAACATATTTCAAGGAAATTACAAAACAGATCGTTTAACGCTGGTATGGATTGATAGCCAAGCACAGAAAGACAATTATTTTCCAGCTTCATCTCTTTGCTCCAGGCTGACAGTTCTCATTGGGAGCTTGATGAACCATCATAAGTAATAGATAATGACACTGCCTTCCTTTGTCAATAAAGCCCAGGACACAATGCCAAATCTGCTCATTTGAACATATCCAGATTTTCAAGAAATCAAGATTCATTTCATAGCACACATGACTAATCTTGTTTTATCATCACGATTGATTGTTCCTTTTCAGGAGAAATATACATTCAAAAGGGATCTGAATTACTGGCTCAAAGGTACACATTAAGGAACTTTAATTACATAGCCTTGAAAGGAATTTTGCCTTCTGATTACTTTATTCAATCACTTTCTGAAATGGAGAGTTGATGAATTGTGGGGTGGATTATAAATAACCAGAAGCTCAGGCCTTGCGATCTATGTTTAGGAAGCAGACCTACAAAGTGAATATTGTTAAAGATAGTCCTAAACATGTGTTTTATATATATTATGAAATTTTTTTGTCATATACACATGTGAATATAAAACACATGTTTAGTACTATTTAAGAATATTTCTGTATTCATTATTACAATGTTCCTTACAATGTAGCCTTATAATTCAAATATGCAAAGAATAGGAAAATATGGAGGATAAAAGCATAGACTTGGGATTCAGAGTTAGGAAGCCCAGAATTGCATTCTGGTCCACTTCTTAATACTAGTATCTTTTGGATGCATCTCTTAATTAACATCTTAGACCTTCAGTTTTACCTCTGGCAAAACAGTAATGAAATCTGAGTTAATAAAGTATTACTAAGTATCAACAGGTGGCCTATATTTATAAATGGAGTCTGGGAAGTGGGGGATTGGTGCAAATAATACTATCTCTGGCTGGATGGGATTATAGAGTCCAGACAGGGATATAACATGAGCAGATGTCAGCCATGCAGTATTGACTGCTTCGGTAATAGAGAGCTAAAGGGCTCATTAAAGTGTTGGCTGTATAGGGGTCGGGCAATCATTTTGCCTAGAAGATAACATATCACTGTGCTAATGGAGAGTTCCATGAAATGATATTTTTTAAAAAATGCTTTTTAAATTTTAAGTCATATACGAATATTAGTTTTGTTTACTAATGTAACTTAATAAACAAAACCAGAGTTAAATATTTGATTTTTTCAGATTTCTTGGATAAGTAATTCTAAAACACATGACATTACTAGGTATGCCAAAAGAGACAATTATTTTTTGTAGATAATTGAAAATATTTTATTATTTTTTGCATGCCTTCATGTAAACCAATGAAGTAGGTCACAATACTTCTTTTACGTTTTTCCTTATAGAAAAGGCACTTAGATTCCAGAATTTCAAATTGACAACTAATTTGAAAAAAAGAAATGCCTATCAACCAATGAAGTCTAGAGAATTCTTCCAGGTACCTGTCCTCTTTCTATTCATATTCATAATCATTTTGATCTTTGATAAGTATATTCTACTTTTAAAAATGCACCATCAAAAGGCAAAAACAACCATTATGGAACCAGGCAGTGTATCTACATTGCAGACCCCCACTGGGCAAGAGTTTCTTCTGCAGTATCTACAGGAATATCTCTGAGTCCCCTCTAAGGAGCACTGTCTTATTTGACTAGTTCAATAAATCAGGTTACAGACTCGAGCTGCACACTCTTACATTTCCTTGACACGATTTCCGACTCTCTGTTGCAAGCCAACCTAAAAACGACTTGAATTATGTGTTTGCAATTAGTTCATCACTTGACATTCCATATTTCTTACTGCTCAGGACGTAAGAATATGCACGTTTATACATTTTTCTAAGTTCCACTTCTTGGTTACTGTTATTTGAAACTTAATATCAAGAATGCACTTGACAAGTTACCCTGGAGGTGACATAGCAGTTTGCGAAAAGAAGTATGAACATCATTTATTCATGGCAGAGCACTGTTCCCTTTCGATTTGAGTTTTCTAATAACTTCAAATGCCACTGTTCACCAATAACAATTTATTTTCCAGTGGTACAATTGGTGATGTGGAAAATATTTTTTCCTGGATTTCAAAGAGTGTATATATATATATATATATATATATATATATAATTTACAATACACTTTACAGCCCAGCCTTGCTCAGAGTATAATTTCATATCAATTGCAGCCATTCTCCACTGTATCTCCTCCCTCTCTCACTTTCCAGGCCCAGCAGTGTCCCACCACCACACCAGGGCTAGATATATGTTTGTTGAATGATTACACATGCCTGTTTATTCCTGTCTCTTAGGATGGGAGCCTGTGGAGTTTACAGGCACAAACTCCAATTACAGCTCCAAATGGTACAATGAGGAATGCTGAGCTCAGTCCCATTGCTAAAGAATGCCACCCCAAAATACTTCAGAAGATTGTATGCTGAAGTTTACTTCTCCCCTAAACAGGGCATATAATCCAGATATAATGGAAGTAAGAATATCTTTGAGAAATCTGAAGTAGGTTTTCACCTGGAACAAAAGAAAATTTAATGTGAGCTGCAGCATTTTTGTTGTTGTTAAGAGTATTTCCTTACTTTGAGATGGTTAGAGTAAATTTCAAGGGAGAAAAAAGGAAAATAATTTTGAGAATAGGGTCTGTGGTTTCCTCAAAATTGCATTTCTTAGAAACAGATCACCTAAAACAAATATTTCTTTCCATCAAAACTGCAGGGGCAAAATAAACAGCCTATCTTTCCTAACCCCTGCCTACACCTGCTTCCCTTTCTGCCCAAGAATTCTGAAAAGACCTGCAGAGGTACTCTGACTCTATGGCCCAGCAATAGAACTATCACATAGAGATATTTCCGTCAAGGTCAGCAAAACTATTGTGGTCTGCTAGAGTCAGTAAAAAAATAAAAATAAATACTAACAACCTACATTATTTAGTTTTCTTTCTCATTAGATGAAAGCAGTGATAGGGTGGGTGCAAGTTAAATAGTAGTCAGTTGACATGTATTTTTGCTCCTGTCTCTGAGGATAGCAAACATTGCAACGACGGACCACTCAAAATGCATTTAACTGATATTTTCTTTTTTCCCTAGAGGGAAAATATTTTACCTTCCAGTGCTTTTTTCAGGCTTATTACCAGCTTAACTCTACATGTTTACACATCTATTTATCTCAGAGCTTTTTTTTTATCTTTTTAAAGAATGTAATGCCCACTAAAATTAAAAGGTTACTGTGAGAAATAGAATGGGAAGATGCTACCAGGTCCTGCAAATGAAGGCTTTGAATATGGGTGGTTGGAGGGGGTGAAGGGAGAAACAAATAGAATATGAACATATGAGACATTCAGCTTCAGGAGTGATAACATCTGGGTCTTGGCTAAAAGCAAGAAAGCCAGTGTAACTACACCATTAGTTGCCTTAGACTAGATCTGTCGGCAACTGACCTATCTACATGTCCACAGAAAAGGCAGGGATAAATGTGGCCATAGCTAGCGTTATGTCACACAAATATCTAAAAATAAATTATTGAGCTCATATTTTTAAAATTTTATGAATTGAATTTTCATAAAGATTCCAGACATAACTAGAATTTTAGCTGTTATCCTACCTTCAGTATTATAATTAAATCTAAAAATAGCATCAGCTGGGAAATTGATGGCTGAGAAAAATTCAGGAGAGTTGGCAAATATATGTCCTAAAACAGTGGTTCTCAACCTGTGGGTCTCGACCCCTTTGGGGGTCAAACGACCCTTTCACAGGAGTCGCCTAAGACCATCAGAAAACACATATATAATTACATATTGTTTTTGTGATTAATCACTATGTTTCAATTATGTTCAATTTGTAACAATGAAATTGGGGGTCTGCTGGAAGCTGGTCCATCCTTGCTGCTTGACACAGTCGCTGCAGGAAAGAAACATCTACACAGCATATGTTTCAATGGACCTGGCATATATAGCATACTGTTTTTAATATGTTTGCTCCCTTTAGCGCCATGTGTTTTAACCAAGGTCACCTCTCCGAGAAAGGTTGTTTCCCCAGGTGGGGATCTTTCCCTGAGGTTAGGGAGGGGATACAACCCCTTAATTAAGTGCCAGGCGGGTAGTTAAGCTACATGGTCTTTACTCCCTGGAATGGAGATGAGAAACACCTTAACCCTTGTAATAGAAATTGACAGGATTAAAATCGGCTGGTATAAATACGGATGTAATAATACAATAAACGTCAGATCCTCATCAGTTCCTAACCAGAACTCCGACCAGAACTTTGGCTGGAGATCCTGGCTATAGGTCCTGACTAGGCTGCTGATCAACTGAAGGCTGTCTTCGTGTCATTCCTTCTTCGCCGACTCCGTCCACACCTTTGGGGACCCCTGGACCTGCTGGGATTGGACCCCAGCAGGGGTCACCACAACATGAGGAACTGTATTAAAGGGTCGCGGCATTAAGAAGGTTGAGAACCACTGTCCTAAAAGTTGAAAACCTTTGATGATAAGTGTGGATGAAACTGGTTTGATAATCAAGACAATGTCTTCCAAGATCTTTTAAAAGAACATTGATTTCTACTTATATTCCCTCTATGGACTCTATGTTGCTTCAGTAATGCGCAAGATATAAAATTCAACCTGCTTTCTATGTGCTCTGACTTTTGGGGGGTCTAAATTATAAGTAATTGAGTATAGAATATTGAAAATCATGTAGTTCTCATATTTCCAAACAGTAATTCTTCTTTTATCAACTTACCATGTCAGTGTTTTCTGGTGCATAATGTTATAGACATAGATACTCACATTCTAGACAGTACAATAGAAGTAGCTCAGCATAGAAAACACACAACTAAATCCAGACACTGGTCATTCCTACAGTGTTTTAAATTTCACATAATTTAAAATTTACAACAATATGAAAGATCAATAATGTGGTGATTGTGGAGGATGAGTGGAGGTGGAAGAAGGTATAGGGTGGATAAATGGTGATGGAAAAATAAGCAATTTAAAATGAAACAAAAATAATAGTTTTTTATGAATGGTACAACAGGTGACATATAAGAAAATTTCAACTGATCTAATTTTTTAATTTAAATTTTTTAAATTAAAGTGTGCATTCCATATTACTTTGTATCAGTTTCAGGTATACAGCATAGTGGTTTGATAATCATATATTTTACAAAGTCTCCGCCCCCCCTCCGATATTTCCAGTATCCAGCTGGTACCATACATAGGTTTGGTATGTTTGACTATGTTTACTATGCTGTACTTTACTACTCAGCCATGAAAAAAGGTGAAATCTTACTATTTGCAATAACATGGATGAACATAGAGGGTATTATGCTAAGTGAAATAAGTCAGACAAAGAAAGACAAATACCATATGATTTCACTTATATTTGGAATCTACAGAACAATATAAATGAACAAATGAAACAGAAACAAACTCATAGATATAGAGAACAGACTGATGGTTGCCAGAGAGAAGGAGTGTTAGGGGGCTGGAAGAAAACAGTGAAGGGATTGAGAAATACAGATTGGTGGTCACTTGATCTCATTTAATTCCCGAATTATGACTTCACTTAAGAGAGAAGGTATCAATATATACATTAAAAAGTTTTAGAACATAATAGATATGAATCGAAATTCTTATAACATTTTTAGACAACATATTTTATTTTTATTTTAATCATACATTTATGTATGCATAAACTTAAAGTCCCTTAGATCTTTGCATTTACTGTTTCCTAAAACAAGTATATGAATATATTTTGGCTGCTTCTTTTGGAATTTACCTCTATTTCTTTGATTAAATAACATGCTTATTGTTATTCCCTAATTTTTCAGTTTTTGGTATCTACTAGTATGGACTTCCCACCTTGAAAGATGATGGTTCAGATCTCTTTCATCGCTTTACCCCACCACACACAAGCATATTCTTTCTTTCCACCCCCACCCCACCCCCGACCACCTTCCTCATGGGGTTATATCAGACTTCCCATTGGGTCTCTGTTCAGTTCAAAATTTACATTATTGCCCTAACTGGTTTGGCTCAGTGGATAGAGTGTCGGCCTGCGGACTCAAGGGTCCCAGGTTCGATTCCGGTCAAGGGCATGTACCTTGGTTGTGGGCACATCCCCAGTGGTGGGTGTGCAGGAGGCAGCTGATTGGTGTTTCTCTCTCATCGATGTTTCTAACTCTCTATCCCACTTCCTTCCTCTCTGTAAAAAATCAATAAAATATATTAAAAAAAGATTTACATTATTGTGACTATGTAAATGCTATTGACAATTAAGCCAAGTACTATGCTTTCACAACTTTTCCTTTTCTGCATAACTTTTATTTTCTCTAGTGACAGTAATTCTTTCTTTCTAAATTAACATACAGTGACAGAAATCATAACATCTTAGTTGAAAAAGAAACAATGTAGTATTACCTAAATATGCCCCCCAAAATATATTGTGTAAATAACAGTATTTACGTAGATCTTCTTGACCAAGACAAATGCACATGATGAAGTTTTGGTCAGATATGTTTTCTTAATTGTTTTTAGGGAGGGAGGGAGAGGGGGCGAGAGAGAGAAACATTGATGTGAGAGAAACATTGATAAGTTGCCTCCTGTACTTACCGTGGCCTGGATGGAGCCTGCACCCCAGGCATGCACCCTGACTGGGAATTGAACCTACGACCTTGAACCCATGACCTTCCAGTACAGGGGATTATGCTCCAACCAAATGAGTCACACTGGCCAGGGATAGTCAGAGATTTTTACACAACTTGCATACAACCCTGTATTAACCAGAGAGGTCCAAGGCGATTCACTGACTTTCCTTTTGCTCTGCAATTGCTATTTAGACGCAGCCTTTAATATCTAGCCCTAAGAATCATTGATGAGTTCATGATTAACTGGGAATATCAATGGAGGGGAATTAGTGTGATCAAACTGAAGATTTAGCAGCCTCTTGAGAACTAGAAACATAAATTTATACTCATATCATACCATGGGGGGAAAGAACTTAAGAATCATTTAGTCAAAAGGATGTACTTAATATGAGAAAACAGACCTAGAAAGTTTCCTGACTCAATGTCATTGAAAGTGTGGTATGTGTCTGTGTATTTTTAATTTCTACTTTAACATGTAACATTCAACATTCCAATGTATGTGGGTGAGTTACAATGGGGTCTTTATATTGAGTAATGGGTAACTAAATGTTATTCTCATATAGTGTTTAGGCTGGCATAAAAGTAAGGAGATTTTTTATTATAAGCACATATATTGATGTTCAAATGTTCTCCAGATTGCTTATTTTTAATTAATAGGTCTAGGGAACAAAATTAATTTTGATACTTGAGACAGTGCCTCAATAAAAAATGACTTATTATTATAAAGTATTGTCGGATTTACTTCCAAGAAAACACATATAAAAGTTTAATTGTTCTATCTTTGATATGTGTCTTAGAAAACGTGTTCTTTTGTTCTAAATTTCTCAAGTAATACACTTAATGAGCTATATGGTTGAGTCTCACAAGGCAATAACAGATAAAACACAAGAACTATACAAATTTCTGCCTACCCCACCTATTACAATCAGCAGAAAAATACAAATTAAATCTTAACTTCAATAAGATATGACTGAGGTCAATATAAAGATTGGGTAATTTTATGTTGGTGGAAAAAACCACAACTTCACCAAATGTTACTAGATAGGCAATGACAACCTGCTCACAAGGTTGTCTGCCTGTCTATACAGAGTTGGGCCCTTATTAAAGGACTGCCTGGTTATAAAGCCATGGCCAACAGCAAGAGGTTCAGCACAGGACCAAGCTAATGAATCAAGGTTGTCTCTTTTGACTGGGGGTGGGGGGAAAATGGAGCAACCATGCAGTCAAATTAAAAGAAATAACTGTACGATGAGCATCTGAGAATGCAAAGACAGAGAGAAAAGAACATCAGCACATCCCAAATTTTGTCTCTAGTCTAAGGGAGCAGAATCAGATAAGAATGGAAACAGGAGGGAAGCAGATACTCTAAACTTCAAAAATGGAATGTGCCTGCAGACAGCAGAATGAGGAGCAGAGAAACGACTACTTGGGGTCAGATGTTAATTAACATGGATAGAATGTGGGTTTCTCTCGCCAAGATTTGATCTTTCAGACAGATCCTCTGCCCTATGCTGCAGGGTAAATGTTGGTATTAACTGGTGAGAAGGACTGTTTGCAAGTTTCAGGACCTCATAGACGTGGGAATGTGATTAAGAAAAGGTGAAAGAAAACCTATGGCTCATCCTCAAACACTGCTGCCGCCCATACTGCATTACTGTCTATCTTTGGGAACATGCACGGAACTGGTCCAGGTGAAACATAGGGTAAATAACAAGTGACAGGCATAATTCTAATCCCAAGGCCTTTGTATCAGTCACGGGAGATGGCATGTAAACCGATCCCACAAATATTGAGGGGGCAATACCATAACCCCTGCTTAAAATCCATGTTCTACATCTAAGTATTTATCACTTCCAAAAATATTTTTCTAATTTAGTATCTTCTTTCAATCTGTTATTCAAGCCTCTTCTATAGCTTCCTTTATTCTGGCCCAGATCATATATTTTCTGAACTATTTTAGCTGATGTCTACAAGAGAGATGAACATGTTTTAAAAGTATCATGGATAGCCACTTTTTGATTTCTGGGATAGCTGGGTTTGGTTTTGTTTGGCCTACATTATAGAAGATGCTGAATATCATTGACACTGATAGGAAATCAAAACCTACACACGAGTTTAAATTATCACAGGGTAATCGAATTGTTAAGAGACGGAGCCCAGCTTTGCCTACTGCTAATCATGCTTCTTTATGTTCACCAGTGAAGTTCAGGTAGCAGAAACATTCACTTTATAAAATTGTTGTTAGGCTTAATAAATATACACATAAATACACATAAGTATGTATAGATAGGCACTTTGCATTGTAAAATATGCACCTATAAAGAACACATAAGTACATATGTTTCTATAAGCATATGTGTGAGTGTGTGTGTGTGTGTGTGTGTGTAGGGTGGGACAAAAGTAGATTTATAGTTGCAAGTACATGAAACACAGAGTTTACTCTTGTATTTATATAGGGGGTGGGACAAAAGTAGATTTATAGTTGCAAGTACATGAAACACAGAGTTTACTCTTGTATTTATATAGGGTGTCCCCCCAAATGAAAATGTTTACATACTTTAACAGCTGATAGTGCAATTGATGTTTCTTTCTTTTCAGATTTAACCCATTGCAATGAATAATGGCAGCCAAAGTGTGAATACATTTTTTTAACTTTTAATTTCTTTATTGATTAAGGTATTACATATGTGCCATTATCCCCCCCCCCAATACCCCCCCCCCAATTCATGCCCTCACCCCACTGTTGTCTGTGTCCATTGGTTAGGCTTATATGCATGCATCCAAGTTCTTTGGTTGATCTCTCTCCCTTACCCCCACCCTCCCCTACCTTCCCTCTGAGTTTTGATGTTCTGATCGATGCTTCTCTGTCTCTGGATCTGTTTTTGTTCATGAGTTTATATTGTTCATTATATCCCACAAATGAGTGATATCATGTGATATTTATCTTTCTTTGACTGGCTTAGGGGACACCCTGTATATTTCTCCATACAGTTGTTTGGAAAATGACTGTATACTAAAGAGAGGGGGTGGGAGGTGAGGGAGAGAGAGAGAAAAAGAGAGAGAGAGAGTGAGAGAGAGATGTTGAGGAGAGAGGGAGAAAGAAACTTTTCACAAAACCTGACATATTCTATGTCCTCACTACATATAATTTTGCAAGAGAACACCTTAAAAGTTAAAGGATTCAACAGATTTGAAACAAACTACAGGTGGTGTGTAGGCAAATGGCTTCATTGTAGGCTTGTTGTACATCTATATTATAAAAGGCCAGTGGCCATAACGCCAGAACGACCAAACGATTGGTCACCAGGAGATGCATGGAACATCTCTCAGTCCCTCCCCGCAAGTCCGTGAGCTGCTTGCAGCAACGGGGCAGGGCTCATGGCTCACATGGCAGGGCAGGGCTTGCGTGGTGGGGCTTGTGGCTTGCATGGCGGGGAGGGGCTCATGGCTCACATGGTGACCTACTCACGCACAGCGGGCCTGGGGTATTGCCGGCATGGCGGGTCTGGGTCTCGCGTGATTTCACGCACTAGGCCTCTAATACAGTATAAAGACTAAAAGCCAGAGGCAGGTCAATTTGAAAACCAACTAAGTCACAAACTCTTTATATCTCAGAAATAATCTAGTTCACTTTGAATAGAAATTTTCCAGCCTTCCTGATAGCCATTTAATCTGCATTTGACCCAAAATGTTGCTTTTTTTTTTTTATTTAAAGGACTCATTGTTGAACATTTCCATTGAAAATATTTCCATTACATTGTAAATGTTTTCATTATATTGACAATATTTTTAGCAATGTTTGTAGTCCACTGGTCATAGGTAAACAACCATATGCCATCGAAAAAATATGCTTTAGAATAATTATAATTAATAAACTTTAAACATTTCCTATCATTATCCTTTTAATTGCCTTTTCATTTAGTAAGAAGAGCTAAGGTTTGAGGTAAACAAAGTTGGGTCTGAAACCCCAGCAATGATACCTAAAGCTGTATAATAGACTTGAACACGCCACTTTACTTTCTGGGCAATAATGTTATCTCTGAAATCAGGATGATAATTTCCTTATTACTAAAGGAAAAAAAAAGGAAGAACACAGGGGGGAAGAAATGAAAAGTGTTTGCGTTGTATGTTGAATTCACCAACCTCCATAGCAGGCAATTTCACCCACTCTATTATTTAATGCTCATTTACTAGTATATTGGATAGATATTACCAAACATTTTTAAAGTTAGGGGGGAAATGGTTCCATTGAAGTTAAATCAATTCCCAACAATTATAAAGCTAGGGAATCATCCACCTTTATCTTAAACCATATGGAAGGACTTCCCTGGGCAAATTTCTGAGAATTTACATGTATGGGAATGGCTTGTAGAATAGGTTTTATTTAGCTCTCTATTTTAAAAAGTTTTAAATGAAAAATTCTCTCAACCAATATACTAAGTAATAAAAAGTTTAATGGTTTATTTTGATTTCTGCCTTTCATTTCTGTTTTAAAATTTCTTTAAAATATGTTAATATTATTTTTGAATTAAGCAATTGGAAAATTTCATCGTGGTGATTAAGGAGTGATGTGTATTTTGTATTATAAAAAAAAGACACAAAAATACTTCCAGTAAGTATAGGGTATTTCCCCCCCAAAGAATAAAAGCAATTATTCACTGAAATGGAAAAAAAAAAAAAAGACAATCAACTTATTTCAAACCCTTTGAAGTGGAACACATATACTGAGAGATAGGGTATAAAGAAACTGTTCCAGGTCCAAGTAAGAAGAATAAATTCTAGCCCTAACCAGTTTGGCTCAGCGGATAGGGAGTCGGCCTGCTGACTCAAGGGTCCCAGGTTCGATTCCGGTCAAGGACATGTGCCTTGGTTGCGGGCACATCCCCAGTGGGGGGCGTGTGAGGGGCAGCTGATCGATGTTTCTCTCTCATTGATGTTTCTGGCTCTCTATCCCTCTCCCCTCCTGTCTGTAAAAAATCAATAAAATATATATTTTTTTTAAAAAAAGAAGAAGAAGAAATTCTAGCCAGTGTCCTTAACCTTTCTGAGGCTCACATTTTTTCCTCTGGAAAGTGATGAACAAACTATCTCCCTTGTGCCACTTGAAAGTATGTTGTACATTTCAAATCAGATCATATATGTGAAAGTTCATTAAAAATATGAACATATATTCAAGTAAAAAGGATTATTATTGGCAGCCATACAAATAAAATTGCCATGTATAAATGTCCTTCCAAAATTTTGACACCTTTAAAACATAAGTAATGAGCCCTGGCCAGTGTGGCTCAGTTGGTTGAGCATAGTCCCATGCTCCAAAGGTTGCCGGTTCAATTCCCAGTCAGAGCACACACCCAGGTTGTGGGCTTGATCCCCAGTAGGGGACTTGTGGGGGGAAGCAGATGGATGGATCCTATTTCTCGCCGTGTCTCTCTCCCACTCTCTCTTCCTTTCTCTCTAAAATCAATAAAAATATATTTTTTAAATAAATAAAAACATAAGTAATGAGAACACTTGGTACTAAGCCAAGTGCCAGGTGCCAAGGCTGCATTCAGGAACTCTACTGTACTAGTAAGAGCTTCCGACGTATTCATAATCTTGATTCAATAAATCCACTTCTGGGGATTATTTTCTATGCAAATAATCCTAAATATGGGGGGAGGTCATGTAAAAAACCTTTTGTTGCCTGATTATTATAATAGCAAACATATTTTAAATGGCTCTCTATCAATTTAGCACAGAGCTAAATTATATAATTACATTTTCTCAATTAAATATTAGTCACTAAAATTATGATTGTAAAATATATGATTGGAAAGTGCTTTTGATATAATGGTAAGTGAAATAATCAGGAGACTGTGAGTGAATTGTAATTACCAGTAGGTAAAATTTTACAAAGTAAATATTTTCATAGGGTAGAATAATGAAATTAAATACAAAGTTATTAATATTGTCAATGTTGGTTTGTGAGATGACATATAAAAAATTCAAAGGGCAACCCTCATTTCTAATATTTTGCAATTTTTGATGTATCTATTATACTTATAATAACTTTTATGTAGTACTTTAGCAATTATCATGTAATACTACAAAGTGAGCTCATGTACTAGATTATATTATTGCTGAATATATTATAATTCAGATAATTCTAATTTTCTCCAGATCTTATGTCATAAAAATAATTGGAAAAATAATACACATAAAATATTCCTCGCCCTAACCGGTTTGGCTCAGTGGATAGAGCATCGGCCTGCGGACTCAAGGGTCCCAGGTTCGATTCTGGTCAAGGGCATGTACCTTGGTTGTGGGCACATCCCCAGTAGGGAGTGTGCAGGAGGCAGCTGATCGATGTTTCTCTCTCATAGATGTTTCTAACTCTCTATCCCTCTCCCTTCCTCTCTGTAAAAAATCAATAAAATATATTTTTTAAAAAATATTCCTCAATCACTTAATTTAAAATATATAAATCTTGCTTTGATTAATAGTTCTCTAGGATAGCAAACTGAAACAAAATACTTTTATTTCTACTCACTATGTCCCCAGCATTCAGTTAAACTCTATTTTTTTTACAAAGTTAACATTTATGATCAGTGCATTTTGCCATAATCAAAACCTAAATGCATGAAGAATGAACCCTGTACAATAATGAATTAACAAGATCTGAAAAAAGATAAAATGAGTCACTAAATGATTATCATTAACAAAAGTTCCACTCTGCTCCCTTATGAAGAACGATGGAACACTATTTTATTCAACCCCATTATCCTAATGAGAAGATATTCTACATTTGATCACAGCCAAAAGGCTGGATAAGATATAGTAATGCCTTACTGCCAGTGTTTAATGAAGAGATTTCATAATTATTAAGACCACATCTGTTTGATTAACAAGTTTCCTACAAGATCCAATCATCCTCTGCTATTTGGTGACAGCAGCATGCACAGTCTATATAAGCTCTGGTTTCTCTCCTTGTGTGAAGGGAAACCTTATTTACCAATGGTGAACACTGCTTTTAATAGATTTGAAAAGATTAAGTGTCTATTTTGTATATTTGTGTAAATCTTGGTTCAGTCACTTTCTGACTTGTAGCCCTGGGCAGGTGACGTAACTCCATTGCTTTGTTTCTTCTCTTCTAGAAAATATACCAGCCTTATAGAGTTATTGTGAGGATAAAATGAGATACTAAGTTAAAAGTTTCTGGAATAATGCCTGGCACAAGTAAGAACTAATTCTGGGTACCACACACTGAACATGTTTCTATATAAGGTGAAAATTCTGGAATCATTTGACTTTCAATATCGTTATTGAGTTCACAATTTAGTAATGCATTCATTGCTTCTTTTCTAAGGACATTATCCTGACTTATTGTGCCCTAAAAGCAGGCAACCTTGAAATTTCAAATCTGTTCCAATAGAAAAGGGATTGGATTAGTGAATAGCTTACTTACAACTTGATTATTAAAAAACACATGTCAATCTCTTATCCTTACAAATTGCAAGTATTCCATCTATGGAGGACACAGTCCTCCCCTTGTTCCTAGCCCTAAATTCCAAATGTAAAGTGGAACTAATAAGGCTTAACTTAAGCTCTATGTTCTTAGGAAGTATTGTGTTTTTTAAAAAATTTTTATTGAATTAATTGGATGACATTGGTTAATAAAAGTATATAGGTTTCAGGTGTACAAGTCTATAATACATCTTCTGTATATTGTATTGTGTGTTCATCACCCCAAGTCAAGTCTCCTTGCATCACCATTAATCCCCCTTTTATCCTCTTCTATTTTCCCTCACCCCCTTTTCTCTCTGGTAATCACCATATTGTAGTCTGGGTCTATGAGTTTTGTTTTGCCCACCCACCACCCCATAGTCCCTTTACCTTTTTTTTACCCAGCCCCACAACCCTCCCTTCCCTCTGTCAGTCTGTTCTCTGTATCTAATAAGCCTGTTGTATCGTATTCAGTCACATAACTGCATTCCTGGGAAACACACTCACCACCTTAATACTTGAAAAGAACCACACATCCCACTGGATTTGTGCAAGATGAAGGGTAGTTCCAACATCATCGGAGGTCTTGCTGAATGGCAGGAAACACATGGGGAAAGGTGCTGGCATCTGAAGAGTTTGTCTTCCCAACTGTGTTTTCTGACAAGGCAGGAACATTGAGAAGAGCAATGTGCTCCTTGAAATGTTGGCACCATAAAATGTCTGGCACAGTGCACAGTAACGATTTGCTAAACACTTGCTAATTAAATGGAAATGAATTTTAAAGGGAGAAGAATCAGCATGGAGATGGAAATCTTGTAAGTATCCCTTTTCATAAAGATTACCTCCTTGATAATATTTAGTATATATCTCATTCAAACTTACATTTGACACTTAACCAGGCTGTCAAGATTATTGTTAACCTGGTATTTAAAATTAAATATATGCTTCACAGGTGTGGCTGAGTGGTTGAGCATCAACCTATGAACCAGGAGGTCATGGTTCAATTCCAGAGCAGGGCACAAGCCTGGTTTAAGGCTCAATCCTAAGTAGGGGGCATGTAGGAGGCAGCTGATCAAAGATTATCATTGATGTTTCTATCTCTCTCTCTCCCTCTCCCTTCCTCATTGAAATCAATTAAAATATATATTTAAAAGAATGAAATTAAATATATTTTCAAGACTACTAACTATAATGGAATTACTAACTACTAACTTAAAGATTTTTTTTCTGAATTCTTAACAATTTAAGCAAAAACCATGTACAATAATCCCACAAGTTAATGCTGAAGTAATGTTTCCCAGGTTTGGCTTTCTTTGGGCTGCTGCTCCCTATGTCTTGGGGCTGGAAAACATTCTGTCTACTTTATGAACACCATTCATTACTGCTACTAATTGAAGGCCATGTATTGTCACATTATAATTTTATTCATGTAATTTGCCCCAGAAGCTTGTGCCATGCATGCTTATGATTTTCAGACAAATGCTTAAGACATGTGTTAAAATAAATGTCACTGCAAGGGCAGAAACCCAGAGAAAATGGTGCATTTCAATGAAACTTTCAAAATTAGTGACTTTTTCTTTTTCGGCTACAGACAAAAATAGATATGTATTGCCCTTAAATTTGGCATTGAGGGACCCCAAATTATCTTTTTACCCTTACCATTCCCATAAATTTTCACTCTGGTCCTTACATTGGGTTAATCTTGTCTATCCCTCCATGAGTCAGGTTGGTCATCAGGAGTGGATTGTGAAAAAGTCTTAAAGAGGACTACTTAAGGATAACGATGACTTATGCTGGACATCTATCCTCATTATATTTGGCTGCTACTTTAGACAAATAAATGTTATTTATTTATGTTATGAAGAAATATATAAAAGAAAAAGGACTGCAAACTAAGCAGTCAGGAAACCATAGAGATGAAGGCAGACAAAAAATCCACAAACTGGCTCACTGGAACATGGTTAAAGCTACTGAATTTTTTTTTTAAATGCAGTCTAAAAGGAGAGCGAAAGCACATAACTATTACTGGTATTATTATCACTATGCTTTGTAAGAGTTTTTCAGTAAGGAGAGATTATATGGTTGCGATCCGGGTCAACACATCTTGTTAAATTAATCACTTCATGCCTGGATTAGTGCTGTTGCCTCTTGTTGGGTTTCTTCCCTCTGATAAAGATATCTTCTACCTCAGAACTATCCTCTAACTTTGTCCTTCCCACACCTATACCCTCCCCAGTCCTGTTACTACTCTATTATAGAGTATACTTTTGTTGCCTACAAGCTACTGATCACTTTCTACTCCTTGCCAGTGCTCACAGTCGGACATGACTTTCAAGTTTGTTTCCTATGTCTCCCAGATTAACCTGGTACTTTGATTATTCCACATCTCTTGTCCTGTTAGAACCAGCAAATATTCTCTGTGTTCTGGTCTTTCTAACTCTTGTTTGCTTACCATCTCAGTCACATTTATTGATAATATCCTACTATCTGCTGAAATGTATCATACCACTATGTGTTGCTTACATACCAAAAATCCATCTCAACTGAAATATGAGCCAGGCATGTCTACTGCCCACCCTTGCAATGCTCCTGTAGCTCCGCAGTGGACACATAGTGAGCAGTCAAAAATGCCTTGCGATCTATTTCTAAGTGACGTGCCAGAAACAAAAATCTTAGTTTCTTTTACAGAATGTTTACAATTTTATGTAAATATCATATTTAGGATTGTTCTATTTTCATGACTGATTCTTTTCTTAATGGAATAAAAACTCATGGGTAAAAGCTCCCTCTACTGGTTCTCTTTAACATATCAGAGGAAAAATAAAAATATATATTTAATATGGTTTTCCGAAGAAGTTGTCGTCAATCTAAAAAAATTTTCAGACAAGTTAATGACATTATTAGTCTTTTTATTCTTCTGTGCTTTTATTCATATGATCCCGTTTCTGAAAAATATATGCTATGATAGTTTGTAATCCTTTATTTTTTCAGATGAAACATTTGATTTCTCTTCCATCCATAAATCCTACTATGCCTCATTCAGTACATCCAGATCATGCTGACAGCTGTACTATTTCCTGGGAGGTGACACAGCACAATGATGGAGGAGAGTTCTGGGGTGGGGCTACCTGTCTCTGTACCTTGGCTCCACCCTTGATTAGCAACAATGAAATTGCTCAGGAAACTGCTTATCTCAGTTTCCTCATAAAAGAAGTGAGGATGACAATAGTTTGTTCCCCCTGTGGTTGTTGCAGGTTTTAAATGTTCAGGCAGAGCACTTAGCAAAGGTTAATATTAAACCCTCACGCCCTGGTAAGGCCATACCTCAGTGTACCCTCAAATACAGGATAAAATCTCTTGACTGAGTCTTTGCCATGATTCTGTTGTCACGATCCTTACATCCTCCCTGATGCTTCCCAATTATCTTGTTTGTGTTGTCTTCCATATATTCATTTTATTTTATAGCACTGTGGTAAGAACATTTAACATGAGATCTACCCTTTTAACAAAACTGTAAGTGTACACTTTTCTACAGGCACAATGTTGGACAGCAGATCTTAGAAGCTACTCCTCTTGAACAACTAAATTTTTATCCAAAATAATTAAAAATGTCAAAGAGATATCAGCACTCCCGTGTTCACTGAGGCACTAATCACAATTGCTGAGGTGTGAAAACAACATAAATGGCCATTGGTGGGTGAATGGATTTAAAGAGTACAATATATCTATAATATATATTAAATACCTATAATATATAAAAAAGAAGGAAATGTGGATGAGCCATGAGGACACTATGCTAAGTGGATTAAGCCAGTCACAGAAGAACAAACACTGAGTGCTTCTACTTATATGTGGTATCTAAAATAGCCTTCCCCTTATATTTGAAACATCTTTCAATTTACTTGCTAGATGTCACCAAAAAAAAAAAAAAATGCCTCATGATCTATGCAAAAATAATTGACATATTTTTCTAAGGAAACTTAAAGTAACCTAGGACACACTTTCATTGGAGCCTTAGTTTGACCATTTTATGATATTTTAATAAAATCAATGAATAGGTTTTTTAGCAAATGGGAGCTGGATTTCAGAGACATGGCTGCCAAGTAAGACACAACTTCTTCAAATTACCCTCCATAAGCTCACTCTCCCTAGTGAACAATTCAGGAACATGTTTATAAATGTGAAGTATACAGTTTGTATAATATAAGATTAGGTGTGTGGACCCAGGAGACTGAACCTCTGGTCCCATAACCTGTTTGTCCTCGGTAAAGTTATGTAACCTTGTATCTCAACTATGAAATAGGTATTATATTTATTTCTATTATTTTCCTGCAATTAAAGATTATTGAAGCAGATAATCATGAAGCCTTATTCCAAGCAATACTGAGTATATAACAGGCATATAGCTAAACGTATCAGTAAACATGGATGAGCAGTGCTGGTAAGATTAATATGGGGTATTACCACAACATATATTTAAGTATATATATGTTTTCTAATTCATATCATATTGACTTGTTTTTTGGTAAGAACATTTCAGGGATTTATTTTTATCAATCATCGGTAAAGTTAAAAAAAGATTAAAGAAAAAGAAGAATGCTTTCCACATAAATCACAGATTGCTGATACTGCTCATAGTGAAGGTCATTTCAACAGCAATTTGTTTTGATCTTCATGATATTTTGGAAACATTTCAGCATATTTCCAAAAGACCGTTTCAAATTTAGATTTCATGGTTAAACATCTGGGTTTCTTTTTCAGTCGACTGAGCTGCATTTACTATATACACTTCCTACTCTTTCAGAAAATAAAAATAGGTTTTGTGAAAACTCAGGAGCTGCAAGATTAGAGCATTACATAAAATTAAGGGTTTGGGTAGCCTAGTTAAGAAATTCAGTTTTAATTTTAGAAAACACATGAGACTGCTTGATGAAAGGCTGTTATGATGCATATTTTAGCATCACTTGTACAAGGCAGTTTCAGAAATAGGGAGTTCACCTGAAATTCATTTGTTTGAATTCAAACAACATCACCAATACTTAAAAGAGCTTAGTAGCTGATAATACTAATCTTGCATTGTATAGTCCTAAATATTTGATCCAGAGTTCTTCCTTCTATATCAGGCCACATTTCAACCTGTTCTCTTGACACTGGATATGTTGACTATACACACAGTCTATAGTCTATATCATTAACATCTAAATTTTTAATTAAATGTATTGGGGTGACATTAGTTAATATGATTATATAGTTTTTAAGTGTACATCAATTGTATATTGCATTGTGTGATGACCAATGTCAAAGATGATTTGACTTTTGTGTGCCCACCGAAGTCAAATCATCTTCTATCACCATATATTTGGCCCCCTTTACCCTTCACTAACACTCCACCCCTCTTCTCTCTGGTAACCATCATATTGTTGTTGGTTTCTATGAGTTTCAGTTTTTATATCCCACATACTGTGAAATCATATGGTTCTTAATTTTTCTATCTGACTTATTTTGCTTAGCATGATATTCTCAAGGTTCATCTATGTTGTCACAAATGGCTGAATACTACTCTTAGGGCTGAGTAATATTCCATTGTGTATATGTACCATATATTCTTTACCCAATTATCTATTAAAGGAGGAGTAAACTTCAGATGTGTTTTAGGCTCTTGTTATTTTTAGTATTAATATATTTTCACTAAATTCGGATTCCACACCTTTTCTTTTTCCCAGTTACTCCTCTCCATAGGTGAATTTCCATGTCTTGGCCACCATGAATAATGCTGTAATGAATATAAGAGTGCACATAACTTTTCTAATAAATGTTTCCAAGTTTTTCAGGTAGATACCAGGCGAGGGATTGCTGGGTTATATAGTAACTCTAGTCTTAATTTTTTGAGGAACTGCCATACTGTTTTCCATAGTGGCTATATGCATTTACATTCCCACCAGAACCTCCAACACTTGTTATTAGCTGCCTTGTTGATAACAGCCATTCTAACAAGTGTAAACTGATATCTCATTGTAATTTTTATTTGCATTTGCCTAATAGCTAGTGAAATTGAGCATCTTTTCATACATATGATGGCCATTTGTGTGTCTTATTGGGTGAAGTGTCTGCTCAGATCCTTTGCCATTTTTTAATTGGATTGTTTGTTTGGTGTTGAGATGTATGAGTTCTTTATATATTTTGGATATTAAGAAATAAAGGCAAAAATAAATGAGTGGGACTATATCAAACTAAAAAGCTTCTATACAGCAAAAGAAACAACCAACAAAGCAAAAAGGCAACCAACTTAATTAGAGAAGATACTGGCAAAACTCCAATAAGAGGTAAATATCATATATATATATATATATATATAATTTACTGCATTTAAATTTCATGTAACAGTTATAATCAGTCAGCTCTAGAACCTCACAGGAAATCATTTACTGTGTTCATAAATTCATTCCTACATACAGATTTTTGAAGTGGGTTGTTTTTTGTTTGCTTGTTTTGTGGATTTTTTTGGTTAATCCTCACCCGAGGATATTTTTTCCATTGTTTTTTAGAGAGAGAGGAAGGGAGAAAGGGAAGGGGTGGGATGGAGAGAAAGGGAGATTAAGAGAGAGAGAGAGAGAGTGATTGGTTGGCCCCCACATGAGCCTCAGCTGGGGATCAAACCTGCAATCCAGGTATGTGCCCCTGACTGAAAATGGAACCCAAGACGCCTCAGTGTGTGGACCAACAGTCTAAACTCTGAGCAACACTAGCCATGGCTGAACTGGGTTGTTGAATACAAATTTTCAGGTGTGGTTTAGGCTTTTGTCTTGTTCTTTTTAGTATTAATATATTTTCACTAAATTCAAGACTCTACATCTTTTCTTTCTCCTACAGTTACTCCTCTTTTTAAGTGAACATCCTAATATGCTTTTACAAAAAACTATTTTAAGGTTCTATCTTTTTATTTTAATACATTCTCCCAGAACAACTTTCCCTTCTTTTTATCAGCTTTCCATAGTTTTCAAATTAAATAGCAAATATATGGCAAGTACCTCCCAGGTTTTGAATAATTAAGATTCCTATACACATGTACATTCTGTGTGAAACCATTATAAAATGCCAGGTCAGACTAGGGCTTTATCTGTAGTAATCACTAAGTATTAGCTGTTATCATTGTTGCTGTTGTTGTTAGTGTGCTATTATTGGATTCATTGACAAACAAAACAGAGAGGGGAAGAATTGAGGGAAGACAAACTAGGTGAAGGGCATGAAATACTTTCTGTTATAAAGTAATTAAGTCATGAGGATATAATGTATAGCATAGAGGATATAGTCAATAAGTCATAATAACTATGGTGATAGATGGTAACTAGACTTATGGTGTGGATTATTTTGTAATGTACATAAACATCAAATCACTAGTATGTACACTTGAAACTAATAGGATATTGTATGCCAATTATACATCAATGAAAATAAAATACTAGTATCTGCACATTCAGAAACAAAAAACAAAAATGATGATGAAAACTCTCACACCGTGGTTATGATTAAGAAAGAGATACAGGGGTAGAAAGCTCCTTCCTATGACTTCACTCATTCCCATGCACATCCTCACACTCAGTATTCCCATTTTCACCTCTTGAGTCTTATCTGGCTCCTTCTATTCTCTCTTCCTTTTGCTCACTTATCTTTCTCTGAGAAAGGCCAGGCTATTCCTACATGACCACATGTTTTAGTTTTTCAACCTTAACTATTAACATGTAGCAACTTATTTTTTTACTCCTTACCTAAAGATATGTTTTCATTGATTTTTTTTTTAGAGCGAGAGGAAGGAAGAGAGAAACATTGATGAGAGAGAAACTATAATTGGTTGCCTCCCACATGCACCCCTACCTGGGATCAAACCTGCAACCTGCAACCTGTGAAAGTGCCATGACAGGGAATGAACCCTCCAACCAACTAAGCCACCCAGCCAGGGCATGCAGCAATTTTTTAATGCCAATGTATTCACTGTGGGGAAGAGTAGTAAAACAAGGTAATTCTCATTTAATCTTTTTAACAATATAAAACCTCACTAATTCAAACAGCTTAGAAATAAAAATTAATTTGAATTATTTTGAAATGTAAAGTTAGATTTTTAAAATACAATTTAAATTTTTAAATTAAAAAAGTATAAATTTCATTTTATTTTTTATGTTTTTGTTTTTGGAATGTTGAATGTAATAACAACATAATAGGAATAAGCAAACAAACAAAACTAATAAACAAAAAGACAAAAACCTGAAAAGAACTCTGCTTCCTCCCCAAACATCCCGTTTTATGTGTGATATGCAAATATTTACATTTTTAGCAATAGGTAAACAACATTATCTGAGGGTCCGCATTCCTGAATGTTTGATGAAACTGAGTAAATGCCTATTTAACTTGGGCTTTTGAGAAAGTAGCTGTTAGCAAAATTAGCCTACAATGCCCACTAGAGACTGTTTTCACCACAATAAAATTCCTATTCTTAATTCCAATTAGGATCCTTTCTATTAAAAGTCTGTGATTATTAGTGGCTTGTAGTTTTCTGATTAGAATACCAACTTTTTAAAAATGGAGTTACTCCTTTGTATACCTTATTTTTTTAATATGATGGGCAAATCAATCTTAAAGGAAGATGAATATCTATCATCTGAAGAACAACATGGGCAAACCTTTAAACCACAAAAGCCCTGAGTTTATATCTCTCTCCTTATAAAAGCCATAGAGTATCATGTAACCACAACAACCAAATGAAAGACAATTTTGACAACAAAGAAAAATGAGATTAGGCCAGGCAGCTGATATGAAATATTTTCTTCTCTGACTTCATGCATAGCAGCAAGGAACACGTGGTGAGTTCTGAGTTCAACTGGAACAGCAAGGTGAACTCATTTTACCTGGGGAACAAAGTTACAACACAGGAAGGGAAAACAAGTTTTAGCATAGGTAAAGTGGGTGTTTCTGTACAATGACCTTTTATATTGATACTAACCAAAAATGATGCTTGCTTTGCAGAATCAAAATATTGAAATTTAAATTGCATGAGGTCTATGGAAACAAATATGAGGCTACTACTACAGAGCTCTTTTGAAACTTCTATAGTGAGTTCAGATTCTGGCATTAAATATCCATAAGGAAAAACAAGATTTTCTTGATGATTTTTGATCTCCGTGAATCTATAGGCTAATTCCTTAGTCTATGACAGATGCTCATAGGGAAAAAGATGTAATTCAAAGTGGGTAGTCAGCATTGAGTTTCACACTATTCTCCAACAATTTGGGTGCTCAGCTATATCTGAAATTTAAAAAATAAAGTATGATTATTACCAAATATGTAATAACAATGCAAGATAAAAACTAAGAAATGTATGCCTATATATTTATTCAAAAAATTATTTAACGCTTTCTGGGTCCCAGGCCCTATGCTGAAAGCTGGTTTTCAAGTATGATCAGAACAGAAACTACTCTGAAGGAACTTATGCAAAATGTTAAAGAAATCAGATGTCAGGCACAAATGATATAGTTCTTTTGTATAACTTTGCTAACCCACATCTTTCTGTGCTGTTTAGCTTGACAAAATTCCTTGCAAATTCTCATTTTAACATTGTCTTGTGTTTCTCAACTGAAGGTAGTAATTTCTGGGCTGCCAATCTGATCTTGTGAGTTAGGTCAGAAACCTGCAGATCGTTTGCTGAATGTAGGGAAGGTTTCCTGATTTACTCTCTCTCTCTATCGCTGAGGTCTTTGAAGTCACATCTCCTGGGGTCTGTTCACTAAGTGTTCCTGAAACGCTGAATTAAAAATAAACAAACAAACAAAGGCAGTGGGCTAATACTCATATCATTCTTGTTCCCTTGTGATTTGTTCACGAGTGTGACAACTCTGTTGTCTTTGGCCTGCCTCTTTTCCTAACCTGTCACCTGGGACACGGTGAAATTAGATGCTGAGAAACCAGGAGGGATCTTGTGTAGTCCCCACACAACAAGGCCTAGTGGACTTCAGTTTCAGCCTCAGCTGCTGCTCCCTGCCCTTTGTTAAATCAGCCACCGACCTCCGGTTTTCTCCTGGATAAAATAAAGATTTGTCCTAGATGTCCTCTGAAGTCACTTCAAGCTGGAAAATGTCATAAGTTTATGAACACGGTAAACACTAGGCTCCTACAGTTTTACCCCAGTCCTAGTTTGGTTGTCGTGGGTGCAGAGCTTTAAAAATAAGCTGACATTGCATGCCAGGAAAAATCTAAAAATTATTATTTGTCAAGGTGCCAATCATCTAAAACGAAGGTGTGGAAGGCAATCATTAGAAGTGGGCAGTGGTACACAACACTGACGAGGAATCTCAAGGAAAAATGAGCTAATGGGAGAATGAAAACCACAGGTCCATGAAACAGGGAGGAAGAATTCTATTCAGCGAACCATTAGTCACTTATCGGGAAACTGTTGAGCACTTATGTGCTAGGCAGGATTCTTGGCCCTAAGGATATGACTAGAAATAGAAGTGAGGCCTCAGTTTCCTAGAATATTTATTTACATTGCAGTCAGAGGGGAAGGAAGGGACATAGGTAAGAAATTAGATAATTTCAGATAGTAGTAAATAACAAGTTATAAATAAAGTATAAACTGGGTGAAAGAAGAAAGAGGGGCACAGTGCTGGGAGGCTGCTGTAGACAGGATGGTCAGGGAAGGCCTTTCTGATAAAGTAACTTTAGTGATGACCGGAGCCTGCCCCAGGACCTTTGCAGTGAAGGTCCCCGAGACAAGCGGTAAAACAGCACAGGAGTACAACAGAGCAGCAAAGGTGGGAACTAGTTCAGGCTTACAAAGAATAACAAGGCCAGTGTGCCAAGGCTGCTATGGACAATGGCAAGGATGCTAAGGCCTGACGGTAGATGCAGGTGGAACCATATTTTCCTAAGGATTGGTAAGAATTGGGGGTTTTATTCTATTTCAGTGTAACATGGAAATTTCACACCAGCATTGGATGTGTTTCAAGAAAGGTGGTGATGCCATTCAATTTACCTTTGAAAGCAACTGTTTGGCTGCTAAATGGAGCCGAGACCCGGGGATTCCCAGAGTGATAACAAATAACATTCATGGGATATGTTAGTATTTTAGAACTATAGGAGAAAAATGGTGAGATTTTAGAAGAGTTGGATAAACTAGTGGATTCATCAGTTCATAATTGATACCATTGTAATTTGACTTGGTTATGAATTACCAAAAAAAGGAGCAAAGGGAAGGCCAATAATACAGTCCTTTGGGCATCTTTGCCAGGAAGCTGCAGTTTAACACTCCGCAGGTAGCCACTCGAGGGACTGGACAGGGCAGCAATAGAGGCATGCCCAGTAAAGTCTGGGTGACATAGGGACGGTACTTGTCTGTCAGTCACACCTGAAAACAGGACATTGACCAGAGTAGGCGTGGCCACTGCGAGCACAGGAAGATTTGAGATATTTAATCTCCTAAACAAAGGAGTTCACTCTCTTACTTGCTCATGCTTGGCTCATGGCTTACAAGGCTCGCACGCTCCTGCTCCTGCATTCACCCACAGGGACCACAGCCATGTGGACCCCACACACAATGGACTAATGGACTGCAATTAAGCCAGAGATTATACCAGATCCAGCTCCATCATGGAACAGAAATTTGGGGTTCTGGCTTTGCTTCTAGCGCTACTGAATCCCAGCTGCATATCTTTCAGGACTTGATAAAGGGAAATGGGATTTTGCAAACCCAGAGCTGTAATTCCACGAAAAGTCTACCATCCTCCTGGAGGGGAAGGGGCTCCAGACATGCTTATTCCAGCGGTACCCCAAGAATCCCACTCCCACTAGAAAGACTATCCACACATTTTTTATAACAACGACAGTGAATAAAGTCTTAAAGTTAAATAAATAGGAGTAAGTAGCCAGATGAAGGCAAGAACTAGGAAAGTCCATATCTGGTCATACAGATATATCTGCAAATAAGAAACTGCCATGTCATTACATTGTGAGCAGTAGATTGGGCTTTTTTCAGAGTCATCATTGGCCCAGACATCAACCAACTTCATTTTCTAATGTAGCAAGCTCAGCCGGTATCGGTTCCTTTCAGTGGCTTGAGCGAAGGTGGCTAGCTTCAAGCTTCTGACTACAGAGATTTGGAGAAACTGTGCCTATGTGCTGGAAATTCATAAACCCATGCTGTCTCTGTTTCCACCCAAGGTAGACAGTCACGTGAGGATATTTAAGGAGTCCAAAAATACCCCCACATTCACTCAAGATATGTGTCAGGTAGGTAATTCTAGTATCTACCTGATACCATCCAAAGTTATCACAATATTATTGACTATACTCCCCATGTCGTATTTTGCATCCTCATGACTATTTTTATACCTGGCAATTTGTACTTCTTAATTCCTTCAGGGTGATCACTTTGCAAATTATATAAATGTCTAATCACTATGTTACATACCTGAAACTAACATAATTTTTAAGTCAACTATAAATGAAAAATATTAAAAACATGGAGTTATAATTTGTAACATACTTTGCCCTATTTAAGCAAATAATTACAATTGGGTAGCAGTATAACTGTCTAGTTTGTTATTTGTAGCTCCTTTTAAAAAATTATTCATCTAAAAGAGAGGGCACTCACTGTATCCCTTACCTGACCCCATCACTGATTCATTCACAGAAATCTGAATTGCAAAGATGGCAGTTAGGCATTGCTGAGCATATTTTGCAATGTCAAACCTACCAAGTTACTGAGAGAAAATGTCACAAACTCATTTCTGATATTTACTCATTATAGATATTTACTGAATGTGTATAATGTCATGGGGTGGCCTGCGGGATTACAAAAGATGTACAAGACACAGGGGCTTAAAATCTACTGGGTGAAACAAGACACATATGGAGCAATTAAATGACAATAGAAGTAAATGTGATATTAAATGTCAAAATTAGTTACACAGACAATAATCTTTGTTGAAGTTTAGAGAAGGAAAAAAACAGTATATTGAGTTTGTCATCAAATGGTTTCAAGTAGTCAGTGAATCCCATTTATTTTATGTTAGATATTTTACTTTCCTCATTAAATTCTCAGAATATTGCTTTTGATTTTTGGTTAGGACAGAATTGTAAGAGAAATGATCAAGTTATACCAGCACATGAAAAGAAAACATAAACTTAATAGCTGTTTGGATGTAATGGATAAAGGCAAGATGATGCTGAGTTACAATTAATTGTGTGCTAAGCAGCAGCCTTTCCTGACTGGTAATGATTAACTACCCAACTATTAATTATCTAATGGTTAAAACTGATTAACTACAAACCTGTTAGCATTTTAAATTAGCTCTACTGCCCCTCACCTTTTATAAATGATGTAACTTTTCAGAATATATTAGAACTTGAATTAGATTTAGAACAAGCTGCCCATTGTATGTTATTTTCAAGGTGAACATTTATTCAACAAGTTTTAAGAGAGGTGATTTCTCTCACATTTTGTAGAGAAATGGATGCAAAACAATAATCAGATGAGAACAACCAAATTGGCCTGCTGGGCCTTTAGATTACACTCATTAGATAAACTACTAATTTAATAAAATCCTAGCCTACGGAAAGATATGTATATATCTAAGACACACATAGTAGAAAGATATATATGCGTACAAACACAAATATGTATATGCACACAAATATATATGTGTTAATATATACATATACTAGTATGTATATATATTAGATGTTAATTAGCATCTATGCTAATAATTGTTTAACAGAATTTGCTTTTATTTTTGAAGCCTGATACAACAGTATAAACATGCATTTCTCTAAATGTTCTCTTTTTCTCCCCTAGTATAAATGGCTTAGTGCTGACTATTGTAATGACTTCCATCTGGCCTCTGTCCATCCCCTTGTCCTTCTCAAGATTGATACCTCCACTCTGCCTTCAGGAGCAGCTTTTAAAAATTGTAGCCTGCTAATGCAATGAGTTTCCTTTTAAATACTTTTGTCTAGACAGTATGACATATGTGTTAGTTGTTTAATCTACACCCTGGAGATGGCTGGCATCTGAGGAACCCTGAGGGGCGGGGGGGAGGGGGGGGGTTCGTGTGCTGAGGGTGAGTCATCCACTGAAGGGCTCATCACAAGCCTATCTCCCTGAGGTCAGCTCAGTGCTCCAGCCGCCCTCCTCTGTGATCAGCACGGAAGAACTTATCTGGATAGTGAATGATTGAATTGATTTCTCATGGTGCAATGAGAAGTATTCAACATCTGTGGAGAAGCTAGTAATATTGAGGGGAATCTCGGCCCTTTCCTGAACAGGGTTTAACAAACCAGAGCCAGCAGACTATAGCCAATAAATTTCCACTCAGAATGGTGCCCCGGCCCTACGGTTCTATGGTGAGCGGCTGCCAGGATAGGCTGGTTCTGAAGAGACATGTAGCCCAGTACTGCTTCTGGAAGGAATACTGTCCCATATGAACATGAGCCTTCAATTCAAGATTTTGCTAGAGGACAGAAAGCTGAGGTTTCAGTTAATTCACAAACTGATTGTATAGCTCAGTGGTTCTCAACCTGCCTAATTCCGTGACCCTTTAATACAGTTCCTCATGTTGTGGTGACCCCCAATTTCATTGTTACAAATTGAACATAATTAAAGCATAGTAATTAATCACAAAAACAATATGTAATTACATATATGTTTTCTGATGGTCTTAGGCGACCCCTGTGAAAGGTTCGTTCGACCCCCAAAGGGGTCGCGACCCACAGGTTGAGAACCACTGATATAGCTGTGGGTTTTTTTTTTTTGTTCCTGCTGCTTATTCAGTGTTTGAATGTGTAGCAGAATCAGGACTGAGGTTTGCTTTTGTTAACAAACTAACTGCAGCCATTACCTGCATCTAACAATTGAAAGGTACAGATGCATCACAAACCAACCAATAGAATAAATCTGAACGACCCAATTAGCTTAAAGCACTTTGCAATACACACTAAGGGCTCACCTTTGAGTAACTGATAACCATGAAAAGCATTTTCACATCATACCAGCTTTCCAAGACCTCTCCACTACCTCACTCTGCAACTTCTTGTCTCAATATACCTGGCCAGATCATACCATGATTTTTTTCCCTCAGACCCGTACTGTTGGTTCACACATTTTCTCAAGATGTTCCCTTACCGGAAATACCACACCCTGCACCTAAGTCTTAATCATCCCTACAACTCAAGTTAGGTATTGTCTCCCCTAGAAAGCTTCCCTGTCTTCGCAGGTTTGGCTCACCAGTTCCTCCATATGCTTCCAGAACATTTTCATGATGCCATTTGCCAATGTGTTGAAATTGTCTATTTAGCCATTGAACCTCCCTCTCTATTTCATGAGCAACATGAAAGTGAATGCCTGCCTTGTCTTTATCTGACACTCATAACTGTAAGCAACATTCTAGGTCACCCAAATAAAATCTCCTGTGAGCACTTCAATAGACATTTAGAGAAAACCATTGTTCCCCTTGCTGTTTCACGTGAATGACTTCTTAACATGATGACCTACATATAGTGTGTCCCAAAAATTGTATACACACACTTTGAATAATTATAAAGGCAGTGTTTTTGAAAACATGTTTCATTTTCAAAATTGAGCTATCAGCTATTAAAGTGTGTAAACACTTTTGGGGGACATGCTGTATTCGCAGAACCAATGCAATCATTTTCAGATATGTTCTTACATAAATATTACTGCACAGATTTTATCATTATTGAGTTTCACATAATGCCATACTGTCCTGGAAAATATGACATTATAAGTCCAAGATCTGTCTTTAGTCTGCATGATGGTGAAAATAGCAGGTGAGTGGGAAAAATCTATGTAAATGACAGCCAGGCTATCCACGTTATTTGGGTTTAGCGTGTGTAGATATGTGTGAGTCTCAAATTTCTTCTGTGAGGAACACAGAAATTGTATCACCATCTGTTGCTTATGGACGTGGTATACAAATTACCTCATCCCTGTATCCTTCCTGTGTTCTCTTGAGTGGTAGTAAATTATTGACTTGGATTATACTTTAAGGACAACAAAATCAGCTCCATTAGTCATGTACATTTATATTTCAAATATACCACGTATGCTCAGTGAGTCAGATGTTTCCTGGAAATGACCAAAATGGGTGTTCACAATCTGTCTTTTTATCCTTTACAATGCAAAGGACATTCTGTAGCAAGTGATATTATATTGGATAACAAGAGTATGATGGGTATTTCTCATTTATTCTGTTGATCAGCTGAAAACTACTACTGATGGAGGTTTATAGAGCCAAATGTTTTCTACCATAAATCTTCGATCATACGTCATCAACTAGGATTGTAGAATAATTCTGAATTCAGGCATTAACAATTTCAACAGGAAAAAAAAGTGCAAAGATCAAACAACCTCTTCCTTACCTCTTTTAACCTCACAAGAAAAAAAAAAAGCAAGCAAAACAGTAACATATACCTGGTTATGTTTAATGGGCACATTTGAGTGGTTTATTAAACAATGAAAAAGGAAAGAAAATGACATATTTTGAATATTTACTATATAAAATTGCTGTTATAGGCACTTTACCATGGTGGAATATTTTTAAATTGTTAATGGCATTATGATGAGATATTTAATCCTCACTTATAAATGAGTAAACTCAAATTTGAAGTCACTCAAAATCCAAGACTTTTCTCATTTATATTTATTGTTGAAAATATTACAGATATCCCCTTTTTTCCTCATTGTCTTCTTTTGCCCCTGCCTCACCTTTAAGGCCTTCTTTCCTAACTTTAGAATTATTTGTGAAAGTTGTAATTTTTAAGAATAGCTATACTTTATCTGTTAGCATTTATTTCATTGTTAACCTGAGCATATTTATAGACATTTCTTTGGTAAATGAGAAAAAATAGGTCTTCTTACAAGAGTTTAAAATATCTTAGCATTCAGCTCATTTAGTCTTTTACCTAAAAAGTAAATTTGCATAATTTATTAGCAAACTTTGTTTATACAATTGTAATTGACTGATACTTTAAAAATATTGAAGTAGTTCAAAATACAGAAATGAGGGTCCACAAATAAGGGAAGATAAAAGAAAAAATTGTTTCTATTACTAATTTTGCTTTTTCCTTCCAATTTCTTCCACTAGACTGTGAAACTTAATTTACAATTATATTCGTCATTACAAAATTTTTAAATACAGTATTCATGTATTATCATCTAGATATGTTTCCCTAAATATTTCTAAAAGTCTGCTCTAAAAACATTGGGGAAAATGCTATTTTTTAAAGAGAAATTTTTGTTAAATCTCCAAAAATGATAAACTGTACCAGACATCTCAAATGTTGTAAGACATATCTATTATTATAAAAATTTCAATTGTTGAGGCTCTTAAAATCCCACTGACATGTAGATACTGGTTGTTGTGGGTTGAATTATGTATTCCCAATAGATATGATGTGATCTGAACCTTCAGTACTTTGAATGCAACCCTACTTGGAAACAGGGTCTTTACAGATGCAATCAAGTATAGATGCGGTCACACTGGACTCAGGTGGAACTTACTCCTAAGATGACGGATGTCTTTATAAAAAGAGAAGGGACACAGACACACACACAGAGGATGATGCCATGTGAAGATGGAGGCAAGGATTGGAGTTGCCCCAATACCAGGAATGCTCAGGACTCTAGCCAGCCACCAGGAACTAGGAGAGGCATGAAACAAACTCTTCCTCTGAACCTCCAGGAGAGACCAATCCTGCCAATGCCTGGATTTTAGACTTCTGGCCTCTAGACTGTGAGAGGATAAATTTCTGGTGTTTGAAGCCACCTAATCTGTGGACCTTTGTCACAGCAGTCCTGGCACATGAACACACTGGTAATACAAATGTCTAGATTCAACAGACTTTCTGATGCTTCTAAAGTCGCTTCAACGGGCACTCAACTGGAATCTTACCAAGGTAAGATTAAACAGAACAGAACACAACAAAGCAAAACCCACCTTTTTTTTCAAGGGCCTGACATTCAGTATTCACAAACAGATTGAAGATTATTGCTAATGCATGCATGCCGCTCCCCTTAGGTCCTCACTCAGAATGCAGGATAATGCTCCACCAAGCATTACATAGATTGTGAAAAAATAAAATAAAATCCTATGCACTAGTTTACAGGGCCCTAACTGTTCAGCAGCATACCTTCTAACACACAAAACTGCTACCTCATTTAATCACAGAAATAACCCTAAGTCTTTGGTAATACAGATGACTTTTAAAATCATCATAGACCCATTAATTATTGGCAATAATTAACAGAAGTATGCAATGTAGCCACCTGTGGGTGATGATTCTTGGATTCCTCATCTTGGCACTCTTGAATGTAACTTTTACTCCTCCTCAGGCTGCCACATTTAGCAAAAGCAAATACAAGACAGAAGTAAAATTTGAATTCCAGATACTGAACGTTTTTTAGTATGCATGCCCCCCAAATTACATAGGACATATTTATACTTAAAAAAAGTGTGTTGTTTATCTGAAATACAAATTTAACTGGGCCTTCTGTATGTTAACTGGCAACCCTACTCCTATAAAACCTGAGCTTTAAGGACAAAATGCATTAGCCAAAAAAGAGTCCTGAAATTTCACAAAATAATTATAAGGAAACACCAGGTCTTTGTTATACCGAACTAGCTTTTGAATGTCATTTCTTATTTATATATTCTGAATTCTTGTTTCTCTGTAGGACCTAGAATATAGTAAATTCAATAAACGCTATTGAACAAATAGAATTGGCCATTTTAACTAATTGCTCGAAATATAAAATAAACTTCAAATTACCTAAATAGTCCTTCCTAGGTGAATCATAAGTGCAGCTTTATATGCCATAATTCGCGTCAACTTCTCTGATTCAACTTGTAAATATTTTGAGATATGTATAATTTTAAATGATAAGGAAAAGATTGCTAAATTCATTAGCCTCTTGGGGCTACAGTAACAAAGTACCACAAACTGGTGGCTTAGAAAATGTAAATGTATTGTGTCACCTGTTCTGAAGGTTAAAATCTGAAATCTACTAAATCAAGATGCTGGCAGGGCCATGCTTGCTCACATCCTTTCTTGCCTCTTCCAGCTTCTGGTAGCCTCAGGTTTCTTGGCGTGTGACAGCGTAACTCCAGTCTCTGCCTCTGTCTTCAGATGGCTGCCTTCGCTCAGTTGCCACAATGCGCACCGTCTTTTATAAGGACACCAATCAAATTGAATTTGGACCCACTCCAATGATCTCATTTTAACTTGATGACATCTACAAAGACCCTCTCTCTAAATAAGATCACATTCCAGATACTGGAATTTAGGTCTTCAACATATTTCATGGGGAGAGGGGCCACAATTTAACCTATAATGCAATTCAACCTATAATATAATTTTGGCAAAGAGCCCACTATTTTCTGACAATGTCAATCTCAAAATTAACCTAACAAATGACCTCAATCACTTGAACCAAGGAGTCCCAACCTGTATCAACATGTTGAAAGTATTACAGATGCCTCCTTTCTCCTCAATGACCCCATCCACCCAACACCTGACCCACCCTCAACCCCAGGCCTTCATCACACTATTGTCTGTATCCATGGGTTATGCATACATGTTCTTAGGTGAATGTCTTCCCACCTCACTCCCCTCCCTCTGAGATTTGTCAGTCTGTTCAATGCTTTCATATCTCTGGATCTATTTTGCTCATCAGTTAATTTTGTTCATTAAATTCCACATATAAGTGAGATCGTGTGATACTTGTCTAGCTCTGACTGACATTTTTGCTTAAGATATTACCTGGTGATCTCACTTCTAAAACTATATTTTAAGAATTCTGAAACATCAGTTAGAAAGAATATATGCACCCTATGGTCATAGCAGTGCTATTTATGATAGCTAAAATCTAGAAACAGCCCAAGTGCCAATCAATAGACGAGTGGTATATTTACAAAATAGAATACTATGCAGCTGTAAAAAAGAAGGGTCTCTTACCCTTTGAGACAGCATAGAGGGACCTGGAGAGTATATCACTATATTTTAATAGCTGGCATCAGAATTAAAATTTCTAAACCATTAATGTATTGAAAAAGTAGAACAGAAACTGGAAATATTTTGCATATAAAGTGGGGCCTTGACTTACAAGTTTAATTCGTTCCATGACGGAGCTCGTAACTCAAATTACTCGTATGTCAAATCTTAAAGTGAACGAGTGAGACACGTGATGCTGGGCTGATGTTGTGGCATTCACTGTGACGTTCGCTGCGCCAACTAGTGGTGGGGTATCTGAAGCTGGTTCATAACCCGAATTTTAGCTCGCAACTCAAAGCAAAAAATTGGCCGAGAGATGGCTCATATCTCGAAAAACTCGTTAGTCGGGACACTCGTAAGTCAAGGCCCCACTGTACATATATATACACACATTAGTGTCCCGGTGCATGTATTGGTGCACATTGAAAGGAAATTAATTAGAAGAAATATTTTAATATCCCTATTTGCCCTTTCTCTATAATAGAAATGTTAACCAAATTCATGATCAACAATGACAGATTGAAACACAGTGTGTGATTGGTGCAAGAGATTTATATGCATCATGCATGCGCGAGTCAACTTAGCCTTTTATATATATAGGATAAACCTGCTTAATTAGACCTGCTTTCTGATGTAGTTAAACTTTTTCCAGCCCAGTGAAACACCCCAACTTCTCATTCAGGTAATTGTCAGCAACACAGCAGTAAATATCAACATGAAGCAGATTATTATTGTAGATCACACAGGGAGAACAAAGGGTAAAATATTTAACTGTAGCAGTGTTTGACTATATTCTGTGCAGTGAGAAAACCTGAAGTCATTTTCAAGGTCCACCATTTATTACTTCTTTTCAGTCCAGTCAAGTTTCTAAGCTTTCTATATCGCTGTTTTCCAGCTAATGAAAAGAAAATAGGATTCCAGCAAGTCTCCTATCTTCCTACTCCAGGATTTCTGTGAGGATCAAATGATAGGAGACATGGGAAAATGTTTCACAGACTTTTGGTTACAGTGTAAAATGTTTCTACCTAGCTATATAGCAAGTCATGTTCCTGGGCTGAAGAAAATCCAAGGAGGCTAGTCGCTAGGGAGAGGAAGCCAGGCATCACTATGTGATGTCATTACCTGGACGGACACTTAGCAAATTAGCTATATATTGTTCATCTAACTAAAGGGAGCGACAATCACCACTAGTATAGCAGTTAGGACATATCAGTGCAATAAATTATTTATCTTCTCAACCCTACCACAAGCTATAAGTGTCTGGGGGGCAGAGAACATGTCTTACGCATCATAGGGTGCAAATGGCCAAGGTTCACTTAATACAGGGTCCAAGTATCACTCATCAGCAACGGTTCACGTGTGCACCTTACAAAATACTGAGTGCCCTGTAGTTTCTAAATAATACCTCAGCAATATTTAGTTTTGCTTGCTTTCTGTATTGAAAGGACACACACTCTCTCTATATTCTATAATATCTAACTAACATATACCATGACAATAGACATAGAGAACCATGCCAAAGAAAGACCTATGCCTTTTCAATTAGAAAGCATGAATATACAACCCATGGTGGGTGGATGAGAAAATCAGACACTCCCAAATAGGTGTCATTTCCCTTTCAGATTTCCTTTGAACATTAATAATCGCGATGAAATTTATTCAATATTTGAAGTTATCTGAGATGGGATACGAGATGTTTTAAAGCTTATATCTAGGACTAACTGTGCATTTGTAGGCATCTCAAATTGATTCAGGTCAGCCCTGCATGAACAGAGTATGTAGGCACTTCTCTGCATGAGCTCTTTTTGTGTCCCCTAAGCATAATAGATAATTACCTTCTCTAGGGGAATGGCTGGAGTCTTTTGTAATATCGAAAGCTGCAACATGAGCAAACTCCAGTATTCTAAAGTGAGAGAGTATAGAGGTGCTACCCTACAGGATGATAAATGGGTCTGAAGAAACTGTGTTGACAGCATTTTGGAACAAACAATAGAGATCCGAACTACTAAAATCAGAAATGTACAGTGAACTACAGGCACAATCCTTTCTTGTTAACATAATGGGGGGAAAGTTTTCTATGAGTGTATAGAAAGCAAGAGATAACAAAAACTCAACTTTTCTTTGTCAACAATTAATTGTAAAACCAGAAATATAAAGGCAAGAAAGGTTCTTTTTTCCTTTTATTCTCATTTTTTATAAAGGACTCAATATATTGGGTTCAATAAATGCTTCTCCTGACATTTCTACATTTGGGTCACAGCAAGTCTTTATGCAATGGAAGCCAGAGGTCTTGGAGGCTGTTCACTGGCATTCGTGCTGTAAAGACAGTTTTGGACATTTATCAATGTACTTCCTGTCCTGTTTTATACTTGAAACAACAGTTTCCTTTGAGGGAACAACCAAATCAAAAGGTTACCTTTAAAAACACTCAGAGGAGGGGTATATATATATATACATATATATATATATATAGAGAGAGAGAGAGAGAGAGAGAGAGAGATAGCATGAGAGTGATGGGGTTTCAAATATTCAGATGTCTTTGTAAACTGAATTAAAGGATGAGCAAGATATGCCTTTTCAATGAGAAAAATTGTAAAGATAGCAAAAGTGCTAATCAAAGAATTCAGGGGCATTGAAAAAATATTAATAAAATCTAAGATGTTCTCAAAGACCACAGATGCAAGCAGAAATAACTGCTAAAGTAGTTTTTTGTTTCATTTTAAAATCTAGAAATCTGCCTGTGAACTAAAATGCAGATTTCAAACATAATTTAAATTCATTTACTTTGAAGACTAAAATAAAAATGAAGGCAGAAAAATAAGAATTTGATCATTTTACATGACACATTTATTTCTTTTTTTTTTTGTAAAAAATATATTTTATTGATTTTTTACAGAGAGGAAGGGAGAGAGATAGAGAGTTAGAAACATCGATGAGAGAGAAACACCGATCAGCTGCCTCCTGCACATCTCCTACTGGGGATGTGCCCGCAACCCAGGTACATGCCCTTGACCGGAATCGAACCCGGGACCCCTCAGCCCGCAGGCCAACGCTCTATCCACCGAGCCAAACCGGTTTCGGCGACACATTTATTTCTTAATCATTTATATTTCTCGCAATTTATTTAAGATTGTTTCAGGGCATAGATTAGAAATTATTAAAATTGTATTTTCTCAGATCAGCAGCCAGAAGCCCTTGTGAAATTCCCCGCTTAGCTTTCCTGTTTTATGTTAAAAGCCATTGGTGCCCTTGCATTGATTCATGGCCTCAACAAAAGTGGCCGTCGAAGTAAAGATTCCAAATACAGCAGATTCTGAGACCCGGAAAGGAAGAAAACAGGGAAGGCTAACAAAATGGCAGGATAGTCCACATTTATGCACACAACTTGCATTTATTACAGAGCATGAAGAGACAGAATTTTTGGAACTAGAGAGTAATGAAAAATGTTATTTATTGCTTCTTCATTGGGTAGGGGAGAGCTAGATTATAGATTAGATTTAATAAAAAGTAGATGGTTTGCCGAAACCGGTTTGGCTCAGTGGATGGAGCATCGGCCTGCGGACTGAGGGGTCCCAGGTTCGATTCCGGTCAAGGGCATGTACCTGGGTTGTGGGCACATCCCCAGTGGGAGATGTGCAGGAGGCAGCTGGTCGATGTTTCTCTCTCATCGATGTTTCTAACTCTCTATCTCTCTCCCTTCCTCTCTGTAAAAAATCAATAAAATATATTTAAAAAAAAAAAGTAGATGGTTTAATTTTGTGAGAGAAATCTTCCTTTAGATGCTAGCAAATGCAAGCCATTTGTAAACATAAAAACTCTAGAAGAAAGGCAGGCCCACTTTCAATTAATGAACTGTACATAATTGTAAAAGAAAAACACACCATTTTCAACAAGTAAATATGGCTCTGGCTCAGTTGATTACAGCATGGTTCCCATAGTCCAAGGTTGTAGGTTTGATCCCTGGTCAGGGCACATACAAGAATCAACCAATGAATGCATACACAATTGGAAAAACAAATTGATAAAACAATCTCTCTCTCTCCCTCTCTCTCTCTCTCTCTAACAATAAAAAAGAAAGAAGTAAATATGAAGAAAGAAGCAGCATGGTTAGGTTGGCACATTAGGAGCACTGAGAGGAGCCCTGTTGAATAGATAAATTTCAAAGAACCCAAATAACAAGACCAACGTGAACTTTTGGAGAAGAGACTATTATTTTTTCTGTATTTGTGATTTTTTGGTGGGAGGAGGAGGAACTCATGTTAGCAGGTAATTAACTATCAACCAGTAAAGTGAATACTGGGAAGACAGAAACGCATGTGTCCTCAGCCAGCCTGCAACAACTATTTAGTTGGATGAGAGCAGAGAGTGTCAGCCAGGGACTCAATTATTTATTGCTCCTAAGTAGTAAAACTTGCCATTTTCCATCATTCCCTTGCTCTTTAAGTGAGCATAACATCCACATCCTTCATTCTAATTAAACAGAAAATGGTTTCAGGAATAGATGGTGTTTCCAGGCGCTGAATGCTATCTTCTTACCCACTTATCAGACTAACTGCAGTCCTCGCACTCACGTGCACAGCTACCCAGCATGAGACACAATTCTTCCTGGCAACGAGGACACAAACAAGCCACAAAACCTTTCATTTCTGTCCTCCCTTTCAAGAACCTAATGTTTTGAAAAAAAATACTCTAAGGCTATTGAGAGAACCAGAGAAATTCAATGTATTTCATTGGTTAGGAGACAACTAGTCTTGTGCAACTGGAGAAAAATAACTGAGATTTTTATATTATGCAACAGTGTAAATATTTAGTCCAGCCAATAGTTTTTAGCTGACAGTTCACAGCTATGCAGATGGTCAGCAAAATGGATTGGCATATGGAATATTAAAAGAACACCTGAAGTTGGAGGCGCCTACATCACAGTAAGACTGTAGTTGCTAACATTCAGCAGTCTTTTGGGCTGCTGCCTAAAATGTGCTTTATGACTTTCATTCCTTTTCAAACATGTGGAACAAGCATCAGAGAATAACTTCAAATAAGTCATTTAATGATTCAAAAGTATTCCATTCCCATTGTGACAGTGCTATGGGTCATCTGTGTGGCTCTGAGTAAACTGCTACCAACATCATTAAACCTCCATTGAATCGAATATAAAATAGGGATAGAACATTACTGAATCTCTAGAATCGTCAGGGTACTATGTGAAATACTAAAGAGCTCTGCAGAGTGTCTGCACAAGAGCATACTCAGTTAATAGTAGAGCCTGTCATTTTCCCATCCTGGTCATCATTGTCATCGTTGCCCAATGATTGAAATGAAAGTGTGTCGAATCCACTTATTCATTCACTTATTTAATTTATTTTTATTGTTGAAAGTATTACAGATGCCTTCTTCTCCTCCCCACCCCACTGACCTCCTCCTCCCCTTTCCTGCTCCCTCCCCAGGCCTTTACTATAGTATTATCTGTGTCCATGGGTTATGCTTATAAGTTCTTTGGTTAAACTCTTCCCACTCCCCCCTTTCCCTCTTAGAATCATCAGTGTGTTGCATATTTCCATGTCTCTGGATCTTTTTTGTCAGTTTATTTTGTTCATTAGTGTCCATTATTTAGCTTAGCATAATATGCTCCAAGCTCCTCCATACTGTCTCAAAGGGTAAGAGATCTTTTCTTGTTTACAGCTGCATAGTATTCCATTGTGTAAAGTACCACAGCTTTTTATCCACTCATTACTGATGGCCACTTGGGCTGGTTCTAAATCTTAACTATTATAAATTGCATGGCTATGAACATAAGGGTGCATATGTTCTTTCTGAATGGTGTTTCAGGTTTCTTAGGATATATATTCCTAGAAGTGGGATTGCTGGGTCAAATAGCAGTTTTATTTTTAAGTTTTTGAGGAAACTCCACACTGTTTTCCATAGTGTGTTGAATTAATGTGAGTTTACATCTAAACATTTTGAGACTCATGTATAGCCCTCTGAATTTTTTATGGTTTTCTCCTTGGTAATTTAAAGTGAATTATCCTATCCTACATAATAAAGAGGTAATATGCAAATTTACCATCATGCCCTCACAAGATGGCTGCCTATGACCAGGCCAGCAGGGAGGTTAGTGAGGGATGACCAGGCTAGTGGGGGGGGGGGGCATAAGGGGGTGACTAGGCTGGCAGGGGGGCAGTAGGGGCTGACCAGGCTGGGGGGGGGGGGGCAGTTAGGAGTGAGCAGGCTGGCAGGGAGGGGGCAGTTGGGGGCGACCTGGCCAGCAGTGGGGGACAGTGAGGGGAGACCAGGCCAGCAGGGGGGCAGTTAGGGGCAATCAGACTGGCACGTAGAGGCAGTGAGGGGCAATAAGGCCAGCAGGGGGAGCAGTTAGGGGCGACCAGGCAGACAGGCAGTTGAGCGATTAGGAGCCAGCGGTCCAGGACTGTGAGACGGGTGTCCAACTGCTAGTTTAGGCCCGATCCCTGGGACATCTCCCAAGGGATCCTGGATTGGAGAGGGTGCAGGCTGGGCTGATGGGACCCTCTCCCCCGTGCACGAATTTCATGCACCGGGCCTCTAGTTTCTAAATAACATTCTAACCAGTCATAAGAATCTTCCACCCATATGGCCACACCAAAGAAAATCCACCCAGGTAGATGTTTGCTTGTGGGGATCAAGGAGGCAATTTCACCACCAATGAAGAAAACCAATATTGGGGTTGCTTTGCCTCTTGCAACAGACTTCTGAAATGAGTCTGTTTTCTTGAATGTCTTTCTAGATGTAACTGAGGCCATGCTTATTTTAATTTTTCTTATTATTGATGGCATTTTATCAAAATATTACAACTACATAATAGAGGTATGGTCTTATCTGGCTGCGTCTTTCCTCTCTAATGAACATTTCTTCCTACTTGAAGATTGCAGAGCATGCTCTCATATTGATCTCCTTTGATCCAAATAACCACTGATATAGGCAGACGGGCATTATAATTACCCTCTCACAGCAGAGATGAGAAAACTGGGACTTGGCTACATTAAGTTACTTGTCCAAAGTCACCCAGTAGTTCACAGAATGATAGACTCCTAAAGCATTAACCTGATTATCTGGCCAAATGGGGTCAAATGTAAATGCAAAGGGCACACACTTAACATAAACACAATCTCAAGCCTGGTATCAGGTAACAGAGGAGAAGGTGTTTGTATCATAACAAAACACAACTGGTTAGATGCACTGCCTTTTAGGAACACTTTGGGGGCAATTTCAAGTGGCATACACTTGAAACCATATAATACTATTAAGCAATGTCACCCCAATAAATTTTAAAAAGCACATATATTAGGGCAAAATACTGTTGAAAGGTCTAGAATTTTTACCTCTGATTTTTTGAACCCCAGAAATCTCTTTTGTCAGCCCAAAGAGGGCAAATAATGTATTTAGGATGACCCAAATAGGACTGAACATCCTGACGGTACGCTGAAGATTGGGACTTAGTGCTGAACAGCCAGGAACCCAAACCCAACCTTTTCTCTGAAGACTTAGCTTCTTAGCTAACATACCTCATAGTGCTAAAGGCAGGGGATTCAGCCAAAGTTTCAGGCCATTGTAGGCATTTGATCCTTTTTGCCCAAAAGCCATGTTCTTCGCATCTGGTTCTACCTCAATTTTGTGGGTAGGTGAATGATACCCAGAGTATGTTAGTGACCATTTTTTAGCCACTCTCTCAAGCTGGCATAAGCATGTTGGTACCACCTGAAACCCAACACTGTGACTAAGGTACTGTTTGGAGCAACTTAATATCTTCTCATTACCTGGATCCATGTTGGAGCCCACACAGGGGATAAGGACGGGAACATGGTGAGAGAGTGTGGGTCTGCAAATGCAGTGGCTCATGTAATTTTCCACCAAGTTCTTTAAATAGGCAACTACCCAGTCTTCATTAGGCTAAAGTATTGATATATAAAAATCTGTGCTATACCTTGGTTTGCACCAGTCGTCTTTTCCTAAATAATAATCGCTATGATCTGAGAAAAACATATTAGCAGTTCATCAGAAGCAGCATTTTTCTGCTCATCAATTTGAGTATAGTGATTTCCTTTTTGTCCTCAGTGGTACATGGAATTGAATGCAATGTATGGTCCCCGGGGAGTTGTTGGCTGCTGAAACTGTATATAAATCAAAACTAGAGTCACTAAAATGTGAGAGGTGCAGGTAGATTAGCCCCTGAAAAGATGAGATAGCAGACAAATAATTGTGGATAATAGATGAAGTCTTAAGTGACAGTCCTCTCTTATTATACACATACATCAAAGCCCAGGGACTTGCTCTATTTCACAATAACCGTGCCTTTATGGAGTGTTAGAGTATAAAAAACTTACACTTGCTGTATCTCATTTCCTTCTTATAGTTACCATTTTAGGTAGGAGAACATTATGATTCCTATTTTACAGATGATAAAACTAGCTGGCACGCAAAGAGATTGAGTGACTGGCCTCTGATAACACCTATAATGAGGCTAAAACCTAGAGCCCAGAACTTCAAACCTGTATAGGTCACTTACCTGAGAGTGTCTCCCTGTGTCAGATATTTTAAATGAATAGTGCGGTAATCAGTAATGTGCCATGAGGCATTTGTATAAGCATCCATTTGTTTTCCTTAGTTACATATGCCTACACAGAGAATTTTCTATTTAATTTCTATGTCTGTATAATTTAGCAATTGACCATTTTAACATACCTTTATAACCTTGTCTGTGCTCTTATGGCCATGGCTATTTTTATTTCTTATAGGCACACACTTCAAGGAAAATAAGTAAGAAGTAATGTAATGCTTAAAAATAGGCCTGTTAACCCTAAACTTACCAACAGATCTCATCTGAAGTTTATATATAGGGCCAACCTCAAAATAATCCCGAGTCTGACATGGTTCCATCTTTGTGTCTCGTTCCACTGTTAGAAACTAGTCCTTTTGAGTACTGTATGGTATTACTAAGTTCTGTCTACTCAAAAACAAGTAGTGTTTTGTGTCCCAGGCACCTGACATCAGTGGGAGACTACAGAATGAACAGATACCTTCTAGCCATAGTGATTATTAGCATCTATTGGAGCAATCACATGTGCAGTGTTGTTAAATGCAGTATGATGAGTGGTATAATGAGGTATGCACACAGACCTCTGGTATATTAGACAAGGAACAGATAATTATGATATTGAGTCAAGGTAGGCTAGCATGTGAAAGCTGTATTTGAGATAGATCTTAACAGATGAGTCGGGTGGAGAAGTGTATTCCAGAATGAAAGAATAGCAATCTTAACAGAATAATAATAATAGCCAAATTTGTTCATTATTTATTCCATACCAGTCACTCATCAAATATTATTTAAGTGACTCCTAACCCCTAAGTAACAAGCTAACTATATATAGACACACTGGTTTATTTTACTCTTACAATAACCCTGGGGGGAAAGTACTAGCTCTGTGGACAGAAGATACAAGTCTAGGGGGGTTAAGCCACCCATCCAATGTCACACAGAAGTGGCAGACAGAGCCATGATTCAGCCCAAAGCTACCAACTCTAGAGCCTGAATTCTAAGAAGGTACTCCAGAGTAATATGCCATGACTGACACACAGAACAAATGGGAATGCATAAAGAGGGAAGATGAGTGTGGGAAAAAAAGGCTGGAGTCACATTGGAAAGGAATCTTCCACATTTCAAAGACGACATAAGTATTAGCTATGCAAGCATCTTATGCAGAAAGAATCAAAGTAAGTGACAACATGAACAATGAACCACAGGTGAGGTGGAGAGGTAGGGAGAGAACTGAAATCTGGGAACAAAGGTCTCAGTTTCATACAGAGCCAGCACCGCTCATGGCATCGCTGCCAGGCTAGTAGTTATGGGCAGAAAGACAACCACGGGGACAAGCTGAATCATTTCCCATTAGGAAGCGAGCTACAAAGCAAATGGCCTGACAGAGAGGCAAAGGTATTGATTGACCATTTAGTGCAAATGATGGAACACTGATAAATAACTGCAGCTGTCAGGAAGCAGTAATTGTTTGGTTTCCATATAGATTTCTCCTCCTCATTTTCATTTGCTCTAATGTTCAAAGCTTTGTTTGATGGGAATTTAATGCTTCCTTTTCTCATTCTATTATTAATTATTTGCGCATTTTATACTGTATCCTTTTGTATACCTGCCATTCCATGTTTTCCCTCTTGTATTGCTAATGTTATATTTAGGGTTCGTCAAGTCAGGGATTTCTTACAAGTTTTAGTTTAGAAAACCAAAAGAAGTACTTTAGAGATGCAAGTGAATCTCAAGGTGAAGGTTATCAAGGGCATTTCATCTCTGGCAGTAACTTTGAAGGGAGGGTTACAGGTAAGCTTGAAGAAATCAACATTGAGGGAATGTGTCTATATTTAAAAAATGAACCTGAACCAATATAAAAAATAAAGGCAGAAAAAAATATCCCAAGAAGACCATCTAAAATGTATGATGTAAATGTAAAGGTCATAGTGAATACTTTCAGATTAAGTGGCAGAAAAGAGTAAAATATAAAAGGTAGATTCTAAAAAATCAAGTATGGTGTAAAAATAGGGGGTGGGGACCATGTCATTTATAATCAAATCCGACCAAGATGTATTGTAGATATTAGGCTACTTATTTTATCTTAAGTTTAAAAAATCAGAAAGCAAAAGGCTGACCAGAATTCTAGCAGCAGGAGAAACTTTTTAAAGAAAATAAACTAGCACATATGTAGGCAAGTTATCAGGTATTATTATTCTTTAAAGGGTAATACTAGGTGTAAATCAGTTTGTCTATCCAAACTCCAACTGTTTTCACAGCTACTTTAGAGGGGGAAAATAATATTCTTCAAAACCCAATTCAAATATCCCAAATTATTATTTTCCTCCTCTGTACTTTGGCATCATGTAATTTTACATATTTTTCATTTTCTGCTATATATAATCCTTTCAATATGTATCGATAGATTAATAGATAGAGAGATAGGTTGCCAGAGAGTTAAGTGAAGGATTAGTTGATGATAAAACCCAGGGAGCCACGGGGAGGAAGGAACTTTTGTCAGATACAGTGCTTTGTAATTGCCAATGGGAGAGCTTTTAACTTGGCAGATGGTTCCCAATTCTAAGAGTAGATATATATGGATATATAGAGAGGAAGGAGTTCTAGCCCCTTATCCTGAAATATCATTTAGTCTTCCAACCCCTAAGTAACAAGCTAACTATATATATAGACACACTGGTTTGTCTGAGGAAGAGGAAGAAGCTCTTGACTACCCTGATGAGGCTTTGCAGCAACTGGAATGACCACTGTCTCAAGCGACAAAACATGTAAAGTGTAAATTATATGCAAATGGCCAAATAAATTAAGAGAGTAGAATAGAGATATAAAAGACATCGTTATTGAAGAGGAAGAGATGTCCCCAAATAATGCCTCAGGGTGTCCCCTAAAGGTAGTAACTTTGCCATATACTGCCAATCCCTTCTCTGCTATTTAATTAAATAATGCTTTTAGAAAACACTAAAAAATAAAAAATAAAAAAAAAGAAAGAACTACAAGGAAGAGATTGTGGTTGCTTTACCTATGGATAAGACCTCTGTGTATATGAAAGATATGGCTCTGATGGCAAATTTCAAACCTCATTTAAAATATATGTCAATGGGAGTGATGGGATGAGGAATACGGAGACAGCCAGGCCCCTTTGTCCTATACTGTTCTTTGTTTACCTCATTTGTCCCATTTCTAAGATCAACGTCCCTCACTTCCCAGCAGCAACCCTTCAGTTCCTTTGAGATTGATGCTGAACCCTACGACCACGTGTCTTCCTATTTCCTAGAACTGACTAGTGATTCTTAGTTTTTGTATTTGTGTCCTGGTCCTATATCTAATAGCTCCCAATCTTGAATAAAATCCATAATGTTCCCCCACTTTCATTCATCTCCTAATCCTCCAATATGGCATCCGAATGGGCACCACCCTTCCTGCCTTGGCCTCTGGTCAGTTTCTTCCTGCCTTTGTGACGGCTCTTGGTTAAGCTACCGCTTTCAGATACTTGCGGTTCACCTCTTGGTCTTGTCAGGCGAACTCCTGGTGCCTCTGCTACAAAACGTTGACCTTTTCATTAAAGCTTTGTTCTCAGAGCCAGCCTATGTTTTTGCAAACTGCCAGATGTAAGTTCCTGGAACCTGAGCAGAGCCTAGACATTCAAAACCTGCTTTTCCATCTGGCTCTTAGTATTTTGTGTTCCTCTCAAGATCTACCACATACCCAAACTTCCTCTTACTCAGTTCCGGCCCGCGTTATTCTACCACCATCCAATTTATCTTCTTAACCAGTGAAGGCTGCAACCAAGGGTGAAGATTTAGAGCATTACCACGAATCAGATTTATGCTGTGCTTCTGAATGATCATTTCTGCTTACACCTCTGTGTTATTTCGCCTAGTGATTCTCTGGACTCTTCCACCCTGATTTTCTTCCCCACTGAGCAAGACTAGTTATGCATAGGCATGATTGACAGCATGTTGACTTGTACTTCTGAATCCAGACACAAACTTAAACCACTCTTGTGATTGAGCTCCCCTTCACGTTAGGTTTCTCCCTTATTAACACTAGTAGCATGAACCTGTAAACCTGCACTGATTTTCATTAAAAGGATCCACGGTTGTGGGTGTGCTGAAGTGTGCGAGCTCATAAACTCCTTCTGCTTCTGCCACCTGCTTGTTAAAGACTTTTAGCAAGTCCTTATGCACACTGAACCACAGTTTCCTTGTTTATTAAAGATATGGGAATTAAACTATGCTGTCTTTGAACACCCTGATTTGATAATATGAAAAATAAATTTTTGATCCACATAACACAAACATATAGTTGTCTTTACAGATGAAATCACACTTCTGTTACCCACATAAATGATGGTTACAGACATGATTTACTTTATCTGTTCATACATAGAAAAGAATCCCCCAAAGTCACTTAAAAGATCATATTTAATTCCCTCATGACATGGAACCTTCATGCCTCTGAAATTTAATTTATATCTCAAACATGCATAAATAAACTAAGGCATCTGAATTTAGGAATCACTTTAATTTTTGGAGAGCACTAAACTGCCATTTTAATATAATGTAATTTTTAGAAATAGCACTCTAATGTTTCAGGCTAAAAAACTAATTTATATGTACTAATTAGAGTAACCATTTTAAAAATTACTTTAAAGCACTTAACCTTCAGCAAAAGAGTTTCCCAAAAGGAAACAAAATAAAACTGATGCCCAAAATTGCTAAAATGTGGTGCCTTAATTCTGTTGACATTTACATGTACTAAGTAATTTATTCAATACACAATCATTGAGCGCCTGCTCCAGGTGAGGCATGTGTAACAAGAAACATATCTGAAGTCACAAGAATAACCTAGCACTTCTTAGCTTGGGGGGAAAACACAGGGATATAAATTCTATAATACAAGGTATAAAGTAATACATTCCTTGGTAAAGGGATAGGCTATAAGTGTCCATTGTGTTTATTTCTATGGCATTTTAATAGAGTTTTGTTTTTTTCCCCAGTTCTTTTACTAAACTTAACTGCCACTTCTCAGGCCTCAGGAGTGAATACAGTAGCTTTATTTTTGGCTTACAAGCCCATTACTTATTTAACAGATATAACCAGGTGCCATAAATCATAGTCCCTGATGCATGCATAATCAAAAACATATCTCTGTATTACCTGCTCCCTGTGAGAAATGGCAAGAAAAGTGCTACACCTCCCTTCATACTTCTCCATCAATTATCACCAATCAAGTAGCCCATGGACATAGGCAATGGGATGGTAAAGATCTGGGGGTGGGTAGGGGCTGTGAGGAGGATGGTAAAAGGGGGGGGGGGAATATGAGACATCTGTAATACTATCAACAATAAAATATATACACATACATATTAAAAACAAGTTGTAGATTGTGGCTGGGCCTGAAGAATTAGCCCTTGAAAGATTAAGAGTGCACATTATTATTCTAATTATGACACAAATGGATGGCACCTAAAATTTCCCTTTATAGTCAGTTTACACTAATTGAACATAGGCCATAAAAGTAGGCTTAATAAGAAATAAGAACTAGATAAAGTAAAACTTGACAATCTCAAAGCTTGCTTTAAATTAAAAATTTGAGGAGCAGGGAGCTTGCAGAGATATAGAGATGTCATTGGGTTTGAAAAGGAGCTGAGGTAGGGCTATGAAGTGGCCATGAATAGATGTGGAAGTTTGTATTAATATTCTGGTAACTTAGAAACCTCCCCTTAAAGACTCTATGTACATTCAGTGACTGTAGGTCCTGGTCTCCAGAAATAACTGTGATAGGGAAAGCCTCAATGGCCACCAAGAAAAGTCATGGAATGTCACTAGATTTTACAAAATCATTATTGGATTTTTATCTAGAATCAGAATTGCCCATTTTATAAGGCTGGCTACCTTTCAGAGCAAGGATATACTGTGCGAGGCAACCCAAAGCTCCCACTATTGAATTTTTGCAGCCTATACTTTAAGACAATAGAATCCAATTCATTTTAATCTCCAGCATTCTGAATTTGCACATTCAATTGCTTCTCAATTAAATTAGAATAAGTTATTAATTTATCAGCATGACATGCAAGAGTCTATAAGATTATGACCCTGATTCTCTCCTAAACCTCAACTTGCATCACAATCCTCCTTAGTTATTCTTCTCCAGTTGTCTGAAGCTCTTTCCAGACTCTAGGACTTCTGTCTTTTTGGAATTTCTGGAATTGATCTTCCATAACAAATGATTTAGATCAATCCCACTCATCCTTCAGATTGCATCACTTTCCAGACAGCCTTTCCCTGGCCATTCAAGCTGAGAATACTGAAAAGGCCTCATTCTTTTCCTCATACCATTTACTTGTCACAATTTATAATTTATATTTATCTACTTGTTTAATGCCTGCTTTCATCTATAAACTTGGTGAGGGCAGGAACCATCTCTGTTCAGTTGACTAATGCATAACCAGAACCCAAAAAAAACAAGAGGCATAGTGATACAGGCAAAGGCTACTTCATTCCTATTCCACCACTCCAGTGGTTCTCAGCTGGGAGAGGTTTCTCCTCATGAAATATTTCAGTGGTTACAACTGGTAGGAATGTTACTGGCATCTGGGGTGAAGGGTGCTGCTAAGCATTTAGAATTATTTGGCTCCAAATGTCCACAGTGTTCCACTGTCCCACTCAAATTGATTACATCAGTTGATGTACTGAGACAGAGGTCAGCATCTCACTCTAAAGCTCTTTAGGCAAATGCTATTATTGAGACATTTGCAAAGGAAAATGTTTGAGCATCTTCGAATCATGGCATAACCGAGTCAAGGGTTCCTCCCAGAAATAAGCCAAACCTTGCAGCAGGGAGGCCCTTTTCTTAACTTGGAGAAACTCATCAGACCTTGTGTGAAAAACATGCCGCACGTTATAGGGGTCTGACCACCTAGGTAGAAAGAAGTGATCGCTTCAAGAAAACTTGTCAGGAAAGAAGATATTGGTAACATTTCCCTCTCTATTCTGAGAGCTAATACATATGCTTGGGTTTTGATAACCTTATAGGTATATATATATAGTCAACAAAAGATAGCAAAATAAGGTTCCAGGAAATTTCTATCCTAATATTATAATTAAGAATCAGACTCAATTTTTACATTGTCAATTACTAAAAGTTCCCTGACTGCCCTTGATTGTTTTGAAGCCAACCTGACTTAGGTTGAATACGAGGAATATTTGACATCAGTTGACCTTACATTAGTCTAGTGTTTCCTAACTTATTTGGCAAATGTAGGATCCAGATTAAGTTTAGGTATATTTGTAAGAGTCCGATAGCAATATGGGCTTAGAATTTTTCCATTAACTGTACTCTATACTGATCTTGCATAAGTCACATGATCTATCCCTTATCACATTCTTCATCTGTCAAAAGATTTCTAAAGTTTCCTCTAATTTCATAATCCTATATAATACATTAGCATCTGAATTTATCAATTGTGGCTCCAGATCATACTATTGAAAACTTATTTTGTATTTCCCCTTCACCATATGTCACTACTAGAATATAATATAATGAAATTTCTCAGACTGGGAAGTGATGCTAAACTAATGATGCATGTGGCACATTGGAGACAATTGGCAAAATCAAGCAATATTTACAGTGAGTGGAAATGACATATTTTAAAATTGACCATGTGTGTCAATGCAAAAATAATCTGTCTCCATGTTTTCTGTGTATAAAATGTTTCTTACATAAAATGTATTTGACATTATGTTTCCTACTCTTTAGAACTGCAACTTTTTCTATCAATCAATTTATTCAAAGGCAATTTTGAAATATGATTAACCTAACAATCAAAATTGAATGGACAGATAGCCTATAGAATTCTCTCACATAAAATATTTGAAGATGGGAGAAACCAAGATGGCGGCATAGGTAAACACCAGAAATTGCTGCCTCACACAACCACTTCAAAAATACAACTAAAAGACAAAGCGGACATCATCCAGAACTACAGGAAGGCTGGCTGAGTGGAAATTTCACAACTAGAAGGAAAGAGAAAAGCACACTGAGACTCAGAGGAGGTTCGGAAGTAAAGTGCAGAGGTACGGAGGCACACGTGGAAAGGGCTGGCAACTGAGGACGCGGTTGTCTTTTTCAATTGGGAGGGAGTCGCAAGCTCCCGACTGCTCTGAACTCCAGTTCCAGGTGAGTCTCTGGGGACCCAGACTCATACGGGGAGAAACTGGACTGTCTGGCATCGGTTGGAACTTGAGGGCGGCTTTCTCTCAGAGGTGCTTGCAGCCATTACTGGGACATTGAGACGCAGGGCCTCTTAGGGTAGGACTGAGGATCAGCCATAGTTGTTTGCTCCGCCCTGTTGATTCCCTGAGACCCTGCCCCACCCAAGCTGTGTGCAGAGGCTTTTGCATATGAAAGGCCTGGCCCTTTGAAATCTGAAAATTACCTAATGAACTGTAGCTGGGTCAGAGAGACCCAGAACTTCCAAAAGAAGGCCCAAGGCCCCACAGCAGCTTGCATTGCTTCACAGCTGGGCCTCATCTGGGCACCTCCAAACCCCAAACAAAGAAGAGGAATCTGAAGATCTCTCCATAGCTCCTGCTGGGTAGCCTCAGGCAGGGGCTAAATTAGCACCTCCTTAGAGATCCAAGAGCCAGTGTACCCAGTAGTCAAAATGGGACAATCCAGATTAAAACTCCTCAGATCCATAAGGGACACACTCAGGGGGAAGACTCAGTGAGCACCAAAGCCCCACTGAAGCAAGTCTTAACCCAGAAGGGTGTCTCTAGCACAGAAGTTCTCCCATGGTAGACACAGCTGATTCTCACAGCCAATTGGCCTGGAGGTCAATTCCTCCCAATGATACCTACAACAATCAAGGCTTAACTACAACAAGACTGTGCACAAAGCCCACAAGGGGGTGCACCAAGAGAGTCCACCTCAGGTAATTGGGGAGGCTGAGCCACTGGGCCCTATAGGACACCTAGCACAGAAAGCTACTCTATCAACACAGGGAAGCATAAAAAATGCAGAGACAAAGAAACAGGACACAAATGACAGAAATGGAGGAAAGCAAACTACTGGACATATTCAAAACCACACTTATAAGGTTTTTCAAGAATTTTCTAGAAACCACCGATAAATTTAGTGAGACCCTCAAAAAATCTAGTGAGACTCTCGAGGATATGAAAAAGGACCAACTAGAAATTAAGCATACACTGACTGAAATAAAGAATAATATACAGAGTTCCAACAGCAGACTAGAGGATCCCAAGAATCAAGTCAAAGATTTGAAATACGAAGAAGCAAAAAACACCCAACTGGAAAAACAAAAAGAAAAAAGAATCCAAAAATGTGAAGAAAATGTAAGGAGCCTCTGGGACAACTTCAAGCATACCAACATCCAAATTATGGGGGTGCCAGAAGAAGAGAGAGAGCAAGATATTGAAAACCTATTTGAAGAAATAATGACAGAAAACTTCCCCTACCTGGTGAAAGAAATAGACTTACAAGTCCAGGAAGCGCAGAGAACCCCAAACAAAAGGAATCAAAGAGGACCACACCAAGACACATCATAATTAAAATGCCAAGACCAAAAGACAAAGAGAGAATCTTAAAAGCAGCAAGAGAAAGACAGTCAGTTACCTACAAGGGAGTACCCATATGACTGTCACCTGGTTTCTCAACAGAAACTATGCAAGCCAGAAGGGAGTGGCAAGAAATATTCAAAGTGATGAATAGCAAGAACCTACAACCAAGATTACTTTACCCAGCAAAGCTATCATTCAGAATTAAAGGTCAGATAAAGAGCTTCACAGATAAGAAAAAGCTAAAGGAGTTCATCACCACCAAACCAGTATTATATGAAATGCTGAAAGGTATCCTTTAAGAAGAGGAAGAAGAAGAAAAATGCAAAGATACAAATTATGAACAAATACACATCTATCAACAAGTGAATCTAAAAATCAAGTGAATAAATAATCTGATGAACAGAATAAACTTGTGAATATAATAGAATCAGGGGCATAGAAAGGGAGTGGACTGACTATTCTCAGCGGGGAAAGAGGTGTGGGGGGTGCGGGAAGAGTCTGGACAAAAATTATACACCTATGGATGAGGACAATGGCGGGGGGGGGGCGGGGTTAGGGCGGGTGAAGGGGAGCAATGTGGGGGGAAAAAAGGAACAACTGTAATAATCTGAACAATAAAGATTTAATTTAAAAAATAAAAAAAAGAAAGAAATACAAAAAAAATATTTGAAGATGAAATGAATGAAGGGAGAAAAATCACCGATGGAGGGAATTTATCAGAGAAGAGCATAAAAGTGACACTTGGAGCAAAGAAAGGAGAGAAAGATTGAAAGACAAAAGGAACAAGTTTACAAAGAAAGTAAATGTAAGAAGGAAAAGTAACAAATAAAGATGAGTTTAGAGCCTAAATAAGACCACAAAGGTTCTTCCTCCCCTGTTTTATTGAACCTTAAGTATGATAGACTTATTAGTTTTCAAAAATATTCTACACAGTTAGATTTCTGCCTTAATCAAAGAGCAGTCATGTGATCAGGCTACTGGTTTGGCTAGCCCTCCTGGAGTTCTTGCCACAAAAAATGGCTGTTGCCTCTATGCCTCTATTTCATCATGTTGAGGCCACATGGCTTATATCAGTTTAGAATATTGATCTGTCTGTAGAACTGAAAATAATATTGTTATTGTTGCTCCAGTTAATTGACTAAATGCTAGTGCACAATAGGTCCAGAATGTCTTACAAGATACATCTGCTGACTCTGCTTCCTCCCCTGTAACTATAATGAGTTCCAAACTTATTGGATGGATAACTTCCTTTGTGAGAGAGAAAAATATTTGTTTTTAAAGATCCCTTGAGGGTTTGTATGACATAAAAATAGAAACTATCAATAGCCATGTAAGATAAAGGACAAGGCTTTCCTGATGTATGTTATGCATTACATATATTTTATGGATGGCAATAAATTCATCTTAACATTACAGTCTTCAGTATCTATATTAATAAAAGGGTAATATGCTGATTAGACTGGACATCTTCTAGACAAAGCCACAGTGGTGGGGGCCGAGGCAGAGGCGGTTAGGGGTAGGGGAGAGCAGTTAAGAGGTTATCAGGCCGACAGGCAGAGGTGGTTAGGGGGCCATCAGGCTAGCAGGCAGCGGCGGTTAGGAGGCGATCAGGCAGGCAAGCAGTTAGGAGCCAGTGGTCCCAGATTGTGAGAGGGATCCCAGATTAGAGAGGGTGCAGGCCAGGCTGATGGACATTCCCCCCCCTCTCCACCCCCATGCATAAATTTCATGCACCAGGACTCTAGTTTGTATGTAATGCTTAGCATCTTAAAGGTTGTTAAAAACAAACATCTGAAAATTAAAATGGGAGCCACACCTAATTAATTTTTGTAAAAATACAAATGCAGCAATTCTGTCACTATCAATAGTCATTCAGAAATGGGAGATTCTGGGTAAACAAGCTTCCAGATAACTGAAGTTTGAAAATGTGTGTCTGTGCTGTCCAATGAAGTATCTTAAGCACAAATGACCATTCAATTCACAATTTAAGATAAATAAAAATTAAATAAATTTAAAAATCATGCCCTCAGTCACACTAGTCACATTTCTAGTTCTAAATACTGTGGTAACTTCATCTGACAATGTAGATATATAAAACATTTCCACTATCACTGAAAATTCTACTGGAAAGCTCTAATTTTGAGCAGATAAAATTCTTTCTCAATAAAACTCTTTGAAACAATTTTTCAATCCCCTGCCCTTTTAATGGAATCACAGTAATTGATTTTCCTACTCTATGCTCATCTATTTTTATATAGTGGTTCAGAGGTAACACACAAAGATCTAGGATTAAATGCATACTGACTTGAATTGTTTCTCTAGAACTCACCTGCAAGAGAAAATACTCAATATTATTTAGAATGTTTGTATGTTTTTTCACAATGAGGAATAAAAAGATGTGCCTTTATATGTTTTAAAAGAAAGTACAACTTAGCTATATGTCTTCAAAATTAAAAATATAATAAAAAGCAAATCTTCCTCAAAATGATTATTTCACTCTCCAGTGAAGCTCATCCCTATCCTCCCTCTTCTTGTAACTGCTTTTTGTTTTGACAAGAAATTCAATGCAAATGCTGCTTTTAATCATCCATTTCCAGATGAATCATAAGTATGTTGTCCATTCAAGTTCAAGTTCATTGTATTGCTCATTGATTGAATATGAAAAACTGTCTCTTTCATGTTGTAAAATTTTGTGGAAAGAATATTTTAGGGATGACTTACTTCAAAACCTACAAATTCCTCAGTACTAAAATATAATGTATTGGCAAGTATAATACCAGCATATATCTCAAACTATCAATTCTACTTCTGAAATAATTCTACATGTATGCAATATTTACAAAAGCACATCAAATGGTATAACTTGTATCTGAGAGACTGCTAAATTCAAATATTTATGATATCTCTTCTATAAAATATTAAACTCTAAAAAAACACACCTCTGTATAAATCATTAAAACAATTGAAAGTTAGGTTAAATCATTAAAATAATTTTGAAAGACATAAGAAAGTTTCTTAAAATCACACCCAAACATCGTAGTCAGCTTCCTGCATAATTTATAGAAAGATATCAGGATATCATTAAATTATGCAGGAAGCTATGATGTTTGGGTGTGATTTTAAGACAGGTGTATCATCTACTTGTTGACAATTTATATTTTGTATTTTAAAAGAGGAAACCAGTTCTGTTAGGCATGTAAAGAACTTGAATGTCATTACTCCAGTAACTCTACAGTTTATATGGAAAAGCAAAAGTTCCAGGATGGCCAATACAATACTGGAAGACAAAGCCAGAGGACCCACACTACTCAGTTGCAAGACTTACTAGAAAGCTACAGTGATCAAGAGAGTGTGACAGTGAAATAAAATAGACATGTATCAATGGAACGGAATAGAGAGCCCAGATATAGACTCACACATACATATTCAACTGTTCTTTGACAAAGAAGCAAAGGCAAGTGAATGAAACAATGATAACCTTTCAGCAAAAGATGCTGGAACAAATAGAGATCCACAAGCAAATGAAAAAATCTAGACATAGACTTAACACTTTTCACAAAAATGAAATTATTTTTTATGGATCACCCCAATTACTTTTCGGAATAAGCCTTTTCACCATTCCTTATAAACAGCAGCTCTCTTCCTCAGCTCTGGGGGGGGGGGGGGGGCGGGGGAGGGGGCTCTGAGCTTTCATCCCTTGCTTCCTTTGCATCATCACTTACCTCCCTAATTTTTGAATTATTTCCTTAAAGTGTCTGATTTTCCTCTCATCACAAAATATTATTTTCAGCTTCATAAAGCCAGGGTGCAAATATGGAAAGTCTATGTCTAATGATTATTTTATTCTGCATTATTTAACTTAATAATAACACTCCTTTTCAATTAAAAATGTACTTCATTGTTCAGGATTTCATTTGATATTGATAATAATGACCTCAAATATCATCATTTGATAGATGAGAAAACTAAAGCCCAAGGAGTAGAGGTGTCTTGTCAAAGGTCAATATGGTAGAATGGGAACTAAACCCACTATTTCTAACACCTTTCCCTATTCTAAGGATGCTGGAGCCTAGGATAGTTTAGTAATAATTTATACCTCAACTGTTTCCAATAAAAAGGAATTATGAGCAATAAGGAAATTAGGAGAGAATAATCAAGTACACATATAGAAAAAGAGGAACTAATGGAGTTACAGAAATTTGATTAAATAAATTATTTAATTCTGCTTACAGATTTTTTTTTTTGCAACAATGCCAAAAAGAAACAACTAACTCAAAGCGTCGCTGTGAGAAAATATTTTAGATTTCAAAGGGAAACATACTCAATTCCAAGGGTAAATTTCTGAAGGCATCTATTACACTCAGAACCAATTTATTAACATTGATTAAACATTAAGTGCCTAATACATTCAGTGCAATGCTTCTGTCATGTGATGTAGTGCTCTTGATGATATCAGGAAGCAGGTATTGTCCAATTTCAGTTAAAAAATCTGAGTTTCAGAGATGTTAAATGATTTTTCAAGATCACACGCGTCAATAATATGACCAGAATCAGAACTCACTTTCCTGATTTCAAGTCCACAGCTCTTTTACTGTATATCAGAGCACTGCGTAAGGAATATAGATGAGTATAATGGATGGTGTCCCTGATGGCAGTTTGACACCATGGTGACTGGTTCACTGTAGGGCAGTGGTTCTCAACCGTCTGGCCCTTTAACTACAGTTCCTCATGTTGTGACCCAACCATAAAATTATTTTCGTTGCTACTTCATAACTGTAATGTTGCTACTATTATGAATCGTAATGTAAATATCTGATATGCAGGATCGTCTTAGGTGACCCCCGTGAAAGGGTCGTTCGACCGCCAAAGGGGTCGCGACCCACAGGTTAATAACCACTGCTGTAGGGTAAAGGAAGGATTACATTCTGGTTGGTTTTGTGATAGGATAAGCATCAAGATTATTAATATTCCCATTTTAGCAGTCATGATAGCCATTACTTCCTGAATGGCTATCACATGACTTGCACTCTGTTAGGTGGCTCAAGCTTCTATCGCAGTCCTCCCCTGCAACTTTACAATGAAAGCATAAGATCCCATTTTGCTAATAAAGAAACTGATCTTGAGAGTGAAAAGGTGACCTATCCAAGGTCAGACAACTAAGTATTTGAACTGATGTTTGTTCCTCAAGAATCCAACGTCTTTCTGACATATTTTAGATTTGCTTAACCACTTTCGAAATAGTCATGGTCCTGCTTTCTATGCTCCTTCTTGACAACAGGTGAAAATTGCATGTGCAATGAAATATTTTCTCAGTGAGTGATTTGTGTGCTCCATTGCAGGCTCTGTCTGAAAGCACGTACAATTCGCAAGCACTGGTTAGATGAATAGGTAATTTCTAGTTCGCATAAGAAGGCGAGCTTTTGAGAAGTAGGCCTTTACTGGCATAAGTTTTGAGGTTTCTCTGTAAGAAAAATGTCAATTCAAATACAACATGAAGCTGCATTTTCTAAATGCATTTTAAATGCTTGCAACCGTGACAGGTCACTATGTAAATGTTTATCTTATGAAAGCATAAATTCTGACAGAAAAGTATTTCTACAACAGGGAGTGTGGAAGACTAGATAAGCCTGCTGACAAGACAGTAACTAGAGATGAAAAACATAATGTGCCCATTATCTCCAGGAACCTGAAAAACACATTCCTTATTTTCTGGTTACATTGTCATCTCTGACTAGTGGTAGGCATTTTGAAGTCAGTGATTCCAGAAGTATCCCTGCACATCCTTAGATGTCTCAGCAGATTAGGAATGGGCTTTGGAACCTTAAATTTCTAATTCACTAGTTTGAATCCAATCCAAGTTATTACCATTTAAAGATCATTGCATTGTTTAAAGCAGTCACTAAAAAAAAAATTTCACATTTCATATATCTCTGAATACTGTTGAATATATACACCAAACTCTTTTATTCATGCCAACTTAACCACTGCATGATACACAGACCTGGGATGAGAGAAGTGAGTGGTGAGTGTGTGTGTGTGTGTGTGTGTGTGTGTGTGTGTGTGTGTGTGTGAAGGGGCTAGGGATGGTAACATGATGGGTGGCAGTAAATACCACATGTAGAATTTACTGAACGGACTCTAACATTCAAGAAAGAAATATTAGAGCCCTAACTGGTTTGGCTCAGTGGATAGAGCATTGGCCTGTGGACTCAAAGGTCCCAGGTTCGATTCTGGTCAAGGGCATGTACCTTGGTTGTGGGCACATACCCAGTAGGGGGTGTGCAGGAGGCAGCTGATCGATGTTTCTCCCTCATCGATGTTTCTAACTCTCTATCCCTCTCCCTTCCTCTCTGTAAAAAATCAATAAAATATATTAAAAAAAAGAAATATTAGAAATATACAAACCATTCTCTTCTACCTTCTTATTGGAAAAAAAAAACTACATGTTTTTCTTAATATAAAAACTGTTCGGGAAAAGAAACAAACCCAAATTAATATTTTTACATTTATCATTATTTCTCAGTATTTTCTTTAAAAAGCTGATTACCCAAGGGAAATCTTAAGAATGTTGAGAAACTTACTTTGTTAAAGTAGTTGTTATTTGCATGTAATTGAAAGCTCTATGTATACATATGAATAGGCATCATATATCATATAGGCATTAATTTGGAGTAAGGTTTCCAGACATATTAAAGTGAGAAACGCACGCACTGTGTATTTTCCAAAATTACAGCATAATTACAGGATGGTGAATTTGTGAGTAATCATTCATGAACTATTCCAAGTGACAGTTTTTTAAAGTCTTAAAACAATTATTCTACTTATTTTAGAAGGAGAATTAATGAAATGAACTATTTGCTTGACAAACTAAATTTCATTTTCCCCTTTACAACCAAAATAAACTGTCTCAGAAATTAAAAAAATAAAAAGGACTTAAAAAAAGGCATCTTTCATGATATATTACCCATTTGTTGATACATATACATAGGGGAATAAGAAAACATTAACTTGTTTTCATAAAATTGTCAGTTTCAATTACACAACTTTTGGCAAATGAGACAATCACCTTTTCCTAGATAAGTGGAAATTCTAGGTTTAATAAGCATCAAGAAACTTGCAAATGAGGGCATTAAAAAGCCTGAAAACATTTTCACTGATACAAAACACTGATTTCAATCTCCAGTAATTATGACTTCAATAATCTAGAGCAATTCATTCCATTATTATTTTATTATTTACCAGAGACCCGGTGCACGATTTCATGCATTGGTGGGGTCCCTTGGCCTGGCCTACGGGGATCAGGGTGAAACCAGCAGTCTGACATCCCCCGAGCAGTCTGGTGGGGTCCCAGATTGCTAGAGGGCACAAATAAGATCTTTGATTAATCCCTTCCTACCCTTCTGCCTCCCCACTTCCCTCTGAGATTCATCAGTCTGTTCCATGTTTCCATGCCTGTGGTTTCTACTCCTGCATTGAGCGTCTGCCCTCTGGTGGTCAGTGTGTGTCATAGCTACAGGCCGATTAGCCAGAAGCTTAGGCTTTTATTCATATATATATATATATATATATATATATATATATATATATAGTTAGTTAGGTTTTGAAATAACAATGAAAGCATTATGATCCCCATTTTCTTGTTTCTTAAGATTTTTTTTTATTGATTTCAGAAAGGAAGGGACAGGGAGAGAGAGATAGAAACATCAATGATGAGAGAGAATTGATTGGCTGCCGTCTGCATGCCCCCTACTGGGGATCGAGCCCACAACCCAGGCATATGCCCTTGACCTAAATTGAACCTGGGACCCTCAGTCCCCAGGCCAATGCTCTATCCACTGAACCAAATCAGCTAGGGCTGATCCCCATTTTGAAAATGAGGAGGCTGATGCTTAGAGTAATCAGATGACCTGTTCAAGGTCAGACAACTGAATATTTGAACTGTGGTTTTGAATTAATAACCATATGCCGAAAAGACATAAATGATGTAACCAAACTGGGCTTAGCCACTGGCCAGAATAGAGCAGCTCCCAGGCCCTGCCTCTGTGTGAACTGTATAATAGATGCTCAGTGGCCAATCACTTCAGCCTGACGTTGAAAGAAGTGACGTAATTGGTTACTGATCTTGATGAGCATCTGTGCAGTGACAGAGCGGTGATGTTTGTACTTTCTGCAATTACAGTTCAAATGCTGTGGACTGAAATGTGAAGCCAGTTGTTATTTAAATACAGACTGGTATTATTTAAATAGATCATCGTAAATGAAAGTCTTTCAGATAGGAATTTTGTCAAGAAAAGACTTTCTGTCATTATGTGAAATGGAACCCTCACCAAATTTAGAAAGATCTCCTGTGCGAATATTTGCAAAAAAAATATCTTCCTAGGGATTAAGAAATTAAAACAATATTTATATTAGCTAACTTAATTTTGATTAAAACATGTTTCTCTTCCCCTAGGGATCCTGTCATATGTGAAAACTTGATACTTTAATAACAACTTATTTAGATATTCTGCTCAGTCTCTTTTACAAGAAAAACAGACAGATGCACAATATTTCTGCATGATAAACTGTAGTACATTCAAATAATAGACTCCAGAAAATAATTCAAAACGTGAAATGCTTTTGATTCCTGGAAAAAGAACAAATATATCCTTCATTGTACCTCACAACTGCAGTTTTTTACCAGATTGTTTTAATAATGGCACTACTGTTATATTTCATCAGACATGTGTGGCAGTCAATATAATGGATGTTAGACTTTAAAATGAACTGTTCAAAACTTCTGATAATAAAAGAAAAACAACAATTATAATGTAGTGACAGCTAAATGAAAGAGTCTCAAGGCCATTGGTGGCTTACTGTTTAGATCTCAAGGAAGAAATACCCCTAAGAAAATTCCGTTTTCTCAAAAAAAAAAAAAAGAAAATCCCTCCCTCGATTGTTGTCTTTTTTCTCTTTAATTTGCATTGGGCTCCTACCCTTGATGATCTCATAGTCAGTTGTAAGATCTACACATTTAACACATACTTAGAATACAGTACAAATGCATAAAGAAGTGCATGACAGTTTTCTGCTTTATAACTCACATATCTCATTTGACTTTCAGAAGGCAGAGTGGTTATTTGGATGACCACTCATAGATGAGAAGACTAAGATCTACAAAATAGAATGATTTGCTCAAGGTCACCGACTCATCAGGCCAAGGCTAAGAGTAGATATTTAACTTTTGACTGCAGTGTATTTTCAGTATAAAACTGTATCTCTTTAGTTCTGATTATATCAGGATTTTCAAGTAAAATTTTAGAAAAAATGTTTTTGAAAATATCAGCACATAAAATTATTTTTATTTTTGAAGCATCATGTACAAAATATAAATATAGAAAGTTATGATAGATTAATTTTGTAAATTATAATTGGCCTACCAATTTTATACGTGTGTACTCTCGTCATATAGTAATAGTGGTAGTTGACTGATAAGAAGTTATTTTTTCCTTCCTAGGACAATTAGGATAATCATTAATAGTCTATTCATTTATACATCATCTCATGGAACTATTTTCCAATTGGATTGAGATAATAATTGTCACAGCATTCAAAGTAGTGCTTTTAGAAAAAAAAAACAATTCTCATAACTATTGCTGTAGCACTAAGTTCACTCAGATTAATAGCATTAAAGTAAATAGTATAGAAATTCACAATGATTGGAGTAGTATTTTAAGTTAATATTTCCCTTATAAATGAATCACTTCACTGCAGAGCTTATGTAGAACAGTCTCTTTAAGACCATGGGATTCCATTTTCACTTTGGATAAATAATAGTTTAGGGAGTCAACAGTGTCTGCTTGATGAACTCTTCATCTCCGGCCATTTTCAGACACAGAAAGTAAGTTTCTACATTACATCCTCCCCACCATAAATATAACACTTAATTGATTATCCTGGGGAAAGTATGTTTAGGCCAGTATTAAAAAACAAACACTTGAACACAAGCACACCTGAACACAACATACCTGTGCATGCATGCACACCTACACACACACACACACACACACACACACACACACACACATCCCATTGCTCTTTCTACAGAAAGCATTGGTGCTTGACTGCATTACAATTAAATGGATTTGATGAACCCTATAAACAACCAAATCTTGCAAAAAAGGGAAGTTTTAGCTCATTTCTGTCTTGCTCTTTACCCCTCTTTTTCGCTTTATCTCTTATTGCAAAATATATTCCCAAAATTTTAAATTCAAATTTCCATTTTCATTAGTTTTTAAGTACCTGAGACAGCAATCATCTGATACCTCGATTCTATAAGACAAACCATAGTTATCTATGCAGAAACAGAAAGCCTAAAAATATCACAAATATATCCCTGTAGTCTACATTCATATATTTGCATCATATATGAGTACCATCAAACAACTTTTAAATCTAGTTGTTTCCCTCATTGCTATGATGATATGTGACAAAGAGGAGCAGGCTACTAAAAGGCATTGACAATGATCGTACCTAACATTTGCCATGTGATTACTATGGCAAGGCATTGTTCACCTATTCTCTCATTTAAACCTCACAATGGCCCCATGAGGTTGGTATTATTTTTGTTCTGTTTTGTATAACAGGAAATTGAAGCACAGAGAAATTATCATCTTGCTCAGGATCACATATTTTAGTAAGTGTCTGAGCTAAGATTTTTATCTTAGGCAGTTTAACCACCAGTCAATACTTATAATTCTTAAAGACTATTTTTTGATAGATTATATGGCTTTAGAGAACTAGACATTGAAAATACTGAGTTTTAGAAATATTCAACTGTTGAGAAGTGAGAATTTTCTCATTAAATTAATAAAACTATGATTAAATGACGTTAATAATAGTGATCTCAAGTAATTCGTGTACCTCTCTCAGAGAAAGGATGTTAGTTAGACTTATAAACTGATGTGCTTTATTGACAGAATACCTGCTTAGATAAATATAATCTACATGGTGTTGCTTTTCTGTAGTACAGCATTAGAACCGTAGCACCTCGGCTGCAATGCTACAATGAACACTGGCTGAGTCTACCCCAAAGCCTGGCTAGAAAAATTCATGACTATGTCCTAAAGTGATGTCCAGAAGCTGTATGTTTCATCATAAAAGTTCTAGAGAACTGAAGGAGTCAAATCATATTTTTTATTATCACATCATATTTTTAAGTACTGACTTGAGAAGCCAGTGCTTTGTTGTAATATGGCATCTAAAAAGTAATGTTATGGAAAGGCATAGAATGAGGAGTCATGATAATCCCTTAAAATTTATGATCTTTTAATTTCCTTTTCTACTAACTCAGCAAATTGAAAATTGGGCAACCCAGCCATATGAATAGAAGCTTCCAGATCAATAGAAGATGATTGAAAGTATTTATTATGCCCAGCTGGTGTAGCTCAGTAGTTGAGCATCAACCTATGAACCAGGAGGTCACGGTTTGATTCCTGGTAAGGACACATACCAGGGTTGTAGGCTCGATCCCCAGTAGGGGGCGTGCAGGTGACAGCCAATCAATGATTCTCTCTCATCACTGATGTTTTTATCTCCTTCTCCTTCTCCCTTCCTTTCTGAAATCAATAAAAATACATATATTTAAAAAATAATAAAGTATTTTGTTATATTTGTGGTTAGTTTTTATCTTATATGAAGATGATAAATGCTGTTCACATATTTAAAAATTGTTTCTTGCACATTACTATCACATTGGTCTGATATTATGGAGAAGGAAATTATTTTTAAATAAAATTTTCATACAACTAACTATTCTTATTAGGCTAGGTATCAATGATTATTTTAATGGGAATCTTTAGAAACCAATGAAAAGAAGCATTAAAATGCTTCTGGATGTAGGAGAATATATTTACTATGATGTAATTCATACACTTGGACTTGAAGATTACATGTGTCTTCAGTCTTGTGGAAGATCTACCTTCCCAGTAGAATGTAGATCCTATGAGAGAAAAATATTTGTCCATATTTTATCCCAGTGTCTAACACATATTTAGTGCCCATTAAATATGTGTTGATAACTTGAGAAGTACATGAAATGTAGGGGAATTTGAATTTTCATAAGTATTCATGGAAACATAATCCACTCCCTACATGTAATACAGGCTAAATACAACAACATTACTACTCTATTCATGACTCCAAAGGTAGTTTTGAATTATTTGTTGATTACAATCTAAAGGTCAACATAACATTAGGCATTATTGAATATATGTATTAGTTAAACTGAGTAAAGAAAGAAATGCATTTTCTAATAGCCTTCACTACATTGAGCACATAATTTGAGATTCAGACTGAAAGTTTTCCTCTTTAAGTTCATTTCCATGCATCTGAATTACGAACAACTCTTTTCACTTGACAGATAGTTATTTCTAAGTTTAATAGGAAATAGACCCGTAAGTGAAATGGATATACACATCTCTTAGATGTCAGAAGATTTTTTTTCCTAATACACACCCAAAAGTCTTTCTTAAAGATTAGTCTCTTTTACTTTATGACAGAGTAATTGCTCCTTTCCACATTATTATCAAGCTAAAGTTTTGTGTTTTTTTTCATGCAAGTGATCTTTAATCAGTACCTATTATGTGCAAAATGTTCTTATGTGACAGCAGAAATTCGGAGGTAAATCAGGTATGAATCTTTTCAAGTAATAGCCAAGAAAGGTAATATTTTTCAGGTTCTCATCCTCTCCATCCTTTCACCTCATGTCAACCAGTCTGTACCAATTTGACCCGAAAGGTCAACCAAATGTCTGATGATGCATTATGTTCGCAGATGTTCATGTAATAATATGTTTTATTCAGGAATCTGAGCTGCATCTCAAACACCCTAGCAATCATAAAACCATCACTACATAGGCATGTTCCAGGTTTTACGAATCCTTGGTTGTTTTACAAGAAATAAAGTGACAAATGCCATGCTATCATTTTATTTATTTTTTTAAAATATATTTTATTGATTTTTTTACAGAGAAGAAGGGAGAGGGATAGAGAGTTAGAAACATCGATCAGCTGCCTCCTGCACACTCCCTACTGGGGTTGTGCCCGCAACCAAGGTACATGCCCTTGACCGGAATCGAACCTGGGACCCTTGAGTCCGCAGGCTGATGCTCTATCCACGGAGCCAAACCGGTTAGGGCCATGCTATCATTTTAAATGGGAAGGCTATCAGGTACGTATTACTCAGTGGTGAAGGACGTTGCCATTTTTATAAGTCAGCTTGTTTGTGTTTGAGATTCCTCCAACTATCACGCTGTGTAACCCCCGGTAGTTTCTGCATCTTCAGATTGAGAATAACATTACCTTTCTTTTCATTTTTAAGAAGAGTCAAGTGCTCAGTATTAACTATTATTTGGTGTTGCCTTAAGATTGTCATTTTAGTAACTCTGTCATTAATATTTATGTAACATTTAAAATTTGCAAAACTCTTTAGTGTAAATTACCTGATTTTTACTGTCCAAAAGCAGTAAGAGCAAAAAGCAAATCCACTGCCTACCGCTCTAAGGTCACACACTAACAATGCCACTGGGTGACATCCACTAGACCATAATATGAATGTCACCTCCTGGAGTTGGGTAGCCTGATTCTCTGAAAATAACTCTATGGGGCCATGGATATCCTTTCTTGTGAAATGAGGTTATATGATTTGCAAATATCAAAGAGTTTAAATGATTTGTATCAGGTCACATCATCGATAACTTTCAAGAGCTGGGAATTCATACTTCTCTTTGTTTTGTGCAGGATCTATTGGTCAAAACTGTGTTTTTTGTTTGTTTTTGTGTGTGTGTGTGTGTTTTTTTTGGGGGGCGCATTCCATTCCATCATAGTGTCCTTGTCATCGTATAAACATTAATAACTCATCACATTCTGATTTGTATGTGTGCACAAGTTACCTATCACGGGCCACATATGCCACATTATTGAGGAGCACAAGAATTTGCAATAAATTAAAACAACCAAATAAGTTTTTAAATGTAAAGATACCCGGCTTTGATGGTTATCGATTTTGATTTTGACCTGAGTTTTACTTTTACATAAATATACTTGTAACAAAATGTTCACTGCATAACCATTTTAAGTAAACATAAAAATGTCATAGTTTAATGAAATTCCATTTTTATTACTGTTTTGCTCTCATTTTTCTCAAAAATAGCAGTGGTCCTTAAGGTTGCCCTTTGCCCTCAAACTGTTCCAGGTGAGGTTTTCAACTGATGTATAAATCAGTCTTATATTTTGGTACCCAGTGTGGTATCCAACATCCTTGGGAAGCAAATGGATGGAACAACAGGTCTAGTGTAAGGATTTGTGCCTTTGAAGTGGGCCCAGCTCAGAAATGGTGGATCAAGGAGGCTGCTCTGAGAGGCAGCACCCTGACTGACATGCGGGGCTTAGCAGAGAAAGGCAGAAAAAGGAAAGGGAAGGGCTCAGCAACAGAAAGCAAGTTTTGAACTAGACAATGGGAGGAGCTTGGGACAATTCCTGGGTCAAATGAAAAGGGTGACTGCCGTGCCCACAGGATGACAGAGGCCTGGAGAGCAAGGAAGGAGTCACTAAGCACCCATTGGTTGCAGAATGGGTGCCGTACTCACACATCTGTAATTTCTGCACTGTGTATCTTATTTGCGTGCATCTTATGTAATTTTTATTAGATGCTGCATAGGATACACTTTCATGTCTCATCAGTATATGAATCATTTCTTCCATTATCAACAGGCAGTTTTTAAAATCTGTGCCCAAACTTTTGAAATATGATAGGTGGTCCCTGACTATTTTTTAAATTGATTTTAGAAAGGAAGGGAGGGAGGGAGGGAGGGAGGGAGGGAGGGAGGGAGGGAGAGAGAGAGAGAGAGAGAGAGAGAGAAGAAGAAGAAGAAGAAGAAGAAGAAGAAGAAGAAGAAGAAGGAGGAGGAGGAGGAGGAGGAGGAGGAGGAGATGGAGGAGGAGGAGGAGGAGGAGGAGGAGGAACAACAACATATATATGAAACACATCAATTGGTTTCCTCCTACACGCACCTCAACCGAGGATCAAAACTGCAACCTAGGTATATGTCCTGACTGGGAATCAAACCCACAACCTTCTGGTGTATGGGATGATGCTCCAAGAAACTAAGCCACACTGGCCAGGGTTCTGACTCTTTTAACACATACAAAAGCCCCAAATCCAGTAAATTCAAAGTAAGCTATATGCATACTTAGTTGTTTTTGTGGCCTGTCCCAGGTAATTTAAATGTTAAAAAGTAAAGAGTTCAATTAATGTCTTGTCCAGTAAGACATATCACAGAATGTCTAATGTATGTTTTGTTAAACTTTGGTAATTTCCAGAGCTTCAAAGAGCCTCAATCCTATATAATAATCTACACTAATAAAAGAGAAACATGGTAATTGGCGTACGACCGCTACCCTTCCCATTGGCTAATCAGCGTATCCTTATGCAAATTAACTGTCAGCCAAGATGGCGGCCGGCAGCCATGCACTGAAGCGAGCAGGGAGGCTTGCTTCCTCCAGGAACTGCAGACTCCAAGTTCCCCGCCTCACTTGCCGGACTCTCAACTGCACCTCTAAGCAACTATTACTATGTTGCAAATAAGAAGCTAAACAAAACCGGCTGTCAGTCAGCCCCGGACCGCAACATTGTATCCATGTTTTCAGCAGCGAGGCCTCAGAGCTAAAGCTGGCCCAGAATAAAAAAAAAAAAAGAAAAAAGAAAACAAGGTGCAGTTGGGAGCTTTTAGTCAACTGCCAGCGGGAAAACAGCCCTCAGCCCCTCAGCCAGCCTGGCCAGGTACCCCAGTGGGGACCCCCACCCTGATCCAGGACACCCTTCAGGGCAAACCAGCCGGCCCCCACCCATGCACCAGGCCTCTATTCTATATAGTAAAAGGGTAATATGCCTCCCGGCACCGGGATCAGCATGACAGGGGGCAGCGCCCAAACCCCCTGATCAGCCCTGCTCTGTGCCTGATAGAGGGGGAGCTCCCCAATCCCCCGATTGCCCTGAGGCTCTGTGTGTGACAGGGTGCAGCGCACCACCCCCTGATCGGCCCTGCTCTGTGGGTGATAGAGGGTGGCGCCCCAACCCCCCTCCATGGGCCTTGCTCTGTGTGTGACAGGGTAGAGCCATAACCTCCCCATTGGCCCTGCCCTGAGTGTGACAGGGTGCAGCGCCCCAATCCCCTGATCTGCCCTGCTCTGTGTGTGACAGGGGGCGGTGCCCCAACTCTCCTATCGGCCCTACTCTGTGAGTGACAGGGGGGAGCTCCTCAACCCCCCTGATCGGCCCTGCTCTGTGAGTGACAGGGGGCAGCGCCCCAACCCCCCTGATCGGCCCTGCTCTGTGAGTGACAGGGGGCAGCGCCCCAACCCCCTGATCGGCCCTGCTCTGTGCGTGACAGGGGGCAGTGCCCCAACCCCCTGATTGGCCCTGCTCTGTGAGTGACAGGGGGCAGCGCCCCAACCCCCTGATCGGCCCTGCTCTGTGCGTGACGGGGGTGGCACCGCAACCTCCCCATCGACTCTGCCTTGAGTGTAACAGGGGGCGGTGCCCCAACCCCCCAATCAGTCTACCCTGAGCGTGACTGAGGGTGGCATTGCAACCTCCCGATCCGCCCTGCTCTGTGCATGACGGGGCAGCGCCCCAACTCCCCAATCAGCCCTGCTCTGAGCCTGACCAGGGGCTGCACTTAGGGATTGGGCCTGCCCTCTGCCACCCGGGAGCAGGCCTAAGCCAGCAGGTCGTTATCTCCCGAGGGGTCCCAGACTGCGAGAGGGCACAGGCCGGGCTGGGGGACCCCCGCCCCCCCCCCCCCCCCGCCAAGTGCACAAGTTTTTGTGCACCAGGCCTCTAGTCCTATATAATAAAGAGCTAATATGCTAATTAGATCAGTAGGTGGAACGACCTTTCAGTATGACTAGTGGGCGGGGATCTGCAAGGCAGCCAGGGCCTCGAGGGCAGAAGCAGCTGGGGCTGTGAGGGCCTAGCCCCTTGCATGCATTTTGTGCGTCGGGCCTCTAGTCCAGTATCATGATGATCAACATGAATACTAAGAATGAGATAATCTATGGAGGAATTCCAAAATTACCTGATTGTCTGAGCATTTAAAGGAACAAGGGTCCCCCAAATATTTTAAAGTAAGAAAATAAATATATTTATTGTGACAATTTAACAAATACTATGCATATTTATTTTTATATGCACAGAGATACAATAAGAGAGATTAACATATGGGTGTTAATGGCATAGCAGTTTTGCCATTTTTAGCAAATTACTCTCACCAAGACAGAATGTTTTCATAATAATTAGGATAATAATCTCTACCTGTAAATTATCATCAGGACTAAACAATCTAGAGTATGGACCACATCCGGCACAAAGAACACAGTATGTTTGGCACAACGGTGGGTCTTAAAATGTCGATTCTTTTTCCCCCTCTTTATTTGTAATCTACTGATTATAGATGGATGACATGTGTCTGCTTGACAATGCAAAAATATTTGCCCTGAAATTTCTCTTGATCCACCCTCCCCTTTTATTCTGGGTATATTTTGGTATAACTTTTACAGCCTTTTTACATAAGAGAGTTAACGTTACACCCATAGCTTAATGTTCCTCTATGATTTGTGCCGCTTAAAAAAAAAGACCCTTCCTCATCTCTGACTTACTCAATTTATTATTTTTCTCACCATGTTATGCTTGCAACCCAGGAATAAACACAACTCACTGCAAGTAATAGAGAACAAGTGTATTGGGTATTAGATCTACAGACTAACATTCAGTCCCCTAATCATGTTTTAGTTGTCACCTATGTAATAAGATACTGATAAAACCTGTTTACAGGGTCCTTACTGTAAATATTCCCCAAACTCTAATCTCCTGAGCAGTGTTCAAAGATAATTCTGATATGCCCCTTATTGGCTGCAAGTTATCATGTTGCTATCCTGGGTTTATCACTCTATGGGGAGAGCTTCTTGGATGAGTGTTCTTGCCTTTTAAATCAGAATATATATATGATTCTTCCACAGTGAGGAAACTAGCTCAAAACTCTAATTAAGTATTTGCTATAGAGAACTTATTAGATCAATGACACAAGTAAAATTAACTTGCTCATTACAGAAAGCATTATTTTTATTGTCCTGTTCTACAGTTAGTAACGGGCTCTGTGATTTAAAACCTCAAAGACATCATATATGATGATAATGCAGCTGGTACTTGTGTCTCTGTGCTTTCAACCTGAGAGGGATTTCGGTGGTTTTCTCTGGGAGCATGGGGTACAGAAATAGTCAGTATTCTGGGATACTACGTGGGCATTTGGATACAGATGATAAACTAAAAGACTGGCTATTATACAGCGAGACAGGAGGAAACACCAAGAGCCCCTGGTTTCCAGATATAATGCTTTGGCATATGTCTCCATAACGTTTGGCAAGGCATTTAAACTTTCAAAGCCTCCATATTCCCATACATGAAGCAGGAATAACAGCAATTTTCCTGCCATCCTAAAATCTGGTTTGGGGGTCAGATGAACAGGTATGAAAGCGATTTGTAAACCATAATTCAATACACTCACATAAATGCTTAATACTTGTCTGCTATATGCTAGATCTTAGGCCAGCCGTGGGCAAACTATGGCCTGCGGGCCGGATCCGGCCCATTTGAAATGAATAAAACTAAAAAAAAAAAGACCATACCCTTTTATGTAATGATGTTTACTTTGAATTTATATTAGTTCACACAAACACTCCATCCATGCTTTTGTTCCAGCCCTCCGGTCCAGTTTAAGAACCCATTGTGGCCCTCGAGTCAAAAAGTTTGCCCACCCCTGTCTAGGACATTAGAAAAATGTCTAACTTGCTATCAGAGATACTAACATACAACCAGCTAAGCTGTGGCAAAGGTTGTGAACCCAAAATAAGCCCTTGGGTCACGGTTTGATTCCCCTTTAGGGCACATGCCCAGGTTGTGGGGTCCACCCCAGTGGGGGGGGGGGGGGGGCATGCAGGAGGCGGCAGGTCAGTGATTCTCTCTCATCATTGATGTTTCTGTCTCTCTCTCCCTCTCCCTTCCTCTCTGAAATCAATAAAAACACATTTAAAAAGCACTTGAGATAGAGCAAGATAGTGAAGATGATTGAAATGCTAACAAATGAGGACATGGGCCAGAGATGGGGAACGTCTGGCCCGAGGTCCACATAAGGCCCTTGAAATCATCTGGCCTGCGAATGATATAAATAGCCAAATGGCCCTTAGCAGAAAAAAGTTCCCCACCCCTGCATGCACGTGACTAATAGAGAGAAAGATTGAGAAAGAAAATTGAATAGTCAACCTGCTGTCACAAAGTATCATCTGGGGGCAAAACCTCATATAAAACATCCTGATAGGAATTTTTAAAATTGACATGTACTGTTATTCCAACAGTATGTATGTTTCCAAAATAAGCAAGGAGATACATCAAGAATAAAATTGTAAAACATGGTGTAATTGTGCTTGTAAGTTGTTTAAGTACTAAATATTACATGTGGGGAATAAAGAACAATTATGAAAATTGAAAGGTGTCATCAGTTTATGTAATTTTCTGCCTCAACATGCATGGGAGGATTTCTTAGGTTCATTTAAAAATAAACTTTACTTGGATATTTAATTTAACACATTTTTACAAGTGTTATTTCACATATCTGTTCTATAACCAGTGACCTTGAGAAATTAATGAAGCAAATTTTTCCTTGGGCTTAAAATAAATCCCAGCAGTAGTTCAAATTATTTACACAAAGTAAAGTTCTTCGTGCAAAGTGAAAACTGTCTTATTATATACATAAAAATTTTTTATTGGTCTTAAGCTAATATTAGTTTATATATGAGGACCAATGACCAAGTAATAGTATTCATAAATTCACTAATTTCTGCAACCAATCATTACATGTAAAATAATTTGAGATTAAAATGATACAAATTCTGGTAAACTCTAGATACACAGTGTATGTCATAAACTTATGGAATTTGACAGAAATTTGGGGTTCTGTATACCTACAGGTAATATTTGTGTTTGTATAAGATTTGGGTACATGGTAACTGTGTAGCATCTTAGAATTTAATCAAAACCGATGGAGACAACGGATCCTACTGTTTCCCAAGAGTTCTGATCAATTTATTTCTAACCTATGTGTCTCTTCTGAGTATGCCTTGGGATGGGGAGGCCAATAACCAGTCTAAAATTAAAGCAATGAGCATTAATTATCTCCAATTTGTGGCAAATTTCATGACATTTTGCAATCAATACTGGTCAGCCAGCTACCTAGTGTCTGATTTACATGTTCCGTAGATGAAGGAAGTATAAATAATGTTGCTCTTTAAATAGGTCATACTGACTGGCTGACTGAAAGTACTGACACCCTATACACACACACACACACACACACACACACACACACATACACACACACAAACACACACACTGAGAACGAGAAAGGAAGATTTTGTTTAATAACTTTACAAGAGACTAGTAGGAAGCAACTTTCTTCATTGATAATCAAAACACTGAGAAAGAAGCTACCGCAAGAAAGGAAAATGAAGGGAACTAAGTACAGAGGCCCTAATATTTCTCTGGAACATGGTATGTTTTTAGTCATACAATCTCACAGTAGGAAAAAAAAAGTATTGGTCCTTGAAAAAATGTTTTCAGCATCTATAGGAAGAATTGTAGCACGAATTAAAAAGAAACAGCTTGTACCAATTCCTATTCTATAATTCCATAGATTGCACAAAATCACCCATAAAATATAGCTTGTCAGGCATAATGAACCATTATTTACCTGTATATAATAGTCACTATAGCTATAGCTACTATTTTTTTTCATACTTCTGAATGTAGATAATGGAAGTGTAGAACAACACAAGATTTAGGCTTGAGTGTGGGGGCAGGTGAACATTTAGAATATAAATAAGTATAAAGGTTTAAACTAGAAAAATCTCAGCAACTTATATGAGTTAATGTTAATGCTTTATTTGGAAACACAGTTAAAAGAGGATAGAAGTAAGAACAGAAAGAGAGATTGGCCAAGACAAAATAAAGGCGGGGAGGGGGAAGCAAAGGGAGAATGATTGAGGGAAGAAAGGAAGAAAGAAAGGAAGGAAGGAAGACCTTAATATACCTGAAGAAAAGATAATGTTGAAAAGTTGACATAATAATCAAAATAACAAGTTGACATAGCTTTTATGAGTGTTGGAAAGGCTTCATAAAAAACGAATTCACAATCTGAAGACAAATTAGTTATTATGAGTATTAGGATACAACTTCAAATTATTTCACCTACTTTACCTGTCCATTTAGCTTTCAGTATTTAATTAATCTGTTTTAAAACTTTTCAAATTAATTGTCCGTAGTTAAGAGGAAGAACAATATTTGAGTGTGTGCTAACGTTTTTTATAACATTTGAATTAAATTGGGAGAGTGATGCCACCAGGACAGCAACATAACTCGTTTCGGACTTTGCTCCCCTCACAAGAAGAACTAACAGTTATTCAAAAACAACATACCACGGAGAGACCCCTAGAGCACGGGGGTGAGGCTAAATCAGCCTCCTGCACAATAGAGACCAAGCCAGACTGCCTGCAAGGGGTAAGAGGAGCTCCTAAGCACTGACCACACCCGGCCCCTCCCGCAGGCCAGCACAGCAGCAGGGAAAGAGGTCTCCCCTGAGCTTCCTGGTCCTCCAATGGGAAAGAGGACTCAGGGAGGACAACCAGTCCTTCCCCGCAGCAAGGTGGGTTGCTTTGTGGGAGGCCCTACTCTGATCTTGCTCCACAAGGATGGCACGGGAATCTGTGGAGTTCAACCACTGGGAATCTGATCATGAATGAAGAGAGGAGGGGTTTGCAACATGCACCTGGCAGCCCCAGTTTATAGCTTCAGTGCCAATGCAGACATCCTCGCCAGAGGCTTTGCTCATCTGCAGAACTAAGCCTATGGTCAGCTCTGACCAGGGAACTCAGCAGGATGCAGATCTGCCTGATTTGAATTCTCAAGCAAGACATTGTTGTCAGCCCTACAGCCTGGCTGGCCCAGGCCCAGGCCCAGGCTAGGAGCTGAGTCACCCACTGTGGAGAGTGTCGCCCAGGCACATCTGACCAGAGGCGCTGGCAGGAGCTGTGTGGCCAGTAATGCTTCAGCTGAGACACAGGCAGAGCTGATCAGCCCCAGAGCAAAGCTGAGTGTGGAGTGTTCCCTACTATGCATGGGCGCAGGGATTAATTCATAGCAAAGGCTGAGGTGAGCTCCCACCCAGTGGCTCTCAGCCCCATCTGACCAGAAGGGCGGGCAAGAACGCCTGGCAGCTGTGTGGACCAGCACACTATCTGAGAGAAGGAGAGGCAGAGCCGATAGTGTACAGAACAAAGCCAGTGGACATGTTCAGCCAGGGAACTTGGGGCGCAGGTCAGTTTGAGTTAAGACAACAAACAAAGAGCTTTATTGGCTTTATAGCTGCTTCTCCCATTGCACCTGGGCAGGGAAATTAATTCATCGCCCCATGAATTGTTGGATACAGCCTCCAGCCTGCCCATGCAGGAAGCCAACCAGAGCACATGGGAAGTTGCATGGCCCATCAGTAGCCCTGCTTACAGTGGCACCTGAACAGAAAACGGAGCCAGTGGCTTTCCCTGTCAGCAGAGCACAACTGGTGGCCTTGCTTGACCAGGGAATCCAATGCATACTCTGGCCTGATTCGAGTGCCAAACAATGAACCCTACAGGGTCCCATCCTGCTGCCCTGCCAGGGCAGGGAAGCTAATTCAAACCTCCATCTTCTACGGAATATAGTGATGCCACTATAAATCACTTACCCTCCCATGCTAAAATTCTTTTTTCTCAAGCTATCATTTCCCTGATAACAACAGCACCCAGTCATGACTAGTGTGCCTGACCAGAGAATCCAGACAACATTGCAGTTCATCCTACAGCTGTCCTTGGGCAGGAATTTTCAATAGAAACATTTCAGGGCAGGAGAGAATGGGATGACATAACAAACTATTGTAAAGCTTAAGAATCCTACTGAAGTTACGCTGTTATCAGTTTAAAACAGGGTATTATAATTTTCAGATACTTTATATAAGCCAGTACACACAAGAGAAAAGCCTGCAGCAATTACACAAAAGAATGTGGTATAGAAGTCAAGGAATACTGATGATACCAAAAGACATCAAAACATGAATTGAATTGATTAGATATTTTTAAAAACCCTTTTATCCAACGACTGCTGTCTTTGAAAACACATATTTAGCAGGTACTTGAAGAACATTATTTTGTTCAACATTGTTTCATTATATAACATTGATGAGAGGTCTTAGGAACATTTACATATTTTATCAATTAGCCTATGATAAAATTGGTTTCATTTCCCCTTGTTTGGCTTAAAGTCACAGAATGTATGGGTGACAGTGAGGACTTACTTAAAAAATACATATGCATTAATTTGTAACTTCCTAATATAAATTATCCTAATGGAACCTAGTGTGTCCTATTGAATATTATGGAGTTATTTCTTACTAAGTCATATATGCAATTTTTCAACAGTGTAAGTGGTGCTATTTCTAAGCTACATTAAAAATAAACATAATTATTTTGCATTTGTTTTCTTTTTTTGTATTTGAATACCCTTGGTTTTGCTCTAAAATATTACAATTGAAAAATATAAACATCATGATTAAGATAACAAGCATGCCATTTATATGCTTATAAAATTACATTTGTAAGCCTCTTTATAATCAAATATCTAATTATCCAATAATAAAAATCCTAGGGCCAATTTATTATATTTTCTACTAGATTTGTCAATTAATATCTTTTGATAATTACACTGAAAATATTAAATTACTTGGAAAACATAATGTGGCTATAGGCAAACTGCTTTTTGGTATACATGTTATATTAATTAAAAATAATAAATGTTTTCCTAAAAAAAGTATGGAACAATATTAGTCAATATTCAGGACATAATATTATAGAAAATATTATAGAATATAGGACATCAGGGAAAATTTATATTTTTAAAAATAGCCCAGATAGGACTGAGAATTCTACCAACATCACATGTCTGAAGTAGTGCAAGCATTAAATTTCATTTTGAGCTTCCTGGTTTCCAAGAGAAATAGAAAAGAGGGTGGATATTGCAATTTCCATTGACTTATCAAAGGAAGCATATATGTTGATATGGAAAGCAACGTTCTCACATCATAAATTTATAACAACGAATAGCAGTAAGGACATTATATTCAAAACAGACATTTACATAAAAACTTTTGAGAAAGCCAACAGCATAATAAATTGTAGCTAGAGAAAGTATTTGTGTGAAGAGTTGCACTTACAGAATAATAATGGCTAACGTTTATTGAGCTCTTACTTTGCCTGCTCTCTTGAAACACTTCACATTTAGCAGCCTATTTAAAACCACGGCAACCAAAAAAAGGGAACTATGCGGCCTGCATTATTCACCCGTAAGTACTGAGCACCTATTTTGTTCTAGGCACTTAGGATTCCTAAGGAAATTAACCAGCAAAAAGCCTTCCCATCATTTTAGATGAAAAAAAACTGAAATTCAATAGCCTATTACATCTAAGTCACAGAGCAAGTTGCCTGGTGGGGCCAAGGTTTAATCCGTGTGGTCTGTTTAGCTGTTGCTCCCTGAGCCAGGTGTGTTTCAGATATGTATTCACATGTTAGTATTGTTTGTATCTATTTCAAGTGACCAAAGATCTGAGTTCTCTCTGACCACATGGGAGGGTATGTTGCCAGTAGGAGGAGAAAGGGGAAATGGGGAAAGAGCCTGTCAGGGTCACCAAAGGAGGAATGCAGGAGCCCTAAGAAAGTAAAAGAAATTTATTCAAGGCATCAGCCAGCAGATGGGCAGAGATCTAAAATGGTGTCTGCCCCAACAGTCCAAGGTGGAGACTTTTACAGGGTTTCAGGTGGGCTTTTTACGTGGGCTTTTAGCAGGGGTGGTCCTGGGCTGGTCTGGGCGGGAACAGGAAGTTACTGGGGGAATGGAAAGTTACTGAGCTTTAGCAAGATTGGATGTCGCTTGCGATAATGGGATTCTTTAATGGTCACTTTCTCACACAGGAGGAGCACGCCCTTGAGGATAAGTCCCTTTTTCTGCTTATTCAAACCTAACAGAGTCAATATGGATGAAAATAACCAAACTCCTCAAAGCCAAAAATAAATTGATCCCTCCGTTTCTTTGTTCTTCTCAAACCTTTACTGAGCATCTACTTACAGACCCTAGAGATGTGCGGACGAGGAAGATGTGATGCTTGTCCTTTGGGAGTCACAGTCTTGCCCATGTGCTCTGGACACAGAAACATGGAGACGAGGTTCCTACCCAGCCTGGGGGATAGGACAGGGAGATGTCCTATTCTGACAGTTTTGAAGAAGTTCATAGCCAAAACATCAAATGTTTTAAAAAAACAACAGTCTTATTGGCACAGAAAACAAAAGAAGCAGATGACAGAACAAGAGGGGAGGGGAGGGGAGGGGAGGGGAGGGGAGGGGAGGGGAGGGGAGGGGAGGGGAGGGGAGGGGAGGGGAGGGGAGGCTCTACAGGTATAGTCAGAACTGAAATCAGTACTGGTTTGACTACCTACTACTTTGGGATCTTAAATAGCTTATGAAGCCCCCTCAGCCTCTATTTTCTTGTTCTAAATCTAGATAAATAATATCTACCCCAACCTTTGCTGAGAGAGTAAATAAAACACTGTTATTACAGAAGTGTAGATACAGGAACAGACTGACAGCTGTCAGAGGGAAAGGGGGGAAAGAGGGGCTGGATGAAAGAAGGTGAAGAGATTAGCCAAAGAACATACATACATATCCCATAGACGCAGATAGACACAGGCCAGAGGGAAGGGGGACAGGGGTTGGGTGGAGGTGGGGAAGGGGAGGAATGGGGACATCTGTAATAGTGTCAACAATAAAAATAAAATTAAAAAATATAAAAAGATACTGTTTATTAAATATCTGATGCATAGATGTTCAATAAATAGGACTCTCCCCCTTTGCCTTATTTTGGATAAACTGCTTGAAATAGTTCTGAGATCTTGGAAAGTGACAGGGTTCAGGAGGCATTTCCCCAAAATATGTTGAGCTGAGGCAATACTGGACACCATTTGTTGCTTCCAGAATGCCTGATTGAATTTTAGTACATAACATATACATGCTACATACATACTTCACAGCTTTTTATATTAAAACACACTTTTATCTACTTAATAAAGAAAATAATAAGTTTCTGATATAACTTATATAAGGAATGTAAATATTTTTATTATAAATTTTAAACTTACCATTATGTGTGATATATTATGATTACACTTTGCTTAAAATTGAAATGAGCATTGTAATGAGAAACATTTACAGATAAGTGATTTTAAAAACAGAATGGATAGCTTATGTATTACTGGAAATAAAATAAACCAGAATAATTCAATGAAAGGCCACAAAGGCTTCTGAAGTAAAAGTTATAAAATACCCAAACAAGTAAGGATCATTTGAATATCAAAGAGACTATGCATGAATCTAGTATTCTGAAGGAATATAAGGAAATAAAAATACTCTCCTAAAATTTACACCATTTAATGGAAAAACTTAAGAAGTAAATCAACCAGGAAGAATTTTGATAAGGAAAACAATTGCTGAGCAATAGACGGTAACCACAACTGTAATGATAGTTTTAAGTGAAAAGTTACATTTATTGCTTTGCTACATTCAGATTATAAAAATAAAATAAAAGCTCAATAAAAAAGATTGTTCCTATCAGTATAGGAACAAGATTATACAAAATAAAGGATTCTAGCACTAATAGGAGATTGCAATTGTACCTGTTAAACTATCAATTATCAATAGGTGATTGTTTAATAATTTCATTTTTTTAAAGTCCCCAAGCCCTAGTCGGTTTGGCTCAGTGGATAGAGCTTCGGCCCTCAGACTGAAGGGTCCCGGGTTTGATTCCAGTCAAGGGCACATACCTTGATTGCAGGCTCGATCCCTGGCATGTGTGGGAGGCAACCAATCGATTTGTCTCTCTCACGCTGATGTTTCTCTCTCTGTGTCTCTCCCCGACCCTTTTGTCTCTCTAAAAAACAAATCAATAGAAAAATATCCTTGAGTGAGGATTAACAAATAAAATAAAAATAAAAAGCTCCCAATATTACAGCACATTGTATCTACTTGAGAAGCACTCAAACTATGGCTTTTACTCTTAGAGAACTTGTAAGATATTTCGGTGTAATAATAAGACCGTCCATGTTATTGAAACCGATTGTTTTATTTATTTATTTATTTTTAAATATATTTTTATTGTTGATAGTATTACAGATATCTCCCATTACCCCCTCTCTTCCTTACACTCCTCCTCCCAGCCCTTAAAAGCCAATTGTTTTAAAGGGTAGCAGAACCAGGGCTCCATCCCCTCCTTCCCATCAAAACAGGAGTCTCCCCCGCCCCTCCCCCCACCTTTAATCACCATTGGTCCTCAGGCCAAGAGAATGAGGCTGCGGTACTGAATGGCTTACAGACCTGAGCCTTAGAAAACCTTGCAGCTTCCCTTCTTGGAACCCTGTTTTTTTTTCATAGATGACGTGACAGTCTATGTGTAGATGATTCCACTGGATCAACAACAACCAATAAACCCCTGAAACTAATAAAAGCCTAATATTTGATATCTATGAAAAATTAAAGGGAAACAGAAACAATGAGGTTTATTTCAATGAAGAGGTCTGCAGAACAAGAGCCTTTGGAACGGTTAGGTCTGAGCAGGAAGGAGACAGAATCCCTGGTTAGGGTACACAATACATACAGCGAAAGTACCTATCTGTACAAAGGTAAAAATATTTTGAATAAAAGGAGGGATAAATAATAGGGCTAAATTATGACTATATTAATTTTTACTCTGGTTTGAGCACTCTCTTAGTGTGAATTATTTACCTTATTCATCACAAAAATTATATGAGTTCTGAATTATTAGAATCTCACTTTACATACGGGAAAATTGGAACTTAGAAATCCCTCTCTTCATAACTAATGCGGCCCCAAATTCTTACCCCAAGTATGGTTAAGGCTTTACCCAGGCACTAACAGAGATTTCATTTTTGCTTGGTTTTTCCAGCATTGCCTCCTGGGTGTGTGTGTGAGAGAGAGAGAGAGAGAGAGAGAGAGAGAGAGAGAGAGAGAGAGAGAAAGAAGAAGAAGAAGAAGAAGGAGGAGGAGGAGGAGGAGGAGGAGGAGGAGGAGGAGGAGGAGGAGAGACTTGTCATAGGAGGAGGAAGGGTGAAGGCATTCTATGTTTAGAGGAAGAGTATCCTAGCAAAGATAGAGACTAAAAGTAACTCTTCTCTTCTTTTCATTCCTTTGCTAATCTAGGTATATGCATCTTGACATCACTTGAGGAATCCTGAAAAATCCCAATGTCACTAATTGCCCTTCACCCCCAGCCCCTCCCCCCAAAAAAGGGCAGACAAATAGCCCCATGGTCTAAGGAAAAGGGCCAAAATCAGTTCCTTTAGATTATGGAGGTTTATGGGAAAACAAACAAACAAATAAACAAACAAACAAAAAAAGCAAAAACTGATTATTCCCAAAGAGGACTTCTGTAGAGGGAAGGGTTGGGAGATTTGTGTCTCTTCTTTAACTTGCTCTGGCCAAGCACTTAAGTAGCTTGCTTGTGCCTTGCCTGGAAAATGATTGTGTTTGTGAATTGGGAGAGCTGAGTGCTAAGAGTTGCCACAGTTAAAGAGCAGGATGGAGAACAGCTATGTATTTAATAATAAAGGAGTAGGGTTGCCTTCCTTCAAAACGCCAGGCTGTGAATGAGACTGCATTTTAGTAATGGCCCATGAGATGGGCAGGGCAAGCCCTCAGGGATTGCCAGTACGGGAAGGGGCTATATGGGGATGGACACCCCCTTCTGGCTTGGGCAGTGCAAATGCTGGGTGCATAAATGGGGGGATGATATCAACAAGGGCATCTCAAACTTCCTGTTAATCAGACATGTGAGAATGCAGGCCATTAAAATACAATTAAAATAAGGTGCTTATATTCACATCCCGGGCTTGGTGAGAAGGCTTTATCTGTTTTCTTATGAAAGAATCTTCCTTAGTCACAATGTGTCCACAAGCCTAGATAAGTAGGGCGGCAGATTTTAACATTTCACACCCCTAGAAGTGGGAGTTTTGTCCTGTCCTCTGGGTTTCAATTCCAGGAATATCGTTGGCGACATTTTTCATGGATATAGAAACACTGTGTGTAACATAGGCCGGTATATTAGAGCTGGGGGCAAGACCTTCGAAGGATAGCATCCAGCTTCTTCTGCAAGCTACTAGTTCTACAAGTGATACTCAAAGCTCCTGGGTTTCCAAGAGTTCTCTTACTGAAGACCAGAACAACACTGGACTCAGCAGCATGCCCTTAGCACACGTTGCCTATGGAAAAGCAGACAACATGAGATTTCTAGTTTCTCAGGAGAAATTTGCTTGATCTAGTAGCAATGGTTCTTCCTAAAATATTACATAATTTAAAAGAAAAAAACCCCCACAAAACTGGATTGAACAAATGCTTCTGCTAAAGCATCATCAGGGATAGAAAAAGCCCCTTTATATCTATTCCTTTAAAGAGCCTGTTGCAGACTGAATTGTATTTTAACAAAATATAAATATACTCTTTTATGGATTATGGAATGTGATTGCTCTCCATAAGGTGTGAAAGCAAAACTACTAAAATGTTATACTTTTTCCCTTTGTACCTGAGAGTTGTCTAAGAAAAAGAATATATACGTTAAAACAAAATGGCAAATTGGCTTAGAAAACTTGTGTAAATCTGTTATTAGAGTTTAAAGGAAAAGGCTGAAATAATTTTTAATATGTGGCACTGATTTTTCTTAAACTCTTTTAAAATTCCATTTCTAAGGTGAGGAAGGAGATAACTTCACCCTCACATCGCTCCCCAGGGCTGCTGGAGGAGGGCTTGGGTATCTATAAGTTGGTCAAAAACAAACATTACCAAAAATTAGGTATATTAGAAAGCACATTTTCCACAGAAGATGTTAATGTACTCTTAAAAACATGAATAAAATCCTAAGTAAATGCAGATTTATTTTGACATATGTAATCCCTGATCTACAGTAAATGGGGATGAAGACTGAGTGAACAAGTCTGAAATGCTACAGGCTTCTTTTTAGGTGTATGTCAAAACAACTGCAGCAAAACTGCTATGTGGAATGTTTGGAACATACTAATGGAGAATGTGGGTCACTGAAGATACATATTTACTGTCTTTTCCTCAATCTGCTTCTACTTGGCCTCAAAAACTCACTTCTAAGACCTTCAGATCAAAGCCACTGTGCTATCAATGTGGTTAGGATAGATGTTTCCATACTGCTCCTGGACAATTTTTTTTTTTTTAACTATAGGCACCATTAACTCTTACACTGTCTATCTTTTCCTTATCTTTCAAAACATGTTCTAAAAAAAGTATCATCCTATCTATTTACATGATATCTATAAATTAACCAGCAACGGAAAATTATACTTCCGGGTGCACATGGGGCATTCACCAAGATACAGCATATTCTGAGCCATAGAACACTTTTTTATTTTTATTTATTTATTTATTTTTTTTTATTGCTTAAAGCATTACAAAGGGTATTACATATGTGTCCTTTCCCCCCCCCCCCCCTTGACAACCCCCTGCCCTCCCTTACCCCCCAGTGTCTTATGTCCATTAGTTATGGTTATATGGATGCATACAAGTCCTTCGGTTGATCTCTTACTCCCCTCCCTCCTGTCCCCCAACCCTCCCTGGCCTTACCACTGAAGTCCGACAATCGGTTTGAGGCAGCTCTGCCACTGTATTTATTATTGTTCAAAAGTTTGTAATGGTCTTAATTATCCATGAAAGAATGAGATCATGTGGTATTTTTCCTTCATTGACTGGCTTGTTTCACTTAGCATAATGCTCTCCAGTTCCATCCATGCTGTTGCAAATGGTAAGAGTTCCTTCTTTTTAACAGCAGCATAGTATTCCATCGTGAAGATGTACCACAGTTTTCTAATCCATTCATCTACTGATGGGCACTTAGGCTGTTTCCAGATCTTAGCTATGGTGAATTGTGCTGCTATGAACATCTGGGTGCATATATCCTTTCTGATTGGTGTTTCTGGTTTCTTGGGATATATTCCTAGAAGTGGGATCACAGGGTCAAATGGGAGTTCCATTTCCAATTTTTTGAGGAACCTCCATACTGCCTTCCATAGTGGCTGCACCAGTCTGCATTCCCACCAGCAGTGCACAAGTGTTCCTTTTTCTCCACATCCTCTCCAGCACTTGTCGTTTGTTGATTTGTTGATGATGGCCATTCTGACAGGTGTGAGATGGTACCTCATTGTTGTTTTGATTTGCATCTCTCGGATGATTAGTGACTTTGAGCATGTTTTCATATGTCTCTTGGCTTTCTGAATGTCCTCTTTTGAAAGGTGTCTATTTAGATCCTTTGCCCATTTTTTGATTGGATTTTTTATCTTCTTTTTGTTAAGTTGTATGAGTTCCCTATAAATTTTGGAGATTAAGCCCTTATCAGATATGACGTTGGCAAATATGTTTTCCCACGAGGTGGGTTTTCTTGTTGTTTTGTTGATGGTTTCTTTTGCTGTGCAGAAGCTTTTTATTTTGATGTAGTCCCATTTGTTCATTTTCTCTTTAGTTTCAACTGCCCTAGGAGCTGTATCAGTGAAGAAATTGTTTTGGCATATGTCTGAGATTTTGTTGCCTTTGTATTCTTCTAGAATTTTTATGGTTTCCTGTCGTACATTTAAGTCCTTTATCCATTTTGAGTTTATTCTTGTATAGAACACTTTTTTAAAAAACAAATTTAAAATAATTTAAATCATACAATGTAAACTCCCCAACAATAAAAAATTAAACTGCAAACCAATAACAAAAATATATCTAAAAATTTCAAATTATTTGAAAATTTAAAATCTGCAGATATTTAACTAAACCATGGGCCAAAGAAATAGTCACAGACAAATTATAATTAGCAATTAATAAAATTTAAAACAGATTTCAAAGTGGTAAAAATAAATGAAGTCAAAAGCTGGTCCTTTATAATTATCAATTATAATGATAATAAACCTATAGCCAGACAAATGGGGAGGGAAAAACACTTTTCAAGAAGGAATGAAAGAGGGAACATCATAACGATCTTACTGCTACTAAAAAGTCAGTGAAAAATATTAACAAATTTATGCCAATAAATTCAACAACTAGAGTTGAAATTAACACACATACAAAGATATAAACTATTAATGATTGTGCAAAAAGAAATAAATAGCCTGATTAGTCCTACATCTAGTAAAGAAACTAAATTCATGGTTAAAAATCCTTTCAAAAAAGTAAAATTTAGGCCCAAGTGGCTTTCCTGGTGGATTCTTCTAAACACTGAAGAAAGAATAACACTCCTAAACAAATATTCTTAAAAATAAAGAAGGAAGCAAAGCTATCCAACTCATTTTATGAGGCCAATATTACCATGTAGAAAAATTTGTCAATAAATCATATAAAAATCTACAGATCAATATATCTCATGAATATGGTACACAATCCTTACCCGAATTAACAAGTCATATAAAAACAATAGACCAAGTGAGCTATATTTCAGGAATAGAGTTGATTTTATATTCAAAAATCAATCAATGTGATTCAGTGCATCAACAAACTAAAAATAACAAATATATGATCATCTAAAACATGTAGAAAGTGATTTGGCAAAATTCAACATTAAGTTGTAATAGAAACTCCTGGCAAGCTAATAACAGATGGGAACTTTATCCAACTGATAAACTGTCCATATAAAAAGCCTACAACTTACATTATACTTAACATAGATGGAACGTTTTCCCCCTAAGATTGGGAATAAGGCAAGGAGGTGTGCTTTCATCATTTATAGGACTTAATCAGTGCAATGAAGGAAGCAAAAATGAATGAATGAATGAATGAATGAATACAGATTGGAAAGGAAAAAAATAAAACTGCCTTTATTTGCAGTAGATAAGGCAATTTAAGTAGACAATTCCAAATAATTTTCAGAAAAGGTACTATAACTAGTAAGTTTAGCAAGATCACAGGATAGAAGATATAAAAATCACTATATTTCTTTATAATACTTGAACAATCAGGAAGTAAAATTAATAAAAAACAGTATCATTGAAAAATAACAACACAAAATGAAACAGAGTGAACACAATATAGGAAAAAAATAAATGCTTAAAAATACAAAACATTAAGGAAGCAAATCAAGAAGGCCGACATAAATGGCACAATGTAACAAGTTCATGGGTCAGAAGACTCAATATCATAAGAATCTAATTTCTTCTCTAAACTGAACTATAGATCCAAGCAATCTCAAAAACAATTCAGGCATAGTTCTCGGTAGAATTTTGCAGACTGATTCTAAACTTTATATGGGAAAGCAAAGAACCAAGAATGGACTAAATGCATATATGAATTGAGGTAAATATGTAGAGGGCCAGGTGAGTACTTGAAGCAGTGTGGTGGGGACACTGTGTAAAGTACATGATTTTCTAACCATTTGGCTATACATCTGACACTAATACAGAATATACTGCATGGAACTATAATTGAAAAAAAAAGCACTAAAGAAACACACATATATGATTAAGGACGGATACCCAATATACATATATGAATTTTCCCAACTCAATGACAAAAGAAAGGTATATGTCCTAATACAAAAGGACATATAATTTGAGCGGACACTTCACCAAGAAGAGATAAAGATGGCAAATAAGCACATGAAAAAAATGTTTAATGTCATTAAACATGAGAAGATTGCAAATTAAAACCACAATGAAAACCAAGGTGGGGCAAAAGTTGGTCTACAGTTGTTCATATGGAAAATAATACAATAAATTAATATAAATAATATACAAGAATAAACTCTGTGTCCGTGTACTCACAACTGAATACCTACTTTGCCCCACCCTGTATATGTAGACAATATCAAGTACTGATGAGAATGTAAAGCAACCAAAATTCTCATATTTTTTTTCTGGTGGAAATACAAAATGGCGGCCTCTTAAAAAAGTTAAACTAACAAAAATAAACTTAGGATACCAACCTAGGTTTTCACCCAATAGAAATAAAGACATATGTCTCTATAACACCTGAGCATGGAATTTTATAGCAGCTTGATCCAAAATCTGATGCATGCTATACAACTATCATTCTCAAAAGGATTATGTTAAGTGAAAGAAGAAAGTGGTTACAAACTGTACAATGACATTTATGTGGCATTCCAGAAAAGGGCAAAAACTATAGACAGGGGAAAAATCAATGGTGTTACCAGGGGCTGCAAATTGAGGGAGGCATTGATTGTAAAGTGACATGGAGCAGTGGTACCTAAATCTGATTTTGGCACTGGTTACATGATTATGTATCTCTGTAAAATTCATAGAGCCATATATCTGAAAAGAATTAATTGTAATGCTTTCAAGCATGATTTAAAGTAAGTGTTACATATTATATGTTATTATTAAATTAGTTAAAGTATGGTTTAGCTCAGGGTTGTCTGAAGACATTTCAGATAAAAGGTTAAAGAATTCAATACATGATTTTCAGGCAACATCAGAGGAGAAGGTTTTAGGAAGAAATGTTTCTGGAAACCCACAAACCACCACACAGGCAGCCCTTACTCAAGCTGTGAGTACATCCAGGTGAGACGCAGCGTGTGGCATAGCAGACAGGTCAGTGCCTCTGGAACAATGCCAACCTCAGAACTTGGGAATACCAGGAAGCAGGTCAGAGGTGCTGAAACGTCCAGTCCAAAACCAAAATTAGAGCTGTTCCAATCCTTTCTACCCTCCATTCCCCATGCCCATCTCTGTGTTCCAACCACTTAACCACAGTCCATCCCATTCCCAGCCTCACTTTGTGTTCAGAACATCTCTGCTCATGAGGATCAGGGGGTGTCCAGGAGCCAGGGAACATGAGGAAAGGTAAGGGAATGAAGACTTTTAGCCTATAAAAGAATTAATGAGCGAAGTTACGATTCCTGTTTTCAAATACTTAAAAGTCTGTCCGTTAAAGATACAATTCCTTTATTCTGTGAAGCTCCCAAGCCATAATGAGGGTTAGTGGGTTCAAGTTACAGGGAAACTGGAATTAGTTTAATCCAAAAAAAAAAAGTCTCTAACCACTAGAAGCACTCAAGGAATATTAATAACAGATACCATATATTGAGATAGTATTATATACATTATCGCTTTTAATCTTATAAGAACCCTTTGAAGTAGACACAGATGATATAAAATACTTAAGCTCATACAGCTAATGACCAGCATAAAGAAGATTAGAACCCAGGGCTTTCTTTGCTCTGCTATTCTGACTCCCAGGGGGCTGTATATGGCAATCCTGACTTCCCATTATTGACTCTACTCAAGCCTACTGGGAACCTCTGGCCTGGGGTGCTTTATAAAGAATTCTACAGTGAATGAGCTGGATGCCAGCTGCTTGCTACTTAGATATCAAAGATGAGATTCTTTATCAGTGTACTTTCTTATTTACATAATAAATGAAGCTATGCCATCATCCCCCCTACTTTCTAGTTAATTTCTCTTACATAGAGAGGAAATGCATCCTTATCCGCCACTTGTACCACTTGAGATATGTCTAGGTGAAAGAGGAAGCATTTTAGTCAGTAACGGCATAATTGTGCCCCTGCCAGTGAGTGGAATTTACCAATGGGACAATCTACTCTCACACACAGATGCCGCTCTGAGCCCTGACATTTGAGGCTGGCTCCTTCGCTGCCACCCTTCAGGACTCTGCCAACATCTATGGGGAAGGAGGTGCTTGTTCCTACCCAGATTGTGCAGAGAAACCCAAAGGCTTATTATTTGGGACACTGATGAATATTTATTTTTTTAAAAGTTCAGAATCCTGGAAAGGGCTGATAAGAAAGGCTTAATATTTGTCTTTTCCAGGCTTTTGAAACATGTTGAATATACTGAATTCCTTTTGTTAATTTCTATTCATGTTTTGTATATTCATTCATCGACTTTTTATACTTTTTTTATTTTTAGATGAGCAGTTTAGAAGTCCTGAAATTGTAAAATTTAAGGTAGATGCCATCCAATCAAATCTACCACCTACTCCAAGAATTCCTGCTACAGCATCCATGAAAAAATTCCCATAATATTGTTGCTTGAGCACCTCACATGATAACAAAACAGATCATTGTGCCATGAATTCCAGTTACGAAGCTATTTTTCATAAGTAGCTAAATTTCATCTCTGAATAATTTATGCTATTTACTGGTCTGTGGAACAACACAGAGCATCTCTCTGCCTTTCCCAAAGCAGATCCTCAAATATCTGTGGGTGTGAAGCCTTCTATGACCATTTCATGGTTTTCACTATATATCCTGCCTGGGCCTCTGTTTCCATAGCAACTTTTAACCCTACTTGTGCTAATGGGCAACAGACCAAAACCTTCCATAATCTCCCCTGTGCACCTGTCAGGATCACAGGAAATCAGAAAACTAACATCTCCAAGACTTTCTTTAGAGCTGGATTTGGTCAGGTTTGGAGGTTAGGTTGAAGGCCAGAGAAGAAAGAAGGCACTGCATTTTGCACAGACCACATCTTTTTCTTTCTGCACTATCTAGAGTCATTTGTTTTCCTGACTGTATACTGATTATGAGCTATTATAACACTTACCACAGCCTGCACCCCGGGACAATTCTCTGCGTTCACACCTTCCCTCACCATTAGGTCAGTCATGAGGATTATACCCAGCATTTGACTCTTAAATGTTAAGTTGAAAACGTTTTATCATCTGCAATGATGTCTCCCCTTAGCTTCCTCTTCAGACTACATACAGCCAATTTCCCCTTTGTTCCTCAAAAAGCATCATTTTTAAATACCTCCTCTTTCTGATCCTCCTCTTCCTATTATCTTCTCCTATTTCACTGGCACTTAAAATGTCACAGGTAGAAATGAACAAACCATCCCAGATCTGGTCTAACAATAAGAGCTTTCAAAATGAAAAGAACCAATATTTCTTTCATTATGTGAAACCTCCCCACCCATGAATGCAACCTTTGATTATACTTGCTTTTTGCAGAAATCATGTAACATGCAAAACTCATTAAAATTCTGTTCAAACACCAACATCATAAATCAGCTTGGAATCCGAAACTCTTAAGGGTTGTAAAGTTTACATTACAAAAAAAAATTCTTTATTTTTATCCTTATCATTTGTAAAAATTATAGGCGGTCCTTCTATGCCTTTATTCAAAGTACTGACAGCATGTTGAATAGGACAATCCCAGTAGAGAGCACATTCTGCATTGCTTCCCAGCCATGACTTAGAGTTAGAGGTCTCTTTATCGCTCTCAACTTCATTACCTCCCCCACTAAGTGTGTTCTCAATCTCTCACTGGTCAAGAGTTTTGAAATTCAAGGTTGACTTTAAAATATTTATTGTACTGTTTCATTGGAATATATGCTTTCACTTACAACTCATAGGCTAAAATTTATATTTTAGGATTTGGCACTGCTGATTTTCCAAATAATGAATTAATTTTGCCAAAAAGAAAAAGAAATTACACTTAACACATTTTCTTTTATTTTGTGGCCGTTTAATAAAATCAAAATCCCTAAGTACTCTGTATTCTCAAAGGATTTATTTTTGGCAAATCACTACTTTTAACAATGGACTCTTCTTTAGGATGAAAATTATTAATTGGCTGAATATGTGGTTATGAAAGTGTAGGCAGGAGACCTTTTAACAAATTATTACACTGTGATTTTGGTTTATATTTTCCTGATGATTGGAAATGTAAGCATCTTATCATGTGCTTGCTGGCCATGTGAGTAACTTCTTTGGAAAAATGTCTATTCAGGTTGTTTGCCCATTTTTAAATTGAATTATTTGACTCTTAAATGTTATTGGATAATATGAGTTCCTTATATATTTTGGATGTCAGCCGCTTATCAAATATGTGGTTTACAAATATTTTTAAACCATTGTGTAGGCTGCCTTTTCAGTGTTTTAAAGGTTCCTTCTGTCCAGAAGTTGTTTAGTCTGATCATAGTCCCACTTTATTTTTGCTTTTGTTGCTGTGCTTTGGGTACCATACCCATAAAATCATTGCCTTATATGTGAAACATTTAAAATCAAATTCATAGAAATAGAGTACAGATTGGGTAAGGGGTGGAAAATGGGTGAAAGTGGTAGAAAGGTACAAACTTCCACTTATAAGACAAATAAGTCCTGGAAAGGAATGTACAACATGGTGACTGTAGTTAATAATACTGTATCGAATATTTGAAAGTTGTTAAAAGAGTAGATTTTAAAAGTTTTCATTACAAGAAAATTGTAACTATGCGAAGTGATACATGTGATAACTAACCTTATCATGGTAATCACTTTGCAATATAACATATATAAAATCACTACATGTGTACCTTAAACTTACACAATGTTATACTTCAATACCTCAATCAAGCTGGACCAAAAAATACTGTATTTTGCACAGTACTGTGGATCAGAAGCAAACCGGGGCTGAGGAACAAAAGAAAAATCCAGGAGAACAAAGAGTTACTACAAATAACTAGTAGTTCAGAGAACAAGGTCTGCATCCAAAGTTAACTGGTCAAAATTCAAGAGATAGCTAAAATTTGGTATCCACACAAGGGGAAGGAAAGGGGAGAGGGAGGGAGAGGGAGAGTAAAAGAGAGAATATGAAAATAAATCAGAGACAGAAACAGAGGAACAAAGAGAACATCTTTGGAGAAATACCAGAGTAGCCCTGAAAAATGTTTGAAATAGCTGTTACTATAACATCCTGTGCCAGGTACTGAAAGGGGGAGGAGGAGGAGGAGGAGGAGGAGGAGGAGGAAAATAAATCCACACCTTTTCTTTCATAAAGCTTTTGTTGGAAATCTAGTGACTGGCTCTCATGATGTTAAATATATAATGCAAACTGTAAATATCAATGTAAGATTATAAGATAACCTTTAAAATATATAACGCACTACCATAAACATTGGATGAAATGCTGAATGAGTTATAAAGAGGATAGAAGCTCAGGGAACAAATATAGCAATTCTTAGCAGAATAGTTAAAAGAAGTTTGGGCTAGATTCAAGCTCAATGCTAGGATAAACAGGACATTACTATGGAGGGCTACGGAGGTCATTTTGGTTGTTAAGTGAGTATATATGCATAGGCACATAGGTTAGTGCCCATACACACAGGCAATGAGGTCCTTTGCATAGCCTGGTGAGGGCCTCAATCTCAAGCAAAGTAATACTATCTTAGACAAGGTTGTGATAAGATATGGAAATAGAGGCAAATTAAATTGGGGCTTCAATATATGTTTAATCTATAGTCTGTGGGACAATATTGAAGCATTTGAATAGGAGATGGATATGATAAAACTTAATACATTTACTTTCTTGATTATCAGAAGGGCACTGGTCGCCCTAGCCAGCTTGGCTCAGTGGATAGAGCGACGGCCTGCGGACTGAAGGGTCATGGGTTCGATTCCGATCAAGGGCATATGCCTGGGTTTCAGGCTCAGTTCCCAGTGGGGGGCGTTCAGGAGGCAGCCAATCAATGATTCTCTCTCATCAATGATGTTTCTATCGCTCTCTCCTCCTTTCCTCTCTGGAATCAATAAAAATATATATTACAAAAAAAAGAAGGACCTGACGGGTTTGGCTCAGTGGATAGAGCATTGGCCTGTGGACTCAAGGGTCCCAGGTTCGATTCCGGTCAAGGGCATGTACCTTGGTTGTGGACACATCCCCAGTAGGGGGTGTACAGGAGGCAGCTGATCAGTGTTTCTCTCTCATCGATGTTTCTAACTCTCTATCCCTCTCCCTTCCTCTGTGTAAAAAATCAATAAAATATATTTAAAAAAAAGAAGAAGGGCACTGGTCAATGATTCAGTCTCTTAGGCAATCAATCTAGCAGCAAATATTCCTTGATTAAAATATTCATAATCTATTTTTTTGAAGTCAGACAGTAAAGAAAATATTCCAAGAATATTTTTCCAAAGTTAATATATTTTAATCATTGGTTCACAGAAGAGGTTTGATGGGTAAGGCCTTGGCAAAAATCTACCCAACTCCCTTAGCAACAGCTGCCTTTGTGTTTCCTTGCTCATGCTGGCACACCTACTGAGCCACGAAGTCCCAGCAGAATCAGCCACCCACCCTGGGATGCAATCTCTCCAGGATGCAGAACATGGCCATTTAGTAAAATGTGAAAGGAAATTGCCTCACTTTGCTTTCTGAATTAACATGGATCAGTGATGATTTCCAACACTAAGCAGCTTTAGAGGGTCAACTATAGTGTTTCAAGTCTTTGCTTTTAATACACCTGATTAATTTCCTTTTCTGTGACTTCTAATTTTAATGGCTCAGTATTTGAAAGATAAAATTAATCAGAATGAAGATGGCAGGCAGCTTTGCCAGGTAAAACATTTTGGCATGCAAAACCAGTATGAATGCAAAGATCTTAGCAGATGGAAATAAAACAGCATTAGTAGATAAACTTAGGTCTTCAGCCAAAAGCACCATAAAGGGTGAAACATGAAGAACCAGTCAGAATAATTGAAGGTTGTTTTGATGTTTAAAGGGGCTGCGGTTTTACTCAGTGGTCTGTCTTTGGCGCAGGATAGTAAATTACAAATTTTCTAACACTCTCTGTTTGCCATCTGTTTTTGAGAAATTATATCTGATCATAGACAATACAAAGCATGGCCTTGCTAAGCTTCGATAGAAACCACAGAAACAAAACCCATGCCATATTTTCCCCTATTTCTAGAGAGCTACTCGGAGAAGACAGGAATGGGAATTTGTACAAGTAAAATATGCCCACATTATATGTTATTCCATTTAATCAAGGGCGAATCACAGGTTGGTTTTATGAAGATTCTATTTTATAATTAGCCATAATTTCCTAAGAAATAGTTTTCATAAAAATCTCTAAAAAGACTTAATAGATAAAAAATTATCAAGTAGTAATGCATTTTCCAATGTCTATGCTTGTTGGAAACACCTGTTGGATTACATTGAAGTCATTATTTGTTTTTTTATTTATTTTTAAACTAGAGGCCCAGTGCACAGATTTGTGCACAGTGGCCTGCGGGGATTGAGCCTAAATGGGCAGTCAGACATCCCCCGAGGGATGTAGTAGTCCCCCAAGTGGCAGGCAGCCAGGGAGGAGCCCAAGCCACCACCACTCTATTCACACTCATCCCGCTGCCACTCAGTAGCACTGCCATGGAGTCGGGGAGAGGCTCCCACTGCAGCAGCTGTGTTCACCAGCCATGAGCCCAGCTTCTGGCTGAGCAGCATTCACCTGTGGGAGCGCACTGACCACCAGGGGGCAGCTCCTGTACTGAGCGTCTGCCCCCTGGTGGTCAGTATGTGTCATAGCAACTGGTCATTCTGGTCATTCTGGTCGTTCAGTTGTAGAGGTTGCTTAGGCTTTTATATATATAGATAAGGAGTATGGTCAATTATTTGCTATATATACAAGCTTTGATTTTTAAATGGCATTTGTCTGCTTCCAACAGTCAAATATACCTTGGACTGGAACAAGATTATCATTAAAGATGATTTGGGAATAATATCTGTATATAAAACAAAACTGCATGATTTCAGGCAATGGAGGTGATATTGAAAAATATATAGCTTTTTAAATTTGCATATTTAAAGAAAATTGCATTCATATAATGCATGGGGACTATGACTTGAGTATACTTAGTAAAAAGCTATCACAAATATCATGTAACATACAAGTTAATAACATGCTATGTTGATATAATAATATAAATATTCCATAAATTTGTATATTGTATAAAAGGACATTTTATTTTTACAAAAGACAAACACTTAATTTTCTAATTAACATATTCAGAAATGCAAGGATTTTCATCTGAATTCCTAGCAGTTGCATGATTTCATAACAAGTGCCTAAAGCTTACTTTGGAACTCAAGACAAATGGTTGGTTATTATTAAATTCTTGGATAAATGCAAGAAGAACCTAAAATAAACTGTTTCTACTATCAGCCAAAGACCTTATTTCTTACAATGCCATACCACAATCATTTCATTCTAGAAAATGGTAAGTTAAAAAGCCTCAACGTAAGTATTAAATTATGCAACCAAATCAATATGTGAAACTTCAGGAAATGCTTCACCAAGTAATTCTGCAACTCCAAATATTTGTATTTGAATGGTTCTATATATGGCAATACAAAAGATATTACATTTAACCCTTAATATGTATGTCATTTTATCTGCAGCAAATTGCTCTTACGTGAGCCATATAATTTATTTCTGGGAAGTCAAGGTATGAGGCTCCCTGTCTCTCAATGGAAACAGAAAGATACGTTCTAGAAAGGGCTACACATGCTATCAACACCACAAACTCAATGTAATGCTACAGACCCGGGAAACCACACACATTCATCAGTGTAAACACAGGTGACCCAAGCATGCCAGGCCATCTATCTGCTTCGAGCTGCCATCCTGCTGAGACTGGTCCAGCTCCCTGACAGTAAATCTTTACACCATTATTGTATCCCCTGTTCTGACAAGACATCTCATGCTGTGAGTGGCCAAATGTTTACGTGCAAGGACATTGTTTCCATTGTTGTTATTAGTTCTCGGCCCCCATGCGTGAGCAAAGAACATTAAAGGCCAAATGGGTGAGAACAAGTTTCCCCTGGTCATCAGCTTTACAAACACAGCCTGGTTCCTATGGAATGTGTGAAGGTCTTTATCTTTTTAAAATATACAAGAAACTGTTTGGAGCCTTTTTTTTTCTTACCAGGCACTCAATGGAAACAACAAATTCATGAGAGTGTAGTAATGGAGAGATTTGATTTCTATTTCTGTCACTAACCAGGTAGGTGACCTTAGCAAATCCCTTAGTTCGGTTCTTAACCCTTCTATTTCTTTCACTTTTAACCAGAGGATTTCTGTTAGCAGAAACAAAAATTTCATTAAAGATGAAATATTTAAAAATGCCCTACTCATTTCTCTCTATCATTAAACATTCAAGGAAAATTCCAAAACTTACTAAGGTGCTTTCCCCAAGTGATTGCAAAGAAACCCTTCTAAATTGTTTGAATAACAATTTCCTCTCCTAGTCATTGAACATTGCATTGGCATTCAACTAATGACAAACCTGGTCTAATTTTAAAGTGTAGCATTTTTTGTCCAAAAGACACTTTATGAGTTAGCATTCCTTTTTAAAAAGGATTTTAGAGAGAGGGGAAGGAAGAGGGATAGAGAGATAGAAACATTGATCAGAGAGAAACATTTGTTCCGGGGATCGAGCCCACAACCAGGGGCCTCTCGGTTCATGGGTCAAACTCAACCACTAAGCCACCCCAGCTGGGTGGGAGTTAGGATTCTTTTAAGTAATAGTTTATGCGTGTTGATAAGTGCCGATAGAAATGCTTCACTTCTATTGAAGTATAAGGCATAATCTGCATATTTAATATTTACATAGAAACCTGTGTGGGAAGCTCTATGAAGACAGTGACCATGGGTGTCTTGTTCACTATTATCTTTTTAGCTGCCTAACAAAATATCTGATATATACATTGACAATGGAAACAGGTTAAAACACTGTGATTCAGAGTAAAGGTACAAACTGAGATCCATGATGATAGCGCTGTGGAATCCCTAGCTGATCTGGAATTGGGAACTGGTAACCAAGAAGAATGGCCCCTTTCCCAGTGATAAGAAGTTAAGAAAAGTTTTATACGGACCCCAAATAGAAACAGACTACTGAGTGAGAAAGAAAAGAACACAAGCTGGCAAGACTTTCCATCTTAATCTCCTTTTCATCTGAAAGCAGTTTTTGTCTCATTCAAAACACTGGCCTGTGCATACGGAAATCCTGCCAACTAAAGGGGAAAGGCTTTTTCTACCATCCATATGGCTTCCAGAAAGGAGTCTCATTCTCTTGATGGTAGCAAGAAAGCACAGGCGAGCCATCCATCACTTTTCATCACAGTTACTCCTCGTGGCAACTTTTATACAATAGTTTTCTTTTTCCTTTGGTTGACAAAATTGCAATGTCCATTGGAAAGAAACTAAATGAGGACAGTTCCACCCTTTCCTTGTAATCCCACACTTTGCCTCATGCCATGATCTAGTTAGTCTGAAAATATCCCTGCTCAAACACTCATTTCTACTACTTCTTTCTTACATTTAGACTTAATGTCAATGTTTTGAACTTAATATGAGAGAAGTCTCTAGATGTCCTTCTATTTTTCTTCCTGTAAAAATATGTCTGTCGTTAGCGGTTATGCAAACTGCAAGCACATGCCCAGAAGTAAAGAGATTATTTTGAAAGGGGTCACGACAACAAAACTTTTCAATGAAGTCAAATGTCTTGAAATCTCAGTTACCAATAGTACTCTTCAAGAATCTTGTATTCAAAAATGACAATGCAATTCATACATTAATTAATTCTGACAGCAGCCTGGTAATGTGCCCACACCCCAAATAATGATTGAAAAAGGAAGTAGTCCACAGTGAGAGAATCAGAAAACCAATTATCTTAAGTCAGCTTCCCAAAAGCCCCATTTCCTCCCTGGTTTAATTCTCTCTATCCTTCAGAAAAGGTCCCTCTTTAGGTTTCTGCCACGGGGTGCCTTGGGTATCGGAAAATGAGGTGAGAAGGCTTGGGTTTTTTCCTAAATTACTGTGGCCCCAGCAATGCATTTTCTGAAAAGAACATGATAACCTATATATATAAAAGGCTAAGTGACTGGCCCACCGGCCAACCGCCAACTGGTCATAGGTATGATGTGCACTGTCCACCAGGGGGCAGAAGCTCAACGCAGGAGCCGCTGAGTGACAGCAACTTTGCAAAGTGCCCTCTAGCACTCCAGAACCCCTCGGGAGATGTCAGAAAGCCGGTTTCAGCCAGATCCCCCCAGGCCAGGCCAAGGGACCCCACCTGCTGAAGGGACCCCACTAGCTCCTCAGACTCCCTTGGAGCTGTGGCACTGCCCCGGGTGTGGCAGCTGGGGAGGGACTGCGGGAGGTTGGCTCCAGGGTGTGTCCAGCCCGTCTTGCCCAGTCCCGCCCCACTGGCCCCCTTCTAATTAATTTCCTTTCAATGTGCACGAATCCATGCACTGGGCCACTAGTCTAGTTTATAAAGGATCTGGTTGCTTTCCAATGTGAGAAGCCTTCAGAGTAACCAATGTGCCATGCTGCCAAAAGCTATCACAATGTATTTATGCTTCTTACCGCTATGTTGGTAAGAGTACATATATTTTCAAATGTATGCCTTACCCTTACCTTTTCAAATACATTTATGGTGTGTGAAATTATTTGTTTTCTATATTTATTTCAAAATCTCCCAGAATGTGGTTTGGGGAATAAATAAGATGATGACAAGAAATAAGAAGAGGAAAAGCCTAGTAGAAGATTCCTATGTAGTCCAGAAAGAAGATTACAGAAATTTAGACTAAAATGACATCACTAAAGATGAAGAGAAATGAGCAGAATTAAACAAAGGACTCTTTACCCATTGAGAAAATGTAAATTTTTGAAAAAAGCTTTAAGTGAATCTATAAAAAAATTATACAATATTCAGAATAATCCCGTTTCTTCAGGTTAATTTTAAAAATAGCATTTTTTAAATCACAAAATTTAAAAATCAACCATAAAAAAACTCATGTGTCCGTTTCATGGAAGTCTGAAACTATGGTAATATGTAATCATATGAATAGGTAATGAACGTAAGTAGTCAGATTATTGTAAATTGTAAAGTTCATCACACTCAATATAAAAAAAGTAAATCAAGGTATACTGCATGGATTGTTCATTACCGTTTCAATGGGGGTTGGCATTGATCAATAGAACTCGGCTTTGACTTTGCTCTAGGTATCAGCGAAACCTAATCAGCTGGAAGACAGATGAGCAGCATAATGTCTCAAAAATAGCATTCATTCAATATGTATTTATCGACTTGAATATGGATGCTTTACAAACTACAATTAGTCTTCTAAAACCATATGACATTCATTTAACACAGTTTCTTTTGAGCTTGCAAAGAGGCAGTGCCTCCTTAACAAGTCCACTCTCAGTTTACACTTGGATTTATTTATCCTACTGACATTCTGGCTTTGTGTGTGTGAGTGAGTGTGTGTGTGTGTGTTTTGTTTTTTTTCTTCTTCTTTTCTTCTTTTTTTTTTTTCCTTTCTGTTCCCTCTCTCTGTTAGAAAGCAAAGCTATATTTCCCATCATCTGTCTGGTAACAATTAGATTTAATATAATTAAATTTGGAATTATTCTGTGAAGTGCATTATTCAGTCACTTTTCCCCCCTGTTGATCAGATTTATTCCTTTTCTTCCATTTCCATTTTAATAATTATTTTATCATTTTACATTAATTCACTTCCAATAAGTTAAATTAAATGCATCAAAGGGCCTCAAAGCAAATTAGCTTTTTGCTAAGTCAGGTCTGAAAGATCCAAAATATGATTTTGTTTTTTACTCTGTATATTATAAATACCCATTACACATTTGGAAAAAAACACTTTAAATTTCTTTTCCATTGCTTCTAAAATGTCTAAGAATTCCTTCTAGGCCAAAAGAAGTGTCATCACAAATCATCATAAAATAAGTTTACTTTAGAAAAAAATAATTTCCTTTAAAAAAATTTTTTAAAAGCATCACATGATAAAAAATTCACTCATGGATTAAAAATTTGAGTTTTAGCTTCCTTTTTTCTTTCTAGAGAAAGAATTTTCTAATTTCACATATTCCCCTACTATTCTTTCATTATTTTAGCTTGATTATTGCTATGCAGAGAACATCTATAACCTTATACATTTGAAGAAATTCAGTTCTGTCTCATGGGAAGATATATTCTATTTCCCAACCCACTATATTCTTGGGACACAGAAAGTCATAGAGTTTATTCCAACAGATCCCTTCAAAATAACTTACTTAGAAAAATCTATCTTTTAGAAGATAATAAACATTGTATTTAAGTCCTCAACTAATCTACATAATATCCCTGAAGTGGAGAAACATAAAGGTATTTTATGAGAAAGATTTATCCAACCTGTGATATCAAGAATATATTACCCTGTATGACGTCAGAGTTCCCAACTCCGGGTGACCTGTTGAAGTGTTTATGGCAGAGATCCAGGCTTTAGTAAAGCACTGTGGTGGGTTGAGTGATGAGCTGAGAAACGTCAGCAGAGAAGCAGTGAGGGCTAAGCCCCACATATAGCTCATGAATTCATCCTGTATTTATAAAGTGTAACGTGAATATGAAACTTTTTTTTTCTTATTTGGAAATACCTCTCAGGATGAATATAGGTTAGCAGAATAAAACATTCACAAAAAACTCTAGTGACAAGAATAGGTAAAAAGATGAAAGTTCACAGGAGAAAGTAATAACTTCTGCTTGGATCAAGAAAGGCAACCTGGAGTTTGAACCCTGGGTTTTCTCTGACAAGTTATATCCCAGATCAATTCTGACTGTCTTCATTCACAGCCACCATGGGGAGTCCTTCTCCTAATGCTTGCAGCATTCTAACAGTTTCTCTCTTTCATGGGTGTCAGGAATAAGGTATTTCTATATTTTGTCCAAGGTTAAGCAATTTATGTTTTACTAGAGGCCCGGTGCATGAAATTCATGCATGGTTAGGATCCCTAGACCTGGCTGGCAATCAGGGCTGATCTGAGGGGCGACCGGCAGGGTGATTGAGGGGCCCCTCCTGGCACTCACCTTGGCCTGCCTGGCACCACCCCCTCACTGGCCAGCCCAGCCCCCTGCCGCCACTGGTCACCTCCCTCTGCAGGGTGACCGGCGGGTGGAGGGTGGGGGCACTGGCACCTGCCTTGGATGGCCTGGGGCCTGCAGGCTGGGGGCAGCTCCTGAGTTGAGCGTCTGCCCCCTTGTGGTCAGTGCATGTTATAGCGACTGGTTGTTCCAGCAGTCGTTCCGCCATTTGGTCGATTAGGCTTTTATTATATAGGATTATATTTTAAGGGCAGAGTAACAACAAAGAAACAAACAAGTGAAACATGTCTCAGTATTGTGTATAATGTTTTTAATTTTATTTCTTTTAACCTAATTTCTCAGGAGAGAGATTCTTACGAAGACAAATTTTCCCCTTTTCTTTTTTTTTTTTTTAAATAGAAGGTCATCATGGTGACCTTGAGTGGTGGGCACACAATGAAATATACATATCATATTTCATAGAAATATATACTTGAAATCTACATGATCTTATTAACATGTTAAGTGCCAGCTTGTTTTGTCTTTGGGACGGAAAGTATGGTGTCAGTCACCAGTGACTAACAGGGTGCTTAATGTGTTAACCAATGTCACCACAATAAACTTAATAATAATAATAATAATAATAATAATAAGTCACCATGCTCAGACTTTCTATCACTCCTTTAGAGGAACAGGGGTAAGGATGGGAACCCAGGATAAAGTAAGATGAATGTGGTGAAATGTGGTGAAATGGGAGGAAACTGGACCTGGGGCTGAGACACGGCAGGAAGCCCCAGTTCTGCCAGTGCTGGTGCTGAGGACGGCTGCCAGGGTTACCTGTCTCCTGTCATTTTTCCGTCATCGACACTGCAGACACTGCCCTGGGCCAGGCCTCTGACAGGACGTGGACATATGTCAGGGAGTTGCCCTGCTCCCGCTGAAATGGTACCCTGCCTCAGAGCCCCTTTGCCTAAAGAATAATTGCATGTCACTTCTCCCCAGGCGCTCTAGGACTTGCTTTTGAATTTGTCCTGTGGCAAACTGGCTTTGGTTCTGTGGATTTCACTCTCATTGTTCCTTCCCAGTTGCTGGTGCTGTGCCACCCACTAACCCAGTCATGACCCTTTCTTTCTGGTTCACTGGATGCAGTTCAGTGAAGACTAGTCTTTCCACCTCCAGCCCTATCACACCATTGTCATGGCAAATTTCAGTGAATGAGGACCCCCCCATGAGATGAGACACTGGTGGAACACCAGTCTACTCAATGCACATAATATAAATGGCTTTAAAAGGAAACCATAGTATTATTTAACCAGAAAATTTGAAGACTTGGTCTACAAATAGGAAAACTCTAAGAAAAATAGGAATGAACATGTGCCCTCAATTATAATTTTATATATGTAAATGACATATTATACATATCATTCTTTAGATCTATATTACTATTAGATTTTTTATAAATAATATATAACATATGGTATCTATTTACATAAGATTTATATTTGATATATATTACATGCCATAAAATATGTATGATTATCATAAAATATATTAGTATTACTAAGTATACTAGTAATATATATGTATTATTTAATTCTCAACATTCTGAAGAATTTTCTATAGATAATTAAATAATTTGTGCTGGGGTAAATGTATATGAGCATGTGCACACACACACATACATATACCCACACACTGCTATGGCATAAGCAGACACAAACACAGACAATGAAATTGTTTGAGCTCCCTCCTGAAACATGTCAGTAAACGACATTATGTTACTTCCTAAAATAAAAATTTCTCTAGGCTGCATTTTTCCAGACTTTTAAACAGTTATGTTTTCGCTTTTATAGGAATGGCTAGGCTTAGCTAACCTCTGCAAGGCATTTGTAAGTTGTGAGTAAAAGGCCGTAAATCATGAATGTGAACTCAATGTTGGAAACCTTTTCACTGAAAGTTGTAACACTGTAATTCATTTGTCAGCGGAAACAATGACATATGGCTTTTTCCCAGAGCTTATTATGAAATTTCAGGCAATATCTTCAGATAAAATATAGTTCAGGAAGCTCACAGGAAAAATTCGCCGATTTTATAAGGATATTAGCAATATTGCTGAAGAGAGGCAGATCTGGATGGCCTGGTGGCTCAGTATCCCTCCTCCCGTTATGCACACACACGAGTGGGAATCCACATATATATGCACACATACACACATACACACACATTCACACAGACTCAAGGATGCACATTCCTTAAATATCCTGAACGCCACTGAACTGTATACTTTATTTATTTTTTTTTAATATATTTTATTGATTTTTTACAGAGAGGAAGGGAGAGAGATAGAGAGCTAGAAACATCGATGAGAGAGAAACATCGACCAGCTGCCTCCTACACATCTCCCACTGGAGATGTGCCCGCAACCCAGGTACATGCCCTTGACCGGAATCGAACCTGGGACCTTTCAGTCCGCAGGCCGACGCTCTATCCACTGAGCCAAACCGGTTTCGGCAAGAACTGTATACTTTAAATGGGTCAGTTGCAGAGTATGTGAGTAAGTAGATCTCAATCAGCTGTTCAAAAACAACAGGTATTGCAGTGACTTAGTTCTTGAACAACCCACCTCCTCCATGTCACCTCCTCAGTTAAGGAGTTTCATTGTTTTTAATGTTTCATAATCCCTGCCCTCACTCCATATAAATATGGAGAACATCAAGGGAGTGGAGACCTTTTTCCTATAGATCTTCGTCCATGGGGTATGCATGCCCTCTCAGCCCAGCATCAGATGACTATTCCTCTGATTGTAGGTCCCCACACATCCGTGCCCCAGCGACCCTCTGTAATATCCTCCTTACTTATCACTAGTAGTGAATCTCCATGACATCCCTGATTTTTCCCTGTGATACACATGTTCACTCATTCACTCATTCATTCATTCAACTGTGCACCAGGGTGAATGTGCAGATAGAGCAGTGAACAGGACATACAGCGCCCCCGCTCCTGAGAGCGTGTATTACAGAATACACAATACCTGGGTACCTTAAGCACCTTTTCAAAAGTACTTGCCTATTTTGCTGGTTGAATTTTTAATTTATACTTCTGAAATAAGTTAGGGCTTGCTTCCCTTTTTTCCTTTATAAAACAGCAAGTATAGCTGCACCAACCTAAAAGTTCTCTTCAATTATCCATATTTCATATTCACCATCATTCCTATTGTATTCCAGGATCTCTTTTCTTGAATGTTCTCATTTGCAAACTGGAGGTGATTTTAAAAATGTTCAAATCTCTCACAAAGATCTAAAAATCATTCTGTCTTCAGAGTTGCTGCGCCAAGTTGACAAATAATAAAAGTAAAATAACACCCCCCCCAAGATTTTAGTATGCTCATGCTCTGCTATATATATAAGTAAATAATTATTTTTCCATCACAGTTTACATAGTTTGTATTTGTTAGGTGTATATTTATCTGGTCTGAATTTGCAGTCTTTGAGAAATGGTGTTTTGTGATGCCAAAAACATTAGGAAAAGCATTGTTTTTTTGCTGCTTCCTCCCAAACACCTGCACAAAACTCTTGCTTAGAGAGCAAAAAGAATACAATCTAGAGTGTGATAAGCAATGGGCTACTGCCACACCAACACCTGCCTTCATCACCCCACAGCACCACCAATTGAAGAGCAGAAAGAGCTGGAGACTGGGAATGAGAAAAACCATGGTAGAAATGGAGAATGAAGGAGAAGCAAAAAAAAAAAAAAAAATCCAGGAGGAAAAGGAGCCCTAATAAAATGAAGTGTCCCCCCACTCCTCACAGAACATGGCTCACATAAATGTGCTTTTCTCATAAAGGATTATTGTGCAAATACCCAGGTATTTGCTCTTGTTCTAGGACAGCCCTGCTTTCTCTCCTCTCAAACGCCAAATATGGGAGGGCTGGTTTCACGTTATTCCCAGTTAGGTTTTGACTTGGACGCATTTTCATCCGTTTCCCTGTAGCACAAGCAATAATCGAAAGGTGCTATTCACCAGCTGTTGTCTTCCGTATGCTCGCTTATTATTCTTGTTCCACGTTACCTCTAACAGTGAGATGCAGTTCCCTCTTTCTTTCTCTAAGCCTACCTATTATTTTCCTTCACAGAAAATCAACATCGCTTTATCCTTCAAACACTGGAGTTTAAAATTCTCCCACTTAAGATGCCTTTTACTAAAGAAGAGAAAAACCTACAAAAGAAGACTGGGTCTGCGTGACTGCAGGGGGACTGGCTCCTTGACAGGAAGCGATTATAGAGGATGCGCTGGGTAACCCCGGCTGAAGCAGCTGTGTGGCAAAATCCTCTTTTAATCAAATAGAAGTCCCGGAGTAAATCCTACGGTCCTCATTAGTCTAATTTGCTAAGTGTTTCCCCTCACGCACACGCTGCTCTCCACTTAGAGTGTACTTGATGCAATGCGAAGAATAAAATATAATAAAAAAGGGAAGAATTGGCACATCTTTGATCAGGTATCAGACTAATTCACCAAAGATGACCTTCTGGCCTGAGGGAGGTCTTTAGACAATTGATCTACAAATGCACACAGTATCCAGCAACAGTGAATATTATAATGAGCCTCCCAAAACACTCTCTCTCTAACTGATTCCCTGACATTTCAGAACATTAGAGAAGAAGTCTGCCTTTCCTTTGGGGTTTGCACTGGTGTTTGCTATCATATCTTTGTAAACTCCAGGTAGAAATATTCCTAAGAAGGAAATAACAAAACCATGCCATAAATATAGCAAGTGGTTTATGTTTCTGAAATAAAAATGTTTTGCTAAGGTATTTCATGAAAAAGCAGAGACGCTTACAGTGTTCTTGTTTTCGGTGTGTTTCTATGAGCCTCAGCCTCCAGAATCAGAACAGGCAGGTAGAATGCACACCTGCACCCTGCCCTGTGGTCTGAGGAGCCCCAGGAAGACTTGTTAATGCTCTTAACTCACATTACATAAAGCACATTCTCAATAGCGAAGCTTCATAAGCTACACAGAGCAGGGTGACACTAGCAGTCGCTAGAACAAAGTAGTTGTTAGAACAAACTCTGGAGTCAGAGTCCCCTCCTCCCTCTCCTGTCACTTCATAGCAATGGTGTCGATATGAGGAGAGACTTGACGTGTATAAGCTTCAGTTTCCCCTTCCACTAAAATTCTGGTAACGATATGAAGCACATCTTTGGTATGTTCTGAGCATTTCATGAGATAATGCCAGGTAAGTAACAGCCATCATGCCTGGCACACGGAACGTGCTCAGCAATCACTAAGTACTGTTCTTATTGCTAGCGATTATTCAGATCAACTCTATTCCCCTGAGGAGGGATTGGGAAATGTGAGATCACAAAGGTAACGTGGAGATGATAATATTGACAAAGTCCTGGTAAATGGGTCAGGATTAAAGATATCGAGGGGCAACGAAAAGCCAGTTTACTCTCAAGGCAATTTCATTTTTCTTTTCCCCCAAATTGGGATAATATCAGAACCTACCTTAGGTGATTCTTGTGTGAACTACATGAGATGAGATAATGTTACAAAGCTGTTAGAAGGCATAGGGTGTGGCACACAGTAAATGCTCATTTAATGCTAGTGCTGATGAGGTGTTTTTTCTATTAAAGAGATGGATGTCATATTCTGCTTTTTCTAGTAATATATTCCATCCTTTTTAAGTAGTGAAGATGAGAACAGGACTTTTCACTAGTTTCTTCTGGATAGAAAAACATGTTTATTTCTCTATTTATAGCCCTAGAATTATCTGGGAGGGGTAAAAGACGGTGTACTACCAAGCCCCTGGATGTGTCTATATCTGCAAGTTTGAGACAGAAACGGAGAGAAAACTCCACATAAGAGAGGAAATAGCATTTGAGGTTTGGGATAAATGAAGGAAGAGAGCAAAAAAACCTCCCAAGCTGGGAAGAAAATAGGGTCCACAAATGAGTCAACACAGACAAGAGGAGACAACTCGGGAGCAGAGAAATAAAGGTGAATCATGGGAAAGTGAAGTCCCAGGGAGTATGCAGAGAACTGGGATGGTGGGGGGGTCTCAGACAACTCTAGGCCTGAAAAGCTTGGGCAGTCCCTGTTGACATCCGGGCACCTAAAGGCTCAAACTCAAAAAATTTGGCCTAATATTTCTATAAATCATATTTAATTTGCTGTTTGAGTGTGGAGTCTTTCGTATGTTTTTATAAGCCATAGCTATTTCTATTTTAGCAGTAATCAAATCTGGATTATGTTCAAAATTTAAGAAATAGGATAGAGAACATTGAATTCAGAGACCTTGGCTACAACACTTGCTCTGCCACTAACCAGATAGAAGACACTGTCACATTGTTGTATACTCTGGGCATTCAACGTTTCCTTGGTAGAAGATATCAGACTAAATGACTGATACATTCCTATTAATAATTTATCTGTACTCCTAATTTTCTTCACTGGAAAGAGTCACATGACAAAGTAAGAAGACATATAATTTAAGAAGTAAAATAACATGATTACATGTATGTAATAAAACCTTGGAATAATGGCCTTTTAGCTTCAAATATGTAATATTCATTATATGTCTTAACTACCAGATGGAATTGGGTCATTTATACCTGAGATATAAGATTTTTAAAATATTATATTCAGATGCATAAAGATTTAGTTTTTGATGGACTGCCAAGTAAGATTTCAAGTGACAATTTCCACAGATAAAATAGAGTATGTATATCAGGGCCACCTTCACATCTCACCCACTTTGTCCAGTAGGCTGGATATCATTTGTTAGAGCCATGAGGAATGGAACACGGCAGGGAGACAGAGATTTCTTGTAATGCTTAATAAATTAAGTCATTAGCCATACATGCTGTTGGATAGATCATTTGGGAATAGTCATAAACTCTCCCTCAGTTCAGTCAGTTTCTTTTAACTTTGATATGAGCTTGTAGACAGGACTATAAAGACATTCCATGCAGGCAACAAACAGGTTGGGTTTACCACTAGAATGGATTTGGACTGTCCTACCACCTGTCCATACAGCATAAGTCACTATAACAGGTGTGCATATGACTAAATATAAGCCCATTATAGGCTCCCTATGTTACTAGACAGGTTATGAACAATAATTATGGACTATCAATATGTTATAGATGATTCTATAGAAAAATGCAAATTTCTACAACTCAAATAATTTAAATATTAACATTGATTTTTGTTCTTTAAATAAATAGGAATAAGATAAACATGGCTAGAACTGACTTAAATAATTAAACTGCTATATTAAATGAGATACCATTTCACACTTGTTAGAATGGCTATTATCAACAAGAAAAGAAGTAACAAGTGTTGGAGAGGTTGTGGAGAAATGGGAACCTTTTTTCACTGTTGGTGGAATTGTAGACTGGTACAGCCACTATGGAAAACAGTCTGGCGAGTCCTCAAAAAATTAAGAATAGAGCTAGCAATCCCCACATATGACCCAGCAATCCCTTTTCTGGATATATACCCCTCAAACTCAAAAACATTTGAAAAGATACATGCTACCCTATGTTCATTTCAGCATTATTTACAGTGGTCAACATATGGAGACAACCAAAGTGTCCTGCCATAGAAGATTGGATAAAGAAGATGTGGTACAGCCCTGGCTGGTTTCGGTCAGTGGTTAGAGCATCAGCCTGTGGATCAAAGGGTCTTGGGTTCAATTCCTGGTCAAGGGCACCTACCTCAGTTGCAGGTTCCCCAGCCCTGGTAGGGGTATATGCAGGAGGTAACCAAGCAATGTGTCTCTCTCACATCAATGTTTCTCTCTCTCCCTCTCTTACCTAACCTCCTTTCCATCTTTCTCTTTTCCATCCACTTCCACTCTCTAGAAATAATGGAAAAAAATATCCTCAGGTGAGGTTTTAAAAAAGAAGAAAAAAAAAGATGTGGTACATATATAGAATGAAATACTACTCAGCCATAAGAAAAGACAAAATACTGCCATATGTGACAACATGGATGGAACTTCAGAATATTATGCTAAGTGAAATAAGTCAGGCAGAAAAGGCTAAGAACCATAGGATTTCACTCATATGTGGGATATAAAATTGAAATTTTGGACACAAACAGCAGTGTGGTGGTTGCCAGAAGGAAGGGGGTGAAGAGGGACAAATATATGGTGATAGAAGGTTATTTGACCTTGGGTGGTGGGCACACAGTGCAATATACAAATCTTGTAACATAGAAATCTACACCTGAGATCTATATGATCCTATTAACTAATGTCACCCCAATAAATTTAATTTAAAAAGTATTTTCAGATATCTTAGTATTTTGCAGGTTCAAATTCAATTGACGTTCTAAGCCAGTATGAATTACACATATGTGGGATTCATTGCTTTCTCTGTATGGGTTGGAGGCATGTACACCTGAACATTACATGCCAGTGTTTGCTCAACGTCAGAGACAGCCCTGGCTCTGAGAAAAGAGAGAATAGAAAGCACCAAATCAAACGGTATTTTCCAACCGTGATTATATAATTCAAACTATATTGAGTAAGAGCAATAAATATCCTTGAACTACTGCTGAGAGAATTCTAGTGAGTTGTAACAAAGCACTTAGCCATTGGGATAAACTAGGCAGCAGCTACAGAGCTTCCAACTGAAAGTGAAAAGAAATAAAATATAACTAAAAATACAAGAAAAAATTAAAAAACAAAGCATGTAACTTAATGACGTACAAATCATGGCTACCAAGAATATTTTAGGAGATATCTTGTCACTCCATGTGTAATGCACCAACTCAAAACTCTCCTTGATTAATATGAGACTTTCAGGTAGTTTTTATGTGTAATGTGCACTGAAACATATAAAATTTTAAAAAGTACAGTATTTTTCTATGTTTCTGCAATTTCTATTTACAAGGTGTCCCAATTAATGTATCATAGAAGTATTGGTCATATGACTTCCCATGACACTGCTAGAGTTTATGAAGTATTCCTTTGATCATTTAGGATGATCTACTTGTCAAAATTCAATTTCTGGTTTTCAGAAATAAACCACATTTTTTTCCTTAGGTTTTTATTTAATTAAATTTGCTACTGACATAACAGCCCAAACTGTGGACACCATATTATATTTTAAAATTGAAAGATGGGCGACCTATATGTGTGTGTCTAATAACACCGTCATAGTGTACTTCTCTCTATATGCCTCTGCTGATTACTGTAAGGTCAATTTCAGCTTTAACTTTGGAATAAAGTCAAGAAGCAAGTTTATGAGAGGATTTTGAAATCACGGCTGAGACTTGGCAAAATGAGTCCTAACATTTTCTGTACAAACAAATGAAATGCCAGTGCAGACTCACAATGTCAGAGCCTTTGAAAGGAATCTGGTTTAGCTCAACTGGAGTTAGCTGTGTGTGCTGAGACAATCTGACCTAGAAACAACTCTCTACAAATAATCAAGGAAGCTGAAGGGAAATTAAAATAATTTTTAGTGGTTGACCTTTGCATACTAGACAAGTATGAGAAGGTAATGATTATGATCTGAACACAGATTGTGGAACAATGACCACTGCTCATACAAAATGTACCAAACAGTTTCAGATTTATTTAGTTACTTCAAACATAGAATCATAACAAGGTTTGGGAAATATATTGAAAATTAAAGCCCACTGCAGCAATATTTTAGATAAGGAGAAAATCAGGCTTTTTTCTAGTGATACCCTTTAATTAGATAGATTGATTCATAGATATAAATCTTTAAAATCATAGTATAAGACCTTTTCAAGATTATTTTTTAAATATATTTTTATTTATTTCAGAGAGAGGAAGGGAATGGGAGAGAGAGATTGAAACATCAATGATGAGAAAGAATCATTGATTGGCTGCCTCCTGCACAACCCCCACTGGGGATCGAGCCCACAACCCAGGTATGTGCCCTTGACCAGAATCGAACCTGGGACCCTTCAGTCCACAGGCCAATGGTCTATCCACTGAGCCAAACCAGATAGGGCTAAAATTAATTTTTAAAGTAGAATTTATATACCATAAAATTCACTTCTTTGGTATACAGTTGTTAAAGTTTTGGCAAATGCAAAAGTTGGACAATCATCAGCACATTCAAGATACAGAACAGTTCCAATTCTCTCCCAAATCTTCTTGAAGATTGATCTGTTTTCTATTTCTATAGCTTTGCCACAGAAGCAGCGTTTGAATAGCAAGAAAAATGCACCTATTTTTTTCAAGGTGTTTGAAGGAGCGGGTATTATAAACTACTTCTCATACATTATAAGGCAGTTTCCTAAATGTGCACAAGCAATACTTATGCCTGCTCCATATATTTGGTCCTGGAAGAGTAACTCCTTCTCCCAGCCATCATTCCAGGCCCAGGGTTGGAGAAGAGCAATAGTTCTATTGGCAAGGTAATTTGATACACCTTCAAATTGATTCTCTAAATATTCACTCAACATTTTTAGAGGCAAAGCCTAGTGCCTGATTGAATGCAAAGGCAGAAAGGGAAGATATGGAAGACATTACCTTGCTTCTTGCATAACGCACATAGCCAAACAAATAAACAAGTAACCAACAATTCTTGGAGCACACACTTATTGTTGTGAGTACAATGGAGAGGATCTTACTCCCTCCCCCAAACAGCTCAAGATTTCCTTTTAATATATCCAGTTGTCTCTTTAGGAAGAATTATTATAAATACAATTTTCTTCTTTGCTTTACACTCCCAGAGTGTTTTATTGCTTAGTGTCCCAAGCTATTGCCAATATGACCTTCTGTCCCTTCTCTACAATGTGGCATCTCACCTAAGGAGATCAATGGCCATCATGGTCCCCCTGGCACATTAGGAGTTACCCTTTTCCCTAATTTCCACAGGACACTGGGAGCTGACCAGTTGTGTAGGACAAAAGTGCCCCCATGGCTGGTACTCATAAGAAGAGGGCTGGAAAAATTGCTGTTGTGTTTCTTAGAACCGGCATTCAAATGTGGATTTTTATGTAGAAGCAAAGTTAGCCTGGCTGCTGTGATTCAGCTCGTTGAGCATGGCCCTGTGCACTGAGAGGTCACAGTTAAGATTCCCAGTTAAGGCACATGCCTGGGTTGTGGGCTCGATCCCCAGTAGGGGGCATGTGGGAGGCAGCCAATCAGTTTTTCTCTCTCATCAACGTTTCTATCTCTCTCCCTCCCCATTCCTCTCTCTCTAAAAATCAATAAAAGCACATGTTAAAGAAAGAAACAGGATTAAATCATGGTTAGATTTTAATACTCTAATACAGGGGTCCTCAAACTTTTTAAACAGGGGTCCACTTCACTGTCCCTCAGACCGTTGGAGGGCCGGACTATAGTTTAAAAAAAAAACTATGAACAAATTCCTATGCACCCTGCACATATCTTATTTTGAAGTAAAAAAACAAAACGGGAACAAATACAATATTTGTATTTGCATGTGGCCCGAGGGCCATAGTTTGAGGACCCCTGCTCTAATAGTATAACATATTCAGGTGTTTTTCATTTCTTCCTTCTTTCATTTGTCTAATATTTACTGAGTGCCATCTATGTTTGAGACACTGAGCTCATCACTGGGTATATTCTTTACCCTCAGAGAGCCCAAATTGAGTGAGATTAAGTCAGCTTCTAGAACTGATCTAAGATCATGCTTTGTTAAATCATTTCTTATGAAAAATGGGTGATTCATTTAAGCTCCAAACGGTAGATTTACGAATATGCTTTGGTAAATCCCAAAACCATTTATAAATTTGGAGTTGATTGCATATTAGAAATGAGCAACTAGTCCTCTATTAATCATTAATATGTCTCATTCCTGTTAAATTGAAGTATCATTGATTTAATTGGACTGAGGGAGGAAAAAGCTGATTGCTATCACCGAGTTTTGGCTTTAAGAAATTCTCTTTTCCCTCACTGCGGTTATGTTCCCCATAAGATTTAACAAAAAGAAATAAAGCCCAACTATTAAACTCATCTTATTTGCTTCTTCTTTCCCCACAAATTAGAAATGGAACCTTGTCATCAACAGGGTGTGATTGGTTGTATTTTAATATTCAGTGTCTAATGACTGGCATGTGATAAATCGCTCATTAAAATATTCATGAATAATCAGATTAAATGTCACATCTCCAAAGAAAGATCATCTGATCAGAGGTAACATCAGTTAATTTCTTTATTTGTTTGTAGAGCACTATTAGAGTGAAAGCAATCAATATGAAAAACCTCTCCATTGGTGTGTGAATTACATATAAATTATGTGTTGCCTGCACTTGGAATAGCAGGAAAAAAAATCTGAAAATATTATTTCCTCCATTTTAAGAAAAATGCACGAGATCAGTTTTCATTAATTCTCTAATATTCTTTTCCATCAATATGCTACTCCTGTATTAATTGTCCTTATTCTCCCAAATAAAGATTAAGAACAGGAACTCTAATTTTCTGGATGGTTTCAGAATAAAACACTCTGGACAATCAAATATTTTGGTTACAAGAGAATTGCAATGTCATAAGCATGTAGTGAGCAGCTGCTTTCATTGAAAGTGTTTGTACTTAAGTGGGAAAGAACTAAAGAATAAAGGATATGGTTCGGTGGGATAAAGCTAGAGTTGGTGTCATGGAGAGAGGCATCTTACCCTCTTTCAAGGAGAGCTAAAAATGCCACAGAATTGGCACTCACAGTCCAGGACCAATTCATTGCATCCATCCTGCCAGAAAGCAAGGGGAGAAAAGGGGACTCAAAAATCACATGTCCTAACTCCCTACACATTATCTAGGCCTTTCTAATACAACATCCTCACATCTATTTTATAATCCAAATTTCACATTCACGATTCCCTAAAGGTTACTGATAACAAAATGTGCATGCTGGGCAGATAATCACACCATTTGTATATGCAATTTATTATGGAATTATAAGACAGCCTATCACCTAGCTTGTGATTAACTTTATACTAACATCAAAGCCATATGGTGGCCTACCCATTTTTGGAACAAAGCTCCCTCCTTAATGTCATTTACTTTGGGTTAATTTATGATATGGCAGAAATGCTATGAAAAAAGACTACCTCTTCTCAGATGTAGAATATTTAGCCAAAAGAAATGTATTAACCTTGTTAATTTTCACCCTTCATTCCATCCAACGCACAATGGCTCTAGACCAGTGGTCGGCAAACTGCAGCTCCCAAGCCACGTGAGGCTCTTTGGCCCCTTGAGTGTGGCTCTTCCACAAAATACCACGTGCGGGCGCACATGTACAGTGCGATTGAAACTTCATGGCCCATGCACAGAAGTCGGTATTTTGTGGAAGAGCCATACTCAAGGGGCCAAGGAGCTGCATGTGGCTCGCAAGCCGCAGTTTGCTGACCACTGCTAGACCAAATGGTATCTGCCCTCAAAACCTCTCATTATAATTAAAGTTGTGGAAGTATTTGGGGGACCTGCAGTTTTGGAAATGTGTCTAGACTTAAAAATATAATCTCCTAGGATGTACACACATAAATGTTCCCAGGATTGGATGTCCCCCACTGGAAAGAAAAAGTTTTTCATATTGTAAAACCAGAGACAGTTTATTGAAAAGGGGACAAAGAATGATATGACAGTTTTCTACTTTAGAATACCTACTTTTTTTGTCTTCATGATATTGACTGGGGGAGAGCTTTCATTCTGTCAATTCCATTCCTTTCTTCAAATAATTTTTATTTTTTTGCTAATGGCATTTTCTTATTATATAGTAACTTATGTGACCCTATCACTTATACATTAGTTCCCCCAAGTTGATAATTACTGAAATAATAAACCTTTGACTGTACAACCAGAGTCTGTTGAATTCTAATATGGCTTTCAATGTCTATGTCATACAGTATAATTTTATATTCTTCAAGACTACATGACTGTAATTGTATATTCTTTAATTACATTTTAAAATAATATAACCTATCTAAATATAGGCCAAAATTTACTGAAAATCTTTGCAAATTTAAGATAAGGTTGTTGTAAGTCTCCATTTCCATTCATAAAGAATAGCCCTTAAGCAGTGTGGCCAAACGACCATTCTGCAGGGGTTTAGCAGTGCCCTCATTTTGATTAATTTGGTCTGTGTGGGACCACTGTTTTTGCTTCGTGGCTCTTTATAACTTGTTCTCTTTTTGCTCATGTACTTGCTTCAAGTAAAGTCTCTAAATATTGACTTACAAATCTGACAAGAAAGTTTTCACTTCTTCTAATGTGCTCTAACATTTCGAAGGGACAATGTGGTATGCTGGCTCCTGATTCCCCAATGCTATATTCTCAATCTGTTGTCGATGTCTTATAACAAAAAAGATTTGCTTAGAAACAGAATGCAATGTAATTATGCCTCAATACATAACTGGGAATTTTTAGAAAAGTAAAAATTCACTATTGTTAATATTTTTCATGGTTACTATCTATTGCTTTTAGATATGGCAGTTCATTTGTTTTGTGCTTTGTGCATGCTACTGCTTCAATTAGATAGAGTACCAGGAGTTTGAAGTTCTGAAATTGGAATTTGAACAAAAACACAATGTATACCTCTCAGAAACAATAAGAAATGACTCATCCTTTTCCTATCTAGTGTATGGAGTGTAAATAACCTCTCATCATTTATTATGTAGCTCATGAAATATATATTGGGAGTGTGGCCTTGTAGCTAATAAGATAGTGGGGTTTTTTTTTTGCATTTCAAGTTGTCAGTAGCATCCCAGCCTTATGGGTACACTAAAAATAAACTATTCCTTTGTATGCAAATTCATTACCAGTAGCTGATAACTCATGACAGAATTATTTATGGGGGTTACTAAAACCACATTTTTCTGGAAAAAAAAAAGATATTGTCATAGTAATAGTGATAATGATAGGAAATAAGTAGAGTGTTACAATGTTATAGCAATAGAAAATTATTAAAGAGTGTTATAGGAAATGTAGAAAAAATATTTTTTGTGATAGACTTGTGTGAAATATTAAAGAGGACAGGAAATGACCACTCTGGCCAAGCCCTAGCTGCACTATATAGATAAGACCAGAGCTGAGTGCTACCCTTAGGAATGACGTATGTAAACCTGATAGACACCTTCTGAGTGACACTGTGATAGATAACCAGCTTGCACTCTGATTAACACTTGTGTGTTACTGATAGCCACCTGGACTGCCGTGGGTCAGAACAGGCTTAAAAACGGGTCCCCGACGTCAGACATCCATCATCCTCTTGCTCCACACTCCACGTTGCCTTGCTCCACACTGGACAGAAGAATGGCCAAACCTCTGATTTTGAGGCTTCGGTCACCCTCCTCCCGCTGACTTGACCCAACCAGACGGCCAGCCACCCAAAGACGGATCCTCCACTACCCGCAGACAATGCTACTCTTCCCCGGGGAACCCATTAAGTCTGAGCCCACAGCACCAGGAACCTTGTGAGTAATAAAATGTGCTGTGTGATTTGCAACTGCATATTTTTGTGTGGCGTAATTCCTCTGGCAGTCTTGATTATATTAATACTAGAGGCCTGGTGCACGAAATTCGTGCATGGGTAGGGTCCCTAGGTCTGGCTGGTGATCAGGGCTGATCGAGGCCTTCCAGCTGCCAGCCGGGGTCTTCCTTCCCGGTCGGCTGGCTGCCAGCTGCTGGCCAGGGCCTTAGGGCCTTCCTTCCCTGGCTGCTGACTGCTGGCTCACAGCTGGGGCCTTCCTTCGTTCCGCGCCACCCCCTGGTGGTCAGCACACGTCATAGCAAGCAATCAAATTCCCAGTTGAACTCCTGAGAGGACACTTTGCATATTAGCCTTTTAAGGTCAGATGGTAATGCCTACCCTCGGTCCTGCTTGCTTAAAGTAGTCTCTTTGCTAGCAAATACTTACTGTCCGAATACCTGCACGGTTAAGTTTATCTCAAGGGATGCCTTGGATAATGCCCCATATACTCTACTCGAACAGATATTTTCAAAACCAACCTTATGCTGGCATGTTAACAACCAAACAATTGCTTGAAATATTTACTTCCTCCTAGGTCTTTAAAACTCTTGCCTTTTGATTTCATTTTGGGACTTTTTAAATGCCTTCTTTTATTTGAAAGAAAACAGTTCTTAACTTGCTAAATGAAAACTTGTTTTAACGTATAGAATTTGCCAACTACCAAACCAATAATTGGCTATGAATTATGCTAAGCGAAATAAGCCAGTCAGAGAAAGACAACTATCACATGATCTCACTTATATGTGTTATTTAATGAACAAAATAAACTGACAAACAAAATAGAGCCAGAGACATGGAAGCATGCAACAGACTGAGGATTCTTAGTAGGAAGGGGGGAGGGGCAAGAAGAGATTAACCAAAGAATTTATATGCAAGTATGCATAACCTGTGGACACAGACAATAGTGCAGTGAAGGCCTGGGGAAGGGGCAGAAGTGAAGGAAGGGAGTCAATGGGAGAAAAAGAATGGGGGCATCTGTAAAACTTTCAACAATAAAGAAATTATTTTGTTGATGGTTTATTTTGCCGTGAAAATCTTTTTATTTTGATGTAGTCCCATTTGTTTATTTTCTCCTTAGTTTCCATTGCCCTAGGAGATGTACTGGCAAACATATTGCTATGAGACATGTCTGAGATTTTTGCTTCCTATGATTCTTTCTAAGACTTAAATGTAAGTCCTGAAACCATAAAAGTATTTTATCCATTTTGTGTTTGCTCTTGTGTATGGTGTAAGTTGGTTGGTGTAGTTTAATTTTTTGGCATGAGTGGATAACAACACTGTGGTACAATTATACCATGGAATACTAGACAGCAGTAAAAAAGAAAGATTTCTTACCCTATGAGGCAGCATGGAGGGATCTGGCCAGTATTATGCTAAGCTAAATAAGCCAATCAGACCAAGATAAGTATCACATGATCTCACTCATATGTGGAATCTAATGAACAAAATAAACTGATGAACAAAATAGATCCAGAGCTATAGACGTATGGAACAGACTGACAAATCTTTGATGGGAAGGCAGGGATGGGGGGAATGGTTGAGGAGAAATTAACCAGGGAATTTACATGCATATCCTGGGAGGGGCAGAGGCAAGGTGGAGGGGATCAGTAGGACAAAATGGGGAGAGACATCTTTAATACTTTCAACAATAAAGATAAGTTTAAAAAAATAAAAATAAAGCCCCAGCCAGTTTGGCTAAGTGGATAGAGCATCAGCCCATGGACAGAAAGGTCCCAGGCTTGATTCTGGTCAAGGGCATGTGTCTCTCTCACATCAATGTTTCTCTCTCTCTGTCTCACCCCCTTCCTTCCACTGTAAAAATCAATGGAAAAAAATGTCCTAGGGAGAGGATTAACCAAAAAATTAAAATAAAATAAAGAAATAAAATTATTAACTCAAAAAATAAATTATGTTCCAAATAATAAGCCTGTGTTTTATGTTTAAAACATTCTATGATATCTTGGGCATTGTTTTTCAAGTTTCCATTTTTGGGGGTGAGGTAGAGGAGAATGCTTTTCCAGGTCATTTGTTTCTGCTCCCATGACTTGAAATCCTTACTTATGCTTTTTCAGAGTATTCTGTTCTCACAACCTACGTTCTCTCGGCATCCCTTTCCTCAAAGAAATTGTTCCAGCTTCTTCCTAGTAACATTTTTTTTTCTCCCAGAAAAAAAAGTCTCCTCCTCCATATTATTAAGAGTAAAACACTGATTCCTGAGACTCCTTTCTTCTTTTCCCATATGTAATAATCTTCAGAGTAATGAATTTCAAATTTCATACTTTCTAAATGATATTCAAAACAGACTCATAATTAATAAAAATCAAAACATGTTTTCATTATGTTCTCATATCCATATATTTGGAAACCTGTTAGTATGACTCAAGTTTTTGCATATCTATTTAATCTTGATCTTTACAATCTTAATCATTTTAAGCAGACAATTTTTATTTATGTCTTCCCTGGTATTTCACAAGTTCTAAGATATATTAAATTGAGCAAATATATGTGTATTAAATAGTGGCACAGACGCCTTCATCATTTCACAGGATTAAAAACAAGGGGTGGTTGGAGATATATTCTATGTTCATAGGTTGAAAGACTCAATATTGTTAAATGTCAACTCTTCCCACATTGACCTCTATATTTGACTGCAAGTTCCTTTGTAGATATGGACACAATATTTCTAAATTTTATATAAAAAGGAAAAAGACGCAGAACAGCCAACATAATACTGAAGAAAAGAACAAAGTTGGAGGATTCACACTAGTAGGCTTTAAGACACAGTGTAAAACTACAGTAATCAAGACTGTCAGGTACTGTCAAGATTGGCAGAGCCATAGATGCATAGATCAATGGAAGAGAATCCAGAGCCCAGAAATAAAGCCACACAAATATAATCTATTGATATTTGACAAAAGCAATGCAATGGAGAAAGGATAATCATTCTTCTTCATTGATAGGTAGAGAAAAAAATGGTATTGGATGCTCAAATGCTAAAAAATTAAAAATAATATAAACACAAATTATACACCTTACATAAAAATTAACTTGAAATAGACCATGGACCTAAATGTTCAATGAAAATCTCTAAGTCATCTAGAAGAAAAATATATGATAAAACCTGTGTCCTTGGATTTGGAGATGAGTTTTTACATATGACACCAAAAACAGGATCTATGAAAAAAATTAGTTAGACTTTATTGAAATTTAAAAATTGTGCTTGTCAAAGGACACTGCTAAGAGATTTAAAAGACAAAGAACAGATAAAGCCAAAGTATTTTGAAGACATATAAAGTACTTGTGCCCAAGATAAACAAAGAACATGTAAAACTGAGGAATGAAATAACAAGCAACCCAATTAATAAATATCTGAACAGACATTTCATCAAAGAAAATATAGAGATGATGATTACATACATATGGAAAAAATGTTCTTCATTTTTATTAAGTTAATGCACATTAAAACAACTATAAGCCTGGCCAGTAATGACTCAGTGATTGAGCATCAACCTGTGAACCAGTAGGTCATGATTCAATTCCAGGTCTAGGCACAGCCCCAGGTTGTGGGCTCAATCAGGGCATGCAGGAGGCAGTCCATCAATGACTCTCTCTTATTATTGATGTTTCTATGTTTCTCTCCTTCTCCCTTCCTTTCTGAAATCAATAAATATATATTTTAAAAACAACTATGAGATGTCACTACATACCTATTAGAACAGCTGTCATCCAAAATTGGGAATACTAATTCCTAGTGAGAATCCAGAGCAACAGTAACTCTCATTAATTGCTGGTGGGAATGCAAAATGGTTCAGCCACTGTGCAAAACAGTTTGGTAGTTTCTTATAAATCTTTCCATGCAGAATAATGTCAAATGCTTTGTTGATACTGTTCCTTCAAAATGGTAGGACATAGCCCTGACCGGTTTGGCTCAGTGGATAGAGCATCGGCCGGCAGACTGAAGGGTCCCAGGTTCAATTCCAGTCAAGGGCATGTACCTTGGTTGCGGGCACATCCCCAGTAGCGGGTGTGCAGGAGGCAGCTGATCGATGTTTCTCTCTCATCAATGTTTCTAACTCTTTATCCCTCTTCCTTCCTCTCTGCAAAAAATTAATAAAATATATTTTAAAAATGGTAGGACATAATTCCTCACTCCCTTAAATGTGGGCTGCATATAGTAACTTCCTTCCAAAGGGTCCACTTTATACTGAAAAAATCCTAACAAACTTTACCTCAGCTAAGTAATCTACATTCACATCAACATTAAAAAGTTATATTGAGAGTATGTACCCTACATATCTGTCAAGATCATCATAAGAAGGTTAAGTCTAAGAAACTGTCACAGTCAAAAGAATCCTAAAGTGACAAAATGACTAAACCTAAGGTGACATAAACTGGATGGGATCCTGGAACAGAAAATGAATTAGGTGGGGGGAAAATTAACCAAAGAATTTATATACCTGTCTATATAACCCATGGACACAGATGATATGCAGCAAAGGCGTTGGGGGGGGTGGTTCAGGGTGGAGAGGGTTAATGGGCAGAAAAGGGGGTATCTGTAATACTTTCAATAATAAAAACAGATTTTTCAAAACCTAAGGGGATTAGAATAAATATTAGATATAATAATGATTTGTACATATTACTTTATTAATTGTGATGAATATTAACACTAAGGTAAGATGTTAATAATAGAGATAACTTTTCATTGGTTATGTGGGAAAGGGGAACTCTCTATACTATCTTCATAACTTTTCTGTAAATCTGAATCTCTTCTAAAATAAAAAAAAAGCTTCTTTGTGAAAATATGCTATAAAACCTCACATTGGCATATAACAAAATGGGGAGGAGAGGAGAGGTTCTTTATCACTATGCCTTCTCCACTCTAGCTTGGCATTTGCCACTGACAGAAATCTAGTCAAAGTCAAGACTAATATGATAAACTTATTGGAGTGATATTTATGTAAGTTATACAAATGTCTAACCACTATGTTGTACACCTAAAACTAATATAATATTGCATGCCAACTATAATTGAAAATACAACTAATATGATGGATATTTGTTCAAATTCAATGTGGCTGAAAGAGGAAAGCTGTAGAAGTAAAAATGAATAAGAGATGACACAGTTAATGGAGAAGATAAAATATTCCAAATTTTACAATTCCTGAATAATGTCGGAAATCACTGTATTCTCTGCAAATCAAAACCACACTGAGATGTCACCTCACACCTGTCAGAATGATTATCATTGAAAAAATCAACAAACAACAAGTCTTGGCAAGGATGTGGAGAAAAGGGAACCCTAGTACACTGCTAGTGGGGTTGCAAATTGGTGCAGCCACTATGGAAAACAGCATGAAGGTTCCTCAAAAAATTAAAAATAGAACTAGCATATGACCCAGCAATTCCACTTCTGGGTATTCCTCTGAAAAAGCCCAAAATACTAATTTGAAAGGATCTATGCACCTCTGTGTTCATTGCAGCATTATTTACAGTAATCAAAATATGGAATCAAGCTAAGAGTCCATTGATAGGCAAACAGGTAAAGAAGAGGTAGTATATACATAGTATGGAATATTACTCAGTCATAAAAAGGATGAAATATTACCATTCGCAACAACATGGATGGGCCTAGGGTAATATGCTAAATTAAATGTGAGACAAAGAAAGATAAATATCATATGACTTCACTTATATGTGGAATCTAAAAAAAAATAAATGAATAAAGAAAATAGAAACAGGCTCATAGACACAGAGAACAAATGGATGGGAGAGAAATTGGGGTACAGGAAAAAATGGTAAAAAGAATTAAGTACAAATCCCCAGTTTTAAAAATAGCTATTGAGCCGAAACTGGTTTGGCTCAGTGGATAGAGCGTCAGCCTGCAGACTCAAAGGTCCCAGGTTCGATTCCGGTCAAGGGCATGTACCTGGGTTTCGGGCACATCCCCAGTAGGAGATGTGCAGGAGGTGGCTGATCGATGTTTCTCTCTCATCGATGTTTCTAACTATCTCTCTCCCTTCCTCTCTGTAAAAAATCAATAAAATATATTTTTTAAAAAATAAAATAAAATAAAAATAGCTATTGAGATGTAAAATACAGCAAAGGGAATACAGTCAACAATCCTATATAATAAAAGGTTAATATGCAAATAGACCAAATGGCGGAACAACCAAACAACCAATCGCTATGACATGTACTGAACACCAAGGGGCACACGCGGAGCAGGTGAGTGGGGGCACAAGACCAAGGCAGAGCACTGGTTGCTGTCATCAGGGTGAACCTCTGATGGTTACTGAAAATTCTTTGCTTCCGTATGCCACGGTCCCGCCTGGTGCTCACACCTGCTACGGACACCAGCCTCACTCACACTGGCTGTCAGGACTGGAGCCACCACTCACACCCATCGCTGGGCCCCCAGTATTATAATAACCATGTATGGTGTCAGATGGGTACTAGACTTATTGGGGTGATCACTTTGTAAAGTCTAACAATTTTTAATTTTAGGAACTCCACTTGTATTTTTCTGTTTATTTCATGTTTGTCAGAGTTAACCTTATGCTCTATGACTTCAATTATTTTTAATATACATTTGAACAAAACAAGGGGGAAATTCAAGTCCAATATTTATTCTTAAAAACAAAAGCTAGCATTTTGCTCTTATTAATTAAAATGAGTATGCCTATACTTACAAGCTCAGAGGTTATTTGTAGCCGTAGAATTGAACTATATGGGTTAATTATGCTTTGGATTTTGGAAAATATATGTATTCACGCTCATGGGAATGACTTTCCTGAAAAACATTGTGATGTCCATCCCTTACACATCATCATAGTGTAGTATAGATGAATAATTTGAAAGCATTGTTCTGAAATAATACATATTGCAATGCATGGCTAATTTAATTAATCTTTTGAAGTAAATTCCTAAAATGTAAAGTTCACAAACTTTGCTCATTATTTTGAGGGCAGTGGCATGGTTATCAAAACAAAAATTAATGTATAAAAATTTTAAGGGTTAAAGGTATGAAACCTCCTCACCATATCAATCTCTTTCACAACTCTCTCCACAGGCACCTATGAAACAGGTGATTTTTCTTCTGAGCAACAGCCCATAAAACAATTGAACTTTCAGTGAGACTGCATGTCTGCTCCATGCTGAGCAGTGAATCTGAAGGTTCAAGGATTGATGAACATCCAATTCAACAATCTACTTCCTTAAAGAATTTTTACTTGCTTCCTTTCTTTTTCGTTATTTTTTTTTTTAATCCTGAAGATAATATAAGAAGAGCAAACCACATAAAAACCCCACAACAGCCCTCGTTGGGTGGCTCAGGTGAATGGAGCACTGTGCCATACACCAAGAGGTTGTGGGTTCGATTCCCAGTCAGGACACATATCTAGGTTGCAGGTTCAGTCCCTGGTTGGAGTGTGTATGGGAGGCAACCAATCTATGTTTCTCTCACTAAAAAATCAACAAATATATCCTTGGGCCAAGATTAAAAAATCCACAACAATAAACATCAAATAAACCCTATCTAATAAAAAGGGAATACACTAATTGACCCTCACACCATCGCAAAGATGGAAGCACCCACAGCCAATAAGGAGGGAAAATGCTAATTGACTGCCCCGTCCTCAAAGACAGCGGCACCCACAACCAATAAGGAGGGAATATGCTAATTGACTGTCCCTCCCTCAAAGATGGTGGCTACGACAGCCACAAGATAGCTGGCAGGAGAGAACAGCTGTGGGTGATCAGGCCAGCAGGGGAGGGCAGTTAGGGATGACCAGGCCTGCAGGGGAGGGCAGTTGGGGGTACCAGGCCTGCAGGGGAGGACAGTTAGGGGTGACCGGGCAGGCAGAGGAGAGCAGTTGGGGGGGACCAGGCCTGCAGGGAAGGGCAGTTAGGGGCAACCAGGCTGGCAGGGGAGGGCAGTTAGGGGTGACTGGGCTGGCAGGGGAGGGCAGTTGGGGGCAATTGGGCTGGCAGGGGAGGGCAGTTTGGGGTGACCAGGCCAGCAGGGGAGCAGTTAGGCATCAATCAGGATGGTAGGGGAGTGTTTAGGGGCAATCAGACAGGCAGGCAGGCGAGCGGTTGGGAGCCAGCAGTCCCGGGTTGTGAGAAGGATGTCTGACTGCCGGTTCAGGCACAATCCCAAACGGGCAGTCTGACATCCCCCAAGGGGTCTCAGATTGGAGAGGGTGCAGGCTGGGCTGAGGGACACTCCCACCCCCCAGTGCACAAATTTTGTGCACCGGGCCTCTAGTATTAATATAAATGAGATATACAGATAGTATAAAATAAGGTAATACTAAGCTCATATTAATAATGTATTATTTCTTTAAATAATTCATTTTATTTGTTGTTTTTGTATTTTCTCTTTTATTAAATGATTTGCATTTTGAGGAACATGAAAAATTTTATTTTCCATACTTGAAAAGCCTCCTAAAAGAAAAAAAACCCCCACAAATTTTGGTTTTACTTTAAACACTAGAATTGTTTAAATGCCACAGTTCTTGGCATTTTATACGTATTTTTGCCCAACTCTACATCATAGTTTCAATTGGTTATAATATTTGACAATAAATCAATTTTTATTTGCAAAAGAGCCTAATAAACCATCCCTTTATATGTGAAAAACTTCACGGGTAGATAAACCATTATTCCAAGTTTATATGTAACTTTGATATTTATTTAAGGGACAAGTTTGTTTCATAAAAATGGCTATTCAAAATCACTACAGAGGTAATGAGTCATAGAATTATGAAGCAAAGAATTTCAGACAAAGGTAAGATCTTCAAGGTACTATAATCCTATGATTTTTAAAATGTTTTGGAATAAAAGCCTCCTTTGGGAATCTGATTAAAAACTATATTATCTCTCCCAGAAAACTGCAGAGGCACACAGATTGTATTCAGCTCTCATACATTTGAAGCACACATTTGAAGACTATTGATGGGTTCCAGATTATAGAATTTGGGCTATTATTCAAGCTTCTCATTTTATAGAGAAAGGGATATCTGTCCTCACAGATTAAATGACTTTCCAAGGTTAGACAGATAGTGACATGTGGGACAATATACTGAGAATAAACTAGAAAGGATTCACAATAACTAAGTCCATTGTACAACTTGAGATTTTATTCCATATAATAAAGTACACTGTATTTTATCATTGCATGTTTTATTACAAGTGATAATTGAGTAGATCCTGGCTTCTTGGTGAGGGTGAGCAGACCCTCGTATAGAGTAAGTGCTCTGCAAATGTCTCTTGAGTTTAAGTGAATGGACCCACTTTGAAAATGGGTAAGGACTGTTGGAAAACTGGACAGTGTACTAAGAGGTGCTAGATTCCCAGAGAAATTAGGTGTTTCAAGGATAAATCATATTACACAGTATTGAATAAGTATGAAGATGTTAGATGATAGCTAAGAAATAGCTTCCCTCTTATCAGCTTAATTCTTCTTTAATATATAGATTCATAGAATTGTTAAGACTATAGAGTAATATAATCCAAATTCATGTCACACATCTCAGAAATACCATACCATCTGAACAACTTCAGCAATGCAGGGGGTAAGTCATGGACAGGTAGCTTTACCCGGGTAAGTGATTGGTTAGAAGATCCATCCTTATGTTATAAGAAGCATCATCCCACACTTCAAACTTCACTTACTTGTCTAAATTCTTCCACTTGGACCAACACACAGAAATTATTCAATCATTCTCTCTCTCTCTCTCTGTCAGTTAAAACGAGCTGTGGTTCTACTCTGTTGCTCACTGCCCAAGTTTACAGCAAGCCAAAATGATTCTAAATGATTTTCCCCTCTATGAACATACTCATCTCAATGAATCCTTGCTTTCCTTAAAACTGTATTTTCCCTAGCTTTCATTCCCTCTTTCCCCTCATCTCCTTTTTCTCTTTTCCTTTCCTTTTTCTTGCTCATCCCCTTCCTCTTATGAACTTTTTGCCCTCTGCCTTATGGATCCCCCTCCATTCTTTTGCTATATTAAAAAAAAATTGCATGTGGCCCTTAATGATATTTTACAAGATTACCATTACCAATTCCTATGTCAAAATTCCAACTTCCAGAGCTGGGATTTTAAATTAAGTTCAACTCCTTCAGAAGAAGATCTTGAACAAACGTGGAAGTGCTGCTATTTGGGGGGTAGCAGCAGTGAACCCTGGTAGCATTGGTATGTGAGAGGGAAATGCAGCAAAGGAGAGAAGGAGCGGCATATGGCTGTGGGCCCTGAAGAACTTTGTGACCCCATTCTACTGGACGGTTCTGGGAGACTGTCTCTGTGGTGTCCCAACCAGGGAACAAAGGAACTAGGATATTTAGCCCCCATGCTGTCAGTCATTGATCAGGACTGCACCTCGCCCCTATGAACTCCTGGCCCTTCTGCTTGTCCTTTGTTGAGCCCGACTCCTTGGCCAGAAAAGCCTTTGGAAAGGGTCTCAGGAGCTTCCAGTTGAGATGTACAGGAATGGTGTGTGGTGATGAGATATGAATGAAACAGCAAAAGTACCTGCAACAGATGTCCTCACTATAATGTTGCACTTGTTTAACAAAGTAGATTTTACCTTGTTTCCATATTTACTGTCTCACTAGGGAAAACTCCAGGCCCCACAGTCTGGCTGGACCATGTATTCACGCTGGTGAATCTAGTGATCCACTAGAAGGTGCAAAGGCCCTGTGCCTCTTTAGGGGGATAATTCCTCAAACTCGGAAGGAAAATTTATGGTCTTAAACCTGGTCTGAAAGCAATGTGCTCATGGATCTAGTTTTTTTCAGTTTAAATTCAGTTAATGAAGTTGGAATCCTATGCAATTTACTTAATTTCTTTTCAGCCTCTGTGTTCTTATCTTTTAGGAGATTTTAATAGCACACCTTTTTTTTTTTTTCCAGCACTAAAGGAGACAAGAAAGAAAGGCAGCATACACAATGCTGTTACTTAGAAGATGTTCAACTCTTGTTGGTTACTTACATTAGCCCCCACACACCCTCCATGTCAAATTGCCTAGATTAAAATCTTACAGCATGTGGAATTAAAATGTTAATATTTCCCTGTAACTTTTCTCATAAAAAGGTCTAATGTTGTTTTCTTTTATTATATATATTTTGTGAAATATATATAATCTGAAATATATATATAAAATCTGAAATATATATATATATATATATTAATATATATTCTGTGATATATTTATACAGGCCACTAGCTTAGTGGGATGTGTAGAGGAGCGGAGAGAAAATTAAAAAGAAAACATCCAGTTTTTTATTATTATTTATTTGTATGATAATGGCCACAGTTCACCATTTTCTGTATTGGTACCCCACTGAACATCAATTTTCCTAGGTCACCCAAGTGTGTGGTATTTTATGACTTCAGATTGCTGTAGTGAATGGTGATTGAGCTAGTTACCTTCTCCAGTATGACTATACATTATTACAGACCACACTGTGCTGTCTTTTTTTATAGACATGCAGAGAAACAGATTGCAAGCTCAACCTTCAACAAGTCTACCTTCACATTTTCCCTGCGGGTTTTTCAATCAGCCAGATGGTTATAATATTACAGGGTAAATCCCCAGCAGACATGCCTATCACCCTTTTCTCCATTACTACATCACCTCTTCACATCTGAGTAACCAATCATGTCCCCTGCATTCTTTTTTTCCCTTGGTGTCTCTGGCTTTGCTTGAACTATTTAAGCCTCCTGTGCAGAACATTTTTGTCCCTAAATTCCTCAATCAACTCTGTCTATGAAGTTCTAGTATCAGTAAAATTCATACTTCCCTAACATTTATGTGCATTTCCTTAACTTCTTAAGTTAAGAAGCATGTAAACACAGATTGTGTAAATACAGTCTCGTTGGCCAGTGTGACTTAGTAGCTGGGCATTGACCTATGGACCTGGAGGTCACAGTTTGATTCCTGGTCAAGCCACAGGTTCTGGTTGTGGGCTCGTTCTCCAGTAGGGGGTGTGCAGGAGGCAGCCAATAAATGATTCTCTCTCATCATTGATGTTTCTGTCTCACTCTTCCTCTCCCTTCCTCTCTGATACCAATAAAAATACATTTTAAAAAATACATAAAGTCTCTCCATGAACTACAGTCCATAACTTAATCAGTTATTAATTGGTTTATCTTTTTTCCATGATGACTATTTAAATATATTCTCAAGAGGAACTCTAAGTAATTAGCAGAAAATGAAAAGTTAACAATAAAAACAGATATAATATTAATATATTGCTTTAAAATTAAATGGGATTGGCAGAATATCATTAAAAAAAGTTGATCAATGTATTAAAGTATATCAAAGGGAGGTTAGCAACTGAGATATAAGTGGTATTCCTTGATAATAATAGGACAAAGGATCTACTTTGGGAATGCTTTCCAAAAGCAAACAGCTGTTGATGAGAAAAAAATGAATTACTTCTTTCTTTATTGCCCACAATTTTAGGGAGATATCCACCTTCCATTTGTTTCCTAAAACACATAGTTTCGAGATTTAAAAATAATTCTATAGAAAAATATGTAAGAGGTAAAAGGAAAGGAGCCGTAAAGATCATCTAATCTATATTCTTTATTTTGGAATTGACCCTACAAGGTCCAATACAGTAGCACAAGCCACTGTTACTATCAAGAACTTGAAATGGAGCTGTTCCAACTGAGATAGGTTACAAGTATAAAATATGCCCTGAAACTGGAAGAATTCCTTTATAAAAAGTCAAATATACCACTGACAATATTTGTACTGATTACATTACATATTCCAATGATAATATTTTGGATATTCTAGATTAAGCACAATGTTTTCTTAAAATAAATTTCATCTCTTTAAAATCATTTCTTAAGTGGGGCAACTAGAAAATGTATATTCACACATGTGACTTGGCTTGTATTTCTATTGGACTGTTGGATTTTACTGTCAACAGTAATGTAAGCCTAGTGAACAGATTAAGTATGAATATATAGTGAAGACCTTTAAGTTTTGAAATAATTAAAGAAGGAAATTAGGGAACTGTTGGCCAAAATAAGAATCATTCTGATGGAATGTCTGCCAGAAGCCTTTTGTATCAGAGTCTCCATGTGACCACCATGATGGTGTTTGCTCATGAAAAATCTTCCAGTGATGACTGAAGAAATGGCAAACAAATAAATCTCATTGGGAAAGTGGAGACTTTAATACCTGGTGGATGCAACCAGATAATGTATCTGCAATGGTCTGACACTTCTCATAGAGTCGTTGGAGAAAAAAAGTATGATATATAGAAAAAAAATAGATTGAAGCCAATTAGCCTGCCTACAAGTCTCTTGATAAATTGACATTGTGCTGAGCTTCTTTGCTAGTGAGTGGAAAAGAAAAAACAAAACAAAACACAAAACCATGGATAGCTAATAGTTTCAATGCAGAGGGCAAAAAAAATTTTGCAGCAAAATAAAAAGACAGATGCCCAGGTATGTAAGTGGAAGAAAAATTATCCCCAGATATCATTGATGAATGCTAATCTCATTAAGAAACATTGCACAATATCATTTAGTATTTATGGAAATAAATTGAAGAAGGCACATCACAAAAATATCTATGAGTTTTATATAACTAGACTTGTCATTAAGGTTAGGAACAGCTAAAGTAATAGATAAATTCCTAAGCATTTGTCTCTGTGTGTAGGAGACTGGGGGATAGATAGGATGGAAATTATGTGATTATTAAAATGAGTGATACAGCCCTGGCCAGGGTGGCTCAGTTGGTTGGAGCTGTCGTCTCATAGTCCAAAGGGTCATGGGTTCAATCACCGGTTGGGTTGCATACGGAGGCAACCAATTGATGTTTCTCACATCAGCGTTTCTCTTCTCTCTCTCCATCTCCCTGCCTCTCTCTAGAATCATACAAACAAAACAAAACATATCCTGGGGTGAGAATTTTTAAAAATTAGTGATACAAGTAGTTCCTATCTTAATCCATCTCAAAGGGTTGACAATTATCATGCTTTTTAGAAAATAAAAATAGCATCTTAAAATATTTTTAAAACCTCTTATCAATTCTCTGTCTCTTGCAGTCTGGCTCTTTTGCTCATTTCCATAAATAAATAAATAAATAAATAAGGCCTCAAAATAAAGACTGGACCCCCTCCCTGCCCCCCTCCCCCAAACTCTGGTCACATTTTCTTAGACTGCTCCTTCTTTTTTTCTATGATCTTAAACTACTGGTAGTATCCCTTTTTTTAAAATGCATTTTTGAAATAAAAATATATGTTGAACATTCCCCTTTCCTTTTTTAAAAAATTTCTCAAAATGTCATTTAGCTAAAGGAAGTATATATCTGAAATAACCTCTTCCCTTTCATTTCTTATTGTGTCTCTGACATGAAAACTAATTTTGCTGTTAATATTATGTGCACCAAGAGAGACAGCTCATGTGAGCATTTGGAGTATATCATTTTAAAATATTAAGAATATAAATCACATCTTCAATAGTAATAACTACTTTTATTAAGTGTCCTATCTACTAGGAGCTACTCTAGGCTCTTTTTAAAAAAATTCTAATTTAATCTTCACAACAGGATACATCCTATTATTTAACAGAAGTTTAAAGCTTTATCAACAAAATATTTGGGAGATTAAGTAACAGCTTGGGACAGATTGAAAACAAGATATTTCAAAATGAGGTTCCTAGAAACTACTATATGGGGATGGAGACTCAGGAGATGCGCCCAATGAATTCGATGATAAAGGAGGTGGTCCAATTCTGACATTTGTTTTGGAAGCTACTCCTTGGTTGAGCTCAAAATAAAGTGCAGGCTATCTTCTGACACTAAAATAAAAACCTCTTATTTACTTTTAAGAAAGTGTTACATATATATTTTCCCCCTTTCCTCATCTATGGATAAGAATAGTGTGTTTGTGTTATGAACATATGAGCAGGGAACAGGAGAGGTGGAACAAATCTTCATTGAAAGGTTTGAAAGGTGATTTTCCCCAAATCTACTTTCCATTTGGCCTGAGGACAGACTAAGTGTGCCCTGAGGCTCCAGACAAGGACAGTCTGTTTGGGCATTTAGGTATGCTGAAGGCACAATGCATAAGAAAAACCCCACATTTGTGTAAAACATGCTAAGGTTATTTCAAGAACTATAATTACGTATTTCCTTGCAGTTTCAACAACAGTTCTTCTCACTGAATGGAGATATACAACACAAAAGATAAATTTGTACTATTACTTTAAATAGTCTGCCTTACTTCTCAGAAAAATCTTAAAATTATAGCATTAAAAGAGTCCCAGTTCAGTTTTCATTAATCTGCTTTTTCCCCCTCAGATATTTCTGATATTAGGTCTCAATTACTTTCACTTATGAAGGGTCAGCAAATTTTAAGAAATATTTAAGAAATATTTTTTCCTTCACAGCATTTCTATAAATGATGACATAAAATAAAATATTTTCCCAACTAATACCTTAGTAGTTTGTTAACGTTCAAAGCAAAATACATAAACAGCTTTACTTATAGATTCACAATATCATTTTAATGTTCCTTAAAAATCATTAAAAGTTTTATTGGTAATTATGCTTCCATTTTTTGATGCTTTTTAAGCCTGTTTTAAATTCCTGATTCAAATCCCACAGGTTGGTAATATCTCATTTTCATTAATATGCTTTCTTCTTAAACCTATAAGAGACTGGCTAAATTAATGTGTAAATAGCATTGGAATACCCAGGGCTCAATGCAAAAACATAATTACTCTGGGAATAGAACATTTTCAGAACATATTCTAATTCAAAAATAAACTTAAGTGCTAATAGGCTACCATTTCTAAATGTAGAAGAACTACTTGACTTAATATGTTCAGAGACCAGACTATATTTTGAAAACTACTATTTAGGGTCTAGATTTGTACAAATAGAAATCAAGATCATTTTGGAAGAAGGTGCTAATTAAGAGGAAAATGCAATCATGTCTCAAAAATTGGATTTAAAATATTGATACAGAGGTAATAATAGGATGTTACAATAAAGTTATCTACTTTTACTGATGCTGAATTTAATGGTACTGTTTGCCTTTTACTCTGAAATGATAATATCTACCTAGAGAATGTGCTATAGTTGTATGCTTTTTTTATGTGATAATCTTTGGATTCTTGCTATACTTTTTTATAGAATGTTTTTACTGATTTGAGAGAGAGAAACATCAATGTAAGAGAGACACATCAATTGTCTGCCTCCTGCATGGCCCTTACTGGGGTTTGAACCCAAAACCTGGGCAAGTGCCCTGATCTGGAATCAAACCAGCAACCTTTTGGTGCATGGGATGACGCTTAACCGATTTAGCAACATAGCTAGGGTGATTTTCGCTACACTTTTAGCATTACCTCGCCTCACTGAAAACTTGCACACAGGTACACACAAGACAAAACCAGTATTCATATTTAAACACCCATATAAGTTATTGCTCTACAAGGGTGCTGCCCATGTTCCCAGCCTTTCCCTTCTCTTGGTTTCCTTGTATTATATACAAGGAAATTGTCATTAAGACAATTTCCCAAGGCCTTGCTTTCTGCTTAGAGACAATTATTCTGAAAAAAAAACAACCCATATAATTGTGTGAATGGATATAAAATGCACATATTTCTCTGTTTATTAATTTAACAAGTACCATCTAAAGATGATACATTTTTAGTAATTCTCAATTTTTTCTCAATTTTGGCACTGTATAGGATCCACCTGAAGACTGTAGTTTAATTGGTAAAGGCCAATGGCTCTCATTCACTTAGTGTACATAACAATCCCCTAGAGGTCACATTAAACCACAGATTGCCAGACACCACCCTCAGAGTTTCTGATTTACTAAGTCAGGGGTGGGACCCACCTTCTTACATTACTAATATGTACCCAGTTGATGCTGATGCTGCTGGTCCAGAGAGCACGCTTTGAGAACCACTGCTCCGGACTTACACATAGAGCTCTCCAGGCGATTCCTGTGTTGTCTACTACGTTTTAAAGTTTATCTTTATTGTAGAAAGTATTATAGATGTCTCCTTTATTTTCCCATTGACCCCTTCCACCCTGCACCTGCCCCTCCCAAGCCTCCAGCATACTATTGTCGTGTTCATGGGCTATGCATATAAAAGCCTAAGCGACCATTATGGTGGAACGACCAGAATGATCGGTCACTATGATGCGCACTGACCACCAGGGGGAGATGCTCAAAGCAGAAGCTGACCCCTGGTGGTCAGTGTGCTCCAACAGGGGGAGCGCCGCTCAGCCAAAAGCCAGGCTCACACCACCCACCTCCACGGCAGAGCTAAGGAGCAGCGAGCAGGCAGGCGGTAAGGAGCGAGGGGTCCCGACTGTGAGAGGGCACAGGCCGGGCTGAGAGAACCGCCCCCCCCAAAGTGCACAAATTTTGTGCACCGGGCCTCTAGTATGCATATAAATTCCCCAGTTAATCCTCCCCCCATCCCTCTGAAATTCGTCAGTCTGTTCCATTCCATGCTTCTATGTCTCTGGATCTATTCTGTTCTACTTTTCTAATAAAATGAAGGAAATCCTGTAATGGACATTTCAGAACTAAGTCATGCATTTTTTTGTTTGTTAGAAAAAATGTGTTTTTCTCAAAACTTATCACATATTACACACTCTACTTAGACAGGGATAATTCTGCTTATCTGTGTATATATTTTTTTTTATTTTTGTTGAATTCAGAGAGAAGAAGGGAGAGGGAGAGAGAAACATCAATGATGAGAGAGAATCATTGATTGGCAGCCTCCTGCATGACCCCTACTGGGCATGTTCCCTGACCAGGAATTGACCATGACCTCCTGGTTTATGGGTTGACACTCAACCACTGAGCAACAACAGCAGGGCTTTTTTTTTTTTTTTTTTTTTACCAATGACATTTTTGCATTGATTTCTAAAGAGAGTGGAAGTGAGGGAAAAGGAAGAGGTAGACAGAAGGAGAGAGAGAGAGAAAGAGAGATGAGAGAGATATATTGATTGGCTGCCTACTGCATGTGCCCCTACTGGATGCACCCCTACAAAGGATAGGGAACCTGTAACTGCAGTACTAGCCCTTGACTAGGAATCAAACCTGAGACCCTTTAGTCTATAGGCTGATGCTCAAACCACTGAGCAAACCAGCCAGGGCTATCTGTATATATTTCTTTTTTTAAAAAAAAATATACTTTATTGATTTTAGAGAGGAAGGGAGAGGAAGAGAGAGATAGAAACATCAATGATGAGAGAGAATCATTGATTGGATGCCTCCTGCACGCCCCACACTGGGGATAGAGCCCGAAACCCAAGCATGTGCCCTTGGGCCAGAATCGAACCTGGGACCCTTCAATCTGTAGGCTGACACTCTATCCACTGAGCCAAACCAGCTAGGGCTCTGGATATATTTCTTAACCAACTATTATTTTCTATTTCTAGACAAACTCCTATATTATAGCCAAAATCTCTAATCTATATTATCTACATTTTTAGGTTTGTGATAAATATTTATGTACTAAGGCTTTCTTCACAAATGAGGAAAGAGACCTAAAGAGGTGAAGTTACTTGCCCTTTGTCACAGAGCCAGGCAAAGGATAGAGCTCATGTTCAAATCCATGCTGCCTAGCCCCCCAAACCTATGTATCAGACCCCTCACCGATTTCTTTTTCTATTTTCTCTCTTATGGTATTGGGGGGAGGGGTTGACTATGGCCAAAAATCGTTTGAAAGAGCTCTTCTTGGATTATAACTGTAGCTGTGTTTATAAAAAGTGATTGTGTTTATAGCTTATGCATCATCATCTCAGAGCCTACGTACTCTTTCTAATCATGACTACTCTGATTGCTGATTATTTGCAATTCTGCCTGTTGCTCTCTCCTCTCATTATTACACAGCCTGCTATAGAGCCAGGCATTGTGCTTCTGTGTCCTTGTAGCGTTTCACCCCACTTGAGCTTGTCATAAAGCAGCTGGTTTCCTCTCATCCATCCTCTTAATATGCCCTGCAGATTTAACTAACATTCTACATAATGACATTACAGCCCGCTTACACTAACCTAAACTCCAGATGGATATAGGTTGAATACATGTACATACAGCAGAATTCATCCTAGAGTTATTCTAAGGACTGTTTATTCTAGAGCAGGGGTGGGGAACATCCGGCCGCTGGGCCATATAAGGTCTGGCCCTGCCATGGCATTAGGGGTGAGTCAATTGGTCAAATATAGTAGGCTAATTTTTAAGTTGATAATTTTGTATGGCCCTTGAATGATGTTATAAGTATCCAAATGGTCCTTGGCAAAAAAAAGAAAAAAAGGTTCCCCACCTCTGATCTAGAGTATGATGCTACACTGGAACATAGCTCAAAGAGCTGAAAACATTGACCTACAATTTGATTTATCCATCACTTCCATAAATGTTAGATAATATAAGGATAACTTTCAATGCTACAATAATAATGAAATGTGGGTTTTTGTTGTTGTTATTTTTTAAGGAAATCCAAATTATGGCAGGAACTTATTTTCTCAGTAAACAGGTTAGCAATGGGAATTTGTGGATAATAAAGAATGTTCGAGAAAAAAAAAAAACTAGAGTGAATGTCCTAGAGAAATTGATGGGTTATAGTGAGGAATAGCTTTGTACTTGCATTTAAAAAATTAATAATTTATTGCCATGACATTGGTTAATAAAATTACACAGTGAAATAATTTGTAAATAATGTATCAGTAATAGCAAATTTGCTTTATGTAAAGGCCTCGGCAACTACCACTTACATCTGGACAGGTGAAAAAGCATGACTATAGTCAATATCCAACAGAACAGCAAGGATCAACTATACTTCAGGAATAGCCATTGGGCAAAGTCATAGCCAGAGCTGTGTCCACAAACAAACTTAAATATTGTATTTGAAATCACCAAAACCCTCAACTATCAAGTGACATTATAGGAATATGAAATATGCATACAAAGACTAAGTTTAGTAAGCCACTATTTTGAATATCTTTGACGATATGAGAACAGGCGCTAGTTTAGGGAATTCCTAGCAGGTAACCTCAACATAGGCCAGTTTGTTGTTCCGTGAGTAGATTTCCACCTACCATTTGCAGAAGTGCTCTTTCCAAATACTATAAGCACTTGTATAAGATACTTAGCTCTATTATGTACCATCATTTTGGCCTGTGAATTAGTGGACATTGAGGGTATGAGAATCAATTTACCCAGATCTTCCTGGAAGTTTAATATTTCTCTTAAAGAATAATACCAATCTTGATCACCATAATGTCATGTACTAACATATTTTCCAGGTATGCCTTCTTTGTATAGTCATAAAACTTGATAAGTACATTATTAATATATTTCGATCATTGTCTCATGATTTTAATGATTCATATAACATCTTGGAATAGCGGATTTTTCAGGAATAATACAGGTGAAATAAAATATATGTTTCTTGATAACAGTGATATATAATCAATTTATTTTTTAAAATTATTTATAAGTTGAAATTCTTGTTGCATTCTTTAGGGTGATTTTATAATTTGAATAAGCCATAATCCATTCTACTGATGTACTGGAGACAAACCATATCAGCTCTCAATGCTAACAGCGAAATTTACAGGAATTTGCAAGCCAGTTGTTAATAATGCCCATCATTAGAGACTACATTTTACTATGTCCTTGAAGTTATTTACATCTATTATACCTGTATGGTGGAGGTACTACAGGGTGTCCCCCAAAATATATACACACTTTAACCGCTGATAGCTCAATTTTTAAAATGAAACGTATTTTAATAAACACTGCCTTTATAATTATTCAAAGTGCATGTATACATTTTTGGGGGAAACCCCATAGATGATTATGTGTCACTACACATCTCGACTCCAGTGTCAGAAATGTCATATTGGTAACTAGGAATCCACCATGGTGGGTGTATTTAACATTATATAAAGCAGCAAACACTAGCAATCAGGGCTTTTAAATTTGAGGGGAGAAAGCAGCTGTTAAATATTCACCAGTATACGATTGCCTATTATGCATGACACATCCTCTCTTCATTTATTGAAATTAGTAGATCATGTGTGAGGACACAAATTGCAGAGGATTCATTATGTATGTTAGATTTAAAGCATTTAGGAACCACCAATGGCAATATCAAAGTTAGCATACATTTTTCTCAACAGTTAATTAATATTATAAGAGGAACTCCCCTTTTCTGTTGTTTACAAAATAGCTTCTAAATTTTAGGTGATTTTTAATTATTGAGACAAAAATAGTTTAATGTATTTACTCAAGAATATAGATATGCTAATAATGTGTATGTGTGTGTATGTGTTTAAAACACTAGTCAGAAAACATTTATATAACAGACTAATAGAAGTGCAAATTACAAATAACTCTATGAAAGCCCCCCAAAAGGAGTAATTAATGACACAGGCTTGGCTGGAAAAGTCTTTGAAGGCTTCCTATGGAAAGTGGCAATATAGGTTAGGCTGTTGGGATAAATACAATTTTAAAAGAAAAAAGAAACAAAGAAAGAAGAGGCATTATAAATAAGAAATAGTATGAGTAGAGATACAGAGATGAGGAAATATAAAGGCACTGGTTGGTTGTGAGTTTTTTCAATTAATCTAATACATTTATCGAGCATCTCCCACATATCAGGAATTGGTCTTTGACCTGTGAGGAGTCAGGGGTGGTGATAAAGATGAGCAGATTCGGTCTACCAGAAGATTGAAGCAGATTTTAAAAGGTATTGAATATTATTGTTTTATTAGCACAACAAAAGAGTTTTGACTCAAAGAACAGGTTTCTCCTCTCAAATGCAAGATTTACATTTAAATGTTTTTCTTATTAATGGAACCTTCCATCCTGACTCTGTCTCCATTCTTAAAAGGGAGCCTCAGGAACATTAGGGGTTTGTTGAACACTAGCCAGGCTTCCCAACTGCAATCTGGTTGCAAATGGACCGGGCTAATACAGGCTGTCCCCAGAGAAACATGTGAAAATGAATTGTTTGTAGATCAATGTCATTGAGACATATACTACATGATACTGAGTTCATCAGTGTTATTCTTTTTTTAAAAATATATTTTATTGATTTTTCACAGAGAGGAAAGGAGAGGGATAGAGAGTTAGAAACATTGATGAGAGAGAAACATCCACCAGCTGCCTCCTGTACACCCCCTACTGGGGATGTGCCCACAACTAAGGTACATGCCCTTGACTGGAATCAAACCTGGGACCCTTCAGTCCGCAGGCCAACTCTCTATCCACTGAGCCAAACCGGTTAGGGCATCAGTATTATTCTTAAAATCTCTGCTATTTTAAAGTGATATACAAATTAACAAAATCCCCCCCACACAATAATCTAAACTTATTAATAACCCAACTATGGAGTTATACAGGATGTCCCAAAAATGCATACTCACTTTGAATAATTATAAAGTCAGTGTTTATTAAAATACAGTTCATTTTCAAAATTTAAGATTCTACAGAAATGAATAATTTGTGTGTGTGTGTGTATGCGCGCGCGTCAATGCCTGTTTTTAAACCGGTGACCCCTCTGGTCCAGGCACACAAAGCAATGGAATCACAAACATCAAGAATCATTTTGCTTGATATCTGTATGCCCTCAATTCGTCAACTGCTGCTGATCATAAACTTTATCTTTTATGTATTCCCATAAAAAAAGTCTAGCGGCACTTTAGGATAAATTTTATTTGTTCAAAGCTTAGTCAGGCTTCACCCATTATTTCAAATCAATCAAAGCTAAAAAGGAGTGAAAATTAGGTGAGGTATCAGTTGTTAAAGTGTGTATGCATGTTGGGGGGCATCCTATATGAGTATACAAAGGAGGCACAAGCTCTCGGGGGAGAAAGATTCTGAGGCACCACCAGAGACCAACACGTTCATGTCCGTGTGCACAATGCTAACAGACAAGGCAGATATGCCATGCAAATGAGGCAGAAAGATGAAATTGGGGTTTTGACCTCCATTAGGCAGCGGTCCCGAACTGGGTTGTAAGGATAGCTTTGTAATGAATGCCAACCTGCAGCCTTCCCACACACTTCAACCTAGGGCATAGATTTTTAAATGTCCCTATCTGAAGCTGAATTCTCACATTGGTTCCTATCTGTTCCCAACACTCTCTGCTCCTGCAAGTAAGAATTTGGAGATTTTCCATGTACTCAGAGTCATCTCTGGACTGGCTGAATTATTGAGGATTAGAGCAACACATGGCTCACATGCATGATGTAGAGACCTGGGCACACACACCACAAACACAGCAGCTTCTCCATGGGCTCAGGCAGCAGGTGGGAAAGCATAGAAATTCCACAAATGTGGTGCCTCTGGAACCACCTGGTCCAAAGGCAGGAGTGCAGCACTAACCAAATACCAAGAGACCTCTTCCACCCAGCACCGTGCCCATCTTCTGCAAGCCTCTTGGGTTCTGTTTCCTGGAGACTATTCTCTCATGGATATTCTCCTCCTGGGTATCCATCTCATCCCAGTGGCCACAGGGATCTCCAGCCCAGAATGAACTTTCTCTGCAGGAACCTGGAATGCTTCCAAGCACCCTATCCTGCAGAGCAGCATTGACACAGGCTTTCTTTTCCCATCCAGATTTCACAACAGCTGCGTCTGAGCTGGTGCAACTGACCAGACCAGGCATCCTGAGCTCACAAGTCGCGATTCTGCCTTCTCTTGGTCATAGAAAATGTGTTAGGAAATAAGGAAAATTCTTCTTCTTCTCCTCCTCCTCTTCCTCCTCCTCCTCCGCCACCTCCTTCTTCTCCTCTCTCTTTTTTTTTTGCTTTGATAACTGTGATACCATGAGTTAATGCAGAGCATATTGGAGGAGAAGGTCAAGGAAAAGGAGCAGAGTTATCCTGAATTTAATTAGAGGGCAGATTACATCCCAGGTGGATGGAGAACATCTCTGAGTCAAGATCACAAAGAAAATGCAGAGTCAGGACTCAAAAGGCGGGGCTTGAATTAAAGATTTGGAGCATTTTATTTACCGATGATAGATGATGCTGTGAGAGTAGCTGAGATCACCACAAAGAGCTACTTGAACACTCAGAAAACAAGGGTAAGTGGAGAACATTTAGGCTTAAAGGGTGCACTGACAAGGAGGAGCCACTGAAAAGACCATGGGAAGGCAGTCAGAGATACTGAAGAAAGATGGAAACTGTTTTCGGCCTAACAAAGTACATGTGAATCAGGCTGTTTTACATTCCATACACCTACACGCACTTTTGGCCGCCAAATAAAAGGGGGTTTGGTGAAGATTTTTCAATGACAGTGCTAAAAAACCACATCTATTTTATAGCCAGATACTCTTGTCATTCTCTCAATTATTTTCTTTACCTTGACATCCAACAATATAGTTTAAGCTACACATTACTTTGAAGAATCTATAAGTTTGTTTCTGCGGCAAGGCTTCATAGTATCACCACTGAGAGATAGAAGGTACAGTTTTACTGTATTCTTTAATTAAACACATATTTTCCAGTGCTATTCATTAGGCATGGTGTCAGATTCCTCGCATCACCTTTCAACATCTCATGGAGTCAATGCCAAGGAGAATCGCTGCAGTATTGAAGGCAAAACATGGCCCAATGAAGTACTGATGGGGTGGTCATAATAATCTGGCTGGTCATAATAATCTGGCCACTCAGTGTATATGAGCCCATTCCCAATCAAGGTGCAATAACTTATACACTACACCCAAGTCTCTACCTACTGCTAATCTCTGGAGGTAGGAGAGAGTGGTTAGTACCTCTGGGACTCTGGAGTCTTCTATGCAACAACTTGAACTAAAATCAGGATCAGTATAAAGCAATTATTTTGTAATACCATTAATATCTATGCCCATACATAGATGTGCGCATGATGTATATGATATGTAATTGGTCAAGGTTCTCCAGAGAAAATTATCCATATATACAAATACACACATATAGTGGTTTTAACATTCAATTATGTGCTTTTGAGTAACAGTACTAAACGTGAGTGGGGCAGTAAGCATGACCCACACCTGACAGGTGATGTGGGGTTACTCAGGTGTTGAGAATCACACACAGCTGAGCGTCAAGCACGGGCTGCAGATTCAGTCTCCAGAGATCACAGGGATGATGTTCTCAGTGAGCCCCCAGGCCTCAGCCTTGCACTGAACTAGCAGGATTACATTAGGCTCATAAAAGGTATTTTGTGGGAGGCTGTAAAAATGCTTCATAAAATGCTATGTTAGCAGTGAAAAGGAAATTAGATAATGGATAAAGCATATATTTATAACAAAAAAAGAGTGGGTAGGAAATCAGTGTAACTTCAAGGACCTTTGAAGAGCGCTTCAGAAGTTGATGACAGTTCATGTATGAAAGGAAACTTCCTCTGACAATCAAATGAGCTAATTAATCTGTATTTCACCCAGCTCAGTCTTACCCAGCCTGACTGTTCATGAGCATGTATTATTTTGCCAGAAGGAACACAATCTCTTTAAAAATATAACTGTCATGGTCATTTTTGCTAAGAGCAAAAATCCTATTTTGACATGCTAGAATTTTTTAAAGGAACAATAAGAATGCCACAATTATTCGTAAATATTCCCTATTAAATATACTGGTATATTTTGTTTTGTTTATAAACTCACTCACTGCTCTTCATTAAAGAAAAAAATCCTTTCTTCCAGTTTTCTTTTTGCTCCACAAGATCTGATGCCATCAATGAAGGTGAATAGGTAGATATGGCACAACGATCCATACAAAGACATTTCTTTCTTGGCACCGTGTACACATCTGCATGCCTTTTTTATACCACCTATCATATTTATATGGATGGCAGTTAATAATTAGATATGAATATTTTCAATTAGTCTCTCAGCTCCTTGGGGGTAGAAAACTTGTTATACTCATTTCTATATACCTAGCATGGAAACCCGATTTATCAAATCTTTAAAATTTGGGCATCACTTTGCTTAATAAAGTATTTATTATAGTCTTTTCACAGAATAAAGCCTTCTGGCTGGAGATGTGGGTAAAGGTGAAGTGTGAAATGTAGACAGACAGGACCTGAAGTATTTGATGGTGAGGTGACCTGTTATATCATCAAACTGCCTGTAGTTGATACCCCAACAAAACATGAGGAAAGTAAACACTTCACTGGTACCATGTCATCTCCATACCACACACACATATGCACACACACAAGCACCTGGACTGCCTCTAGCAAAATATAATGCCTCAATAGACATTATTTTCTATTTGTATTCTGTATGTTAGATTACTGGCTAGGTGTGTGACTGAGCAGGGGCATTTAATTTCTAGGTCTATTTTTTTTTAAGTATAATCTTATTGATTTCAGAGAGGAAGGGAAAGAGAGAGAGAGAGAAATAGAAACATCAAAGATGAGAGAATCATTCATGGGCTGCCTCCTACAGGCCCCACCTTGGGGATGGAGCCCAAAACTCTGGCATGTGCTCTGACTGGGAATGGAATGGTGACCTCCTTGGTTCATGGATCGACACTCAGCCACCATGCTACACTAGCCAGGCTCTAGCTCATTTTTTGACAATTTATACATTCTATTCCTCATTGTCCACTGAGAAGTCCTAAAATAACTTGGCATTTGTAGGAGAATAATGTAACAAAGGCACACCTATGAAATCAGTTTACCTTTCTAGATAAATACCTTATTTAACTTAATATGTTTTAAAGCATTTGCACAAAATTAATTTCATTCTATTATCTCATTGACTATTCAAGTGCCAAAACAGATAATGAGAGCACGGCAAAGATACCAAGATAAGTACTGGGCAAAGAATCTCAACACCACTGAGATATCTGATCCAGGACATGGACTGACATCAGCTCAGGTAGGCCCAGCCCTTTGGCTTCACTCTTTAATGAGATAGAAGAGAGACCCAAGATGAGCTAGCTGCAGTAGAGCTGTTATTTAGATGCCTAGTCAGCACCCTGCTATCCTTTCCACACTGAACTCTTTTTTTAAGGGCCCCTCCCTCTATTTCTTTTCTTTCCTTTTTATTTATTTTTCTTATTTGTTTATTTACTTACCTATTTACTTATTTATTTTTGTTAATCCTCACCCAAGGATATTTTTCCATTGATTTTTAGAGAGAGTGGAAAGGAGGGAGGAGAAACAGAGAGAAACATTGATGTGAGAGACACATTGATTGGTTGCCTCCCGCATGCGCTCTGACCAAGGCTGGGATCAAGCCACTACTGGTATGAAGTGAACTCCGGACCCTCCAGTCTGCAGACTGATGCTCTATCCACTGAGCCAAACCAGCTAGGGCAGGATCCTTCCTCTTTTATACAGTGATTCAGGGGATGTTGACCTAACCACCAGCTCCAAAGGTGACCCTGACTGAACAAAGGATAACGCCCTAAACTCTGCAGTAATTGGTTTAGGAACATTAGCCAACATTAGACCAGGGCCTTTGCTGGCTGGTGGAAGAGCTGAAGAAAGAGGCATGTGACCTAATTCGGGTCAGGTAGACATATGGGAAGGTTTGGCAGTAGGGACGGATTCTGACTAGGACAAATGTGTTTCTGATGTCTCTGCCTCTGACTGACATAGTATGAGGATGGGAAGCCCGATTTATGTACTAGCATCTGTTCTAAGATGAAGGAGGCACCTGAAGACAAAGCAATCACAGGAAGAAAGTACCACTATGGCAGTGGTTCTCAACCTTCCTAATGCCACGACCCTTTAATACAGTTCCTCATGTTGTGGTGACCCCCAATTTCATTGTTACAAATTGAACATAATGAAAGCATAGTGATTAATCACAAAAACAATATGTAATTATATATGTGTTTTCCCATGGTCCTGTGCGAGCAAATACATTCCCTAAGTGTTCAAGCTAGCTGTCATTGGGGCTTCTATTTCTTACAGCTGGAGACATCTTTCTACTATTTTTACTACAGTGGGGCCTTGACTTACCAGTTTAATTCGTTCCGAGACTGAGCTCATTAAGGAGCTCGTTAAGGAGCTCATTAACTCAAATTACTCTGTCAACTCAATGCAAAAAATCAGCCCAGAGACAGCTGGTATCTCAAAAAACTCATTAGTCGGGACACTCGTAAGTCAAGGCCCCACTGTATGTGGTAGGCACTCTGGTTAGCATCGCCTAACTTAATTTTTATTACAACTCAATGGGATTGGTCATCCACATTTTACAGATAACTGAAGTGCAGGGCTGTTACATAATATCATCAGTGTAACACAGAGGAGCCTTCATTTTAAATGAGTGTGTTTGTTTTTCTTCACTCCACAGCCTATGAGTTAAGCTGCTTCACTTTGAAAACTAAGAAAAACAGCTAACAAATTATTTCAGTCTTCCTTTATCACTGCTTTCATGGCTTATTAATAATTTTTAAATGTTTATCTTAAAAAATAGATAAGAAAACTTGGGCAGATAGGAGCTAAGTTAAATTTGTTCTATAAATATATATTTAGTGAGCACACCAGATACCATAAATATATATGACACACTTGCCTACAAAACAAGTGACGCACTAATATTCACGCACAAAATGACGTCAATTCCAAATCATTCTTATAAAACTAGTTCTCTTGTACCAGGAAAACGTTACACAAGGATAGCTCATGCTATGTTTAGGGTATTATTGTAAGTGTGATTTCAAAGAATTACGTCATTTATAACAAAGAAGCAAATATGAGTAAAGCATAAGTGCTGAAGTCATTCAAAGTGATGCTAACAAGAATTGATATTTATGTAAACTGCAGGTATTCTTAAGAACAAAAAACATATGAATATAAAAGGAACCAGATTAATCTTGTCGAAGTCTTGTAAGAGCTGATTAAGAATATGCATATTTTTCTGCTCTTTCACAAACATTCTCTTGTTCTAAGGGCTTGTGTCATTATTCTTTAAAAAACAGTTCCAGCCATTTTGTTAAAGAATAGCTCAAACCTCTGGTTACAAGTAATGTGTCCTTTCTTTGCTTTCCTTCTGTCTTCAGATTCTCACCCTCAACTTCAGCCAGTCCACCCAAGACTCACAATTTTCCCTCACTGGGCTTTAGAACTGCTTTAACAACAGTGCAATAAATTTCATTGATAATTTCAACAACTACATACGTCGCCCCTACCTGACTTCCATTTCTTTTATGAGACGGTCTCCTCACTCCACTTGGGGGATGCCACAGGCTCCCCGTACTCCTCCTGGCTGCTGCTTCCCAGTCTGCTTTCTCAGGCTGCTGCTTGTCAAAGCCAGTTCCGCAACGTTATGTCCTTAATTGTCTTTAATTATCATTTCACTGCTTCCACCTGAGCCAAGACTCCATCTACTCTAGTGCTTGGATTGTCATCTTCCTACCGATGACTCTAATAGCCCCCAACTGGTGGCCACATTTCAGCAACATATGTACTTCGAGATAACTACAGTGGGCCTTGACTTACGAGTGTCCCGACTAACGAGTTTTTTGAGATACCAGCTGTCTCTCTGCCGATTTTTTGCATTGATTTGATAGAGTAATTTGAGTTAACGAGCTCCCTAACGAGCTCGGTCTCGAAACGAATTAAACTCATAAGTCAAGGCCCCACTGTATGTCCAAGATATTCAAAGAAAGTGAGACCTGGTGATGGAAGATTTGACTGGAAATATATCAAAAATTGTACACTTGAAACCTATATAATTTTATTAGCCAATGTCACAATAGTAAATTTAAGAAAATCCAAAAAAGTGAAACCCAAATAATATAGTGTTGCCTAATTAACTATTAATTATGTTCTATATAGATATTATAGAGCTACTCAAAAATGTTTTTTTTTTTTTTTTAAGAAGCAAGAAAATAATCTCTTTCCTTTTTCAAAACAAATTGGTCCTCTGCATTGCTTGGGAAATTCTTAGCGAACATTCTATTAGCATCTCTGTCTTTCTAGCGTTGCCCATGTGAGAAACAGTTTGACCACAAATCAGCACCTGTAATTCCAGGTGTCTGCCCTTGTGACTTTGAAATAGAGGCTCCTGTTATAAATCACTGTTTATTTCCTCGCCCGGTAGCATCTTAAGATCTATGGCGTGTCTCTTATGATCAGCACTTAAACTGTGTTCTCCAGGATGATAACCTATGTCTTTGGGGTGTCTTCTCAGCCTGCCGACAGTAAATTTAAATGGTGACATAACCTCTGCTTTAAATCAGGTCATCCCAAAGTACCCTCTAGAGCAGTGGTTCTCAACCTTGGCTGCTCCTTAGAATCACCTGGGAATCTTTTTAAAATCCTGATTTCTGGGCCTCATCCTCCGGAAATTCTGTTTCTTTGTTATGGGGTGAGGCCACAACATTAGTAACAAAGAAACAGAATTTCCGGAGGATGAGGCCCAGAAATCAGGATTTTAAAAAGATTCCCAGGTGATTCTAATGTGCAGCCAAGGTTGAGAACCACTGCTCTAGAGAAAGCACATCCAGGTATCTGTGTGTAACCCGGTAACAGAAACAGAGAGAAACTTATGTGTATTTATATGGCACACAAAAGACAAAATGTGTCAAAACAGAATCTCAAAAGGTTTGGGAAGTTCTAATTGATTGTGCTATGGTGAAATCTGTCCTGAGAGACACCCAGGATTAGATGCCTCATTTTGGCAGAGCCACTGTCATTAGAGATGGGAGAAGGCTTGTTTGCAGGGGATAGAAATCTTAATTTCCCTTAGAGAGACCACTCTTTCATTCTTCACTGTTGCTGTGGTCATTGTTTCATGACTGATACTCATGCAGATGACCATTGATAGACTGTGAACTCCTCAGGGTCAGGAACACCTTCTATTATCAACTCTCCCCATCACTCTGTGGGGAAAGAAAGCACACACTGAACTTCAACAATGTTAGTGTTCTTTGGCAATCAACCTACTTGGAAGCCTATTTCCTCTGTATCTCATTTCTCTGTTTTGTGTTCCACAGCAACAGAATAATAATAAAATATTTTAAAATTTTGAGCAATATTTTATTGCATTTATTGGGGTGACACTGGCTAATAAAATTATACAGTTTTCAGGTATATAATTCTACAGTACATCATGTGTATATGATATTGTGTGTTTACCCCCACAAGTCAAGTCTCCTTCCATGAAATATTTTTTTTTTTAAACATATTCTCATATCAGTTTGAGAAAAGAGCCCTGCCAGGTTTGGTTCAGTGGATAGAGTGTCAGCCCTCAGACTGAATGGTCCTAGGTTTGATTCCAGTCAAGGACATATACCTAAGTCGAAGGATCATCCATGCTGGATGATCCAGGCATGTGCAGGAGGCAACCAATCAGTGTGTCTCACATCGATGCCTCTCTCTCTCTCTCTCTCTCTTCCTCCCCACTCTTTTCCACTCTCTTTAGGAATCAATGGGAAAATATCCTCAGGTGAGGATTAACAACAAAAAAATTTGAGAAAAGATATTATCTCAGATAGAACAAAATGAATCAGAAATTTCAAATAATATGTTTTCTATACTAAAAGTAGCCATCATTTTCTTGTTGACTTATAATGCCTTGTACTGAACTTTAACCCTTAATAGCTATTTTTTAAAATATTTTATTGATTTTTTACAGAGAGGAAGGGAGAGAGGGAGAGATAGTTAGAAATATCGATGGGAGAGAAACATCGATCAGCTGCCTCCTGCATATCCCCCACTGGGGATGTGCCCACAACCGAGGTACATGCCCTGGACCAGAATCGAACCTGGGACCTTTCAGTCCGCAGGCTGACGCTCTATCCACTGAGCCAAACCGGTTAGGGCCTTAATAGCTATTTTTAAAAACTATTTTAGATTAATGCACTTGATATTTTTGTGACCTAAATTTCTTCTGTTTCTTCTCAATGTAGGTCACTTTCAATATTCTATCGCCAGTTAAAGTATTGTTTTCATAAAATCCCAACTCTAAATCAGATTTATATCATCTTGAAAAAGTTCAGCTATTGCAATTATAATTTGTCATTGTCTTGCTTTTGTTTTTTCATAACATTGAAGCATTACATGTTATTTCAATAAAATAAAATATCTTAGGGGATGCCAATTCTGACCTTGCTAAAATCTAGTGGAGAAAGGCATGAAAGTTGCTTTCATTTCTTGCATTTAACATCCTGGGAAAATTCAGCTTCTTCTGGAAACTGACAGTTAGTCATTAAGTAATGTAGGCTTTATATTCAAGGATAATTTGCTATCCTGAAAATGAGCTAGATTTCGAACAGTTCTTTGATCTGCATATATTGTGCCATTGAATACACATAGAAGGTATATAGATCGCACATTCTTTCTTTGGAGAGCCTAAAAATTGTTTATGGCCCAGAATTTTTGCCTTGGTCATGATGTAGTAACATTGTTCTAAATCAAGTCATTTGACAGTTCCATCAGCTGAATTAACTTTCCAATTTTCTTTCATGGCCTTTTATTTCGTGAATAATTTTTAGCATATTTTTTGTGGTGGGAGTGTCATTTGGCCAAGTGTACACAAACATATATGCATATATGCATAACACATGGACACAGACAATTGTGTGGTGAAAGCCTGGTGGGGGGACAGGTGCAGGGTGGAGGGGGTCAATGAGGAAAAAAGGGGATATCTTCATGATAAAGATAAATTTTTAAAAAAATTAAAGTCACATTAAATCACTATGTCACTATTAACACAAAATTACATAATTCTCATTTTCTAAGTGAAATATGAAATCAGGTGTTATAGATAAACTAGAAGCCTGATGCATGAATTCGTACACAGGTGGGGTCCAGCTGGCCCGCACCGATGGGGCCCATCGGGCAGGGCCGATGGTGGGGAGGGGCCACAAGCGGTTGGTCGGCCGGCCCCACCCCCAATCAGGGTGTTGGGAGCCAATTGGGGCCCAGATCAGGCTGGTTGGCTGCTGCAGTGCGCATCATATCCACCGATCGTTTTGGTTGTTCTGCCGTTCAGGTTTCTGGGCTTTTATATATATGGATTATCCCTGATAAATTCTCACTGCTATAAAATTATCCCTATAGATTAATAAATCATTAGAGCTAAACATTAACATTTAGTGTTTACATATTAGTATTTAGCATGTTTAAAAATCATTTTGAAAAGTGTATGCCTTAGGGATAGGAAATATAATTGGTAATGTGAGGGAGAAAAAGTGATTCGGGGTCAATTTTGGACATGCTACCTTGGTTGGATCTAAAAATCACAGAATTCTAAACAGCACATTGCAGTGTTATTTCCAATAGCCAAGATATGGAAGCAACCCAAGTGCCCATCAATAGAGGACTGGATAATAGAAGGTGTTCCTAACTAAGGAGTTCACAGTCTATAAATGCTTATATGCATAAGTAGCTATAATGATGCAAGGATGACCACAGCAACAATGAAGAATAAAAGAGTAGTCTCTTGAAGGGACATTAAGTCAGTGAGAGAAAGGCAAATATCACATGATTTCACTTATATGTGGATTCTAAAGAACAATATAAATGAACAAACAAAACAGAAGTAGACTCATAGATACAGAGAACAGACTGATGGTTGTAAGAAGGGAGGGGAGTTGGGGAACTGGGTGAAAAATGTGAAGGGACCGAGAAGTACAGATTGGTAGTTACAGAATAGTAGTCAAGGGGATGTAAATTACAACATATGGAATATAGTCAATAATATTTAATAACTATGTACAGTGTCAGGTGAGTACTAGAAATACCAGGGGGAAAACTCTGTAAAGTATATGATTGTCTAACCACTATGCTGTACATCTGAAACTAGTACAAAATAATATTAAATGGAAACTGTAATTGAAAAATAATAAATAAATAAATACATAAAAACAGCTAAGAGCATCACGTAAGAGTTGGAAAATAGGATCTGGATGAGTCTCAGCAGATTGTGCATTAAAGATGTGAGGGTTTACCCTCTGCATAGTACACAGACTGAGAAACTTTAAGGCAAGCTGTTATTTTCAATGCTAATAAATTATTTGTATCATGTGTTAATGCTGTACTTAAAATCACATTCTATATTCCAGTCAATGCCATTTAGAAGTTTTGGTTGCCTCTTAAGATTTAGATGAGGGTGATGGAATGAAACAGCTTGTATGTATAGTAATTCTGAATCTCCTCCTGTCCCCCAGTCTGTGCAATGACCAGTGATGAGCTGCCTATCATTTAAGGAGTGGGTCTCCAGTGGGCATTCAGCAGCAAACTACTCCCTTTGACTGATTTGAGAACTTAAGTGAAGATTAAGAGTTTGCTGAATTTGTGAAGCTTCCTTGAGGGTTGCAAACACTATTTACCATAATACTAACTTCTTAGTGGGCTGGCATTTTGGCACGCAAAGAGGTCTGAAGTGTTTCATATTATGACATTCTCATTAGTCAAGGTAAGTTGTGTAGGTTCCTATTATTTTCAATACAATCCATCTTTAAGATATCTATAGCTGTTGGCTTATTTATGTTTAAAAATTCTATCATATCTTTCCATTAGAGAGCTCAGCAGGGAATGAGATTTTGAGGAGTAGCTATTTGAGGCTGTATACAAATAACCCTTGTTTAGAAAATGTTTAACACAAAAGTCTTTCTGAGAGGAAATCATGTCTTGACTACTTACCCAAGTGAAATATCTCAAGACCCAAAATTTCTGGTTGGATCAAACATGCGATGAACTCATCTAGAGAAAGTAATTTCATACCATCATAGTCAGTGGTTTTAACCAGCTAGAGTATTTTAGTAGATCAGCAATAATCTCAAAGTGAAACAGTTTAGCCATAATTTTGGAAACCCAAATAAAAGGTTATGGTATGGCCATGTGTTATCATTGAAGATTATTTAAAGAGTTTTCCCATATGGAGAGTGTTACAAAGCATACGCTTAGAAGTAGAAAATATTGAAAGAGGAATTGAAGAAACAAGGATATAAAAAAAAACAACTGACTTAATTCTTGTTTAATAGATTCTGTGGCAAGTATCAAAGACACAGCTATAAATATGGTACATATTGCATAGTATGCACCTAGAGTTTACATCCTGGTGCCTACCATGTAAAGCAAGCATGTCAAACTCGTGGGCCATGGGTCGCATGCCTCTTTTATTTGGCCCATGTTAGCCTTTGAGTTTGACATGCTTGAAGTAAGGGTTGGATGATGTTGCACATGGCAGTTCATTTCTTGAAATCTTAAATATTCTCATTTATAAAATGACATTTAAGTAATCTATACTATAAAAGGGTAATATGCTAATGAGACCAGGAGACCTTCTGGACATCCTTCCGGACAAAGCCATGGTGATGGGACCGAGGCAGAGGTGGTTAGGGGCGATCAGGCCAGGAGGGATGGGGCCTAAACCACCAGTCGGACATCCTCTGAGGGGTCCCAGATTGTGGAGGGTGTAGGTCGGGTTGATGGACACCCCCCCTCCATGCATGAATTTCATGCACCGGGCCACTATTACTTACAAAAGAGGGCACATAAAAATGTCTAGAGATAGTAAGTATTCAGTGAATGAGTAATAGTAGAAACAAAATGTAAATGCATTGAGCCTTGTATTTCTTATGGAATTCCTTCTTCTTTCCAAAATAGCATGATGTTACTTAAAACAATCCAGGGTCTCATTTGTAAAACAAATCCTATAGAAGATTCCTATGTATCTTATTTGAACGTGTTTTTCTGAGCAGAGGACAAACAACCTGCAGGTGTCTAAAGTGAAGAGTGGGATCCAGGCAACAAATACTACTGTGTAATTAAAAATTAAACATCCAATGCCTCAGGTTTCATCTGAACAAAATTCAATACAGACTCACTAATTGACACGTGGGGAAATGGAGAGTTAATACTAGCTTCAGGCAAAATGATCTCACTGAACTAAGAATACTCAGTTTAAATTCCAGTTGTTGGGGTTACTCTTTCAAAAATGTAAGTTATCAGCAGCAACACTTTAACACTATGAAATAAACCAGGCACAAATCATTAAGAGGATTAAAATAATAAGCAAACATAAAAAATTAAAAGTATAGTCCATAGAGAGAACCTTGTGATGGTGTCAGTGGAGCAATAACTCTGACCTGGGTTCTGAAGGCCCCATCCCTCCCAAGCTGCTCTAAGTCATGAAACCAAAACAAAATCATGGATCTTGCTTTTTTTATTTTCAAAAGTAGTGAAAATTAACTTCAATATTGTTGTATCCATTATAATTAAAAGTTAAATATGTTCAAACCTAAATTGTTTATTTTAAATAGGCAAGGGAAATTGCTTTATGGATGTTGTTAGCCCCCATATACTTATTCAATCATTTTAACAATACTAAGCTTCTATTGTATGTTACCCAAATAGAAAGCCACATTTTTTTATGTTGAAAGTTTTTATTTTCTGTGTGTGTATTTTAACTTTAATTAGGCAAACCAAATTTTTAAAAATCTAATAAGACGATAGCTTTGATATCCTATATAATAAAAGCGTAATATGCAAATCGATTGAACGACAAGACCACCAGCAGAATGACCAGTCGCTATCACGTGCATTGACCACCAGGGGGCAGATGCTCAATGCAGTAGCTTCCCCCAGCCCACAGACCCCAGGCCAGCCAAGGCATGTGCCAACGGGGGCCCCCTGATCAACCTGCCAGTCACCCTACAGAGGGAGGCAACCAGTGGCAGCAGAGGAGCGATTGGGGAGTAGGGCTGGCCAGTGGCGGGCCAGCGCCGCCCCACAATTATCCCGCCAGGCGCCTCCCACAGCAGCAGTGTGGGGCGGGGCTGGTGAGCGGGGGCCCCGGATTGCCCCACTGGTAGCCCCACAGATGGGCCCTGATGGCTGGCCAGTCTTATGGACCCTACCCGCGCACGAATGTTGTGCACCAGGCCCCCTTCTAGTTGTGATAAAAATGTTAGATTACTCAAAATGATTGCCCCCATTATATTCTATAATCATGGTAGAAGTGCTTTAAAATTTGAATTTGATAAATAGAAACTAGGTTTGTGAAGTTCAGCATATAGTCTTGAGGTAAATGTTGATCAACTTAGGCAAATCTTCCTGCAAGAGAGAAGCTTTAAATCAGGTCTCAGCACATATATAAAAACAAACTGCAAAGAAAACAGAAGCCACACATATCTATCTCTGTATAGCCATGCAAACAATAATCTTTTCTTTACTTTTATTGGTTAACTACTTTTTTTAATAAGCAATGGGCTCATTGAATCCACTCTACATCCTTTAAGTATAAAAATAAATTATATAAGAATTTCTTAAATTTTTTAGGCTGATGTAATTTATTTATTTATTTATTTATTTATTTATTTATTTATTATTGCTTAAAGTATTACAAAGGGTATTACATATGTCTCCTTTTTTCCCCCACCCTTGACATTCCCCTGGCCTCCCCTACCCCCCAGTGTCATATGTCCATTGGTTATGCTTATATGCATGCATATAAGTCCTTCAGTTGTTCTCTTACCCCCCCCTTCCTCCTGCCCCCCTACCCTCCCCGGCCTTCCCACTGCAGTTTGACAGTCTGAGGAAGCTCTGCCTCTGTATCTATTTTTGTTCATAAGTTTATAATGGTCTTTATTATCCATGAATGAGTGAGATCATGTGGATTTTTCCCTTCATTGACTGGCTTATTTCACTTAGCATAATGCTCTCCAGTTCCATCCATGCCGTTGCAAATGGTAAGAGTTCCTTCTTTTTTATAACAGCGTAGTATTCCATTGTGTAGATGTACCACAGTTTTCTAATCCATGCATAGGCTGATTTAATTTAGATACCTAAGCTACACATAGAACTTCACATTTATAAAAAGAGGTATTGCCAAGTGATAAAATTGTCAGGTATTAATTAACACTGTTCTTGATTTGGTAATTCCAAATGAAAGCCTGGAAAATTGAAATGGTGTAGCATCGGCAGCCTTTATTATGGGATCCTCATCATTTTTAGTATCTGGAGATTTTATCAGTCATTTAAATATATTATTTTATTTAAAAATAAGACAGAGTATTTCTATTTCACTAAGTACATAAAACTAGAAAAATGTTATTTTCCACGTTGATAAATATCAATGCACTATCTTATAAAGTTGCTATGATCTGAACGTGTCTGTCCCCACAAAATTCATGTGTTAAAATCTTAATGCCCAATATGATGGCATTAAGAGGTGGGGCTTTGGGACATGGTCAGGTGATCAGGGTGAAGCCTTTATGAATAGATTAGTGTTCTTAAAAAAGAGACCCCACAGAGCTCCCTAGCCCCTTCCAGCAAGAAGTCAGAAGTCTGAATCCTAGAAGAAGGTCCTTAGTGGACCAGGAGTGCACCCTGATCAGATACTTCCAGCCTCCGGAACTGTGAGAAATAACTTTCTGCTGTTTCTCAGCTACCCAGTCTGTGGTATGTGGTTATAGCAGCTCATACAAACTTGGGCAGAAGCCATTTCTGGAACTCCAGAATCTGGGGACAGGTAAAACAAGGAGTGCCTGCATATAAATCCTTGGGAAAATGAGAAAAAAAAAAAAAAAAAAAGTAGAGAGATGGGGAGTAGTGCTCCTAAGTCCCCAGGTGTTCATGTCCCTATTTAGTAAACATGTAGGAAAAAGACTTCAACTTCCTGGCCTTGGGGATATTAGCAAAATTATCACTGTCTGTGCCAGAAGGAAACACCAATATGATGCGTTACTGCTTAAAATATCACAATCACAACCACCAAGGATCAAGAGAATATTTAGAGAGAGAGAGGATGAGGAACCCTGATGTACCTGTCTGATCAACTCTGGGGCTCACAGCAAACACAGCTATGATTGCTGCCCACACCCTTGATTCTTCCCAGGTTGGTCTTGTCAAGGACACTGGAGGTTACATAAATTTGAATAATTTTAGGATGTCCACATCACTATGGAGAAATACTTAATCTCTAAGAATGTAGAAGGTGGATGGTGGTTAGGGGAATTCTCTCTTTTAAATAGAGCTTTCCTTCACAAACTTCTTTGTAATGTTTCAAGTCTATTCAATAATGATTCGAGATAGAAATATAATGGCCACCTGGAAAGAAAATCCAGTACATCTTATCATCTTATCACATGGGAGTCACAGATTCCCAATTCTCCATACATTAGCTCTCCTCTGAATCCTTTTAGTGACTTAACAAGGTTGTATATTCTGTGACAGTATCCAGTTCTTCACTGTCATGGTCTCCTACTGCAAATTACAAACAGATGTTTGTTGCTTTCAAGCCAGATGCCAGCACACCAGCAGGTGTTGTAGCCTATTTATTTGTACACAGAATATGCCACAGCCTTGAATCCCAATGAAGGTGTGTCTTCACCTTCCTCTTATGTTCACCTCCTGCCTTTCCTTTTTCTGTTCTGTAAGCCATTCTACAGATAAGACTTCAGCCTTTCAGTCATTATTTGTGTGTCAAAATGGCCCAATATGATTTGCCAAAATGAACTGCCATGTGGTTTCCAGAAACTTGAAGTCTTATATTTTTTTCTACTAACTCTAGAAAGTTTTTTATTGCCTGAGAGACTCCGGTGATAAAATTTTGTTACATTCCATTCAAACTTGGTTCCCACTGATAACATATTTCAGTTTCACAGCTGACAATCTGGCCTTTTCCACGAGTATTAAAATTCCCGCAAAGAGAAATCACCTCTGATGCCCCTCTCCTTTGGATAACTAGACTAAATTAATGGGTCAGAGTAAATGAGATTTACTTAAATATACTACAGTAATTATTAGATCAGTCCTGAGTGTTGGATTCTTTAAAATCCCTTGCCAAATGATTACAGGTAAATATTTACTCAAAAGAAGTAGGCTTTTAAAAAACAGTTTTCCTTCTGAAATATTAGTGTTTAAAATATATCACCCAAGTGGAAAGTGAGAAGTCTCCATAGAGGCTGAGGCTGTTGGGGTTCTATGTTTGTATTCTAAGCCACTGGGTCTTTTGTCAAAACCAATCTCTCTCTGACATAGCAATGCAGGAGAGGGAAAATGAAGGGGGAAAAAAGGGAAAGAATGTTTGCAGATTTGCTTGACACCCTGCTGCTTCCAGATAGGGTTTTAACCCAGAAGTAGCAATGTCTAGGACTGAGGAAAAATTCACTAATTCTATCAACCATCAAGTGAGTCATTATTTACCATTCCTACTACTTTCAAAAAATTAAGACAAATGAATTAAATATCTGTTTTACAGATATTTTAAAAGCAAATATGTTCTATTTATGAACCAGTAAGCAGAAATGAACGTGGTATCCTTGACCTTGTTAAAACAATTCAACTTTATGTCAAAAGTAGAATTAAGTCATTTATTACATGGCTATGTGCAAATGTGCCTGTGTGTGTGTGTACAAAATCCATAACAACAAAACAATCAAAATAAACCACTGAATTTCATGAAGAAAAATGAGTGTTATTTTGTGTGTATTTAATTATTTATAATAATTATTTATTTATTTAAAAGAAGAGAGAAGTGAAGGGATAGCCAAGTGTCAGAAATACTTCACATGCTAGGATCATGACATCCCAGGTCTGGAGTGAAGCCGAGAGATCTTTATTCCCTCCATTCCCAAGGTCTGAATCCCCTCAGTGATAAACCCTGGTCTTGTATGTCTGAGACTAAAACTATGCAATGATGAAAAGTATTCATCCTCCTAAATATTTACTCTTAGTTGTACTCTCTGTCATACAATAGACTAAATCCAAAATGTTGCCCTAACCGGTTTGGCTCAGTGGATAGAGCATCGGCCTGCGGACTAAAAGGTCCCAGGTTCGATCCTGGCCAAGGGCATGTACCTTGGTTGCGGGCACATCCCCCGTAGGAGGTGTGCAGGAGGCAGCTGATGGATGTTTCTCTCTCATCAATGTTTCTAACTCTCTATCCCTCTCCTTTCCTCTCTGTGAAAAATCAATAAAATATATTTTTTTAAAAATCCAAAATGTCTTTTATTAGTATTCAAAGATAGTCAAGTATTCTGCAGTCCCCAAATCTCTAATTTTATCAAACATAGCTCACATGACAGAATTGCATTCTCCTTTCCTTCCTCTTTCCACAGTCCTATTAGCTTATATTTCTCTTTAAATGGGGTGTCCAGAAACAGGCCCAAGTGTCCAGATACAATCAATTGAGACAAAATCATAATACTTAATGTCTACTGAAATAATACCACATTTATGGTGGGCCACACACCATGCTGTGCAATTTACATACTTATCTCATCTAATCCTTTTAGCAACCCTACAAAGAAAACCCTGTAAGGAAAAATAATAAATTCAAAGCACTATGTAAACTGCCCAAGAGCATGTAACTCACAGAGCAGCCTGGATTTTCACCCAAGAAGTTGACATTGAAGCCGCAGGAAGATAGATCACCACACAGTTCTGCCCAAAGCCAGAAAAGTAAAAATCACTGAGTCCAATTTATGCCCACTGCTGCTAAATCCTTCCACAGTCTTTAGGCAGGTGGTCTTTCCCAACCAAATGTAGGACAGTGCATGTAAACATTATTAAATGCAGCATTTTGAAATTTCACAGTTTCAGGCCTGAGTTGCACTCTGGGTCATGGTTTTTTATACAGTGTTTCCATCACCCTCCTGATTTCTTCAAGTCATCCCCACCCCCACCCCCCCCCACGAAAAGGGAAGGGGCACATACGTCTATCCATCTTTTTCTAACGCACTGCATAAATTGTGGTTTTATAAACAGATGACCAAAATAGATCCAGAGACATGGAAGCATGGAACAAACAGAGGAATTTCAGAGTGAATGTGTGAGGAGAGGTGGAAAGAGATTAACCAAATCTATAATAATAAAAGCATAATATGCTAATTAGACCAGACGTCCTTCCAGATGATCTTCCAGACGAAGCTGCAGCAGCAGAGGCTGAGGCAGAGTGTGCCGCTGTGGCAGTAGGGGCTGAGCCCCTTGCAGAAATTTTGTGCATCTGGCCTCTAGTAACTTATAAGTATAAATGTATAACCCATCAACACAGACAGTAGTGCCCTGAAGGCCTGGGGGTGAGGGTGGAGTGTAGGAGGTCAATGTGGGATAAAAAAGGGGACATCTCTAATACTTTCAACAATAAAAATAAATTTAAAATATAAAAATAATAACACATTGTTATAAATGGTCCCAGAGAGACAAATGCCATTTGTCACTGACCTTCAAGGTGATATCATGATGTCAATTATTTTTTGCATGCTCTTCCATCATTCACTAATTCATCTATTATTTTTCCAGCTTGTCTATACAATATCAAGAATCCTTATCACCAACTTATTAAATAATCCCATTTGCTTCCATGAGCACTTCTTATTCTGCTTGTCCCACCTTTCATTTGACTCCTGGCACTAACTCTTGTTGTACAAACCATATTTTTATAGAATATGGTTATTTTTAAATAAAATCTTACATATAATAAGAAATAAATGTATTATACTCTGGGGAATTTAATACATAAAATACTGTCATCCTTCTTTAGCTACTTTTTTGTGACATTACTTTTCCATACTACTTTATTTAATATATTATAGTTATTAGATAAAACCATAATGGCAGCATATTAACTTTAAAATTTTTGTTTAAAATCTCCTATTTTTGGAGAATGTGTTCAGGCCCCTTCTTACCCCTGAGTACTTTGGAATTTCCATCAGCAGGGACACTCAATGTCCTTTCCTCTGAACGTTACTAAGGATTAACAAAACAACAACAGAACAAACAAATAAAACACAAAAAGCAGATTTGCTATTTAAGCAAGTTTGGGAAACTCCATGTTTAATAGTCTAGGTCAGTGGTCAGCAAACTGTGGTGCGCGAGCCACATGCGGCTCTTTGGCCCCTTGAGTGTGGCTCTCCCATAAAATACCACGTGCGGGCACGCATGTACAGTGTGATTGAAACTTCGTGGCCCATGCGCAGAAGTCGGTATTTTGTGGAAGAGCCACACTCAAGGGGCCAAAGAGCTGCATGTGGCTCGCGAGCCACAGTTTGCTGACTACGGGTCTAGGCTAAACAAGCCTCAATACTTTTTGACTTCTCATAAACCCTAATATGCTACCATGAATTTGAATGTCCAAGACTGCAATAAAAAGTTTAGTATCTTTAAATTTTCAAAACAACACATAAAAATTCCAAGAGGAAAATATTAAATGTACACATTTATTATGGAAATCACCACCATTCATTAACTGAGAGATATACCTGCATTGATTTTCAGATGCCTTATTTTTTTTAAAAAAAGTCTAAGTTTCAATATTAATTATTTTTTCCTTAGTGCAAAAAAATCAACTTTGAATTTAAGAAAAAAATACTTACATGGAAAGGGGGAAAAAAGATAAACTTTTAAGGTAAAATCTATATATATAAAAGCCCAAGCCACTGGTTGACCAGTCGACCAGTCACTATGACACATACTGACCACCAGGGGGCAGTCAACTTGGGACAGAGAAAAAGGGAAACAGGCAATTGAGTCTATGAAAGATCGCAAGCAGGTGGGGCTGAGCTGCATGCAGTTCACATTGGGAGGCCAGGACATTGGCCAAAATTCCACCGCTCTCTAGGCACCGCTCTGGAGGCGCGGTGACCCTGACCCCCGTCAACCCCTCCAGTTGCATCCTCCCTAGGCAGCCGGGACTGAGGGATGGAGGGAGGGAAAAAAGAGACCACAAACTCCGTCCCTAGCACCCGCCTCCTCCTATCAGACTGGAGCCACCCCAGGACTTGCAGGACAGCACACGAAGTGCGCAGCCTCGCCTCACAGCTACCTCGACTCCACCCCGGGTGCCCCTTGGGCACTCACCCCACTTCTTTGAGCGTCAGTCTGCACCCCTAGCAAGGCTGTGGGAGCTCCGCCTTAGGGACCCACTTCTCTACAGCTGGGTGCAGCAGACCAGGAGATGCGAGGGGCGACAGCTGACTGGGATAAGCGGGGCTGGGATGGGCGGGAGCGGCTCCTCCCTAGCCACCTGCCACTTTGTGCAATACTACATGTCTCAGGGTATGTTGGATGCCGGTTTCAGCCCAATCCCTGCAGGCCATGCTAAGGGACCCCACTGGTGCACAAATCCATGCACCGGGCCTCTAGTTAACTGATTTAAAAAAAAAAAACACACATCAAAATTATTTTAAAATATGTATAAAAAGCAGAAAAATATTTATCCAGAAATTATTTTTTAAAATATATAAAGAAAATAGGGAAATAGGAGATTAATTCTATATAATGGAATTATGCTAATTTTGAACAGAACTGATTTTGTGATGACAATATTTCTAAATTTAATAAAATAAACATCGTTTCCTTAAAAAAATATTTACACAATAAGCATATACATCGGTATGGATTACTTGATACAAGATAAAGCATTATTTCTACATCTCTCCTCCAAAATTTAGAATAGGTATAAAAAACTGCTCCAAAATGCCTATTCACTATGTTCTGTTCTATTAGAAAGTTATATTTTACACTAGAGGCCCAGTGCATGAAATTTGTGCACTGATACGGTCCCTAGTAGCTGCTGCCTGCCAGCTGCCGGCCAGGTACTCCCTCCCTTCCCTCGGCCAGCCTGTCCCCTGTTCGAACTCCCAAATGAACTCCCGATCAAGGGGACAATTTGTGTACTACGCTTTTATTATATAGGATTAGCCAGTGACTGTTGGTCAGTCAATTATTCCTTGATGATCAAGGAAAAAGTAAGAATGAGAGGTGTGCTGTGTCTCCAGACCACTGTATAGAGGCATCTTAAGTGAAGATTCATATGCAAATGTTCTCTGCAATTATGAGTTTGACTCATGCAGCAAAAAGAACTGAAAGAAGAGAAAAAGCATAATCATTTTTCTTGCAAAAGTCAGCGAGGTGACTTTCACATCTTGAATATGTCTTTGGAAGAGGAAAAAGCTACACGTAGCTCCTGAGATGGGCGTTTGGAGTTCATGCATTTAATTACTGTCAGTTCCAGAAAAAGCTACAGTGACTTTTCATAAAATATTCAAATATACACTTGTAAGACCACCTTGTTAACAGATCCCGACATTGTCCTGTCAAATAGCAAAGGTATAACAAGAAAGATAAGATGAGCTTCTTATAGGAAGCTCATTTTGCCATCTGCCTACGTGAACAGACCTGTGCTTTTTGTTTTCTATAATTTCACCCACAAAGACCAGAAAAATGCTTTTTGTGCTCAGCTGTGAGCCTGGAAGTCAGCAATAAGGTCTGGGCTACCCTACCTGGAATAACTTAGTTTCCACTGTGTTTCTGAAAATAAAAACAATTTCTCAAAAGGAATTAGGGTGCCATAGATGTGCTGAGCCAATAATCAGTGTTTTGGGAAGGATGAATTTGTGTTACTGGAAGATTAACATTAAAATTTTCCCAACTAGTCTTTCTTTTCACTCAAGATCAAGTTTGCAAGTGTTAACCACATGTAAGTGGGCATGAAATCGATAAAGAGAAAGTTCCCCATAGGGAAGCTAGGATGGAAGATTGCTAGTCTAATGCCAGAAGTAACCACAGAGGAGAAGGAAGATGAGAACTTGCTATTATGTGGGGGCACTCATATAAATTATCTCATTTAATATCATAAATGTCACCACTATAATATCTCGATTTGGTTTAGTAAATTGTGGAACAAGAATTCAAATGCAAGCCTGTCTGACTTCAAAACCTGGCCTTTTTCCTGTACAGTATTTGGAAAGAGTATCCCATGTCATACACTGGGGAGAAATTGGTTTCTTCCCACTGAAAATCAGGGAAATCTGTAAAACCTCTTCTTTTTTAAAAAAAAAATATTTTGTTGACTTTTTACAGAGAGGAAGGGTGAGAGATAGAGAGCTAGAAACACCCATGAGAGAGAAACATCAATCAGCTGCCTCCTGCACACCTCCTACTGGGGATGTGCCCGCAACCAAGGTACATGCCCTTGACTGGAATCGAACCTGGGACCCTTAAGTCCACAGGCCTACGCTCTATCCACTGAGCCAAACTGGTTAGGGCTGTAAAACCCCTTCTTAAGGCAACAGTACAGAGACCATGCCATTTGCATCAGGAATTCATAAGCAGCTTTCACAGGTATGTGTCATAATCAAAACAGAATTTGTATCCACTAGAATTTAGAGGAAAGCCCAGAAACAGATATTATTAAAACTACAGAAACATAGTTGATGAACAACCATTATTTTAAATCTAAACGTTGAGCAAGAAGAGATTGATAATCCTATACAATCAGTGTATTACTGCCAATATGTGTCCGCTAATTTGTATTAAACGAAAGGTGGACTAAAATGTTATTACTACCCTAATTAGGAACTTTTAATAGGCAATTACATATGTGATTCTCTAGTAAGGTTTCAGCCTTTCATTAGTCCTTTTGTCATCTTTATTAAATCTTTTGGAAGCCCAAAGTTGAAAGAAACCATTTGGGTCTACTTGGTATGGATGGATCTACCCAATGACCCCTCCCATCCAGATGCTAGAGGCCTGACTGACCTGCTGTGTGATGTGTCGGCACAGGTTCAATCCTAGGTGCTACTTAGATGACAGTATGCATATTTCAATATATGAAAATGTCCCAAATTAAAATGCACACCCAACTTGATCAAGCTAACTGTTTAGTAAACAACACTAGCATAACTACTGAAAACAGTGAAAGTAGGCCCTAGCATGTTTGGCTCAGTGGAAAGAGCACTGTCCCACTGACTGAAGGGTCCTGGGCTCGATTCTGGTCAAGGGCACATTCGTGGGTGTGCTCGAACCTTAGCCCTGGTCAGGGAATGTGCAGGAGACAACCAATCCATGTGTCTCACTCACATGGATGTTTCTCTCTCTCTGTCTCTCCCCCTCCCTTCCACTCTTTCTAAAAATCAATAGAAAAATATCCTCTAGTGAGGATTAATACAACAGTGAAAGTAGCAACCTAGTGGGTTTTCTGATACATCCTTGGTAAGAATTAGACTAATCAGGAAAGGAAATGCAATTCACTAGGAAAAATCAGTTAAGTAAAACCAACTTTTCTCAAAGTATAATCCTACTTTAAAATTTCCTTTTCAGCAAAAGCAATGAAGAGAATCAGTTTTTAGACTGTGGTCTAATAGTTTAAACTACATATTTTATACCAATATACTTTCAAATATAAGTTTGTTGATGTTCAAATCTAACTAAGTCCATTTATTTCAGAAAGTTGATTTGAAAGTACTTTTGTAGTTTATTAATAGTTCCTTTTTTGGGTCACATGGCCCTTTAAAATAAAAAGGAAAAGGCAAATGCCCTGGCCTCAGTTGGTTGGAGCATCTTCCCATGCACCAAAAAGCTTTTGGGTTTTATTCCCAGTCAGGGCACATATCTAGGTTTCAGGTTCAATCCCAGGTTGGAGTGCGTAAGGGAAGCAACCAATTAATGTTTCTCTTTCTCTTCCCCCTTCCCTTTCCCTCTCTCTAAAATCAATAAAAAATTTAAAAAAAAACAAAAACAAAAAACATATCCTTGCGTGAGGATAAAAAAAAGCCAGGAAAAGACAAAATATATACTATTATTATATGGCTTCTTTTCAAAGAACTTTTGTTGAAAAAGAACATAGTATGCTGAGGCTGCTATAAAATTGATTTCTATATTGGCTGGAAAACAGTTCAGATGACCCATAAAATCCTTTACAGAATCTTACTATTCTATCATCTGGTACCCTTCTTAAAACATTTGTTACAGAAGTGTGTGTGGGGGAGGTAGGAACAGATCTTTCCTAAATGTCAGTCCTATTTCACAATTGCAGCATCTATTCAGAACTGTATGGCATAACGACATCCCATCACTTCCACTAGAAGAAAAAACATCTAATGTAGTTTTATGTGGTTTATTATGTGGTTCCAATCAATTGCTATAAAGGTAGAGAAAAAAAGTCACTTCAAAAAAGAAAAGAAAAAGAAGTATATGTGTGTACAGGGCGACGTTTTTCTTTCAGCTTTTAACTCAGGCACAAAATGTCAAAAATGTCCTTATGTTGTGGAGAGCTTCCTAAAATCACAGAAAAAAAAAAACAAAAACAGTTTCCAAGTAGGGGATTATAATCCAGATTAGGTCATTTTAAATGTTCTACTTACTCTACCAGTGGAATATTTCAAAATAGAATTCCTCTCACAAAAAGTCTATATTCAAGAAATGAGTCTTAGAAAAAAATAATTACTATGAAATGCATTTGATTCTCCTATAGAGCCACAGAATGCCTGACCACTTGCTCATGAAAAGCAAAAGATAAAATCTTCATTAAAAACATAAAAGGTCATCTCCCCTAGGAGAATTCCAGGTGTGAACTGAATAGAATGGCTTGCTGTGTGCTCACTCTCCTAAGAAGCGAGCCACTGCAGGAAGATTAAAGAATTGCTAGTTGAAGGACTGTCACATCAAGTTGTGGTCAACTTCACGTTTGCCCGAAAGCGAATGCGCAGTGTCTGAGCCGCCCTGTGACAGGCAGCCTGGCTGCAGGTCTGCTCTGCAGTAGCTCCATGGGAAGAAGGGTTGCTGCCATTGCAGAATCCCTGAGTGATCTGCTGGTGAATATGCATGAGAATCTAATGTGCAAGGATTCAGTGAAAAGTAAGTGTTTTGATGAGGAAGGCTGACATAACAAGGAGGGAGGAGTGAGGCAATGGGATAAACACCACCATCCTTGATTACACGGAACGTGCTGCGGGCACAGGAGTTCCTCTTTGCCTTCAAGTTTGCAGTTTTATTTCCTTGTGGATTTTTAGCATGACATGAGCCTCTGAAAGAAGGCCTTTGAACACTCACATAGTTTATTTTAAATGGCAAATTAATAGTTCGTGGGCAGATTTCCTCTAACTGCGTTAAAAATAATTTTGAAAAAAATTTAAAAAATTATTAGAAACAAACCTGATTTACCTATAGACGCAATATGGTTTTCTACAGCTAATCAGTATCATTCGCTAGCTTTACCTGATTTTTTGTTGTTGTTAATCCTCAGCCGAGGATATTTTTCCATTGATTTTTAGGAAGAGTGGAAGAGAGAGGGAAAGACAGAGAGAAACATTGATGTGAGAGAGAAACATCCATGTGAAAGAAACACATCGATTGGTTGCCTCCTGCACGTACCCCGACCAGGGCCAGGGCAGGGGAGGAACCTGCAACCAAGGTACATGCCCTTGACCGGAATCAAACCTGGGACCCTTTGGTCCGCAGGCCAACGCTCTATCCACTGATCCAAACCAGCTAGGGCACTAGCTTTACCTTGGTTCTTTATTTTTTTAATACAGAAAGAGAGCCAAAAGCAAATCACTTCAGAAATGGAAGAAAAAGACACAACAATGTAGGTTTTTCTCCCTTGTGTTTATAATTCTGGAAATTGTAGTACGTACTATTTAATTAACTCTGACACATACTATTCTTCTGGAAAGGAATCTGTTATTTAACGTCAACAAGTAAGAACATGGCTACAAATATCCCCTCAAATGAACAAAATGAAATCCCTAAAGAGCATTCCTAATTCTCTTTTCTTTTTAATTGAATTTCTCTCAATTGTACCAGTGGTTTAAATTGAAAACATGTACTCAGCGAATGAATGAGTAGAACTATGGAAGCTTTCACCAAAGATTTGCCTTGTACAAACTGTTCAGGAACCTTGGTGCTATAAATTGTGCCCTGAATGATGCCTGTGACTCTGTAACTTCACAAATATCTGAGTCTAGTATTGAAAAAGGAAGAATAGACAATTAGAATTTAGTGAAAATAATGAGCCTCAGAGTGAATGGAAAAGATATAAGTGAAATATTGTGGTGGAAGAAATGCTGGATTGGGAATTAGAAGTCACGAGATCTTGGGCAACCACTCAACTCTCAGATAGTCAGGTTCTTATCTAATAATGTGTAATAAAGACTGTTTTCCTTATGAGATTCTTAGGAAGATAAAATCCAGTGATATATGTAAATGAATTTTGTAAACTACTAAGTGCACTACACATTATCTGTTTCCTATAAATTCAATTGATAGTGTTAAATGTTCATGCCTTGGTAGTTCAGTTTTCTCATCAGTAAAATGAAAAGAGCAGGATTAAAAGCTTTTTCAGCATTGTTGAGAGATCCAAATGTAATTTTTTTAAAATACAAAATAGGTTATCGGCTGAAGACATGGGATAAGAGGAGTGGCATAGAGCAGTGTGTTGGGGTTACTATGGGAGAGGGGGGAATGAATAGAGAAAGCCAAAAAAAGGAAAATGTATTAATTATGAACTTGAAACAATAGAATCAAGTAATAATACTGATTAGAGGTAGATAACAAATATTATATTATTGGATTTGGTCAATAAAATAAAGGAAGAAAAATGACTGAATTTAGACCTGAAAAATGACCATGGCCATTGTCTGATGATCATATTAGCCTTGGACTTTCTACTTATCGATTCCCTTGTATGTCTTTGATTGGATTTTTATTAGATTTATAACCTTTCTTTTTCTCTCTCTTCTCCAATTTTGTTTGTTTGTCTGTTTAGGCATATGAAGCTTCTGAATCCTACCACTTATCTTTCTGAACACAGAATACCTGGATGTATACATGAGGACCTGCCTTCAACTAAACACCATGCATTACAGCTTTTAAATGCTAAAATACTCTCTAATACAAATACATACACATCATATGAGCAATGGCCAGCAGGGAGGTCAGGCTTCCAAGATCAGTACTATTCATTCAAATCAAAAGGTAGCTTATATACAGCAGATATCTAGTTTTAATTGGGTAGAGGAAACAGTTTTCTCTAAAGAAAACAGGCAATAGAAGAAGTTCATGCATAAACGGGCTGTCTGAACATCTACCAAGAACCTATTCCACATTATGTGGTGATAGGCCTAAAAAGTTGGTTACTCAAACAAAATTGAGGACATTATTCTAAAAGAAATATTTAGTAATGATGAGATACAGCTAAGGAAATCAAGGCTTAGGGAAGTTAATCACTTGCCTAATGTAATGCTGAGTAAAGAGCAGAAAAGACTTCAACCACAACAGTCTTGATTTTTATTCATTAAGCAATGTCACCTTTCTAAGGCGGCAAAGGCAGAGTTCCATCATCAATCAGCATCTGCTTTGGACTGTGTAGCCAGTCCCTGTATTTGAGAGTTTGCCTTCAACCCTGGCCGGGTAGCTCAGTTCATTAGAGAGTCATCCCCACAAACCAAGGTTGTGGTTTCAATCCCTGGTCGGGGCACATACAAAAATCACCAATGAATGTATAAATAGTAGAACACAAAAACAGCAAAACTGATCTCTCTCTCTCTCTCCCTCCCTTCTCTCTAAACTCAATAAATACAAAATTTTAAAAAAATAATTGAAAAAAAGTTTACCTTTAGGAAAATTGTATTTTTCCATCTATTTCAAAATGTTAGTAGGGACTTCTTTTCTAATTGGTTGGTTAGACACTTAAGAGCTTAGTACTTAACAAGATACTTGGGAAATCTCCTACTTTCACTCTTGGCTGATGCATTAAAATTTAAAGAATAAGGACACGTAAGTTATCTATTAAGGCTGAACATCAGAGGGGAAATATAAGAATCTGAGCAATACATTTGGTCTAAGAGATTGTAAAGCGGGATCACCACATAGTATCTTCAAGAACAAACATGTCTGAATAAATTAGGGGGTCAGTGTTCCATTTATAGGCTCACTGTTGCCATCTTCCCTGAAAATCCACCCACAGCTTATGGAAGAGATTGAAAATATGGGTTTAAAGCTAAAATGAAAAATTTTGTGATGTGACAAAGAAGCACAACCTCTATAAACTTTCCTCAAAATTAATTCTTTTGAACTTGTCTTAAGTTGTTGCATTGCCTGTTCCCATGATGCTAGCAGACATCATGAGATCAAGAAGTTTACTTAAATTCTGTGAATGAATCAGTTCAACAGTTCTCTGGTGGCACTGTTATTCTATCTCCTCAGGGAAGCCAAGAATACTCAGCATGTTTCCAGGTACCTGCAGCTGCCAGTAAATGAATATTAATTGAATAATTTCTATGTAGCAACTTCTTTAACGTGCTCTCTGGAGGATACTGAGAAAGGAGGCAATGCTTTCTGTATCTCTGGGATCTAACAAGATTCAGCATTAATACAACCATCAGACGAATCTCTAACTTCTCAAATAAACTCAAGGTAAGAGCTGTGAGAGTTCAGAGTGCAATGGTGGGAAGTCTTTTTTGAGCCTATGACTTTCACTTGGTCTTAAAAGATAGTACGATATGAAGGAAAGGAAAAAGAAATGAGACCTTCCAGACATGAGTAACTGCAAGAATGAATTTAAATAAACATCTGGCTGGACCACAAGGTCTATAGGATGTTCCTGAAAACTTAACTGGGAACTGAATCAATCAACTAATGTGTCTATATATCTTATAGAGTAAAATAAATGTGATTTTTAACCCTTTCTGCCACTAGCTACATAACCTTGGGCAAGTTAATATTTCTAAAGTTCTATTTTCTGTCTGTAACATGAGGATACTTGCTCAAGAATAGGATAGTGTCCTGGCCAGTGGTTGGAGTGTTGTCCCATTCACCAAGGGATAGTTGCTTCAATTCCCAGTCAGGGCACATATCCAGGTTGCAGGTTTGATCCCCAGTTCACTATATATTTTTCTTTTAAATCAATGTTTATCTGTTCTTCTCTCTTTCTCTTTCTCTCCTCCCCCCTCTCTCTTTCTCTCTTTCGTTCTTCTCTCTCTAGAATGAATGAAAGACATGTCCTCAGATGAGAATTTAAAAAAAGAATAGGACAATATATATGATTGTACATAAAAAGAACCTAATAGAGTGTTTGGTATGTAGTTTAGGCATCTATATAGTATTTAAAAGTAATAATAAAATATAACAATAAGATTGGGTTATATCCTCAAATTTGATTTTGTCTTCCTTTTCTTAAGTTGTATGAGTTCCTTATATATGTTGGATATCAACCCTTTCTCAGATGTATCATTGCCAAATATGTTCTCCCAAACAGTGGGCTCCATTGTCATTTAGTTGATGGTTTCTTTTGCTTTGCAGAAAGCTTTTTATTTTGATGTAGTCCCATTTGTTTATTTTCTCCTTAGTTTCCCTTGCCCTTGGAGATGTACTGGCAAACATATTGTTATAAGAGATGTCTGAGATTTTGCTGCCTATGGTTTCCTCTAGGATTTTTATGGTTTAACCACTTACATTTAAGTCTTTTATCCATGTTGAGTTTATTCTTGTGTGTGGTGTAAGTTGGTGGTCTAGTTTCTTTTTTTTTTTTTTTTTGCATGTATCTGACCAATTTTCCAACACCATTTATTGAAGAGACTGTTTTGACTCCACTGTACATATTTATCATTAAACATTTCACATTGTTCCTTATTCTATTTAAATTTAGTTTTATTTATCACACACATTTTATAAATTAGTATAATATGTGCATTTCCTATATTTAGAATTTAAAGTCAAAGGGGTACTTTCTAATCACTTGGAACGAGCTTTAATTATTGGAAAGCTTGGTAGTTATTTGAAAAATTTAACCTATCAAAAACAAAAAAAATAAAAGATACCTTTAAAATACAAGTAAAGCATATTTCATTAATATCATTGTCCCGAAAGAGGAAAAGTCACTCAAATATAAAAATAATCAATTATGATTTGAAAGTGTTTTATATAAATTATATAAGAGCCAGACAGCTTTATGCCTATTCAAATTCTCTGGAAATAAGAGTATAAACAAATAAGATTTATAAACAAATTAACAAGATAAAAGTAAGATTCAAAATGTTTCTTAGCCCTAGCCAGTTGGCTCAGTGGACAGAGCGTTGGCCTGGGGACCGAAGGGTCCTGGGTTTGATTCTGGTCAAGGGCACATGCCTGGGTTGTGGGCTCAATCCCCAGTAGGGGGCATGCAGGAGGCAGCCAATCAATGATTCTCTCATCATTGATGTTTCTATCTCTCCCTCTCCCTTTCTCTCTGAAAGCAATGAAAATATATTTTTTAAAAAAAAATTTTTGAAGCAATCAATTTTACTACAAAACAAGTTTCTGAAATTTTCTTATTCACCTAATAATTTTCACATTCATATAATAATTTTCACTGTTAGTATATCGACCACTGTTATACTGTATAACAAGATGATACTGTATTTTTTTTTGTAAGCAGAACCTCTCTATTCTGACAGATGTATTATAATGTCTACATTATAATGCAGATATATTGTAACATGGAAGAGAAAATAAATCGAGGTCCCTTGAGTTGACATGAGAGGTAGAGACCAACACATAATCAAATAATGACAGCAGAGTGCATTGAAATTCTGGAATAGAGATATGTATTAGGTGCCACCAGAGTCCAGGGGTGGATGGGGCTGCCATTTTCTTTGTTAGGAAAAGACAAAGAGGAGGTCAGGAACTTCACTTGAAATATGTCAGACATTGCTCTCTTAATATGACAAGTGACACATTCCCACCTCTACTCGGCTGTCACAAAGGTCTCATCCCTAATTCCTACTCTACTACAGCAGGATTCTGAAGGGAATTCAGGGTTGGCCAGCTGGAGAGGAGCATAGGTAGCTAACAGTGCATGGTGTCACCAACAGCATCTCAGAATGAACTAAAAAAAACAACAACAACCAATGGGATATATAATATAATAAATGGCCTGACTTCTAGAGCCTCTAAATATTGAGAGTACTTTATATAATCCCATTTGTATTTATATAGACTCACTGGCATTGAAAAAGAGCCATCAAGAAAGATGGCTTAGTTAATATATTTTCTACCTGTGTACATCTTGACTCAGTGGAAACAAGACAAAATCAGAGAACAATCTAATTACCCTACAAAAAAATTAAGCTATTAGCAATGGGGTTAAGATAACCAAATCCCAATTGGAACTGACTGCAGCATTTGCTACTGTTTTATTAGAAAACTAGAGGCCTGGTGCACAAATTCCCTGCACTGGAGGGAGGGTCCCCCAGCCTGGCCTGGCCCTCTCACAGTACAGAAGCCCCTCAATCAATTGCCCCAAATAGGTAGACCCCGCTCACCCATCCAGGGCTCCTCAATGGATTTCCCCAAAGAGGTAGGCCAGAACCAGCGGTCCCACCTCCACACCGAAAGCCGCAGTACCCCCAGGCCTCACTGCGCAGAGCCCTGGCCACACACGCAGTGTCAAACCCCCGCCCACCCACCAGCGCCTGCTGTGCACAGTCTCCTGGTGATCACTCATTGTGGCTTGAGGGAGTCATAGCATGAGGGCGTGATGACCACATAGGCTTTTATTAATAGGATGGTAATATTTTTTGCAAGCAAATAAAGGCACTTTAATTAATAAAAGATACTAATTATTCATTTTAATTAGTGGGGGAAAAAACAAAAATGATAATTTGTGAAGAGTGATTAAATGACCAACTGTGCAGATATGTCAATGTGTGTGACTGTGCAGAGAGAAGGGGAGATGTTTCAATGACACATATTTAATAGAGGTATGTCATTCTTAGAATGTAACTTAGACAACAATTTACCATTCACCAAATATATTTATTTATTTATGGAAACTTATTTATACAAAGTTGAATGAGATGATTTTTACATTGCACAAAAGAAAAAGAATGGATGGTTAACAATAGGATAAAATATATTAAAAATATGGTTGGCTTGGCTAGTGTTGCTCAGTGGTAGAACATCAACACCTGGACCAGGAAATCAGGATTTGATTCCCAATCAGAGCACAAATGCCCAGGTTGCAGGTTTGATCCCCAGTGTAGGGCATGCAGGAGGCAGTTGATCAGTGATTCTCTCTCTCATCATTGATGTTTCTCTCTCTCCTCCCTTCTTCTCTGAAATCAATAATATATATATATATATATATATATATATATATATAAATGATAATTTGAAAGATTTTCTTGGTTTGTTATATTTCTAAAAACAGTATTTCATATATATTTTAGTTAGTTTTATGGGACATTTAGGAAACATTTGAAAAACCTCAACACAGCAAACACCCTATAGGTTGTTAGAATGTGAGAAACCAAAAGCACATACTCCAGATGTGGTTATTATAATCCTTCCACTGTGCTGACATCTAATAACCTTCAAAAGCTTCTTCATTATCATCCTAGAGAGCAGCAATGATTTTTCATTAGTGAAATAAGTTTCATTAGTGAAGCAAGCCTCTTGGCATGGACAACACTCAAGTGCTTAGTGTGCGTGATCACCTCTACTCTTCATGCTGCCTCAGGCCGTGAATTCCATCAGGTCCCATGAGAAACCACTTCCAGGAGATGCTTTGGCCCGATTCCAACTACAGGCATACCTCAGAGAGACCACAGGTTCAGATCCAGACTCCAGCAATAAAGCAAGTATCACAATAATAAAGTGAGTCATACTAATTTTTTGGTTTCCTGTTGCATATAAATTTATGTTTATACTACACTGTAGTCTATTTAGTGTGCAATAATAGCATTATGTCTAAAAATATGGTGTAAACACCTTAATTAAAAATACTTTATTGCTAAAAAAAATGCTAACCGTCATGTGAGCCTTCAGCAAGTTGTAATCTTTTGGATGGTGAAGGGACTTGCCTTGATGTAGATGACCACTGACTGAGGGGGGTGGTTGCTGAAGGCTGGGGTGGCTGTGGCAAATTCTTAAAATAAGACAACAGTGAAGTTTGCCACATTGATTGACATTTCCCTTCACAAACAACTTCTCTAGAGCATGCAATGTTATTTGATAACATTTTACCCACAGAACTTCTTTCAAAATTAGAGTCAATCCTCTCAAATCCTGCTGCCTCTTGATCAATTAAGTGTATGTAATTTTCTAAATCTTTTGTTGTCATTTCAACAACCTTCACACCATCTTCCCCAGAAGTGGATTCTATCCCAAGAAACCACTTTCTTTGCTCATCCACAAGACACAACGCCTCATCTATTAAAATTTTATTGTGAGATTGCAGCAATTCAGTCACATCTTCAGGGTCCAGTTCTACAGGGTGGGGGGAAAGTAGGTTTACAGTTGTTTGTGTGGAAAATAGTACAATAAATAATGATACAAGAATAAACTCTGTGTTTTGCAGACTTAACAACTGTAAACCTATTTCTGCCCCACCCTGTAATTGTAGTTGTAGTTGTTTGCTGGTTCCACCACATCTGCAGTTACTTTCTTCACTGAGGTTTTGAACCCCTCAAAGTTATCCATGAGGGTTGGAATCAACTCTTCAAAACTCCTTTTTAATGTATATATTTTGACCTCTTCCCATGAATCACAAATGTTTTTGATGGCATCTAGAATGCTAAATGCTTTCAAGAAGGTTTTTAATTTACTTTGCCCAGATCCATCAGAAGAATCACTATCTATGGCAGGTATAGGCTTAAAATATGTATTTCTTAACTAATAAGACTTAAAAGTCAAAATTACTTCTTCATCCATGGGCTGTAGAATGGATTGTTTTAGCAAGCAAAAACATAACATTAATCTTATCGTACACCTCCATCAGAGCTTTTGGGTGACTAGGTATATTGTCAATGAGCAGTAGGTCTCAATAGTGGGCTTAAATCTTCAGTAAACATGTTGTAAACCAGGGGTGGGGTACCTTTTTTTTTTTTGCCAAGAGCCATTTGGATATTTATAACGTATTCAAGGGCCACACAAAATTATCAACTTAAAAATTAGCCTGTGGTCACACATTTAATTAACTCAACCCTAGTGCCTTGGCAGGGCCAGACCAAATGATTTCTGGGGCCAAATGTTCCCCACCCTTGTTGTAAACAGGTGTGCTGTCATCCATGCTTTGTTGTTTCATTTACTGAGCACAGGCAGAGTAAATGCAACATCATTGTTAAGGGCCCTAGGATTTTCAGAATGGTAAATGAGCATTGGTTTCAACTTAAAGTCACCAGCTACATTAACCCGAGAGTCAGCCTGTCCTTTGCGACTTTGAAGGCAGGTATTAACTTCACCTCTCTAGCTTTGGAAGTTCTAGATGACATCTTCCAATACAAGGCTACTTTGTCTGCATTTGAAATCTGTTGTTTACCATAGCCATGTTCATTAATTATCTTAGCTACATGTTCTAGGTAACTTGCTGCAGCTTCTGCAACAGAACTTGGTACTTCACCTGGCATTTTTATTGTTAACAGAAATGGCTTCTTTCCTTAAACCTCATGAACCAACTCTGCCAGCTTCAGATTTTCTTCTGCAGCTTCTTCACCTTTCTCAGCCTTCATGGGATTGAAGAGAGTTAGAGCATTTCTTTGGATTAGGCTTTGGTTTAAGCAGATGTTGGGGCTGATATAATCTTCTAGCCAAAACTGTCCAAACCAGCAATAAAGCTGTTTTGCTTTCTTATCATTCATGTGTTCACTGAAGGAGAACTTCTAATTTCCTTCAAGAACGTTTCCTTTGTATTCACAATTTGGCTAACTGGTACAAGAGTCCTAGCTTTTGGTCTCTCTCATTTTTTGACATGTCTCCCTCACAAAGCTTAATCTCTTCTAGCTTTTTTTTACAATTAAAAAATGTTTTTATTTATTTTAGAGAGAGAGGAAGAGAGGGGGGAGAGAGAGAAACATCGATGTGAGAGACAAACATTGATGCACTGCCTCCTGCATGCCCCCTACTGGGAATGGAGCCTGAAACCTGAGCATGTACCCTGACCAGGATTCAAACTGGCAACCTCTTGGTACATAGGTCGATGCTCATCCAACTGAGCCACAGCAGCCACATCAGCCAGGGTCCTAGCTTTTTAAATTTAAAGTGAGGGACATGTGATTCTTCCTTTCATTTGAACATTTAGAGGCCATTGCAAGGTTATTAACCTAATTTTCATACTGTTGTGTCTCAGGGAATAGGGAGGCTCAAGGAGAGGGAGAAATATGGGGGAACAGCTAGTTGGTGGAGCATTCAGAACACACACACAACATTGATGAATTAAATTCATCATCTTATAGGAACATGGTTTGTAGTGTCCCCAAACAATTACAATAGTTACAACCAAAATCAGTGATCACAGTTTAGCATAACAAATATAATAACAATGAAATATTGTGAGAATTACCAAAATGTAACAGAGACCCAAAGTGAGCAAACACTGCTGGAAAAATGGTGCTGACAGACTTGCTGGATGCAGGGCTACCACAAAACTTTAATTTGTAAAAAACACAATATCTGCAAAGCTCAATCCAGCAAAGCCCAATAAAAAGAGGTATGCCAGCAGATGGTACCAAAATTCTGCTAATAGAAAAACTGCCATGTTGGTCTAAGTGAAACTGTCACACATGTTGTTTATCAGAGTACCCCAAAAGGCAAAAGGCTGGGTTCTCACTAAGCTCCTGGAGTAGATCCTATGACATTTTCTGCTTGACTGCTAAGGTGAGTTTGAATGTGTAGAATTTGACCTCTATGATTTGCTTTCATTTTAACATGGGATGATATGATTACTGGACAATAGAGGGACTGTACCTCCCACGTCTAAGAATACCAAAGGATCCTGAAAAGGAGGTGGTCAGCTGTGGAAAAACAAACTGGCTTAAGTCAATCTACAACATAAACACACACACACACACACACACACACACACACACACAGAGCTTATGAATACCCAGGTTTGTCTAACTAGTGGTTAATTTGCTAATAAAAAGCATTGTAGAGCAGCAAGCATCCTAGACTGAATATTAAGATATTCAGGTGTTAGTCTTACTTTAGTCTAATTTGAGCCACGGGCAGTTTTCTGGAAAGCCTTTCATTGCCTGAGAATTCTGGACCATATGACTTATTTGTATACTTTTAATCCTAAAAGTCTATAAATTTTATAAAAAATATAACATGTACCCTCTTCTGGAACAATCTTATAGAATATAATGAGATTCACCTGTCACCATTCCTTCCCCTTGCTTCTCATTCCCAGAACCAAAAATGTCATTATAATCAATTTTATAATAATATTTTATAGATCCCTTGCTTGGCATGGTAACAATATAGTACATACTGCCCCTGACTTCTCTCTCATTCCTTTCCTGCCTTCTTAAACTTTCTCTTCTTTCATAACCTGCATACCAGGAGTCAGCTTGACCTGCAATTTTCCCCCCTTCCAGCTTTAACGGCATTGTTGGGAGAAAAGTCAGAGAGCATGGATACCAATCAAATAGATCATTTGGAAAATAATCACCATTATGTGCAACAGCATTAATTGAAATTGTGTGTTGCTTTGAAATATTTCATCCCGGTAGCACAGTGATACCCATATGCCTATTCCAAATCTTAATATTTATACAATTTTAGAAGGGTTATTTCCCATTTTTGTTTATTCACCCAGAATAATCTGAAAAGAACCTGGCCACGTAGAGCAAGACCTCTTAAGCCTCCCATGTTTCTTTCCTGTGTGGAATTATCTGTTGGGGAAGTTAATCCTTTTCACCCAGGGAAGTGAGATTTACAAAATAGTGCCAGCTCACCAAGGTCAAATTTCACTAACTCTCTTTTTCTCTTTGCTGCCCTCTTTACCTCCTATAAATATTACGCTTTGCTTCCTAAATAAATCGCCCAGCCATTCGTATGAGTAATGTTTGTTTGGGGCAAACATAGGTTCCAATGATATGATGAGAATTTTCAACAACCTTTCTTTTCTTTGAGGATTTTTCTCATTGGCTCTTTTTAGATGTACTAAGATTTCTGTCATGTTCCTTTGGTTCCTGGAGGTGTTTAGTTCAGAAGGCTAGGTGTGGAAAGTATAGTAAAGTAAACTAAAAAATATATATATTGAGGGAGGGAAATTGACATTGTTTAAGCATCTATCAAATACTGGCACTGTTCTGTATAATTTACATGTATTATTTTATTTCTCTTACTATCAACTGTGAGGTAATTATTATTTTCCTCATGTAATGAATGAGTGTGTTAAATCTATGTGAGATTAAGTCATTTATCCAAAGTTGTAAAGCTAGTAAAGGTCAAAGCTAGAAATAGAAACCAAATGTGGCTGGAATCCAATCCCCTGTCCCTTCCACAGTGCTCTGTTGTCTCCTGTATCTCTTTCTCTAAATACCGCAAAGGAATATGATATTTTAGGATATACTGGTATTTTTAAAGTAACATTTTTATTACAACTTGAGCAAAAACCATATTGGCTGTATACATTAGAAAAACTTGGGGGGAGCGGCGGCGGAAAGAGATTAACCAAAGAATTTATAAGTATATGTGCGTAGCCCCTGGACATAGGCAATAGTATGGTGAAGGACTGGGGTAGGGTGGGAACTGGGTGGAGGGGGGCAATGGGTGAGAAAGGTATCTGTAATACTCTCAATAATAAAGATAAATATATAAAAAGTCCTATTTCATCATGCCTTTGTTAAAAGAATATGGTTTGGAATTCAGTCTCCATTGCTGACATCATATTGATATCTAAAGAAATCATTAGCTGTTTTATTTAATGTAGCTGATTAAGAATTACTGGTGTGGGAAACAGCTTTCTCTTTTGATTGCAAATTAGAGGCTGGGCACTAAGCTTCAGCTTTACATTATTTAGCTCTGGCAACACTTTCGTAAGAGTATTAGCACCCGTTTGTGCAAAAGTAAGTTGTGTGACTCTGAATGTAGACTGGTCACTCAGGTCACCACAATATTAATTGGTAGAGCTCAGAGATGTACTCAAGCCTTCTGACACCAGAGTGTATACTTTTAAACTTACTATCAATGATTCCTCGCATCGCATACAGGCTCACATGGCACACTTTGGAAGATGATTGTATTACATGTAATACTATTTTATGCTCTTTTGTTGTTCTCTAGATTTTCATGTATATATCTCCTCCTAAAAATTACAATTTTCCTCATGGCTACTTTTTTCTATGAGTTGGGTGTTTCAAAACACTTGCTATATTGAAAAAAAAATGATAGGTAGGTAGGTAGATAGATAGATAGATAGATAGATAGATAGATAGACAGACAGACAGAATATTTTATGTATAGTCCAACACACAACATAACCAAACCTAAGTAACATAAACCTAAGGCAGAGGCCAGATTTCTTTTCAAGGTGGGCATGCTGGGGTGGCGTAGGAAGGTGTATCTGGAACTGATCAGATTTAGCAGTAGTCCCATGACATCTTCAGCTTCTCTGCTGATTTGACCAATGGTCCCTCAAGGAGGGGAGGGTCTGGGAGGGAGCACCAGTCCTCCCTACTCATTCCCTTCAGCACAAGGCACAGCAACAGAAGAGATTGAGATGCTGGTAAAGAGTAAAAACTTGTAGTAAGAGCATCAAGATTTGAGTCCTGACTCTAACTCTTCTTGGCCAAATAAAGTAACCTCGCTTAGCCCCCATTTTCTTCATTTGTAAAGAGGGGGAAATAATACTTAAGAAGATCACAGGATTATTATGAGGTTCAATGAAAGCTAAATTAAGTGAAATCCAATTTGTGAACACTGGAGTGTGGTATAAATGCAATTTCCCTCTTTTTCACCCTGCCTAACTCCAGTTTTGTCAAAAAGTCTTGATGGCTCTCACACTGACTTGCCTCAGGGACTCTGTACCATGCAGGCCACCTGTCTGGGCAGCTGTCTGTGGCCAGTGCCCTCACATTGAGTGAAGAGTGAATAATAGCCAGAGCTGGTAACAGGGCCGGTCTCCATCCACATCCACACACTATAAAAAAGCAAGGAAGCTAAACTCTCCCTAGAGAGCCACAAATCTTTAAAAGAATCTCACCACCCTCACCTTCACACACACAATAAGCCAACAGAATAAGAAAAAGTAGAGGGAATGTCAGGAAAAAAAGGTTTATGGGGCTTTGAGGAACTCATCCCAGGAAAGAAATACAAAGGACATAACATATACTTTTAAAAGTATTTATCTTAATGTTCTTAATATAAAGTATCACAAAAGGAATATGACTTCCAATAAAAATATGTGTGTGGGTTTTATTTGTTTTAGAGCACAATCCTCTTTAAGAAAATGTATTCTGAAATCAGCAAGAGCAATATCTAAGGCTCTGGGGTGAGAAATAATTCCCATACATAGGACAAATGACTATTGTTAGAAGCCATAAGGTGAGTATTTGTTAGGGGCTTCAAATTCCACTTTTTCAAAGGAATAGCATCGGCAAAGCTATATGCCAAGACAGAAGGTCGAAGTCATTCACCACTGGAGTGTAGCCTAAAATTGTTCAAGCACAGCGCCAGCGGTGCACAGATGCTTTCTGGCTTAGGTTCAGCATTAATCACACAGCATTCTCATCATCCTGCGCAAGAAGAATGGGTGTGAATACAGATATTTGACCAATGAATGGGAAGCCCAAAAGGATGACAAATTACCTGCTTTGTGTGAGTGTCTGTGTGTGTTTCACACATGTTGTGCATTTATACCCCGTGACACAATAACAATGTTCATGTCAGTAAATGTGAATATATAACAGACAATTACATTAACCTAATTAAAGCAGGCACTTCTGGAAACATATGCAGATCATAAGAACACAGATCTTGGCAAGATTCTCACTTCTGAGGAAAGGCAGAGGGGACTCTAGGGAGTGAGTCATGTCAAGAACCAGCAAGGGGGCTGTGTGGCTGGAGGAGAGACCAAAGATAAGGGCAGTAAGAGATAAAGTCAGAGAAATGACCAGGGGCACAGACAAAGAAGGGACTCATACACACTTTGCTTTTTAATCTGAATGAGAAGAAAAGCCAGTAGAAAACTATTAGAAGAAAAGCATGATGACCCAACTTCGTTTGAACAAAAGCTTTCGGGCTGCCACACTGTGGGCTGCAGCAAAGGCAGGAATCCAGTTAGACTGTATTGCAATAACCCAGGTGAGAAAAAAGACAATGTTAGTTTACACTGGGGTGGTCAGAAGTGATCAAACCCAGAATATATTTTTAAAGCAGAATCAATGTGCCAGGGCTAAGGGAGAAAGAAAGAGATGAGTCAAGGAGAGGACCAAAATTTTTGATCTGCATAACTGAAAAAAAATGGAGTTTAATTAATTGAGTCTGTGAAACTGAGGAGCTGTTGAAGGATAGGGATAGGGGAATATGAGCAATAGGCAGAGACACTTTTATATAATACTAGAGGCCCCGTGCATGGATTCGTGCACCGGTGGGGTCCCTCGGCCTGGTCTGCAGACATCCCCCAAGGGGTCCTTGATTTTGAGAGGGTGCAGGCCAACCCGAGGGACCCCACCGGTGCATGATCAAGGCCAGGGAGGGACCCAGGAAGGGACCGTGGGAGGGCTTCAGGGAGTATCCAACCCATCTTGCCCAGTTCCAATCAGGGCCTATTGGGGCTGGCTGGCCAGGTAGGGACAGAGGGAGGCTGGCCAGTCGGAGAGGGACCGCGGGAGGGCTCTAGGGCATGCCTGGTCCGTCTTGCCCAGTCCTGATTGGCTGGACCCCAGCAGCAAGCTAACCTACCGGTCAGAGCATCTGCTCACTGGTGGTCAGGCACATCATAACAACTGGTCAAATGGTCAAACAAACAGTAAGACACTTAGCATGATAGGCTTTTATTATATAGGATTTTTCAGAATATTATTGTTTCTGATATAGAGCAAGAGAACTTTATGCAATAATATTTGGACATAATATTATTATAGTTCCAACTTTGCTGAAAACACTTCTGTCATTTTCCATGACCTTCAGGATATACTGAATTTTACAGAGTGTAAAGAATTTCTTGGTCTAGTATTCAAAAACATCTTAATAATTAGAATCTACCATGATACATGCAAACAGTGTTACCCTACACATTATAATCATAATAGGATAACACTACAAAAGAGAAAGCAATTGTTGCACACACACACACACCTTACTTAGGCAGCACTCTCTCAAAATAAGGAATTCTGTTTAATGTTTCCTAGAGCAGAGTTTCCAAGCACTATATTATCAGAATCACTTAGGTGCATTATAAAGTGAATACAGATTGCTGACTCCGCTGCTATAAATGGGACTCATTAACTGGTCCTGGGATCTATCCTGGGGGATAACGTTACTACTAGCCATACAGTTTGCTCAGGTATTGAGCACAGAGGTGAGGCTCAGGAAGGGCTGATCATCAAGAACTCAACTGGTTTTCAAAGTATCAACTTCTCTTGCCTACTTGTCCTGCTCTCCAAATCTCATCCATCTAATTTTAACCTTTTTAATTGTTATGCTTACAATCCTCAAAGTGATTGCTTTTGACTGAAGCTGTTTGGGTTCCATACTTTCTTTTTCCCAAGTTGAACCTTAGAATGCCTGGCTAATAACAGTGTGGAGACTTCACCATGCATAGCATTAAGGTCGGCCTCGGCCTGTTTAGAGCTGATTCGCCAGCTCCTGGGGTGTCCTTGGCGGGGAGGCTGACAGCTGGGTGTGCTATACCTGGACAGACTTCTGGCTCTCAGGGCAAGTGTTTTCAGCAAATGACTATTTTACCTATTGATGTTCTTTCAATCCTTCACTCTACTCTTTCTTGTTAAAAGATCAGTGTGCTGTGTCCCTAGATTAACAGGATAAAGTTAAATTAGAAACATTTGTCTGAACATACTTCACGTTCTTATTAACACAAATTTATAGAAAATCAGAGCCCTCTTCTGTGAAACAGCATAGTTTTCAAGTAATAATTTTTGTCCCAGTCCTTGTGCCATACTCCCCTATTTGAGAGGCACAGTCAAGGTTCAAGTGGTTTGGTTAAGACTATTAATCAAAATAATTGCTAAGCTATTATTTTAACCATATTTACTCATGATATCTAAGGTTTTCAACAACTTGGTTAGGATTTCAAACCAATATATTTTCCCTTACGGCACAAATATTTAAAATCTATAATTGTATCTTTGTATACAGATTTCTGTTAGTATTGATTCAATATAAGAAAAGTTAAATGCATTTACTCTGCTCAATTTAAATCAAAACTATAATGTACCTGTAACTGACACACTCACAACTGTGAAATATTACAGTATAACCATCTTATAACGGAAATTAATCTGGCATATGTCATCAAATTAGTAATTTAAAGTATCTGTCTTAAGCATATACTTTTCTCCAAGAATGAACAGTGCCAACAATTCTCTTTGAAAACGCTTTAAGTGCATAAATGAAGAATTACCTGGTAAGAATCGAAGAAAACAGTTTGAGATCATATGAATTTACATTTACAAACTATTGCTTAATAAAAATTTCAATTAATAGCAAAGAAAATGATCATAAGAATACTAGATTCTTATGTAAAACAAGTATGCCATGGGAATTCAGACAAATACTAGTAAATCTCCGAGTAACTTCATATCCATAAAACTTGGACTTAGACTGAGGCTTAAAGACCAAACTGACTGCTTATGACCGAAGTCGCCCTCTCCCCCTGGCCTGTCTTTCTTTTCCATTCACAGAGATACCACTACTACTGGAATGATTTATCTATGAATTTCAGAAATTTAGAAACAGCATCCTTTAGTCCTGATGGTGGAACCCCTGGAATGTGCTGGGCCTATGCTATCCCTGTATCCTGTGATTATTCCTATTCTATCCCATAACTTGTCTATCTCTGATACTAGTTTGCAATAGCCTTAGGCCAGAACCACATTTATTTTCTTTTTACCATAATTCGACTAGAGCCTCCTCAGTACTAGTTACCAGCAGCACAACATGCTTAATACTGACTCCTCCAAGGCCTCTGTCTCAAGCAAAGGCCATTTTTGTTTTCTCTTTTAATATAGGCTCTAATTTCCATTAAATTTAAAGCCTTAATCAACTGAGAACCAAGTTCTTTCATTGTGGAGATGAGGAAACCGTCCCAGGGAACACAGGAAAATACAGGCATTCATTATTTCTATGACAGAAAAAAGAATGAGAAGAGGAGCAAAACTGTTAGATTTCCAACTAAAATAATGTTGTCATCCATATCCTGTGACTCCCGGGACAACAATTATTTTAGACTGAATATCATATGGTTATATGTAATGGAAAAGCTGCTTTTAAAGGCAAAGGGCCTTAAATTCTGGACCAAAGAATTTAGACTTTGTCTTAAAAGACCAGTATCAAAAAGTAAAATGCATAAAAGCTCAGGTGACATAGATAAGTGGAGTGCGCCTGTGCATGGCCACAGAGTCAGAAAGACAATAGGGAGGGGGTGAGTAACCAATTTTAAAAATAATTTTTTGAGGGAATAAAAGCCACTTCTGTGAATAGAATTCATTCAGCAAGCCACATATTGGTTATCCTTGGCAACTTGAAAACCAATGAAGACTGTGTAATCAGATCTGTGTTTTACAATGTTAGTAGCAGAATGCAAAAAATAAAGTTCAATAGACTATGAGTTCTGAGGAGGTGTTTGACTGCTGAATGAATGAATGAATGAATGAAAGTGAGAGAATCTAAGGGCAAAGAGCTTAGTCAGTAAGATTATTCAATGGTTTAGATATAAAGGTTCCAGAGGCCTGAAACAAGGTAGGGGTAGTACCAATTTGGGTTTACAGATATTTTATAGTTTCTAATTTATTTAATATTTATGAAGATGTTGGTGAATGGTATAAGAAATATCAATGAGAAGGGATTAGAAGATAATGAATTTGATCTTAGGTTATTGTATGATCTTGGAATACTGAACAAAGGTTTTTAATCTCAAATGGAAAATTGAGGAATTACAATAAACTACATCTGAAAATCTTTTCAAAGCTGACGCTCTGCCATTCTAGGATGACATCTCCTGATCTATGTCAATCATATTTAATAGCCTTTCTACTGAGTGATTTCACTTATATGAAGTTCAAGAATAGGCAAAATTAATCTATGGTATTAAAAAGAACAATGCTTGCCTATGTGAAGGGATATGACAAGGGAAAAGGGCATGAGAGAACATTCTTGGGTGTAAAAGACATATCTTGATTGAGGGGAGTCACTTGAATTTTACATATGTCAAAGCATTATTGAACTGAACAATTGCTACGGATCTATGCATTTATTATATGTAAATTATAACTCAATTAAATAAGTCTTTGGAGGTAAATGTTCATGTCTTTAATCCACTGGTTCTCAGATCTTGTTGTGCATTGGAATTCCCAGGAAGACTTTATAAGATATTGTGACTTAGGTCCAAATCCCAGAAATTTTTACTTAATATTTTTTTCTTAACAATTTATTTATGCAATCCCATTTTTTACTTTCAATATTGTTTTGTATTGGTTTCAGATGTGCAATACAGTGATTACAAAGTGTTCCCTCCTTCGATTCCAGCAGCCTTGGCACCATGCATAGTTATCACAATATTATCGACTGTATTCCGTATGCTATATTTTACATGTTTACCTATCATGTTCTACATGATTTTTACTCATAGTTATCTCTCTTTTCTTTCTACTCTTTCCATATTACTTGTCAAAGGTTACCAGTTATGAACAATCATCAACACCATATAGTCCAAGTTAAGCCCATTAGCTTGCTAGAATCAAGGGGTGTCTCTAAAGGGTAAAATACTACTAGAGTTTGGGGGCTGCAAGAAATGATAGGACGGTCTTCACAAGTACTGGTGAGAATCTGTAGATGAGGACCCTTGGCACAGTGCTTGTTAGAACACGTCTATGCAGAGTTTCTGCTGGATTGGTTTGCCTATGGTCTTACCTTGAGACATATAAATGAGCTGTTCTCGTTAAAGGAGTTTGTGCTTACATGGCCTCTGATGGTGGTTTGGTTTGTTACATGTATTCTGCAAATCTTAATATGGTCTATTTTGTTCATTGTGGCTTCTGATTCAATTTCCAACACCACTCTTAGCTTGGCTGCCAGTAGATGTTTTTCTCTTTACCACATTAAACTGATAAATCTCTAACATTTGCCAGAGCTCCCCATCAAAACGAATTTCCAGGACTGAACAAGAGGACACAAAAACGGAGAAGGCAAATGGGTTTCTTTTCCTTGAGAGACCCTGCCTGGCTTCCTCTATCTTGCTGCCACTTTCTAGTAAGCACATGTCACCTAAATTTGAAGGACTTGAGTAACTTGAAAAAAAATGTTTATTTCCATGGCTAGATTAGAATGATCATTTGCACCCTGAGGTGACTGCAATTTTCTGTTATATCCATGTCAGGGTAAGTTTTTCTTACTATTCATATTAAATTAGCAATATGGGAAATTCAATAATATTCTAGCAACAAATCATTCAGGGATAGCATACCCAAGGCAAGGACAGTTTGGAGTTGGCTGGCGAATAGGTTACTAGGAAGATTCATATTGTCTTGATGGTATTATGTGTCCCTTGTCCTCACCAGTGACAGGAAGGCAAACAGCACCTTGTACAGCTGCCCGCCCTTCCCCTCTCCCCCCCACAGCAGCATCTTTCCTAGACACTCAACTTTTACAAATGTCCCTCATTCTGTGTGTGTTGTCACGGTTAGTAACTTCACTCTCGGGTACCCAAAAGATACAGTACTGATGGAGAATAACAACGAAAAATGGGAAAACCTCTGGCTCATGAGAGCCAGAATGTGGTGGCAGAGCCCGCCTGCAAAGTCTGACCATCAAACCCGCATTTTGATTGAATCAGAGATGTTCTGAGTCACAGTTGATTTCAAGATATAATGAAGCTCCTCCAAAGGTTTCCTTTCATAATGTGCATATATAACAAATCATCACTTTATACAGTTTAAATATATTCTGATCTTATTTGTCAATTACATCTAAAAAAAATGTGGCAAGAACAAAGTAAACTATCTTAATATTAAAGTCAGAGGCATTAATAGATCTCTCCTTATTAGACCTGAAAAAGGAAATTTGGAATAAGGTGCTTTTTATTCATTTGGGAGATTAGCAAACACACTGCCTTGGAAATACTCCATTATCCTGTGTTATATTGTGATTTTTAGAATACTTTTCTTACCAAAACTCATTACAGGGGCAATTACTGGATCTACTGTTTTCCTCTCCTGAGAGAAACAATTTTGGATTCCTTCTTTTTTAGCTCTGAAACCCAGGAGGAAGAAGAGGAAAAGGAAGCAGAGGTAAGGAATTGTTTGTTGCAGTGTGTCTGAAAAATGGGCATTAAAAAGGATTGACAGCAGAGTGAGCTTCACATAATTCTACTTTCTGCTTTTTCCTAGACTCAGGGGGATTTGTATCAGAAATCCAAATGACAAAGACACGTTTTAAATTGGGTGGCCCATTTGGGATGGGAAGCTTGACCACTAAGCTCTTTCTGCATCATATGAGACAACTTCCAATTATTCAACTATAGGATATTCATAACAAAAGCATATTCTGTAATAGAAACATTTCCAAAAATATAGCAAAAACCTTCCCAGTACTAAGTCTGAGGGCTGTTTCTTAGAAATTGTAGAAACAGGCAGTCAAGGATTCTTATGCCTGGTCACCCAACTGTCTTAGCCCCCAAACAGCAGGACTACATGTTGTATTGTTTGAGGCATTTCTCCTTTTTGGAACTCCAGGAGTTTGGCTTTTAACTAATATGGGTAGATGATTACTTCCTCTCTTTTGAGTACATATCTGTGCCAAATTTGGAGATGTGTATGAGACCAAAAGAGAATAAGATGATAGTTACTAGGGCTAGAAAAGCTGAGGAAGGAGCTCCTCCAGTCATGAATAGTGTTGCCCCTATATCCCCTTTAGATGGCAGCCTTATTGCAACATTTCACTGCTGTCAGCCTTCTATTCTGTATAATGTAATTCTAGTTTGGCATTCTATCACTACTTAAATATATATATATATATATATAGAGAGAGAGAGAGAGAGAGAGAGAGAGAGAGAGAGAGATTTCAGAGAGGAAGAGAGAGAGAGAGAGAGAGAGAGAGAGAGAGAGAGAGAGAGAAACATCAATAAGAGAGATAATCATTGATCAGCAGTCTCCTGCACGCTCCACACCGGAGATTTAGCCTGCATGTGCCCTGGCCAGGAATCAAATCATGACCTCCTGTTCATAGGTCAACAGTCAATGCTCAATCACTGAGTCATGCCAGCTGGGCCCTTTTCAGCTGCTTTTACTTGCATTGTATAGCTATATCTTATTGCGATATTATAACTCATGCACAATACAATTCACCTATTTGAAGTATGCAATTCAATAGTTTTGAGTTCTATCATCTTTTGATGTTATGTCTGGCAGAGAATGTGGCCAGAGAAACTTTACTCATCTGGGAAGTCTGGGACCTGGAGCAGGTATCTTTAAACTTAGTTGAGTTTTTTCTTTTGAAATCTCACAGAATAGGTATATTCTCAACTGAGCACTGAAACCAGCAGAGTTCCCTGATCCTGTGTTGAACAATATTGAGAGCAATAATGATCATTAAACTGCCTGCTTCTGAAGATAAGGCCATAAACCAACTAAACAGCTTGCTTGTCAATACTAAGACCTGGCTCGCCCAATCGTTTTGAGACTCTTGCCTCATGGTTGCTCACCCATCCAAAGCTATCAGGTCATAGACTGCCCAGTCCTAGTAAGAGTTCCTCATGCTAGACCTGCCTTAAAATCACTCAGCCCAGACTCTATGCTCCATAAACATCCTCCTCTAACTTCCTCTTTCAAGGCACTGTTCTGAGGTGGCAATGTTCTTCCTTACTACAATGCACCTAATAAAATCAGCTTTGCCTAGTCAACATTTTTTAAAAGAAATTGATAGTTGAGAAAATAAACCTTTCTTGGGTCACATAACTGGTGACTTTGGGAACTATTTTATTCTTAAGGGAGAAAAAGAGTATAATTCTAGAATCAATGAAAATCTTAGGTAGCAATTTAATATGAAAACAGAAAAAAAATCATTGTTTTTATGCACAAAATTCACAGATTAACTTTGGATGTCTGTGAAACTGAAAGAATATCTTCATAATTTCATATACTTATTTCTTAATGTTTTTCTTGATTTGAGAGACAGAGAAGGACAGAGAGAAACATAGAAACATGGATGAGAGAGAAACATTGTTTGGCTGCCTCCTACATGCCTTCTACTGGGGATGAGCCAGCAACCTGGGCATGTGCCCTAATTGGGAATCGAACCAGTGATCTCTTGGTGTATGGGATGACACTCAATCCATTGAGCCACATTGGCAGGGTTCATATACTTATTTTTCATGAAAATTATGTTGTACATTACAAATATCTACTGCCTCCTACATGCCTTCTACTGGGGATGAGCCAGCAACCTGGGCATGTGCCCTAATTGGGAATCGAACCAGTGATCTCTTGGTGTATGGGATGACACTCAATCCATTGAGCCACATTGGCAGGGTTCATATACTTATTTTTCATGAAAATTATGTTGTACATTACAAATATCTACTGGAACTTCTACAGATGTCTAAATCAGTCACCTCACAGTCTGAAAATAAACTGAAAGGACTAATAACAGTTTATTTTTTTTAAAGGAGTTGTGCAAATCCTTATTTTTTTCTTCATATATTTTTATTAATTTCAGAGAGGAAGGGAGAGGGAGAGAGAGAGAGAAACATCAATGATGAGAGAGAATGACTGATCAGCTGCCTCCTGCATGCCCCACACTGGGGATGGAGCCTGCAACCCAGGCATGTCCCCTTACCAGGAATTGAACAGTGACCTCCTGATTCACAGGTCAATGCTCAACCACTGAGCCATGAGGCCAGGCCTTATTCTTTTTACTTATAAAATTGTGATGCTACTTTCTTATTCCTTCTGAGTAATTATTAATACATTAAACAATTATATGTCAAAAAAAGAGACTTGCTCCCTGTTTGGAGAAGCAAAAGTTGCTCATTCAATCTGCATGCAGATTTCTCAGGCATTTTGGTAGAAATCCAGTTTAAAACAAACAAAACACTGCTCTGTAAGATGCACAATTTATCCCTGTTTTCTTTTCTGCCCTATCAGCTCTCACACATATATATGTTTTTTCATGTTTCTACTATAGCTTAGTGTCTCTGGGTAATCATGAATGAATATTTAACCATTTTACCAGCATTCACAGCCTAGCAAAGATTGAATTCTATTGAACTGGCAGATTGCTTTTTAATTTTCTGCTTGGATGGGTTGTTTTTTGTCCTGTAGTTTCCAAAATATTTTATGAGTCTTGATGAAGAGGCTAAAAGGCTTGAAAATTTTGCTGATCTCTGCCAAAAGCTGCTTAACCCTCCCTGATTCTTCACTAACCCTTGTACCAGTCGGCTTAGGTGATGTAGGCAACATGCTACACAGATGTGAAGAACTTCCACCAGGGTTGCAAAATACAACTTCTACACAAGGGATACATACATATATTGATAATCATTCTGTGCATATTTTATACAAGTTTTCTATTTTTGTAGTTGAGGGCAGTATTTATGTCTCTTAGAGATGTTAAGTGCAAGACAGCTTGAAAATCACCATCCCTTAAATGCAGCCGATGATCTGTGAATAATGATTATGTGACTTTGAAATGGGCTACACTTATAAATTCAGATATAGTCATAATCCCTTGATTATCTTGTGTCATTGGTTCTATTGAGCAGTCATCCAGAATAACATATTTTTTATATCTCAGAATAGATTTTTAAAATAATGCTTAAAATCACTGAACTATCACATCACAATGGAATATTATTTTTTTATATATAGGGTGGGGCAAAGGTAGGTTTACAGTTGTGAGTACATGGAACAATTTTTTCTTGTATTATTATTTATTATTGTATTATTTTCCATTCAAATTGTAAATCTATTTTTGCCCCACCCTGTATTTTTAAGTCTACTCCACCCACTGTCTTTCTTATTTTAGTGAACAGCAACTCTTTTTCTAGTTGTTCAGGCCAAAAGCCTTGATTTCTCTCTCAGTCTGGGATGCGGTAGGTCCTATTATGATTTCTAATTATTGGTATTCTTGTTTGTTGACTACAGAGATCTGAAGGACCGACCTCCCAGTAGGAGGGGTATATGTCCCCATCCCATTGACCATGGACTTGGCAATGTCACTTTGGGTAATGGAATGTGAACATATGTGATTCATACCTCGTCTCTACAAAGTTAAAGTTTCAAGAAGTGTGCCTGCTTTTAAGAAGATTTCAAGTTCCCTGATTGGAACTTCTTCCAGTAGCCTACTGTGACCACATATACAGAAACACTTTTGAGCAATGGCCATAATACTATTTTTATTTTTTATTAAAAGAGCATTTTTACACAGTATGTGAATAGAAAAAAATAGACGTAGCATGCCTAAGTATGTGTGGGTATGTCACCTACTTCAAATTTTATAATTTATACAAGATGTACCACATATATTATTTCTCAAAATCATTATGCTTAATCAAGTGTTATTGTTTTTTATTTATGTGCTGCAGAAGAAAAAAAATAAGTTCTGTTTGCCTATGACCATCAAGTAAGTTAATTGCTTGAATTTGACTTAAGTCTTGAGTGTAGAGCAGGCATTATAGATAGAGAGAAGGCAGTGACTTTGTAAGATAGAATGCTGTTGGCAATGTCTAAATTTTCTTATGTTAAGACTAGGCCTGCCCTGGACAGTGTGGCTCAATTAGTTGAGCATCATCCCTTTCACCAAAAGGTCACTGGCTCAATTCCTAGTCAGAGCACACGCCGTGGTTTTGGATTTGATCCCCAATAGGGGGCAAGTAGGAGGCAGCTGATCAATGTTTCTCACATCAATGTTTCTCTTTCTCTCTTTTCTTCTCCCTTTCCTCTCTGTCTAAAATCAATAAGAACATATATATTTTTTAAAAGACTAGGCATGACAACAAGCTTATTTATGTATAGATTTTGTAATATATGAAGCTGGTTCTCCCACAACAACTACCTCTGTGGTTAAGAATGATTAGACATAGGTAACTCTCCTTTCCTTTTGATTACTGAGCATACAGTTTAGATAAAGGAAACTTCTTTATATACAGATCCATTTATTTGGGTCAAACACATTTCTATCACGGTCTTTGACATATTGCTGGCTGTGCACATAGTACATTTGCAATTGATAAGAGCAGACACTGTCATAAATAAAAGGCACTCATATTGCATCACTGTTATTTCTATGTCAACCAAGTCCACTTCCAGGACAGGTGTTCCGAAGGCCTCGGAGGACTGGCAGGTTTCTGGTGCTGTCTTTGTCAGTTTGAATATTTTCCTCCCTTGAGCTAAGTAATTGTTTCTGTACCCACAGGGGAAAATATTAAGTTTATTTGTATTCATAGGCTTGAATTCTATTTTTTTTTACTTTCTACCAGGAAGGCCTCCATCCCCTCAATTTTCTACTCTTTTTTATTTTTAATTAAATTTATTGGGGTGACATTGGTTAATAAAACTGTATGGTTTTCAGGTGTACAATTCTATGATACATTATCTATATTCCAGTATGTATTCACTACCCAGAGTCATATCTTCTTCTGTCACCATATATTTGACTCCCTTTTACCCTCTACTGCCCCCCTACAGCCCTCTTCCCTCTGGTAAGTCTGATTTATACCAGAAATTCTTTAAATGCAGGAAGTAAGCCATTTTATCAACCTCTAAATAAATGCAAATGTTCTTGAAAGACATCACACATTTACTCACTCATAGTCATGAGCATATTATAAATTAGTTTATGATATATCATCTACAGTGACAGATGACTTATGGGTAGAACTTTATATTAGGCCTGGTTTTCCCAATAAGGTCAGAATTTTGCATAGACTATTTTTTAATTACTCCACATTCCTTAACTCTACTTCAATCCTGTTACTCTTTATTGATGTTATTGCCAACGATGTTGAGTACATTATCTGAGATTAATAGCTATTTGTTGAGAAAAACATCTGGAAATTTTGGGTTAAGGAAGGGTAGGTGGTCAAAAAGGGGTGCTGTATAAATCATAAATTTCTGGCAGGGCTGGTCACCATGAATAGTCACACCCCAGGCCTATAACTTTGTTGGTGAAAGGTTTTTAAGCCAGCCCTGTTCATTGTTCTTGTGTATCTAGGTTAACCTTTGCAATGCCAGAAGTAATACCCCTCAAAGGCATAACCACCCTGGAAAAAAACACATAATCTTAGCTATCCTCTAATCCAATCCCCACTTTGCTTTCTCCCTCCTTCATGTAAAATTTTCCCTCCATAATTTTAAATCCATAAAAGAAACTGCAAACTGTCCTTCTCCAGAGCATTTAAGAGTTTGCTTCCCAGCAATTATTGCCACGTTTGGCTCAAATAAACTCTTATAAAAGTTCTCTACAGGTTTAGACATTTCTCACATCAACAGGTAAAGAGGGAACCCTTTACAGTGTAGAGAATTGTTTTATTTGCATATATAGTGGCCTAGTCGGAAGAGCAAAGACTTTGGAAACAAACAAACAAAAAACGGATATTGCACTCAGCAGAAAGCCAAGAGGTGAGTTTCCTGTGCACTTCGAATCATAAGAGCAGTGGGAGTAGGAGATGGGGCTGAGAAGAGAAATGACACAGGTGAGCTGAGAGGACTGTGATGCTTCACTGGGATGATGCTATGTGTTCAGGACTGGCTCTGGAGCAAGAGTGAACATGATGAGTCATGAAACACAAATCTCACCTTATTTTCCAGCAAATGGCCATATTCACTACACTGTGTGCTTTGCAATAAATTATTGCCCTACCAGGAACAATTGCTTTTCCTTTAAGACTGTAATTTTCCTTTCAGTAACGCACGAAATGGACATTTTCAATAATGTTGGATATAAATTTGTTTAACAGTCCACACTGTTTACATTTCCAGTGTTTTTACTTTGATTCTGGGGAAAATATTAGTAGAAAGAAGATAGTAAAAGACAAAATTTTCTTTTGTATGCATACAGTTTTCAGCATTGACTGCAGCAGTAGATTAAAGTAAGTCATGCTGTAACATGTTAATTTTGCTTAATGAGAATTTTGATTAAGAAAAGCTATCCTGAGCACTGTTACCTTTAAATGATTCAATTTTACTCCTGTGAAAGTCAGACTTCAACATTACAATTTCATATAATTTAGTCACATTTAAGATTGAATATGTAGTTCCAACAACCCATCAACAACATTAACCACTTGTCTAATATTATGCTTTTACTATATGTTACCATGTAAAAATATGGAATGATAAAGATTGTTCTATTTTTATGTCATTATTTCCTACTGGAGGTCCAGTGCACAGATTCTTGCACCAGTGGGGTCCCTTGGCCTGGCCTGTACTCTCTCACACTCTGCGACCCCTTGGGGAATGTTGGATAGCTGGTGTTGGCCTGATCCCCACAGATCCCTGTAGGCCAGGACGAGGGCCTCTAGTATGCATATAAGATCTTTGGTTAATCTTTTCCCACCTTCTCCCCTCCCTTGTTCTCGCTGAGATTCATCAGTCTGTTCCATTTTTCCATGCTTGTGGTTTCCACTCTTGTGTTGAGTGTCTGCCCCCTGGTGGTCAGTGCACATCATAGCTACCGGCCAGTCGGCTGGTCACTTAGGCTTTGATATATAAAAATTATTTCCTATATGGGATTCTGATAAGTAAACTTTCAAGAGATCATTCTTGAAAAGAAATTCAGTCTTCAAATGTGACAATCAAAATTAATGTGAACTCATCAATTTCCAAACTTTTGTGGTCTATAAATAGCACCATTAAATTTAATCTGTGTACAGAGAAATTCTAGTTCTATGACACTGAGTTGCATATAGAAATGGTGCTCTTGCTTATTTTCTGTCTCATGTATAAGAAAGAGAATCCTGTCTATTTTGCTTTCCTCTGCATTCCTAGAAAATGGTAAAGTGCCTAATACATAACAGTTATTCAATAAAAATTTGTTGAACAAAAGAACAAATCCTGCTTTCAGAATTAACAGTCTAGTAGAAAGCAAGTAGGTGATTACTGAATGCTTATATAAATTCTAAGCAGTCTTCTTGAGGGTCCTTGCATCATGTTAAGGCATGTAGTAAATATTATTCATTAGCTATGCTAACAAATAATCATTTCAGTTATATAGACTATGTTAGTAATAGAAGTTGAAAAGAAGCAAATAATTGCATATTTTATAAAGGAGTAAAATAATTCTCTTTCTTTCCCCTAAAAAACAAACAAACGAAAAACAAGAAAAAAACTTGTTAGAAAAATTTTTCATTATTAAAACTGTTGTACTGCCCAGCCCATGTGGCTCAGTGATTGAGCATCAACCTATGAACCAGGAGGTTTAATTCCCAGTCAGGCACATACCTGGATTGCGGGCTCAATCCCCAGTAGGGAACATGCAACAGGCAGCCAATAAATGATTCTCATCATGGATGTTTCTATCCCTTTCTCCTTCTTCCTTCCTTTCAAATCAATAAAAACCTATTAAAAACACTGTTTTATTAATAATCATAATGTAAATGACACAGCCTTTATCTCAAGCAGTTGGCAAATGTGTGTGATGAGTCTTAAAATGTTTAAATTTTAATAAACCCCATCTCTGGAAATTTAACTTGAGGAAATATCACCAAATGTTGGGATGGTCCAGTCCACACTGTCTATTAAACAATTGTTTCTAATAGCAAACAATTGGAAATAACCTAATAGCCAACACTAGGTAAAAGTTAAAAGCAACTATTGCACATCATTAAGAATACCATTCAGCCCTAACCGGTTTGGCTCAGTGTATAGAGAGCATCGGCCTGCGGACTGAAGGGTCCCAGGTTCGATTCCGGTCAAGGGCATGTACCTTGGTTGCGGGCACATCCCCAGTAGGGAGTGTGCAGGAGGCAGCTGATCAGTGTTTCTCTCTCATCGATGTTTCTAATTCTCTATCCCTCTCCCTTCCTCTCTGTAAAAAAATCAATAAAATATATTTTTAAAAAAAGAATACCATTCATTCAGTATTACTTTGTACTAGTTTCAGTTGTACAGCATAGTGGTTAGATAATCACATATTTTACAAAGTGTTCCCTGTGATATTGGTACCCAACTGTAATTGAATTTTTAAAAAAATAGTAAAAAACATACAATTCATACCCATATAAGCATATGAAAAAGAAAGAGTGATTGGCAGCCAAAATTTCAGCCATAGCTTTCTGTGGCTGGTGAAACTGCAAATCCCTTTAATAGCTATATATATTTTAGTGTGTTTTTAAAAAATATATTCCTGTTTTTCTACAGTGATATATATTTCTTTTCGTATAAAGCAAAAAAGAACCTTCACTCAAAGTCTCATGTTTACTATCACCCTGTTTATAACCTTGGTGTCTCTTAATGACTGCTTCTGCAGTTACCCCACAGATATGGCTCTATTCCACTTTATGGCTCCAGTGACCACCCTAGGATGATATAATAACATAGGTACTGACTTTGTTTTACATTTATGTAAAACATTAACATTCTCCCATGCAAGAATTGCATTGATGAGGTGAAGGGGCTGATATCCCAAGAGGATAAATGTTAAGTACTAATAACTGGTATAAAATTGCAGTGCTCATTCACTAGTCCAACAATTCCACAGAGGCCTTGGACAAAGCCTATGGAAGACCCCAAACCAGCATCTGTGGGCAAAAGAAATGGTGCCTAAGCACCAATCCTCCTTTATGTAATAATTCATACCTATTACTGTTACTGGAACGGGGGCCTGGTCCCGAGCAGGTCTGCCTAGGTTCTTGACTTCATGTTGGAAAAATTTCACAACACAAGCCCAGGTTGCTTTTAGAGGACGTTTATTAAAGCTGGGGACAGTGAAACAAGGCAGGGCTGGAGAAGTGAGCCCAGGCTGATCTGCTTAGGCTCACTAAGAAGTCAGAGAAAACGGAGCCTTGGGGACAGGTTCAGGGGGGTTTCCTGGGATGAGCTGCCACCGCCCACTGCTGCTGTGGTTGCAAGTATTGTCTGGACTGTTAGAGACTAGGACAGTGATGGCGAACCTATGACACGTGTGTCAGAGGTGACACTCGAACTCATTTTTTTGGTTGATTTTTCTTTGTTAGATGGCATTTAAATATATAAAATAAATATCAAAAATATAAACCTTTGTTTTACTATGGTTACAAATATCAAACAATTTCTATATGTGACACGGCACCAGAGTTAAGTTAGGGTTTTTCAAAATGCTGACAGGCCAAGCTCAAAAGGTTCGCCATCACTGGTCTAGGAGGAAGAAGGGTGCCTATGGGGGAAAATGGGGTGGGGGAAGGGGCTGCCCTGCTCCTGGGAAGGAGAGCATGCCCCAGGACCCTTGTTTTAAGGAGTTTTAAAGTCTAGGCACTGCCCTAACCAGTTTGGCTCAGTGGATAGAGCGTCGGCCTGCGGACTAAAGGGTCCCAGGTTCAATTCCGGTCAAGGGCATGTACCTTGGTTGCGGGCACATCCTCAGTAGGGGGTGTGCAGGAGACAGCTGATCCATGTTACTCTCTCATGGATGTTTCTAACTCTCTATTCCTCTCCCTTCCTCTCTGTAAAAAATCAATAAAATATATTTAAAAAAAATAAAATCAAGTCTGGGCATTTAGGGAGGTCTTAGGGGAGGATTTTAATAAAATAGTCATCATCTTTATGCTATGTACCAAAATGAGATTTAGGTGTGGTTGGCAAATACTAGTAGCGCTAATTGGATTTCTGCTGTCTCCCTGAGTAGGGTGATTTAAGCTACGTAGCCTCTGTTGGGGGAGAAGTGCAAACCATTTACTCTTAAGTGTCCCTGGGTTCAGGGAAGATAGGATTTGCTAGATGGCTACACACTGCTGTTTAACTATCTGTCTCAGTTTCCCTATTTGCTTGTCCTGGCTTACTGGCCTATCTCATCACCATAAATAAATAAATAGATAGATAGATAGATAGATAGATAGATAGATAGATAGATAGATAGATAGATATAGATGATAGATAGATATAGAGAAAAAACAAAGAACCATTTTTACTCCAACCATTTTTACCATCATTTCACTATAATGCTCAGCTTAATGCCCATCTCTTTTTCCCTTTTTTATACTTAAAAATATTTGATGCTGAGCCATGTTGAATTTGGCTTAGAAACCAATTTTTAATAGCTATAGCACTTCTCTTTTCCACCAATAGGTCTCAAAAGTAAATATCATAACAGAAAATTATGAAGTGACTGTGCTTCTAAGTACTTCTTTTAAAGAGACAAGGACAAAAAGCTTCTTTTCTCTCTTTGGAAATCAGTGATTTTCAGATTGGGTGAGTGAGAACCAGGAGCTTTAAAACTGTGTGCATTAGTAGCAGGATTACCAAGGCTATGCCCCAACAATTCCATTATACTGCATAGCAATCAAATTATAATCTACTTACCTATAATCAACTTTCCCATTATTTTTGTCTCAGCTAAAACAATAACCAGGGTTCGCTGGCCCTATACACTGCTTACTCTTGAAAACCACATAGATTTTCTGTTGCTGATCTGCTCTGCTTTTCACATGAAGGCTTCCCAATTACAAGGCAAACTATCATCTGTACGGAATCCAATAAAATAGTTTCCAACATCAGAAAATCTAGAAATCTTTCAAATGCTTACTCAGAAGCCAGGAGTGCCCTTGAGAAGGGTCTCCTCAATGGAAATAATTTTTGTAGAAAAAAGAGAATGTACTGTCTTAAGGAAATTTTATTTCATGTTAATTTCTGTAGTTGATGGTAAGGGGTCAGGACTACGTAAATTTTGCACCCTGCATTATATCATACTCTTATATCTCCTGAAGAGTCCTCTGGTTCAAACAACACAAGATATAATATAAGGTCCTAGTGACAAGCTGAGCCTTTAGTCTCACTTCTAAAGCATTGGAGTGGGAAGGAAATGATGCCTAGATTGTGATTAGCATGGGAGCATTAGCATTTTATGTTGAGTGACATAAATTGTTGGGAAAGAAAACAGAAGAAAAGGTCAGATATAACTGTGTTCTGTTGGCACCAGTCAAATTTTTTCCAATTCTAGGATAAGAGAGCAAATTGCAGTGAGTAACGAAGACCCTTTGATTTGCTACCATGCAAATATCTCCTATCACACCAGGCACAGACCTGTGAAAGAATGAAATACGGTCACTGTGATTTCTACCTTGAGACTCCGATGAATGAGGAAAGATGATCCCACATATCCATCATCCATCTATAAACTCTCTAATATGGCTTGAGGGGAGATAGATAGCAGATATTTTACCAGAGATAAGGGAAAATGATGGGATTGCAGATTCATAGCAACTTTTTAAGCACTCTGAATTTTCTTTATGGGCCTCACATGGGCCATAGACTAAGTCAGTCTATGTTTCAATGAAGCAATTGACAGACACACAATATTGTGAGCAGAATGGCAAAAAGTTTGGTAGAGTTTTAATGGGTTTAATAAGGGTGCCCTGAGATATTGATTAATGCTTGATGCCCACAAGGAGTTTAGCTTAAGGGGAATGTGCTACATAATTTTACTTGGGATTTTTCCGGTTAGATTTTTAATCAACAACCTGAATGAAGGCACAGGCTGAATAAGCAAAATTAAATTTAATAGGAAAAAAATTAAAAGTACTATATTTAGATTAGATAATCAACTACACAAGTATGGACTCTAGAAGAACGATGACTTGATAATGCCTCCAATGAAAAACAGCTTGGGGGTTTAAAGGAAAAAACCAGAATTAGCTAATAATTTGACAGAGTGTTACTAAAGCTTTTATAATCTGAGGTTTCATCAATAGGCATTTTCTCTTTAGGTCCAAGACATGCTTGTAACAATTTGCCATCCTCACACTTTATTTATATTATTCTATTTGGTTTATACATGTAATTTTTAAGAAACAGTTTGACTTTTTAAAAGTTATATATCTAAAACTACAATGACAAAAAGAAATTATAAATATTATTTAAGAAAATGGTTAAAACAGGTTGGAAAAGTTATCTTGTACAAGATATGATTGGGAGTGGTGGTAGCGATTCATTTTATTTAAACATTTTAAAAGGTATCGGTGAGAAAGAAATAGACACTCTCATACAATAATGGATAATGAGACCCAGGAATTAAATGTTATAAGAAGTCACTTTTTATTCTAGTAAAAATATGTAATTTTTAAATTTAATCATAAAGATGGAGTGCTTTACACACCTGGGAGGGGGAAAATAAATTTAAATATATATATATATATATATATATATATATATATATATATATGTGTGTGTGTATGTATGTATACTAGAGGACCAGTGCAAAAAATTCGTGCATGGGGGAGGGGGGTGGTCCCTCAGCCCAGCATACACCCTCTCCATTCTGGGACCCCTTAGGGGATGTCCAACTGCTGGTTTAGGCCATCCCTCTCATAATCTGGGATCTCTGGCTCCTAACTGCTCACCTATCTGCCTGCCTGGTCACCCCTAACTGCCTTCCCCTGCTGGCCTGGTCACCCCTAACTTCCCTCCCCTGCTGGCCTGGTTGCCCCTAACTGCCCTCCCTGGCCAGCCTGGTCGCCCCCAACGGCTCTCCCCTGATGGCCTGGTTGCCCCTAACTGCCCTCCCCTGCAGGCCTGGTCGCCCCCAACGGCTCTCCCCTGCCAGACTGGTCGCCCCTAACTGCCCTCCCCTGCAGGCCTGGTTGCCCCTAATCACCTCTCCCTTGGCTCCTGCCACTGTGGCTTTTTCCAGAATGATGTCCAGAAGATGTCTGGTCTAATTAGCATATTACCCTTTTATTAGTATAGATAAGTAATTTGTCATATTATTCTCTACTTTTCTATATGTATTTAAAATACTCCAGAATATTTTAAGTGTAAAAAATGGTCAAGTTGCAGAAAAATACAAGTTTTGAAATACAACCTGGTAGGCTTGAAAGCAATAACATTTGCATAAAAGGGCATAAAGCTGCAGTCGGCAACAAAACTTGTTGTTAGGATTGCTTGGTTAATATTCTTTTGTTGGAAAGGCGTGGTTTGGGCAAAGGAGAAAAGGAAACCAGCACTATAAAAGGGAATGTCTGATTGGGCCGTTGCCACAGCAGAGGGGCAGGTGCGGCAAAGGTTTGGGCTGTCCCACAGGCAAGGATGCCTGTGTGTATGGGACACCAAAGGACACCTGTCACACCTGAAACACAATTTGCTAACACTCACAATTGCAGAGGTCAGGAAGAATCACTGTTTTTAAACTATTATTTCCCTGACATATAAGATATACATACATATAAATATACATGCCCTCTTCTGAGCTTCCTCTGCCCTCCACTTAATATTTGGCTGTGGCCTTCTTTTCATGTCAACGAATTGGATGTACAGACATAACTGTTAATGGCTACAGTGCTATCCTTGACTGTGTGACATTACTATGGTTTACTTCACTAACCCTTTATTGTGGGGCAGGTTGTTTCCGGCTTCCCCTGGCATCAACCACTACAGTAAACAATTGCTTATCTGACTGTTTACTTAGGACACATTCACAGACATGGAACTCCTGGCCCAAAGCTAATTCACTTGAATTTTGATCCACATTTCTAAATTGACTTTCTAGTAAGTGCTTCTGTTTGTTTAGTCCATTGGCTTTAAATCAGATTACACACCCACAAAGGGGTTAAGAGAAAACCGTTCAACGCATCTTGGGCAAATCGCAAACTCTTGCTGAACTTGAGCAACCCCTAGGAGCGGGACCTGGAGGATCGGGCTGGAGGGTGAAGTCCAGGTAGGCATGGGTGCCAAGGCCGAGGGTCCTGTGTGGGTGCGGGCATGTGAGTGTGTGTGGCTCTGGTCCACTGCTCATGCACACACCCACACGCCCGCACTCCTGCTCTGCACCCTAGGCCACCAGGAACCTCGCGGAGTTCAGCCTGCTTGCCAGTCCCCACCCACCTGGTCCAGCCTTCGGTCGTTATGGACCCTGGCTCTTTATATAAATAGATATATTTTTTAAGTGAATTTTAATAGAATAATTAACTTTAAGTAATAGCAAAAAAGTATTTAAAAATTGAGAACTGAATTGAAATTCTACTAATGCTTTATAAATATTCAGCCATATAAATAGATATGATAACCATTATATTTAAAATAGTAAATTAATTTGCATGAAATCATTGTACTGGCCCTAAGGCAGTTTTTAATACTGTCGGTTAATTTTCTTTCCTTATTTTCTTCCTACACTGCAAATATTGAAAATGCTTTCTAAATAAAATTTCAAAAATTTGATGGTAACATGAAAATCCTTACTGCCTTGACCTCACATTTGTAATATTTGTGTTCTTAGACTGAGCTGCTCAAAAACGTTATTATCTGCAACACAGAAGGTTTGCGTTCAATGAATCCTTCTGCTATTTCCTTTGAGTGTGCACAATACAGTTATCAGATACACTAGTTGTGTATGTCAAATAATGACACCTGCTTTGGTAATGAAATTTAGAGCTCTGACACATTGCAGCTCACTATTTCTATTTAGAAATCTAAAGCCTGACTTGAATTAACTAAAGTTTAATGAAATTTGATAGTTTTGTCTCCAGTATGACAGAGTGTTTTATGAACAGCAGGTGCTTCAATAATCTCTCAGTATAAGAATTCATAATCTCAGACAATATTGTTCAATAGCTATATGCTCTGACACTGGTTTATGCCATTTGCTCAAGGAAAGAAATGCCGAAACATTAAATTTAGAGATTTCATCTACAGCAAACATCTCATTAAAATGCCCTTTTGCTCTTTAAGGAAGAATGTCAACTTTGAAGTATGAGGAGAGGCTAATTCTACAAAATCATCAGAAAAATACTGGAAAAAAAGAGCACGGTTGTTTTGTTTTCAATATGCTCTATTAAAATGCCTATAAGAACTGCAGTGATTTACTATTTATTACTAAAAACAGTGAAAGTTGCCATCACTTGTGTGTTTTACAATTATTGAGAATTGCCTGTTACAGAATTCTTTGGACTGAAAAAGCTACAGAGAGTGTTAAAGCCTTCTGATGTCTCTTATAAAATTTTAATCTAATATTTTCCTAATCAGCTCAAGATTTGGAAGCAGAGGATCAAAGTTCCTCTTAGATTTGCTAGTTCCTATTTAATAAGTCTACTTAATCTTTCTAAATCTGAATTTTCTTACTTGGAAAATAGTGAATGGTTATAAGAATTAAACTATTTATTTGTTGCATCTAAATGTGACTAATGCTCCATAAATATCGATACCTGGGCTGTTGTCTATAGACATACAGTAATTCCAGGGTTTTACATAGTGAGCAGGATATTTTTCTATTACTGGATAATGTTTTATATTTTATTGGCAATTCCTGTTTGTAACCTTCTTCACTCTTAGAACATTTTTTTAGAGAGGTTACAGTAGAAGAAATGAAGGAGAGAAAAAAAGTGAATCATTCAAGGTTGATTTGGGAAATTCCTGGCAGAAAATATAAGGTGAGTGAAAGATCTTTGTGTGTGTGTGTGTGTGTGTGTGTGTGTTTTGTTTGTTTGTTTTTGCCAAGTGAAAAGTTCATGCAATAAACTAAGAGTTAGCAAGCTACACCTCACAGACCAAATTCAGGTCTCCACATGTTTGTAAAGAAAGTGTTCTGGGTCCTGGCCAAGTGGCTCAGATGGGTGGAGTGTCCTCATATAACAAAGAGGTTGTGGGTTTGATTCCCAGTCAGAGCCAGAGCAGCAAGAAGGAGCAGTCGATGAGAAATCAGTAAGAACTAGGGCATTCCAGGAGATGTTCATGTGCAATAATTTCATCCTTATAGGAGGATAGAACAGGGGCATGAAATTTCCAAGAAGTTCAAAATATTCTTGAAATCTCAGTACTGCACGTAGGTTAGTTCCTAAAAACAAAATTCTTTACCATAGGAAAATTACAATGGAGTGGTTGCAAATATATTTCTTGCACTAATGTATATGTAATCAAAAAGTTTTTCACAATCATGATTATGAATACAGTGAAATTTGGGGGTTTGCTAGAGTAGCTAGCATTACACTAAATATACACTTTTAAGAATATGGCGAGCTAGCAATCGAGATGGACATTCAAGAAGGCTTCAATGCAGGAAGGATGCATGCCTAGATGTTCAGGAGAGGTCGCTGTGGCTGAGATATCACTGAAGCTCAGAGCAGAAGGTAGAAAGGGGACTGAGCTTAAGTGAAGGGAGGAGTCAGATGCTTTCCAGTTGGGACATATGGCATGAACCAAGGGGAGGAGGGTGGGTATGCAGAAAATTGAAATAAACCAAAGAGTAGGAACAGTAGGTTGCCTTACAGTGGTTCTCAACCTTCCTAATGCCGTGACCTTTTAATACAGTTCCTCATGTTGTGGTGACCCCAACCATAAAATTATTTTTGTTGCTACTTCATAACTGTAATTTTGCTACTGTTATGAATCGTAATGTAAATATCTGATATGCTATATGTGTTTTCCGATGGTCACGACCCACAGATTGAGGACCACTGCTTAGAGCAAAGGTGATTTTAAATGTTTGAAAATTAAGTAAAAAACACATTGTAAAGAAACTTGAACATTTTTATTCTATACACATTTAAGAGCCACAGAAGATTTTTCTGTCAGTATTATAGGGATCAAATGATTCGATTACACCAAGTAGAGGCAAAAAAAAGGAAGAAAATACTTTTAAAATAATAATAAAACTATTACAATAGTCTCAGCATGAGGTGATGAGCAAATCTGAAGGCCCCTGGTGCCAATGACTGAATTTTCCTAACTGTTGTACTGCTAGTACCCAGCACAGTGCTCAGCAGGAAGAAGGCCTTAGTAGGTAGTTGTTTTATAAATAGATGAGTGGCTGTGTGACCCGAAGGGGCCATATATAAGATGTAGCTTGTAAAGAAAAACATAAGTAATAGGATTTGGTTATTGACAGGACAGAGAGAGGAAGAAGAGTCTTAAAAGACTTTAAGACTTTAATTTTGTCCAACCAAGATAGAAAAGTATAGAGAGGGACCTGTGTTGTGTTCAAAAGGTGAACAGGTGTGCCATTTGTAATATACAAAGCAACTTCTGGTTCAGATTTTAGAACAGAAAAACGTTCTATTATAATTTCAATGCTCCAGTGACTTAGAGAATCAACCCTCAATACTATACTCATAACAACTATTTTTTAAAATTATTTTATTTATCTGTTTGTTTTCCAATATCATTTTTTTAATCCTCACAATAGGTTATTTTTCCACTGTTTTTTTACAAAGAGTGGAAGAGAGAGGAAAAGTCAGAGAGAAATATCGATGTGAGAGAAACATCTATTGGTTGCCTCCTGCACTCGCCCTGGAGCCCGCAACCGAGGTACGTGCCCTTGACCGGAATCAAACATGGGACCCTTCAGTCCATAGGATGACGCTCTATCCACTGAGCCAAACTGGCTAGGGCATAACAACTATTTTTTAATACCTTGATTTCTTGAAAATAGAAGCTACCTACTAATTTTACTCATATTGAAAGGTAAGCTTAATAAAATAAACACAGAGGTAAGATAATGTCATTATGAGTGCAGTCTAGCATTCTCCAACCGTAGAAGTGAGCAGTGTCCACTTTTTGAACTAATTTAGTAAGAAAACTGAGCAACACAACCTCTTCTTGGAGACATCCAAAATAGAATAAAACACTTTATTGAAGCCTTTTCCAAATTCTATCACTAGTTGACAGTTAACAGTGTTAAGATTATAAATTTACTCATTTTGTAATATATTTCATCTCTCCCCTTAATTGTGAGAAAAACCAATATAATTGTAAGTACCAGAATTGATTCTGATAATAAAAGACCTGTTATTACAGTCTATCTGAGAGGAACCTAGGAAGAAGCAACTATACTACAAAAATAAATTCATCTTTGCACATCAACAGAGAATCTAGCTTATAGAAGAAATTGCGCTTTGTTCATTAGACTGCTTGATTTCGTCACATAATTTTTACTTTGTGCAATTTCCTTGCTTAGAATTTTTAAAAATATATTTTTATTTATTTCAGAGGGGAAGGAAGAGGGAGAGAAAGAGATAGAAACATCAATGATGAGAATCATTGATTGGATGCCTCCTCAACCCCCCCCCCTCGCCCCCACTCTCCCTCCCCCCGATGGAGCCTGCAACCTGGGCATGTGCCCTGACCAAGAATCAAACTGTGACTTTCTGGTTCATTGGAAGACACTCAATCATGGAGCCACACCAGCTGGGCTAGATTTTGTATGTAGTGTAAGTCCTGACAGTTGGGCTTTCTCTCTTTTGAAATGCAAGTAGCTGACTTAAACTACAATGGCTAACGCACCCACTTCAGAGATGTTACCTGGAATAAACACATGGCCAGCCAGCCAGCCACATTCCTAGACAGAGCCAGGCCATGTCCCCACACTGAGGATCCTCTGTTTTAGAAACCTTGGTTGATTTCAGTAACTGACCATTTGGGCTATGTGTTTGCTTTCTCTTCCCACACATGAAATTCAGCATGTTTCTAATTCACCAATTAAGAGTGAGCCTGCAAAACCCGAGGCCCCCACCCTTGACCCCAATAAAAGCAGACCCCCAGGCCCATGCTCATGCTCTCTCTTTCTCTCTACCTGTGACCTCACTGTGTATCCCTAGGTGTACTGTGTAATTTCCAGGTTCTGTAAGTAATAAACTTGTATTTGTTTAGTGCCCTGATGGTTATTGCTGAAGGATGTTTTTCAGTCACAATAAGAACCACAAGGGCTGGTTCAACTACAATATTGGTTTTCCATAGTCTGAGACTAGCACAAAACACCCTTATCAGTCTCACCATCCATTTAGAAGAGGCTACCTTCATTCAATTTGATTCAGCACACATTTGTTTTATACCTACTGTTATATTTCTCCATGGTGATGAATCTCATTTTATCTTCAGAGGTATGTGTCTTAATTTTGAAAATTGTATTTATATATTAAGATATATTTGTACACATAACAATATTCAAATACTAAGTCATATATATAAGAAAGATGAAAATCAATAGAATTTGCCTACATTGATAATATCATTGCCAATTTAATTAGTTTAAGCCTTTTTTTCTCCTCAAAGGAAATCTCAAGCTATTATAGAAATCATAAAACAAACAAACAGAAATAACCAACATGGTGTGAATGCTTGCTTGTGTCTTCATGGTTAATTACTGGCTGGAGGGGTTAACATTCATTTGATATGTTGAGAGCCTCTGAGAAAAATAGCCTGTGTATTAAATACACTTTATTCACTAATTCTGTATGATTGTTATATAAATTTCAGTAGCTTCGAGTTTTAAGGTGTGTGTGTTTTTTTTGTTGTTGTTTTTTTCCAATGAAATTTTTTGGATTCCTCAGAGAAGCTTCAAAGAGAGCAAAAAAATATTAATGAAGATATATCCTGTTGTGTTGATATTTAATCCGTGGGCTTTCATGGGTAGTGAATTTGTAAACCAAAGAACTGATTCACAATTCAAAGGCCAGCCCGAGATTTCCAGGTATCCTCAGTGAAATGTTTCTGTAACTCTCCTCCCCTATGTATTTACTTGCTGCTTGCTTTCATCCCTTGTCTCTACTATATTTCTAGATTCCTCCTTCATTTCAATTCACTTCTTAAAGTCAACATCAAAAGGTTTGCAACAGTGAATTCAAATGGATTCTCACAAAGCAAAGAGAACTCTGTAACCTCTTTCTGTAACATGTTCTGAGGAGCTGACTGGATGTGAAGTGTATCTCAGTCCAGCGTATTGTTATGTTAAACAGGTTTTCCTGTTTTACTGTTAGATCACCAAGTAATGGTGCCAAACATAATAGACCAATTTTAAAATTCATACTTTGAAATGTAGAACCATAGATCAGTAGAGATGAAACCTCTCAAAGAATTTCCCAATCCATCCTCCCTCCCCCATCAACCCTCTCTCCCCAACCTGATTTATTATTGAGTGAAGCCTCACATGGTTAATGATTTGCCTATAGGATTGTATTTCTACCACTAGGATTAGAGATTCTTATGATCACTTCCGCTTTAGAACTGCAAATTCCCAGAGCACTTCTTTTCAGCAACAGAGATTTAGAATGTATCATAAGGTGCTATGCACTATTATTAGTCAGTTACTAATAATCCATATTGATTAAGCCCAACTGTGTTTCAGACACTATGCTGGGCACTTGGGACACAGTCGTCTCCTTGAAGGATTTCATGGTGTTATAGAGATGCCAACAGGTGCATCCATACAAGTATAAAGACAGGATTAAATCAATTCTGTCTAATTGAGAAGAAAGGGCTTCACAGATGTGACACTGGTAAATTGAAAAATAATTCACAATTGTGTGGCCAAGAAAGCAAAAAGAGCATTCCACTCAGAAGAGATAGCATACACCAAGACAAAAATACAAAATAAAACAAAAAAACCATCATTGTGTACTTTTGTATCCCCATCTGGGTTATGAATATATTGTGAACAAGGATTATATATGGTATGTTGTTAAAATTTATCCCACCCTTATTCTCTTGTTCCCTAACTCAATAAATAAGTGAGATCTCTTGTTCCCTAACTCAGTAAATAAGTGAGATTGATTAAATCCTAACCAGCAAGTACATTGCTATTATTCTTTCCTTTAGCGTTCCATACATCTAAGGTGTTCTTTCAAGTGTACTGGATATATTCTCTATTCATGACCAAGATATTTGAATATTTAGGCACACATTTTTTTCTAGCATTTTCCTCTCTCCTACAAAAATGGCTTTATGCATAAGTAAACAATTACTCCTAATTAAACATCTGCCAAGTTATTTTCCACACAGCGAGCTCATGGAAGATTTAGGTGACTTAGGACAAAGTTTAACATTTAATTGAATGTAATGAAAGTTAAAAATAAGCACAAAAATAAACAGCCTATTGAAAATTTTACAGGATGCGTAACTTTTCGTTTTAACTTAAGCTCTAAATTGCATAGCCAAAGTTTTATTGGTATAAGTTATTTTCACTCCCCTGAGTTGAAGTTTTAATTAAAGCCAAAGAGGGGTTTAATTATCAGATAGTCTCTGATTCCTGCAGGAATCCCCACATTTCTTCAAGTCTAACCTACCCAAATCTAAAAATGAAAATCCACAAAATTATAACAGAAATTATAAAGCAGTGTTATTTGAATGATATACAGAATGCTCTTTACACATTATATTTATTCTTATTTTAAACTGAAAAGAATTGTACTGTATAATGATATACAGAATGCTCTTTACACATTATATTTATTCTTATTTTAAACTGAAAAGAATTGTACTGTATAATGATTTTAAAAGTTAGGCTGTCTGAAATGTCATTCTTTACTAAAATGAGGGTTCTATCATATTCCTGTTTAATGAATATCTACAGGGTATAAATGCTGTAAAAGAACTTAATAGTAGATCTCGGAATATGCATTGATTACTTGGATTTTACATTATTCCTTCCAGTGTTTAAACAAATTATGGTACATGCATATAATCGGCTATGATACAGCTGCTAAATAGTTTCCAAGTGATGTTGGCCATCCTCCAAAATAGCCCAAATGAGTCCAATTCTCTCTATCTCCACTACTGCTACCCTCCTCTGCTGTTTTATGCTCTTAATTGAACTAACTTGGTGCCTCAAGGGTTTTCTCTCTGCTTTCATTCTTGCCCATCAACTAATCTTTTCTCTACAAAGCTGCCAAAGTGAACTTTGTTTTTAACTTACTTTTATTGTTGACACTATTACAGATGTCCCTGCTCCCCACTCCTTTGCCCTTCACCACTCTTGTCTGTGTCCATGGGTTATGTTCTCTGGCTAATCTCTTTACCTTCTTTCATCCAGTGCCCCCTTCTACCCTCCACTCTGACCTCTGTCAGTCTGTTCCATGTATCCATGCCTCTGGTTCAATTTTGTTCATCTTTCTTTTTTGTTCATTAGATCCCAGATGTGAGTGAGATCATATGGTACTTGTCTTTCTCTGACTGGCTTATTTCACTTAGCATAATACTCTCCAGGTCCAACCATGCTGTCACAAAAGGTAAGACTTCCTTCCTTTTTGTGAACACAGATCAAATCATGTCACTCAATTGCTTAATTCCTATAAGAATTAAATCTAAATCTGTACCCAAGTCCCTCCAAAACCTGTGCCATATGTACCCTCTGATCCCACTTCCTGCCCACCCCACATCTGAGCCCCAGCAGCCTTTCTCCAACGCTCAGCTTGTTCCCACCCTCCCACTTCAGGTTACATCCTCCTAGCCTGCTCTCCTCCCAGATCAGCCTTAGCTAAGGCTTATTCAAGTTCCAGCTGAAACATCTTGCTCAGAGGAGCCTCCTGACTATTAAATATCATGTGGTCCCTCCTCTTCATGTCTCTACCACACCTTATTCAATAATTGTTTAATTTAATATTGTGCGTCACTCTCTGTAAAGAAAGATAAATAACATTGTGTATACAGTGGTGGTGCTCATTCCAAGTGGGATTTTGAAGAGAATTTTCTCTTTCTAAGAATTGTTTGATCTTTTTTTACAGCTAAAAAAACTGCCAGAAAAGCAAAGGAGATTGATGAGAGAAGGGGAACCTGGGCAAAAAGAGGAGGTGAGTGAATCTACTAGCCTTCTTCAGCTACATTTTCACAACCTACCCTAAAGGAGTTCACTGTGGTTCCCTGGACAATGAGCTCCCTGGGACTTCCCCCACCTCACACCTCACCATTTGGAAGGGCTACAGCCACACTCAGTTCCCACAGGAGCGGTGGTTTCCTTTCTCTAGCAATAGGAGCTGTAAATGTCCACTGGGCCCAGGGTCTGTAGGTACTGGGTATCTGAAAAGCCTATGTTGTCTAGGAATCAAGAACATCTGTGTTCACCAAGAATCTAGGTTGCTCCTAAGGTTGCCTTCAAGAACACAGACAGCCTCTCTCTGGGGAGAGTCAGGGTGATAGGGACTTGTGCCTTCTCCTGATGACCTTTGCCCTACATATCCTCCCAAGTGTCTATTTCTCATACTGTGTGATGTCACAGCACTTGTCCCAAGTCTGATGCATGGCACAATGTATTAGCCATAATTAGATGATCGATGGCATATGATAAATTAACTGTACTTTTAAAAAAGATGCCTAGATATTGAGTTTCTGATACTTTCAGCATGATATAAAAATTCCACGTTATAAAGTTAAAAGGAAAACACAACTATTTTCCATAAAATTATAAAATTTTAAAAACCATTACATTCTTTTTTCTCTCCAGCATGGCCTACCTTTTCTGTCTTTGTCTTTGGCCTTTTTCTTATCATCTTTATTTCCCTAAATATTAGTTATGACCTTTTGGAACAGCTCTCAAGCAGAAGATAATTTCAGCTTTAATCTTGATCAACTCCTTTCCTATGTTATCATTAATTAGTCCAACTAGAAGTTCATTTGGAGAAAAGCTCCTAAAATGCTCTAAATCCACAATTCCCATCTAGAGGGTCCTTTCTTCTTTCCCTTCTGAGAACAGCTGCTAGGAGGGCGACTCACTTTGTTTGGTCTGCCCAGTATGGCGAAGAGAGAGAGAAAAAAAACAAACCTGATATTGATCAGGAGTCCTTGAAAGCTACAGATGCTTTGTAGGAACAACTTAGCATATTAAATTGCAGTGGTTTCAGTTCTGGAAAATGCAATGAAGGTGTTGAGAATGTATGGTGCTATCTAGTTTTCCTATAATGTGCAATAATGAGATGACTTGGGCTGCCCTAGGACAAGACTAATCAACTTGAGTTTCCACCTGATTTAGCAAAATAGAATCTGACATCATATCCTATTCTGAAAAGATTTCATTTATCTCTCACTTAGTTGCATACACAATACTTAGCTTTACTCTTTGCCATATCCACATTGTGGCTCAATTAGGGCTGAGATGCTGTAGGATACATTGTTTTGTCATAACTCTTAATAAGAAACACATTTTTCAGCATCTGCAAACACCATAGGTAAACAAGAGATTCAGAAGATAGGCATTAAAACAAATTCAGTTTTTGTTAAAGCAAATCTTACAATGACCATTCCAGGAATACATGTCCCCAGCTTTGATGCCTGAAGCCATTGCTCACTGTGTCTATAGAAAGAGATAATTGTCATCTATGGTTTTCTTTCCTGCTAAATTGAAATTATATTGAAGAAAAGAAGCATACTTCATTTCATTTTATCTCCTCAGTCCCAAATCCATTCATTGTCTGGCTCATGATGGATGATCAAAAAGAGTTTGTTGGATGCATTCCTGTAAAATAGTGTCTGCAATTAGGTTTAAAGAATAAGGGTTTGATGCCCTAGCCAGTGTGGCTCAGTTGGTTGGGTGTTGTCCTATGCAACAAAAGGTTGCTGGTTTGATGCCTAGTTGGGGCACATGCCTGGATTGTGGTCTCAATTCATGACAGGGGGCGTGCAGTAGGTAGCAAATAAATTATGCTCTCACATTGATGTTTCTCTCTCTCTCCCTTCCGTTCTCTCTAAAAAACAATAAAATATATTTTTAAAAAGAATAATGGTAGTGAGGGCTGTACTTTGGGTTAAAATTTTGGTTGTGAGTAAATATGTATACATTCTGTGATTTTGATTATTTTGGGGTAACAAAATCTCTAATTATTTAAAAAACTAATATGCTTTATTATTTTCTTTCTAAATAAATGCAAAGAACCACTTACAATTAATCTAATACTGGAATCAAATGCAACTATATGGCCAAAAGTTTTGTATCAAGCAAAACTAGATTTTTAAAAATGGGGAGAATTGCCCGACCAGTGTTTCTCAGTGGTTGAGCATCTAACCATGAACCAAGAGGTCACTGGTTCAATTCTAGGTCAGGGCACAAGCACGGGTTTTGGGCTCAATCCCCAGTAGGGGATGTGGTGGAGGCAGCCAATTGATGTTTGTGTCTCATTGATGTTTCTATCTCTCTATCCCTCTCCCTTCCTCCCCCTCCTTCTCTCTCTCTCTCTCTCTCTCTCTCTTATCAATAAAAACATTAAAAAATAAAAATAAATGGGGAGAATTTGTTGCTAGCAGATCTTCCTTATAAGAAATATTTACAGAGAGCCATTGATGCTGAAATAAAAGGCACTTGTCTCCATAATATATATATCACACAGCTCAATAATAACAAGATAAATAACCCAATTAAAAAACAGGCAAAGAATTGAGTAGACCTTTCTGCAAAAATGATATATAAATAGTAAAAAATAAAAACATATGCAGAGATGCTCAATTTCATTATTCTTCAAGGAAATGCAAATCAAAACCACAATGTGATACAACTTCAAACACATTAAGATTGCTATAATAATAATAAAAAATGAATAATAGAAGTATTTGAGAAAATGTAGAAAACTGTAATACTTATGCATTGGTGTCGAGAATGTAAAATAGTTGGTCATTTCTTAAAAACATTAAACACAGAGGTACCATATGACCCAACACTCCTAGATATATATATACTCAAGATAACTAAAATCATATGGTACAGAAAAATTTATAATGGGTGTTCACAGTAGCCTTATTCACTATAGTCAAAAAGTGGAAACTTCTCAAATGTCTTTCAAATGATGAGTCGATAAACAAATACGGTATACTGATATAGTATAAACATGAGTGAATTACTGATACATGTTACAACATAGGTGTACCTTCAAAACATATGGTAAGCAAAGGAAGTCAGTCACAAAGAACTACATATTGAAAGATTCCATTTATCTGAAATGTCCAGAATAATCAAAATCATAGAGACAGAAAATAGACTAATAGTTACAAGGGCTGGGTAAAGAAGAGAAGGGGGGAAAGGATTGCTAATAGGTTTAGGATTTGGGGGGGGTGGGGATGATGAAAATGTTCTAAAACTAGATAATGGTAATGGTTGCACAACTCTGAAAATATACTAAAATGCACTGAACTGTTTGATTTAAAATGGCGAATGTACATTAGGCATTATATCTCAATAAATATTTCATTTAATTAAATAAACAACCACCACCACAATGAACTGACTTCTAGCCTTGTGGTGTGTGTATGTGTTTCCCCCCTTGGCAATAGACTTCTCTATGAAAAACAAATTTTTGGAGGAAGCCTAAATGTCTTATTAACTTGAAGATAATTTGTCAGTGATTATTTAAAATGATAGTGTAAGAAAAAATGTCTATACTTCCTTAGATGTGGTATGGTTTCGCCAACTATAGAACTCTTATAAGAACATTGTTTTGGCAAGGTGCAAGATTAAAGAGGTTCCAATTATAAGTACACACATATATATATATGTCTATATATAAAGAGTATATATTTGTCAAATGATCCATTATAATTCATGTCAGTAGACAGATCAGTAAAATTTAATAAGGTACAGATAATCTATGTTTAAGACAGATTATGATGAAGGCATAGACAACAAAGATTTGTATGGGGAGGTGAGTGCAGAAGACTTGCTTTGAGATAAGTGAAATTTATTTAGAACGCAGTATGTACTTTTAAAAGGTGACATCATGCATCCTATTTCCGGATCGTGTACTTCAGTGGACTATGTTTGGCTGACTTAGCACATTACTGTCCATGATATAAAATTAATGTTGTAAGACTTTTCAGCAGCCATCTTTTTGGAGATGTAGTTCAGTGCTATTTCCCTTCACTAAATTGATATATGAACCATCTACAGGCTTAAGATCAGTTTTCCCTTTCCAGAAAGCACACAATATGGTTCAGAAGACTCCCATCTCAATGGACTCTGAGCCAACAGGATAGTTTTGGCAGCATTCTTCCTATATATCTTTATTTTATTATTATTACTATTTTTGTTCACAGTGTGCAGAAGTGAATGAAAGAAAAAAAAACTGTGTGAAAATGATTCATTTCATTACTGGAAGTAAATATAATTGGAAATGAAAAAGTCTGCCTCCAGAGTCCTATTGGATCCAAGTCTCTGACTTTAGATAAAAAGCCTGTAGAATTTCAAGTGATTTATTAAATTGGTTTATCTTACAACAAATATTTTTCACAAGTTAGAGCAAATTCCATTCAAAGCACGGCTTCAAATAATCACTGGTTATTTCAGCTAAAATAAAGGAATGTCAAGAACAACAAATAAACTAGGTCAGCTTCCTATGAAGAAAATTTTAATGTTTTCCTCTATGGAGTGATGGGAAGCATGCCAGCAAGGCTCCTAAATTTTCCATCCCTGTCCCTAAAACCCATCTGTATAGGTGAAGGTAGTCTCAGCAGACTCATACCGTACCACCTCCCCAAATAATCTTCCCCACCTTTTTGTTGTCGTTGTTGTTAATCCTCGCCCAAGGATATGTTTCCATTGATTTTTAGAGAGAGTGGAAGGAAGGGGGAGAGACAGAGGAGAGAGACATTGATGTGAGAGACACACATGGATAGGTTGCCTCTCACACAGGCCCAAACCTGGGCCAGGAATTGAGCCTACAACCAAGTTACATGCCCTTACCAGAATCGTATCGGTGACCCTTCAGTCCATGGACTGACACTCTATCCACGAGTCAAACTGCCTAGGGCTCTTGGCCACCTTTAAGTTTTGAGATCTTAATCTTTTAGAAACAGTCCAAATATCAGCTGCCCAATAACTCAAATCTTTATATACAATGTGTGCGAGGTTTTTTAAAATTGCTTTCTACCTTTAACTTCTTTCTAACTTATATATTCCTTTTTATTTCTGTTTCTTCGTTCCAACAGTAGTATAGTAGTACCTTGTCTTTAGTGAGCAATCAATAAGTACACATCTATTTACTTGAATACAATTTTTAATAAAAGAAATATGGCTCAGGAAGGATAATTTGAAAAAATTTTAATAAAAGAAATATGACTCAAGAAGGGAAATTCTGAGGAAGAGATGGACATTGGAAAGATGCAGATTTTAATGGAAGTGTAGAATGGATATGGACTGTGGGGCATTTACTTAGGAGGGCAATTTAGATGGACTACTGAGAATGAGGTACCAAGAAGCCTGAAGTTGTCTGAAAGGAAAGAGTTGTCTACTGGAAGGAATAAGAATACTTAGGTATTTTTATTAATAAATAGCATATGGAAACTTTGCAATTCAAATTGGAGAAACTATTATATTAAACCCTTGCTAAAAATCCTATATAATAAAAGCCCAGTGACCGAAAGGAAGAACGACCAGAACAGCTGGTTGACCAGTCGCTATGATCCGCACTGACCACCAGGGGGCAGACACAGCGTAGGAGCTGCCCCCTCGTGGTCAGTGCACTCTCACAGTGGGAGCGCAGCTCAGCTGACCAGGATAAGCGACACTCCTACAGAAGACTTATTCCCATAGGCCACGCCCCCCCACAAGTGCATGATTCCGTGCACCAGGTGTCTAGTATATATATATATATATATATATATATATATATATATACATATATATATATATATGATGGGTAAGGATAAATAATGTTTTAATCAGAAAACTAATAAAATCCATTAAGAAATTGAGAATTTATTTAAATTAATATTTTTTTCAATATTCATTTTTTTTAATCAACATACAGAGCTTTAAACACAATTTAGAAACAGAAGAGACAAAAGATTAAATTCTAAAAGGAGATTAATGAAGCAGCCCCGCTGGTATATCTCAGTGGTTGAGTGTGGACCCAGGAACCAGGAGGTCAAGGCTCCCTTCCTGGGAAGGGCACGTGCCAGGGTTGTAGGCTTGATCCCTGGGAGGCCTGCAAGAGGCAGCCAATCAATGATTTTCTCTCATCATTGATGTTTCTGTCTCTATCCCTTGCCCTTCCTCTCTCTCTAAAAATCAATAAAAGCATACTTAAAAAAATTTAAAAAGCAGAAGTGGTGAGAAGCTGTTCACACAAAATAAAGACTAAGACATCGTTCACTCTGAGCCAGGCTTTTCCAAACTGTGAAATGCATAAAATGAAACCTGCTTCACAGGGTCATTAATAAGAGGAAAGACAACACTGCACCTGGTATATAGTAGATATTCACTAAAGGATAATTTCCTCTGTATAATTTGAATGAACAGTTTCTGAATTACCCCTTACAAAGGCAAGTGGCATTAGGCTAATTATATCTAAAATACTGAGGACATATTAATATATTAATTTGATGATATAACTATATAGGGTACAACAATGAGAAAAGTGTACCATTTACTTCCATTTTTGTTGTACCTGAATGACTAATATGCTCATCAGGCTGCTATTCTCAAATACCATCTTCTAATAGATGTTTAATGCCATGAATTTGATGATAGAACAGATGAGACGCCTACTGGCCAGAGGCTAAGTCTTTGATCTTGGTATGGGAAAAGAAGGTTTCGGGGATGAAGGAAATGAACATCAGGACGGCAAACGGCCCCGGGGAGCCTGTCAGGTCCTTGGAGGACAGACCCCTTCTTAGAAGATCTCATGGGTGCAATGTATTTCTAGCTTTGCAGAATTAATTTGTTTCATTTTTCTCTGGATGAGTGAACTTCCTGTTCATTTATTTTTGTTTTATTTCAATTGTCTTCCCTCGCAGTGGTTCTCAACCTTCCTAATGCCACGACCCTTTAATACAGTTCCTCATGTTGTGTTGACCCCCAACCATAAAATTATTTTCATTGCTACTTCATAACTGTAATTTTGCTACTATTATGAATCGTAATGTAAATATCTGATATGCAGGATGTATTTTCATTGTTCGCGACCCACAGGTTGAGAACCGCTGCTAAAGCCTTTCTAATCACAGAACAGAATGGAGTCATTTTTAAATAGCCTAAGCCAGGCAAGATTAGTTTCGATGTATTTACCATCACTTCATCATTTGGTAAATTGGTAATTGGTAACTGTCTCATAAAAAAAAAAGTTTTTAAGACGCAAGAAATTGACCAAGTAATGGAAGGTTTCTCTCTTTCTTCTCTCTCTGTTTTTTTTTTCTTTTTTTGTTGTTGTTTTGCTAACTTTCCTTTTGTATGCCTGTGCATGTCCACATGGCTGTGTGTATGCACACTCAAGGCTTTAAAGAAAGTAGTAATAATACTATCACACCTTAACCACCAGCCTTGGTTGGAGACCACCCACTGCTTAGGAGACTCAACTATCACCACAGAAGGCTCTTTTTTGGCACCTGATATGGGCAACAAACAATCTTGGTGACATCAGGGCAACAAAGAGCTATAACAAGGTCCCACTCAACACAACAGGCACTTTTGCCTGCCATCCTTTGTCCAGGAGCAGGTGGGTGGATGTTCGGAGCCAGCAAACCAGGGAGGAATTCATGCACAGCCTATGCCCTGAGGAGGATCATCATTTGACCCTCCCTTCTAATGCTGCCCTCATATTTTCACTAAGAAGGTCTTCCTGGCATCCTTTTTGACTTTTTGGAATTCTGACATGGTCTATTTTGAGATCTACCTTTATAAAAGTTGATTTAGCCCTATCACTTACAGGCCTAAGTTTATCTTGTTTAGTTTTCTGTGCCTTCAATCTCTTACTTTGCTCTTCTTCCTAACTTTCTTCATGCCCTGCTTACACTTCTGTACACGTAGTAGGAGGTCTTGGAATGCAAATAACAAAACATTTTAAAAGCTACCATTCAATCTCAAAAAACCTAATATATTCTCATCTCTATGGCGTTCTCACCCTTGGAAATACAATACAAAAGTAAACTCATGGCCTATAATTAATGCACTTTACTGAAGCAAAAAGGAATGTTAGTGTGACCAGGGCTCTTAAACCTGGTTTAGTGCATCATTATTTTGCAACTAGAGGCCTGGTGCATGAAATTTGTGCATGGGGGGTGGTGTCCCTCAGCCAAGCCTGCACCCTCTCCAATCTGGGACCCCTTGAGGGATGTCTGACTGCCCGTTTAGGCCCGATCCCTCCTATCAGGCCTAAACGGGCAGTCGAACATCCCTCTCACAATCCGGGACTGCTGGCTCCCAACCGCTTGCCTGCCTGCCTGCCTGATTGCCCCTAACCACTTCTTCCTGCCGGCCTGATCACCTCCTAATCACTCCCCTGCCAGCCTGATCAATGTCTAACTGCTCCCCTGCTGGCCTGGTTTCCCCTAAATGTCCTCCCCTGCTGGCCCGGTCACCCCTAACTGCCCTCCATTGCCAGCCTAGTCACCTCTAATTGCCCTCCCCTGCAGGCCTGGTCCCTCCCAACTGCCCTCCCCTGCAGGCATGGGTCCCCTCAAACTGCCCTCCCCTGCTGGCCTGATAGCTCACAACTGCCCTCCCCTGCTGGCTTGATCGCTCACAAATGCCCTCCCCTGCCGGCCATCTTGTGTCCACATGGGGGTGGCCATCTTGTGTGTTGGAGTGATGCCAATTTGCATATTACTCTTTTATTAGATAGAAAGAAGAGTGTGAGAACAGGGGGGTAAAAGTGATCCACCTAAGGCCATAAGTATCAGAGTCAAAGCCAGGGCTTGGTTGTTCCCCTGAATTAACCTCTTCTACTTTCCCCAACTTCAGCATAGCACTCATAAATTGTTATTGTCTCTAATCTGCAGTCAGCAAGAACATCCCTTTCTGAGCAACACATAATATATTATATACTCCTTATTTATTCAACATGGAAATGGGAAAACCAGAAGGGATTTTATTAAGAAAGCTGTTCCCTCCTTAGGTTTCAGAGACAAGAGACATGTGAGAAAATGGCGTTGTAACCAGGGCTCCAGAGGAGTTGACCTTGCCTAACTGCATCACAGGCTTCCACAGATTTGACAACCTCCCTCATAATTTTATCAGGAGATGCTCTATTTCTATGTTGCCCAAAGCAGCTTTTTCAATTTAATCACTTATAAAACTCCATGGCTTCTGTGAGAATAGATGATAAATTGATTTTATCCTCTGGTAGTTGGGAAACACTAATCTTGTTTAGCTTTTGCTAAGAGCATTGTATGGAGCTCGTCAGTGCACACAGAAATACACAATGGATTTTGAACATGTTCCTAAACTGCCTTCACAAAATAGTTCACCTAATTATTTTTTAGCGGAAAATTCCAAAAATTTAATCAAATTACCAGTTCAGTAAATGTACTTAAAAGTATTCTATCTTATAAAGGGTATATACTTAAATATAAAGTGAAATAAATATATTACAGTTTAACTATTAAACACAAATCCCACATGGTTAAGTGACTTACATTTTGGTCAGCATAAATGGATATGAAGAAGCCATACATATTTCACAAAATATCAGTTATTTGCATTTAATATTAAAATGTCATCCTATTTTCTTTTCTTTTTTTTTTGTTAATCCTCACATGGGGATATTTTTGTCATTATTTTTCAGAGACAGTAGAAGGAGGGGAAAGAAGGGGGGGAGGGAGAGAGAGAGAGAGAGAGAGATCCATGTGAGATACTGACTAGTTGCCTCCCCCATGTGCCCTGAATGGGGGCAGGGAAGGAACCGGAAACCCAGGTACATGCTGGTTTCCTGAGATCCTTTAGCAGGAAGGCTGACACTTTAACCACTGAGGACACTGGGCAGGATCATCCTATTTTTTTTTAACAGGGTATCAACACTACTTCAATTCATTGAAATAATTTATTTATAATATGGTATTTTATAACTGAGTTTGGAAGATGATATTCTTTATGCTGTCAGGAAAACTATTGTTACTTATTCAAAATAGTTTTTACTTAACATTTTCATATCTTCTAGCATTTTATTGCAAACAAAGCATTTTTGGCTTGTATTACTTAATTTAATGCCCCACCCCCCATTCTATATTGAACTGCATGGTAAATTTTGTAAATCAAGGTGGTCAGATTTTTCAAAAGTTTGTATGTTTACATATATTCTCTCTCCTCCCTTTTCTCAATAATGATCTTATCAATGCTTGTTTTTTGTGGGATTTTTAAAAATAAACTTTACTGATTTTTACAGAGAGGAAGGGAGAGGGATAGAGATTTAGACACATCGATGAGAGAGAAACGTCCATCAGCTGCCTCCTGCACACTCCCTCCTGGGTATGTGCCCGAAACCAAGGTACATGCGCTTGACCAGAATCGAACCTGGGACCCTTGAGTCCGCAGGCCGACGCTCTATCCACTGAGCCAAGCCAGTTAGGGCTTGTGGGTTTTTTTGGGGTTTTTTTGTTTTTTGTTTTTTTAGCAAGAATTCACTCAGAGATGATGGATAGCTTGGGTTGTTAGGGAGATAAGAAGAACCTCCTAAGACTCTCTTAACTGCCTTTTATAACTCTTGCTTGGTATACATTTTTTTAGACCTGGGCTCTTTATTTCCTTATCTCTCCCAGAAATCCCAACATGCTGTTTCTGTTCCCTAATTATCTTATTTCATCTCCTCTTAGGTGCCTTCTAGATCACTCCAGATAACAGTCTAAAGAAAAATGACAGAAATACAAACACAACCTGTTTCAAAACCTATCAAATTTTATTTTCAAAATCCTTAAAGTTATTTAAGGCAGGACACAAACATGCCTGCAAAACAATGTCTTCATTTTAGAGATTCACCACTATGGAGTTTCTGCTCTACAGAATATTTCATTTTCTTGAATTTTTAAAATAATGCAAGAACAGTGAAAATGGGTCATCTGTCATGTATAGATTTGACTTCATTAAACAAAACCTATATAGTTTTATTGCTATTGCTAAAATCTATTTTTCCTTGATGCATGTGTACAAACAGAAGTACATGAATAAAAATAAAATGTATAATATTCAAAATTGATCTCATGATTCATGGCAAGGAAAATAAGTTATAAAGTTTGTGCTTTATTTTACTCCATAATTTACAAGGGTTAACATTTTAATATATATGTCTGGATTTTTAGGCTTACTAAAATAAAAAATGTACTAAGATTACTCAAGAGTTCATCATATCACAGATCTTATTTTTGTTTGTTTTTTTTAATTAAATTTATTGAAATGAGGTCATTTAATAACATTATATGGGTTTCAAGTGTAGATTTCTATGATACATAATCTGTATATTGCATTGTGTGCCCACCATTTTGTTTTTTTTTTTTTTACAAAGACCTAATAAATGTTAGAAGACTAACCACTTCACATCAAACCTCTACAAGATGAGGCAAATATGAGCCTTGAAAAACACAAATAGCAAGCATTTAGTTTTCTTTTTATTTATTTATTGCCTAAAAGAAACCTACTTTATTTATTTATTTATTTATGTGTTTAAATTGAATTTATTGGGGTGACCCTGGTTATGAAACCATACAGGTTTCAAATGTACAACTCAATAAAACATCATCAGGCATTTGGGTTCAGTGAGTGTTCTTCCCCTTTGAAGGCACACTGTGATCTGAGCGGCATATACACGCCTCTGTGCAGAGAGAAGCATGCTTCTAGCATGTGCTTACCCTACTTTAGAATTGCTTACAAAGAATTCTGCCAGTATAACAGGTGGGAGGTGGTATCTCATTGTGGTTTTGATTTCCATTTCCCTAATAGGTAGTGAAATTGAACATCTTTTCATATATCTGTTGGCCATTTGTATGTCTTCTTGGGAGAGGAAGTCTATTCAGTTCCCTTGCCCTCATTTTTAATAGGATTGTTTGTAAGTTTGGTGTTGAGTTGTATTAATTCATTATATATTTTGGATATTAACTCCTTGTGGGATATACAACTGAAACTCATAGACACAGACAATAGTATGGTGGTTACCAGAGGGAAGGGGTAGTGGTGGTGGCGATAAAGCTTAAAGGGGGCCAAATACATGGTCATGAAATGTATTTGACTTTGGGTGGTGGGCACACAGTGCAATATATAGATTCTGTATCATAGAAATGATACTTGAAACCTATATGATCTTATTAAACAGTGTCACCCAACAAATTTAATAACATAAATTCTGCCAAAGAAGGTAGGTTCCTGTTTAAGGAGGATGTGAAAAGTTTTATAAATTGCTGTTTAGAGTAAACAAAGGAAAAAGCAAAGAATCATCATCAAACTTCCCTTTTTTAAATGGTGGAATAATTTATGATGTCTAATCTAAATAAAATAGTTTGCCAAAACATTTTCATGAACAAGACAAATGGAGGATGAACAGGGCATTTGCCAAGGAAAAGTTGGGTTGTCAAGAAATTTAAGAGATATTCACTAAATACCTATTTTGTTAAATTACATATTCTATTTGCAAACCAGCCATAATAGGAATTCCTATGTGTATAAGACAAGAACAAAATACTTTTAATGATAACAGTTATTACTCAATAATCTCTCTTTGTTTTCATTTAATACACAGAGGAAGTGGATTACACATTTTCAGTGAGCTTTCAATTATATAGCTGTAGATAGTAAATATGAGATACACATATGTGGAAGAATTAAGACTATTCTAACTTCTCCTGACATCTATTTTGAAGTTTTGCTGAAAGTCTCTGTGTGTGACTGGGGAACTAAATAATAAAATACATGATCAAACAAACAAAACACGCACACACACAAATAAATTTTGTTTTTACATTGGGCTATCATTGGGATTACATGTTCATTTCTCTCTCTCTCTCTCTCTCTCTCTCCTCTCTCTGCTGTTTTTTTTCTATATGTATTTGTCTTAGCAAACATTAGCAAACATTGCCAATTAATAGTAGGCCATTGTATTGCACAAAAATAAAATCTAGCAAGATATATGTTTTGCTGAGTTTTGATACTTATTTCTCACATACCAATCACTATGCTTATAACGCACCATGCCTCTTTGGTACAGAAAACCATAGCAGTTTTAGCTTTCAGAGATCCATCTGGGAGTACGCAGTTTTCCTACTTCTCTAACAGTCATTGCCAATTTTGCATCCTCACTTCCTTGGATTGCTGATTCTGAGTCTCGGGCGGTATCCTCTTGGGTATGCTTATATAGAATATTCCATCGGCACACACATAATTAAAGAGACAACCACCTTTCTCTGAAAGCTGTAAGTTTGTGTTTTCTTCTTTTCTGTCGGGTGAGGGGTGGGGAGGAATAGGCTGAATCTGACTGCACAATTTCCCATTCACAGTACAAAAGCTGATATTGTCTTTATATTCTTTGAACCCAAAGGTAAGGATCCTTAGTTCCATTTCAGTTTCTGAATCCAGAGAAGATTCACTTAGCAGCATTGTGTTTCTAGGTAGGAATGAAGCCAGAGGGACAGAATGCTCTAGTGGGGGCCTGGCCTCCTCTTCCTGCAGCCTCCTCGAATTATTGGCATGAATGAGCCTTTCATATACAACCCTCAGTTCCGTCTATTACTTATCCCTCAGGATGTTAATCTGTGAGCACTGCAGCTCAGATATGAATTTTAAAGTATGCTAATCTGAACTGAAAATGCCCCCTTGAGGAAAAATAAAATATGTTTTTAAAAAGCAGCTTACTTTCTGATTTATTCTTACTTTGGGATAATTTTTTTTCTCAAAAAAAGAAAAGAAATGATCCATGTCCCATGAGCATCATTATGTTATTATGTAAGAGAAAGGAGCAGAACCCATCCTCCAAAGCTCACAAAAGGTGTGGGTTAAAAGGAACTGCCATGCAATTCCACTCTGTGACAAAATTCCATTTACTCTTTCTAATGAAATGCCACTCATATGCCTCTTGTATATATAGTCATTTTAGTTGTATATTAAGAATTTATTTTCCTATGAAGTCTTCATAATTTCCTGTATTTGCGTTTTTCTTGCTTTGCAAAAATCCACACACTCTTATTCCTACCATCTGAACTCTGGACAAAATAAAATTTTAAATAAGAGTGAGAGAAATGAAGAGCACATTTTTACATAAATGTCTATAAACATTTTCCATTGGGAAAATTATGTAGTTGGCTTTGATTTTAGATACATAAGCCACTATTGCATAATGAGAGAAAATTCCTCTGCTTCACCACCGGTAGGTACCACATCCCCAAGACAGATAAAGAATCTTAACTGAAACCCCGTATTTTCAAGTGGATTCAGAGGTCCAGTAAAATTCCAGAATGAGTTTGGTCATTAAGGAGAGTTCAAAAGATACAAATTTACACTTACCTAAAGTGACCCATGCTTTATTCAAAGTATGTATCTGACGTTTAAGTGCAGTGTTTCGTCTTAGTATTTTCCTGTTGGCTAGTAGAGCACCTTACCTATAGAAGTTCCATAAATACATTTTACACTGAGGACTGCACTTAAATGCCTTACTGTTTTCTTTTTCTATCTGCTTCCTTCAATGAACATGTATTGGTCTTTACTCAGAAGTGACCATCACAATAAGATTTACCCTGGCCACTCTATCTAAACCAGAACCCTAACACTCCGTATCCCTTTTCCGTGACTTTTTTCCCTTTTAGCACTTACCACTACCCATCACACTATATATTTTTCTTATTTAGCTTGCTGATTACCTCTTTCTCTCTTTAGAATATAAGCTTTATAGGGAGAGCCATGTTTGTTTTAGTCACTTTTCTATATTTTCCTTAGAGCTTAGCTCAGGGCCTGGCATAGAGAAGATGTTCAATAAATAGTAGTTGAATAAAAAAGTGATTATCAAAACTTGTGAGATGTTGCACAGAGTTCTGATATAAAGATAAAGTGAAAGAATTTTTAATCCTACATTGTTTAACATGGACTATAACAATATTATAATATCTATAAGAGCAATAAGAAAAAAAGTTCAGTTTTCATTAGACAGGTTAAAAATGGACTTATTTTCTTTTTTTAAGTCCTTGTGTATCTTTCTACTCTGATCTTTTACCTCCTCCCAACACATTTTCATATCATCTAAAGAGAAAGATCCTGAAGCAATCATGAAATGCCAATGGGTGTTGAGCTAAGAATTACTCAAGCAATAAACGGTTGCTGGACAGAACTAGGTAAAAATGCAGACCTGCCCACCGGCATTGCTCTGTAGTTGAGCGTTGACCTGTGAACCAGGAGGTCATGGTTCTATTCCGGGTCAGGGCATATGCCCAGTTGTGAGCTCAAACCCCAATTGTAGGGTATGCAGGAGGCAGCTGATCAATGATTCTCACTCATTGTTGCTGTTTCTATCTCTCTAGCCCTTTCCCTTCCTCTCTGAAATCAATAAAAATATATTTTAAAGAATGCAGACCTGGGGAAATGGCTCCAAAGCTACTGAGACATGGAGGATGGTAAGTTAAAAAAATTCATATAGGCGTGGCTTCAGTGCCCTCTTCTGTGCAGTGTGCAGCTGCTCCAGGTTTAATTGTTAATGATTCTCTGTCCCTAGTAAGATTTCACTAGGAAAATGTTTTTTGTTACTAAAAAATGCTTTAAAAGCCTACACTTTTAGGGAGTTTTCATCACACAGCAGTATACATGGGTGATTGAAGAAAATGAGGGTAGGAGGACCAGGTGGGAAGTTTTTACGGTAGCAGAGTCCTGATCAAAGGGAGGTTTGGTTTTACAATGACTACACCTCCCAGAAATGCCAGCTCCTGATTTCACATAATTTTACTTCTTTCAATAAAGGTGATTTATGTCCAATCTAAATAAATCTGATGTAATGATATTCTTTTATAACTCTTCAGTAATAAATGCACATAATTTAAGTGGAAGGGAGACAGGGAGGGAGGGAGGGAGGGAAGATGATAGAAGAGTATTTTGCTGTAAATTCCTGCCAGAGATTGTGGGAGTGGAAATTCTGCATGCGGGAAAGACTATGAAGAAAGAAAAGGAGAGCTCTAAGTCTTACTAGATATGGAGATAATTTAAGGGGGGAAAATTGAAGTGCGTTCCAAATCTTCAAAACTAAGACATTTGACAGGAAAAAAGCCCATCTGGACGATGGGCTAGATTTGGAAAATGATGATTGGTTTTTAGCCATTAGTCTTTTAACACTTCTCAAGCTTGTTGAAACATCTCTGAGCATTAACTTTGTGGTTCTACAAACCTTTTAATGTCTCTTCGGATTTGTTTGAGTCTCTCTCTATTACATCTCTACCCCCTCCATCCCCCTCCACACACACACACAGACCACCACCCACAAGACAGCAGGGTTGGCTCTAGGAAAGACTGAATTCAGAAGGTTGGTTTGGGCTTCTTACATATTCCCTTATTTCTGCTTCACCATCTTTATTAAATACCATGTGCCGTTGACCTTATATTCCTCACTTTTCCATTCTTTAGGACACTGTCTCTATTTCAGTTCATTGCCTAAGCCTGGCCTCCACAGACAGTGCTCTGAGTTCATAATGGCCAAGTATCCTGAATTTTTTAGAATAACCCCAGGATCAACCAGCTTATTTTCTTGTCTCAGTTTGCCTTTGGGAAAATTCTCACCAGGTTACTCCTCCTCTCTTACTTTTCCCTCTCCAATGTAACTCATCATAACTATTTGCTAAAGAAACTAAAGACATTAGCATTAAGTTGTGAATCACTCTCCTAAGATTTAGGCATCCCTGCTTTAGAAAGGTCACTGTACTTTTCCAGTTAAGATAGGAGTTTGTTAAAAAGAAGATATATATTTGCAATGATTTCATCTCTTAGAAAATAGTTTTGTCTATTAAATACATTGGGGAATCCTTTAAATTTCCCCATCAACAAACTTGTATTCGTTAATAAATCCAGCCATGTCTATCAGAAGAAACTGAACATTATAATATTTCTTAAAAAATTAAGTATCAATCATTATTTGGCATTGAAATAATTCAGAATCTATATTTTAGTCTATCATAATCTGCTTCTGTTACCTTCTAATACAGGAGAAATGAATCAGTGGCTTATTTTAATGAGATCATGGTTTACATCTTTTGATATTTAATCAAAGAGGATGTGGGTACTAGTAAATCTCATTCTCTAAAGAAAATATTATTCTAAGTTAAAAATATCATTTTGGCAATGCATACATGATAGCAACATCTGAACACTTCTCCATTTTTATCTTCAATAAAATTGTGTTAAATTCAAGCCACAGCATGACACTGACTTGAAAAACTGGTAAAGATGCAGTGTTTATTATTAGAGAAAACACTTGGCATCTAGGTGAGGGGAATACATAGAAGAGGGATGCTTAGGGAGCCAAGAACAGATGTGAAAAAATGAGACAGGAGCCTTTTGATTCTCTGAGGCTTGAGGCTAAGTCCCATCTGTCAAACACCTCTCCTGGCTCCCCCAGAAGAATCATGCCTCCAGCTCTCCAGATTGTCCTGGCAATTAAATGTGTTCCAAGTCTTGTCACATTCATCACTGTAAACTTTCCAAACCAGGATTCCACCTGCGCTCTGATTTTCCATGACATCTCAGTGTCTAGCCAATGGCCTGCTGGTGACCCTCCCAGACCCTTTTAAGGCTGCTCCACGTTAACACTGTGGCAGCCAGAGGCAACCCCACCCCAAAACACACTTCCCTGCTTCCAGACTGTAGAACCTACAGGAAGAGATAGAAGAAGGTGCCTGCGTCCCAGACATCATTTGCAGCATTATAGCAACCCTAGAATGATTATCTCCAAACTTACAGGTTAGAAAGAGGCAGATGTGTATCTTCTTGAAAGCTGATGAAATTTGGCTTTTTTTTCCTCACAGTACTGACCTCAGGACTTAACTGATAAAAAGAAAAACACACAGCCATGGCCACTGTGGCTCAGTGGTAGATCATTGGCTGGTGCACCAAAGGGTAGCGGGTTCAATTCCTGGTCAAGGGCATGTACCTGGGTGGCAGGTTCGTTCCTGGCATATGTGGTAGGCAGCAAGTTGATGTGTCTTTCTCACATAAAAAGTTCTCTCTGTCTCTCTCTCTACCCGCCTCCCTTCCACTTTCTCTAAAACCCAACGGAAAAAAATATCCTTGGGCAAGGATTAACAAAAAACAAACAACAACAAAAACACCCCATAATCTTACATTTGAAAGGCATATTTTTCATAAAAATGAAAATCAATTTAATTTCATATGTGTATATTCTATATGAATTATTTGAAGGAATACAAGCTTCATGGGATTACATATTTACTGGAATCATCTGGAGACTGCTATCTCTCAAAGGGATGAGCACTCATACCAGGAAACATGAAGGGAACAGTATGTGTTTAACATCCCATCAACAGAGATAAAATCCCAAATCTGCCACTTACTATTAAATGTACAATATGAGAAGGTTGCTGTACCTCATCTCTAAATGAACCTGTTGACTAATTGAAAATTCCTTCCTCTGCTAGGATCATAGTGAATGCCTTATATTCCTCCTGAAATAAAAAGCTCTTTACTCAAAGATTTGGGAGAAAATAAGTAATTCATGCAAGGCAATAATATAGGTGATCTTACCTTCTAAAAAACATTGAAGGTAGGAAAACTTTCTTAAATGGCACCCAGTTTCAGTTGTATTTTTTATGTTTGCTTAGGACTGATGGAAAACTACTGAAAGCAGCAGTTTGTGGGACCAGATTCCATGCATACATCTACCAACTTTGTACATATCCTTAGCTGTCCTACTCTCTGAGTCATTTACCAACACAATTAAATCACGAGATTATCCTGAGGTTGCATTTAATATGACATATTCAATTTTTCTTCCTTATACTACATTGTAAGATATCTAAATGTCTCAAAATTTACTAGATTTTTCCTGGTTAGTCTTATTGATATTTCAAGAGAACCAAATCAACTTACTCTTAATCCACTGTTTCAAAAAAAAGTTATCTTGAGTCTATGTAGATTTTTCATGTGCACTTTGGAAGACATGGAAACAAACACTCCTCTACTACCACTGTGATCTCAGAGTAATTCATAGCAAAAATGCCTCCCTCCCCTAAATTAAAAATAATGCTAACAACAAAATCAGCTTGGATCTGGTTAAGCATCAACCTATGAACCAGGAGATCATGGTTCCCTTCTTGGTCAGAGCACATGCTCTGGTTGCAGGATCAATCCCAGTGTGGGGCGTGCTAGAGGCAGCCGATTGATGACACTCTCTCATTGATATTTCTATCTCTCCCACTCCCTTCCTCTCTGAAATCAATAAAATATATTTTTAAAAGTAGTAATTACAACCACACAAAAAGAGGGGTAAAAAAGTCAAATATCTATATATCTATATATCTATAGATATATCTATACATATATCTATAGATATACAAAGATATGTGTGTGTGTATATGTGTGTGTGTGTGTGTATATATATATATATACTGAGTGGCCAGATTATTATGACCACCCCATCAGTACAATGAAGTGAATTAGTTATGCAAATAATAATAATAATAATAAAACCTTGAGAGTATTTGCTTAGGAAGTTTTCAATATTCAGCATTTCTGGAAATGTCAATGAAGTACTGATGGGGTGGACATAATAATCTGGCTGGTCATAATAATCTGGCCACTCAGAGTGTGTGTATGTGTGTGTGTGTGTGTGTGTGTGTGTGTGTGTGTGTGTGTGTATCAAGAGCTAGTTAGGCTGCTCTTATTTTCTAGAGTAGCTATGAATTTTATAGTATTTTCAAAAGTACTAAGATTGGACAAACAAGTATATAATTTTCTTTTGTTGAAATTTTGGATATAAAATGAAACTGCTAATGAATATAAAATATTACAAGATGCCTTTGGTGAATATTGTGATTACTTGGCAATAGACACTAAAACCTATTCTAAATCTACATTTTGTAATTGAATAAGAAAAAAATACATTTATGTGTAACAGCAAAGAGAAAAATTAAGCTAAAAGTGATTATTTTTATTTTATCTGAAACCAGTAAAAATGTCCAGATTTGTATACTGAAGAGTAGGAACCCTAATGGAAAATACTTTTCAGTGAGCACTGGTTCACAATTGTTTTAATCTTTCTAAAAAATATATTTTTTTTATTGATTTCAGAGAGGAAGGGAGAGGGAGAAAGAGATAGAAACATCAATGATGAGAGAGAATCATTTATTGGCTGCCTCCTGTAGGGCCTCTATTGGGGATTGAGCCCATGACCTCCTGGTTCATAGGTCAACACTCAACAACTGAGCAACACCAGTTGAGCTGGTTCACAGTTTTTGTTTTCAACTACCTTTCTAGAGATAGGTACCTTCCCTAAGCAACTGGCCTGGTCAACTAGTCTCTCACTTGGGTACCTCTCTGGTTAGAGTGCCTTCAGGATATGTTCAGTTTCCTAACCCCAAAACACAAACTTCCTTGAAAACACAATTTGTCAACTTCTTGTAGACTTCAGTTCTTCAAATCTGCTGTCAAAATGTGTCAAGATCATTAGCTTAAACTCCCTGGCCTGAAATATAAATGATATTTTTGGATATTGGGAGGAGTCAAAGTGTGATCAAATACAGTCTGTTACTCACTTGCCATCTATCTCCCCTACACTCATTTCTTGCCTTTTTTCTTGTCACTGTTGTGACATAGGCTTTTGCCATTTCCCATTTTTTATTACTACAACAGCTTTCCACTGATATACCGTCTATCAATCTCATTCTGCCAAATTCAGACTGCCTACCATTCACTGCCAGGATAATCATTCCCAAACTTCAGTTGAATTATATCATCTTGTCCGAAACCAGCTAATGGCTGGCCCTGCTTCCTGCAAACTACTGAACACAGCCTGGTCTTTAATGGGCTCTTCTGTCTAAATTTATTTTTCCTTATTCCCCATGAGAAAACCTTCATTCACTTAAACCCCTCTCCTCTCCTCCTCAAGAAGTGCTGTCATAAATTTTAATGCTGAACTTTCTCCTTCTGGGTTTAGACTGCTTTCTTCCTTCCATTCCACTGATTTACATCCCCGTCTCTGACACCAAGCCTCTTCTTAACCACTTCAGACCCAAGTGAGCCCATGGATAGCTGAACCCAGCAAGCTAAGAACAGCTAGAAAGTGTATTCAGTGGGATCACAACAACATGTAAATTTTTTTATTAATCCTCACCTGATGGAATTTTATTGATATTTTTTAGAGAGAGAGGTAGAGAGGTAAAGAGAGAGGAGAAAGGGGGGGAGAGAGAAAGAGAGAAACAGGCAGACAGACAGACAAACAGATATCCATCAGTCATCAGTTTCCCCCACTAGTGGCCCTGACTAGGGCTCTAACCTGCAACCTTTTGGTGTGCGGGACTATGCTCCAATCAACTGAGCCACCCAGCCAGCACAGCATCATGTAAATTTACTATCAAAAAGTTTTAAAAGTTTCAAACATATGATTTTCTTTCACATTTAGTATGCAGAACCATAAATTGTGTGTATAGATGCACACATGTATATGTATGCATTCGTACATGTACGTGTCTCTATTTCATGTCAATGATAGAACCATGAAAAGTTAGGGTTAGAAAGACATCCATATATTCTCACTTCCATAATTTTACAGGTTAGAAAACTGAGCCCCTGAGAGTGGACATGACCTGCTCTAGCCTACATTGGTGTCAGCTCTCTGTTTATAGTAAGTAGAGATAAGAAGCTTCCTAAGATTAAGTAATCTAATTCTGCCAGAAAAAAATGTCAACATCTTTCTGTCCTCAATCCAGATACATCCAGTCTAGTTGTATTTTTCTTTTGCTTCATGAATAATCTCCCAGTACTTTTATTAAAAAATCAATTAACATAAAAATAATTCAGATTAAAAAGCTCTTAGCTTTAAAAAGATGTGTTATTTTCTTTATTGAAACTAAGGCAGTTAAAAACTATTTTCATACCAATTCATGATTTGTAGTTTATGTAAAATCAATAATGAAACTTTAAACCACACAAAAGCATTGTTGATTACAGGAAAGATGGCAGAGAATGTCATCTTTCTCAAATTATCAAGTCCCAATCATGCAAAAAATACAGCATCCCCATCCCATGTTCTCATATAAAATATATGAACAGAGGTAGATGGTGACAAAATAAAAATATAGATAGATATCTATAGATAGATAGATGATAGATAGATAAATAGATAGATAGATAGACAGACAGACAGACAGACATGCATACATACACACAAATGATTTCTTTGGAAAAGCAGCTTAATAAATTGGGTTGTGTCAAAAGGAAATATCCTCAGTACAAAATAAACAAAATGAGACAAATACACTTTGAAACTAGAATGATACCTACAGAGAAGCCACCACATATCTTGAAATATGTTATTCAGTTTTGTGAGGGACTAGGAAGGATAGAAGAGAAGGACTGTACTTTTGAAGTCTTTATATAAAAGGGGAAAACACAAAAGGAAGAAGGAAGAAAAGGAAACAGGGAAAAAAGCCACACAAGACAGTGAGATGATACAAGGACCTTTAGTCTTTTTATACATTCTCCCTAGAAATCACCTAATAAGATATGCCCTTGGACCTCTTTCCACTCCTAGAGTTGTGTAGAGGCACTTTGGGAATTAATTGGAAGGAACTGAAGGCTTTTCTTACCTGACCTAGTCAGACTGATCTCTTCCTACAGAGTCTGTAATCTTTCCTTTTGTCCATGCTAGGTTATGGACAACTCCCAGGGGGTGCTCCAGGTGTGTTTGAGCATACACCCCTCAATCATGGCACTTTCCTTTCTAACCTCCATTTACTCTGCCTTATCTGTTCTTGGCCATTTTTCCTAGAATGGCATCTGGCTATATTAAACGTTCCCCTCACTAAATTATAAGAGTGCTTTGTAACATTCTGGTGGAACAAATCCCATATTCATATTTAAGCAAAAATCTAAAGACTAAGGTAAGATATGGGTAAGAATACTCTAGGCAAATAATATGCCTGGTGTCACAATAGAGCATTTCGTTCTGCAAACTCGATAGAAATTCAGTTCCACTGTAGAACAGCATGAGGGCAAGGGGCAGAATTAGACTGGAGGTGAAGGACACACTCTATGAGGAGGCATGAGGAAATGGAGCTTGTTCAGGAGTCAATGACATTTCCCCCTAGGAATTTGAGTAAGATTGACCTGATATGCATTTTTGAACTTGAGCTTTGAACTTGCATATGGTGAGTCAATTGCAGGGACACAGGAATGTGTTGCTTCAGCCCAAGGCCTCCTTATCTCCACTACTGTTCCCAGAGATGGCCCGAGTATAGGGACACTCAAAATTCTTTAAATCTCAAATGTTGGAAATTCATGCAAAATATCCATTTATCTCCATTTAAATATAATTCTTCCCTATCCTCTCTAAACACACAACAATTGTGCAGAGAATGCTGGTTTCCCTTACCTATTGCCCCACTGCTAATGCTGTGAGAGCCCATTTGTGTGTGTGTGTGTGTGTGTGTGTATATATATATATATATATATATATATATATATATATATATATTTGCCTAAGCAACAATTATGACTGAACAACCAGAACGACTGGAACGGCCAGTTGACCAGTCACTATGACATGCACTGACCACCAGGGAGCAGATGCCCAATGCAGGAGCTGCCCCCTGGTGGTCAGTGTGCTCCCAGAGCCAACCTCCCATGGCCAGGCCAACCTCCTGCAGCCCCTTCCCCCAGCTGGCCAACTTCCCGCAGTCCCTCCCCCGTGGCCAGCCGGCCAACCTCCCGTGGCCGCTACCCCTCACCCCCGGCTGGCTGCCCCCAAGTGGCCTCTATCAGGACTGGGTAAGATGCCCTGATCGGTCCCAATTGCTGGCTAGCCGAGGAACCCTACCCATGCACAAATTCGTGCACCGGGCCTGTAGTTTAAAATAAAAGGGTGTAAAAATGATAACATACAAAGAATATAATAGTAAACAGGGCTCTAAGATCAAGGTGGAATTATAACTGCATTTGGAGGTCGAAGTATGATCTACTCAAATGAATTAGGCTCTCAGGTTGATTGACTTTTTAAAATATCAACTATGTGATCCAAAGATAATAGCTTCATCTCTTTTTTTAAAAAAATTAATTTGTTAATCCAAGACAGATACAAGACAAAATATATTAATGTGCTTGTAAAGAATCTGTGTTATTATAAAGTTTGTACATACACATACACACACATATTCCATCAATTGTGACATAACTATTTTACTTTTTAATATTTATATTAATTTATACTCTGGTATATATGAGTATCAGATCATAATAAATTTTTAGATTGATAGTGAACAAATAGTCTGAAATAAAACTGACTAGAGCAACAATGCTCTGGGGTCCTAGTGATTATCCAAGTACAACGTTAAGTGTGTTGCTTTAGCTGTGAGCCTGCATATTTGGTTCAGAAATCAGTTATCTACTTAGAAAGCAATTTTCTATGGCAGAAAAGATGTGATTTTTCTTTAAAACATGGAATATAATAGGTGTAATTATTTGGATGCAGGATATATAAAATTTCACTGTAAATGGTGCATAAATGTGGCCTCATTTTGTATTGATTTATGAGCCATATACAGCACAGCCCTCCATATCCCCTGCATCAGGTATAAATATATCAATGTGGAACTGAATGGTTATATCTACCCGTTGTGAAATAGAATTACCTAAAACATTACAGAACCGTGGCCTAGGTAACAGTGCATTTACACAATGAAGATAATGTAGGGATGTTAAATTGAGCTACATTAAATGTTTATAATATTCCTCCAAAGCAAGACACCCAGGAGAGCTTTTATTTTTCCCTACTTTGGGGTCTTTTTCATTCAAAAAAGCAAGTCCATTTTTGATTCTTAAGAAATCTGGGCAACTGACAGTCTCTTTTGGAATTTTATTTATTCAACTATGAAAGTTGGTCCCATATCCCACAATAAATGATTCAGGGAACTTAATTTCTGATCATTTGCTATCCACAGAATCCCTGCAGTTCTCAATTATAGATAATAGCCAGTATTCACTCATAGGAATTATAAGTCAATTCTCTGGATAATTAGAACTGTGCCTATGCTATCTGAATAGATCTTGTAAAAAGAAGTTTATGTTAAATATATTTGCCTTAAATTAAAAATTCAAACTCACAATTTATCTTAGAGAGATTTTATTAGAGCATTCGCTGTTTATTGGATTTACAGACATAATTGAGAGACTACTATGAACAGGGCTTATGCCAGTGCAAGGCCATGGGTAAACAGCATAGAAAGGAGTGCTCTGTTTGTATAAAATGGCCAATGCCAGGGAAGGCATGACATTTCCATGGGAAAGCATCTGCAAGTTTGACTAACCGCAGCAGCTATTCCTTCACTGCTGATTCAAAGCTGAGAGTGGCATAGCCCTGGAACAGAGGAGCAACAATGTCTCAAGACCTACAGAAGCACAGAGCATAAAGGCTGATAAAGAGGATTTTAATCTGTCTCCGAGGAGAAGACTCATCTGAAACTCTGATCCTAGGGAGAAACCTCCTCATTGTGGACTATGTGGAACAAAGAGAGAAAGATCAATAGAAAATGCAGAGCAAGACATATGGATGAAAACATATCAGATACACTCAGTATTGTGTTTGTAGTATTTTTTTTTTCCATAGAACTAAGATTTATCTAACTTTTTGGAAAATCATATGCAATTGTCATTCCATTCTAAATCAATCTGTGGACTTTTATAATAAGCCCAAATAAGTATAGTTGCAAACAGAAAAATGGTATTTAGGTCCAAGATTCTGAAAGTCAATTTTATAGAATTCTGCCTCAGCTAGGCTTATTCTTATCTGGCTGTACTATTTAGTAAAACAGATACTTGGGAATCAAAGTAAAAATAGATACTTTGGTAGTAAACTAAAATAAGGCAATTAAAAAGAAGAGGTGATATTTGCACAAAGCCAGGCAGAGAAAGGAGGGACAGATTAGGTAGTGGGAACAGTATGTGCTAAGCCTTTTCAAGTATAAGCTGTTTCTCTCTTTGCCCTTCATCAATAATGCTCAACATTTTAGTTGTCTCGTTATTTTTCCTTGGGAACTCATCTTTTTACCTCTTGAAATTTCAGATACCTTGGTACCAAAAACGGAACGAAGAATAATGTAACAGACTCATTCCATGTACCTAAACTTCAAAAACTATACAAAATAAAACATCCTGTTTATAAATACAAAGATGTGAATTCAATCCACAAAGGAAAGCAGGAGCATGGCAAATGTAAAAACCAGCTCAGGGAGTGGTTACCTCTGAGATGAGTGGAAATGATTCGGAATAAGCATGAGTGTGCATGGGGCTTCCAAGGACATGGTTATATTCAAATGCTTCGCTTTTGAGTGACATCATTTTCTATACTTCAAACATTGTCTCAGGATGGGTTCTTTGGGAAGATGACTCTGAGATGAAGTTAGGGTGCAGGACATCTTTTGGAGTTTCCTTTGGGGTCCACACCCATGAAAGGGAGGGGAAGGGAGCAAGGTTGGGCAGAGGGAGACGACCAACTGTGAGACAGGCCTGTCAGCCCCAGCCAAAACCATGGCCGTTCCAATGTTGAACTGTCAGAGTTGTCCTGTGGTAGCCAGAAGTAGACAGGCCTTTATATCCTGCCTCATCCATCATCAGATGTGAACTGTCCCCAGAAAAGCATGATCCCATGCAGCTGAGGCTATTCCCGAGGAGGTGACAGCTGAAGGCATTCCCAGCAGTTGAGACAGGGGCTCCTTCCTTGAAGGGCCACCAGGATGGTACATATGGCTTTGTAATGACACAATATTTTAGAAAATATGTTTTAAAAAAGAATCTCCATGGATCAATATATAGTTTTTAGAATCTAATCACTTCTTTTACTGGAAATCAAAGAAAACACATGTGCTATAAAAATGCACTGTGCCTCTTCTCCTTCTACAGTTTCTCAATGACAACACGTTTTCAAGTTCTTTCAGTACTTTGGACACATTGTCAGGTTCTAGGACACATCTCATTCAGTGTGGCTATGCAATCCCTTCCAAGTTGCTTCACCTATTTCAGTCTATAATTCCCACCTATAATTTGTTGAAACTCTTTCCAGTTTCCCAGCCATGTCTTCTCACTGAAGAAGCTGGAAACAAAAGATGAGTCAGATGTTGCCTCTCTTTTTTGGTTGTAATGTAGCATCTCATAACCTTTCCCAGGCAGAGGGTTTATTTCTTCCATGCTATTCTGTTTTTTTTGAAAAATGAAGTATGAGGTTAGCCTTTTTTTTCATGAGCCTCAGAACAGCAGCGTGACTAATTATGAATGATATTGATCAGATTCAGCTTAATCTTATAGTCTCTTGGCACTTCCTAGATAATCATTAGACTGGTCATACTCTCCTTTAGGTCCTCAACAGTTCCTGTGGCTCCTATTGTGGTCTTTATCACACTACATATTATCATCTTTCTTCTTTGTCTACATGTTAGACTGAAATAAATTTGATGTGCTTCTATGTAATCCTAAATGTTTAGATCTACTCTTCTCTTTGAGCCCAGCATCTCTCTGTGCCTTCTATAAAAAGATTTTTCCTCTAGTTATCTTTAAAAGTATCATATTAGAGAGTATAAAACCCATTCTTCCTGAAATAGTTTACAACCAAATATCTCCCCCAAATAAAAATAAGTTGTCTTGAAGTCTATCAATATATATTTTAATCAATTGTTATTACATTAAACACCTTTTCCCCACACACTGCTTCAAAGACATTATTCAATACTTCAATAATATGAGGATTTTATAAATTTGTGGTCAAAAATTAACAATTTAATCTAGCAGATGGAAATGTAGAGTTATGTGAGTACTAGATTCTCATGGATCAAAGTTACTTGAATTAATTGCTTCTTGCTTGAGATTTAAAGAACTTGTACGATATTTATTTAGGATTTATTTAAATACTCATTTCCCAAGGAAACCTAATGATTATGAACAAGAGACTAACACACTTTGAAGTATATTCTTATCCATCTTGGCAGGAAATAAAAACACTCCAATGCCATTTAATCTAAAGATGCACTTTCTTTAAAATTGCCCAGATTACTTCCTGTAGAGCTTATTGAACAGGCTGTTCCAAGAGATGGATGGACATTCTGGAAACGATGCAGAATGATCAATTGAAATGACAACCACATTTAACTTTATATGAAATGACCTGAAAACCCATTTACCACAGTCATCTTTTGCATCAGCCTGTGTAATAGTGCTTTTAATGAAAGAGACAGGCATAACTTAACTAATTACTTCGAGACACTGAAATCAGTCATGTCAATGATTCCATCACACATATCCTCTTGTTTTTTTTTTCACAAAAAAAATTATAAGAATATTCTACATAGTATAAAACAGCCAAAAAGATGGTTATAATATATTAAAAAGGTATGCTTAAAATTTATCTAAATTAATACAGTATTTTTCAAGCAGTATGGAGTTTGGAAATTACATAAGAAAAGTTTAGGCTACTTGAATTCTTGAAGTATTTCATATATTGTCACTTGTTAGCATTGAATTATTGAATATCCACATTTCTCCAATGGCAGGTTAGAGAGGAACAAAATAAAAGTAGATTGAAATAAATTTGAATTTATGAAAAATGTAACCTGAATAGTTATGTGCAAGTAGTATCAATTTTTATAAATATCAACATAATAATCAAAACCATAGCTGTCTTAAAAGATATAATAGTGTACTAAGTACAATAGAATCTTAAGTAGAGATGTTTTAGATCTGACCCTCCAGTTTCAGTATTAATTCATTGCCTGTCAATAATTTAGCAATTGGTCTGATCAGAAAGTCAATCCTAATCAGACTTCTCAGTCTAAGAAATGAAACTAGGATGAGTGACTTCAATCATATATTATGCTTAAAATTATTACCCTTTTTTATGCTTAAAATTACTGATTACTTCAAAATCAGTATTTCTTACTGGGATCTAGAAAAACAAAAACAAAAAAGCACTGGTGAGGAAAGCCACACAAGGTGATGGAGGAGAAGTGATGCTGACCAAGGGTGAGAAGATGGGTTACATTTGCTTATTTAAATGTAATAACAATCCTTTCCAATAGTTCATATGAGGTAAAATTTAGCAGCATTGACCAAGGTTGGAAACAACTGGCTGCTCATAAACATTTGTTCAGCATCGTTGCAGTCCAAGTTCAGGGCTGCTACCCTAAAGCTCTGAATAGACAAGAAGGTGCATTAAGAAACAGAGCACACAATTCCTGTGTGGTACAGCAGGAACTTCTTTAAAAGTTGATGCGATCTTGCTCTCAGACACTCATGAAAGTCTGCAAACCACCTGTCTCATATCCTCTAAACTTGCTGGTTCTTCACTTTGTGAGCATAGCTGAGATCAGTGAGCATCTACATATGAACAGCTCCCACTGGATTCTGGGTTCTAATCCACTCCCTTGGTATACGCTTCTTTGTGGGATTGAAGGAAGTCAAAGCAACCTTAGGCAAACTTGAATCTGCACTTCATCCAGTCTTTGAAAGAAAGCCAGCTTCTGTGGTCTAGCCTCGCTTAAACATTCCAAACCGAACCACTGGTCCAGGCAGAGGCCTCTACCTCAAACGCCCACTTCTCAGGTAAGTAGCAGGTAAGCAACAAACAGTGCCACTTCAGACAACATGTGACCCAACAAAAGACCAAACAAAACAGTCTCTGATTCCCAATGATTAAAGATTTGCATAGTCTGATACATCATAATTGCAAATAAAATGTAATTACTAGATTCGAATCTTAAGGTCTTAGTCAAAGAGTCATGTAAAACGCACAACAAAATAAACCAATGATTTCCCATTTTCTAAACTAGGAAAATATGTTCATATGTTAACTTCTTCTAAAAGACATCCTAGTTCTTTGATATGAAAGAGGTCTGAAGACAGCATGCAAAGTCTCAGAACATCCAATTTTTAAATGGCTCTCCGAAAGCTGTTGGGAGGTTTCCACATCCAGTTCAGAGGGAACCGATTCTGCCACATATATATGGGATGTACAGACTAAGGCCTATGATTTAATACTTTGAAGAGACTGGGGAACAACCCACATAACACTTCTCTAAAAACCAATCCTAGAACTTCAGTTTACCTTTATACACCTCAGGAAAGCTCACATTGAGTAATTAGAACTAGAAATGCTAATAGCCCTGGGACTTGGATGGAGGGATAAAATGACCTGTAGCCAGGTGGGATGCTATAGGCTTGCATCCTAATGCTTTGATCAAGCCCATTACACAGCAAGGGCCTTTTTTTGCTCTTCTACCCAATCCTAATCCCATTAGAAAACTAGTAAAAGCTGTCATCTTTGTATCATAGTGACAAAAAGAAAAATTCAGCTAGCTACCATTGCCTTTTCTGGTTTCTGAATATTTGGACTTAAGACTGCAACAAACTGGAATGAAGGGCTGTGGTTTCCTTTAGACAGTGAGAGATGCTTTAATTAGAGATACTGTGATAGGAAGGGCCTTTGGCCATCTAAACAGCTCAGAGATAATTGCACAAATCACAAAAGAAGGCCAATTTAAAGCAGAAGCCAGACTGGTTCCAGAAACTGGGTGATCATAGACTGCAAAAAAGGCAGCCTCAAAACTGAAGGAAGGTTCATGAGGTCTAAGCACTGAGAAAGGCGAAATCATTAAAATTCAGAGAAGCACTTGGGACCAGAATGACACAGTGACACAACCTGAAAATTCATTTCCACTTGCCCAGCCAATTTGAAACCAACGAACGGATCCTTAACATTTCCGGACCAAAGTTGTTCATAAGATTTTCAACAGAGTACTGAGTGTGATGCTAGGCTTCTCATTTATCTGTTAGACATCTGGAAAGATGAGGCATTCGATATTAGAATGCATGATGGATCACTTCAGAAGAACATTTTTAATATTAAAAATGATAAGTTAGCAAATGCAGGAGGTATTATTGGTAGAATTGAAGGAGGGGGAAAAGAAGAAGGGGAGGGGAGAGGGAGAGGAAGAAGAGAGAGGAGAGAGGGGAAGGGGAAAATAGGAAGGGGGTATAATTATGTGTTTACACATTTATTCTTCACAAGAGATCTCTCACATTCACCTAATGGGTTTTATGGATTATTTTTAATTAGCTAAGGTTTCCAATTTCTACAAGTGAGATCCGTTAACAAATAAGAGGCTTTCTTCTGTTCTCCAATACAGTTCATTTTTAGGAAAATACATTCAATATGCTTTGTTATGCAGAATTCATCTGCTATCACTGCAGTTATTTCCTCCCCAAATTCATACCCCTTTTCGATATTCTGATAGGGAGGGAGAAGGACTATAAATCTGCCAGAGAATTCTACCAGGAAAGAGTTTTGCAGTTGCTTGTTTATTTGCTGGTTTGTTTGGAGAGGGAGAAAGGGAAGAAGGGCAAAAAAAAAAAAAAAGTTCCCAAGGATAGGTACAGTAGCAAGTGAAAACATGTTCTGCTGAGATGATCTGCTAATGAATTATTCTTTTAGTCACTGAAAATAAACACTGTATTTTGAAAATGCACTGTGGCCAAGTTGAGCATAGAAAAATGAGTGAGACACTATTTAAAATTATACTCATGATTCCGGATCTGCTCTCAGATTCAGATGTTGTAAATCACTGCTTCCAAATTGTCTTCCTGCGGGACCACCCAAAACAGTGTCCCCTCCAAGTGCACGATGTTAACTTTTTTCTATCTCAGTGCAGAAATGGTAAGTGAGTGGCTTAGATTTTACTAATTGTGACATTTCTCACGTTTTTTCCTTAAATCTCAGTACTTGTTCACACATGCCCATATTAGAATCTAGTACTGACAGCTACTTATTTTCCTCCAAATAATTTTAAGTTACTTTATTATCTAAGACTGTATGTTAACTAACTACTGTTCATCTAGTTACCTGGTCATGATCACATTTGAGAACAATGTCCTTGACTTGTCCTTAGCCCATATAACTAAATAATTTAATTCTCTGACTCCATGGTATTTTTAAAGAAAGAATAATTTCTTTATATGTAAGGAGATCACCTCTGCCTTGAATTTGGAACTCACAGGGCAGGAGGAAAGACAAAGAAGGTAAAGAGGAAGACAGAAAAATAAAGGAAAGTAGGTAAATTGATGGAAGCTCTGGCAACATCAAACACTGGCAAAACTCATTTAACATAAACTTTTTGTAAAAACTTAGAATAAATCTATGGAAGATGGGACAATGTGAGTTAGGCATTTTCCTCCAGTTCTTGTCTCCCCACCACTTCCCCCCCACACCATTATTTTGTTTGTTTGTTAATCCTCGCCTGAGGATATTTTTCCATTGATTTTTAGAAAGACTGGAAGGGAGGGGGAGAGGCAGAAACACCAAAGTGAGACACATCGATTGGTTGCCTCCCACATGGACCCCAACCAGGGCCAGGGATTGAGCCTGCCACTGAGGTATGTGCCCTTGACCAGGATTGAACTCAAGATCCTTCAGTCTGCAGGCTGACACTCTATCTACTGAGCCAAACAAGCTAGGGCCCCTCCTCCCCATTTTTATTTACCCTATTTTCCCTCTATTTCTTCCCATTTATTCTCTGAAATGTTCTATTCTATCCAGTGCTCTTTTTTATTTTCTTTTACCCCTCCTCCTACTCCCTCTCCCTGTCCTTGGAAAACTGAGGAGCCTAGGACTGTCCCACCGGTAAAGTAGGAAGGGCACTATGGGAGGGTCAGCATTCTTTCCTCTTCCATCCCTCTTGTTATTTCCCTTTAAGGAATACTCCAGGAAATAGCTGGCCTGGCATTGACTAATTTAAGGAATTTTTAGAAATATTACTCATTTCTGAACTATTCAGAAAGAGATGACAAGAGAAATACCTAAAGGGCTGTTGGGGATCAATGCTGTGATCCAAAATGCTATTAAGTCAACACAATGTTCCCCACACACTGAGCAAAATAAGTTTTTCCCAATGTCAACAGCCCCGTGTGCACCTGGTAGATATTTTATCCAGTATTAATGATTTTGACTACAAACTCCTATTTTCTGATACTCTGGAACACTTCCTATTTTGTGTGCTCTATCTGGTTCCGATAAGGAACAGTCTTAAAACAAAGTGTATTCATGGGCGCATCTCAGCGTCAGGAAAGGTGTCACTTTAACATGAAGCAGTTATGAGCATCCTGAGATGCTCTGAAAGGAAACCTTCAAGGTCAGAAGTGAAGAAATGTGTCTGGATTATTGCAGGCTCCTTTTTATCCCTAGCATTTGCAGGTGGTGAGCAGCTGTGCAGAAAAAGAAGAATCATCTGTTTTCCTTATCAGGACTGCATATGAGTCGAAGCTGATAAATAATACTTATTCTCATTCAGATCTCTTCTTAAAGAAAGGAAAAACAAATTGTGAAGGAGTAGCAAAGAAGAAAAGATAACTTCTAAATTACACAACAAAACAAGGTGATGCTTTATAGTTCAAGTAGAAATGAAATGGTTTGTTATATACCCACACATATTAATGAACCTAAGTAGGGACATGAGCTGTTATTGTTCTGGGGCCTAAGCTGTTATCTGGGTTATATCAGTTACTTTTGGAAGCTCTTCTAAGCCATTCATGTCTCAGAGAATGAGCTTTCAATGAGCTAAATTAGAAGCATCTTAATTGTAAAAGTGGTCCTATAATATATGAAGGAGATTTGACTTTGGGTGGTAAACACACAATGTAAGATTATAGATGATATATTATAGAATTGTACACCTGAAACCTACATAATTTCATTAACAAATGTTACCCCAATAAATTTAATTAACAAAAATTATCTTCATTGAAAAACTAATAAAAATCAGAATATTTTTAAATGATACTTGCAATGTGCTGCAGAAATAAAAATTATGTGCTGTGGAGTAAGGAGACTCCTTAGAGAAAAACAGAAGAGTTTTTCCATATCTGGTTCATTTGTGACAATGACAGATCACATTGGCATAAAGAGAGCCCAGCCAAAATTGATTTTCCCCTTTTCCACAACATTGAGCTACAAATGCTTATATGCAAAGATTATGTGTAATTTTAATTCTGCCTAGCTGTGTGGGTTTATTATCTATACCCAATACACCCAAATTTTAACATGCACTAAATCCTTCCTTTTGTATATTCCTTACTATACATGGTGTATGGAATCAAAAGATAGGGGACTGAATTCTGACTCTACCACTTACTAGATTTGAATTTAGGTAGTTGACCTATGTTTATGTAAATATCATTTGCCAGTTTTTTAAAACTCCTTTAGAGAATTTTTAAAGTGAGAATCACATTTTTTAAAATGCCAATGTTCTTGTGAAGCAATAAACACATGATGCTAAGAATGATTATTGTATCTTACTAATTTCTTATTGAAACAAGTAATTTACTGAACGTCTTTCAATAAGATGCTAGACTTGATTCTTCACACAATTCCAAACTATTGTATCTAAAACATCACTAATCCTGTCAACAACCTTCTAGGATTGGCCAGTTTAGTCACCTGGTCTCGTTGCAGTATTTATGTTGACGTTCCACTTTGATGTTAAACTTCCTCTTTGCCTCACCTCTCACAAACATCCAATGGCCCCTACCTACTCCTGGCCTTTTGTACCTCTTCCCTTTTCTCTTCTCATAATAACAAGACAAACAAAAGTTTATATAAATACTAGAGGCCTGGTACACAACATTCATGCACTCGGGGGGAGGGGAGGTCCCTCAGCCCGCCCTGAGCCCTTTTGCAGTCCGGGAGCCCTCAGGGGATGTCCAACTGCAGCAGTTGGACATCCTAAGCACTATCCTAGAAGCAGGCCGCTGAGCTCTCCAGCCATCAGCCCAGCTTGTGGCTGAACAGGGCTCCCCCTGTGGGAGCACACTGACCACCAGGGGGAAGCTTCTGAATTGAGCATCTGCCCCCTGGTGGTCAGTGCATGTCATAGCGACCGGTCATTCCCCCGTTAGGTCGATTTGCATATTACCCTTTTATTATATAGGGCTAGTGCAGTGGTTGGCAAACTGCGGCTCCTTGAGTGTGGCTCTTCCACAAAATACCACGTGCGGGCGCACACGTACAGTGTGATTGAAACTTCATGGCCACACTCAAGGGGCCAAAGTGCTGCATGTGGCTCGCGAGCCGCAGTTTGCCGACAACTGGACTAGTGTCCTGGTGCACAGATTCATGCACATTGAAAGGAAATTAATTAGAAGAAATATTTTAATATTGCTATTCACCCTTTCTCTATATTGGAAGTGTCAACCAAACTCATGATCAACAATGATAGATCGAAATACACACATGCAATTGGTGCCAGTGAGAGTTTTATATGTATTGCACATGCATGAGTCAACTTAGGCTTTTATATATATAAATAAACTTGGTTAATTAGACCTGCTTTCTGATTTAGCTAAACTTTTTCCAGCTCAGTGAAGGACCCCAACTTCTCTTTCAGGTAATTGTTAGCAACACAGCAGTAAATATCAACACAAAGCAGATTATTATTGTAGGTCATGCAGGGAGAAAAAAACGGTAAAATATTTAACTGTAGCAGTGTTTGACTATATTCTGCGCATTGAGAAAACCTAAAGTCATTTTCAAGTTCCACCATTTCTTACTTCTTTTCAGTCAGATCAAGTTTCTAAACTTTCTAAATCTCCATTGTCTTGCTAATGAAAATAAAATAGGATTCCACCAAGTCTCCTATCTACCTACTCCAGGACTTCTATGAGGATCATATGAGATGAGGCATGGGAAAATGTGCATTTGCCCCCTGGTGGTCATTGTGTGTCGTAGTACCGGTCAGAGGGATGGATGGATATATATATATATATATATATATATATATATATATATATTCAATATCATTTTCAGGAAGTAGTTTACTTTCTGACCCTCCAACACTTTACTGGTTTGAGTGAAGTTACAAGGAAAAGCCAGTTCCTCTCAAGCCACAAGAAGAGTATAGAGCTAGCTGTAGGTTATGCTGTAATGTTGATATTATAACAGGTCCCTCCCGAGTCCTGGCTACAATGCTATTAGAATCTGAACCACCTGTGTGTGCTGAGCCAGTATCCCATAGGAAGTGCTAAAGCAAGTGAAAGTCCATGTCCATAATTGCACACGCATATGCCTATATTAATCATGCATGTGTTTTCTCTTTCTAACCAGAGTGGAAGAAGTCAGCACCCATGGGGGAAAAATTCAATCCTGGCACTTATTCTGAGAAAATCAATTTCATTGGTAATGTAGAGGCCAAGTATAGATGACTTGAATGAAGCATGCTTGATTTTTCCATTACATTTTAGGAATTAAAAGGGGAATTCTGTAAATTCCATTTGAATGAAATTCAATCTTGTTGCTTTCTGATGATTAATTAACATTGGGTGCTGAGAGAGTTCTTGATATCCAGGGGTGTATTCATAACCACCGAGAAGTAACATATTTTATATATTAGACAGGGTTCTTCAAATAAACAGAACCGATAAATGGCATATGTATATAGAAAGAGATTTATTATTAGACATTGGCCCATGTGATCATGGAAGCTGGAAAATCCAAAACTTTCATTGTGAGCTTGAAGGATGGCGACACAGGAGAGACAAAAATGCAAGTCTAGTCTAAAAGATGGCCAGCTGGAGACCTTCTATGTTCCAGGTCTATGTTCCACTTCAGGTCCAAAGACAATCGCTATAGGATTAGGAAGAGCCAGTGCTGTAGATGAGTTTAAAGGCAATTTGCTGGAGAATTCTTTTTTGCTAGGGGGAGGCTGGTCTTCTCTATCTAGCTAGGCCTTCAACTGACTGGAGGAGGCTAACCCACATTATGGAGGACAATCTACTTAGTCTTAGTCCACTGATTTAAATGTTAAATGTCATCAAAACATCGGGAATAATGTTTGACCAAATATCTGAGCACCTTGTGGCCCAGCCAAGTTGACACATAAAATTAACCATCACAGAAATTTTATATATATTAGTATATTTAATATATACAGTATTATCCTATATAGTAAAGAAGTAATATGCAAATTAACCCTCAAATCACAAGATGTCTGCCTACGACCAGGCCAGCAGGGAGTTAGTGAGGGATGACCAAACGACTGAACAAGCAGGCTGCGTGGGGCGACCAGGCCAGCAGGGGGGGGTAGTGAGGGATGACCAGGCCGGAGGAGGGAGGGCAGTTGGGGGCGACCAGGCCAATGGGGGGACAGTTAGGGGCAACCAGGGCAGCAGAGGGGGCAGTTGAGGGCAACTAGGCCGGCAGAGGGGGGCAGTTGGGGTGACCAGGCCAGCAGGGGGGGGGGGGGCAGTTAGGGGTAATCAGGCCGACACACAGAGGCAGTGAGGAGTGATAAGGCTGGTGGAGGGGGGCAGTTTGGGGCGACCAGGCAGGCAGGCAGGTGAGCAATTAGGAGCCAGCAGTCCAGGATTGTGAGAGGGATGTCTGACTGTCGGTTTAAACCGACAGTCAGATATCCCCCAAGGGGTCCCAGATTGGAAAGGGTGCAGGCTGGGCTGATGGGACTCCTCTCCCGTGCACAAATTTTTGTGCACTGGGCCTCTAGTGTGTGTATGTATGTGTGTGTGTATATATATATATATTATATATACATATATATATATACTAGAGGCCCGGTGCACAAAAATTTGTGCACTCGGAGGGGAAGAGGGGGTCCCTCAGCCCGGCCTGTGCCCTCTCGCAGTCTGGGACCCCTCGGGAGATAATGACCTGCTGGCTTAGGCCTGCTCCTGAGTGGCAGAGGGCAAGCCCAATCCCTAGGTGCAGCCCCTGGTCGGGCTCAGAGCAGGGCTGATTGGGGAGTTGGGGCACCGACCCCTGTCATGCACAGAGCAGGGCAGATTGGGAGGTTGCGATGCCACCCTCAGTCACGCTCAGGGTAGGGCTGATTGGGGGGTTGGGGCACCGCCCCCTGTCACACTCAAGGCAGGTTCAATGGGGAGGTTGCGGCGCCACCCCCTGTGATGCACAGAGCAGGGCCAATCAGGGGGTTGGGGCGCTGCCCCCTGTCACTCACAGAGCAGGGCCCATCAGGGGGTTGGGGCACTGTCCCCTGTCACTCACAGAGCAGGGCCAATCAGGGGGTTGGGGCACTGCCCCCCCCCCCCTCATCACGCACAGAGCAGGGCCCATCAGGGGGTTGGGGAGCTCCCCCCTGTCACGCACAGAGCAGGGCCCATCAGGGGCTTGGGGAGCTCCCCCCTGTCACGCACAGAGTAGGGCCGATAGGGGAGTTAGGGCACCGCCCCCTGTCACCCACAGAGCAGGGCCAATCAGGGGGTTGGGGCGCCCCCACTGTCACACTCAGGGCAGGGCCGATGGGGAGGTTATGGCTCTACCCCGTCACACACAGAGCAGGGCCCGTGGGGGGGGGGGGGGGTTGGGGCACCACCCCCTGTCACACACAGAGCAGGGCCGATCAGGGGGTTGGGACGCCACACCCTGTCACACACAGAGCCGCAGGGCGATCAGGGGGTTTGGGCGCTGCCCCCTGTCATGCTGATCTGGTGCCAGGAGGCCTCGTGGCTCCGCTGATCCCTGTGCTGGGAGGCATATTACCCTTTTACTATATAGGATAGAGGCCTGGGGGCCAGCTGGTTTCCCTGAAGGGTGTCCTGGATCAGGGTGGGGGTCCCCACTGGGGTGCCTGGCCAGTCTGGGTGAGGGGCTGAGGACTGCTTTCAGGCTAGGGGTTTTGACTGAAGCTCCCAACCACTCCTTTTTTTCTTTTCTTTTTTTCTTCTGGGCCAGCTTTAGCTCTGGCTCTAGCTCTGAGGCTTCCGCTGCTGGTTTGTTTGCCGTTCTATAATCGAAACAATGTATAACTTCAGCTCTGAGATCCCAGCCTGCTATATTTGTTAGAATGTTTCAAACTGCCAGCTCAGAGTCCGGCAAGTCAGGCGGGGAACGTTGGAATCTGCAGTCACTGGAGCAAGCAAACCTCACGTTCGCTTCCAGCTGCCTGGCTGCCGGCCGCCATCTTGGCTGACAGTTAATTTGCATAAGGATACGCTGATTAGCCAATTGGAAGGGTAGCGGTCGTACGCCAATTACCATTTTTCTCTTTTATTAGTGTAGATATATATATATATATATATATATATATATATATATATATATATATATATATCTTCCTACCCCACCCTGGCCAGCTCTGAGCTCCACTCAAGGCTACAAAGTTTCAATTATAGAAGGTAATTAAATGCCAGAATAAAAAGAAAAAAGAAAAAAAGGAGAGGCTAGGAGCTTCCGTTGCAGGGGGAGGCTTGACCAGCCTGCAAAAAGCCATCAGCCCTTCACCCAGGCTGGCCAGGCACCCCAGTGGGGACCCCCACCCTGATCCAGGACACCCTTCAGGGCAAACAGCCGGCCCTCACCCATGCACCAGGCATCTATCCTATATAATAAAAGGGTAATATGCATATTGACCCTGACAGTAGAACAACTGGGAATGACTGGTCACTATGACACACACTGACCACCAGGGGGCAGATGCTCAATGCAGGAGCTGCCTCCTGGTGGTCAGTGCGCTCCCACAGGGGGAGCTCTGCTCAGCCACAAGCCAGGCTGATGGCTGCCAGCACAGTGTTGGTAGTGGGAGCCTCTCCCACCTCCTCAGCAGCACTAAGGATGTCCGACTGCAGCTTAGGTCTGCTCCCTGCTGTTAAGTGGACATCCCCTGAGGATTGCCGGGCTGCCAGAGGGATGTCTGACTGCCAGCTTGGGCCCGATCCCCCAGGTAGTGGGCCTAAGCCAGCAGATGGACATCCTCCGAGGGGTCCCAGACTGCAAGAGGGCATAGGCCTGGCTGAGGGACGCCACCACCACCCCCGCTGAGTGCACAAATTTTTGTGCACCAAGCCTCTAGTATGTATATGTGTGTGTGTGTGTGTGTGTGTGTATATATATATATATATATATATATATGAATAAACTAGTGTTTAACAACATCTAAGACTGAAACCTATATGTTCATGTTGATCAATGTCACCCCAATAAATTTAATTTAAAAAATGAAATCTAAGATACAATACAACACTCTTGCATGCACCACAACCCAAAATTTCAAGAAAAAAAGTGCATGTGAGGGTGACTACATCTTTCATTTTGTTAGTGTACATTCCTGGATGAGATTTTTTTGAAAGTAGTCATCAAATAAATACATAACATGAAATCATTGAATGATGATCACATTTTAAATTCATGTTCCTTAAAAATAATTTTTTACTTATTGAAAATAAAAATACATGACATTGATTCATTTACACCTTCAAAAATGTAGGTATTATCATAAATCTTTAGAACATCCTTTCTGATTAATTTTCTAGTCATCAGTGTTACTCACCACGTGAAGGACCTTGGTGCTACTGCTCTTTGTTTCAGCTTCTCAATCATAACTCTGCACACTTTATCTACCTCAGATGCTCATTTCTGCCTGTAAAGATTGTAGAAGTGTTGAGAATGTGAAATCTAATTCAACACTTCTCTAAAAATACATCTGTGATTGCAGAGTTGTCTTTAAGGCATTTATCTTAAATTATGGCTTGACATTGCATTAAGCAAATGACAAATGATGATTCTATTCCTCTTGGGCCTGATTCCATAATGCTTTCTTTCCACATCAAAATCAGCAAAAAGGTGTAATCTAAATGAGGTCAGCAAAATAAAAACCAAAGAGTCATGCATGTTTTTGAAGGAATACATTTAAATTATAATTAAGTTATGCAAAATGTTTTATATGAACAAAGCATAGACAGTTGTTTTTGATATCCTGAGTATAGGATGATTTCTAAGAATGTCTTTCCTGGCAATTTCTTTATACTAGTTAGGATCTGTTCTTCATCTCATTAGAGCAGGGATCCTCAAACTTTTTAAACAGGGGGGCCAGTTCACTGTCCCTCAGACTGTTGGAGGGCCGGACTATAGTTTATTTATTTATTTTTTTTAAATATATTTTATTGATTTTCTACAGAGAAGAAGGGAGAGGGATAGAGAGCCAGAAACATCGATGAGATAGATCAGCTGCCTCCTGCTCGCCCCCCAGTGGGGACGTGTCCGCAACCAAGGTACATGCCCTTGACCGGAATCGAACCCGGGACCCCTGAGTCCGCAGGCCGACGCTCTATTCACTGAGCCAAACCGGTTCGGTCGGACTATGGTTTAAAAAAAAAACTATGAACAAATTCCTATGCACACTGCACATATCTTATTTTGAAGTAAAAAAACAAAACCGGAACAAATACGATATGTGTATTTGCATGTGGCCTGTGGGCCATAGTTTGAGGACCCCTGCATTACTTTAAAAGGCATGTTGCATACATAGAAAACATGTCATCTACATTAGTCTGAATGCTTATGGAGATATTTCTTCTTTTAATGAAATCCACAGATATAGATTAAGGTGACATTCTCTGACCTCTTATAGCCCTGATGCTAAAACGGCAACCCTTAGCAATATCACACCACCCCCAAAACACTGTGAAGCCTTAAGGAGGATGTGGAGGATTGGGGGAAAAGATTATATAAAGATTAAAAAAGACCCCAAAAGAACAGGTAATCCAGGCATGAAATGTTCAGATTTGGAGGAATCTAGAGGGTTTAGTTCTATTCTCAGTACCAGCAAGGCCTTTGGGAGGATTTGGGAAACTTGGAAAAGTTTATCTAAAGATCAAGTTTCAAGTAGAACAAGTTTTACGTATCCAGGTTTTCAGATTTGGATGAATCTGGAGCTTTTCATTCTATTTCCAGTCCCATCATAGGAACAATAAAAATCACAAGCAGAGAGGGAGTTCCATTTAACCCCCAGGCTGGCCTAAACATTTTATCACAAGCTGAGGATCTGCAACTTTGTTTTTCTGGCTTCCAGAGAGCTTTACATAAAAAAATTAAAATTGTGCAAAATTAAATAAATAAATAAATAAATAACATGAGAACTTACTCCTGTTTTGAAAACCAACCAACTTTTTCTCCTGGCAGTTGCAAGCTTCCAGAAAATTCATATTTAATATCACTATTTAGGAATTCTCAATGTGGAAATCATCAAGGATTTCCATGCTTAGGAAACAAGTATATTAAAAAATAAAACTTTTTCCAATTTTTTAAAGAAAAATTATTCACTTATGCAGAGATGAGTGATAAGTGTACATGTGCTCAAAGTTCATATTGTTTCATGGTTTATACCCAATATCATACAATTTTATATAACTTACATGGTTCATGTGTTCTATATATTTCACTTTTTAAGGGACTTTTTAAGGTTACTATTGTCTGATGTTTTTTATTATTAACTTTCCCCCAATTGGCAGTTTCCTTGAATGAAAATATAAAGAACAACTTAACATTATCTTCTGTAAGAGTTTACAAATAATGTTAAAAGCTACTAGTATTATTCATGGTGGCCAAGACACAGAAATAACCAAAGTGTCCCTTGGTAGATGATTGGATAAAGATGTAGTACATACAGAAAATGGAATACTACTCAGCTATACAAAATATGAAGTACTACCATTTACAATAACATAGATGAACCTTGCTAAGTGAAATAAGTCAGATGAAAAAAGTTGAGAACCATATGATTTCTCAGATGTGGGATATAAACCTGAAAGCAACAATGAACAAGAAAAACAAACAAACAAAAACTCATAGACACTGACAACAGTACACTGGTTATGGAGGGAAGGGGGTGAAAAAGAGTAAAGGGTAAAAAGGGTCAAATATATGGTGATGGGAAGATGATTTGACTTTGGGTGGCGGGCATATCATGCAATATAAAGATTATGTATCATAGAAATGTACACATGAAACCAATAAAACCTTATTAACCAATGTTACCTCAAAAATGTAATTTTAAAAAGCTATTAAGCTATGAAGTTATCTAATGATTCCATATCTTTTATGCCCCTACCCTCAAAATAACAAGCTGTAAATGTTAACTTTTCCACTCTAAAATGAGTTTTCATTTCCTATTCCACACAATAGTGTCTTCTTTTAAAACAAGATCCTAGGAATGAAAAAAGTTTGCCAATTCTGTACACAAGGAAAGAAGGTCTCAAAAGAACTACAAAGCAAACAGATTGTCTCTTTAACCAGATCACCTGGAAAGGGTGCAGATGTTTATTCCAAATTGATGCTTTGCCCTGACATCTGGCCCACATTTGTTTATTGACTTGATCTTCTGCAGAAGAGGCTATGAGTAGACATTTCAAAATTGAGAAGTGCTGGGGTCCAATCCCAGCGGGTCCAGGGGTCCCCAAAGGTGTGGACGGAGTCGGCGAAGAAGGAATGACACGAAGACAGCCTTCAGTTGATCAGCAGCCTAGTCAGGACCTATAGCCAGGATTTCCAGCCAAAGTTCTGGTCGGAGCTCTGGTTAGGAACTGATGAGGTTCTGATGTTTATTGTCTTGTTACATCCGTATTTATACCAGCCGATTTTAATCCTGTCAATTTCTATTACAAAGGTTAGGGCGTTTCTTATCTCCATTCCAGGGAGTAAAGATTATGTAGCTTAACTACCCGCCTGGCACTTAATTAAGGGGTTGTATCCCCTCCCTAACCTCAGGGAAAGATCCCCACCTGGGGAAACAACCTTTCTCGGAGAGGTGACCTTGGTTAAAACACATGGCGCTAAAGAGAGCAAACATATTAAGAACAATATGCTATATATGCCAGGTCCCTTGAAACATATGCTGTGCAGATGTTTCTTTCCTGCAGCGACTGTGTCAAGCAGCAAGGATGGACTGGCTCCCGGCAGAGAAGAAAACCCCAGAATTTAATATTGGGGAAAATAGAATGACATGGGCTGGAAAGAGAAAGGAGACCTAAGGAAACATTAGTAAGAAGAAGGCAAGGCTAAGATGAATTTTTGAGGTCAACAATCAAATCATCCCTTAGAAATTCATTTCTGGTAAACAGAATACAATTGCCTTCTACATATCCATATAAAGCTACTGTTTTCTGAGAGGGTTGTTAACATGATTGGTTTAGAGTAAAGTTGTTTTTGTATACTTATTACTTACAATGCTTTAGTACTATGAAGGATGTGCAGATAAAGAAATTAAAGAAGGAAAGGATGCAACCTGACATCTAAGACTGATAGAGGAGACCTCGAAGTTTGTGGATGGCAGTAATAAGTGGTTCTAAGATCTCACAGTTGGGGAAAAGGAGAAGTGAATAACAAGATGGGCAGACTTTGGACAGCTATCCGATTAGGACTGGTGTTTTAAGCAGGTTAGTTTCTGAGTAAGAAATGAACTTTGAGGAAAAACTATAATCTAGTTCCTCCAATAATGAATGTCATTTATAAGCTAATATGTATTCTTATACTCATTTATGAGCTAATATGTATTCTTATACTCACTCTATTCTCCAAACTTCTTAAATCCATGAGTCTGCTACGGTGGGTGTTTATCTATTAACCTATCAAATATCAACTGTGGTTGGGCACCATTGTGAGAACTCAGCAATTTACTCATTTTAGCTGCTTTCTGAAAAAAATACCGCACTTTATCTGACCTAAGCATGTACTGATTAACCAATTACTCTCCCCTTCTTAATGTGTGCCAAGATTAAGTACATGAATCTACCAGGTTTCTTAATACAAAGTGAAATTTTAAATAGGTGATTTGCTTCGGTGAAGATAAACCAGGCCATTATCTTATTGAAAACAAGACTTCTTTCATAAAATCTCTTACTCTGTATAAACAAATTCAACTAAAAGTAAAACATTCATTGCAAAATTATTTGCCTTATGTTACCTACCTTCCTATAAATATGTAGAAGAATAAGATATAATTCAGAATAAGAAATGCTTAGAAATGGTGGAAAGACCATCTTAGGTTTTAAATATTCAGATAAATGATTTGATTTTATAAAATTAATCTATGAGTATAGAATAAGGAGCAATTATGTGTATATCCTATTTTGAACTACATTTAATAATACCCAATAAATGTACAGCATGACCTCAAAGAGCTTAATAATTTATGGTAATCTTCAGTTTTAAGTGAGTTATTATGATGTACTTTAGTGTATTTTCTTCATTTTCCTCTATGTGGGGTTTGTTGAGTTTCTTATATCTTTAAATTTATTGTTTTAATCAAGTTTGGACATTTTTCAGTCATTATTTCTTGAAATATATTTTTCTGCTTCTCCACCCTTTCCGGACCCATGTTGCCCCACAGCTCACTAATGCTCTTTGTGTATTTTTTTTTAAATAAGTTATCTTTCTGTCTTCAAATTCACTCATCCTCTAAAATGTCTTAAGTTGGCATTAATTGCATCTTATGTAATTTTTAATCTCTAGAAGTTCAATCTTTCCTCAAATTTCTTGAACATATGGGATACAACAGTAACAACTGTTTTAATATCCTTGTCTACTAATTCTATTACCTGTGTTATTTCTTGGCCCATGTGTTTTATTTTATTTCTATTCATTATGAGTTACATTTTCCTGCTAGTTTCCTTGTCTACCAAACTTACTTGGGTAGTAGACATGGTGAATTTTACTTTGTTGCATCTGGATATTTGCTTCTTCATATTAATATTTCAAGTTTTCTTTTATGACTCAGTTTTGTTACTTGAACACGTTTTGGGGGTCTTGCTTTGAAGCTCTGTTAGGTGGGACCAGGGCAGCATTCAATCTAGGGCTAATTTTGCTTTACTACTAAGGCAAACATTTGTATGGGCTCTATTCCATATCCATGAAGAAGGAGGTTTTCCTCTCTGTCTGGTGGGAATAGGCACCACTCAAGCCCTCTGTAAGCTTCTAGTATTATTCCTTTTCCTCCTTCACAGTAGTTCTTTCTCCAGCATCAGGTAGCTTCCTCATACATATGAACTGAATCAGTGTCCAACTGAAGATTCCAGAGGGATCCTGTTGAGCATTCCAGAGTTCCCTTTCTACGCAGTTTTCTCCCCTCCTATACTCTTCCCTGAGAACTCTTGCCATCTTGGCCTCTCAGGACTTTCATCTCTGTCCCCACCATCCAAGAAAAGAGCTGAGGTCCTCCTACACCCGCAATGCAGCCTGGAAATGCTCTGCAGGCAGTAAGCTCAAGCAATCCCAGGTCTCCTCATTTGTTTCTAATTTCTCAAGGAGTGCTAGATTTTATTGACTTTTGTGCAATGTCTTGAAAAATCACTGTTCCGTATGTTTGCTCTGTTTTTGTGATTCTGTAAGATGCAAGGTTAAATTTGGTCCCTGCTACCCCATCTTGGCCAAAGTAGAAGCTGCTCCATGAACTGAGAATCCAGTTATGGATGAGTCTGCATAGATGAATTCCTGAAGACAGACAGAGTTGCATCTCAGTAAGTGTTAAGCCTTATGTATGACTTTTACTGCCTCTGGGGAGCTGAGTTCAAAGGAAGAATTTAAGTTCAAGTAATAACTACAGGGAGGTTATTGGATATCTGATAACAGAGCATGTTTTATACATCCAATAAAGAACAAATAGGAGGACTAGACCAAAATTATAATGGAGTGTTTTGGTAGAGATAGGTGGTGAATACTGTTAGCAAATGAATTCATTTGGTGTTAAAATCTATAGTGTCTCCTCTGAATATTGTAAAGACAAGTATACTGAATTACAATCTGTTTTCCTATTCATTGTTTCTCTGATTCAATCTAATATTTATTGAATATTTATCATACATACCCTAGATTACATACTGGGAAATTGGTAAGTGAGTAATAATGAATAAAGCATGCTTTTAAGCCCAACTAATGGAGGAGAAAATATATACACAAATATTCATAAAAAACAATTACTGTGCTAGGAGTTTATGCCAGGTGGCATGGGACCAAAAATAGATGTATATAGAAAAGAGCCACTTATTCCCTCTGCAGGTGGGGGTGGGGAATCAGGGTAATTTTCAGAGGCAAGGTGATATTTAAGCAGTATCTTGAGAAATGTTTGAAGACTTGCCAGGTAGTCTACTGTGAGGAATAAAAAGCTCATTATAAACAGGAAAACAAGATTGGCTCACAATATGTGGGATCCAGTGTGATATAAAAATGCAGGCCTCCTGGTCAAAAATTATTAAACATTTCAAGATAGTGCCATAGCAAAGCATAAAATGAATTGGCAAGCGCTTCTAAGTGCAGGGTTCTGTGTAACTGCACAGGTCACATGGCATGAAGCAGGCCCTGTTGTTTATGTCTTGAGTGTGGGCTGCACAGTGGTGGAAATGTCAGAGATGAGCCTGAACAATACATATAGCCATTAAGGGGCAGTTTGATTGAGTCCATGCCAGAGAAAAGGGAAATTAACTGAAAACCTCTTTCACAAGGCCTGCTCATAGTTTGTTGATCTTTTCTATTGCTTTTCTAGTCTCTATATTTTTTTTCTACTCTCATCTTGATTATTTCTTTCCTTCTGCTAAATGTGGACATAGTTTTTTCTTCTTTTTCTAGTCCTTTGAGATATAAAGTTAGGTTGTTAGTTTGAGATCTGCCTTATATAACATTACAATCATTTAGAAATAAATTATTTTGCTACTAAAGTAACAATATCTCTAGCTGCAAACTGTGAAATAAGCAATTCCACCCAGGAAGTCTACATGGCATGTTATTTCAAAAAAATGGTCACAAGCAATATCTTTCACTCCACATACCCTTTGCAATAAAATTTGATTGCTCCTCTCACCAAGAAGTAGGGTTTTTTTCCTCCGTTTCTTGGACTTAGGCTAGTTCTGTGATTATTTTTGAGCAATAAAATGTGGCAGAATTGATATGTTGCTTCATTTAAGAGGGCTTGTGGCACTGGCCCAATTGGCTCAATTGGGTGGGCATCCTCCCATGCACCGAAAGGTCACCAGTTCAATTCCACGTCAGGGTACAACTCAGGGTACATGCTGAGGGTTAGGGCTTGATACCCAGTGCAGGGAGTCAGCCAATCAATGTTTCATTCTCACATTGGTGTTTCTCTCACTCTCCCTTCATGTCTCTCTAAAAATTAATAAAAATATTTAAGTAAAAAAGAGAACTTCTGGATTCTACTTTCGAGAGTTTCTTTTTTGTAACTCTGCCTAGAACAATACGAAAGACCACGCTAACCATTTGCAGAGGCAACGTGGAAAATAAATGAGGGCCCAGATACGTAAATAAAGCCTCCTTGGGCCTGCCACTCTAGCTACAGGCTGGATACAGACAATGAGTAAACCCAGCCCACTCAAGGTGGAACAGAAAAATCACCCATCTGATCCCTCACAGAATTCCAGACTCACAGACTTATGAGGAATAATAAATTGTTGTTTTAAGATAGCTTTGGGGTGATTCTACAGCGGAACACTGGAACAGAAAGTAAATGTGTCCTGAGATAAAATCATAAGCTACCATTATATTTAAACTCCACATGTATTTCTTTAAAATGCAATATATTTTAAAACATGTTATTTTTTTAGATTCTACTAATTACTAAAGAAATTATTACTATGTTTTTGCTATTATTTTTATAGCAGCTTAAGTAACTTTTTAGAAAACACAAAACATTTTGAATGATACGATACTTATTACTGTGAACATAAAATGCATTCAGGAATAACAGGAATAAAATTAGAATTGGGTGCTATATATGGGATCATGGACTGTTAACTATAGCTAGGCACACTGCATGTCAATATTTCACAGAAGCTGGATAGTATGTACATCGCTGACAAATGTAATCTTTATTCACCTAAATACAAGTTAAACATGGCTCAGAGCCGACAGGGTATAGTGCAGTCTCTCAATCATTAATGATTACAATCTGTAATCTGACATTTTACATCACTGTCATCTAAAACATCATCACTTTAAAAGGCACATTAGCCCTGGCCAGTGTGGCTCAGTTGGTTGGACATCATCCTGTGTCCTGAAAGGCTGCAGGTTCCATTCCCACTAGGACACATAGCTAGGTTGCAGGTTCAATCCCAAATTGGGGCATGTAGGGAAACAACTGATGGATGTTTCTCTCTCTCCCCCTCCTCCCCCTGCCTCTCTCTGAAGTCAATAAAAAATAATAATAAATGAATAAGAAAATATCTTAAAAAATAAAAGACACATTGGCCAATTTAATATTAGGGATGTTTGTGAAATTTATCTGAAGTATATAAAGTACTAATTTGAAAAGATAGATGTACCCCTATATGTTCCTTGTAGTATTATTACAATAGCCAAGATAATGAAAATCATTTAAGTATCCATCAACGAATGAATGAAGAAAGAAAATGTGACATATATTTAAATACACTCATACATATATACACATGCACTCACAATGAAATATTACTCAGCCATAGAAATGATAAAATATTGCTATTTGCAACAACTTGTATGGATCTTGATGGTATTACGCTAAGCGAAATAAGTCAAATGGAAAAAGACAAAAAAACATATGGCTTCACTCATATGTGAAATATAAAACCAAAAAAGTAACAAATGAACAAATGAAACAAAACAAAATCAAACTCATAGACACAGGCAACTGGAATGGAGGTTATAAGAGGAGATGAGGTAAAGAGGATAAAATATATGGTAACAAATGTAAGCTATCTTTATGGTGGTAAGTACACAATAGAGTATACAGGTATCTAATTACAATGTACACCAGAAGTTTACATCATGTTATTAACCAATGTTACCTCAATAAAAATAAATTTTTAAAAAATGTATTGATGGTGCTACCAACCACTCAGTGTCCATAGCCTGATACCCTGTACATCACATATAACCATAGAATCAAACAATGCCTCCATCTTTTAGTTGCAGACCAAGACGGAGTGGACACACATCTGACTCTTCCTGTAAAGCACAGCCCAAACCCTGGATATTTTAAGGAAAATAAGTGTAAGAAGACTAAAATGGGAGAGAGGAGGTAGGCTGGCTAGGGACATTGAGAGTTGAGGAATAACATGGCCATGGATTCCCTGGGTTTCCTTTTTGCTCACATATCCCAGACTTGGGTGCTAGAGAATACAGCAACACAGAAATACCAATGGACAAGGGCCAAAAATACATGCCACAAAAGCCAGATTTTTCTAGCCAAAGGGCCACGAAAGAGTAGCCTAGTAAGACAGAATACTTTTATATAATAAACACCTACTCTAGCAAAACACCATGGAAAAGAATTTACCTCCATCACCATCAGCAAAGATCAATAGGAAACTGATTTCCGATCTTCACAGGTTTCTAGCAGTCATGTCTCCAGCCTCTCCCCACCTCTCAGCAGAGTGGTGTCCAAGATTAAAAAAGGAAGAAGATCTTAGCTATGGTGAATTGTGCTGCTATGAACATATGGGTGCATATATCCTTTCTGATTGGTGTTTCTGGTTTCTTGGGATATATTCCTAGAAGTGGGATCACAGGGTCAAATGGGAGTTCCATTTTTCACGTTTTGAGGAAACTCCAAACTGTCTTCCATAGTGGCTGCACCAGTCTGCATTCCCACCAGCAGTGCACGAGTGTTCCTTTTTCTCCACATCCTCTCTAGCACTTGTCGTTTGTTGATTTGTTGATTTGTTGATGGTAGCCAGTCTGACAGGTGTGAGATGGTACCTCATTGTTGTTTTGATTTGCATCTCTCGGATGATTAGTGACTTTGAGCATGTTTTCATATGTCTCTTGGTTTTCTGAATGTCCTCTTTTGAAATGTGTCTATTTAGATCCTTTGCCCATTTTTTGATTGGATTGTTTATCTTCCTTTTGTTAAGTCGTATGAGTTCCCTATAAATTTTGGAGATTAGGCCCTTATCAGATATGACATTGGCAAATATGTTTTTCCACGCAGTGGGCTTTCTTGTTGTTTTGTTGATGGTTTCTTTTGCTGTGCAGAAGCTTTTTATTTTGATGAAGTCCCATTTGTTCATTTTCTCTTTAGTTTCAAGTGCCCTAGGAGCTGTATCAGTGAAGAAATTGCTTCGGCATATGTCTGAGATCTGGAAACAGCCTAAGTGCCCATCAATAGATGAATGGATTAGAAAACTGTGGTACATCTACACGATGGAATACCATGCTGCTGAAAAAAAGAAGGAACTCTTACCATTTGCAACGGCATGGATGGAACTGGAGAGCATTATGCTAAGTGAAATAAGCCAATCAATGAAGGAAAAATACCACATGATCTCACTCATTCATGGATAATAAAGACCATCATAAACTTATGAACAAAAATAGATACAGAGGCAGAGCTGCCTCAAACAGACTGTCAAACTGCAGTGGGAAGGTCAGGAGGGTAGGGGGGCAGAAGGGGGGGTAAGAGATCAACCTAAGGACTTATATGCATGCATATACGCATAACCAATGGACATAAGACACTGGGGGGTAGGGGAGGCCAGGGGATTGTCAAGGGTGGGGGAAAAAAGGAGACATATGTAATACCCTTTATAATACTTTAAGCAATAAAAAAAGGAAGAAGAATGGGAACCCTGGATTTCTACCCTCACCCAGAGGCAGTGAGGCACCTCTCTCCCCTCCTGGCCCAGGGTGGTGTCAGCTGAGGCTCAGCTGGGAGCCTCATATCCCACCTCCGGGGAGCAATAACAAAGTGTTCTCACCACTGCATGGTATCTGAGTGAGAAACTTGGACTTTCACCCCAACCTGGCAGTCACAGACAGTGTTATGTCACAGAAGAACTGATGAAACAACAAACTTAATGTTCAAAGTCTCAAAATCATAATACCTGAAATATCCAGGATAATATCAAATTCAGTCATTATATTAAGAACAAGGGGAATCTCAACTTAAATGTAATTGACAAAGGCCAATACTGAGATGATACAGAAGTTGGAATTGTGTGGACTGAATTAAAGCATATAAGGAGCGTCTCTTCCAGAAAGTTATTTAGACTCTGAAAAACTCTATCATTCAATTTTGGAAGCTAATACCATTAAAAGAAAAAAAAAAGAGGTCACACATCTATAGCCCCATTTTCCTTGATTGTAAATGCAAATCTCTGAGTGAAAATTAGGGAAATAAAAAAAAATGCATGTGGGATTTGAAAGACAGAATTGGTTCTTTGATATGATTCCATTTAAATCCCCAAGATAAAAGCAAACAACATTGATATTCTCTTATCATAAAGAATCCATTTGGGGATGTTTATTAACTCTAACAGTCTTCTGCTTGGCATTTGAAACTATTAAAATAAACACTCCTGCAATGATTGCAATTTGAAATATTACTTTGTCAAACTGTGAAACCTGAATTTATAGCACAGCTGTTAATGAAGCATGAAAACTTTTCCAATCTGATTTCCAGTTGCAAGACTCTCATACTTATATAGAACAGCACAACTTTTTTGTTTACATAACGCCAAAGGAAAGAACACCATCTTTGCCAGTACTGTATACAGTCTGTATTAGATCATGTAATCAGTAACAATTCAGGTGAGAATTTGAAAATAGCAAGTTGGTTCTATTAAAATAAATAGAACATAGGGGATAAATGGTGATGGAACAAATCAAATAAAATTTAAAAAATAAAAAATGATAACATGATAAATACTAAAATAGAACACAAGAGGAAAAATTAAAGTCTCGTGGTCTTTCATAGTTTGGCAAAGAGAATGCTGCTACTAATTTTCAACCTCAGAAATGTGTATTTCTTCCTCTAATATAAAATAAGGATAGAGTTAACCTTTTGGACAACAACATATCTTTTCTCCTTCACTGAAGCTATACTCTTGGCATAATTGTGCAGGGGCATATAGTCTCAATTAAGCAATAAAAGTTGAGCCCATGGCAGCATTTAAAAGCACGTTAATACATTTTGCCTGCCAAATTTGAGATTCAGCATAGATCTAAGAGAAGCATACTGTTTATAATGTGACTTGAATAACATAGAAATACCTATTTTCTTATGCATGTTGACAAAAACATCTATAAAATACTGTTTTTAATTTCTCTCTTTAAAATAGATGACCTTTAAAGCTAAGTTTAAAATGAAATAAAAATGTGATATTTACATACATTGAAACTATAGTTCATGTAAATTACTACTTTATGAAAACTTAAAAGTGAAAAAGTAAAGTGTCTAAAATTAACATACTGTATACAGAGCTGGACTTAGATAAAATTTTATGAGCCATCTATTTCCATAGTCAGAATCTTTGGGCTTTTATAAGATGTAAAACAATAAAAGCTATGAGAAATGTTGTTGAGTTAGGGGAAGACTCATAGGTGAGGGTACTATGTATTTCAACTAGATTTCTCTGCAGGCATCTAAATAAGAACTTGCAACAGTTGTTCACGTGTTTGGTGTAGTCGTAAATATTCAGAATTAAAAATAAACCTGAACCTGCATGTGATAAAACCCACCTCAGGCCCCCTTCACCAACTTCTCAATCGCTATTTCAATGCCTCACATTTAGCTTCATTTTCCCCCTAAAATCAATTGGCCTTTTTCTTAGTGAGGCAAAAACTAAGAGGTTTGTTTTGAAGAATAAATGTTCACTAATGTGATTTTGACATCAATGTGGTCTCAAGAAACCACCAGTGTGCTTGCAAATATAATTTATTTTTTTAAATTTTTTCTGCCATACCCTCAACCTTGTGTATTGAAGGAAAAGATTGCTAGATTGTAGTTTATACAGGGGATTATTATATATAATTTAGAACGGAATGAAATATTAAAATGTTCCCAGCCACCATCCTCTGAATGGGTTTTATCTTTTAAAATATCTTAGCAACTGCTACCAAGATTACACTTCATGATTATCAATGAACAGCAATATTTTTATTTACAGAGAAACATTTGACATCCATGTAACCTCATGATTTCAAGTTCACTTCTTTGGGACACCTGCCGTCGGTGATCTCAATCTACATACTAGGTCAATTAATTAATTAAGAAAGGTCTATGATTCTTTTCTGCTCTGGAGTTAGAGTGATTCTTATTTTTCACAATGTACTAAACCAGCAAGAAGCCATGGAGTCACTTTACCAAGATTGATCCCATTACATGAAAGATATTTTAGAGAATATATCTTGTAAAGGTTCCCTGCAATACATTTCCCACACATGACATTAGAATTCTATTTAAGAAGAAAAGCAACAACAGATATGTGTTACAACGTCAAGCCAACCTAGCATTTATAGAAACTCCTACTATCATTCCTGCTAGAAAGTGGGCTTTTAGGAAATGTCATTTCCACTGTGAATTCATTCTTCCCTCTTCCCTCCCCCTCCTCCACTTCCCACTGCCACATGCCACTATCTTTATTTCACACAGATTTCAGAAATGCTGACTGCATGAAAGTAGACTATTCAAAAATTGCCTAGATAATGTGAACACACAAACAACAAAAAACAAATGATCGTACATGGCCACACACATTTCTTTTCAATTATTTGATTGCCTAATGGTAAATGATTTCTTATGGCAAACCACTAAAAAAAATCACTTTCTCCTATACTTCAGCCTGCCAGTGGTCCGGGAAACTTTCTGGGAATCCTTTTGTGACCTCATGTGAAATGGTTGACTCTGGGCTTATATATTACATAAGGTTTTCTGTTTTAATAGTTAAAATGCTATCATGTGACAAAGAAAGCATGCATTTTGACATCATTTCTGTCTCAGTTACATTCCTCCTTGTTAAATTTACTATGTTTGCAATAGGTATTCAATATATAATTTCTTGATTTGATTTTGCCCTATTTACAGTAGGGGTGAGATTACAACATTTATTTCAGTATTTATCAGAATAATCGCAGTTACACTTCTGCCACACGGAGAGGTAAACACTAGCAGTGACCATAGCCTATCATCTATTTTCTTCCCAGAGGGAAACACACACACACACACAATGACCCCAATATAAATCTGACCCTTTCTGGTAAATATACTAATATTTTCTAAAAGGAAATTCCTTATTTATGAAATTATTTTAGCAGAATGTCCTTGGTGTAGGATTGCACATGGGAAACACATTTAGAATCTACAGACTTATGAAGTACGGGCCCTTGGGAAACGTCATATAATCCATGAAGGATCTGAGTGTAGAATGGAGATGTTTGATAATACTTCTCACTGTGTTCAGTGACCATCCTACTTCATTTAGATGGCTCACCTATTACTTTGGTCCACAAAATATGCCCAATGTGGGAAAGAAAGGCTAGGGATCCACAGGGCACGTTGTAAATCACTTTGACTTTCACCTGAGTTTGTGTATTACTTGTACTGTTTAAATTATTAGTAAATCATAGTTAACACTAGATAAGTCTCTGATTCATGTAAATCAGGTTTATGTTTGCTATGTGAAAATAAAATGTGATCAATGTCGACTAGATAGCACTGAGGATAGTGTTTCCTATTGAGAAAATGGGATATGGATTAATTTCCAACAAACTCAAATTCAGCAAACATTTACTGAACACCAACATAGTAGCTCAGTTGAAGCAAGTCTATGCTATCTGTACCTGAGAATCAAACAGGGTGGTGGACCTCTGAGGAGACACCTGATTAGAGTGATGACTTGATAGCAATATGGATATTCATCATCTGGCACTCTGTAAGCCCTTAAAACTTAATCATCACCCCAAGGGAAACACTTACTTGGACAACCCAGAAGAAGAGGGCTTGAGATAGTTCTTAAGTTGACTTCTAGATAAAAATTATTATTGGACTGCAAGGCATACCCACTATATATGGTTATAGTTTTTTTTTACATGTAGTAACTTTTTTTTGTCATTTAATTTTTTTTTATTGATGTGTGTCCTTATCCCCACATTACCTCCTATCCCCCCCACTCATGCCCTCACCCCCCTGTTGTCTGTGTCCATTGGTTAGGCCTATATGCTTGCAAGTAAGTCCTTTGGTTGCTCTCTCCCCCTTACCCTCACCCTCCCCAACCGTCCTTCCCTCTGAGGTTTGACGGTCTGATCGATGCTTCGCTGTCTCTGGATCTGTTTTTGTTCATTAGTTTATATTGTTCATTATATTCCACAAATGAGTGAGATCATGTGATATTTATCTTTCTCTGACTGGCTTATTTTGCTTAGCATAATGCTCTCCAGTTCCTTCCATGCTGTTGCAAATGGTAAGAATTACTTCTTTTTTACCACAGCGTAGCATTCCATTGTGTAGATGTACCACAGTTTTTTAATCCACTCATCTACTGATGGGCACTTAGGCTGTTTCCAAATCTTAGCTATGGTGAATTGTGCTGCTATGAACATAGGGATGCATATATCCTTTCTAATTGGTGTTTCTAGTTTCTTGGGATATATTCCTAGAAGTGGGATCACTGAGTCAAATGGGAGTTCCATTTTTCACGTTTTGAGGAAACTCCATACTGTCTTCCACAGTGGCTGCACCAGTCTGCATTCCCACCAGCAGTGCACGAGGGTTCCTTTTTCTCCACATCCTCGCCAGCACTTGTTGTTTGTTGATTTGTTGATGATAGCCATTCTGACAGGTGTGAGATGGTATCTCATTGTTGTTTTTATTTGCATCTCTCAGATGATTAGTGACTTTGAACATGTTTTCATATGTCTTTTGGCCTTTCTTCTGAAGTTTTCATACTAATATGATTTAAAGGTTTAAAATGATATTGAATGTATTCAATGATCACCTCTTTGCTCTCTATAAATTCTTCACTATATGAATAAGTGAAATATACCTAAATTTCTGGTTTTCATTTTAGAAGTCTAGGGAAAATTGGCAATGTAACCTTTTGATTAACATCTAGTAGGAACTAGAACGAATTGTGTGACATTCCAGGTGTGCAATGACATTTGATAATGAAGATAATGACTCATGAACTGGCATCTCCCTGTCTCAAATTCCAATATTAAGTTTTTCAGATTGAATAAGCAATTGATATAAAATAATGATGATAACAGAATATAAATATGAATCCACTTATATTGCTATTAATGAGGCATGGTTTCATTGGGATTGTGAGTATTTTGAAAGCAAAATACTAAACAGTATTAAATAACTTTAGTTCTTGCATTATCAGTAAACTTTAAATAATATGAAATTGTGGAATATCTACAAAGATACTTAGTAGAAAGCTAAGCAATGTTCCCCAGAGATTCTGATAAAAGATGAAGATAAACACAGACCATATAACCAGTGTGACTTTCAATCCTCACATCTCTTCAGGTAAGAGACATACACGTCTACTTCATTAAATGTCAGGTTGTATTGCTATTTCACAGTAATTATCTTAAGGGCTTTCATTACATCCTTTGGATTTTAAATTGAATGTCAAATAGAATTTGGGTAAGGGAGAAATAAAAGATAAAGAGTTTCTTGTGAGGAAAGTTAATGGGTAATTTTAGCACTTCTCATAAACTTTATTAAATATTAGGCTTAATAAGTTTTAACTGACCACACCTTAAAATGAAAACATACTCATCTTTATTTACTTTTACTCCACCAAGCTTCTTGTGACTAAGGTGCATATTTTCAGAAAAGTCAATCCAAACAGTGAGGAAATTGTCTGGGCAAATTCAAATATACTGATGTTAACAATATGACCAAGAACTTGAATGTAGGATTATCCCATAAATCCAGAACATATGCTTAGTATGCATGCAATATAAGCAAAGATGTTTTTTTAAAAAAAATAAACCCCCCAAAGCAGGTAACCAAGTTATAATCTATGTGACTTGGACAATAGGCATATACCGCTCCCAGATAAATGGAAGAAAGGAGGAAATCCTTCTGTGTGGTGAGATGTGGGAAATGTAAGCTTTGGAAAGGAATAAGTGGATGCAGACAGAATTGTGTTTGGGAGCATCTGGAAAACCCGGGGAATATATTAAATAACTAGATTGTTTAAAAGAGACAATATACAGTGGTCAGTTTACAAGTTTGGGTTTTGGATTCAGCCAAATCTTGGTGTATCATGTATTAAATATATTATTTACTAAGTCTTTACCTTGAGCTTGACTTAAACAACATTCTACAGATAGGCTTCTATTGCTAAACCAACTCTTTTTAAACATTCCTACACCTTTCTGTATGGAGAGCAAGTGACTGACCTGTAACACATCTCCAAATAAAACCACTGAATAAAGAGGCTTTAAGTACATACTTATTAATAAGTGACTGATGCATACATACCCACTTATTTACTAGTCTCTCAGAAGCACTGAGTGCTTGTGTAATATCTGATCTAAAATTCCAGTATTATCAGTCCCCCTTTGTGTACAAGAACCTGAGGTGAACATGTTCAACTAGATATTTTCACAGCCAATGAATAACTAATGAAAGTGGGATTCGATCAGACCATCAAACCTCAGAGGGAAGGCAGGGGAAGGTGGAGGTTAGGGGGAGAGATCCACCAAAGGACTTACATGCAAGCATATAGGCCTAACCAATGGACTCAGACAACAGGGGTGTGAGGGCATGAGTGGGGGAGATTGGGGGTTATGTGGGGATAAGGACACATATGTAATAACTTAGTCAATAAAATTTTTTTTTAAAAAGTGGGATTCGATATCAAGTCTAGCCATGCACTCTCTCAAAGGCACAAGATTATTTTAACTAAACGTCACGAGAAGCGCAACTAAAATTAAACCTAACAAAATGTCTAGCATAGTTTTGTGTGTTTTTAAAGTAGGATCTAGCAACAGCTGGTACTAGCACATTATTATATACTTTCTTGAAAAGTGGGAGAGAGTGTTAAAATGATAATTCATGAAACTTATTACTAAAACATGTTATGCTCTTCGTACAAAGTTTTGGATTTAAAAAATAGTGTAATGTGACCCAGTGATCCCACTTCTAGGAATGTATCCCAAGAAACTAGAAACACCAACCAGAAAGGATATATACACCCCTATGTTCATAACGGCACAATTCACCATAGCTAAGATTTGGAAATAGCCCACGTGCCCATCAGCAGATGAGTGGATTAAAAAACTGTGGTACATCTACACAATGGAATACTATGGTGTGGTAAAAAAAGAAGGAATTCTTACCACTTCCAACAGCATGGATGGAGCTTGAAAGCATTATGCTAGCATAATAAGCCAGTCAGAGAAAGATAAATATCACATGATCTCACTCATTTATGGAATATAATGAACAACATAAACTGATGAACAAAAACAGATCCAGAGACAGCGAAGCATCGATCAGACCTTCAAACCTCAGAGGAAAGGTAAGAGAGAGAGATCAACCAAAGGACTTGTATGCATGCATATAAGCCTAACTATGGATACAGACAACAGGGGGGTGAGGGCATGAGTGGGGGGGGGGGGGGTATTGGGGAGATAAGGACACATATGTAATACCTTAATCAATAAAGAAAGCAAAAAAGAAATGTAAAAAAAATAGTGTAATGTGATGCTAATAACATCAACTTTTGTTAGAACATCAAAATTCCAAATTTCATATATACTTCTCATTAGCTACGTTGACCGAAGGCTGATTAATTAGCTCTCTGAATATGAAATTCTTTATCCTATAAAGTAATATCTACCTAACTTATTCTAGAAAGACCTCAAAAGCAGAAACTTCATCTTATGCAACTGTTGATTTTCTGCTTCAAACATGGAGCCTGCAGGGCTCCTGAGTCACATGACACCAGGAAAGTCATTCATATCACAGTCTCTTTGAGTGGCACCCTTTGGACATGGGCAGTAGGGAGCAGTGCATGGTGACCCTGAGCACACAGCACCTTCAGGGATTCAATAAATACAGTCCACTGGGAAGTGTCTCCACTTCCCCTCCCCTCCCCCAAGAAATTGAGTAAAAAACAAATAGCGAATTGCTAACTTACTGCAAAATGACATGCTGATTATTCTTTCATGATTTCTATGGCTCCTCTCACTAAGAATGTTTGAATTCATTGTTGAAATAGTTAAGCAGAGACCACATCATTGTGGCATCATTATCAACAATATATTCTTCTACTATTTCTTTATAGCAGTGGAATTTGCTCCAGTGTTTGTTATAAATGCTCTTCACCACCTGCTCAGAAAATTGTGTGCTCACACTTTTCTGTAGCAAACCTTGTATTCAAACCCTGTGGTCCACCATGTTTTATAAATAAACTTAGACAATGGACATAGATTTTGTGAGTTATGGAATTAAAGTAAGCTAATAGTAAAATTAAATTTAATCCATTTTTGCAAGTATCAAATTGTTGTAAACATTAGCTCCTGAGTCCAGAGCATCTTCTGACATCCCGCATTCGCGATGGTGTGGAATTTATGAGAGCACCATAAAGCTTTAGTCACATTAATGAATAAAAAAGCGAACACTATTGCCTCTTATAAATTCCAGGGAATACTTCTGCTCCTATTTTTATGTCACTTTCTTGAGTAAAACTTATTCAAATGTAACCGCACAGGGTAATACTCTCACGAACAGCTCCTGCAGATACAGATTAAAATGGTATCTGGCCATAAAAAAAAGCAGTTTAATGCTACAGTGAATACTATTCACTAATCCTCATGTACTAATATCATTTGTGAAATACAGAGTTTGTCTGGCAAAAATAAATGCCATTTGCCTTTAAATACTCTGTGAAGGTGGAGGCTGAAAATCAGTCTCTGGACTTGGTTGCTTCTTGGTGGGGAAGAAAACAACCAGAATGGTCAAGACCATTATCTTCATTCCAGCAAACAAATGCACAATGAGCTTCTTCAAGAATCAAAGGAAGAGTTTTCAAAGGTAGAAGCTCTGGTTAAGTTTGCTGTTCATACCTGTAAGACTGGCTACTTCTAAAAGAATCACATTTTTGGATATACACACAACATAACTGAATTCTCTCCTGCGCCAGGTGCTGCATGGAAAGAGATGTAGGACTTTGCTCTCCAGGTCCTCAGTAGTCCTTATCACACTCCACACACAGGTGGGCAGAGGGGCCATCTGTGCAGAGAGCATTTCACAATCTTTTATTGAACTCATGCCTTCTTAACTTATTTTTTACTACATCTTCTGCCTTCCTCCACCAGGCAAAAGATAAAATATTTTTGAGGTTATATTATAAAAGGAAGATGTACAGAGAATGCCACCCCCACCCCCACAATTTTTCCCAGATTTTATTCTGTTGAAGGAGATTTGTCTTCTCATACCTTCTCCATCTCTGTTCTCTGAGCATCACAGCTCAAGAGTAACTGAAGTGGAGAGTTGAATTATAAAGTGTGGGTCTGACCCCAAACAAATTCAGTTAAAAGTGACCACCAGATAGCTGTTGTGTTTTTTAATTATTAATGTGCCTTCTTTCCATGTGTACAAAGGCCCCAGGGATCACCTGCAGCAAATATGCTAAATTAAATTTGGCAGAGAACACATGGATATTGAGATCATTAATCACCCTATGCTCTGGACCCACAGAACACTTTGTAGTCAAAAAGAAAGCAATGAAAATAGAGTGCTGATATTTTGATAATACAAGAGGCTTCTTAATGTGTGAGGGAGGAAAATTCAGTCACTCCAAATGCAACTTTTTGGGGTATAAGTTGGTTTTGTGTTCACGAATTCCTGTCTCTGTAGAGAGATGGCCTTAGCTGTGGAATGATTCTGTTGTGATACATCCTTTTACACCTTGTCAGTGCTCCAGTCAACTGGAGAATGTGGGCTTAGAGTCTTAGGAACACAATACCAACCCAGTAAACTACATTAGAGAGAATATAGCTAACTAAATGTTTTTGATTTGGGTTTTGCTCTTCACACTTTAAAAATAAGGAATAAACAACACAATTTACCTAAAAATGCAACTTAAGAACTAAATGGTACCTTTGTGGCCATTCAACCCTACTCCTCCATTTCCCCAAATAAGGAAAGAGGTGAATTAATGTCAGAGTTTGTGCAGAACTCTTATTTGCTGACTATGTGACCATTTCTTCCAAAATTACTTGAAATTTATTTGTTTGTTTATTTTTATTTTTTGGATCACCTGGGAGAATCCTATATAGTTTTGGGTTCCATACCTTCTACATTTACAGTGTTTTGTGATGAGAATGTATATTTAGAAGAAAAATTCTAAATGATCTAGACATAAAAAATTCATTTTATTTATTCTACCGAACTCACTGAGGCAAGAAAGAAAAATATGCCTTGAGCTTTTCAGTATGTGAAAATAATGAACATGACTCAAGATGATAATTCATAGCAAGATGTTCTCTTAAAAACTATAAAAGCAATTCTGTTTAATCATTATTTAATAAAAACATCCATCTCTTGATCTTCTAATTTAAATGTTTCCCCTCTAATATATATTTTCTCTATGTCAATAAGTAGGTGAAATCATGTTACTGTTGAGAATCAGTCTCTTTTGTTCAGAATAACTTTTATATTAAACTAGAGGCCCGGTGCACAAAATTTGTGCACTGGAGGGGTGTCCCTCAGCCCAGTCTGTACTCTCTCCAAACTGGGACCCCTCAGGGGATGTACAACTTTCGGATGTTCTACGGGATCGGGCCTAAACTGGCAGTCGAGTATCCCTCTCACAATCAGGGACTGCTGGCTCCTAACCGCTTGCCTGCCTGCCTGCCTGCCCGATTGCCCCTAACCGCTTCTGCCTGAGACCCTGATCATCTCCTACCCACTCCTCTGCTGGCCTGATTGACGCCTAACTGCTCCCCTGCTGGCCAGATCGCCCACAACTGCCTTCCACTGCTGGCCATCTTTTGGTGGCCATCTTGAGGTGGCCATCTTGTGGCGGCTATCTTCTGATGATGGGGGGTGGCCATCCTGTGATGACATGGGGACGGCCATCTTGTGGTGGCCATCTTGTGATGTCATGGGGGGCCATCTTGTGACAAAATGGGGGCAGCCATCTTGTGATGACACAAGTGCAAGATGCCACCTAGGCTTTTATTAGTATAGATTACTTTTTAATAGGGCCACTGAATAAGATTTTCTGCGGGGGGGGTGGTTATGGGTTTTTTTGTGTGTTTTTTTTGTCAATCCTCACTGGTAGATATTTTTCCATTGATTTTTCTTTTAGAGAAAACGGATGGGAGGGAGGGGGATAGATAGAGAGAGAAAGAATCCTTGATGTGAGAGAGATGCATTGAATGGGCCAGGGATTGAACCTACAACCAGGTACATGCCCTTTACCAGGAATAAACCCCAGGACCCTTCAGTCCATGGAGTTACTCCACAGAACAGAGTTATAGCCAACAAATGGAGATTTCCGGACCGCAGGCTTAAATGAGATAAAAGGAGATGTTCCTTAATAACCCAAACTGTCAAAACACAGGCTCCCTATTCACTGACAATGCTTTGGAATAGGCTGGATGACTTTAAGAGATACCAATGCTCTATCTACTGAGTCAAACTGGCTAGGGCCTTAGTGACTCTTTAATATGACCACATGATGAAATAAGGCTATCTTACCCACCTTTAATGATTGAGCATTTATATTTTTTCCTATGCACGAGTTACCAAAGAGTGAGGAAAAGAAATGTTCAACCTATTAAGTATATTTCTCAAATCCTAGGAAAGCTATTTTTTTTTCAAGAATTTAGAATCAGAGGGAAAAGTCTAATGACCAAGGATTTAATAGGCATAAAAGGAAATGTGCTAATCTAGAGGTAAATAGCTTAGGACTTAGAGCTTCTGTCTGTTTGAATCCTGCCTCCCCACTAACTAGCTATGTGACTTTGTTCCAGCTGCTAAAACCTTTCTATAATTTGTTCATTATCTATGTTACTTTGATATAGCTATTAAATCTTATGACAATTAGTTTCCTCATTATAAAAATGATAATAGCAATAGAACCTATCTCATAGACTCGTTATGAAATTTTATTTCTTCGATCACCATTTATCCCTCTATGCCTTCTTTCATCTCCACTCACCCCTCTCCAAAAATTAAATTATTAATACACATGAACATAGTATTGTGCCTAAAAAATAGTATGCACTTAATAAATGTTAGCTATAATTATTATGGTAAAAGACATGCAAATCATATCTTGTGAAAAATAATTTAAACAACTTTTATATACAAGAAAAGGTAGATGTGAGCAGAGTTATACCACAGAACAGAGTTATAGCCAACAAATGGAGATTTCAGGACCGTAGGTTTAAATGAGATACAAGGAGATGCTCCTTAATAACCCAAAATGTCAAAACACACGCTCCCTATTGACTGATAATGCTTACGAATAGGCTGGATGACTTTCAGAGAACCAAAAGGTATTTCTATGCAAAGTGCTACTAGATGAGCAAAATAGATGTTTTTCCCATTCTATGGATCTCCAAGGTTATATGAGCAAATGAAATCAATCTTACCTGAACATATATATTGCCTGTCTTGGCCTTTCTCTGGCCACAGGCACTGTCAGAACTAATTTCTGTTTAGGCTATCCACTACCTCCTCCCAGGTGAAATTTTTTTCCTAAAAAGTTTTATCCAGAACTGAGCATAACCTTATTATTCTGTTAATATAGAAAAATGAAGTAATTATAGATTTTCTGAATCTGTAGTTTATAAAAATACTTATTTTTAATATTTCAAAGAGCCTAACAGAACACTTACTATTTCCCATAATGAGAATAAATGGATTAACTAAACTTTTCAGTTCCTTTATTTTATAGAGATTTTGTTGATTTAGTTATATTATTGCAGGTTCTTGATCATATGAAGCTCTAAATGTTTTCACTATTAAAAATGAGGAATATTAATATTGGTTTATACAACTACTTTGATGGTTAAAAAATACAGTAGCAAGATCAAAGGGGTTAGTAACTAACATTCCTGACTATTATAATAGTCAATTGAATGTTAGCTCTTTCATGAGACAAGATATCTTGAAGTCAAAAGAACTAGTGAAACATTTCCACTGAAGACTATCTTACTGCTTATTTTCAAGTCATAAAATAAATATGACTTTACAAGTGAAAATGTACAAATATATATTGATAATGCAATAACATGTACTCTTTTTAATCATTATAGAGGGCAAGTTTAACTTCTTTCTGAAAATGATATTAGCTTCTTAGATATTTAATGCGTGGAAACACTTAACTAGAATGTTAGTTTTTGTTTTGTTTCTATTTTAGGAATGAAATGAGAAACTTTTAGACAAACAGTATAAAACAATTAAGCCATTATCAAAATAAATTCCTGCAATCCATTTGATTTAAAATGGATTTAACTGACTGATTTTATTTTTATATGTGTTATTACTATTATTTTAGAGAGAGAGAAAAGGAGAGACAGAAACATCAATTCCCAGAGAGTTTCTCACTGGGAATTGAGCCCACAACCCACATGTGCCCTGACCTGAAATCAAACCAGCAACCTTTCAGTGTACAGGACAGTGCTTAACTGAGCCACAGCAGTCAGGGCTTAACTGACTGATTTAAAGAATCCTATATAACAAAAGCCTAATATGCTAAGCGTCCAGTCGTCTGGTCGTCCATTCAACCAATCAAAGAGTAATATGCTAAGGCCGCTCAACCGCTCGCTATACATGCACTGGCCACCAGGGGGCAGACAATCAGCTGGTAGACCAGTCGCTATTATGTGCTGCACTGACTACTAGGGGGAAGATGCTTTGACCAATAGGTGAGCTTATTGCTGGGGTCCGGCCGATCTGGACTGAGCAAAACGGGTAAGACATGCCCTGGAGCCCTCTCATGGTCCCTCCCTAGCTGTCCAACCTCCTGTGCCCCCCTCACGGACCCAATCGTGCACCAGTGGGGTCCCTTGGCCTGGCTTGCGCCTTCTCACAATACAGAACTTCTTGGGGGATGTCAGAGAGCCAGTTTCAGCCTGATCACAAAGGCCAGGCTGAGGGACCCCACTGGTGCATGAATTTGTGCACTAGGCCTCAGGTTGTTAAATAATGTGTTTAATGTTTTAAGGTATGTATTTCTGTATGAGTAGATGTATATACATTAACACATGTTTTTAACCCCCTGCCTAGAGACAGAAATGCACACACATAAGAACACTGGGGTGGGGGGGGGGGGGTGGAAATCAAAGTAAAATGGTTAACACTGAGACTCTGATATCACAATGCAAGTATTTGAATGCCTGCTCTGTTCCTCCAGGGGGAGCTTGTGGAATTATGCTGCCCTTGCCTCAGTTTCTTCATCCTTGAAAGGTGGAAGGTAATAATTGTGATAATAAAAACCTACCTCAGATTGCTAATTTGTAGAATTAAATGAGATCCAGATGTAAAGCTCTGAGAGCACATATTAAACCCTCAATGATGTTAGTCAACAATTAATCTCTGGTTATTGCCACAGTTGCATTTTCTTTTCTCCTCCATTCAGAAGATATATGGAAGCATCTTCAGGGATATACCATCTTTCTTGTCAGCCTAGGGAAGAATGGCGCCTATTAACCTGAACGTCTTACTCTGTAAAAATAATCATTTCTGTCATAAAAGGTATGGATGGGGAGGAAGAGATCACAGCGGCAAAGACTTTCCCCTTTCCATCATGGTTAGCAATGCTGATCTCACTGAAAGAGTCTGCTAGTTAATTATTTGTCTTTATTGGAAGGGAGCTTTTGTAAGAAGGAAGGGGAAAAGAACATTGGGCATTTTCCATTGTCTTTTAGGAATTATGGCTGTAGGTAAGGAAGGCTTCTCTTTTGTTAAAGCAAGGTTTATCATCATTGAAAATGCAAATACCATAATAAGAGATATCAAAAATAGTATCAGGAAAGGTTTAGAAAAGTATCAAGACATTCTAATACCCTCAATTTAATACAAAAATAACTTCAAAAGACATACATTTTGCCTCTGAAAATTTAAGAAAGAATCAAAAAACATATTTTGGGACAAAAATCCTTTTTTTGTTTGTTTCATTTGTTTTGTTTAATCTTCTAGTGCTTGTGTACATGCATATAATGTTGGATCTATCACATTCCCCTGCTGGATTAGATTTTTTTTTTTTTTTTGCAGGGATGAATAATAATATGTGAGCAAGTATAAATGTACTAGACTGTGAACTACTGATAATTATAAAGATTGATTTGTAAACACTATCTTCAATATATGTCTGAAATATTTACAATAATTGTTTATAGACAATATTGTAATGACTGGTGTTGGAGAAGGTCATCAGGAAGATGTGACTGCCACCCACCGGAGTAGCTCAGTTGATTGGTCATTGTCCCATGAACTGAAAGGTCATCAGTTCTCTTCCTGGTAGGGCACATGCCTGAGTTGCAGGCTTGATCCCCAGTAAGGAACATGCAGGAGGCAGCCCATCCATCTATGTCTGTCTGTGTCTGTCTGTATGTCTGTCTGTCTGTCTGTCTGTCTCTCTCTCTCTCTCTCTCTCTCAAATAAATAAAAATATATTAAAAAAAGATGTGCTGCCCCTTTGTCTCAGGTTCTGGACCCCAACATTGGAGGTTCACCACACCATCCCTGTGTTTGCAATGTGCACTTCACTATCCTTCCCCATGCTAGACACACCCTAAGGACACAGGCTTGAGGTACTAATGTGGGGATAAGAACAACTGAACTGGGCATGTGACTGAACCCTATTAAGGCCACAATATAAACTTAAGATTTGGTGGGTGGGTGTAGAAATCTATTCATTTTGTAGCTGCCAAAGACAAGCCTTGTAAGTAAATGCCCTTGCTCATTAAACTTACTAGCTACCAATCTGAAGTGGTCTGCCTTTTTCTTCAGTCTCTCCATGGGGTCTCATTACAGATTACCCCTGGAGAGCTCTCCAGGAGGTTATGACCCAACAACTGAGTAAGACAGAATCAATCATTAAGGAGGAGGGATATTCTGTTCAGGTTGATTCTACACTACTTGAATCTTTTCCCAAAATGCTTTGCTGTGGCTATACAGATGCAACCTATGAAGAAAAATCAAGATAACACATGGGCTTGAGCCTGCTATCCTTGCAAAGGGCTACTTCAAAGGTCAATGCTTGGCATGTGTCTGGGAACTTGAATAGCAAACAGTTCCCAACACAAATGTACAACTTTACCTAAATGATAAGACTAGTCCACTGCACTTCCATTGTCTGTGCAAGCTCTATGGTTTCTACTGAATATATGCTTCCTTCTGGGAGACTGAAATTTGGTAGGTGCTAGATTTTAGTCTCAGGAGGGCTGCCTGGGTAGATAACATTTCTCATGTGTTGTCACAACTCAATGCTGGAGGACTTATGAGACTTTTGTGTGACTCCAGGGGAAGACTTTGGAAGGTTACATCTGGTTTCTTCTGGTTTTGACCCCATCTGTCTTTTCTCTGTGTGGATTTTGCTGTGTAGCTTTTCACTGAAATAAATCATAGCCACACACATGACCATACCCTGAGTCCCGTGAGTCCTAGTGAACCATGGAAACCAGGGAATGGGGAAGAGGAAGGCAGAGAGAGCCTTGGAGATTCCGAACACACTACCAACTTGACATCAGTGAGGATCTGACACAGAGGAATCCCACAGAGTAATTATTCTGTCATTTTAGATTAACTATGAAATTGAATTTCTTAAATCTATCTCCACAGATTGAGAGTCCATTATGAAATTTTCCCCATGTTCTCCTCAAGGGAAGCATGAAAGGTATTGACCTTCACTGAATATTTTGAGTGATTCAGACATATTATGGTGATTACTTAATAACTGTTTTATCTGAGTTTAATCCAAAGTGTGTCTGACTTTCTGCCGAACAAATTATCCTGAAGATACAGAGACAAGAACTGCCTTCTGTTTTATTCTGAAGTTTGTTATAGCAGTTTACGGATTTAAGTGCTGCTGAGCATAATGAATACTTAATGTGCAACCCAGAAGAATTGTGCACAAACAGAAGGAGGCCAATTCAATCAGCATGACCAAGAGCATTTGGATAACAGTTCTGGTCATTCTTCACATATGTCACTATCACTCACATACCCCTTTGAAGGGCTGCAAATTGGGTAGCTACAGAAAGACTAGAACATGAATCTCCTGGATGTGCAAGTGACATGCCCAATGAAGGAAGCATGAAGGTCACTGGTTTATCTCTTCAACCCTCCTTCCTTCACCTGGTCACATCTGGCATTTTCTTCCATGATTTTTTACCCCACTACTTTTCCTCATGGAGGTAACTCATGATAAGGATATAGCCATTAATCATAAAATGCTGGTGGACAAGGACTGTATTATCCATTTGTAAGAAAAAAGTATAAGCAATACAGCTAAGGAAACACAAAAAGGATCTATGTGCAGAGTTCCAGCTCAACTATAATTAGAATATACACTAAATATTTAAAGGATGCATGGATCAAAAATAATATTATCTCATATATGGCCATTCTTCTTTTCCAAAAGAGAATAAAGAAAGAAAGAAGCCCTAGCCAGTTTTGCTCAGTGGATAGAGCAGAGGCCTGCAGATTGAAGGGTCGGTCCCAGGTTCGATTCTGGCCAAGGGCATATGCCTGGGTTGCGGGCTCAATCCCCAGTGTGGGGTGTGCAGGAGGCAGCCAATCGATGATTCTCTCTCATCATTGATGTTTCTGTCTCCCTCTCCCTTCCTCTCTGAAATAAAAAAATAAAAATAAAAAAGAAAGAAAATGTGAACTGTAATAGGAAAGCTTGCCCTAGAGATGAGAGATTCAAAAGGAAAGGATATAAAATAATATGAGAAAGAATAGTACATATTAAAAGGTTTTAACTATGAGCATTAAATAACCAACATCAAATGTATCTTGAAGGAAGCTAAAAAATGTCTGGAAGTGTTTTAATAGCATTTTCTTCATAGATCATACAGAGGGCTATGGACAGAAAATTTCTTAAGTGATTGATTTATGTTTCATCCCTTTTATCTTAGAATGAACTATGTATAATTCACATATAATATAGTTAAGAAATTGTTAAGCTGTGAATAAACCAACTTCTTTTTTAAGTGAGCATAGTATGGGCAGGTTGAAAAATCCTATATAATAAAGAGGCAATATGCAAATTGACCCTCACACCCTTGCATCACAACATGGCCTCCCCATGTCATCACAAGATGGCTGTCCCCACGTTGTCACAAGATGGCCAGCAGGGGAGGGCAGTTGAGAGGGACCAGGCCTGCAGGAGAGGGCAGTTGGGGGCAATCGGGCCATTAGGGGAGCGGTTAGGGGGTGATCAGGCTGGCAGGCAGAAGTGATTAGGAGCCAGCAGTCCCAGATTTATGAAAGGAATGTCCAATTGCCCATGGGATCAGGCCTAAACTGGCATTCGGACATCCCCCAAGGGGTCCCAGATTAGAAAGGGTGCAGGCTAGGCTGAGGGATATCCCCCGCCCCCCTGCACAAATTTTGTGCACTGGGCCTCTAGAAATACAATAATACTAATGGATATTTTGTGTTATATGCTACAAGGAAATTTACTCTTACAAATCGTCTTGCATAAAGCACTTGGTAGAGAACTTCTCAGAGAGAGTGATAAATGTCAAATTGGAAAGAAAAAGTATGGTCATTCAGGTAACATAGGAAAGAATTTGTAGGTAGAGAAAGGCTCAAACAGCATAACAAAGTCCTCTATAACGGTAGAGAATAAAACCTGGATTTTTTGTCTCACTTTTTCATATATTTTTTACACAAGAATGAAACAATACATATGTAAGAATGTTCATTGCTCTCCAGGTCCATCCATGCTGTCACAAAAGGCAATATTTCTTTTTTTTTTTTTTTTTTTTTTGCTCCTGAGCAGTATTCCATTGTATAAATGTACCACCGCTTTTTTATACACTCATCTACTGATGGGCACTTGGAGAGTTTCCAGATTTCCAGATCTTAGCTATTGTAAATAACACTGCTATGAACATGGGAGTGCATATATTCTTTAGAATTAGTGGAGTAATATGCAAAGTGAAATAATCCAGTAAGAGAAAGACAAATACCATATGATCTCATTTATATGTGGAATCTAATGAAAAAAGTAATTTAACAAACAAAATGGAAACAGAAGCACAGATACATAGAACAGACTGAAAGCTGTCAGAGGGGGCTGAGTGAAAAAAAGAGAAGGGACATATAGACACAGACAACAGTATGGTGATAGTTAGAGGGAAAGAGGGGTGGTGGGAGATGGAAGAGAGCAAAGGGTGTATATATGGGAATGGTAGGAGTCTTTATACTGGGCGATAGGCACACGATGCAGTGTGCAGATGATGTTTTGTTGAGTTGTACACTTGGGACCTGCAAAGTTTTGTTAACCAATATCACTCCAATAAATAAATACAAAAGAATGTTCATTGCAATATTGCTAGTAACAACAAAAATCATAATTTCCTTCATAAGGAAATGATACATTGATACCACTTCTGTTTGAAAGAATTAAGTAAATCTCTGTGTGCTAATATGAACAGATTTTATAGTTACATCCTTCAATGAAAAAAGCATCTGTATGTAAAGGTCCATTTGTGCAAAAAAATCTATTATCTATTTATCTATCTATCATCTATACATCTATATTGGTCTATATAAATATTCATGTATTTGAGTGTATAATTGGAAAGTTTCGGAAAAGTTAAAAAAGAAATTGATACATAGACTTGATGATTCCACAGAAGGAGACTGGGGGTCTGGAGTAGAAAGCCTCATTGTACTTTGTCTTATATACACATTTGAAGTCTATGGTTCTAACTATATTTTCTAGATATATTTGAATAAGTGGTGGTTTGACTTTTAATACATTTAGGTGAATTTTATAATATTTTTCAAAATTCTAAAAAGTGTATATTACTTAAAAATTACAAATATTTAGAACATTGCCTATTTAAATGACTCTTAAAATATTTAGATAACTAATATTTAAATGAATATTTAAAATAAGATGATTATTTTCTTAATAATAGACCTTACCTATATTTTAACCTGTTGTAAAATTCAATTTTAATTTGAAATTAATTTTGTTTGCCATGAAATCTTTTTTATCTAAATACATTTATATTATTCTAACTGACCCTTATAGCAGATCAGTGGATTAGAAACTAGGTGAGCAAGAGCCATGGGATTTTTGTTTAAATTTTTCATGTCTAGTAGTATGGTTGATTGTTTCTCTATACTTATTTAATAATATAATTGATAGCCCACTTTTGCTATTGGGATAGCTCATTCAAATTCTATGTCAATAACATTCTGTACACACTTGGAGGAGGAGAAATGTAGTCAATATCAAGACAGATTCCATTATAAGCTTTCATCATTTTAGGAGTAGACATAACAAATGGCCAATCTCATAGTATTTCTATAAAATCAAAATTCCTTTTCTCATTTTTACTCCTCTTGACATGATGCCATTTACTACTCTTTGCCTGTAATTGCCCTTTCATTCTTGAAGTCCATTTTGCCCCAATAAATCCTTTACATAAATGCAGAAAATCTTTGCATAACACAACATGATATGTGCGCTGTCACTAACAGTCAAAAAATGACAATCAGAGCGTTCTAAACATATAAGTGCACAAATTTGCATAACATTTCTTCATTCATTAATCCCCAAAGATATCCAAGAGCCTACAAAGTTCTGGAATGTCATTTGATGAACAATAAAACAAAACCCAGTGATAGTTTTTCCATTAATGCTGCATCTTATATAAATCAATTCAAATACTCTAATATATGGATACACTTTAAAGTTTTTGAACTACTGTAAAATGAGCCATGCAGTTTTATAAGCTCCTTACAAATAGGAGCATTCAATGGGGAACTGAACAACCACCCATAGGACTGTTGTAAAGGAGACTTTTGTTTGGGGGGGGGGACAACTCAGACCATATCCAACTGTGATAGCTTTCTGTTTGCAGGTACACGGCCATTTTTACATTTCTGCTAGAAAACTCTTATTAAAAACTCTTTTGATACAGAGAAAAAATAATCTCACTATTTTACAATATGAATTCATTATTGTGTCTTTCTCTAGTGATCTAGTGAAGGCGGAGAAGACAGTGAGGGCAAAGACATTTTAGAGTAGAAAGTGGGAAGGTGAGAAATGGACTTTGTTCATTAAAAGAGACACTTGCAAAAGCAAATGAAGCTTTTGACATTAACTCCTTCTGAAGTTAAAGGACATGTTAATCCAGGAACCTCAAGCTTGAAGGTGGGCTATAGGCAAGTTGCCTGGAATTTTTCAACAAGTTAAAATTACATGTAAAATTGGAAAAGAGAAGTATGTTAAGTTTCTGCAGGTCACAAAATCATAAAATATCAAGGGAACCTTCAAGTTCATGTGATCTAATATTCTCATACCATAGATCTGATAAATGAAGCTTAGGAAAGTTAAGTTCTTCCATGATATTATTGTTTTGTTTATTTATCTTTTTAGTGGCTTCTTGCCTTCAAACTTTTCCATCGGTGCTATTCATCTCCAAATAATAATGTATCATATTACCTGACTCTTCATTTAAAAAATTGGCCTTGTCTAAAGAGAGGTTTGGGCTTGGCCTTTGGGGGCCAATCTATGCCACTTTTGACAGCATTATCTTTGTTTAGAGTAAGAATTGGCTACACCCAACAGTTTTATGGTACCTGAGTCAGAAAGACCAACCATGTTGTTCAGGTTCGGGACTTTGGGTCATGAGGTATCAGTTGACTTGGAGACTAAATTCAACCATGTGGGCAATTGTTCACTCAATCTTGCCTATGTAAAGAAGCCCTGGTAAACATTCTGAACATAACACTCACATGAGCATCCATAGTTGGCACTACACTGTGCATATTGTCACATATCACAGCCAGGAGAAAGTATGACTCAATGGGGAGAGGATGACCAGCAGCTCTGTTAGGACCCCTCGCAGATTCTGCCTTATTTGTCTGTTTCCTTGGATTATTTTATTCTACATTGCTTCCCCTGCAATATATCATAATCATGAGTATGATAACCTTAATGTGAGTTTCTTGAGATCTTCTGTGAATTATCAAAATTGATGATGGTTTCAGGACTGCCCCTCCCCCAACACTTGCAGCTGATGTCATAAGTCAGGGCAGTTTTGAAGGGATTGCTCCCTCAAATTTTGCAGTTTGGCTAACCTTGTATATTACCTTAAATAGTCACATGTAATTTTCTTTAAAGTTACATTGTCTCCTTTTTGGAAGAGATAAAATGATGTTAAAAGAATATTCCTCAGCCCGGCCAGTGTGGCTCAGTGGATTGCATGTCATCCCATGCACCAAGAGGTCACTGGTTGGATTCCCAGTCAAGGCACATGCCTGGGTTTCTGGCTCCATCTCCAGTAGGGGGCATGCAGGAGGCAGCCGATGGATGTTTCTCTTTCAGAGATGTTTCTATCTCTCTCTTCCTCTTCCTTCCTCCCTCTCTAAAATCAATTAAAAAACACATAATAAAAAAATTATATTCCCTAGAGCCGTGGTTGGGAAACCGCGGCTCACGAGCCACATGCAGCTCTTTGATCCCGTCAGTGTGGCTCTTCCACAAAATACCACGTGCAGACGCGCACGTACAGTGCGATTGAAACTTCGTGGCCCATGAGCAGAAGTCGGTATTTTGTGGAAGAGCCGGTATTTTGTGAAAGAGCCACACTGAAGGAGCCAAAGAGCCACATGTGGCTCGCAAGCCGCGGTTTGCCGAGCTGCAGTTTGCCGACCACTGCCCTAGAGAAAGGGGCTGTGATTAGTTATTTTATGTGTCAACTTGATTAGGCCATGGTACCCAGTCATTTGGTCAAATATTATTCTACATTTTTCTGTGAAAATATTTTAAAGATGATATTAACGTTGAAAGCAGTAGACTGATTAAAGCTGGTTACCCTCTATAATGTAGTGGGTCTCATTCAATTAGTTGAAGACTTACTAGAACAAAGACTGACGGCTCTCAAGGAACTGTAACATCTACTAACCCTCTCTCCTTCTGTCTCTTCCTATACACACCTCCTGTTGGTTCTGTTTCTCTGGGGTACCCTGACTAACACAAGGGCAGTGCATTTTTATGTGTAGGTAGCTCCAGTAGGCATTCTAAAGCTTGTAAATCTGAAAACTGGAAAATCCCAAAGGGTAAGATGAAATTTATTGTGATTTATCTCTAAGTGTTTTTTGAAATTGTTACATCTACAACTTCCAGAGTTCATAAAACACTAAAGTAATATACACTGAGTGGCCAGATTATTATGACCACCCCATCAGTACTTCGTTGGGCCACCTTTTGCCTTCAATACTGTGGCGATTCTTCTTGGCATTGACTCCACGAGATGTTGAAAGGTGATGCGAGGAATCTGACACCATGCCTGATGAATAGCACGTGTCCAGTTCCGTGAGATTTGATGGTTGTGGAACCAGCTGCCTGATGGCTCTTTTAACTTCATCCCACAAATTCTCAATTGGATTGAGATCTGGTGATTGTGGGGGCCACCTAAGCAAGGTAAAGTCTCCCTCATGTTCTTGAAACCACTCCTGCACAATACAAGCACCGTGGCATGGCGCATTGTCTTGTTGGAAGAAGCCATCTCCATTGGGATACGCCATCGACACGATAGGATAAACCTGATCAGCAACAATACTTAGGTATGTTGTGTTAATCAGACCTTTATAATGATCTGGTCCTCTAGGAACTTCAGCAGGAAATTATAGCTAATTTGCCTACAAACGTCAGGTGGTCATAATAATCTGGCCACTCAGTGTATAATTGAATGGAATATGTACAATTTGTTTAAAGTCCTTTCATGTTGAACATCATTTACTCAGCCAGGCACTAATCTACATGAAGACTAATACAATCAACAAGAAATAACAAGAAAGTTAAAATCAGTACAAGGGAAAAGTGCTGACAACTGCCTCATTTTCCTCTTCCTTATTGCTACAAATACTTGTCAAAATGTTTCTGTGCTATAGGAAGCTGTGAAAAAGTTATTTAACAGAGTTCTACTTCCTCTTTTCCTGCAATCATTCCCTCAGGTGGCCCAGAGCAAAACAGTTCTGTCAATAAATAAATAAATAAATAAATATTTTGGGGGGCAATATAATTCAAACAATAATACTATCTTAATAATAATAGCCATTCAAGCCATACCAATTATCTTATAAAATATACTCTTATTTTATATAACATTGGTTTTTCTGGGATTTTCAGATGAGGGGAAGAAAGGTAGTAAAAGGATTTTTTTCCTGCATATTTCAGAATATACCTTACAATGAATATATATTGTATATGTTTTATATATAGATAAAATATATATATATTATCTATGTATTATATACATATAAATATTTACTTAAGAAAATCAATAAGCAAAATGAAAAAGTTGCAGATTACTATATTTTCTGATTTTATTTTAAATTCTTAAAATAAAAAGGAAGTTGTGTATAGAACTATTTAGAGGATATATAAAAAAAATGCAAAACCAACAGTTGGTAGTAATTACCTCTCAGGAGGAAAACTTGGGTTTTAAAGGAGGTATACTGAGAGTGAAATAGAGTTATCCAAATCAGATCCACTGAGAACTCCTGAGACCAACCACTGTGCACACAGAGCTCAAGGCTCTGGGTCCTAGCTGAAAGTCCTTTAAAAGAGGCAAGTCACCTTTTCTAATTCTCTCTCACAGATGAGCAAGAATGTCTGAGAAGTTAAATGACAATGAAAAGTGGTACTAAACTCTACCAGTCAATGTGTTTCCATGACTCACACTATCTGTTCTCTAGCTCATTTTCTTGTTTGTGTCTTTTCTCTCTCTCTCTTCACTAGAAGGAAAGCACTTCAAGAACAGTATCCTGATCATCCTGAGAGCAGGCTTGCTGCCTGGGACACACTCCACCTACTAGTATTAAATGAATGAATGGGAAATTGTAGCCAAGATACTCATGATTTATCTGACCATAATGGCTTTGTATTTAATAAATAACCACATGGCATATTTATTTAAGTATATATAAGTTTATAACTTTATATACTAAATTGTCTCTGGATGCTCCTTTTAAACTCCAGATCATATTTTAACTAATCATAAATTGTAAATATGTACTTTTCATAACAATGTCCAAAAAATCCCAATTTCTAAACTAGGTAAACAAAAGAGAGATGATTAAAAATGATTACAGATTATGTTGCTGATAGTTGAAAAAAAGGGGGGGAAACAACACAGAAAGATAACTTCAATGGTAAGTAAACAATCCATATTTGACTTCAGAAAAATATCTAAAGTTGTCTTCATGTTTAACTTGGGTCTGCTTTAGAATTCCGATTTAAACACAAATGGCAACATAAACATGCTCTCTTTGAGAGCTCCTCTACCAGAGAGGCACTTAGAATGCAAATCTCTACCATAAATTTAGTGTACAAATGGCACTGCAGAAAGATTGCTGCTACATCTCATTCTCTAGTCCCAATAGACGTGAAAAAGATAACTAGTTAGTAAAATAACTGTAAGTCAAAGAGAAAACTGACATAAAGTCCCATAAGCTTCTCCAAGTAGCTTTACTTTTTGACAGTACAGAGTTTCTTACCCAGACAGATCCTTTGGTTCAGTGGCAATTCTACTAAAGGATGGACAAGAATGAAAGTGCCTTAGGGTAGATAAATAGGAGCAGGCATAGTTAAAATTCTTTCTCTTCTACTGTCCCCTAATTCTCACCAAATGTAAACCTACTGTAAACATGTGAGGTGAGCCCATTGCATAATATTCTAGGATAGAATCCAAGTTATCCTCACTTAGCTTTTCTAAAATCATGGGACAGAATGCCACAAAACATTTAAACAAGAATCAATCTTCTCATTTGGGGGATTCTGCCGGTTATGTCTTGTATAAATTTTAGTGCACAGATTCTATGTATTTGAAAGAGATAAAGAAGTTGGGCGAGTGAGTCACCCTTGACTAGTTCAGGACTTGCAACTAGTAAATGAAGCAGTGATTCCCATTTACCCCATTTGTCAGCTGTGGGGAAATAGCATTCCCTCTTTACTAGCTAATCAAGGAGGCTCAGTGAGGATAACCTCTCTGTTTTAGTCTGGGAACCTGAGACTAAGCGAGACTTTAAAAAAACTGAAGAAGGCCCTTTACAGACCCCAGACTTGAGCCTCCCAACAGGTCAGCTGCATTGACTCCTGGATTCATCTGTCCCACGTGAAGCCTTGGACACCTGCCCAAGAGGAGGACAGAACAACACTGACACCAGATGCACAGCACTCCTACTCCTACAAGACTCTGGACGATCTGAAACTTCTCCTCAAGAAGGATTCCAGGGAAGCCACTGAGGTCAGCTAAGTAATGTTCCAGTATCTCTGGGTGATTATTCTCCACATCTTTGCAGTGGTTCTTATATTAGCCTTTTTAAAAATATTTTTATTTATTTCAGAGAGAAAGGGAGAGGAAGAGAGAGATAGAAACATCAGTGATGAGAGAGAATCATTAATCAGCTGCCTCCTGCATGCTCCCCACTGGGGATCGAGCCCACAACCCCGGTATGTGTCCCTGACTGGAATCGAACTTGGGACCCTTCAGTCCACAGGCCGTTCTATCCACTGAGCAACCAGCTAGGACTATTTTAGCCTTTTTTGAGTATCACAGGATTCCTAGGCTCATACCCAGAGGAGTCCTGTTTGCCCCTGTTGGGACCCTGAAGCACCTCCTAATTAAATTGTGGAAGAAATGAATAGGTACTCTAGTTTGTAGCACTTTTCTGTATCCTCCAACAAGCAGCATAGCTAAAAGAAAGGGCCTCACATGCCCTAGCTGGTTTGGCTCAGTGGATAGAGTGTCAGCCTAAGGACTGAAGGGTCCTGCATTCAATTTTGGTTAAGGGCACATGCCCGGATTGTGGGCTTGATCCCCAGTAGGGCTGTGCAGGAAGCAGCTGATCAATGATTCACTCTCATCATTGATGTTTCTATCTCTCTCTCCTTCTCCATTCCTCTCTGAATTCAAAATAAACAAACAAACAAACAAACAAACAAACAGGCCTCACAAACTCTAGCTCCAGAGGTCTGGGTACAAATGAAGGATATGATGCCATCCCTGAGAAGTTGGCTAGCTCCCCTTCTTGGAAACTTTGTTTATGTTATTTTTATTACTAATCTTTGGTCCTTGTTTATTTAATCTCCTGGTGTAATTTGTGTCTTCTCATCTAGAAAACCTAAAACTACAAATGGTCCTCCAGATGGAACTACAAATGGAAGCTGCATCCTTCTTCCATGGACCCCTCGATTGCCCACCTCCAATGGGACCATGACAGCTGCCCCAATCAACGTCCCTGTCCAGCAGTAAGTAGCCTAAATGATCTACAGCTCTTGTCCCCAATAACAGTTGGGGTTTCCGAATCAGAGAGGATAGTGAAAGGAATTTTAGGGATAAAATAGGAAGGTGTAGGGAGTATTAGGAATAAAGAGGCTCCATGAGGGAGGGACATATAGGTGAGGGCTTGGAGCTAACTGAAGGCATTCACTCAGAAAATAAAAAGGTGCCACAGGATAAGGGGAGAGGAAGACATACATTCACAGAGGATAAAGAAAAATCACAGAGTATGGGGAAAAAGGAAACAACGTTCACAGAGGACAGAGAAATGTTGACAGATGCTGGAAGGAGGCAAACATATGTTCACAAAAGATAGAGAAATGTTACAAGATAAGGAGAGAGAAAGAGGAGGCACCAAGTGGGTTTCAGATTGTGAAGCTGATATTCTGCAAAAGACTGACCAATTAAAAAAAGCACAGGGTCATAAAATGGGGAAGAGTTCCAATCAGAAGAGAGCATGAAGAGACAAAGAACGATAGCCTTTATATACCTTAGACTGAAGGGGCTTAGTGGGTTACCCGCTTGGGAATCCCTCCCTATGTGGGAGACTGTATTTGCTTCCAATAAATTTCCACCCTTTTATTAACATGTTAGTCCTCAAATTTTATTCTTCAAACTTCTTGAGACAAGAACCCACAACCGGGAGATCTGCTCCTCACACCCCACATTTCAATAGAAATTTGAACTCGGTCAATGCTGTGAAATCAAATTATCTATATTCTCATTTTACATGCAATGAAACAAATCCTGGTTGATATCTTGTATTTGAGCAGAAATGAAATTATCAATTTGTCCAACAGTAATAATTGTAAATATAAATAATACTAGAGGCCCGGTGCACAAATATTTGTGCACTGGGGGGGGGGGGGGGGGGGCAGTCCCCCAGCCCGGCCTGTGCCCTCTCACAGTCTGGGACCCCTCAGGAGATAACGACCTGCTGGCTTAGGCCTGCTCCCCGGTGGCAGAGGGCAGGCCCAATCCCTAAGTGCAGCCCCTGGTCAGGCTCAGAGCAGGGCCGATTGGGGAGTTGGGACACTGCCCCCTGTCATGCACAGAGCAGGGCGGATCGGGAGGTTGCAATGCCACCCTCAGTCATGCTCAGGGTAGACTGATTGGGGGGTTGGGGCACCACCCCCTGTCACACTCAAGACAGGGTCAATGGGGAGGTTGCGGCGCCACCCCCTGTCACACACAGAGCAGGGCTGATCAGGGGGTTGGGGCGCTGCTCCCTGTCACAGAGCAGGGCCGATCAGGGGGTTGGGGCGCTGCCCCCTGTCACTAACAGAGCAGGGTCCATCAGGGGGGTTGGGGCGCTGCCCCCTGTCACTCACAGAGTAGGGCCAATAGGGGAGTCGGGGCACCACCCCCTGTCACACACAGAGCAGGGCGGATCAAGGGGTTGGGACACTGCACCCTGTCACACTCAGGGCAGGGCCGATGGGGAGGTTATGGCTCTACCCTGTCACACATAGAGCAAGGCCCATGGAGGGGGGTTGGGGTGCCACCCTCTATCACCCACAGAGCAGGGCCGATCAGGGGGTTGGGGCACCGCCACTGTCACACTTGGGGCAGGGCCGATGGAGAGGTTATGGCTCTACCCTGTCACACACAGAGCAGGGCCTGTGGGGGCGGGAGGTTGGGGCGCCGCACCCTGTCACACACAGAGCAGGGCTGATCAGGGGGTTTGGGCGCTGCCCCCTGTCACGCTGATCCCGGTGCCGGGAGCCTCGCTGCTCCGCTGATCCCGGTGCCAGGAGGCATATTACCCTTTTACTATATAGAATAGAGGTCTGGTGCACGGGTAGGGGCCGGCTGGTTTGCCCTGAAGGGTGTCCTGGATCAGGGTGGGGGTCCCCACTGGGGTGCCTGGCCAGGCTGGCTGAGGGGCTGAGGGCTGTTTTCCCACTGGCAGTTGACTAAAAGCTCCCAACCGCTCCTTGTTTTCTTTTTTTTTTTTTTTTTTTATTCTGGGTCAGCTTTAGCTCTGAGGCCTCGCTGCTGAAAACATGGATACAATGTTGCGGTCCAGGGTTGACTGACAGCCGGTTTTGTTTAGCTTCTTATTTGCAACATAGTAATAGTTGCTTAGAGTTGCAGTTGAGAGGCCGGCAAGTGAGGCGGGGAACGTTGGAGTCTGCAGTTCCTGGAGGAAGCAAGCCTCCCTGCTAGCTTCAGTGCATGGCTGCCGGCCACCATCTTGGCTGACAGTTAATTTGCATAAGGATACGCTGATTAGCCAATGGGAAGGGTAGCGGTCGTACGCCAATTACCATGTTTCTCTTTTATTAGTGTAGATAATATAATGGACAGTCTTTCAGTGCTACTTTGTAACTAACTCAAATCTATTTGATGTGATTTTGAGTAGAAGTCTTAATTTTGTAGACTACCCACAAAATGTTTATTCTCTAAAGTAGAATTTGATTTAAAAGCCTTGAAATTGTGAAATTATTTATTGAGGTGAATGGATAGGCACTATTGTCAATCAAAAGAATTTATATTGACTTCTTTACAAAGTAGAACAATTTAATTTTATAGTTTTAGACAGTTTGCCAACATTCCAGATATGCAAATACCATTTGTAGGTTTTCTTTTTATTGGAAATACACACACATAAGAGTATTAAAATGAGAACTAACAAAAGTCTTTGGTATCAAAAATATTTTAACATGGTTTTCTGTGATTGTAAAGGGGAAGTTCTTAATTACAAAGACTTTGTATGTGGGTAAACTACAACAGGTATATTTAATGGAAATCAGAATTTGTTTCATTAAGGAATATTTATAATTTTCAACATTACATTTAATTTTTCTTTTTGCAATTAAATCCATTGGAGTTTCATTCTATTAGGTAAAAATACAATGTGCCTGTAATGGGTTCCTATTATTTTAAGAAAACAGTAAATGAAACAAAAGAGGAATTTGAAAATACACCCCTCTTCTTTAGGTGAAGCACTGTTTTTTCGGCCGTTCCATGCTCACCAGGGCACTTCATTTCTCCATGGATTCAGGGGTTTTCTTCAGTATGAACTGAGGCTGCCAACTGTGATTTTCCCACATGAAGCCCTATTGCAAACTCATATGCTTCATAGGCACATAGAACTTTCAACATAAACTGGATGGCACACCACCATCTCCACAGAATGCTCCCTTTTTTCTAGCCTAATCCCTCCAGAGATATTTTATCTATATTTTTCTTTTATTGCAAACTAGAGGCCCAATGCAGGAAATTCGTGCATGGGTAGGGTCCCTAGGCTTGGTCAGTGATCAGGGCTGACCTATGGGGCAACCGGCGGGGCAATCAGGGAGGCCCCCACTGGCACCCGCCTTGCCCGGCCGGGCACAGCCTGCTCGCCGGCCCCACCTCCCGATCGTCCTGTCACTGCCCATTGCCTCCCTCTTTGGGGCAACTGGCAGGGCAATTAGGGGACTCCTGCTGGCATTTGCCTTGGCTGGCCTGAGGCCTGCAGACTGGGGGCAGCTCCTGCATTGAGCATCTGCCCCCTGGTGGTCAGTGTGCATCACAACAACCAGTCATTCCACTGGTTGTTCTGCCATTTGGTTGATTTGCATATTAGGCTTTTATTATATAGGACTGTATTTATGCTAAAAAGTCAGATGGAAAGACTACATGAATCTGTTCCAGAAAAGTAGGAAAGGATATTCTCTTTGGCGTATTGCAAATATTCAGCACAATAAAGGCTCTAAAAAAAAACCTCACAGATGAAGACAACAGTATGGTGATTACCAGAGGGAAAAGGATGGTGGGGGAGGTAGAAAAGGCTAAATGGTGATGGAAGGAGACTTGACTTGGGGTGATGAGTACACAATACAATATACAGATGATGTTTTATAGAATTGTACACCTGAAACCTATGTAATTATATTAACCAATGTCACCTGAATAAATTCAATAAAAATAAAATAAAGGCTTTTAAAAGTGCCCCTCTCTACAACAGGTAGATCCTCCCCTCTTGGTGCCCCCCCCCCACCACCACCACACACCCTTCCCCAGAGGCTTGGAAGTGCTTTCCCATTCTTCTGTGGCTGGGCCCCAGAGCTGACCTTCGCCCAAATCCAGCCCTTTTGTCTCATTCCCTGAAAACCCTCCCCCATCCCACTCTTTCTGAACCCCTATCATCACCCCTTATTGACCCTGAAGGGTGGCAATTCTAATGAAAATGGTGAGACCAAGAGATAAGAGGGAGGCTGGGCTAAGACAGTAGGTAGTTGCTGGGGTGGTGGAGAGTTGGAGAGTCCCCTGATGCAAGTTGGGGACAGCCACCACCTTCCCGGTGGTCACCTGTGGGGGAAGGCAGGTCCAGTCTCTCCAGAGCTTAAATTTCTCCAGAGGAGCCACAGTCTCTGACACTCAGAAGGTTCTCAGCTTTCTCAAGCAAACAGGCAGCTAACTCTAAAACAATGCGGTGTAAGTTCGACAAAACATACCTGTGATCGAGTTTGAGCAGCAAGACAGCCAGTGGAAACCACCTTCTTTTTCAAATCCTTTAAGCACTGAGAACACTGCTCCTTACCTAGTTCATATAGCAGGAACCACAATACTTGAGGTTGCCCCAGGGGCCTGGCCCACATCACAAATAAGTCAAGCTGCACTTAAGGGAAACACCTGTTGAGAAAACCTAACCAATCACAGTGTGCTCCCACTGATCTGACCCTAGAAAACAGGAACTGCTGGCCTTATGAGGAAATAGACCACCTAGCCAATCGGTCCTGTTTCCACATTGCCCCTTCTAACGCTCCTAAAACTCATTCCTACATAGTTATTACAGTATTACTGACGATATTCCCTGCAGTGTACTTTATATCCCCATGATTATTATTTTTATTGTTTGCTATTGTCATAACTGCCAATATATACTTTTTCATCCTTTCATGGGATGATCACTTTGAAAGTTATGTAAATGTCTATGGTGTACACCTGAAACTAATAATAGTATTGTATGTCAACAGTAATTGAACAATTAAAACACACAAAAAACAACTCATTCTTGCCCACATCTCTCTGCAAGTCAAGAGTGTTCCACTGCCTGTGAGGCACTGTACTGTCCCAATTAATGGATTATTTCCCCTCTAATGCAAGACATCAGAATTTGTACTAAATTGTGTTATTTTGTCATTTAACAGCGTACAGCTAGATGCATACACTATGCATAGACAAAGGCAGGCAATTTAGGCAGTTGAGATAGTTAATATGCCTGACTTTTGTCGAAAGAAACAACTAAGTTTTGTGTATCCACTGAGAAAAACTTGACGAACTCAAGAAGCTACAAACAGAATACCTGGTCTTTGAGGTCACTGATACTTCACTGATGTTGACAGGGGTGAGCACAGCCTCACCAGGAATGATCTTATAAACTCCAAAAAGAAGAAAAGATCAGTAAACCTGGCTTTTCTTTACAAGGTTTGTGTTGTCAGTTTCCCCCCCTGGAAACAGATGACTGTAATTGATCTGGGTAGCTGAAATCTCTTAGGCAGTGGCTATATAGAAAGGAAAACAGAGAACAACCTAAAACTTTCAAGTGTGACAAGATGAGGTCATTCAAAGAAGATGCTGTGAAATGCTTACAAGACTGGAGATGTTTTCAACCAGCAAACAGCTGACCTAGAGCTCTGTTTATGCCTTGTTTTCCCATAAACAGAAAAGAACCTGCTTCCCACAATGTGTAATGAGTCTTTCCTCAGCTCCTTATGTTATTTTGCTCAGAAATACTGAGACTTCTTTCTTTATTTCTCTTTTGGGATTTTGAGACATGTGCAAGAATACCTCCACACCAAGTTCCAAGCAGAAAATACAACCTGGAGAAGGTAGAATATGATGATTACAAAGAGCCCCAAACAATCGTCCCTCACTGAGCTTGGACCTCCCTTATTTAATGCCACATGGTGACTTGGACCATTTTCTTTCCTGCATCTTTCTCACGTATTAGGGGCCGACAATAATCAGTCTGAGGCCCTTTTTTAACCTATATACTAAAAAAGTCCCATTCCTTTGCCATTCTATGGCTATATTTTGCTTTTTTTTTCATTACTTACAATGAAAATTGGTTTTATTGTGTTTTTGTTTTTTTGGTTTTTTTGTCTAAAACCCAGTCTGTGTGATGCAATAGCCTGATTGGTCAGCAGCCAGCTGTGTTTTGTGACCTATCCAAACAGAGTGGTCTCCCTTCTATGCTCAGGATCTCAGAGCGAGTCTGGGGGGGGGGGGGGGCGAGGAGGGGTGCAATGTATCCATTTCCAGGAGGCTCAGATAAGGCAATCATCCCAGAATTTTAGGTTGACTCTATGACGACACTAAAATCTTTCACTTGCAGCGTTAAGAGTTCACAGTAATATTTGAGGAGCTACACAAAATTCATCAGCTCTATAAACTGGCAAACTCTTATGTCTCTGTCACTTGGATATCACTAGGGAATTCTAAGCCAGACATCTCAGAGACTCACAGCTCCGCCTTCTAGATAAGGCATTATAGCTTTAATATGCAACTAAAAGAAATTGCCGCAGTAACTTTAAACTTCTCCGCCACGCGTCTTCAGCACTTTGGAGGGAAGAAGGCGACATAAATCTCACAAATGGTGGAATGAACACATGGCCCGAGCAGGCATCATTCACAGCCGGAAGGCAGTCGCATATGTGCCCTGAAGAAATCTAATCTAAGTCCTGTCGGGATTCTCTGTCCTGATTTAACTGAATTAAATCTAACAGGGAATTTCTCTTCCTCACACTCTTTCCCAGTCTTTAGCCCCAAACTGATAGAAGGATAACAAAGGACTCTCACACACCTAATCTCTATTTCATGGGAACATATTTCCTGGCATGCTTTGCACAGGTGCTTTCTCAGCCCCACAGATAAAAAACCTGCAGCTGTGATGCGTGCAGTGACTTTAAGACTCCAGGTTGGCGAGTCCCTGGCTGCTGGTCCACATGAAACAACCTGCAGGGCCCCAGGCAGAAGGCGGCTGCTTTGTGCTCTTCTCACCTAAATAACACTTCAAGACACCAATGTTTGGGGATGTTCAAAATACTTTACAAAATGACAGGCCAATCTTCTTAAAGCCAATTTTATAGCATACGCCCCTTTGTATATAAGTGATCTATAACTTTTATTAATGTGAAAAGTTGTGAATCTGGGCTCAACATGATTGGAACTACTGTAACGATTTTTACAAAAACTAGTATCTTACAGATTATTTATTTTTAAAACATATGTTTTCTATTGATTTTTGTAGAGAGAGAGAGGACGGGAGAAGGAGAGAGAGAATCATTGATTGGCTGCCTCCTGCACGCCCCCTCCTGGGGATCGAGCCAGCAACCTGGGCATGTGCCCTGACTAGGAATTGAACCATGGACCTCTGGGTGCATGGGACGACACTCAACCAACTGAGCCACACTGGCCAGGGCATGACAGATAATTTAAAGGGCTCATTGGAGTTGAAATAATATCCACTTATAGGGGAGTGGGGTTTACTGGTGCTCCTCTAGGGCAAAGGACCGCACACACTTTCTGTAAACAGCCAGATAGTAAATATTTACTTTTCAGCAACCTATTCAAGCCATCCTAAATCTGTGCTTCAAACATAAAAAGCTGATTTGTTCAAACTTCAAAAAATTCACTAACTACTTTGTCTTTATTATTACCTATATGTTTTTGTAAATCATTCTCTCTCTGCATGCATAATTTTATAAATTCACACAGAAAATTACATATATTTTTTCTTTAAATTCAGCAACCCTGAAATACCTCAAACATGTATTGCAGTTAGCCCACATAAAAATTAAAAAATAAATATAGGCTGTGTCTACTAGAAATTAAAAAATGAATTGACCATTGCAATAAATGTATTCATTTAACTAATTTTGCTGAGCAAGGCAGACAAGATCCCAGCCATCGTGGCATTTATGATATCATAACATGTTTTTGTTGTTGATGTTGTTATTATCATTTCTTACCACTGAGAGTAGCCCAAATAACCTGACCAGGAGTCAAAGTAGAATTTTTATTGACTTACATAACTGCAGGTGGCTTCGGGGTAAACTGTAATGTCCACTAGACTGTTTCCACATTAAACATGTTGATTCATACACTCCTCTGTACACCAGCTTCTTGCACCAAATAGGGACTGTATTCCCTTTTTTCCAATTCCAAAAATATTGAGGGAAGTCTCTGAATTGCTCTGATTGACCCATTTACTCATATTATGGACAATGGGACTAGGTTTGATCTCTAGCAATTCTTATAATTTCTTTTATTGTGCCCAAAATAAAACGTATATTATGAGGTGTTATACTTGTAATACATGTTTAAGTGAAGAGTATACTATCATTAACTACAAACACAATGTTGTATAGCAGATCTGTAAAAATTTTTCATCTCTCATGCAGAAACTTTATGCTCCTTGATCAGCCAGTCCTCAACTCTCATTACCCCAGTCCCTGGCGACCAACTCTCTACTTTCTGCTCCTACGGGTTTGACTATTCTAGGTAGTGCATTAATGGGGTCATGCAGTATTTGTCTTTCTGTGACTGGCTTATTTCACTTAGTATAATGTCCTCAAGGTTCATCCATATTTTCACATATGATAGAATTTCCTTCAATCTTTAAGACTGAATACTATCTTCCCATATATTTATATCATTGCAACATTTCCTTTATCTATTTATCCAATGACAGACATGCACATGCCTTCCACATCTTTCGCGTGTGTATGTGTGTGCACGCGCGCGTGTATTTATTGATGAGGAGGGGAATACATTCTCAGAGTGAAAAGACAAAATACTAGTATACTTCTTCCTTTTGAAGAGATGCTAGCTGGACAAGGCAATAACTCTCTACTCAGAAAGACATATTCCTTAATCCTTAACACATATCTAATGACAAAATATGGCAACCTGCAAGGCTCACTGAGAGCTGTCCGCGAAGATCCTGAACCCATCAGGGGCCTCAGGAGGGACCTGGGGTGCAGGATGAGATGTAGAAAAGTAAAAGTTAGCTAGGCAGAGAGGATTTATAGCCTTCAAAACACAAGGCAAATTCCAAGTAAAGCCCAGGGTACTTAGAAATCCAGCATGTTCCAGGATCTGAAAGAAGTTGGCACACAGGAGAGATGGGGATGAGAAGTGAAGGACTGACAAAGACTATCAGAGCAGGAAAGGAGGCTGGGGAGATGGGCAGGGGCAGATCCTGCAGGGCCTGGTAGTTCCTCCAGGGATTTTGGTCTTTATTCTAAGAGCTCTGCATAAGCACTGGGAAAAATTGTTAGCAAGCTGATTTACATTGCAAAAATATCACTCTGGCTGAAATAGGAAATTGGATTAGAGGATTAAACGTGATCCCTATAGTCTTCTGGGCAAGTGACAGAGCTTGAACCTGGGAGACAGCATTGTTTACGTGGCTGGGGACACTCCATCTGCTCAAAGGGAGTGGTAAACAGGATGTGTGCCAGATTTACTCATTCCATCCCAGGCCACCACTCAAAGTCACACAGTGTCACCTGGGTCAGCCTGTCTGCCACCAGCTGCTCATCATTCCCCTGTTTCCAATTCAATCCCAAATACTTGTGAAGTACTGATTCTGTATGCAGTAAGAACCTGTAGGGGAAAGACCTCTTCAAAGAGTATTCATTCTTTTTCAAAAATCAGAAATATAACCTATCTTATAAAGAGGGAATATTCTAATTGACCCTCACGCTGTCACAAAGATGGTGGTGCCCAAAGCCAATAAGGAGAAAATATGCTAATTGACTGCCCCACCCTCAAAGATGGAGGTGCCCACAGCCAATAAAGAAGGAATATGCTAATTGACTATCACACACTCAAAGATGGCAGCGCCCAGTCCCTTCAGCCCCCCAGCTGCCGAGGGCCGGCCCAAGGCACAGGCAAGCCTTGGATGGTGGCTTCCCAGCCACCCAGGGCCGCCCAAGGCTCAGGTAACCAGGGCTGGCCGAGGCTTGCGCTGCCGGCAGTGGCGGCAGCAGAGGTGTGATGGGTCATCGCCTTCCCCTGATCACCAGGTTGCCTCCCACCCCTGAGGACTCCCAGACTGTGAGAGGGGGAAGGCCAGGCTGAGGGACAGCCCCTCCAGTGCATGAATTTTCATGCACTGGGCCTCTGGTTATCTCATAGTTCTGGAGGCTAAAAGTTTAAAATCAAGGTGTAGGCAGGGCCATGTTCCCTCAGAAGCCTCTAGGGGAGAATCCTTCCTTGCCTCTTCTAGTTTCTTGTGCTTTGCTGGCAATCCTGGGCTTGATGCTATAGAACTTCAATTTTTGCCTCTATCATCGCAATGAATTTCCCCTCCTGTGTCTGTGTCTTTACATGGGATAGTCTCCTAAAGAGTATTAATTCTTTTTTTTTATTATTTATCTTTATTGTTGAAAGTATTATAGATGCCCCCCCCTCTTTTTTCACCATTGACCCCCTCCACCCTGCACCTGCCCCTCCCAGGCCTTCACCCCACTATTGTTTGTGTCCATGGGCTATGCATATATTCATATAAGTTCCTGGGTTAATAACTCCCCACCCACCACCCACCCCAAGTACTCATTCTAAATCGCCTTAATTTCAAGTCACAAAAAAATAGGAGGATATGTTCTTTGCTCTCCTTAATTAACTCTGAGATTCAAAGTCAGAACTAAGGTCTCAGCACAGCAGGAACTCTGGAAATTCAAGACTGTCTCAGTGGATAGAATGGTAGTCTAGGTTCTATCTCTATGTTTGGGAAGAATTTTTTAAAGGTTTTTCTCTTGTCCAATAGTGTTATTCAATACTGTAGAATATTAAGTAGAGCTTCATTAAAGTAGATGCATACTATTTTTGTGTGGTTTCTTATTTTGTGAAGGTTTTTGTGGCAGGTATTTTTGTTATTTTAAGGTAACATCTATTTTCAAAAATATATTTGATTTGGGGTAAACATACCATTTAAGTTCATCAATGATAAGTATCCCTGAAAATAAACATATTGACTAGAAATTGGTCAAAATTTAAAATAGTGATTTACATGATCCAAAATAGTGTGTTTCAAAGTTTTATTGGAAGGTAAAAGAGAGCTATAGACCTAAAACTTTAAACTAATATTATATAAGTTCTTTACATTGTTAATAGAAAATAAAATTATACAGTATAATTATATAATATAAATTATAATCTAAAATCCAGAGCAACATTTTGGTTAAGTTATATAAGTTCAAGGATTTGAGTCCATAAAGTATTCAAAGATTTATATTTAAAAACCAAAACAAAATTTAAAAGCCAAAAAATGTATTTCAATTCATTGCTAAAATTCTAATTCTATAAGTTTCAAATTGTTCTCATCTAGTCAGCACATTCCATTATTTTCCTCATAAATGGCTTAACCGCATTTTAATGTTTCTATATATTAATACATAGAAATCTAGCTGTATCTAAGAAGGTGTTCAACATCTGCAAGAACAAATCTGAAAGTTTACAGTACACTGCATAAAACAGTATTGGGGATACGTACTTGGCAGTGATGTAATAAACTTTTCTTGTGAAAATTTTTAAGAAAAGATAGCTAATAAATTATACTGTTTTCCCCAAATAGCTTTTTGCTGAGTAGGAATTTAAATTTAAAGAAGAGAATGTATCTCACTAAATTTAACGGAATGGAAATGAAGTCAAAAGAAAATACAAAAGGCCTACCTGTGTGTCTCAGTGGTTGAGCATCAACTTTCGGATCTAGGAGGTGAGGGTTCCAATCCTGAGTTAGGGCACATACCCAGGTTGCGGGCTCAATCTCCAGTAGGGGGCCTACAGGAGGTAGCCAATCAATGATTCCCTCTCATCATTGATGTTTCTATTTCTCTCTCCCTCTCCCTTCCTCTCTGAAATCAATAAAAATATATTTTAAAAGAGAAAATACAAAAGATATAAAGTAGATATAGAGCATTAATCAATATAATCAGAATATATTTATCATAATGTAAACCAGAAAGATGTTATTAGAATACACTATGCATATGTGTGAGAAATAAGCATATGTTTTTCTGCAAAATCAACCACACTACATGTGTGCCAAAGAACAAATTTATGGAATACCAAATAAATGTCTAATCACAAAATATTGTGCCAGAAAAAAAAAAGAGAAAACATCTGACCCTCTTGCCTGTCAAGTTCATTGCCCTATTCTACCTTCCCATGTTTTTATTTATGTCTTCTTAGTTCACGTATTTTTCTTTTCTCTGCTACCAGCTTTGTGACTTGCCTAATCTGTGTTCATATCTACGGAAATGAGTTGTACCCTTCTACCAACCTCTTCCAATTTCTACCCCCACCCCAACCACCTATCCCCTGTCAACCACTTTTGTTATACTGTTTCTATTAGTCAACCCCTCTCCTTTTATTTTACAAAGTGAGTTCTAGCTGCTAGCCCAATGGATAGGAAACATTAAAACAGTTTAATATGAACTCCAAAAATTACATTAAAACAGTTTAATACAGACCCAAAAACTACAAAATATTATCATTCAGTCATTCTTGGTATACAATAAAATTTACATGGTGCTGTCTGTTCTTTATCTATACCCCTTTTCCATATTTATTCTCTTAAATGTTTCTTTAGAAGACTTTGTGGTTTGTTTGTTACTAATTACCCTCAAATAAAACCAACACACTGAAACTATTACTCAGATCTGCATTAGTGTTTGTTGCTGTTCAAATAGGATTCTCAATTTTTCAGAATCTGCTTGTCATTCTTTGTGAAGAGAGATTTTCTTTATCAATCAAGAGTTTTCCTAACATTCCTGAAAAGTTACCCAGAATTCTGTGCCTAAAAGTTCCTAAATCAGCGGTTCTCAACCTGTGGGTTGCAAGCCCTTTGGGGGTAGAAGGACCCTTTCACAGGGGTCGCCTAAGACCATCGGAAAACACATATATAATTACATATTGTTTGTGTGATTAATCACTATGCTTTAATTATGTTCCATTTGTAACAATGAAAATACATCCTGCATATCAGATATTTATATGACGATTCATAACAGTAGCAAAATTACAGTTATGAAGTAGCAACGAAAATAATTTTATGGTTGGGGGTCACCACAACATGAGGAACTGTATTAAAGGGTCGCGGCATTAGGAAGGTTGAGAACCACTGTCCTAAGTCTTCAGCCCTTGGAACTCCTTAAATATACTTACCCCATTTTTCTATGCCCTATTCGGGACTCTGAGGGTGCAATTAACACTTAATGTTAAAGCCGGTTCTACCCACATATGATGTTCACATCAATTACTTATTATTCAAAGCTTATTATGTCATGGGTCTTGAAAGACCTTATCCAAAGCTCCCACTGTGCATTCTCACTTGGAACTTTACTGACAGTAAACAGTTCTCAGCTGTTTTGCTAAACTGAACATTTCTTTTCCAAAATTATATGCCAGTTAGATCTCACACTAAATTTCACTTTATAGTTATGTGACATCCTTAATTCTCAACTCATTGATGCAAGTAATAATGAAAACAACTTAAATATCATCAATATCCAAGCTGTCTTTTGCATCAGGCTATCATGTCTGGTTACTTATGCCAGCTGAAAAGACTTTACCACAGCGGAAATAAGGGGGAGAAGGATGCCTATCAATGAAGAAAGAGGTAATTCAGGAAAACATGTTAATAGTTTATCTATTGTTTCTGAACAGCATCTTCATTCATATTTTTTTACTATAATAACATTTCTCTAAATAGCTTATAAAAGAAATGAAGGGAACTCTGCTTCCATCTCCTGTCTAGAGTTTTCTGTGAACAGTTGATAGTTCAGGATAACTGGATAGGGGTAGTACAGAATGAGGATCTTATTGGCTCACTGTGGCAGGAGGAAGGCAGTTTTGCCGTGGGAACCATACCAGGCTGAGGGAGGACATAAAGGAGAGAGAATTCTCATACTAGAACTAAAATGTTTTGTTTGTTGTTGTTTTTTAATCTCTCTCTTTCTCTCCTGGAACTGCAGTTGACCACCTACTTCAGTTTTCTCAGAGAGCCTACACGAGTGCTATAAGCCATGCTAATTCATCAGTGACAGTATAAAAAAAGAGACACTGTATTTCTCTCCTTAACTAAGTGAAACTGAAATAGAAATAATAAAATTGGGATAAAAATGGGCTCTGTCACACAAAAGTAACTACCAATGAATCAGTGATTAGAAACATATATACTTAGTAGAGAAAAAAATTAAAGTTTAACGTATTCTATCTACATATGGACTTGTGATAGTGTTATAGTAATAAGTTTAGTTAGCATAAAGTAAACTCCATTTTTGTATTAGCAATAAGTTAGCATAAAGTAGACTCACTTTGTATTAGCATAAGTTAGCATAAGTAGACCCCATTTTATTCTTAGACCAAAACTTGTAAACAACTCCAAAAATAAGATGTATGTATGATTGATAAGCTGTGAACATGGTCACAACTTTCCTGCCTGAGTGTATACCTAGATAACAGGGCGGCACCCGTGTATGGCACCCGATATGAGACACTGAAGACACCCAGCTTCAAGGATTTAAGGAGAGCAAATCTGCTGAGGTTCAGACGCTTGTCTGCCCTCCACAGACAGGACGCTCTCCTCCCCCCTGGAAACTGCCGAACTGTGAAACTGCCATTCTTGCTCTGCCTGAGCCCAAACTGCCAGAGGCGCCTCTCTTCGAGTCAAGAGACCGAGCTCATTGCTGCAGCGTATTTTTGACGACCTCCGTGTGTCTCCTCTGTCGGCGAGTGTCTCCAGGTGGCCTGCCAAGGACTGAAACCCATCAGCTCTCTGGTAAATAAACCTGTGTGATTTCTTGCATTGTTTATCTCCTGTGTCTCTCTCTCTCTTTTTAGTTTTTGGTTAAGCTCGGCCATATTAATTAATAGTAAGTACCCTCTGACGTTTGTATTGGTATATCCAAATGAAACGCTTTGGGTCACCTGTGCTTACGTTCCTATAGATAATTGGAACAGATAGTATAAAAAGAGAAATCCCTGTTTTAAATTAAATAATAATGAAAATATTTTAAGGAAATCTTGTTCTCAAATTTAAACTTCATAAGGAAAATATTTATTTTTGGCCTCTGTCTGCCTTGACTGACTTCAAAGTTTAAAAAGCCAAATATATTCTTTTTCAAAGTACCCAGGGTTGAATTTTTTATACAGTCCCAATACACTTCTTCTCTGAGGGACAAACCTCGATGTTCAGAAAATAAAATATCCCAAGGTCAGAGATACTTCTCACTTTCAAACTCTTTATCAAAGCACATTTAGCTTCAGATTTTTAGATTCAAAGATAAACACAATATAAGATTCCAGTGTGTAAAAATAGTATGTAAAATTCTGGTAAAGTATGTAAACTTATTCTTGGCATTCTGCTAAATGAAATGTCTAAGTTATCCCAATATGCCCTCAAATGCTGTCTTTTTTACCTTTTGTAATTCTTTTTCATATCAGTGGATTATTTCTGTTCCCCACTGGCATGCTTTATGTAATGCTTCCTTATACTGATATTGAATGTTAACAAGGGAGGGGAGTGTATTTCTAGACATTTTGAAAATACTAATCTTATAATTATTCAGAAATTGAAAACATGGGGAGTGTGGATACTCAGAACAACAAAAAATTATAATTGCACAGTTCTGTCATTGGTACTAAGTTCCTCATCATTTTTAATGGCAGTTATCACTCATAGCACATGAAAATTTCATTTGAGCCTGACTCATACTGTGGCCCTGTTGGGTTAATTGACCTTAATGTTTCAGATTCTGATGTTGTAAAATAACAAATAACCCACTGAATGGCATCTAGGCAGTAGGCATGACAGGCAATCAACAATATCCTCTCCAGAATGACATGTAACTACTGTATGTGAAGTTCCCAAGGACCATTGCTGTCATGAGTAAATGTTGTAAATGTTGCCTCGGGGAAATGTATTTATATGTAAATCTGGGAAAAGAATCTACTGACAAGGAGCAGAGAAGTCAAGGCCTCCAGCTTGACTTGTGGAACTGTGTCTACCCATCAAGAGAAAATGGATCCAAAATGACTATAAAATGTTATTAAAGTCATCGGGTCTGAAGTTTTTAAAGAGAATGAAGCCAATTTGCAATGAACTTTAAGTAGTATTCCATCTACTCTTGTACTAGAAAATTGAAACAGAGGTCAAATAAAGGTTCAAAGGTCAATATTATTTGGAAGTCCATTATAAATTGTGAGAAATAATGGACTGCATTAACCGAGAGGCTATAATAAACTTATAAATGTCTAAAATGTAGATTGTTATGTTTCTTAGATAGGAATTAGAAAACTTGGAGTTTTGAGATGGCTGCAGAGTATGTGGAAGCTACGATCAACTCCTCCCAAAGCCAAACTGGATTTATAGCAAAATTATAGAGCAATCAACTTGCATGATTAACTGAAGGACAACTGAACAGGAGTGTTATATCCAAGGATTTAGAGAAGAAGCTACACAGAAACTGGTAAGAAGAGTTGAGATGAAGAGAGGGCTGGCCCCTGCACCCATGTGTGGTGGCTAAGAAGCCGGAGGGTTATCTCTGCTGTGAAAGTTCCCATGCCCTCCTCAGCAGTGTGGGGTCTCAACCCTGAGGACCCCCAATCCAGAGCACCAGAGCCAGAAGAGGAGCCTGCATAGCATCTGACAGTGAAAATCAGCGAGATGAAGAGGGAGTCTGCTAGAATCCAAGGTGCCCTTCTAAAAGGCTGACACACATGAGCTTGCTCTCAGGTACTCACCTGGGACACCAGTGGAGGGAAGGTAAATCAGGGCATACTGAATCATAAAGAGAAGACCTGGGTGGCATGGCCCTGAAGACAGACCTTAAGGACCAGCTACCGAGGTCTCAGTCCTGAGTTAATATTCCCCACTGCCCTCAGGTACCATATTCCCAGGTTGGGTATTCCTATTCTTACATCATCAGCTGGGAGAGTGCACTAACCAGGTCCTCCAAATTCTCGTGATACTACCCTGCCAAGCTTGAGTCCAGCAGAAAGGACTGTTGTCTGCATCCAACAGGGACCTTTGGTGCACTCTTTCTCTGGAAAAACACAAACACTGAACTGTGAGGAGTTGGAACAAGAGCCAGTCTTTCCTCAAAACTGCATGCTGGATCAGCACCACCCACAACAGGAGACTGTTCCCTCTATCTTCCCAAGTTGTGGTGGCCCCGTCCTGCTGAGCTCAGATCAGTGGGGGGAATGAAACACTGCTCAGAGCTAAAACCTCCAGAGTGGGTCTCCCTCAGAGGCTCAGGTCCAGGGCTCCAGCAGGCATAGCTACACAGATAAGAGGAAGCATAGAACTCACTCCCCGCTCATGGGCTTGGCCAATGCCACCCCTAAGGGAAGATCTTGATCTGTTTTCCCAAGTCCACCCTCCTGAGCTTGCTCCTGCACCCAACCTGAATGGGTAATATGCCCCCTCTGGAGGAGATGGAGATTCTAGCAGAGACTGAGTGGTAGGACTATGAAGTAGGGGCCACATTCTCCCCATTGAATGCCTGACAACACTGTCCAGAAGTAGAGACCCTCCCTAGCCCTGTCCTACCATGAAAGAGACAGTGGGGCACAGCTAGCTTGGGCCCACTCCACAGTCTTTCTTCAAAAAGCTCTGAAAGAAGTCCAGGAAACCTTAGGGGGTTGTCAGAGTAGCCAACAGATTGATGCCAACCTCAGAAAGCCTTGGATCTTTTATTGATCTGTCCCCAGCTCAAAGCTGCAGGAAGCTGACCCTTGTACACTGCTTGGCCCCTCCCATGCACACCCAGGCTCAGAAGACACAGCCACAATCAGGAAATAGCATGGTGGCTCCAGACAGGTAGCCCAAGGTTGGTTATACAAAATTTCTGACACCTACCTGCACCAAAATCCCATCCAAATGGGCCCAGAACCAACACAACCACAGGTGGGCTTCAAACCATGTCAGAGATCAACCCAAATAGCCATACAAATGGAATAGCCAAAAAGGGACTTAAGGAGGCACCAGAACCTACTGGGAACAATTCCACTCTGGGGGACAGCCCCTGAACAGCCATTCTTCACAAGGAAAGAGGTCTGTCTCTATAGTTAGCCAGCCTGAGGATTAACTCTACCCACAAATGGACCAACAGCATTCAAGACTCAACTACAATAGGAGAGGGAACATGACGCACATAAGAAACATTTATGGAGCACCGAACTCAGGTGATCTAGAAGATTGTGCAACTAACCTTCACAAGGCACTTATATCAGAAAGCCCTGATAACAAGCTTGGAAGTCATAGCAGATCTACCTAATATAGAGTCAAACACAAAAAAAGCAGACAAAATGGGGAGACAAAGAAATATGCCCCAAATGAAAGAACTTATACAACTCAATAACAAGAAAACAACAATCCAATTTAAAAGTGGGCAAAGGAGCTGAATAGACGTTTCTCCAACGAGGAAGTACAGATGTCAATAGACATATGAAAAGATGCTCAATGTCACTAATTATCAGAGAGATACAATTTAAAACCACAGTCAGATAATACCTCAGGCCTGTCAGAATGGCTACCATCAATAAATCAACAAACAAGTGCTGGTGAGGTTGTGGAGAAAAAGGAACCCTCCTGCACTGTTAGTGGGAATGCAGACTAGTGCAGCCACTGTGGAAAGCAGTATGGAGTTTCCTAAAAAAAATAAAAATGGAGCTGCTGTTTGACCCAGCCATCCCACTTCTGGGAATATATCCAAAGAAATCTGAAACACTAATTTCAAAGAATACATATGAACACCTATGTTCCTTGCAGCTCTATTTACAATAGCCAAGATCTGGAAACAGCTCAAGTGCCCCTATGTAGCAAATGGACACAGACAATAGTGTGGTAATAGCCAGAGAGAAATGGGGGTGTGGTGAGGTGGAAGAGGGTAAAGGGGGAATAAATGGGGATGGAAGGAGACTTTACTTTAGGCAATGATCACACAATACAATAGGCAAAGATGTTATAGAATTGTACACTTGAAACCTGTGTGGTTTTGTTAACCAATGTCACACCAATAAACTCAATATAAATCAATCGATAAAAATAGTTAAACACAAAATAACGTAGACAATGTATTTTCATGTTTATTAATGGATCAAAGGTAAAATAAGCAGCTTAAAGTATCATTATCACTCTCAATTAATCAAATTAATGCCTTTATTTTCTGTTTAAGATTCATAGATTCCAGTTGTCCAACATGTCTAAAAAGTAAGATATGAATTTTTTCTTCCAGTATTGTTCTGAGATAAAATGCATGTGTTTTACAGAATATACATATTTGAAATTCTCTAAAACAAAGAGGCCCAATAAAGAAATGAATCATCTCCAAAGCTTAAGATGAAATGTGTTTTCAATAATAATGCCATCTATATTTCTACAGCATCGCTATTATTGCTTTAGTTCCATTAAACATTTTAAATGACTTCATTATTCACACAGAAACAAAAAAAATGTTCATTTTCTTATAATTACCTAATCAAGTAAACCCTAACTGCTGTGAGTACCTTTAACAATGCTTTATAATTCTAACCTAGAATTAATGATTTGGTTGTACTGATTAAACTTATCAAATACAGACCACATTCATTGAAATAAAAACAAACGTAACAGGTGGGCTTTCTTGCTTAATGACTTACGTTAAAATATTTAATCAAATTAAAACTTTTGACTTATATGAAACACTAGGAAAAATGAGGTATGTAATTAAAAATTTGTTGAAATGCAGCAATTAAAATATTAAATGAAATACATAATGATATAACATATAAAATGTAATATATAAAATATACGAAACATGCATCCTCTATAATAAAAAGGTGATATGAAAATTAACCCTCATGCCCTCACAAGATGACTGCCTACGACCAGGCCAGCAGGGGAGTTAGTGAGGGACAACCAAATGACTGACCAACTAGGCTGCGTGTGGCCACCAGGCTGGCAGGGGGGTTAGTGAGTGACGACCAAACGACTGAACAAGCAGGCTGTGTGGGGTGACCAGGCCAGTGGGGGGGGGCAGTTAGCGGAGTCCAGGCCAGCAGGAGGGGGGCAGTTGGGGTGACCAGGCCAAGAGAGGGGGAGCATTTGGGGGAGACCAGGCTGGCAGGGAGTGGGCAGTTAGGAGCAACCAGGCTGGCAGGGAGGGGGCCGTTGGTGGTGACCTGGCTGGCAGCGGGGGGGGGGGGGCAGTTATGGGTGACCAGGCGGGGGGGGGGGGTGCAGTGGAGGCGACCAGGCCAGTAGGGGGGGCAGTTGGGGGTGACCAGGCCGGCAGGGGGGGGGAAGTTAGGAGCAACCAGGCTGGCAGGGAGGGGGCAGTTGGGGGTGACCTGGCTGGCAGCAGGGGGCAGTTAGAGGCAACCAGGCTGGCAAGGGGGCAGGTAGGGGCAATCAGGCCGGCACACAGAGGCAGTGAGGGGCAATCAGGCCAGCAGGGGAAGGCAGTTAGGGGCAACCAGGAAGGCAGGCAGGTGAGCGATTAGGAGCTAGCAGTCCAGGATTGTGAGAAGGATGTCCGATTAAACCGACAGTCAGACATCCCCCAAGGGGTCCCAGATTGGAGAGGGTGCAGGCTGGGCTGAGGGGATCCCCCTCCCGTGCATGAATCTCATGCACCGGGCCTCTAGTAAATATATACAATACAATACAATAGATAGTATTTTTATTATTGATGGAAAGATGGGACATAAAATAAATCCCTACAAGTCCAAGAAATAACTTTTGAACATAAATACTGTCTTCTTCAGCCATTATAAAAAAGGTAAATTGAGAGTGATCTGATCATAAATTCCTAACTGGTGGGTAGTCACACCAGAGAATATAACTTTCTTAGTAAAAGGTTTATTGTTGCCTTAATCAAGCCCTGGCCATGATTTTTATGCATCTAGATCAGCGGTAATATCAACCTGTGGGTTGTGACCCCTTTGGGGGTCGAACGACCCTTTCACAGGGGTCGCCTAAGACCATCAGAAAACACATATATAATTACATATTGTTTTTGTGATTAATCACTATGCTTTAATTATGTTCCATTTGTAACAATGAAAATACATCCTGCATATCAGATATTTACATCACAATTCATAACAGTAGCAAAATTACAGTTATGAAGTAGCAACAAAAATAATTTTATGGTTGGGGGTCACCACAACATGAGGAACTGTATTAAAGGGTCGTGGCATTAGGAAGGTTGAGAACCACTGATCTAGATTAACACAACTTTGAAATAAGCACAATCATCCACAAGAGAGCACGGAATCCTAACTACCTTATCTAGTCCAATCCCCACATTGCTTTCTCTCACTTTCATGGAATCTTCCTTAATTTCAAATGCATAAAAGACATTGCAAAACTGTCACTCTCCAGAGCATTTGAGATCTTGCTTCCTGGCAATTGTCATAGTTTGGCTCATAAAAGCTCTTATAGAAATTCTTTACAAGTTTGGACGTTTCTTACATAGACACATGAAAGCATACATTAAGCACCAAAGACATGCATTAGACTTGTCCAAAGTCATGCATTAGACTTGAAAATAGTATAAGAAATGAAGCTTTCTATTGCAGACTTTGCAGTCTCCAGAAAAGACGCTATAACTATTTATAAAATGTGGACATCACTCTTGTGCTCTAGATTGAATAATAAAGGATAGATGGAGATCCCTCTCTACAATACAATACAATTGCCATTCCTGCTTAGAAACTCTGCAGTCTGCCTTATCCTCCATGTATCTTTTAAGTCTGGTATAACATTACTGTAAAAGGAGTGTGTAGTTACCTGCTTTATTCCATGACTATTTCCATAGCAGATCTCTGCTTTTCTTTACTCTATTCCGGTAATCCAGATGCAATTTCAGAAGAGCTTATCCACGCCTCAGGAGTCTAAGACATGCCATCCAAATGCCCATGGCCGTCCGCATGCAATGCTAACCCTGGCAATAAATCTCATTCCTCCAACCACAAATCGCCATGGTTCAGCCAGATTGATTCAGACACATCTATCAACACCTTTGAATAAAGCAACAATAACCAGGCTTTGAAATGGCCGGGGCGAAAAAAGTCACTTAATGATAACTGTCTCATAGAGTATCTGTTAACAATAAATTTTGCTCCTTTGTAAACAAATGAGACATTAAAATTAGACTGCTACTTGACAATACAGATGTACTCGGGTTTATGGATCTTTTTGATTTGTCTATCTTAAATGTTTATATTTTTTGGTGAATTTTCACATATTAAGTTATCCAAAAACTTTTTTCTTTTTTACAAGGCTAACCAGGAAAAAAGCAACACCATTAAATGGCATTGCCTATCAGTCAGGGGTAAGATTCTATAATACATCATCTATATATTGTATTGTGTGTCCACCATCCCAAGTCAAGTCTCCTTCCTTCACCATTTACCTTCACTTTTTACTCTCTTCTACCTCTCCTCATCCTTTACCTCGTTATCACCATACTGTTTGTGACTCTGAGTTTTTGGGTTTTTTTCTTAATTCCTGCTAATTTCCAGAGTACATTTAACACCTATGTAGCTCAAATGAAATTTGTAGATATTATATAATTCCATGAATAAGTATTTATTGTCTCTGATGACTCACAAAGGGCAAAAGCACCGAATCCCTTCAGCTTGATTAATGCTTCTCATTTCATGGAAGGCAGGATGTCTTCACTGTTTGATTAAATGTTTCAAGCAGGAGTCTTGTGCTCCGTTGAGCTTTATATTTTAATATGCAGAAATAATTTCTGTACAGTGGTAATTCTAACAATAAGAGTGGACATGGAATGGTGTTTACTTTGCTAATTAGTCTGAGAAGAGCACACAATTAACTTTATGTAATTAACATATTGCATTGTTTACTTTTTTCTTCTTCCTGATCTACATATTACCTTAGATTTGTTTTTTAAATTTCAGAGATTTCTGTTGGTTTCTTCCTCAACAGAATACTTTGGAGCTCAGAACCTTGCCTTTGCCCATCTGGGTAAGCCATCCGAGAGTGAGTCAATGCTTTCTACAAAATCAGTATAATCCTTTCCACTAAAACTAATGGAGATGGGTGTGTCCATTTTTAAGAAATAAGAAACCTATGTAATTGATACTTTTTATGCTGCTGAGGATAACAGATAATAGAAGCCATAGATAATGGTTCTAGATATAACTCTTCCAAAAAATATATTTGCAGCTTCATAAAACATGAAATTTAACATAAAAAATAAAAACAAACTATTTACCAAATGATATACTGTACTTTAATCCAGAGTGTCTATGACCAGAATTTATCAAAGGCAATCAAAATGGTAAACAATAAGAAACATGCCGATTTCATTTCACATCAGTAAGCAATGGGAAACTTACAATAATTGTAAAGTTTTAGTAATTTGACAGATCAGGCCCATTTATGGCATACTCAAAAATAAATCTGCATTAAAAAATATCCTATAATTTAGGAAGTATAGGGTATTTACAGATCATCTAACTCCAATATTTTAAACAGCTTTACTTAGGTACTAGAGGCCTGGTGCATGAAATTCACGCATGAAGGTGTGTGTCCCTCAGACCAGCCTGCACCCTCTCCAATCTGGGACCCCTTGAGGGATGTTCGACTGCCCGTTTAAGCCCAATCCTGGTGGGATCAGGCCTAAATGGGCAGTGGGACATCCCTCTCACAATCCAGGACTGCTGGCTCCCAACCGCTCGCCTGCCTGCCTACCTGCCTGATTGCCCCTAACTGCTTCTGCCTGCCAGCCTGATCACTCCCTAACCACTTCCCTGTCAGCCTGATTGATGCCTAACTGCTCCCCTGCTGGCCTGGTTGCCCCTAACTGTCCTTCCCTGCAGGCCTGGTTGCCTCCAACTTCCCTCCCCTGCTGGCCTGGTCACCCCCAACTGCCTTCCGCTGCTGGCCTGGTCACCCCTAACTGCTCTCCCCTGCCAGCCTGGTCACCCCTAACTGTCCTCCCCTGACGGCCTGGTCACCCCTAACTGTCCTCTCCTACAGGCCCGGTCACCCCTAACTGCCCTCCCCTGCAGGCCTGATCCCCCCCAAATGTCCTCCCTTACAGGGCTGGTCCCCCCCCAACTGCCCTCCTCTGCCAGCCCGGTCACCCCTAACTACCCTCTCCTGCAGGTCTGATCGCCCCCAACTGCCCTCCCTTTCAGGCTTGTTCCCTCCCAACTGCCCTCCCCTGCTGGCCTGATTGTCCACAACTGGCCATCTTGTGGTGGCCATCTTGTGTCCACATGGGGCTGGCCATCTTGTGTGTTGGAGTGATGGCCAATTTGCATATTACTCTTTTTTTAGATAGGATAATTGATATAAAATAGAAATTACCCCTTTTAATATATGCAATTTGATAAGACTGACATATGCATATACCTAAGATACCATCACCACAATCAAGGAAATAAACATATAAACATATCCATCGCCTCCAAAAGTTTGTGTGTGTGTGTGTGTGTGTTTAAGAAGTACCCTTAACATGAGATTGACCCTCTTAACAAAAAAGCCACCCACATATTTCTCAGGAATCCCATTTGAATGATTTCTCAGTATTCCAGACTGTTTGTTAAATGATGTATTTACTGTATATAAAATTACATAGAAGAGCTAATGTTAAATAGCTATTCAAGTCTAGTTTATAATGTTTGATTAAATGGATTATAACTGATTAGATGAACACATTTTAGCAAGTCAAAGCTACACAAAATTAATCACTTGGTGTCAGCTCTGGTGTCTTCCTCAAAACTGACATGTTTATATGGTATATGATTTTTTAAATTTCAGAAAAAAAGTAAATCAACTTCTACAACATGAACTATTTTACACCCATCATCATTGTTTTCATGGCACTAAATTATCAATGAGTTCAGTGAAAACACCAGCTAAACCAGATGCTCTTTCAGCTACAGTGGGATTTCAAAAAAAAAAAAAAGAAAATAGATTTCGGGGAAATGTATCAGTGAAGGAGAAAATCACATTTTTAAAACCAAAAAGAAAAGCCTACCTTATTTCTGGAGTTGAATTTCAAAGGTTTAATATATTTGTTTCAAATTCTTCATTGATGCCTTGCCACTAATACTTTAAAACTATTATTTCTCTGACTCTGATGATAGAACACATATTTCCAGGTTCATTATTACTCATTAGCAGGATAGTTCTGAAAGCGTCTAAGTATAGTTCACTGAACTAATGAGAACTGCTAACTTAATTTATTTAAACACAGCTCAATATGGGGATTGGGTTGCCACCTCAGGTTTATTAGATACATTATTATGTTTGCAGAGCACTCTCTATTTCCACAGGCAAGTTGGTTTCGAAATCTTTAAATGTTATACATCTATTATATTTGTTAAATTACTAGATGGAGCTACCTGGGAAGTAATTATATGTACCATGAAGAGTAATTAGGCAATTTTATTGATAGTAGGATCTGTGTAGCCTAATGAACACTGATAGAATTTTTCAAAAAACATCAGAAATCTGTACCTTGTTTTCAAGCAAACTTCCCTGCCAAAATATAGACAAAATGCCATATAAACAAAATGATATAGGAAAACATTCAGAAAGTGGTTACTTTCCCCCCTGAACTACTTCCTTACCTTGCCCCTTCTCCAACAAATTATCTCATCCCTTTTATCTCTCCAAGTAATGTTACCACCTTCTTCTATGTGCCATTTTGCTGTTTTACTCATTGACTCCGCAATGTAAGGGCCACAGACACTTGCAAGTCAGTGACACCCACCTGTTCACAAGTGAGCCCTCTGGGCCCCTGTTCTGCATTTCCTCAGTCTACCTATTCGTCTATATATCCATTTGCCAATATGCTTCTGAGAGGATTCAAAGGTAGGAGAGGCAGTTAGGGTAAGGTCCATGGGAAAGAAATGCGCATGTGAGGGACTGATGGAGCCAGGTCCAAACCACCAGATTGTTTATCTTACAAGCACAGAGGACAGAAGAATATTACAAGAAAGGGCGGAGAAGAAGGAGAAAGTGCTGGGTGGGCTTTGGAACTCTGAAATGAATCCTAGACAGACAAGAGGGAAACTGGCCAATTAGGATAAAATGTGGAGGGGCATAAAATGAAGAAGGGTCCAATTAGAAAGTGGCATATACAGACAAAGAAGCTGCCAGCATTTATAAACCCTTACACAAAGAGAGTCACTGTTGTTGTTTTTTCCCCATTTGGGGGCCCCTCCCCAGGCAGGAATTTGTATACGCTTACAATAAATTTCCATGCTTTTGCTTAAAATCTTTTTAGTCCACAAATTATTCTTCAAACTTCGTGAGACAAGAACCCAGATAAGAACTCCAGCTTGCCATTAGGGGTATCACTTCAAACAAGTGTAACCTGACAACACTTTGCTTCAACTGTCCAAACCATCTCTTGATATTTGCCATAAGTCTTCTCTGGTGCCTGCACAAAGACCAGTTGGAGGAACCTAACCACAACCATGCAAGTTCCAAGGTAGATATCATCCTAAGGTCAAGCCTTGATCAATGAGACATGGGAGCCAGTGGATAAATGCTCCTCTCTCATTTTCTTCCTTTTCTACACTTTGTAAACATTCTGACATTTATTTGTAGTACTGTGGGTGGTATTTAAAGATGAAGTTTAGGTATACATTTTTTTAATTTAAATTATTTATTGTTTAAAGTATTACATGAGTCTCCTTTCTCCCCCATTGACGTCTCCCCAGTCGTTCCCAACCCCCAGCACATGCCCTCAACCCCCTACTGTCTGTGTCCATTGGTTATGCCTATATGCATGCATACAAGCCTTTGGTGGATCTCTTAACCTCCCCCATCTCCTGCCTTCCCTCTGAGGTTGGACAGTCTGTTCCATGCTTCTATGTGTCTGGCTCTATTTTTGTTCATTAGTTTATATTGTTCATTATATTCCACAAATGAGTAAGATCATGTGATATTTATCTCTCTCTGACTGGCTTATTTCTCTTAACATAATGTACTCCAGGCCCATCCATGCTGTTGCAAATGGTAAGAGTTCTTTCTTTTTTACAGCAGGTTAGTATTCCATTGTGTAGATGTACTACCTTTTTTAATCCATTCATCTGCTGATGGGCACTTAGGCTGTTTCCAAATCTTAGCTATGGTGAATTGTGCTACTATGAACATAGGGGTGCATATATCCTTTCTGATTGGTGTTTCTGATTTCTTGGAACATATTCCTAGAAGTGGGATTACTGGGTCAAATGGAAGTTCCATTTTTAATTTTTTTAAATATATTTTTATTGATTTTTTACAGAGAGGAAGGGAGAGGGATAGAGAGTCAGAAACATCGATGAGAGAGAAACATTTATCAGCTGCCTCCTGCACACCCCCGACTAGGGATGTGCCCGCAACCAAGGTACATGCCCTTGACCGGAATCGAACCTGGGACCCTTCAGTCCGCAGGCTGATGCTCTATCCACTAAGCCAAACCCGTTAGGGCCCATTTTTAATTTTTTGAGGAAACTCCACACTGTTTTCCACAGTGGCTGCAGCAGTCTGTGTTCCCACCAGCAGTGCACGAGGGTTCCTTTTTCTCCACATCCTCTCCAGCACTTGTCATTTGTTGATTTGTTGAGGATAGCCATTCTGACAGGTGTGAGATGGTACCGCATTGTCATTTTGACTTGCATCTCTCAGATGATTAGTGACTTTGAGCATGTTTTCATATGTCTCTTGGCCTTCTGTTTGTCCTTTTTCGAAAAGTGTCCATTCAGGTCCTTTGACCATTTTTTGATTGGATTGTTTATCTTCCTTTTGTTAAATTGTATCAGTTCCCTATAAATTTTGGAGATTAAACCTTATTGGAGATAACATTGGCAAATATTTTCTTCCATGCAATGGGCTCTCTTGTTATTTCTTTTGTGTCCAAAAACTTTTTTTTTTTTTTTTAAATATATTTTATTGATTTTTTACAGAGAGGAAAGGAGAGAGACAGAGAGTCAGAAACATCGATGAAAGAGAAACATCGATCAGCTGCCTCCTGCACATCCCCTGGGGATGTGCCCGCAGCCCAGGCACATGCCCCCGACCGGAATCGAACCTGAGACCTTCCAGTCCGCAGGCCGACGCTCTATCCACTGAGCCAAACCGGCTTCGGCATGTCCAAAAACTTTTTATTTTGATGTAGTCCCATTTGTTTATTTTCTCCTTATTTCCATTGCCCTAGGACAGCGATGGCAAACCTATGACACGTGTGTCAGAGGTGACATGCGAATTCATTTTTTTGGTTGATTTTTTGTTGTTAAATGGCATTTAAATATATAAAATAAATATCAAAAATATAAATCTTTGTTTTACTATGGTTGCAAATATCAAAAAATTTCTATATGTGACACGGCACCAGAGTTAAGTTAGGGTTTTTCAAAATGCTGACACGCCGAGCTCAAAAGGTTCGCCATCACTACCCTAGGAGCTGTATCGGTAAAGATATTGCTACAACATATGTCTGATATTTTGCTGCTTATGGATTCTTCTAATATTTTTATGGTTTCCCATCTTATGTTTAAGTCCTTTGTCCATTTTGACTTTATTTTTGTGTATGGTGTGAGTTGGTGGTCTAAGATCATTTTTTTTGCATGTATTTGTCCAAGTCTCCCAACACCATTTATTGAAGAGACTGTCTTGTCTCCATTGTATGTTCTTGCCTCCTTTGTCAAATATTAATTGAGCATAATGGCTTGGGTCGATATCTCGGTTCTCTGTTCTGTTTCATTGGTCTATATGTCTGTTCCTGTGCCAGTAGCAGGCAGTTTTGAGAACAGTGGCTTTGTAATAGAGCTTGATATCTGGTGTTGTGATCCCTCCAACTTTGTTCTTCTTTCTCAGGATCGCTGCAGCTATTTGGGATCTTTTTTTATTCCATATGAATTTTTGGAGTTTGTTCTAGGTCTGTGAAATATACTGTTGGTATTTTAATGGGAATTGCATTGAATCTATAGATTTCTTTGGGTGATATGGACATTTTAATGATGTTGATTCTACCAATTCATAAACATGGTATATTTTTCCACTTGTTTATATCTTCCTCTATCTTTTTTTTCAATGTCCTGTAGTTTTCTGAGTACAGATCTTTTACATTCTTAGTTAAGTTTATTCCTAGGTATCTTGATTTTTTTTTTGTTGTAATGGTAAATGGGATTTTTTTTTTTTAGTTTCTCTTTCTATGAGTTCATTATTGATATATAAAAAGCCATATATTTCTGGGTGTTAATTTTGTATCCTGATACATTGCTAAATTCATTTGGTAATTCTAGTAGTTTTTTGATGGAGTCTTTAGGGTTTGATGAACCTCTAGGCAGGCTCACCAAGAAAGAAAGAGGACCCAAATAAACAAAGTCAAAAATTAAAGAGGTGAAGTAACAATCAACTCCACAGACATACAAAGGATTGAAAAAAATACTATTAACAACTCTATTCCAACAAACTGGATGAAATGGACATATTCCTAGAAAAATACAATCTTCCAAACATCAATCAGGAAGAATCAAAGAACCAGAATAGGCTGATAACTACTAATGAAGTTGAAGCAGTAATAAAAAGAAAAAAGAAAAAAAACTTTCAGCAAACAAAGCCCTGGTCCGGAAGGTTTCACAGGGAAGTTTTACCAAACATTCAAAGAACTAAAACCTATCCTCCTCAGACTATTCCAAAAAATTCAAGAGGAAGGAACACTTCCAAGCTCTTTCTATGAAACCAGTATTACCCTAATCCCAAAACTAGATAAAGACACTACTAAGAAAGAGAATTACAGGCCAGTATCCCTGATGAACATAGATGCTAAAATCCTCAACAAAATTCTAGCAAATCAGATCCAGCATTACATTAAAAAGATCATGCATCATGACCAAGTAGAATTTATTCCAGGAATGCAGGGCTGGTATAATATCCACAAATCAATAAATGTGATACATCATATAAACAAATTGAGAGACAAAAGTCACATAATCATATCAATTGATGCAGAAAAAGCATTTAACAAAATCCAACACCTTTTCTCAGCAAAATGGGAATGGAGGGATCACACCTCAACATAATAAAAGCCTTACATGGCAAACCTACAGCCAACATTATACTCAATAGGCAAAAACTAAAACCATTTCCCCTAAGAACATGAACAAGACAGGGATACCCACTTTCACCACTCCTGTTCAACATAGTACTGGAAGTGCTATGACAAGAAGAAATAAAAGGCATCCAAATTGAAAAAGAAGTAAAACTGTCATTATTCGTAGATGACATGATTTTGTACATAGAAAATCCTCTCTCATTTTCTGTGGAAAAGACAATCTACATCACTCCAGTCAGGATCAAGCCCTATGGGCCAGCAGGAGAAACCATTCTTGTGTTTGGGTTCTCTTCTATCTTTGTTTCATTTCCTCCTGTCCTCTACTTCTGACTTTGAGATTTTTTCCCCCTAAAATAGAAGTAATTCCTGTAAGCCTTTATCTTTGGCTGTTTTCTGGAATACAACTCCTTAACTAACATAGATCCTTGAACATTTGAACATTCATGTGTAATCCTACTCTATGTATTTAACAGATATTTATGTACTATTTACATGCACAATTGCTATTGTAAGGATTATGAAATATTATCTAATTTAATTCTTAGCAAACCCCATGAGGTAGGTACTATTATCATGACTATTACAAATGAAGAAATGGGAGCAGAAAGTTTAAATGATTTTCCCAAGATCATATATCCAGTAATTGGAAGAGCCAGGTTCTAAGTCACACAGTCTTTTTCTAGAAGACAAGGTCTTCTCATATTTAAGAGATAAGCTATTATCTTATAATATTATAACTTTTATAACTCCTTATAATGATAAATCAATAAGGACCTTACTCATCTCAAGTATGAGTTTGTTTGCAAACTTATGAACAAAATCCTATTAGATTTTATATTCCTGGCCCGGCAATCAAATATCAATAATCAAAAGACTATGTCCCATTATGCAAATGCTTATCAAATGTCTGCTTGTGACATGTTTGTTGATGTCTCAATGGCCGAAGCATATCACATGGCCATGTCCAGAGACACTATGGAATGGGAATATATAAGAGAAGAGATTCCGGGAAGTAGGAGGGTTTTTTGAAAAATTTTTTGAAGTTAATATTATAAATTCTTGTGTATAAATACAATTAGAAATGATGCAAATGAAGACTAATGTTGGAACTGATGGCCACCATGGCAGACATAGGTAGAATAATGGAAAATGTATAAAAGCTAACTGAAACATTCTTTGGAAATATTTTGGTATGTTTAATATATCAGAAATTTAATATAGTGGTTAAAGACAAGAGCAATTGTCATAATAGTCAAGCTTTTTAAAATGTTTTTAGTAATTGGGCCAAATATAACAAAGAAACAAAACAATGCTAATTTTGTTCATCTTCTCTTTTCTAGAGAAAAATGACATAAATTACTTTTAGCAAAACAACTACTTTTGAAATTCTCATTTAACAAACCTGCATTTACTGCATTTTTATTTAAGTCCCTCATAGATGTATGAGATATAATACTTTTACTAATACTTTGAAATGCTCAAATAAAAAGCACTACTAAATAGTGAGTAAACCCACTGAGTCATTACCTTTTATGGTAGCTCTAGGCAATTTGAGTGTATTTTTTGTAATATACAGGGATACGCTCTGTTAAAAAGCAAAATCATTATCAGACTGAATGGTCTCAACATTCGCTAAGCAGACATTTAATATTTTTCATTCTCATTCAAGAAGTCAGCATTCTCAGAAAACACATTAAGTTCAACATATTCAGCTGTTTTTAAGTTACCTGAACAGAGAAAATAATGCACTCTCTTGTCCTAGAGAAAAGAATTGCAGAAAGTCTACATAATTTAAAAACAGCTTACATTTATAACTTCAGACTCTCCAAATGTTGATTATTCAAGAGGAAACAAATGCTTAGCTAAATTTGAAAGCTACCAAAAAAAAAAAAAATTATTTTATGGAAATGTTTCCTTTTACAAGGCTGACTCTTCTTTGTATTTTTGAAACCTGTGCAGAAATCTCAAGATGTGACCCACACATTAGTCCCAAGCACCTGCAAAAAGATCCTAAACGATGCTCAGAAGATTGCATTGTTTATCTACAGGTCAGAGTTGAAGGGGGCAGAGGAAGCCACTATGTGAAGATCCTATAACCAGGCAAAGGCCAGCTTCAGATTGGTCCTTCAAACACAGAAGTGAAAACAATAAGCCCCTTTTCCATGTTCTTACAGCGACTCAAAATGAACAGTTTTACCTTTTTGCTGAAATTCATTGAGGAGAATGAGAATAGGAAAGGGAAGATGTTGCCATCAGTCAGATACTCTAAAACCACAAAATGTCTTAAGGTCCTGTCTTGAATTGAAGATTAACTTTCTACCTTCTGGAGATTAAACACTGAACCTTATCTCTGGAATTAGAATTTGACCTCAGGTACATCTTTAGGGCACCCTTAGGACATGAATAGGAATTAGATGCTCAAGGCCCCTACTGCCCTCACGAAGACCCTCCTTCCAGGCCTACACTAAATTGGCTTCTCTGGCACTCTCATGACTTACCCAAATGATTGGTCCACATTAAAATTACATTGCTCTCAAACACCTGCCTGCTTGTCATGACTGGGAGAAACTCCCCAGGTAAGAGCCCCAGGAGCTCTGAAAGTTAGATGGAGCCTATTAGGCAGCAAATTCCAAGATCCTGGGTACCCAGACATGGTTTAAAAGAGGGGAATGAAGACACAACTGCAGATAACAGATCTCCTAGGTCCCATGTACTCAGTGTCATGTGTGTGTGGGGGGGGGGGGGGGGCGGGGGGCAGGGTGACTCTACAAAGAGTAGGGTGCATGTCAGTGGCTCTGATTGCTCAATTTAAGTACTCTAATGCTTGATCTGTTGCAAACTCATTCTCTGCCTTACATTACCATCTACTCCTGATTCACAGGGTGTGTCATGAAATCATGGGGTCCACGATTCTGTAGCTCTTCCTGGTTTTCCCTAAAAGGATTAGTTTGGGGATATTAGTATGGTAATTGTTTCCTCTGAACAAAGTTTACTCCTTCATTTGTCATATTTGAATCTTGTGTTCCATATCATGTGGCTGAGTGGTATTTTTAAAATAACATTTAAACCAATTCTATGTTTACACAATTGCTTGTAATATGTATCCTGTCATCCTAAGTCAAGGTTATGAGTCTAGAGTCACATTGCCTTTGTTTAAATATCCTCACTTGTAAAACAAGGATAGAAGTATCTACTTCATAGGAGTGTTATAAAGATGAAATAGATTAAAAAAATGTAGAGCACATAGAATACTTTCTAGTAAACAGCAGGTAAGCAGTAGAGGGTGACTATTGTTGATATCATCACCATCATCATCATCATCATCATCATCATCGACAGTGACTCTTAACCTTGCTTGCAAATTAGAGTTAACTTGGGGCACTTTTAAAAAGGCAGCATCTTAAACCAACTAAGTCATAATTTTGGGAGTAAGACACAAACATCAATAATTTGTAGTCGCACAACCAAGGGTACATTTTTTCTTTTCCTTGTTTAAATTTCATGACACACCCTGTGAATCAGCTCTACATCTATTACGTATCTGTTATTGTTGCTCCAATTGCTCTCCATACTACTGTCATAAATATTTACTAAGCATTTATATTTATTGTCTGTGCACAGAGCTGGGTCCAGGATGTAGGAACAGGTAACACAGGTAAGATGCATGCCTGGATAGTGGGAGAGGCAAACAATTCACAAGGATAACGAATAAGCACACTCAGATAAGTACTGTGAAATTCCTATTAAGAAAATAAATTGTATGATGAGACAGAAGGTAACATTAAATGCTGTAGGGGGTACTTAAAACACAATGTTAAGGAAAACCCTCATGACTTTGCTTCTCATCACCTTGTAGCTTGTAGAGCTACAGAATCGTGGACCCCATCCTGGGCCTAATCAGAATCTGCATTTTATGTTACCTATAACCAACTTCAACAATTATCAACTCAGGACAAATGTTTCTTTTATAGACCTTGCTATAACTATTTTGAAGTAAATCCTTGACATCACATATCTATAAACATTTTAATATGTATCATTAAAAATAAAGGCTCTGTTCTTAGGGTTTTAATTTGATCAACTGAATCGATGGAGATCATTTTTACCGAGATGTAAACAATAGAGAGGGAAGTTGAGGGGGGTGAGGTGGGAAGTGGTGAGTGGAAGCAAGTGACTATTGGGGATCAAGAGTTATCCTTTCAACAGAGTAAATTTCAGTCTTATTAGGCCACCCAGTGGAAGCATCCAGTATGCCACTGAACTTGAGACCCAGGAGATCAGGGGAGGACTCAGGACCAGGGATATATACTCAGTACTCATCAATTTATAGGAGGCACACATGACAGAATTGAATAAGGTAAATAGAAAATGAAAGAAATCTAGTCCTAGGCACTTGGGCATGTAGATGACAAGAGGAAGACAAAAAAGGATACTGAGAAGACCAAGCTGATGAGACTGGAAAAACAAACCAACAAAAAAACAAACAAAAGCAAAAAAACAAGAAGAATGTGAAGTTGTAGGGCCTCCAACAAGAGACTGTTCCCAGGAGGAAATGCTTAATGGAGCTGAATGATCCACAGTAAGAAGAGGGCACATCACTGTCTGTTGGATTTGGCAACTAGTGACACTGACGAAAGAGGTTTGGGTGACGGAGACATAAACCAAAATGAAATGAATATTAGAGCAAGTAGACAGCCGGCAGTTTCCCCTGAGAGTCTCACTACTCTATGGATGTGTCCAGGTGAGTCATGCAGTGTCAGAAAAAAAATGTTAAGGTATTTCTGTTTGTGTTTATATATATATATATAATTGATTTCAGAAAAGAAGAGAGAGGGAGATAGAGATAGAAACATCAATGATGAGAGAGAATTATTGATAAGCTGTCTTCTGCACGCCCCCTACTGGGGATTGAGCCTGCAACCCAGGCATGTGCCCTTGACTGGAATCAAACCTGGGACCCTTCAGTCTGCAGGCCAGCGCTCTATCCACTGAGCCAAACCAGCTAGGGCATATTTCTGTTTTTAACATAATCTAGACATAACAACAGTGAATGCAGATGAATTAGGAGAAAGTGAAAATAGTCAATCTAGACAACTCTTGTAAGAGCAAAAGAATGAGATGAGAGCTGAGGAAGTTTACGGTTTCAAATAAAGATTTGTATTTTGCTGCTTCTTTGTGTGTTTGATTTCCTTTATTTTATGGATGAGACATAAGTATGTACCTTGAAGGGAATGATATGAGAGGAGATAAACAAGAGTAATAGATAGATTAAACTTAAGACTGCAAGAGGGTAAGGAATTCAAGTATGGAACTGGGTTTAAAAAGAGAAGTAGCAACTTCCTGCCTAACCCCATTGTATCCAGAGGAGAAAAACTAAGCTTATGGGTATGTATACTGGAAAATTTGTATATTAGGTTGTGGGAAGGTGAGGGTGGTTTTCTCTATAGTTTTAGTTGTTTTCACTGAATTATGAGAAAAGTCTGTACATTCTCAAATAAGGTTAAATGAACTGACTTGAGAGAAAAAAAATTTCACTGTTTGGTTTTCTTTATAAAAACAGAGTTCTTCATGAAGATATGTCAAATACCTGACAAAATTTGTTAGAAGAAAATATAAGTTATAAAAACTGACTAAGCCCAAATGGTGTGTCTCAGTGGTTGAGTTTAGACCCATGAACCAGGGGGTCACGCTTCAGTTCCCAGTCAGGGCACATGCCTGGATTGCAGGCTCAATCCCCAGTGGGGTGCATGCAGGAGGCAGCAGATCAATGACTCTCTCATCACTGATTTTTCTATCTCTTTCTCCCTCTTCCTCTCCCTTCCTCTCTGAAATCAATAAAAATATATTTATTTTTTAAAAAGTTGGGTATTGAAACTGTTAGATTCTTTATGCCTACAACTCTTATTTGTCCTCTCATCTGAGGACTATAGGGCTGAGATTCAACACAGACTCCCATTACAAGACCGTGAATCACATCACATACAGCAAAACACACAGGCTAATCTCTGCTCTGCCCGGCTGAGGCTGGACCCTGTGTGTGGCTTGGAAGAGGATTACTCGTGATTGCATGGGCAAGACTGCTCTGGCCTCCACTGTTTTCTGCAGATGTCACAGGGTTTATTCTGGCTGGAGCCACACTCCTACAGCATGACTGGTGAAAGCTGCAGAGAAAAAGCTAAAGGATTTCCTTTGAACAGGGGAAGTAAAATCAATGACTGAAATCATTCTTAAGAGACATCTGGTAACAGAGAAACAGTGAATTAATAAAGCTATTCTTTAACAAAAGTGAAACTATGGAAATAAAATAGCTTTTTGTTAACAATTAGGTGAAGCTTCAAAACTGAAATTTTTAGTGTATTTTTAAAAGGCATTATGAACAGATATAATGTGTGTCTCATTCTGGTTCTATCAGTAGCTAAAATAATATCTGAAAATGTCCTTTGATATATTTTCTCTAGGACCAGGCACTCTTAAGCTGGCATATCAGCGTAAATATCTGATAATAAGACTTTATACAATTTAAAATAAATTCTGCAGCTGAACATTCACACTCAATTGAATATTCCATTTACAGCATATTGTTGAAAAGATCCTTAAAATAAACCAAAACCACAAACACTGAAGTGTTAGTTAGTTTAATACACATAAATGTTCTGACTCACAAATAGATTTGAAAATATGCCTCCATTTGATCATTCTTATGTGCTTTGGGATAAACTAAAATACATTATTTAATTTCCTACATCCCCTCTGACCATAATGAGGGATCCAGCATATTTGCTTTTGTTGTAAGAATCAATTTAAGAGGTGCTGGTCACACCAGATACACATTTATGCAGCTACATCAAAGGCCTCATACTAAGGACACACTCTCCCCTTAATCCTCCCTTGCAGCTAACGTGAATTTTTAATGATAATGTGGCTTCATGTGAATATCTTTCTTGTCATCCCCTTCTCTTAACTATTTCAGTGTACTTGTGTATGTATAAGGATAATTTGATCTTTCAGCAGACTTAATAAAGGGACATGAAATACTTCTCTGGCTCTTGAAATTGCTAATGATTGTGAATTAAATTCTGATAAAATCTATGCACTCCATAAATATTTTAAAATTGGAGGCTATATACCATTGATGTTTTTAGACATATCCTATTAACTCCGGTTTTTAAATTTAAGCTTTTAAAGTCAAATTTATATTTTTCAAAGCCGTGCACAAAAGTTTAAGAGTAAAAACTGGATTAAATAACAAACAAAAAGCAAACTCTAGTTTTCTGCTCCTTCCCCCTTTTCCATGTTGCTTCCCAGGTGCAACCACTGCAACTCTTCCCTCTTCCTCTTTCTTGGTTCACATCCCCTTTTAAAAACAAGCAAGCAAACAAACAAAGGAACATATTTTTATTGTCTTTAGCGAGAGAGGAAGGGAGAGGGAGAGATAGATAGAAACATTGATGAGAGAGAAACATGTGCACGATTAAAATGTTTGTAATCTATTCTCTCACTTATTTGACAAAGTGATTGAAAACCATTCTCCTGCAAAATTTTAAAAGCTTTGTCCAACTTGTTTCCAATTGTTAGGATGGTGATTCTGATGAAATCCCATATAATTCATATGGGACTCTAAAATATTTCATTTCTAGGAGCTCTTTTGGATTTTTTTTAATCCCCACTAGTATGAGATTTCTCAACAATGTTTTAAATCTGGAAACTTGTGTCTTTCAATTCTGGAATATTTTCATGATACATATTTTCTAAAAATATTTTTATTGATGTCAGAGAGGAAGGGAGAGGGACAGAGAGATAGAAACATCAATAATGACAGAGAATCATTGACTGGCTGCCTCCTGCACACCCCCACACTGGGGATAGAGCCCTAAACCCGGGCATGTGCACTGACTGGGATTCGAACTGTGACCTCCTGGTTCATAGGTCGATGCTCAACCAATGAGCCATGCTGGCCAGGCCATGATACATATCTTTGATCATTTCTTACCACCATTTGGTCTCTCTTTCTAAGATCATAACTTAAATTTTGAACCTTTTAGGATAATACTTCTAATTTCTTATCTTTTCTTCATATAGTCCATCACAATCTTTTTTATTTACTTTATGGGAAATTGCCTCAACTTTTCCTTCCATGCTTGTGCTCATAAATTTTGTATATAACATCATCAAATTCATACATCATCATAGCACATCATCATATCTCTTGGAAGATAAATTTGTTGGCCTTTTTTTTCATGCTTTATCCTCCTACCTAAATTATGTGTGTGTGTGTAAGCACCTTTTGTTTTGTGTTTATAGTACTACCTCTCCTTCTATGGCTAAGGTTTTTAAAAATGTCTGTGATATTTGGGGACCTGTTTCTGGTTTAGGGTGAGGCACTCAATAGCTAAAATAGAAATTCCATGATACACAAGAGGGTCACTTCATGGTTTCACAATATGCAGTCAGTTAGCTATGTACATTTTTGTGGAAATTTTCCGAATGTCTGTAGTTAAATGTCTTTCCTCCAGTGTGGATTTGATTACCTTGAGGAAAAAGATATGGTCAGTGCAAAAATGGGCATTGAAAACATTAGCAATGAATCAAGGGTGCTTCTTAATAGAGATGTTTTAACATATGTTCTTTCCATTCAATCTGTTCTCAATTAGAACCTTCACCATTGATCCTATATAATAGGTCTTCTTTCCAATTACTGTTATTTCTCTAATTAGAGCAATAACCTACTTAAGATGCCTTATGTATGCGAAATTTTGATTAAAATGTTATAAAAATTAACAATGCTATATACAGTATTGCAATATAGCTAACATAATACAGATATAAACATATATATGTATATATATACATATATACATATATATATATATATATATATATATATATATATATATATAAATTTTTATGTTAGTATTATGTTTGGTCAAGTAGCAAAAGCATTCCTATAAAAAAGTCCACTATCCTCCCTATTATTCAACATTTTGCTATAGGTAGTAATTGTATATTTGGGCAAAGTGATAAAATAGCAGATGCACACAGAAAATGAGAAAATGAATGGAGCAGAATTATACAATTATAACCACAATTGTAGAATGATTACCTACACAGAAAACTCAAGAGAAGTAGAGAGGTAATTATTACATATTGTAAGAGAATTCAGTATGGTGTTGAATATAAAATTAAAATTTTAGAAATTGTCAGTACTGCAACATAATTAAGGAAAAATACTGTTTACAAGATAACTCTACTATGAAGTTTTTACATTTATAAAAAATGTACAATATCTATGTAAAATACTTTAAAACTTTACTGAGGTACCTATTAAAATTCTTGAAAAATAGAATTTTGTCCATTTTGCACAAGATTCAAAATTATAAACTAGCAATCATCACCAAATTATACTATAAATTAACCCAATTCCTATACAAATATTGGAAAGTTCATTTGTTTGTCTATTTTGGCTTCTATTTTTGTTTTGAAACAGGCAAACCAACACTAAAATTCACATGGAATATTTAACACATAAGAAAAAAGGGGAAGGTATTAAAGAGTGATGACTAGTTCTACTTAATATTTAAGCGTAGCCCTGGCCAGTGTAGCTCAGTTGGTTGAGTATTATCTGGAGCATCTAAATGTCGCCAGTTTGATTCCTGGTCAGAGCACATGTCCAGTTTGCAGGCTTGATTCCAGTAGCAGTGTGTGTGGGAGGCAATTCATAGATGTTTCTCTCTCATATTAATGTTTCTCTCTCTCCCTCTTCCTCTCTCTCTAAAAATCAATAAAAACATATTAAAACATTTAAGCATATTTTAAGATTAAGTCAGTTTGTTGCTGGTGTCTTAATGGACAAAAACATATGAAGTACACTGTTCCAAATATAGTGAAATGCACAGATATTTATGTAAAGAATAATAATGGTGAAACAAAACCATTAAGAGAAAATGAAATCGACCCAAACCACTATGCTCAATTAATATTTGACAAAGGTGGCAAGAACATACAATGGAGTCAAGACAGTCTCTTCAACAAATGGTGTTGGGAAAATTGGACAGATACATGCAAAAAAAATAAGACTAGACCACCAACTTACACTATACACAAAAATAAACTTAAAATGGATAAAGGACTTAAACATAAGATGGGAAACCATAAAAATGCTAGAGAAATCCAAAGGCAGCAAAATCTCAAACATATGCCAAAGCTATTTCTTCAATATACTGCTCCTAGGGCAATGGAAACTAAAGGGAAAAAAACAAATGGGACTATATCAAAATAAAAAGTTTTTGCACAGCAAAAGAAACCATCAACATAACAACCAGAAAGCCCACTGCATGGGAGAACATATTTGCCAATGTTATCACCAATAAGGGTTTAATCTCCAACATTTACAGGGAACTCATACAACTTAACAAACGGAAGATAAACAATCTAATCAAAAAATGGGAAATAGACCTAAATAAATACTTTTTGAAAGAAGACATAAGTAAGGCCAAGAAACATATGAAAACATGCTCAAAGTCACTAATATCCAAGAGATGCAAATCAAAACGATAATGCAGTACCATTTCACACCTGTCAGAATGGCTATCATCAACAAACAAGTGCTAGCGAGGATGCAGAGAAAAAGGAACCCTCATGCACCCTGGTAGGGATGCAGACTGGTGCAGCCACTGTGGAGAACAGCATGGAGTTTCCTCAAAAAACTAAAAATGGAACTGCCATTTGACCCAGTGATCCCACTTCTAGGAATATATCCCAAGAAAACAGAACACCAATCAGAAAGGATATATGCACCCCTATGTTCATAGCAGCACAATTCACCATGGCTAAGATTTGGAAACAGCCTAAGAGCCCATCAGCAGATGAGAGGATTAAAAAATGTGGCACAGCCCTAAGCAGTTTGGCTTGGTGAATAGAGCATTGACCTGTAGACTGAAGGGTCCCAGGTTCGATTCCAGTCAAGGGCATGTACCTGGGTTGCGGGCACATCCCCAGAGGGGGGTGTGCAGGGGGCAGCTGATTGATGTTTCTCTCTCATCAATGTTTCTAACTCTCTATCTCTCTCCCTTCCTCTCTGTAAAAAAAATCAATAAAATATATTTTTTAAAAAAATCAATAAAATATAATTTAAAAAAAAAACAGGTGGTACATTTACACAATGGAATACTACACTGCTGTTAAAAAGAAGGAATTCTTACTATTTGCAACAGCATGGATGGAGCTGGAGAGCATTATGCTAAGCATAATAAGCCAGTCAGAGAAAGATAAATATCACTCATTTATCTAATCTAATAAAAGAGAAACATGGTAATTAGCGTACGACCGCTACCCTTCCCATTGGCTAATCAGCATATCCTTATGCAAACTAACTGCCAGCCAAGTTGGCAGTTAACCGCCAACAAAGATGGCGGCTAATTTGCATATTGAAGGCAGGTTAGGACAGCCATAAGCCACCATCCAGGCCCCCTGTTTGCCATGGGGTCTGCCGGGGGCTGGGGCCAAGGCAAGCGGTGCTGATCACTGCACTGGAGCCCTCCCCTGCCCACCGGAGACACAGGGCCCACCCCCATGTGCGATTTGGGTCGGGTGGGGGTTGGGGCCAAGGAAAGCGGGTGCCGATTGCTTCGCCTGCCTACCAGAGACAAGACACAACACTGGTCCGGCGGGGGCTGGGGCAAAGGCAAGCAGTGCTGATGCCTCCCCGGAGCCCTGCTTGCCCACTGCAGACGTGTCCCAATGGATCCGGGGGCGGGCGGGGACTGGGGCAATGCAATCTGTGCAGATGCCTCGCAGGAAGCCTCGCCTGCCCACCGGAAACACATCCCAATGCGATCTGGGGGCGGGTGGGGGCTGGGGCAAGGCAAGCGGTGCAGATGCCTCCCTGGAGCCCTCACTTGCCCACTGGAAACATCCCAATGCAATCTGGGGGCCGGCGGGGGCTGGGGCAAGGCAAGCAGTGCCCATTGCCTCGCCGGAGCCCTTGCCCGCCCACCGGAGACACGTGCCAATGCGCATGGGCTGGGGCGAAGGCAAGCAATGCGGCTCCCCTCTCCAGAGCCCAAGCCCGCCCTCCGGAGACCCATCCCAATGCGATCTGGGGGCAGGCGGGGGCTGGGGCAAATGCAAGCGGTGCAGATGCCTCGCCGGAGCCCTTGCTTGCCCACCGGTGGGCGGGCAAGGGCTCCAGCGACGCAATGGGTACCACTTGCCTTGCCCCAGCCCTGGCCCGCCCCCAGATTGCATTGGGATGTTTCCGGTGGGCAAGTGAGGGCTCCAGCGAGGCATCTGCACCAATTGCATTGCCCCAGCCCCCGCCCGCCCCCAGATTGCATTGGGACGTGTCTCCGGTGGGCAGGTGAGGGCTCGGGTGTGGCGATCCGCACCGCTTGCCTTCGCCCCAGCTGACCCTCATTAGCACGTGTCTCCGGTGGGCGGGCAAGGGCTCTGGCGAGGCGATCTGCATCTCGCATCCCTCCCTGATTGACCACTATGATTCCAAGCCAGTAAGGGCTGCCTTCAGGACGGTGCTCCATGTCCCTCACCCCTTCAGGACAGTGCTCCACGTCCCTCACCCCCACCCCATGCCCGAGAGCAGTGCTGGGCAGGGTCACCCAGGAGTTTGGGAATGCAGCAGGAGACATGTCTCAATGTGATCAGGGGGCGGGCGGGTGCTGGGGAGAATGCAAGCGGTGCAGATTGCCTTGCCAGAGCCCTCACCCACCCACCGGAGACACGGGGCCCACTGGGAGAGAGAGAGAGAGAGAGAGAGAGAGAGAGAGGAATTTTGCATCCCGCATCCCTCCCTGATTGACCAGCACGAGGGGCTGGCACAACGTGGGCTGCCTTCATGCCTTCAGAATAGTGGATGGTGGCCCAGTGGAGAGCGGTTTCTCCATGCATGATGCCCAGGGATGGCTGTGAGCTGCTGCAACCCCGCCCCACGCTTCAGGGTGGGGGAGAAGGCTCACAGCCACCAGCCCTCTAGGCTGCACCTCCTGTGCCTCAGCCTGCCAGGTTGGCAGGGTCCAGAGCAGGTGAGCTGCTCCCTTCCCCCAGTGGTAGAACAGGGAGGAGAGCACTGGGTGCAGGGAGGGGACTTCAACTGGGATCCTCCTGGTGTGGGGAAGGGGCCCGGCCTGGGCCCAGTGGGGAGCTTAGGAAGTCTGGCTAAGCAGGCGCTGGTTCATACCAACTCTTACTCTGCCATCTTCCTCCAGCTCTTCAAGCTAGCCCCACTGCCCGACCTGTCCAGGGCAACGGGCTCTGGGTGACCTCCCTGAGCTCAGACTGTGGACCCAGAGACCTCAAGAAAGAGTGCAGGGGCCGGTGCAGAAGTATCAGGGCAGAGTTGCTTCGGTGTCTCAGTGAAGTTTGCAACTGACCCATGGTGGAAGCCCCAGAGGGGAAAGGCCAGGAAGCATGAATTGCCAGCACTTTAGCCACTTGAAAACAGCTCCACTTGGAATATGAGGCATTTATATGTTCAGCTGAGAAGTGAGAGGGCTGAACTCCACCATCGCTGGGCTCCTGTCAGTCCGAGGCCCACCGTGACAAGGAAAGAACAGAGTGAGGGGCCTGGAGGAAGGGAGGACAATTGAAGAAAACCATGTCTAGACTTTCCCTAGCCCTCTCCTTCTTTCTGCTGCCTACAAGAGCCCCAGGGCCAGCCACAGTTCTGTCTCCACCTTTAGTCCCCTATTCTCCAACCACAGAGGAAAGAAATAAGGAAGGAGTCTGTGCTGCTGTCAGAAAGTATCTATATACCTGATCGGCCAATTGCCTTCCACAGAGCAAGGCCAGACTGTGGCTTAGGCCCACTCCCCACAGGGACATCAGTAGGACATCCTGTGAGGGCTCCCAGACTTTTAGAGGGGGCAGGATGGGCTGAGGGATACCCCCCGAGTGCACAAATTTTTGTGCACCGGGCCACTAGTTCTATATAATAAAAGAGAAACATGTAAATTGACCGTCCCTCCGCTACACTCACCAGCCAATCAGGAATGAGTATGCAAATTAACTCAACAAAGATGGCAGGCCGGTGGGCAGTGCTCAGAGGCAAGAAGTGGCCTGGGTGGGGTGGGATGCCTGGCCTCAGCCCCAACCCGTCCGCTCTGGGCAGGTAAGCAGTTCGCACCGGCGTCCTACCCTGCCCAGGCCATTCCGGGCCTGTGGGCAGCATGCAGGGAGAGTCTCTGGGCCGGGGAGGCAGGCTGGCGGAGGGCAGCCTATACTCCCCACATGGTGGCAGTTGCAGCCATGAACACGCCAAGCGGAGCCTGCAGGCCGAGCTGAAGTAGCACCTGCAGGCCATCAGTGTCGAGTAGTGGCTGAGCAAGGCCCAGAAGGTGCGCAATTGCAGGGACAGTCACCATGGCAGGCCAGATTGACGTCCTCCTGGCTGCACCACGGAGGTTTGCGGATCTGCGAAGCCACAGGCCCCCGGTGTGCACATCCTCTTCTCCCCCCGTGGCATGCGAACATCCCCCTGCGTGCTGTCACCCTCGCTTGCCTGCAACAGTCTCGGACCAAGCCGCGTGCAAGTTCCCCCCATCCCTCCACCGCACTTCCATCAACCCCAGCATGACTACGTCCCTCACAGGACATGCACACGTCCCCTCCGGCACGCTCATGTCCTTTGGAGAGTGTCTGGGTGTTCTGGGTGCTGAGGGTGGGCACCTGTGAGATGACAGTGAGAGAGCAGAGTGGTGATGCTCTGTTCCTGCAGAGGCCAGGGCAGCAACGAGATCACCTCCGTGGGGCTAATGCAGGTGCTGAGGCAGGAGCAGGTGCAGACAGGCACACCTGGTGGGTGCGGGTGGCCCTCGCTGAGGTACCTTCGGTCAACATTCAAGATCAGGAACCCAGAGGAGGCGAGTTCCGTCCTCTCAGTGAAATGGTGGGATAGTCGGGGCGACTGCAGAGGAGGAATGTGCACTTTGGTGCCAGCACCCATGAGCGAAGGCTGCCCTGACTGAGCCTCACTCATGAGGGGCCTAGCACACCCCTGTTGGGCAGCGGGTGACAGGACTTGCTTTTCCGAGTTAATGAGAGAAAACACTGATTCTCCCGCTGCCCGCAAAGGTGGAAAATGAAGTGGGGAGACATGCGGGGAGTGAGCGAGGTTCCCTGTCTGGGGGTTCCAAATCCACTGTTAGTTCCTTTCACCGCTGACTAGAGATATACAGGGTGTCCCCCCAAAATGTATACACACTTTGAATACCTACTAATTGCAACGGGTTTAAGCATGAAAAGAAAGAAACAACAATGGAGCTGTCATCTGTTAAAAGTGCGGGTACAAACAGGCAGTTGGACATTCCCAGAGGGGTCCAGGATTGGAGAGGGTGCAGGACAGACTGAGGGGCCCTCTTCCCCCACCCCACCCCCATGCATGAATTTCGTGCACTGGGCCTCTAATGGAATATACTGAACAACATAAACTGATTAACAAAAACAGATCCAGAGACAGAGAAGCATTGATCAGACTGTCAAACCTTAGAGGGAAGGTAGGGGAGGGTGGGGGTAAGGGAGAGAGATCAACCAAAGGACTTGTATGCATGCATATAAGCCTAACCAATGGACACAGACAACAGGGGGGTGAGGGCATGAGTGGGGGAGTGGGGGGGGGGGGGGCATGGAGGGATAAGGACACATATGTAATACCTTAATCCAGCCATGGGCAAACTACGGCCCACGGGCCGGATCCGGCCCATTTGAAATGAATAAAACTAAAAAAAAAAGACCGTACCCTTTTATGTAATGATGTTTACTTTGAATTTATATTAGTTCACACAAACACTCCATCCATGCTTTTGTTCCGGCCCTCCGGTCCAGTTTAAGAACCCATTGTGGCCCTCGAGTCAAAAAGTTTGCCCACCCCTGCCTTAATCAATAAAGAAAAGAAAAGAAGTGATTTAAAAAAGAGATAAAATGAATTTTTTAATAAGTGGTCTTTACGCAACTGATAATATCTAGATGAAAACCAATGAAACAAAATAAAATCAGTTAGAGCTCTGTATCTTTTTTTACTCCAGAATACTAAATCCCAGACTTAGCAAAGATTTAGACATGACACTAAATGTAAATACACAAAAGTCTTCATTTAGGAAAATCTGTTCTAACCATCACCCCAAATTCCAAGGCTAAAATCAGCATTGATAAAAAGAATGAATATCAGCAATCTGTGGATGTGAAAACATTATGAAAGAAGTCCAAGATAAACAGCAACTTGTGATAAATGAGATGTTACAAAAAGCTGATTTTCTTAACAAGCAAAGAACTTCAAAATCGGTAAAATAAGAATAAAGAAAATTAGTAAACAATGGTCTACACATACATTAAAGTGGCTTTTATACCTATGTTCTATGCTCCATTATACACATCTGAAGAAAAATATTAATTTAAAATATGAATTATAGTTTTTAAGCATTCAGAAGGGTAAAAATAAAAAAGTTCCATTTGGTAAAAATATAGAAAAATAGGAACTGTTAACACATTTTGGGTGAAATATTCTACAGCATCTACTTATGAAACCAATGCTTGTATCATTGACCTTTAATTTGTTAAAACATACCTAAATATTGACTATTAAAAAATATTAGCCATAGTCCATCAAAAAAGTGATTTTATAACTACATCCATATGTGATTGCTTGTGGGAAAGAGATTTTGGATTTCAGATTGGGGGGCGGGGGCGGGGGGGAAGAGACTCATCAAAAAGACATGTCGTTGTATTCCTCTTCTGGAAGTTTGATATTTTACTAAGTGCATTACTTTTCAACACACACACACACACACACACACATACACACACATATTTAAGATAATGCTGGTAAAGAAATATGATCCAGAAGGAAAGTGAAGAGTGGAAAGTATAATAAAATCAAGAGTGAAATGGATTTAGATAATATATGAAAAGTTATTCTTTGAAGTCTGTCAATTTGCAAGCCCTGTGACACAAATAAGCCTTTAATGTGATGATGACTGCATGGCCATTTATACAAATTGGTGGTGATAAGATTACGAACAAAAATCAATTTCTAAAAGAAACACCACCATTTGTGCTCCTGAGATCTTTCAGTTGGAGTAGATGTTATGTAATACACTTAACTAGATCCTTACAGTAGAAAGTGACACGGTTTACAGAAAGTTCTTTTTTTATATAATGTTATTATTCTAAAGTTTTTCTCAGAAAATTTAAAAAATATTATTTTGTAGAGGAATACTATGGTGGATTTCAGGCTTTCTGACTGTAGGGCTTATTCCAGCAATACAATTTAGAATAATCGTCCATGGGTATTATTTTTCTCCACTGAAGAACTGAGCAGCAGTAAATTCGATACTATAGTCCCTGACAATTACTTGGAATATAGCAATTCTGTTTTCTAGGTAAACGCAGAGCTGCACAAATCAGCAAAACTGGGGATAGGAGAATGATTTGTTTATGAAAACTAAAGAGCCACTAGGACATATATCTCAATGAAAGGCAATGAAAATGCCATTCTACATTTGTATCATGGACGGGTTGTGCAGTTTATAAAGCTCTCTAACATAAATTGACACTTTATTTTTGACTGGAGCAACAACTCTGAGTAGCAAGGGAAGCTATTATTATGGATAAAGAAATTGACTGTGTGTGATTTGTTCAATATTATAGGGACAGGTAAGTGGCATAGCCAGCTGTAAATGCTAGACTTTTGGTATTATATCTGGGCTCTTTCCCTCACATCTAGTTTATAATCCATCAAAATGACTGATTTTATAATTAGATCCATATATAATTGCTTGTGGGAAAGAGATTTCAGATTTAGAATTTTGTATGTGAGTATGAGTATCTGTATTCATACTCACATACAAAATAATAATATATTATAATAGTATAACAAAAATAATAAATTTATATTATAAAATAACATAAACATATAAAATACATATGTTTTCATATTCTAGGATATTCTTTTTTTGCAGTTTATTTTTTCCAACTCTAAATCTGATTAATTCTCTTATGCTTTCTAAGAATCTTTTTTTGTTTTTTACTTGGCTGGGATTTTGAACACAAAAAAAGCTACAGCTGGGAAAGGATATGGGGTCAGGAGATAATACCCACACCCACCCACCCCCATCCCTCATATGAACACATGTACAAACATATGTAAGGATAGAGCATATATGATTGCTGATGAAGACAAAGGGAGCCACTGGGGATTGAGAAGAGAAATGATGCATAATGCAAAGCTAGAGAGAGTTCAGAGAAGAAATGGGAGGTTCAGCCAGGGAGGAGAAATTTTTTTTTACTGTATTTTTATTGATTTCTGAGAGGAAGGGAGAGGGAGAGAGAGATAGAAACATCAATGATGAGAGAGAATCATTGATCATCTGCCTCCTACACGCCCCACATGTGGGGGAGCAAGCCCTCAATCCGGGCATGTGCCCTGACCAGGAATCAAACCATGACCTCCTGGTTCATAGGTCAACGCTCAACCACTGAGCCATTCCGGCCGGCACGGAGAGATTTTTTTTTTTAACTACCTTAGGAGAGAAAAGAAGATGGGCAGAAGTAACAGTAGAGAACTTTGGCCAGTAGGTCCTTACTCTGCTTTCTTTAAAGGCCTGGACCAAGGCAACATTTGGATTATATTGAATCACAAGGTTATGACAATACATTGTATTTCATGCTATAAGATATTGAAATAATTATTAATATACCTTTGTATATATTATATATAAAATTTTATTAGTACCAAGGAAGATGTAATCAAAATGTTTGCTTTAGCTTTTAAGTTTTAATAAATTTATCTGAGAGATAAGAAGGCAATCACTAAGCCTATAGATTCCTTAGTGATATAAACATCTGATAGAGAAAGAGAAAATTAAATGTCTGGAAGCATGGGGTAAATTGTTCAGCCTATACATTATAGGCTGAGTTTTACTGTGAACATGTGTGTGCTTGTTTTATCCTCACAACTGCATGGCAAACTTCTTAAGAGTGAAAACCTTCTTTTCCATTTCTTTATCTTCTATGATATATTGCTTTAGCTATTACCAGTATCATGTACAGCTTTTTAAATTCTAACATTAAATTATTTTTCATATATAAGTATACAAAAAGCTTATATTTGCTTATTTTTTAATCATATAGGTATAGAGTGAAATGCCAAATTACAGTGGCTCTGACACTTACAAATTAAGTGAGAAGGTTACTGAACCTAAAATAGTTTTAATAATAATTATCCCATGACATTTTCATGAAGGTTAAATTAAATAATTCATATAAAGCACTTGTACAATGTGTGGCACATGGCCAACTTGCCATAAATGTGAGCAAACATCATTAGTGTCATCATCATTAATTGATTTCCTTGACTAAAGGAAGAAATCATGCATTGTCTTTATAAACACTGGAGAGGAGAATATTCTGGTCTCAAAATACTGGATCTCATCTAAACAATGCTGTAGTTTAATGGATAATTTTCAAAGCAGCTACTTTGATATACTTCCTAGCTTTGAAATTAACTATACTCTTTCAAGGAAAGATACAATTGAGAAGGCATATGTCAGGTTTAATTTCATGATTTGACCCACAAAATGTCCACATCTGTCTAAAAATGGACTAGGGTTTCCTGTGAATGTCATAGCATTCTCCAAACGTAGATATATCTTAGCTCAAAATTGCTTTTCACAATTCTTACATTCAGGACATGACTGAAATAAGGATCAATTCAGACTCTAGTCTCTCGGCAGATAAATAAATGAGGGCATTACCTTCAAGGCAGGTGGAGCTCTTAATGGATGGACAAGCTGAATACATAAACATACATGAAAGACCAATTATGAGTACACATCCAAAATCCCTTTGTCACATCATCTGATGCCAAAAATTCCTTTTGTGAAGGAATTTTATTTGAGGTTTTAATGGCATTTGTAGGTTTGTTTCCTCTTGTTATTGTCTAAAGAGTAATGTGATACAAATTCCTGTCCTTTGGATTCAAAGCAACTAACTAATCTTGTGCAGATACGTGTTTTTCAGGTTATTAATAACTTGTTATCAGAAAAAATATTATCAGTAGCACATGACAAAATTCCAAATAAATTCATTATTCTGGCATTTAGAAAATTATGGATTGATGTAATGGAAAGAAATCATTTAAGAAAAATTTCTCAGCTCTAAATTCTTACTATGCCATAGATGTAGGAGATAATGATCAGATCTAGCAGAATAGACACGGGTCACTTTTTAAATAAAAATGACCACCAGTATGCAAATAGATATCTATCTATCATATATCCATATCTATATTTACAACTATGTATCTCTATAGCTATCCATCCACCCATTCAACCATCCATCCATCATCTGGGTAAAATTTAGTCAATTTCAAAATGAGAAGAAAACTGAAGTTAATATAAGCATATACCCATTACTAGAGGCCTAGTGCACAAAATTCATGCACAGGTAGGGTTCCTAGCAACTGCTGGCCACCGGCCGGGGCCTCCCTTCACACCCGCCTTAGCCTGGGGTCGCCCTCTCACCTGCGCCACCATCCCACCACGGCCCCGCTCTTTTTGGGGCCCATCAGGGCCAGCAGAGCCTCCACTGCTGCCTGCTGCCAGCGCGGCATCACCAAGCCCGCCATGTTCTGCACTGCCCCTTGGTGGTCAGCGCATGTCTAACTCCCAGTTTGTTGAATTTCCACCTGTAAGGGCAATTTGCATATTAGCCTTTTATTATAGAGGATACTTTCAGTGTTATCTCCTGGGCACCCCATACAGGAAGAGGCACAGGTACATGTTTAACAGGTAAATAGGAAATGACTAATTTATTCTTAACGCAACTTCAAACAATCCTTTTGCAAGCTTTCATTTCTGTTTCCAATGAGAGCAGACCATTTGATGTCATGTTGGGTTCTTAAACTAATAGACATTTCTTCTCATCTAATGCTAGGCATCATAAAGGAATTGGCTCAAAAAAAAAGAACATTCAGTTGATCCTGGGAGTGAAATAACAAAACACAACTGACTCACATTACCATTATTACGTAATCATTAACCAGTTCATAATTTTCCTCATTTTTGCAGAATGCAGTAAATTCTAAGATCTTCAGCAACCTAAAACATTTATTTGATAAAAGCACAAACCTAGACAAGTAGTTGAAAAACACTGAAATAAAAGTGTGTGTGTATTTTTTAATAAAGTGAGATCCATTCTGGCACCTGGATATGAAAGGTAAAGACATATGTGCCTTCCCTTTATGCTCCGGCAGATAGCAAAGGAATTAATGCCGGTGTCTTAGCCTGGGCCATGCAATTAGTGTATTTGGAAATGCCATCCTGGGGAGCATGTATGAAGAATGAGGGAATAAGAGGAAAGAAGGGAAACCAATCCAAGTTGTGTTTTCACCGTAGACACCATATTGAGGAACAGATGTGTGATCTTATGGGACTCAGGAAGACCCTTAGAGAGAAATACAGTCTGTAGGATATGAACTGAGATGCTGTTATGTTGCACCTGTGATAAGCTGTTTGATGCCCATGTGGAACAGGCCACCACAATACATAGTGGCTGGTGTAAAAGATGGACATATTAAATGGTCCATAAAAGTGAGTTAGAAAAAAATTCAAATAAACAAGCAGAATTTTTTCAGGATGCTAGACTGAAACTATGGTCTAACTAATAAGCCTGAATGACAAATATACAGTTTCTTTATATTATGAAAAATAAAATTTCTCTTGGCATTTTATAATAACAGCTTGAAAATTTGACAGTTCTTTTATTAGAAACATTTTAAAGATATATTTTTATTAATTTCAAAGGGGAAGAAAGAGGGAGAGAGAGATAGAAACATCAATGATGAGAGGGAATCATTGATCAGCTGACTCCTCCACGCCCTCTACAGATCCAGCCCCAAATGTGGGATGTGCCCTGACCAAGGAATTGAACTGTGACCTCCTGGTTCACAGGTCAATCAATGCTCAACCCCTGAGCCACACACTGGCGAACTACTGGAAACATTTTAAAAAGAAATCCCTCTCTGCTATATAGGAAAGACATACTAACGAACACATACCTAATCTTTGAAAAATTGCCACTGCTATTTTAAATCAGATTTGAGTGAAGAATTGTTGAGCTTCCTCTAAATTGCTTCTGTAGTGTGTATGTGTTCAAGAAGAGTAGAACACTGCCTTCAATTGCATTTTTCCTTACATAATCAAGCTGTCTAATCACCTTAGCATCCTGATTAAAAGTTAATCAGGCACTTGAAAATTCTTTTTAAAAAACTAATTGTATGCACACAAAGTCCTCATTAGGAAGTTCTACACGTCATACAAAGAATCCTTTACCTTACTTTATCTCTTGAAAAACAATTATCTTATTTTCATGATTTTAATTGCTGCAATTTCCACCCCAAATTCCACTAAATTTTCAGTGAACAAATTCATAGTTAATGTCATGTATTTTACTTTAAAATGCCTGCTTCCTAAAGCAATTGAGACTAGGGTACAGTGGAAAGAACACTGGCCTGGGCATCAAGGGACTTGAGTTCTAAACTGAGCCCTGCCAGCAACCAGGTGCCTACAGGTGGGAAGGCTGGTTTCGTTAGCCCTCTCAGCCTTGCCACCTACTTACCAGTCAACAACTAAGTAAACTGCTGGCTCTAGAAGCCAACTTTGGAGCCAGGCTGATCGCCTTCTGATTTTAGCTCCAGCAATGAATGACTCTGAGATTTGGGGAAGTCATTTAACTCCTGAGTCTCAGTTCCATAATTACTATTAGTAAAAATTAAAAACACTGATTCAGAGTTTTCTGAGAATGAACTGAAATAACCTATGTAAAGCATTTAGCATAGAGGGTGGCCCATTATAAACAGTATTAAATATTTCTTATTTTCCCTTTTGCACAATGCGGAGCAAGAACCCACTGGCCAAAGTCCTCTGCATGTGCTAAGTACTGGATGTCTCTCCTCCATCAAAGGCTGGCCTTGAAGTTTCCCTGCCTTCTCTGAATCTTTTCTTGCTTTGTCTCTCCAAAGAGGTTTACACATAGATACCCAAAGCTCACTTTTTCTCTTATCAGCACAGACATTAGCTCCATTGCTCTAGACTTACATGTGTGTGAGTGTATGTGTGAACATGTATACGTGTGGGTGAGTGTATGCTCCTCGACTTTATCTCTCATTCACTCTTCAGCCCATATGTCAGCCTTCTTTTATACTACTTCATGAAAACTTCTCTTTTCAGGGTCATGAACAATTCCCATGATGTAATCCAGCACAGACTTTTATGTCATCTTACTGACCTCTCAACATCATGCAGCAGAACTGATCCCTCACTTTGCCTTAGAACACTCTCCCATCTTAGTTCCCTGTCTCTTTGTCTTCCTGAGTTTCCTCCTATTACTGGTTCACTGAGTGCCAGTCTCTTTGCTGATTTCATCTTTCTACCCACCTTTCACTGGTGGAGTTAGCCAGGGCTCAGTCCTGATTCATCTTCCCTCAAAAAATATATCATCTATCCTCATGGATTTATTTATTTAGTTAGTTAGTTAGTTAGTTAGTGTGTGTGTGTGTGTGTGTGTGTGTGTGTGTGTGTGTGTTTGTGTGTTAATCCTCACCCAAGGATAGAGGATATTTTTTTCCATTGATTTTTTTAAGAGAGAGTGGAAGGGAGGGGGAGAGACACAGAGAGAGAGAAACATGGATGTAAGAGAGACACACTGATTAGTTGACTCCTGCATGTGCCCAACTCAGGATGAGGATTGAGCCTGCAACTGAGGTACATGCCCTTGACCGAAATCGAACCCAGGACCTTTCAGTCTATGGGCAGATGCTCTACACACGAAGCCAAACCAGCTAGGGCTATCCTCATGGTTTAAGCATCACTTAATGCTATTTATGCACAACTTTTAAAACACAGGTGATAGATGCTGGCTAGATAAATATATGTAGATTGTTACTTTGGCATACAACTGAGCAGGTGTACCAGTAAATCCTAGTTCTGCAACTTACTAGCTGCACATCTTTGGACAAATCATGAAACCTCTCTGTGCCTTACTTTGTTTCATAGGTTTATTGGAAGTATAATCAATGTTGAGTCCTTTAAAATGTGTCTGGCACATAGTAAATGCTATATAAATATTTAAAATCTTGCTATTTTTACAGTAATAGATTGTCACTCCCTTACTTAAAACCCTTCTTAGAATAAAATATAGCATCTTTAGGTTAGCTTAGAAGGCCCTGCATCATCTGACATGAGATTTTCCCTCAATCTTAATTCATATTCCTCTACCCCCTCTTTTTCATTATCTTCCATCTTTCTTGTCTCAGGGATTTCACACTTATGCACCTACCCTGCGTTTCATAGGCAGTTCCTTCACACCCTTTAGTATTAAGTGGAAGCATGTCTTCTTTTTCTTATATAATACCCATGGTTACATGCCAGAGTCCATTCATTGTCTTCACTAGCTGAGTTTAGACAGAGACCTCCCAAAAGCTAGTAGCCCTTGAAAGTCCTAGCAAAGGTCAGGGCTGTGAACCACCCAGTTAATTAAGACACCACCCAGTTAATCTAGCTAAAGCATCATCCCCACCTTAGTTCACTTAATTCCTTAGATACTTGTGTAGATCCTTGTTGATTATTGTTGATCAGATACCCTGCCTATTTCTGGAAATCATCTACTGATGAGCTAATCAGATACTTTGTCTATTCCTGGAAATTGTCTGCTGATCTGTGTGTCATTGAAACCTCCTTACCCTAAAGGCTACCCCGACCTCAATAAAAGATCGGACTGGCCTGAGCTTAGGTGGAAGTCCTTCGGGACTTGACCGCCTGGTCCCCCGATATTGCAAAATTATCTCGTGTCTTTTTCTCTCATTCAGATACCGAACCCTACTCCACGCAGAACGTGGAGGGAGTCTTACTCGACAGTTCCATCTCTGGGGTTGCTCCCCACTTTTCCTACCTCCATTTTCTACCTTGACCCTTCTTTGTTTTTTCAAAGCAATTATCACAGTATCATAGCTAATGTTTATAGTTTTGTGTTTCTCTGCTAGAATGTAAGGTATGACTCTTGCTCATATTTATGTTCTCTGTGGCATTTTTACACAGGAATAACAGGTGCTCAATAAATATGACTGATTTAATTAAAGTCTTAGGCTCTTTCCCTGTTGTCAGATGCAGACCTGATATTATGAGAGGATTATAATCTCCGTCACTGAAAGTCAAATTTACCCAGCTGAACCCTGAAGGAAGAGAAGTATTCTGCTGGTGAGATGGCAGGGGAAGGGTGTCTCTGTCTAAGGTGACGGGACTGTGAAGGCTGAACACTAGAAAGAAAGTAGAGAACTCAGGCATATGAAAGTAGGTCAGGATGGCTGAAACTTAGATTATATCAGGGAGAGAAGTGGTGGAGTGCCGGGAGCCGGTCCATCCTTGCTGCTTGACACAGTTGCTGCAGGAAAGAAACATATGCACAGCATATGTTTCAAGGGACCTGGCGTATATGGCATACTGTTCTTAATATGTTTGCTCCCCTTCTTGGCGCTATGTGTTTTAACCAAGGTCACCTCTCCAAGAAAGGTTGTTTCCCCAGGTAGGGATTTTCCCCTGAAGTTAGGGAGGGAATAAAACCCCTTAACTAAGTGTCAGGCAGGTAGTTAATCACTTTAACTACGAACAATCAGGCTTAAGCTACATAATCTTTATTCCCTTGAATGGAGATAAGGAAGGCCTTAACTTTTGGAATAGAAATTGATAGGATTAAAATCAACTGGTATAAATACAGATGTAACAAGACAACAGGAGACAGAACCTAGAGACAGAACCTAGCGAGAGAACATGGCAAAAGATCCTGGACAGAACCTGGCTACAGAACTTGGCTGTAGAACCTAGACAGAAAATGGCAGGAGAACCTAGACAGAACCTGGCTGAAGAACCTGACTAGAACTTGGCTGGAGAACCTAACCAGAACTTCGATGGAGATCCTGACCAGAACTTCGCTGGAGATCCTGACCAGAACTTCGCTGGAGATCCTGGCTAGAGATCCTGGCTAGACTGCTGATCAACTGAAGGCCGTCTCCGTGTCATTCCTTCATCGCCGACTCCGTCCACACCTTTGGAGACCCCTGAACCTGCTGGGGCTGGACCCCAGCAGTGGAGATGTAGTCTATAGAAGTTAACAGGACTCAGCTATTGAAGTGGCTTTTCGTACATGTTAAGATTTTGCATTTTATCCTAAGACTAGAGGCCCGATGCACGAAATTCGTACATGGATAGGGTCCCTAGGCCTGGTCAGTGATCAGGGCCAATCTGTGGGGTAACTGGTGGGGCGGTGGGGGGGGGGGGAGATGGGGAGGCTCCCACTGGCACCCTCCTTGGCTGGCCTGGCACTGCCTGATTGCTGGCTGGCCCCACCCCCTGATTGCCCTGCTGCTGCCGCCAGTAGCCTCCCTCTGTGGGGTGACCCGTGGAGCGATTGGGGGGTCCCCACTGGCACCCGCCTTGGCTGGCCTGGGGTCTGCTGGCTGGGGGCAGCTCTTGCATTGAGCGTCTGCCCTCTAGTGCTCAGCGCACGTTATAGTGACCAGTCGTTCCACTGGTGATTTGCATAATAGGCTTTTATTATATAGGATAATTTGGAACCCTTTAGCTGAGAGAGCTTTTTTCAGATTTGTAAATCCAAGAGAAAAGACAGTCTATGAACTTTCTTCTGGAGTAGAAGGCAAGAATATAGACATCACTGAATTTATTTTGGATATCACCACAATTTTTATGACGGCAGCATAACCTCAAATGCTCACACATGTGCATGTGCACACACACACACACACACACACATTCCTATAGAATTCCTCTTACAAACTCACTTAGGATACTTATGTGCTATTAGCTTATTAAAAATCATGTTTACATGTTAGTTACCCAACCCTACAATAATTTCAGAATATTTTAGCAAAAGAAATATTGAACTGTTCCTAGAGATATTATGCTTCGCTACAATTCTACATAAAAGGACGCACAATTCTACAGCTGTATTAACACTCAATGGTGTGACACCTGTGATTAATCATGGCAATCTGCCAAAGAACAAGAGTTTGCTCTAAGGTAATAAAGAAAAATATTTTGTTTGCCCATTAGAATGCTCCCTTGTTACAAAAAATTCAAAAGTTAGTGTTACAGCATGAAGGAATTAGACAGACATTACAGATCATTGGACCCAACCTCATTTCCACAGAGAAGATAACTGAGGTCTCAGGAATGAAAGTAACTTACTTGTAAATTGTTTCATATCTTCCGCTTGGGTACAGAAAAGAAAGCTTTGCAAGCTCTGAGGGATTCCCCTCAACTGCCCAGACTCACTGCATGAAACAACCTACCTACCACCTCGTGGTGTTTCTGTGACTTTTGCTAAATTACACACAACAGCCCTGAGCACTTCTGCACATAACCCATCCTTGCTAAATAATGGAGCTATTCCTCTGATCTTAGAATCCCTTTGTAATATAATCAAAATAAATGAGACCACAGCTTCCTTCTATAATAAAATACTCTTTTCAATTGCGATGGATCCACTACAACAGCAAAATAGCAGTTGCTTCCCAGACAAGAGATGAGGTGACTCACAACCTCTGCTGCCCTCATCTTAGTGAGGTGTTAGATACATAAAGCACCTGCATGTTCTCACCTGTGGACACATCACTTCCACAGCCCCAGGATACAGGAGATAACCATTATCTTCCTTTCACTCATGTGCAGAGTGTTTCTTAAGGTGAAATCACTTCAAAGTCAGTTTAAGTTTAGTGATTAACTGAAGCATCATTATGGTAGACTGCCTTCTTTAAAAGTATATAAAAAAGACCACTCGTTTAAAACTGCTAACACTCTTTAGAATAATAAATTCTGTTCAACAATCTTTAGCCTGCTGTTATCAAACTCTGTACACATTAATACTATCTTTTTCCAATGTTCACAAACCACCTGTAAGGATTTCTTTTGATCTTTCTTTCCTTACTCTCCACAGATCAGCAACCCTTCAACGGTATTCTTTTTCTCAAACTGAGCCTGAGGGTCTGATCTTTAGTCAAACAGTGTTCTAAAGAACTCAGTTTTGCTTACCTTGAATGAGATGTTATGAATGCCCTCCATCATTGCTGTTGGCTGTTGTTTTTGCAAATAAGGAAGCTTTTCAGGATGAGAGGAGGGAAAACATGGCAGGACTGTGTTCTGTGTGGAAGTTGCAACCATAGGCAGTGACCTGGAGAAATGTCACTTACGGTGGGCTCCTAAGATGTCATGCTTAGAAGCTTAAAGGAACATTGAAAATAAAATGTTTAAAGAATGTGTGTGTGTGTGTGTGTGTGTGTGTATGTGTGTATGTGTGTATGTGTTGGGATGAGGAGAGGTGTGCAAAGATCTAGTAAAGTTAAACAACCATGTAAGTCAACGTTCCGTATGAAACTGTGACTCCACATCCAGTTACAAACTCCATAAAGAACCTCTAACTATCTGCTGTAGTTGAAATGAATGAAACAAGAAAAATAAATCCATGCATTTATCCATTTCCTATTTTAATAATAATTATTTAATCTTTTTTCATGTTTAAATTAGAAATCAAAGAATCTCCTTTGTATTGACTTTCATCAGCTTATTACTTTAAAAGCAGATCCTACTGATGTTTCCCAAACACCTAAAGATAAGACAATAATAAGTCCTTCAAATCCTTAATTCATAGTTTCTAAATTTGTTGTTATAACTACATTTGGCTGTCATAAGCATTAAATGTTTCTATCACCTTGCTCAGTCATCCCCCCTCACCTACACTTCCTTTTTCCCCCATGAACATTTCTGAAACAGAATGAAACAACCTACTCACCACCTCCTGGTGTTTCTGTGCCTTTTGCTGAATTACATACAACAGCCCTGAGAACTTTGCACATCCCCATCCTTTCTAAATGATGGAGCCCATTCCTCTGATCTTAGAATCCCTTCTGTACTAGAATCATAATACATGAGACCACAGCAACACATAGTCAGAGCTGATATGAGGAAGTAAACACCCCTCCACCCCCCAAATAAAAAGGGAGGTACTTAGAGGCTACTTGGGCCTGGTGACACCTTGAGGCTATTGATTAGAAAACAATAGGGTCCTGAGCTAGAAAAACCTGCAGGGCTTTGTCAGCAGGAGGGTAAAAGTTGGAAATCTATCAGTTATGCCTGAGGAACCTGCATCCATTACAGTTAGTTTACAATGCCAGAATCTCCTGTGGAAAGTTTTCAAGCAACAATGTAGACTCTGAAGCAACCCATCTGATGTCAATAGATAGAGCCGCTCAGAAAATAAAATACCATTTAATTTTTCAAAACTGTGTCTCCCTGATTGAGACTTTTAGCTGAAGATGGTTGTTTTTTCTCATTTTAAATATACAGTTTAGTCCAGGAACCCATTTCTGACTCTGCTGTAAGAGTACGGATATTCATATAACCCTTGCCACTACATTGTGCAAAGATGAAAGCCATGCTCATACAAATAGAGAACACTAGAAACCCATTGGGAGACTGAAACAAAAAGTGGAAAAAGTACTAGTTTGGTGGTCACATATTTCTGTTTCTCAGTCACCCCTCCGCCAGCTACACACCCAAGAGGGAACGCCTGTTAGAATATAACATCGCCCAGCTGAAGTAGTTCAGTGGATGATCGTCGACCCATGAACCAGAAGGTCATGGTTAGATTCCCGGTCAGGGCACATGCCTGGCTTGCAGGCTCGATCCCCAGTGTGGGGCATTCAAGAGGCAGCCATTCAATGATTCACTCTCATCATTGATGTTTCTATCTCACTCACCCTCTCCCTTCTTCTCTGAAATAAATAAAAATATCTTTAAAAAAAAGAATATAACATCAACAAAACATATTGTAAAATAAGAGGAAGTTGGACAAAGGCATTGTGGATTATGTAAATTAATGCAATTATAAAATCTAATTTTATTTAAATAGGGATTAAATAGGGAGCAGAACTCCTTGGCATTTTTTTTCTGATGGAATCTCTAAGCATCATCTACATAAGTTTTACAGATTATGGGAGAGATTTATTATCATGATGCAGGGTCAAATGGCTCATGACCACAGACAGTTTTGAAAAGTGACCAATACCCTTCAGGACCATGAATATCTGATGTTAAATAATGCAGGCTGCCACCACGGGAGGGGGGGCGAGGCGGGGGGGGACTTCCTGGCTTGAATGAAACAAGACCTACAAGGTTGCTCCTGTGTTATTGGAACCCCATGCTGCTGAATGACATTTACTTTAGTTATCTAGCATGATTAGCATGACCCCTCATTGGTCAGCTAATTAGACATAAATCTATTAAACAAAAATAAATTTTTATGTACTTGGGATTGCTTAAATCAAGCTTTTGCATACTTAGATAATCATCTTATTTATAATGTAAAATACAGCCTCATTTCTTCTTTATGGGTAAAGGAGAAATGCAGATGGATAAAGAAAACAGCCAACAAGGCTTATTTGTTTTGATGTGCGTAGAATTTGAACAAAGCAAGAAAAAAAAATAAAATCTACAAGCACTTTCTTACTGTACTTATATTTAGAAATTGCACATGGCCTCTGAGGCCCAGTTTACAGTGTGCATTTGAGTATTCAACAAAACTGTCACATGTAGGCAGCTGTACAGTCTTGTACCTATTGCCTGCTACCCCATTCCATTGACCCTATCTCCAAATACAGATTTATGCCATTGATGTGCCTCATGTTTTTCTCCTTAACCCATGGAAGCCGTGCCACTTTTTACTTTACCAGAATAAGCTCAAAGGCACAGCTCAATTTCTTTCTCCTCCCTCATGAACTGAAATTGAATCTACAGAGAAAGAGACCAGGTTGCCTATTCAAGATAAGAGCATCACATGAAGCCTTAAAACACTAATAAAATAGGAACTGAAGAGTGAAATATACCTATAGCTACAATGATATTAACAATTACAATGCTTCATATTTAGATATTACCAAAGTATAACTCCATTTAAATCTTATAAAGCCCTGAGAAGTAGACCAAGCTATCAACAGTGCACTTATGTCTGCATAGAGAATCTAAAGCTTACAAGACAATAAGCTTACAAGGTCACATAACTAGTTAATAGGAGAAACTAGACAAGGACAGGTTTTTCTGACTCCTAACAGCGGACTTTTCCTCTATCTAAATGAGTAGTTACCAAAATGTGGAGCACAAGTGGTGAAGGGATGCAGGATTATTTCATCTAGTGTAAATATGCCTCAACCAGCACCAGGACTTAAAGGAAGAATGAGTATTCTCGACAAATATTCCCACCTGGTTTGGGTCATAGCACTGGAGGTACAGAAGTACCAGGTAGTGGCCACTCAACCCCCTCCCTCTCCTGTTAGGGTGGAGATTTAGAATCCTGGTTGGTTTTAATTTTGACTAAAATGACATTGGAAATTTTGCTCTAATAAATGTTTCTATTGTTTTGCATCTATTAAGAGCCAGTGTGGGAAAAAGAATACTACATTCTGCTAATAAGTTTGTGTTTTTAGTAACCAGAGCTCATCTCAGTTCACTGAAGGGTCACAGAGTTTTGTTTATTTTCCCCAAATCATAAATAAATGATTGATCCTAAGTGCCTCAGGTCTACCATGAAGCAAAGAAGCAATGCTGATGCTGACTTGGAATTTTAACAGAGGACGATAACTTGCTGCAAGCATTCTGAAAAACCCTGAATTGCCGATCTAGGAAACACATTCCAGAGTATGACCAGTTAATGGGATCCGGATTAATGACAGATTAAAGATTCAGAAGCTTGACAAATTGACCTGTAGCAGCCCGTCCAGTTTCAACAACCTTTGATCCTAACATCTGGTTCGAGCCCTTTCTCTACCGGCGTGGAGTGCAGGACCTGTGGCAGGTCTGATTCATGTGGGCAATATCAGCAACAATGCCCCCCCTCCGTGCTCTCTTTGCCTCGGGTCTCTGTTTGGACATTTTCCCGTTTCATTTCTAGCTTTGAAATCTTTCCTCCCCACCCATCCTTTATCATTCTAGCGTCCCAACGGATTGAAATAAGCACATCAGGCGACCAAGGCAGGCTTTAGTCACAGTGTCCGGATTCCTAACCACATTGTCCTGGCTTTCCACTGTGACCTGCCAAAGTGCTCCAAAACCCGGCCTCCTGCCCACAGGAGGGACATTACACTCCACCCCTGCCCCATCCGCCACTGTAGTGCTCCAGCATCGTCCAGCCACCCCTCCCCTTGCCTAGAAGGGGCTTTACACAAAGAAACACACAGCTCTCAAGGCACAAATGAGTGGTCATGCCTATCAGGCCTCTGAATGAACCCCACCGTCTTTATTGTCTTGTCCATGTCTTTTCCTCTGCACCTTGGGTTAATAGCCCCCTCCCAACAGCTCCTTGTAACAACTCTTGTGAGGACAGTGTCTTTCTTACTCATTTTTTAGAGGCAAAGCATTGCAGAGTTAGTAGTAGGCACCTGATAACTATGCTTTCATTTCAATTACCCACAAATGCTTCATGATATTATCACCTAGATATGGCTTATCTTTTAAAAAAAATTGATTTGAAAGAGGAAGACAGAGAGAGGGAGAGGGAGGGAGGGAAAGAGTGAGGGAGGGAGGGAGAGAGAGACAGAGAGAGAGAGAGAGAGACACCTGACTGGGGGATGGAACCCGCAACCTTGGCATATTGGGATGATGCTATAACCAACTGAGCTACCCGGCCAGGACGAAGGCTTGCTGTTTAGGCAAGTCCAGGGACTAGTGAGAGTCTGTATCTTACATATTGTCTGTTTCTCGTCCTCCTCTTTCTAAGCTAAACTACTAGGAAAGAGTTTCCCTTCACCTTTCAGTTTGTTTAGTATCTAAAGCAAAAGGCTGTTTTCTTTTGATTTCCCTTTGTTCACATAGCAATTAGAGGACATTTTGTGGAACTCTGGTGATAAAACTGTGATGTTAGAAATTGCTTATTGAAGGTGGGAGGAACAAATAACTGGTTCTGAGTCATCATGCTGGCCCTATCAATACCCAACGGTGTGACTTTTGCCATTTTGAACTTCTCAGGTTGTGTGTGTGTGTGTGTGTGTGTGTGTGTGAGAGTGAGTGTGTGTGTGTGTGTGTGAGAGAGAGTGAGTGTGTGTGTGTGTGTGTATGTGTGTGTGTGTGTGTGTGTGTGTTCTCTTCAGCACAGTAGCTAGTACTATAAAGGCAGTGGGAAAGCTCTATCTATCTCTGCCTATGCTCACTGGACTATTGAAATTGGGGAGAAATGTCAACATCACAGAGAATTCAAACAGTCTTATCAGGAGCTTTCAGCCAACCTCCTATAATTAATCCAAAAGGACCCTAACTTACCTTAAGAACAACCCTTTTTTTCCAGATTCTTCCTGCATCTAAGAATCTTACAGTAGGAGGAAAATGCAAACGAATTAGACCATGTGAAATGAAAAAAATCCTTAATAATTCATTGCCATCCAAAAAAATAAAAGTGAGAGGACCATTATTGGAGCATGGTACATCTTGATGAAGCACTTGTCAATTCCATAATTTACTAACTAGTTCATATATCAACTCCGTAATAGTCAGGCACAATCCCCCAAGCTACTTAGAATATTTGTCTTTCTTCCTGAACAATCTAAACTTAAAGAGCTCGAGTGTCTGCTAAATAAATTTTAAATCCATTCTAATTAGTAGTGTTCACCATAAAAATGGAAAACCAGCTGTTCACTGACCTTGCATGGCACTGTTCATGCATATTATTCTCCAGACTATTCTAGCATTGCTTTTCCACGGTAATTAACGCCAGACTTTCACAATTCTAATATGGGTATTACTTTTGCTCACATTTTTAGTAATATTACTGTGTTTTCTCTAAATGCTTTTACTGTATGCAACTAGTGGATTCAATTGTTTAATTGCCAAGATGAAGGCAATATTCTAGTAAATGCTAGTCCACTGAAGAATGCATAGACTTGACGGACACCAGCTCATATAAGCAGGTTTGTCTGAGATATTAGTCTAAAGCCCTAACCGGTGTGGCTCAGTTGGTTGGGTGTTGTCCAGTGCAACAAAACGCTGCCAGTTCAGTTCCCCATCAAGGGGACATGCCTGGGTTGCTGGCTCCATCCCAGTAGGGGTCATGCAGGAGCGTTTCACTCTCAGATTGATGTTTTTCTCTCTCCCTCTCCCCTCCTCTCTCTCTCTAAAAATCAATACTTTTTTAAAAGAAATATCAGTTTAAGATACAGTACATATGAGGAACTAATTTTATTTCAATTATTTTTCTTAAATAATGACTCCTACTTTTCTATAGGATCACTTAGGATGTCAAATATTATCCATAGTAGGGAGAGATTACTCCAGTGAAGATAAAATAATAAAATAGTAACTTGCATTCCAGAAAAGACAATTTCAGCCCAATGTTTGACGGATTTTTGGCTATGCTGATGGAGTCACTGTAGCCTGAAAACAGTCTCTTCAGAACTTGGGTAACAGAGTGAGAAATTATTGCAAAAAATAGTTTTTAGGGTTTAAAAGTCACATTGCAGAAAAACATTGCTCTTTATATTTTGTACAATAGATTCTTGTCCATCCCCCTTCTTTTTATAATTTTAGTCATTCATGTTTTTTTATGGCAAGATATCCACAGAAATGATGTTTTGAAAACTACAGAAAACTATAAAGAAATATCTATATCACCATAATTTTATTAGAATTACTTGCATAATTTATAAAACTTAATAACTTTTATTTTTTAAATATTTTTTATTGATTTCACAGAGGAAGGGAAAGGGAGAGAGAGATAGAAACATCAATGATGAGAGAGAATCATTGCTTGGCTGCCTCCTGCACACCCCACACTGGGGATCGGGCTTGTGACCTGGGCATGTGTCCTTGACGGGAATCGAACCTGAGACCCTTCAGTCCACAGGCTGATGCTTTATCTACTGAGCTAAACGAGCTAGGGCAGAACTTTTTTTTAATTTTAGATTTTTCACTCTTTAAAGCAGACAGAATCTCAATGAATGTTCTAAGGCAATTACTCCCATTTACCAATCATACACTGATGTGAGCAGGAACGATCATTGCTCTGAAACAGCCTTTACTGTCTCCTAAACTTTTAAAAATAAGCAATAGTTCCAGGGTAAAAAAATGAAATATACAATTTCTTATATAAACTGATCATTTAAAAAATCTAAATTGTCTTTTTGACAATTTCTGATAATTCACTTACCAGAATTGTCTCTCAATTAGATACATGTGGTTTTTTTTTTCCTTTTTACATGTCTTAAGAAATGCTAAAATGTTTGCATGTGCTGTATGCATAAATAATTGAAATGTTGTGGTACCAACACAAGAATCATTTGACAGATAAATGGAACAAAATACTCCAAGCCAGAACTTAGGATACTAAGTGTTCAGACACTTAAACATAAGAGGTCAACTTCTGGTAGATTCACATTATTTTATATATAATATTAAGAAGGAAAGCAGTGAGTCAATTAAATTATGTGTTTTCCAATATCTAGAACATTTATATTGTATGTATTGAGAGAGTTTATTTATTCTTAGAGAAAGATTTTATCATGCACATACATAAAATATATATAAAGGAAATAAATTAACATTATATAATTTCTTCACACTGAACTCTTCTAAATCACATTTAGATTTAGAGTTGAATGTTTCTGCCTTTCCAAACAATGGCATTCCCTATTAAGAGCATTGGTTACAGGGCATTTCAGGTGAAAAGCCACTGATGTTAGCATTTGAAATCTGATTTTGCAATTATGTAGTGATAGTCATGGTATATTGGTAAACATATTTGACTTACCACCTCTTTCAAATATTACTCCAACTATTTGGTTCCTATAAGTTAAAAATGCTTTCCACTATTATCTCTGGGGAATGACCTTCCACAGGAACGCCCATTCTGCAAATGTAATGCCGGGGCCTTTGAGGTTTGTACATGTACAGGGAATGGCTTTACTCCACCTGAGTGACCATGATTTGTAGGTTTCATTACTTGTTAATGTTCCAATAAGACTATATCTTATAATCAATAAAATTCAGTGTCTTACAGACATCAAGAATTATTACTAAAAATACAGGGTCATTCAAGAAAGTACAGAGATGCCCTAACCGGCTTGGTTCAGTGGATAGAGCGTCGGCCTGCGGACTAAAAAGTCCCAGGTTCGATTCCAGTCAAGGGCATGTACCTTGGTTGCAGGCACATCCCCAGTAGGAGGTGTGCTGGAGGCAGCTGATCGATGTTTCTAACTCTCTATCCCTCTCCCTTCCTCTCTGTAAAAAATCGATAAAATATATTTTTTTAAAAAGAAAGTACAGAAACAATAAACATTCAACCTCTTATATAAAGTAAGGATTAATACCTGCCAGACCTACTCCAAAAGATGCTTTGAGGATCAAAATGCATTCAGACATGCACATAAAACTTTTAAATTTTGAAGTATTATTCAGTCTATAGTTCCGTAAAAATAATACTTCTTAGACAATTTAGCAAGTCTGTTTTTTTTTTTTGCTTTTGTTTTTTTGTTTATGTTTTTCAAAAATTAACACAAGAAATAAATACTAAAACTAGTTTTCCACAAGTTGTTTTTCAACATTTTAAATTCATTGTCATGTTCTTTCTTTCTAGCAATATATGAGCATCGTTATATTGTTTTTAAAATATATATTTTTATTGATTTTTTTACAGAGAGGAAGGGAGAGGGATAGAGAGTTAGAAACATTGATGAGAGAGAAACATCCATAAGCTGCCTCTTGCACACCCGCTACTGGGGATGTGCCCGCAACCGAGGTACATGCCCTTGACTGGAATCGAACCTGGGACCCTTCAGTCCACAGACTGACGCTCTACCCACTGAGCCAAACCAGTTAGGGCTATTGTTTATGATAAAGTTGTTTTATCCGTATGCCAAAATATTAGTGTTACTATACAAAATTGTTTCAACTCTTTTTATATCTTTCTTACATTTGACACACTGATACATTGCATGCATCATCATTTTATTTGTGCTGATATATCTATTAATCAAAACTTGTTCCAAGTTTTTAATATCATCACAGGTACTTACAATCATTCTATTTTAACTACAATGAAAATAAATATTAAAATAATTTAATTAGAGATACATGGGGACTTAACACATAGATTCTGCATGATATATCAGCTTTCTTATAAAATTTCTCAACACTATTGTACATTCTGAAGATTAACCAAATTAATGGTATTTCATTTATAACATAACCTGATTACCTTGTAAAAATTGATCAGATTAATGTCAATAACATAGGACAATTAATAACCATAAGACAGGGAAATGTCTGAAAATTTTTAAACAGAGAATGGATGAGTTTATTTCAATCATTATTGAGCATTGCAAACCAAACTCAGCCCCCTACAGAAAGGCAAAAGAAATGTAGTGAATTAGTTTTCATGCTAATAAAAGTAAGTTTAATAAATAATCTTAAAAGAGATCTTTTCTCTTGGCACTAAAATCTAGGCAGACTTTGGGAAAATACTAGGCAGTATCTTCAACTGCTTTTTGTAAAAATGAAGAAATATTCTTTTATGATCACTTTTATATCATCATCAATAAAACATTAAAGCACAGAATTAAATCTTATTTTAGCAAAGATTTGCCTCCCCAGAATTCATAAAATAGAGAGATAGCTCTGAGACCAATCCACAAAGTTAGTATTTGTCAGGTAGAAATAAGAATGTTGGTTTCCTGGCTCCATTAACCTCCACTTTGATGTGGTCATAATTTTCATATAGTCCTATGATATCTGCCAATCGCTCTACTTGCATACCCTCCTAGTGGTAAGCATAGGAAGAGAAAAAAGGGTGCTTCCTTTTCATTGTTTCAAACAAAACCAAGTGTTACTTTTGATTGGTTTACACTGGGTCACTGCCTGTCCCTTAAGGAATCACGGAAGCCAGGGCCACGTGTGCACCACTTGCCTGGGCCAAAGTTTATTCCTATCCCATGAGTTGCAGTGCAGTCAACCTAATTAAATTAAGTTATGAGTTAGTGAAGATTTTCCCCTAAAGCACACTCTAGGAGATTTTGCCACAAGGAATGGAAAAATTTCCCATTTCTATTTCATCGACCAAGCCTATTACCGCATTTAAAATTAGAAACTCTGGGATTCATTTAATTCCTGCATGATCACTACATTTTGAAGATTTTTCTGTTTTATTATATTTTAACCATTTGTAAGGTTTCTTAAGCAATATATTTTATATTGTTATTTATAGGTGTACACATGCATGTTATTGGAATTATGCATAAAATACTATTTCCTATAAAATAAATGCATATGAAGTAAAATTCCAGATAATTTGAATAAATAACTTAGTAACAAATTCCTTTTTTGTTTATTAAAGTATAGTTGAGCCCTAGCTGGTTTGGCTCAGTGGATAAAGTGTCGGCCTGCGGACTGAAGGGTTCCCAGTTGGATTCCAGGGCACATACTTGGATTGTGGGCTCAATCCCCAGTGGGGGGGGGGGGGGGGGGTGGTGGTGGTGGTGGCAGGCAGCCAATCAATGATTCTCTCTCATCACTGATGTTTTTATCTCTCTCTCTCCCTCTCACTTCCTCTCTAAAATCAATAAAAATATATTTTAAAAAAAGAAAAGTATAGTTGACATATAGTATTATACAAGTTTCAGGTGTACAACATAGTTATTCAACATTTATATACATTATGAAGTAATCACCACAATAAATCTAGTAACCATCTCTCATATACAGAGTTAAAATACTATTGGCGATATTCCCTATGTCATACACTAAAAAGTTCTCATCACAAGAAAAACAATAACTATGTGAGGTCATTGATGTGAACTACGCTTATGGTGGTAATCATTTCATAATTTAAACATATATCAAATCATTACATTGTACACCTTGATGTTATATGGCAATTATATCTTAATAAAACTAAAATAAAAACATAATCAACAAATTATGTTTATTGAGGTGTAATTTGCATACTATAATGCATACATTCTCAACATACAGATGGATGAGTTTTGGAAACAGTATATATGCTCGCAAGCAACACTACAATCAAAAGTAGAACATGGTGCATTTCTGTCCTAATTGGAACTCTCAAAATAGGAGTTTTGGTATAAATTTCAGAGTAGAGTAAGTCAGAGTAGTCAGTGGAAGGCTTCAAGTTATACAATGTGGGAAGCCGCCTACTGTTTTCTCTAGCAGAGAGGTGTGAACAAGGAACCCTGAAGGCTGGTGACCCTTGAAGCCCTGGCAAAGGTCAGAGCTATGCACCCAGTGTTTAGTCAAGACCCTGGTAGCTGAAGCAACTTCCCTGACAGATAGTCATGTAAATCCTTACTGGTAGTCTGTTATTGGGACTTGCCTGCCTAAGGGCTATGGGTGGATCCCAAACTGAATAAAAGGATGGGGAGGCCTGAGCACAAGCGGAGTCCATCCTCTTGGGATGGGCTCTCGCCTGGCCCCCCAATTTCCAAATTATCTCTTGTCTTGTCTCTTTCATTTGTGTGTGGCCCCTCTTCCAGATCCTGAACCCTGAAACCTGAACCATGCCGGACGTGGGAGGAAAACAAACACATTACACAATACAACAATGCTTTTTTGAGCACCTGCCACTGGCAGACCTTTTGCAAGGAGCTCAGGATGCAAATATGACAAAGAAATAACCCCTGACTCCAGAGTGCTTACGGTTGAATGAGAACTCACAACCAGGGGTGAAACATTGACATTTACTCTACTGCAAGTGGCAGAAGAGGGGAGCTTGGGATGCGAGCCATGTAAATAACTTCTTGTCTGGATGGAAGGGATGCAGGTGAGTGAGGACAGTAGCCTCATGTGCAGGGAAGTAATGCAAAATAATAAAGATAATCAGGGTAAAGTATGGGCAGGTCCACACCCATGGCTTCCATGAGGATGCTGTTTTGAGGAATCATGAAGTGACACTTGTCAAGTCCTCCAGGGGAAGAGTGAAACACTGCTCCCATTGAAAGCCACTCTTCACTGCCCTTGTAGAGGGGGAGGGGGAGTGGAAACAATGTCAAATGACTGGAGGATCTCCTTGAGAGGTGTTGATGTCTACTGTGGAAATAAAACGTTTCTTGATGGTTTCAGATACATAATACAGAAACCACACACACAATTCATGCTCTTTTATATTCCCAACTATAAATGGTTACTTACGTCGACAGGGAGAGGGTGTAAGAGCCAGCTATTGGTACATTTTAGTTTAAATATAGTTTATAAGATTCTCAAAAAGGAATTATTTTTTATTATCGATTCTAAAGAAAGGTGGGGGAGAAAAAACTCAATTTTTTGTTTCACTTATTTATGCATTCATTGGTTGATTCTTCTAAGAGCCCTAAACTGGGTTTGGGTTACCCATCCAGGCTTCAAAAACAAATTCTTGATTATTGGTGTCTGAGCAGAGGCTTCAATGAGCCTACAGCTGGACCTCCAACCTTCTCTATGCCTCCTGTCCACCTACTTCATTTTGTTGATCTCAGGGTCTTAATTAAAATGGACTTTCTTGCCATCCAACTCATTTTATCTCTTCTGAGACGTACAATTGGATTACATTTCTTGGACTACCTGACAGTAAGGTATGACTCTGTCATTGAGTTTTAAGTTTATATCTTCCAACGACTAGCCCATCACAATTTCCCAGGCAATTTTCTCCGTATTTTTCAGCTGCCACAGGCCTATAAAAGATAAGTATGGTGATCTGAAAATTAATTGTTGAGGATGGCATAGACATTGAGTGAAATGATTCGGGGTCCTTGAGTTCTTGCTTTGAAAAAAGTTATAAATTGGGAATGCCAGTTTTGTAAATGATCAAGAAATAATTTTCTATCATGTTTGAATCATGATGCATTTAGGAGTTTACTTTTTAACAGTAGTTGATTTGAATGAAACATCTACTAATTTTTTAATTATATTTTTATTATTGATAGTATTACAGATATCTCCCATCTCCCCTAAATACCTACTAATTGATATTAATATTGGGATCATTAATAAGTTGTCTAAGTGAATAAATATGATTTTTTTGCCACAAAAATTGTTGAGACAGACAGACATTGATTGGCTGCCTCTTGCCAGCTCCCTACCAGGGATTTAGTCCAAATTCCAGCGGGTATGTGCCCTGACTGGGAATGGAACTGGTGACATTTTAGTGCACAGGATAACACCCAACCAACTGAGCCATACCAGCCATGTCATGGATAAATATGATTTGAACTTTAAAATATTTTTTTCCATCACCTTATATAGGAAAGTGTATGGTGGGCAATTAACACCAATAAGAAATAAAATGTATATTATATTCTAAGATATTTAATCCACACACTTTTTTCCCTCAGGGAACAAGAGATGAGACATGCTTCTACTTTGATATTTGATAGACTGTCACAGAAACGGATTTCTCTGGACACTGCATCTTTACTTTTGGTTAAGGTCAATTATAACCATTTGAAAATGCAAAAGTAATTCACCATCATCACCACAATCATCCTACAACATTAGGGGAAAGCCACGTCCCCTTGACTTTAAAGAAGTTTCAGGATGACATATAACTAGTCTTTTAAAGGAAGGAATTGACCTTCATTCTTAATCAAATCATTCCAGGAGCCCTCCAGCACATTCTTCATTTATCCCTCCCTGTATATTTCGGGCATTCCTACAAATGACACAGTTTGGGTTAGGGTATGTTTTATAGCAAAAAAGTCAAACAGGAATCTAGTATGCAAAAAAGGTAACCTAAATAGTTATTTTCATGTTTAGAGATACTTGCTGTGTACTTCATAAATGAAACACATCAGTGAATAATTCTCAAGTGGTGACTGTTAATAAAGGAGAAAAGCCTCTGTTCCCAATTCCCTTGAACTCTTTCATAATTGCAGATTTCCCTTGGAAATGTGTCTGAGATCTCTTGATAACGCACACTTGGAGATAATGGAATATGTGGCATATTTTGAAGGGTAACTGCTGATTTCTGATTGAGTAGATAAATAAATAAAAAATATAAAATAGAGAGAAAACAGTTGGCTCAAAGTCGTGACAATAAAGGGCACACATTTTCAGCTTCATTACTCCTCACAAAATATTTTAAGACATTATAATTAATTTAAATGTTCCTTTAGGCACTGGATTTCCTGATGTTTCTAATTTGGTTTTTAACAGATACCAGCAGTGTGACTACATAAGAGTTTTATGAATGCTTTCCTTCTCTACTTTTTGAGTAAATAATTCTAAAATAAGTAATCCTGAGATAGAAATATGCACTTGATGTTAAGATTTAATAATTTGAGTCACTTTACAGTTACAAAAACATTTTTAGAAATTTAAATAACATAACACTTTATCAGTGGAATGTCTATATGTCTACATGCCTATGTACAAGTATATACACACATATATAAATATAATGCAAGCAATAACTGAGAATTATAAAAAATTGTTTTAATTTTGCCCATAAAAATTTTAAATATGCAATAATCTGTTTTCTGATTTGGTCAATAACATTTTTTGAACATACTTTAATTTTTTTAATAGAGGTTAAAGGCATCTTCATGCGTATCATCCCTATAATTTTCTATATTGTCATGATTAAAGTCTGCATTATCTGTGTGACAGATGAAAAGTGACTGCAAATTCTTTGTTACTCCTTCTATGGGCAGACAGAATCTAATTTATATTCCTCAAAAACCGGTCCCCAACAGAAAGCTGCAGAAGTGACGTGGAACATCAGAGACCATTTGCTTCCATGGAGAGCTCCTGGAACACTGGCTCTCAGGCATGAGAGCCACCATGGAGGGAGTATGACTACACAGACATCACCGTCCCACAAGAAACCCAAACCATGCGGAGGGGTGCCTGAAGGCCGAGATGCCACATGGAGAGGCAAGGAAACCACAGAGCAGTGAGACCCCACACCTGTGAGTGATTAACCCCTAATCAAGGGAGTGGATCTTCCAGCCCTGGCCACCCCAGCAGATGTCACAGTAATCCAGTAGATAGCTCATTGGAGCTCTTCCTGCATTTCTGACCCACACAATCATGAGCAAATTAACTTTTTAAGACATTAAGTTGGCAGGACTTTGGTATACCACACAATATAACTAGAACTCCATCAATAAATTCAAAGTTACTAAATAAATTGAATTTAATAAACCTATTGATCAATAGACTCTTATCTGGGAGCTATAATGCTTCCTTTCCTCTCCCAAGAAGGGAAGAATTAAGTTTGGATTTACAAATTACTTTTTGGGGGGGGCGGCTTTTTAAAATTTTCTTTTTCCTCTAATGTTCCTTTTTACTTATGAAAAGAAATAACTAGCTAGCTTAAGATAGGAATGGGGAGTCCAGGCAGGTGGAAATATCTCTGGCCTGAACAATTAAAGCAGCCAGAAATCAGATCTAAAGCAGTTCTGACCTAAGAGATAATAACACATCTCCGGCTAGGACAACTGAGCGAGGGTCCATCGTAGAGGAATTCATAGATGGGGGCTTGGAGACACCAAAATGCTTATTCTACTTGTACAGAGGATAAAGGAATGTTGCAAGATAAGGGGGGGGGGGGGCACACCATGTGGGCTTTGAGCTTTGAAACTAATACCATGTAGTAGAATGACCAATAAGGAAAGCATGGGGGTTCAAAATCAAGTAAGGGTCCAATTAGAAAGGGTCAAGTTCAGACAAAGAACTGCAGCATATATAAACTGAGACAAAGGGACATGGACATTAATTTTTCAGATTAATTTTCCCATGAGAGAGAGAGAGAGAGAGAGAGAGAGAGAGCATGCTTTTTCCATTTGGGGGCCCCTCCTCAAGGTATTTCCTTTGGGGACACCCCTGCCTAGAAGGTGTTTGTATCTGCTTCCAATAAACTTCTACATTTTTCATTAAAGAAGCCTTTTTGTCCACGAGTTTATGCTTTAAACTTCGTGATGACAAGGACCCACAGAAAAAATCTGCACCCTGAACCCCATGTTTCACTTACACTGGGCTTGAGTCTATATTCTGAATGACTGAGACAGATAGAAATCACACCATAGGATAAGTGAAACAAACTTGATAACAGCCAAAGTGATTTATTAGATACTTGGTTATTGAGTAGTACCTTCTGATAATTGATAATATCTTCTGAACAGTTTGGTCATATATCAGACCTTGGAATTACTAAATCATGATATGACTTTTCTCCAAAAACCACACCACAATTACATTTGGGCTAATTGAAAAGAAAGAATGAGAATCTAGTACAGGCCCAAACATTTAGTATACCATTCAGTACACATTTACTAGTTGGTGAATTAAAAGTTGAAGCTACATGTAATTTGCCCTTGCTATTGCATTTACCACTGCCATCCAAACCACCATGTTATCTTTACTTGCTTTTTTTCCAACAGCCAAGGATGTTGATGGTCTTAATATTTTCTTTTTTTAAATATATTTTATTGATTTTTTACAGAGAGGAAGGGAGAGGGATAGAGAGTTAGAAACATCGATGGGAGAGAAACATCAATCAGCTGCCTCCTGCACACCCCCTACTGCCCGCAACCAAGGTACATGCCCTTGACCGGAATCGAACCTGGGACCCTTCAGTCTGCAGGCCAAACCAGTTACGGCCTTAATATTTTCTTAAATGGAAAGTTCAGAAACACATATGGCTTGTTCCTCACTTTTCTGAGGTTCTTTGATTTTTTTTTTTTTTTTTAATCAGAGAGGCTTTCCTTGAGCAACCCGTTACGGCCTGTCTCCATATCATGCTTTATTTTGCTTCATGCCACTTATCCCCATGTAACATAGTTTTCCACTCTCATCTATATATACAAAAGCCAAGCGACTGGACGACTGGAACGACCAGTCGTTATGATGCTCACTGCGGCCAGCCAACCTGTCCCGATAGGGAGCGGACCAGCCAGCCAACCTCCTGCGGCCCCTCCTCCCAGCTGGCTCCACCCCCAATCACCTCACCCCACCTCGATCAGGGGTGGGGCAGGCCAGCCAGACCCCACCCGTGCACAAATTTGTGCAATGGGCCTCTAGTTTGATTATAATCTCTGTGAGTTTGTTTTATAGCCACCCATTCCACTACCCCCCACCCCCCCAAAAAGATGATAGGAACTTGACAATATTTCCAGAACCTCAAACAGTTCTTGGCATATTACTGTTGATAAGAAAGTGTGTGTTGAATCAATGAATGAGAATTTTCGACTGATATATATTATTGATATAATGAAAAATAAAGTTTGATAAAAATGCAGACAATTATAGAGGATGTAAAATACAGGAGAAATTACACTTTGATATAATAGGAAATGCAGAATTACTTGAGCAGGGACTAATTGGGGATATTTAGTACTATGGTTGTATGTAAACTGGATTCAAGGTAGAAGAACTCCAGATCAGGGAGGCAGGTAAGCTAAAACGTTTTGTAATAATAGTGTGTTAAAATGAGGGTCTGCTTGATGAGGGCAGAACTGCCAGAATTAGGTATAACAAAAGAGTCAAACTGGAATAGTTTGAAGTCAAGGTTCTCAAGTGAGAGAAACTAGCATTATCATTGACAAAGATTCTCGGGAAGATTAGACACAGCAAGTGTTTATTTAGTACATACTATATGTGAGACATGCCGGGTACTCAAAATACAAATATGGGTAAGTTTCATCCTCACACTTAAGTACATAGTGGGCAAGATTCACGTGTGCAGCTAGTCTCATTATGTTAGCATAAATATAAGAAGATGACAAAAAAAGGAAATAAAGAGTCACCATGCCCAGTTATGGATAAGGTACTGTCTTTCTTTTTTGGAACATGATGGGTTATAGTGTGTGTTTTTGTAATTGTTTGATTCTAACTCTGTCAAGGAGAAAACATCTTGACAGTTTAGGAGGCATAGCTAAGAGAGAGAAGATTAGTTTTAGCATTTATGCTTACCCTGTGGTTACCACAGATTAGAGGGAAATTCTTATCTTTACCAGATTCCACGTCATCTGTATCTCTGCAGCAATAGTCAACTCTCCAGCCAGCCATACATCACCCTTTCAATGCCCTGGATATCAGGGCCAGCGTTCCTAGATCCTAGGTCTTCCCAATGTAGTCCACAGAATAAAGCTCTTAATATGTTCACATAAAGCAGGGCACACTTAATATTCTTTTTGTTTCGTATAAAATGTCCGCTTTAGTTAAGAGACCATTAATTCATTCCTGTTTATTTTTAATAGCCACTGAGGATGAAGCTGGTTTAAAATTATGCAATCATAAAAACTGACCTTCAGAGTGCATTGAGCATTCATAGGATTCTCATTTATTGATAATCATTGGAAACATGAATAGACTGCTTGCTAGATGAACTATTACTCATTAATGTGTTTTTCTTAAAATGTAATTGCATTTAAAGTATCTCAGGTGGTACACTGTGCCACAGCTGCCACTTTTGCAGGATGAACAGGATAACATTTTCAAGTATTTATCAAAGTTTCATTGTTTTGGTGCAACCAGATACACAGTTATTTTTATTATTTAAGAGATGCCCTCTGTAATCTACCTGGTGCAGATGTTTCAAAATTTAGTGTTTAACCACCACAGCATATCCACTGTGTATAAAAGGTGTGTAGTGTACTCTTTATAATTCCCCTATCATTTGGTGAGCTCAGATTGTCCTTAAGTCAAGAACTTGTGTAGACTCAACTCAAAGGAATAGAACCAAGTCCTCTAAATATGTAATGTCTTCTTTTTTTTTTCCTCCAAATACCCTTGAAGAAATAAGTTTAGGGAATTATTAAAATTTCTCCCTTGTTCATTCTATAATCAAAATGAGATTTTTCTCTCTACATTAGCACAGTCACAGTTCAGTTCTTGCAACATAAAACAAGTGGCATCATATTCCTGAATTTTGTACAAGGTAGTGGTTATTTATTTATTTTTTTTACTTGCCCCTAGAGGAAGAAAAATCAAACTACTTTTATGCATAGGATGGAAAATATTTCATTCTCTGTACTTGACATCTACACGTGAATAAAGCCAATGAACTGTGACACTCCTTCCCCAAGAAAACTGGACATGCAATAGGCAGCATGTTCCCCAACAGGCGGAGGCTTATTTTTCACATTTGTTTAACACATCTTGTTTCTTGCTGGTTCAATTACAAAATGGATTGTAAAATAGTTCTGTGAGTTGGATGCCAGCAGTGCTGTCCAGAGCTGCGATGAGTTAAATATAAAAAGTCATCACTCTTCTCATCTGAAGCGCTTTGTGCATGTCCCTGTCCCTGTGCACGGCAAGGGTTCCTTGTGGCTATGATGTGTCATCAACAAACACAAAATTGTAAATGGGATGATAAATGCTGAAGTTCTTCTTTTATAACACAATGAATAATACCAAGAGACACATAACAGTGTTGTCTGCCATGGAGTCAGGGCTGTTTGAATTAATTTGCTATCAGTTAATGACACCCACTGTCAAATACCTGATTCATAGAATCTCTGACAAGTAGTGGACGGGGGAGTTCTGGGAGGAGATATGCAAGGCAGGCTTAAGGGCTTTGAAAGGGACTGCGTTCTCTTCGAGGACTTTGAGAACTCAAACAGAAATAATAGTTTGTGGATTTTCTGAATCATGTATGTGCAGGTGCGTGAAAATGTAATGTCTGTGTCCCTCACTGGCCTCAATACAAATATCTGTTTACCGTCTTTATTAGCAGTTGTGTGTGTGTGTGTGTTTGTGTGTGTGTGTGTGTGTGAGAGAGAGAGAGAGAGAGAGAGAGAGAGAGAGAGAGAGAGAAAGAGATCTTCAGCAAAATTAGGATTTGAAGAAACAACAGTGAGCATATTTGGTCATTAGGTCATGTCTGAGCATTGAGTCGAGCACTTAATGATTACATATAATTGTAGGCAGAATCATTAACTTAGATCTTACTGCTATTTAGCCAAAATATAATATCCAGAGCTTAATCAACATACACATAGACAAGAGCATCAAGCATTTCCAGTCTGGGCAATTCTTTTGGAGACTGGTATAAAGTAGGCTCAGTTTTATTTATTCATTTTTCTTTTTTTACTGAGTTTATTGGGGTAACATTGGTTAATAAAATTATATAGAAGGAGTTTTGAGTTGGTGTGGTGAACACACAACAAAGTGATGTATTATAGAAAGTAGGCTCAGTTTGTGGCCAGATGAATTCCTAGACAGATCTTAAAAACTGTTTCTAAAATTTTCATATCAAGTTGCATTTAAATTGGAAGTTAATTACTGCTACCTACATTATGCTCACATGATCTGTCTCAGTGATGCAATATTAACTTTGGAGTTTTTTATTGAAAATATATCAGGCAGAGGAAGAAGGAAGGAAGATAGAAGGAAGGAACTGATTCAAAAATACCTATAAATGTGTTAGTCTTATGTTCATTTCATATTCACATTTAATCTCTCTGTCTCTGTCTGTCTCTGTGTGTATGTGTGTGTCTCCCCTCTCACTCTGTAACTTGGAATTCCAAACAGTAATTATATAGAGAACTATAAAAATATACATAAAACAGGGAAAAGGATGGACACTATTCATGTAGATCTGATGTGCTAGGTCTACTCTGTCCAGAAAAACATACATTAAAACAAAATAGGGATAACAGAAGGCAAGTACATTGCCTTGGATTCACAAAGACAAGAATATGATGGGGTTTTCTTTTATCATTTCTTAGTATCTAAACTATAGAATATCTATAATATCATTTCTATTTTCTAATTCGTAGATGTTTAATGATTTGCAACTATGAATGAAAGGTATGCTGGCAGTTTTTGTTTTGCTTTGTTTAATAGTAGTCTGGGGATTTTTTCTTTTTTTAATTGTTGTTAATCCTCATCCAAGGATTTTTTTTAAACATATTTTATTGATTTTTTACAGAGAGGAAGGGAGAGGGATAGAGAGTTAGAAACATTGATGAGAGAGAAACATCGATCAGCTGCCTCCCGCACATCTCCCACTGGAGATGTGCCCGCAACCCAGGTACATGCCCTTGACCGGAATCGAACCCGGGACCCCCCAGTCCGCAGGCCGACGCTCTATCCACTGAGCCAAACCGGTTTCGGCAGTCTGGGGATTTTTGACTTCTTGTTTTGCTATGCTAAAATTGCCTGTGAGCATCTAATTATTTTTCAGGTTGTTTGTTTATATGCTTTTGCTTTGCATTTAGTCAAATAGTATTATATTAGCACATAACTGTATGCCATAGCCTTCTGAAATATTTTTGTGCCTCTCTCTACCAAAATGTGGGTCACGACCCATTTGGAGGTCAAATGACCCTTTCATAGGGGTTGCCTAAGACCATCAGAAAACACATATATAATTGCATGTTGTTTTTGGATTAATCACTATGCTTTAATTATGTTCAATTTGTAACAATGAAATTGGGGGTCACCACAACATGAGGAACTGTATTAAAAGGTCGTGGCATTAGGAAGGTTGAGAACCACTACTTAAACGGATGATTTTTACCCCATAGCCTATATAATATAAGCCTAATATGCTAAGTGTCTGATCATCCCGTCGGCCATCCAACCAAAGTGTAATATATTAATGATATGCTAAGGCCACTCAACCACTCGCTATGGTGTGCACTGACCACCATGGGGCAGACACTCCTACCGGTAGGTTAGCTTGCTGCTGGGGTCCAGCCGATCGAGACTGAGACGGGCCGGACATGCCCTGGAGCCCAACTGTGGCACCTCCTCGGCTGGTCAACCTCCCGCGTCCCTCCCCAGCCCCGATCATGCACTGATGGGGTCCCTTGGCCTGGCCTGCCCCCTCTCGCAATCCGGGCTGAGGGCCCCCCCATCCAAGAGCATAAATTTCATGCACCGGACCTCAAGTATGTCCCATAAAAAGAAAAAGTTTTTACAGGGTGTTTCTCAGAAACTTTATATAGGGGTTTTTCCTGAAAGTCTCCCAAAATGTATGTGAAAAAAGAAGTTTAATTTGATATCATGTAAGATTACCTTAGCCCTAAATATCCAAACACTCTGACAATGTCTTATAATCTGGAACAACATAAAGACCAGATAAATATTTTGCAAGAAAACATAGAAAGAAATAATTTCCATTTTTGCTTTCCAATGCTAATGAACTCCTTTCTCTCTTTCACTAGAATAAACTAGAATAAAGTAAAATCACATCCTATGGTTTCCAGTTTTACTCTACGCTGTGTATTGTATGGTAAACCAACCACTAACATCATATTTCCTCTTCTGTAATTCTACAACATGTAGCCACAATATCATTAGCACTACCATTGCCTGTCTTTGCATTTATGCCCTGTTTTTTCTTTCCATTTTATTTTTATTTACTATTCATTTAACAAACACTAAGTGAAGCCCTGCTGAGTGTTAGGGACTGTGAGAGTCACTAGGAGTATTAAGGAGAAGTACAACAGAATCTCATCTTACTCACAGGGAAAAAAATATGTCTTGAAAATGAAAGAGAATCCAACAGATGACCCACATTCAATTTTGTGTATTTCATCCTGAGACAGCACCCAGGGATGAGATAATTCCAGATTGCAAACAACAATGCCCTAGACGTGGAGAAAACCATCCCTGAGCTCTTGAATAACTGCTAAGTTTCCCATTGGAACATTATGTTTCTGGAAATCATAAAATACCCCCAAAACATGATGCGCACGTTTTACAGGCCAGCTGAGGTCCTACCAAAACTCACACATCAGACTGAGCTCTTTGATGGTTAAGATTTGGAAAGGAAACTCTTTGCTGTGAAGCAGGTAATGCTACTTATATGACAGTGCAAATACTTTACTATATTTACTGCATGTATTTTACTGTATTTGCTCTTCTGTATTTGTACTGGCCCAGCTGTTGAGTTTACTCAAGTCAAAAGCTGTGTGCTGGGCCATAGAAAAGAAATAAAACCCAGTGATCAAAACACATGACTATTTTTAGGTCACTATCACTGACAAACTCTACAATGTGCTTAACTTGGATGTCACTTGGGTTGAAACCAGCAGTACGGGCCCTGGACAAAAAAAGAAGCAAAGGTTATCTAATGTTTTCCTTTTTTCCTCCAGATCCTTTCTCGTTATAGCCCCTCCCTCTGGAAGAACTTATTTCCATGTGGCCTCACCAGCAAGTCACACCTGAAGGCTTAGCAACTGTGCTAACGCAATGGAGTTACTATTTCCAGGTGTGTTTGCATCCCATATAATGAAAGCGTAATATGCAAATCAACCAAACTGTGGAAAGACCAGTTGGGGGGGGCGGGGCCAGTGAACAGGTGGTGCCAGACCAGCCAAGGCGTGTGCCAGTGGGCAGAGGGAGGGGACGGCGATGGGGGGGGGGGGGGCGGGGTAGAGGCGGCAGCAACCAGCTGTGACAGAGGGGTGATGGAGGGTGGGGGCGGGGCCACACCTGTCCCTGCCATCCCCTGATCAGTAGCCCAGTCGCTTCCCACAGAGGGAGGCCACCAGCGAAAGCAGTGGCATCAGTAGGGTGATGGCGGTGGCACCGTCCCCTGATTGCCCTCTGAATGGCCTCTGGTGGCCTCCTGCAGAGGGAGGCCAGACTGCGGCTTAGGACATCCCCTGAGGGCTCCCGGACTGTGAGAGGGCACAGGCCGGGCTGAGGGACCCCTCCCACCCGAGTACAAGAATTTTCGTGCTCCAGGCCTCCAGTATTTAAATAATACTGTCAAAATTGGAAGCGTTCAGGTTACAAAGGGAAGAACCTCTAACATAAGAGAACTTCAGGTCATATGTAAAGTTGGTGGGGAAAAAACAAACCCACTAATTCCACATGGATGCTACTCATAGTTCTACCTATTTTTAAGCCTTGCTTTTATGACCATAGATGGACACTATTTTCCTTCTTAATGTTTTAAGCACCAAGATTGGAATGTACCGTTGTATGCTGGGCGTGCATAGAAGGGTGTGTCTCTTCTTGGTTTTGTCCATCACTCCTAGGCACTATGGTTAGACCCTTGCTTGCAGCCACACAACTTTATTCCCCGACAAGACCATAACGAGGTTCAGTCTGCATTCCACATTTCATCTTCTCTGTTTTGAAGGCGGCTGCAGCCACTGTTATTGCCTCGTCCCTCCTCCCCGGAGTCCCTTAGGTAGTACTTACAAAGGCAATTTAACAGCCTGTGTTTGCTCTCAGCATGGATGAAGGCTCAAGGTCTGCAAAGCACAGTTAGGCAAACTGACAATGTCTGTGCAGTGACTTCTCTCCTCGCCAAAGGTACAGACAGAAATTCTGCTTTTCTAGCATGAGAACCAGGCAGAATTCATGTAGCTGTGGGTCACTGAAGAAGTGAAACAGTTTCCTATGATTTCCTGTTTCAGTGATGTCAAAATTCACATCTGATTCCATGATAATCAAATTACGTAAATGGAAATAATGTTCCATGAGTACTTGATAACTCAACATTTGCCTTCACTTATATCTTCATTCAATCCATCCTATTTTTCCTGTTTTCTTAAAGAGCATGTCATCATCCTTAAAGCAAAACAGTATCAGCTAAAACCTCACCATACCCATACTTTATATTTCTGAAAATTATTTTTAAATTGGCCTGTTAGTCAATTTGTAAACACTTCTTCATTATTACCTGGTCTTCTGAAGACCAGAAAATGTTTCAAAATAATTATATGTTTTCTGTTTCCTGATAATCAAGCTATTTAGGAAATAACGTTTATTTTCCTTATTTATTTGTGATTACTCAAAAACTGTTGATGTTTGAAATCAGTAAGTCAAAGAAACTTGAATGACTTCTATGAGTGAAAACAGACAATCCTTTTCTATCTAATTTCATACTTGTATAGTCAGATGACTATTCCCTTCTAAATCTGGGTCGATTAAATCAATTTGCCACTTTGAAAGCCATATGCACTAGTTTCTAAACCCAAGAAGAGAAAAAAAGAATATTTGTGATCAAAGTCAGACACTAGAGGGGGGGAGCAGGAAGATCAATTTACATCACAACCTTAACATGAAAAAAAAAACACACAAAAAAAACCATTACGAAGGGCTCTGTCTAACCTGGTGCCTCTCTGTGATTGTTATTGTGTATAACATCCTCCCGGAATGTAACACTGAGTTTATATAACATGAGAACATGTTCCTCTATGGGAAGGAAATGAACCATTGATACCTGCTCAACTCCAGGCATTATCTCTTTGCATTAACATCTTTATTGGAAAAGTCACAGCCACTAAAAAAACAAAAACAAAAAAATAAATAAACAAACAAACAAACAAAAAACCTAAAACCATCAAAACCCTATAACTACAGAGATACAATATCTAGAAAGTGCACGCTATAAGCAGAAACACTTAAAAACTGAATATATGGTAATTTATTATTGTAACAAGTAGCCATTTAGAAACATAGAAACTTTCTATATTATATAATTGCCAGCAATATTTTAAACAGCTTATACAAAAACTTTTTTTTCTGTATTTCACAGAGAAAATGTTATTTAGCTATCTATTTCCATTTTTAAGAAGTCATGTAATTATAATTATACTCTAAAATTATGAGGACAAATTATATTATTTTGCTTCTCTATGAAGAACATTTAGAGGAAATGAAAACTTTTCCTGTGTAAAATCCAAGGAATGTATTTGCCTCTTCTTCTGATCAGGGAATAGGAAGTGCAATGCCACTCACTGGAGATGTTAAAATCAGAGGCTTACAACACAACCGTGGCCGAATGAGGGAGACGTCTGGACACTAGCTATTCTGCTGTGCAGCTCAATTAGATGAGCTACACCGAAAACTGTTCTCGCTAACACATGCTAAAATAAATCAACCAGACTCAGTGCCCACTCGAGTTATTTAATGTGAATAAACATCACACAGAATAATCAATTCATGTTAGAAGGAAATTGAATCCTAAGTATACACATAGGTCAAGTCTGGCTTCAGAAAATGTAAGAAAGTAAAATGATGTCAGTCCAAATCCATGAGCTGTGTACTTGAACAAGCATTACTGAAGCTTGAGGTATTGAGTGTTATTTTTTAGCATTCTTTGTCTAATCCACATCCAAACCTCGGAAAATCTCTTTGGCTTTATAGAAAGTCTTGACTGGACACATAGATGAAGGAGTTAACTACTATACTTTAGTTTTTATCCTATATAATAAAAGGCTAATATGCAAATAGACTAAACAGCAGAACCAAACAACCAGTTGCTATGACGTGTACTGACCAGTAGGGGGCACGCGTGGAACATGACAGGCATTGGCCATGGTGGGATGGTGAAGCAGGTGAGTGGGGACAGCAGACCAAGGTGGGGCGCCGGTCGCTGTCATCGGGCCAAGCCTCTGGTGGTTAATGAAAATTCTTTGCTCCCAAGCACTGCAGTCCACCCGGCGCTTGCACCTGCTGCCAGTGCCGGAGCCACCACTCGCACTCACTGCGGGCGCCCGGCACCAGCCCCGATCACTCAGCGCCGACAGCGGGTGCGAGAGGCAGCTGCCGGGCCTGATTGCCCCTCAGGGGCAGAGGGAAGTGGAAAAGCCCTGAGAGGCAATCATACCCAGGGATGTGCCAGCCCTGCTCACACCCACTGCTGGCATTGGCCCCAATTGCTCTGCGCCATCAGCGCCTGGGAGCAGTGGTGGCAAGAGCAGGGCTGCTGGTGGACAGGGGGCCAGGGCCCACAGCAGGAGGGGCTGGGTGGGGGCGAGGAAAATGGGCTGAGACCTGCCCCTATGTCCAACCACAGCCTTGCGGCCCACAATTCCTTTCAAGGTGCACGAATTCATGCACTGGGCCCCTACTCCTATCTAATAATAGAGAAACATGGTAATTAACTGTAACTTCGCTACCCTTCCCATTGGCTAATCAACGAGATATGCAAATTGATCGCCAGCCAAGATGGCGGCTAATTTGCATATGTCGGCTCCAAGCCACAGACTGAGGCTTTAGGCCTCGGTCAGGGAGGAGCCAGTCAGCGATCATTGAGCCAGCGATGGTTGATGGCGGCGATGGCGGGGAACAGGGGCGGAGCCAGCCAGCGATCCTTGATGTTGGCGGTGGCAGGGAGCTGGGGGTGCCCTGGCCCAGGCCTGAAACCTCGGCCAGAGGCTTTCAGCTTGGGATGGGAGGAGCCAGTCAGGGATTGTTGATGGCGGCGGCAGCAGCGGGGAACCGGGGTGGAGCCAGCCAGCGATAGGCGGCAGGGAGCTGGGGGTGCCCCGGTCCAGGCCTAAAGCCCAGGCCCAAAACCTCAGCCTGAGGCTTTAGGCCTGGGTCAGGGACGAGCCAGCCAGCAATCGTTGATGGCAGCAGCAGGGAACTGGGGGTGCCCCGGCCCTCGCCTAAAGCCTTGGCCAGAGACTTTAGGCTTGGGCCGGGGCGGAGCCAGCCAGCGATCATTGAGCCAGTGATCCTTGATGGCGGCGGCAGCGGCGGTGGGGAGCTGGGGGTGCCCCTGCCCAGGCCTAAAGCCTCGGCCAGAGGCTTTAGGCCTGGGCCGGAGTGGAGCCAGCCAGTAATCCTTGATGGTGGTGGCGGCCGAGAACCGGGGCGCAGCCAGCCAGCGATCCTTGATGGCCACGGTGGCTGGGAGCTGGGGGTGCCCTGGCCCAGGGCTAATGACTCGCCAGAGGCGTTAGGCCTGGGCAAGGGCCAAACCGGCAATTGGTGTGAACTACAGAGGAAACACCTTTTCTGACTGCTGATTGGTTAAGCTCCATGTATGCCACTGGTAATATTCTTAGTAACTTGCGTAATAAGAGTCCAAATAGGTGATCTAGGGTTTTGTTTACCACACTCCTGGAGAAAAAAAGGAAGGTCTGCTGCTGGAGGGTTAAGAAATGTCATATCCTGTCCTAGCCGGTTTGGCTCAGTGGATAATGCCTCGGCCTGCCCAACGCAGATTCTGGGTTCAATTCTGACCAAGGGCACGTACCTAGGTTGCAGGCTCCTCCCTGGCTCGGGCCCAGGTCAGGGCTCATGCAGGAGGCAACCGATCAAAGTGTTCCTCTCACTTTGATGTTTCTCTCTGTCTTTCCCTTTCTCTTCCACATTCTCTAAAAATCAATGGAAACATATCCTCAGGTGAGGATAAAGAAAGAAAGAAAGAAATGTCATATCCTATGAAAGACACTTCTTGAAAATGCCTAAAGAAAGTTGTCATTTTTTCATGGTAAAGGAACTGGAGTCCATGTTGATGGAAACACCTTGGTGGCTGCGGTGACTGGCAGTGGCTGCAACAGTGCGGTGATGGGGCTGGTGCCTTCTCCCGATCTGCCCGGTTGACACCCACAAAGGGAGGCCAGACTGTGGCTTAGGCCCGCTCCCCAAGGGGAGCAGGGAGCAGGTAGTAGAACATCCCCTAGGGCTCCCAGTATGTGATAGGGGGCAAGCTGGGCTGAGGGATTCCCGCCCCCCCCCCCCCCCCCAGTGCACAAATTTTTGTGCACCGGGCCTCTAGTAATAATATAATAGTCTATACAATTCAATGACATGACTCCTATCATTGTGTAATTGTGACAAGTCTGTTTTTAAAAAGCATTTCCATTGCTGTGAAAGGATAGAATGGATTTGATATATTTAAAATGGCATACATACTAAGCAAAAAGAATCATCATTTACGTCTCAGGAAGACATTAAAAACCTCAAAACGGTAAAGTTATCTGATAAAAGAAAAGATGATTCAGTGACACCACACTTTATTGTTAGGGGAGCAACAGAGCCAGGCATTCAAGTGCTACTCTTCTAGAACAAGACTGCCTGGGTTCAAATCTCAGCTGTAAAGTGGGATAACAGTAGTATCTGTCTCCTGGGACTGCTCTTAGGTTCAAATCAATTGTATTTGCAAACAAGAGTACCTATTCCACAGACTAGAATCTCAGAGGGAAGGCAGGGTGGATGGATGGGTGGGAAGAAATTAACCAAAGAACTTGTATACATATATGCACAAGCCATGAACACAGACAATAGTGAGGTGAAGGCCTGGGGCAGGGGCGAGGGGCGGGGGCTGGCTAGAAGGGTCAAGGGGGGAAAAAGGGGACATCTGTAATAATTTCAAGAATAAGATTTTACAATATAGAGGGGGGAAAATAGTTCCAAAAGAAGAGTATCTGTTCCAAAAGTGTTTGATAAATTAATGAACTAAAAAAAGAACTCATTGCAATTATATTTTTCTATGACTTAAATTATTAAATAAGGGCTATATAACATAATAATATTACAATAAGTGATATAAAACATATAATAAAATATATTTTAAAATAAGAATAAGTATATAAGTATTCAGGTATTCCCAAATGTGTTTTAAAATTTTATACACCTCCTACCCCTGCATCCCCATGACTCCAGTTGAGGTAATTCTGTAATTCACTGTTGGAGATGTTTTCCTAACCTCTCTTGAAATGAGACCAGTTTATTTTTTTCTGAATCCCTGAAGTTTGCATAGATGTGTGTATTCCAAATGTAGAAGATTTATAATTAAGGGGAGCAGGTATTAAACATAGTTGTAAGATTATTCTGTTTGTTTTTTTAAAAAAATTAACTTTGTTAGGGTGACATTGGTTAATTAGGTTATATAGGTTCCAAGTGTGCATTTCTATGATACATCATCTATATATTGCATTGTGTGCCCACCACCCAAAATCCAATCACCTTCCGTCATCATATATTTGGAAGGTCGTTCTAAATATTGAGACATATCTGTTTTGGGTCCTAGAAAAACTTATAACACATGGATAGTGATTTTCAGAAGCCTGCATTGTAATTTTAAAAATATTTACTTCCTATGTTTCATGTTATTTTGCCTGCATAATATGTTGATAGCAAACTAACATGACATTATTATCAGTATGGAAATAAGGTCATTTATAATGACAAAACCTGCTTTGAGACGAGAGCTCATGTTTTTGACATTTCAGACTTCTGAACACTTTAATATCCTCTTTTTAATATAAAAATATAAGTAATATAACAATGTAAAACCAGGATTCATCTTGATACACATTTCATAATCATGATCATCATGTTGCAACCAGTACTGCAATGAAAAATGCTAAATTTGTCTTTCTCACATGCAAAATACCTTGAGAGGACAGTATTACCTTGTTTTAAGTAAGTTTAGCGTAAACTTCTTCATATAAAGTCGACATGTGCACTGTGAGCTTGAGCTTTTGGAAATTCTGTCTACAAGGATGACAGCATCAGCAATCACAGGGCTTGTTGGGCTTAACACAAAGGAACCATTTAGAAAAGGACAGCACAGTTTCAAACCAGTTGTGGTAAATGGAGAAATTTAGAAACCTCCTATTTTAGAAAAAGGAGTGGATGACCCGGGAAACAGAACAGTACTTTCCAGATCATGTGATAAGTGCATGTTTACAAGAATAAGTTGCTACAACTGAAAGAACTCTTCAAAGGGAGCACCAGAAAATTTAGAAAAGGGGGGGGGAGTGGGACACACAACACTCCCAGGTAAAATATGCAAGAAAAGAAATAGAGGGATTATTTTTTCCATTAGAACTGACATTATTGGTGAATTTTAAAAGGATTCTCAGACAGACTGGACGAAGAGACAGGGAAGTATATTGAATTGATACTTATTTGGGTCTTAGTGCTTAGTACATATGATTATCTTTTTGTTTGTGCCGTCTGAATAACTGTATATTTTATTAATTATTCTTAGAAAGTCAACTGTTACTTTTGTGTGTGCGCAACAATTTTTAATATCTACACTCTTAGTTAATTTCAAATATGCAATACAGTGTTATTAACTACTGTCACCGTGCTGTACAGAACATCACGCTGAGTTACTTATTTTATAACTGAAATGTGTGCATTTTGACGCATCTCACCCATTTTGCCCACCCTTTACCTGACCCTGCCTATAGTAACCACCAATCAGAAACCTACTCTTGGTCCCTGTGGGTTTGTGTTTTCTTTGGGGAAGGGGTAGCTTTTGTTAGATTCCACATTAAGTGACATCACCCGCTATTTGTCTTTCTCTGTCTGACTTATTTCACTTAGGATAATGCCTTCAAGGTCTAATCTTGTTGCTGCAAATGGTAGGATTTCCTTTTTTCTTGTGGCTGATTAATATTCCATTGTGTATTTATACCACATTTTCTTTCTCCATCCATCCGCTAATGGACATTTAGGTTGTTGCCATATCTTGGCTATTGTAAATAATGCTGTGATGAACTTTTAGGTGCATATATCTTTTCTGAGTTAGTGTTTTTGTTTTCTTTGAATAAATACACAGAAGTGGAATTGCTGGATCATATGGTAGTCCTATTTCTAATTTTTTAAGAAATCTCTCATTGAATTTTTAATTTCAATGTATTACATCTATAAAAAATCTTATTGAAAGGAAATTCAAGCAAAATGACAAACAAATATTAAAATTTATATGACTACATTGAAAGGGATTAAGAAAATACAAATGTTTATCAATCTTCACCACTCTATGAAGGGAAGGGAAGGATGCCCATTTGAACGAGACACACATGCTAACGGGTTCGGTGCCCTTCCTCTGATGGTCTCTCTGTTGGGTAACTAGGGTGTCAGGACAAGAGGAGAGGTGCAGACTTGATAAATAGAGTGCAAGCTCTCAGGGAGAAGAGAAGAGCTTGAGGGAGCCACAGAGTGGTTGGAGGGAGCAGTGTTTCTGAAGAACATTTTCCTGAATACATTTATAATTTCTGTGATATATGAAACAGTTACAAACATATAACAGCCTGTTTATCCCTTCAGTTTACATATTTCACTGACATTATTCAGTGTGTCTCACAGTGAAGTCTAGCAACTTCTCATAGTCAAATACAGCCATGGGATTGTTATCTCCCACAATGGCTGGATTTAGAACAGGATTTTTTTTATACTCCACTTTTTCCCACTCCTCGATGTTCCTAATTCTCAGTACATTTTGCTTTCTGCTTCTTATCTAAATAACTAAGATCACTCTTGTTTCCTCTTTCCTGGGCTCATCAGGATCCCCCAAAATGAAATGTCAATGGAAGAGCATAAGGCTCAGCATTTCTATACAAGGTTCTAAAGAGTCACATAATCTGACCTCGGGTCATTCATTCAACCTCTTTCTTCTCAACTTTAATTTCTATAACTGACAAGAAAGTGAAGCATCAGACTTGATCTCTTTAACTTGAAGATAAAAAAAGGTAATAAAGATGTTATGAAGTAATAAGGTATATATCATTATCTGAAAATAAATTACAGATCATTTGAAAAGCAAAAATTAGTAAGGAAGGAAAATGGCCTCTTTAACTTCAAATGAACTTGAAAGATGAAGCTATTGCTAAAAATGAAACCATGAGACATGAACACATAACTTCTGACTATAGTTACTTGATTTGTTTGAAAGAACTAAGAAAACTAAGCGGTTATGTCTTAATTTAAAGGCTGTTTATCATTTCAAATGAACAGCAATGTCTCAAATTATAAGCACTCTTTTCCTATTTTTATTTTTTAAAATCTTTATTGTTGAAAAGTATTACATATGTCCTCCTATTCCCCCCCATTAACCCCTTTTAGCCTGCCTCATCCCCACACCCTGAGATTCCAGTCTGTTCCATGATAAGCACCGTTTTGTTTGCTCTTTTTTTTTGGATTCAATATTTTAGTTATTTTATTTTTATTTATTGAATTTATTGGGATGACACTGGTTAATAAAATTATATAGGTTTCAGGTGTATAGTTCTATAATACATTATCTGTATGTTGTATTGTGTATTCATCTCCCCAAGTCAAGTCTCAACCCACTCCCTGCCCCTCTGGGCAATCAGTATACTGTTGTCTGTGTCTATGAGGTGTTTTGTTGTTGTTGTTGCTGTTATTGTTGTTCTGCTTAATTCCTTCACCATTTTCACCAAGCCCCCTACACCCACTCCCCTCTGACAGCTGTCAGTCTATTCTCTGCATCTATGAATCTATTTTTATTTTGTTCATTAGATTCCACATATAAGTGAAATCATATGGCACTTGTCTTTGACTGGCTTGTTTCACTTAGCATAATGGTCTCCAGGTCCATCCATGCTGTCACAAAGGGTAAGATTTCCTTCTTTTTTATGGAAAGTAGTGTTCCACTGTGTAGATGTACCACAGCTTTTTTATCCACTCATCTGTTGATGGGCACTTGGGCTGCTTTCAAATCTTGGCTATTGTAAATAATGCTGCAATAAGCATAGGGGTGCATATGGCCTTTCAAATTAGTGTTTTGTTTGTTCTTTATAAAAAGAGAGAACAGACAAATTTCTGTCCGCTAGTCAATCTATTTTCTTTTGTTACTAAAATTATTGCATTCTTAGGCAGTTATAAGTCACAAGAAGCTGTAGCTGTAATAGGAAATTAAATACAGCAATTAACCTAAGGCTACTCATAATTGACAGCATAAAGCCACATTCTTGTACTGTAGCATAATAATTAAAACGAAAATGCATAAAAAAATGTAAATAAACACAAGTCAAAAATTCCAAACACATTAGACCTCAACAGTAAAATGATGCTATATTGCCAAAACGTGTTACTGTTGTTTTCTGGGATACTAAAAATCCAAGTCTACTCATCAATTAACCCTCACTTATCAGCACAACTTTCTAACATTTAAATCATCTTATCATACATTTCCTTTACAGTAACTTAAAAGTCAAAAATTTTAGGAAGTTACTCAAGGTCATGGAAGCTAGAAGAATTCTATGGGTCCCTTTAATTTATCTCAAATTTTAAAATGGCAGGCAAGGAGGTTGTAATGTGCTGGCAGTTTATTTGATGCATATAAACTCACGGTAGGATGAGTGGCGGGGGAATGATACTCTCTCCTCTCATTGAAAATCCTTACAAGAACTTAAAAATGATAATATCAACCAGTTTTTAATCAACTGGGGTAGCCATTTATATAATATGTTTTGACCATTTTTTCCTCTATTCTCTCTACTTTGTCTATGCCATCTAATGAATGAATGCTTAATATTATTTGCATGTCCACTTTGGAATCAGTGGATTGCCTCTCAACTGAAAATTAAGCATAATGTTCTCTGTTTTGGTTATATGCTGTGTAGAAAGGATCTGGCCACTTGATTTTAAGGTAAACTAAACTGTTCACAAATTCAAACTGGAGTATGGGTTTGAATCATAGAAATTTGTTTTGCCTCCATTTGTCCAATTAAAAAAGATATACATGGTTTTTAAGCAGGGAAAAAGTCAATTCTTAAAATTCATAATCACATTAGTGGAGTTCAAACCCTTGTGCCAAACCTTTGTTATAAATATAGTACTATCTATTCCAAAGGGGGAGAAAAACAACAAGTTTCAGAATTACAGGGAAATGATTTGCTTAACTTAGAAAGTCTAGGATAGTGCAAACCACAGACATTTCCTCCTGTTTGATTATACTGAGTGCTGTTGCCTTAGAACAAAAACGTAAGTAAACATTTTAATAGAATGATTTTATCATATTATGCTGTGTTTGTAATAGTCAATAGAAACAACTGTTAAATACCAAGAATGTGGATGTTCTGAAGTGCATACTAGGGGTTTTTGCACTGCTATCGTTTAAAAAAAAATTATAATACAAAACTCCAATTAGCTTAGTATAAGTTATCCCTGGAAATCCACAATGCATAATATATGGAGGAATAGGTGGGGGATGGGTAGATGGATGGATAGATAGATAACCATAAATATCAGTGCTCTATTGACAACAAAATGCTATCTTGACTGTAGCAAGTTAAAGTAATCACAACAGTAGTAAAAAATAGGAGACTTGACAGAAGACTATTTATTAAAAAAATTGTCTCAGGTGGGAAGAGATCAACTAAAGACCTTACATGCATTTATGCATGCCCCATGGACACAGACAATAGGGTAGTGAAGGCCTGGGGTTGGGGGCTTGGTGGGCTAGAGGAGGTCAATGCGGGGGGGAGGACTTATATAAATCTTTCAACAATAAAGTTTAAAAAAATATATCAGCCCTGACCGGTTTGGCTCAGCGGATAGAGCGTCGGCCTGCGGACTCAAGGGTCCCAGGTTCGATTCTGGTCAAGGGCATGTACCTTGGTTGCAGGCACATCCTCAGTGGGGATTGTGCAGGAGGCAGCTGATCGATGTTTCTAACTCTCTATCCCTCTCCCTTCCTCTCTGTAAAAAATCAATAAAATATATTTAAAAAAATATATCAATGTTAGCTCAGATACTAAAATGTAAGTCAACACAAGACATATTTAAAAACCAAAGTCGGGGAGAAACCAAGATGGCAGCATAGGTAACCACCTATACTTGCTGCCTCTTACAACCACACCAAAATTACAATTAAACAGCAGAACAACTACCACCCAGAACCATGGGAAAGCTGACTGAGTGGAAATTCTACAACTAGAGAGGCGAAGAAAGCGCATTGAGGCCGGTAAGAGGTGTGGAGGCGAGGAGGCAAGGAAAGTGCTGGCACCTGGATGTGCTGATCTTTAAACCTGAAGGGAGATACAAGCTCCTGCTTGCCCTGGATTCTAGTTAGGGGCGATACTCTGGGGAACCCAGACACATACGGGGAGAAACTGGACTGTCTGGCATTGGGACAGGAATGTGAGGGCAGCTTACTCTTAGAGGTGCTCAAAGCAATCATTGTTCCTGCATGGGTGTGCGGGACGTGGAAAACCAGGGCCTTCTCTGGTTCAGGGAAGCCATTGCTGTTTGCTCTACCCTGGTGATTCCCAGAAACCCCTCCCCTCCCAATTTACAACCCCACTCAAGCTGTGTGCATCGGCTTTTGCATGTGAATTGCTTGTCCTTTCGCCTAAAACAAACTGCAGCTGGGTCAAAGAGCCCCAGCGATTCCAAAAGAAGGCCCAATACCTGGTAGCAGCAGCAGCCTTGCATCACAGCTGGGCCTCGTCTGGGCACTTCCAAACTCCATACAAAGAGGAGGAATCTGCAGATGTCTCTGTAGCTCCTGCTGAGCAGCCCCAGATAGTGGCTGACCTTGCACCTCCTTGGAGATGATAACGGATTACAACTCTTCACATCCATAAGAGACACACTCAAGGGGCAGACTCAGTGAGCACCAAAGCCCTACTGAAGAAAGTCCTGCCCCATAAGGGTGTCTCCTGTGCAATAGATCTTCCAGTGTAGACACAGCTGGTCACCATAGCCAATTGGCCTGGAGGTGAGTTCCTCCCAGTGATACCAACAGCAATCAAGGGTTAACTACAACAAGACTGTAAAAACAGCCCACAAAGGGGTACACCAAGAGCATCCACCTCAGGTGACTGGGAAGGCTGAGCCACTGGGCCTTATAGGACACCAACCACACAAGGCCCCTCTATCAACTCAAGGAGACTTAGCAGCTACCCAGTACATAGAAACAAACACAGGAAAGCAGCCAAAATGCAGAGGCAAAGAAACAAGTCACAAATGAAAGAAATAAATGAAAGCAAAATACTGGATATAGAGTTCAAAACCACGGTTATAAGGTTACTCAAGAATCTTCTAGAAACCTCTGAGAAATTTAGTGAGACCCTCAAGGATATGGAAAAGGACCAATTAGAAATTAAGCATACAGTTACTGAAATAAAGAATAATATACAGAGATCCAATAACAGACGAGAGGATCCTAAGAATCAAGTCAAAGATTTGAAATACAAAGAAGCAAAAAACACCCAACCAGAAAAGCAAAAAGCAAAAAGAATCCAAAAATATGAAGATAGTATAAGGAGCCTCTGGGACAACTTAAAGTGTACCAACATCCAAATTATGGGGTGCCAGAAGAAGAGAGCGAGCAAAATATTGAAAACATATTTTAAGAAATATTGACAGAAAACTTCCCCTACCTGGTGAAAGAAATAGACTTGTAAGTCCAGGAAACGCAGAGAACCCCAAACAAGAGGAATCTAAAGAGGACCACACTAAGACACGTCATAATTAAAATGCCAAGGGCAAAAGACAAAGAGAGAATCTTAAAAGCAGCAAGAGAAAAATAGTTAGTTACCTACAAGGGAGTACCCATAGGACGGATTTCTCTACAGAAACAATGCAGGCCAGAAGGGAGTGGCAAGAAATATACAAAGTGATGAATAGCAAGAACCTACAACCAAGATTACTCTACCCAGCAAAGCTATCATTCAGAATTGAAGGTCAGATAAAGAGCTTAAAAGACAAGAAAAAGCTAAAGGAGTTCATCACCACCAAACCAACATTATATGAAATGCTGAAGGGTATTCTCTAAGAAGAGGAAGAAAAAAGGTAAAGATAAAAATTATAAACAACAAAGTGACAACAAATACATATCTATCAACAAGTGAATCTAAAAATCACGTGAATAAAAAATCTGAAGAACAAAATAAACTGGTGAATATAATAAAATCAGGGGCATAGAAAGGGAGTGGACTGGCATTTCTCAGGGGGGAAGGGGGTGTGGGGAGTACAGGAAGAGATTGGACAAAAATCTTACACCTATGGACAAGGACAGTGAGGGGGAGTAAGGGCATGGGGTGGGGTGGGAACCGGGTGAAGGGGAGCTATGGGGGGCGGGGAGAGGAACAACTGTAATAATCTAAACAATAAAAATTTATTTTTTTAAGAAAAAGGCAAAAATAAAAACAAAAACAAAGAAAAAAAAAAACACAAAGTATCTAATGACGCCCAAAAGGCAAACCAGGAAAATCATATTCCATTGCAGTTACACAAAACTACTCAATATCTACCTCTATCTCTTCAAAAAACCATGCACAATGCAATACCATCTACTCCTTTGCTTAAAAACAAACAAACAAACAAACAAACAATCCCTGAGGAATCAGAAATAATTCAATTCATAAAATCCAGTGATACAAATTCAATCTCAGTCTAATATGGTATTAGAATAATATCAACATAAATAATAGCTTCTGTGTATGGTAACAATGATAGGTAATTTTATTTTAATTAAATGTCAGTATGAAAATTCCATTTATATTTATCAAACTAACTACACAGACCATGTACAAAGAATCCAAATAGCTGTTTGAATGGGGTGCTTTCATTCAGAGATGTTGTACCTGCTGGCATTCTGATTAGTTTTTACTCATTTTAGCACTAAAAATACCAAGTTTAATTTTGGACAGTGTGTAATATTACCAAATATGCTATGAGATAATCATCTCGAACACCACTTTGCACAGTCGGTTACCCAATGACATTATTTGTGCTAGTACCATGTTCACAATTACATGCCAAATGGCAGCTGAGATACTTCTTTGACTTTGGTTCAGATTGTCAAATGATAGCTCCCCTTTATTACTAGACTTTGAATCCGTGCGAGGGCAGACACTCCCGGGGATACTTTGAGTTTTGGTTGCTGCAGGAGGGGACCACTGGCCTCTAAGATACTTCACTGCAAATCAGAAATGCAGCCCCTGTGCTCTTGGGGAGCAAGCTTCTGCTCCCTTTCAGCTCACACGTACTTCATCCTCAGCCAGGAGCCTTCTCCAGGGCACAGTCTACAAACACGCGCGGCAGCCCTGAGAGCACTTGAAAGAAATCACACACTCTGGAGACAGAGCAAAATCCCCTCTAATGGATAGCTCCAACGTCCAAATAGAAAATGTTTCTAGAATTTCCATGATTAACGGAGACATATCTTAAAATTACCTCAACCAAAACACTGCCCCCAGTTAGTTCCAAGGGTGGCAAAGGTGTTTCTTCTATCTAGTTCTCTAACATGTACTCAGGATTTAAAATTAAATCCAATGTTAATACCGGGTGTGAAAGACAGTCTGCTGTTTTGTATTTACATTAAGGTATGTTTTTAAATTTATCTTTATTGTTGATAGTATTACAGATGTTCCCCATTTCCCCCCATAACCCCCCTCCATCCAGCTCCTGCCCCAACCCAGGCCTTCACCACACTACTGTCTGCATGTCCATGGGCTTGCATATATACATATGTGTTCTTTGGTTAATCTTCCCCTGCCCTTTGCCTTCCTCCTTACCGCTGCGATTCATCAATCTGTTCCATGCTTCCTTGGAACACACAATGGTGAACATAGCTGCTCCCACCTTGAATCCTAAATAACATTATTTTAAATTATAATTGTGCACTTACCTGTTTTAACCCTTAGAAGCCAAAACTCTTGAGGACAAACCAGACCATGATAACAACAGTGTCTGCTACACTACAGAAAATTGATAACTCTTGTTGAATTATAAATTTATGATAATGGTCATATATATATTGGGCAGGGGAAATTTTTTTCACCTGTTTGAGCATGAAGTGTGTCTCTAGTGACAAATTCTTAGTAACATAAATAGAGTACTGGACTATAACAACAGAAATAATCATCAATAATAATGAGATAGTGGTGATGATAAAGAGCTATAAAGCCAGAACTCTGTTTGTGGGAACTGTATGGTTTGGCCCACATTTCATCCTCAGCCCATCACTTAGATGTCAAGAGGCAGTATACCATATTTTCAAGTAATCTGATTCCAATGTCATTAAGTCCCACCTCCAGCACCTGTTAACTATGCAACAGCAAGCAAATTATGTAAATTCTTTGTGCCTCATTTTCCCCTTCCATAAATTTTGGAGAATAATCTACTGCAAAAGCTCTTTATGAGGATGAATTGAGTTAATATGTATAAGGCACTTAATAATATGTCTGGAATATAATAGATACTATATGCATTAGCTATTAATATTTCTTTTTAAATATATTTTTATTGATTTCAGAGAGGAAGGGAGAGGAAGAGAAACAACAATGATGAGAGAGAATCATTGATCAGTTGCCTTCTGCACTCCCCCTCCTGGAGACCAAGCTGGAAACCCAGGCATGTGCCCTGACCAGGAATCAAACTGTGACCACCTGATTCACAGAGTGATGCTCAACCAGTGAGCCACACCAACCTGTCAGCTAGTAATATTTCTTCATGTAATAGGCACCTGAGATTTTTTGGAGTAAGTGAATGAATGAACACTTACTTAAGCTTTTTTGACTAACTTAGTTGAAAAGTTATGTCATTAAGTACTGCCCTCCCAATCTGATGGGTACAGAAGTTGACATGTTATAATGCTTTAAATTCATCTACAGGTTACAACAAAATAAATATCTGAGACTAAGAATGAATTGGGCTTTAAAAAAATTTAAATCCTTTCTTTTGTCATGTAGCAAAAAATCCTTACTGCCCTAAAATTTTTGCTTTGCAGCATACATCTGTCCAGCCATTTCATGATTAATTGTACCTTTTGCTGTCCTCCAGAAATTATCCAATTACCATCATAGCCACTTCAAAACTCCCCAGGACAATGTCCTTCCATCCTAGTGAAAAATAGGTTTCCATTCGTTTATCAGAGAAGGAAGAGCTGTGCCTCTGCCAAGCTTGGAGTGCTTGCCTGCCCAGAAAGGAAAGTGCTAGGAATGAGAGTGGGGACAAGACTAACAACTCAGTCATAATCATCCCCTTTCTTCAGCTGAGGAGAGGCTTACCCTCAACCTCCATCACAACACTACACCGATTTTCTTGGTTGAGTCCAACCCAGCACACAGGCTGCACTTTCTATGTCCATGTTTGCTCCTTCCAGAAAGTTCCTAGCACTTTTGTGAATACACACACAAAAGTGGGTATTTATTTTCAGATTACCCACAGATATTGGATATTTGTAGACATTCAGTCAGTATTAAAATGACACCAGGTATATCTTCTAAATGGAAAGGAGATAAATACAATTCTATTTTTTTAAAAAAGGAGCCCTCACCAGTTTGACTCAGTGGATAGAGCGTGGGCCTGCAGACTGAAAGATCCCAGGTTTGATTCCAGTCAAGGGCATGTACCTTGGTTGGGGGCACATCCCCAGTGGAAGGTGTGTAGGAGGCAGCTGATTGATGTTTCTAACTCTCTATCCCTCTCCCTTCCTCTCTGTAAAAAATCAATAAAATATATTTTAAAAAATAATAAATAAATAAATAAATAAAGGAATACAAGAGACATTACATTTTTTTCCATTCCCAAATTATTCCTGAGTCAGTTCCACTGTCTCTCAAATTAAATTTAATAGAGTACAATAGATTTAAGAAATATCATTAAAATGTACTGTTTCTAGCTCTAAATTACACTAACTACATGTAGTATTAAATTTGATTTTGTTGAGCTAGGACACTGGGTTCTTCTGTTATCAGAAGGAAATGTTACCACTGAAATGTAGCTTTTTAATTTTTATAAGGAATGAATGTAATTATTGCCTTAAGTAGAATGTCTGTAAATTCAGGTTAAAGATATACATCTGTGTGGGGAACAATATAGATCTGAATATTAGCACAAACATCTGTAGATCAAGTTTCATATTATTATTATAAACATTATAAAATCCATAATACAATATATTTCTTTTTTAACTTAGCTGCCAAGAAACTCAGAACTAACATGAGTGTGTAATAATAACAGATTCCTTGTAGAGTCCTAAGGGCTTGTATTTCTTCTGTTGCCCTTCATTACTGTTTGATTTATTTCTTAATATCTTATCATGCTGTATATGCAACTTGTAAGTTTCTAAACTGTGTCTTAAAGCGATGAGTATAACTTTTAAATAAGTAAATTCATTGTTGTTGTTTTTTGACATCTTGATATCCTGAAACTATATGGCCAAACTCAAGACTCTAATTATATTTCTTCATAAAAATCCACCAGCCATACAATCATACTGTTTCTAATATTAAAAAGACAATAGTGTTTTACAATATGGGGCCCTCAAGTGAGCCTGTTTTTAGTAACATTTAGTTTAATAATTTCTGTCTAATCCTTTAAGCATAGGTCATATTATTTATCTAGGGGTATCAATATCCCATTGGTTATTAAACTCGCAAAAAATTGTTTTCATTTCATGAAATATGATATATGCAATATTTATTCATTAATCCTTAGATCTCCAGTAATAAATTAAGGACACTTGGTTTAAATTCATGGCTAAACCATAATGCCTTTCTTTCATTACTGTTTTACCCATAGCATTTTATTTCTTATTCTGTACTTATGGTTTCTAATAGATTCTTCTATACATACAGACTTACAATTTTATATAAAACTTATTTTTTCAGCCAAAATTATTCCAAGTTCTCCTCACCTCATTCCTTGGTAACTGCAAAGCCCTTCTAGTCCTCTTTTCTAAAAGAGTTTCCTTGAACTTCAGTAACACAATTGATTAAACTCCCTAAAATCAGCTTCTGAGCTGTCATATTGTGCTAAAATTCACCTGAAGTTCTAGGTCTGCATATCCAAGACCCATTCTTCATACCTGACCTTAGTGCAAATCATCACACACTTTATCTGCCTTGAATTCTCATTGGGTAGCAACCCCCGTCCCCAATATGTGCCATGCTAATTTCTACATTTGTACACACTCTTACTCATATCTGAAGTAATATTTTTATTTCACTATCTATATAAAATCTACCCAATCTTTAAGGGTTAAATTTTGCTTTCTCTGTATTTGAGTATACTAGACTCCAAATTCCATTAGTTTTGAGATTTTTTTCAAATTATAGAATAATTATGTTGACAATAGTAACTACCGTGTACTTGTGCACCAAAGAGTGTGCTTAAAATATGATACATATTAGTTATTTTACTGTTCACACTAAAATCTTGAAGTAGAAAACATTATCATCCATATTCCACAAGAACTACAAGTTAAAGAAACCTGCATGAGCTCAAATGAAGAGCTGAGATGCAAACCCATGTCAGGCTGACATGCAAGGCCATGCTTTTGCCTGCCTTCAAAGTAATCAACACACCATTCTCCTTTAAGTGGTCAAATCACTATTACTCTCATCTCCTCCACCTTTACTGTTTGAACGTAATTGCCCAAGAGCAGAAATGTCTAACCTACTGCCTTTAGTGTTGAATATGCATACAAAAACATCATTGTGACACATCCACTGTAGGTCAAACATTCAGGCAGATTTTCTGAGAAATAAATAGATGAGCCATGGGTAAAACAAAGCAAAACTAAACTCCAAATAACTTTATAATTCTAGTTCTGGACAGTAAATTGCATAATATTGTAGCATCAAACCCCTCAGAAATTTAAGTACAAGTGATTAGAGAACTCACAATCACCCCCAGTTCTATAGGTAATAGATGTTAAGTCCTACCTAAATTTTTCCTAAATTTTTGCATTTCTGTTTCTTGAGCTAAGTTGCTATATGTCTTCTTTCTATGCTTGAGTGTCTAACCTTCTCTAAACAGATAAATACATGAGTGAATGAATGCATGAATGAATGGATTCCCAGTGAAAGCACTTGTGAGCAGCATAGACCTTGACATCACCTTCTCTTGCTAAAAGATTCTGGAACACCCATGAGGATGTTGCCTGTTTTTGTTCTTGTTGTTTGTTTGTCTCCTTATCCTCATCTGAGGATATATTTTTACTGATTTTAGAGAGAAAGAGTGAGAGAAAGAAACATTGATGTGAGAATGAAACATCAATCATTTGCCTTCCATACATGCCCCAGCCTGGGATCAAACCTACAACCCAGGTATGTGCCCTGACCAGGAATTGAACCGGCAACCTTTCGGTGCACAGGAAGATGCTCAACTAACTGGGGCACTCTGGCCAGGCACAGAAAAAGTATTTTTATGGATAAATGGGGGCATAATATCTACTTAGATTATCCCATTTTTAGGTTATTATACCTCTGTAAAATGGAATATTCTGTGAGAACCATTCTTAACCTGAGTTTGAGACTTGGTCCTTATTTACAAAAACACGTCTTTATAAACACTGTCACAAAGATTCACCAGCCTAGAAAACCAGGAGGGTAAAATCCCACCACCACACACACTTTTATAGAAGAACTATTTTTGTTTTTATGACCTCTAACCCATAACTTCCTTTTTCTTCTCCTTTCCCTAAGGCTGGCAGTACAACTAATAGTACTGGATTTTGATTTTATGCCACTTGGTCAAGTTCATTTTGACATTTTCAGCACAGTTACCAACCCTTCACAGAGACGCTGTAAGTATTTGTGGGCTAAAGTTGAGAGACTACGAGCATTTTGTTAATTTCCCCCTTTTTTAATTTTTTTATTGTTGACACTATTACAGATGTCCCCATTTCCCCCATCACTTATGACATTGTGTCTGTTACTTAAATTTGAAGTTATTTCACAAAAAATTTAAATAAATCATTTATTTCCATCTTGATGATAATTTAGGATTTGTGGGTAAAACAATAAAGAGAAAATTATAATCTCCACAAATTTATAATTTGATTGATTACTAAACTAAAGGCAGAAATAATCCCTCAATAAAAGTTTCTTTCAGTTAGGAAAGCTTTCTTTTAGCAAACAAAAATGCAGCTACTATTTTAGGAACTAAGGGTTTCAAAATTATATCTAAAAACTAAATGAATGTATCACATCTCAATATGATTGATAATATTCTTGAATGAACTGAAAACATGCAGAAATATGGAAACTATGAAATGATGAATACTTCAACCTTATGTTTCAGGCTTTGTCCCTGGATGTTTGTCAAAGATAAAAATAAGATAACTTTTGTGTCACAACTAAAATCACGGACATGTGAGTGAAAGTAATTATCTCCATTATACAAGGAACACATTGTGAGGAGACTTTGTTTACAGGATGCTGACAAGTATGTCAGACACACATCTTTGCAGTAGTTTCTATAACACAGGGTTTAGGGGATAGACCAATGGGCATTGACCTAATAGGTGATCGACCCCTGTGAAAGGGCTGTTAGTCTATTTTTAAAATATACATATATTTTTATTGATTTCAGAAAATCAATAAAAGGGAAGGGAGAGAGAGCTGGAAACATCAATGATGAAAGAGAAATCATTGATTGGCCCGGGACTGGAAATCAAACCGTGACCTCCTGATTCATAAGCTGATGTCAGGACCCTCAACCAATGAGCCATGCTGGCGGGGCTGGGCTGCTAGTCTATCAGTGACCTCCCTCTTCCATGCCTGGCTTCCCAGAGGGCAGAGCCCAAATATCCTCTCAACTCATTCATCTTAGCACAGTCTGGCCCAAGTGGGCCCTCAGTAAAGGTTATTTAAATCCCTTGGTTCTGGGTGTACTGTGAAGCTTTGAATTGTTATGGATGCTTAAGATGAATGACTAAATGTTTAATTTAATTTTGCTTAAGGCACTAGATTCACAAAGCCATTAACCCATATTTAAACGGAGCTTCTCCACTTAGTGATTTTGTTGAATTGTCAGGAAGCTCTAATCACTAGCCAGAAGGAAAGCCCCATCCAGAAAGAATGGGAGTGACAGGACTTCTTTATGGGGCTGAATTCTCTTTCTCATCAAATGAGATGGGGAACTCTTTCTAGTAACTTAACCAAGGACCTTTCCCTGCACAACTTCTTAGTTGCTCTATGCAGACATTTTGAAAGACCAGACTTTTTAAATGAGAAGCAAAAGCCTCTTAAAATGACAAAACAACTTTTACATTTTTAAAGCCTATCATGCTGCTTTTTTTGGCCTTTCCAATTCTTTTGAAATGACATTTTTTCCCCCAGCATTTGGGAGTAGATTAGCAGTAATTTCATTTTCAAATTAGAGAAATCAGAGGAAAAACAAACCCACAAGCACCAAGCCATATCAAACATAAAAGAACAGTAAAAAATAAAATGACAGCATCAAAATCTACATACTTCTATATTGGACACAATTCTAGAGGAGAAGGATGGGATGGACTCAAAGTTACTTTCTCTTAACGGAAAAATCTATGACCTGAAGTAAAATCACCTTAGTTACTAAATGTTGCTAATTATAATACATTTTTTCCCCGGAAGCACACATCCGTTATGCATTTTCCATGAGGTAATGGATATTACAGGTATTTTCATGGTATTAGCCAGCTCTGTACTTGAACTAACCAGTATACAATCATGAATGCTTAGGTCAAATTATCAATTATATAAAATAATTTTCTCTCCCATTTTCATTAAGATGGATGAATGATAAGAGAATTCGGTCAGGTCTAAAACTGAACCATTTCCAAAAAAAGGAAGAAAAAAAAAACTGATCAAGTTTTCACTGAGTATAGTCTCCCAAACCTAAAATTTACTCCTGTGAATTCCTTCCTTCTTGGTATTATAAATTTTAAAGTGCAGTAATTGTGCTGGTCATTTACATATTAATTATGTTCACTAGTTTAATCAAATGAAATTTTATTGACTTTTTAAAATTTATAGACATTTGTTTCTTTTTTATAATGAGAAAATAATCTCAATGTTTTTACATACTCTTCCTGTTTTTACATGATACACAGACCTATCTGCCAACACATAGCCAGGTGCCAAGGTCTGTTACTGTCTCTATGTTCAACTCCGTATTGGCAGGGGGAAACTCAATTTTTCTCTAAATATCCAAGTAGCAAATACTTTAGGCTTTGCTGTCCACATATGGTCTCAATGGAAGCCACTCAACTTTCTGAAAGCAATGTAGATAATATATAAACAAACAAGTGTGGCTACATTCCAATAAAACTTTATGGACATTAAAACATGAATTTTGCCCTGCTGGTGTGGCTCAGTGGTTGAGCGTCGACCTATGAACCAAGAGGTCACGGTTGGATTCCAGTCAGGGCACATGCACAGATTGCCGGCTCAACCCCCAGAAGGGGGCATGCAGGAGGCAGCCAATCAATGATTCTCTCTCATCATTAATATTTCTATCTCTCTCTCCTCCCTTGCTCTCTGAAATCAATAAAAATATATTTAAAATAAGACAACATGAATTTTATATAGTTCCCATGTGACATAAATATTCTGTTCCCTTAACTTAAAAAATCATTTTACATTCCCTGGCCTGTGTGACTCCATGGTTATAGCACTGGCCCTTGGGGTTTGAGTCCTGGTTAAGGGCATGTATCTGGGCATGTACCAGGTTCGGTGCCTGGTCCCAGTGGGGGCTCCTGCTGGAGGCAACCAATCCATGTGTCTCTTTCACATTGATGTTTCTCTCTCTTTCTCTCCCCCCTCCCTTCCTTCCACTCTCTCTAAAAAAGCAATGGAAAAAATATCCTGAGGTGAGGATTAAAAAAATCATTTAAAAAATGTTTTTAGCTAAGGCCTGTATCAAAACAGCACCTACTTGAATTTGGTCTTCTGGCTGTGGTCTGCTGACACTTCTGTGCATAGCATTGGAAAAGGAAAGTTTTTTCTTATATGATTTATATTTCTACGTAATACTCCCTTATCCTCTGAAGTCACATTTTAAGGATTTATCATCAAGGATTTTATTTCACAGAAAGATATTTATCATTGGCTATCTTTGTATACTTGGCTCCAAATTGATGTAACTGATTCCAGGAAATAGAAGAGAAAAAAAAAGCAGAATAAAATGGAACATTTTGTAGTTGGCAGGGGAGTTCTACTGTAATTGCTGCTGCCTCCATTGGAGAAAGAAGTATGGTAGGGTAAGAAAAACAGTTTTCAAAGCAACCAATATGTATCAATAAAAGCAATCCCAGCTGCTTTGCTACATGATGACAGCATTCTTGGCACTATCCTGAAATTAAGTATTGGAGTACACAGTGGGTACATATGGATGTCATATGTTTTAATTTAAATGAGCCATTAAGCTCAGATCAGTAGTCTAAACTTCTTATATAATACATGAAGAAATCTGAGGCTCAGTAAGTAGCCAGCCCAAGAGCAAATAGGTGATTTCAAAAACAGTATTTTTGTTTTTTTCTGATTTCAAAATAAATGCTCTTTCCCCTACAAATTGACTCCAAGGATGGAGGTACATTTATATTTTCTCAGAAGGAAGTAGGAAACTAAGTATCTTAGCCTCTAGTTCACAAGTAATTAGTGACAATTTAATTGGAATGGAAAGTGTTTTCTCTGCAGTGATAAATAATTAACACCATTATAGAAGCAGCTCTCGCTGCTCTGCCTGAGATTCCTGCATTAGCAGACATGCCTTCCAAGGAACCAGTTTAACAAGGGGGAGTGACCTGCATAAGCATCTCTTAGTTCTATGGGCATGGAAGTACTAGATGTATCTGCTTTCCTGTGCCTGACATTAGGAAAGTATTTGCTGTACTTGGTTTAAAAATGGTATTCATATTCAAGTGGGAGAATTGGCACAGATGATGTCTAAGCTTCACTGAATGACACTACTTCCTAAATGGAGCCATAATCACGCCTACTCTCCCCACACCCTTTCTCTCCTCTCCTTAACATACACATTATTACATAAATAACTACTAGTTATTATAGCTTAAATCTTTTAAAATTTTCATTCAAAAAAAGCATAAGTCTTTTCTGCCAGTAATCTCCCAAGTTTATGGTATAAAAACTATTCATTTATTTGTTAAAATTCTCAGAACAAATAAGGACAAAAGGAAAAAACAATAGCAGTTCTGTGTTCTATTGCCAAATATAGAATAAATATTACAAATAATGAAACTGGCACTCTTTGCTTAGAATATTTGACACAAAAAATATTTTGTAGTAAGGATTTACCCCTTCTTCATATGTTTCTGCTCTACAATACAAAATGAGAAAATTTCCTATAATTAAATTTACTTAGTAAAACAGATTGTGAGTGTAAAATTGGCCTTTTCTTATTAAAGGAGTAAATAAAAATAAATACAGATTTAAAATAAGTCTTGGGATATAAATGTCCCAAAGGCTCAAATCACTCTTATATAATATTGAACAGGAGGCAGCGGGGTTAAATTGCTTTGTACTTGTTGATTTTACACTACTGTAGTGAATAATGAAAATTAGTCAGAACAGATTCTTTTATATTCTTTTAAAATTTTCATCCAAGGTTTTAAAAGAAAATAATGAATCAAGGCAGAAAAAAATGTATTAAAGATGAGGGAAAATTAAACACAGCTCATATTTTCACTGTCCATTTAATACCCATAGATGCATAAAATAAATCACATGCCTAGATGCAACATTCTGTATCCTACCTTTTGAATATCTCCATGTTTTCAATCAAATTAATATGCTGTACCATGAATCAAGTGCTAAGTACATGATAAACACTCAAATATGCCTGCCTTACTTTGTTCTTCCTGTTTGCTCTTTCCATACAAAGAGGGGAGACAATACTGTATGTATCAAGGTGAATGGAAATGACCAGCCTTTTCTTCTTACCTGACATCAGTCCCCTATGTATCCAAATGTGTGGTGAGGGCTAAAGCACAAAATGCATGAAGTTTACTATTTGCCTTTATACTATAGAGAAGATACAAAAGTATCCATAGTTCTACAAAGTACAGCAGCACTTACAATTTCCTGACTTTATGAACATTCAGTATTTTTTTTTTAATATATTTTATTGATTTTTTACAGAGAGGAAGGGAGAGAGATAGAGAGTTAGAAACATCGATGAGAGAGAAACATCGATCAGCTGCCTCCTGCACATCTCCCACTGGGGATGTGCCCGCAACCCAGGTACATGCCCTTGACCGGAATCGAACCCGGGACCCTTGAGTCCGCAGGCCGACGCTCTATCCACTGAGCCAAACCGGTTTCGGCTGAACATTCAGTATTTAAACTGTCTCCATTAAGGAGCTTCATTCAGTCAGTCTACAAATATGAATATCTTTAACTTAATTTTTCAAATACAGATTCTAGATTCTGTAAATATAAAGTTATTTCTCTATATCTTTCAGACATTTGTACACACTAGGGGTTAAACCAAGAAAACATAAATCCTTTATCACATAATTAGGTATACTGGAATAGGTTTTCCAAATCTGATATTGAGGGGGGTTTAATATAAATTTAAATATCTGGATGCAACTATTGTTGTACTTCTCCTTAAGCAGATCTAACATTAAAAAGGATTATGGTTATCTTTTTCCAGGTAGGATAACAGTAACTTTTGACACATATTTTATAATTTTAAGGTTCAAATATGGAGCTTTTTTTCCCTTTTTACATTAACAAAACCTTTTATCCAAGCAAAAAAAATTCTGGAAAACTTCAAAATAGCTCAGTTTGAGAATCTTGTCATATCACCTCTATATGTTTTTTAAAAAATGCACATGAAATATCCCGATCTAAAGCAGCACCACTGCAATCAGATTTGTCTAGTTGGGAAGTCATAAACATTGGAAACCTTAGTTGATCCTCCCCCACAACAGATCAACTCTGAGGTAAGAATGAGTTAGAAAATAAGCCCATATCGCCCTGGCCCATGTTTCTCAATAGTTAAGAGTGTCAGCCTGCGCACAGAGGTTCTTGGGTTCAATTGCCAGACAAGGGCACATACCTGGGTTGCAGGTTCGATCTCTGCCCTGGTTAGGGTGCATTCTCGAGGCAACCAATCTATGTGTCCCTCTCACATTGATGTTTCTCTGCCCCCCCTCCCCCTTACAGTCTGTTAAAAAAAAAAAATCAATGGAAAAAATATCCTCACTCCTCAGGTGAGGATTAAAACAAAGAAGAAGAAGAAAAGAAGCCCATATCTTTGCAAATGAGATTTGTGAAGAAAAACCTAACAATATGACCTCAGCGCCCTGGGGAGAAGTGTCCTGAAGGGCCACCCTTTAGGTTCAGCAGGTTTATCTGCTTCTGGGCACCTGCTGAAAGCAGCCTCCAGGTTTGCCAAGTGAGCCTTCTGATGCTAATTCCATGTCCCAGTGGGGACACCCACTTTTATTTCTCCACGTAAATGACTGAATCCATCTTCTGACCCACAAGTTGATCTGTGATTTTCATCAGTATGAGTCAGCCCACTCAGGGTGATTAGATTTTGTTGTTTGGTGGAGGGAGTGGGGATGGGGAGGGGAGGGGCAAGGGAGGGGGAAAGGGGACATCTGTAATACTTTCAACATTAAAGGTAAAATAATTTTAAAAGAAGCTGAAAGAATAATTTCAAAGCAGTTCATTCTCTAGGAAAAGCTGGCAACAGCTGAAATGATCCCTTCTGTCCCACATGTTCTTTCTTTAAATTCACAGTAAGGTTGCTTTTAGCTTTATGTGACTCAGCAATACTTGTCAATATTTGTTGTTCCTACTGAGATTTCTATTTGCTTCAGACTCCAGAGGGATAGTCTAATCACCCCTGTATTTTTAATGGTGTCCTCTGTCCTAGTACCTGATGTCCCGATGATTACATACAGGCTATGGACATGCGCTGAGTTAAGACTGAAAGACAGTCACTAGCCACAGTGGGGAGGTGGACAGCAGCATATTCATGAATTATTGTCCTGTTCTGCAGAGGGAGATGGGTCAGACTACCCAGGCTTTTGAAGTTACATAAGGATTTGGGCTCTTGTCCCAGGAACAATAGGAAGTCATTCAAGGGTTTTTAGCAGGGAGTGACACAGTCACATTTTTATTTGAAAAGATCATTCTGGCTGAGTATAAAGAATGGTTGAGTGTCCAGAAAAAGCAAAGTTCTTAATAATTTGGAAATTGCTTGCAAAAAAAAAAAAAAAAAAGTAGATTGGTCTGTTCCTGCCAAAGTTACTATGTAAAAGGTTTTAGTGGCGGAGTGGCATTTACCTTTCTGAATGTATCACACCCTAGCTTTGCAGAGTCAGTAATAAATGGATTGAACTCACTTCTTGAGATGGGGAGGTTTTATTCAAAGTCTGTGAAATCTCAAAACTACAAAAGCCAGGAAGCTATCATTGTTCCCCATTGCACAGGTAAAGAAACTAAGGCTTAGATAAAGCAGATAATTTTATCAAGTGACAGAGCTGGTTAATCCCAGCTCCTGAAAAAAAAAATTCTTAGCAAATGTGGGTTCATTTCAGAGTTTCTGAGAAAGGTGACATTTTCTTCCCAAGAAATCACATTTTATCAGAAAGATATTGAGTTCTTAATAAAACCTTTAAATGTTTTCGCTTTGGTATATAAACTGTACAACTGTCACGAACATGGGATACTAATGTTAATTAAACTCTGATTCAGACATTTCTGTATAATAAGTTCAGGTGAGTAGTTTCCCACATCATGGCATATACGTGAGTGAAAATGTGGGTGTGCTAATAACAGTCAACATTGATTGCTTAAGGATGTATATTATATTAGAGGCCCAGTGCATGAAATTTGTGCACTGTGTGTGTGTGTGTGTGTGTGTGTGTGTGTGTGGGGTGTCCCTCAGCCTGGCCTTTTCCCTCTCACAGTCTGGGACCCCTCAGGGGATGTCTGCCTGCCGGCGGGGGGCGGGGCGGGGGGGAGTGAGCCTAAGCCAGAAGTCAGACAACCCTCTTGCAGTTCAGGACCCCTCGCTCCTTACCACTTGGCTCACTGCTCCTTAGCACTGCTGCAAAGGCAGGAGCCACCGCTGCTGCACTCACCAGCCATGAGTCTGGCTTCCTGTGTTGAGCGTCTGTCCCCTGGTGGTCAGTGCACATCATAGGGACCAGTCATTCTGGCCATTCCGCTATAACAGTAGCTTAGGCTTTTATTATATAGATCTGTTTTCAAAACTCATTTGAGATCACTGTTTAACATACTGTATTAATACCCATGTCTAATGAAATGAATATCGGCAGGGTAAATAGCTTCTTTATTTAAAGCTACTTTGCTTAAAGAGGAGATCATTAAAAAATATCCCTATTATTCCTTCCTTTAGTGAGCTTTGACCTACACTATCGATTATAGGGAAATCAGTTAAATACATGTCATATATAAATTTCCAAGAAATGTCTACAGGCCTTGAATTGCAGTGTAAAGTGCTGCAGAGAATCTGAACATTAGAGAAAAATTGGGTGAAAATTATTCGGAAACCAGGTGTCAAGTAGGTGCTAGCACAACTCATCAGTGAGCCACCAAGCTGCAGATGCATCTTCAGAGCCTATAGGAAGGCGAGGAATGGAGGTGCAAGTGGAATCAGTTGCTAGTCCTGATGGCACAGTGACTGCCTGCTCAGAACACAAGCAATGGCATCACCCAGCCTACCTGTACCCTGCTCAGTGATAAACTGAGTAGTCAAGCCCCATCAGGCTCCCTCTTCTTGCTGGAAACCAAGATCAACAGTAATTAATATAAATGTGAGGAGTCAGGCAGAGGCTGGTGGGACTCCTTTTGATATTCACAGGTGAATATTTACATTTTATTACCTATTGCTGACTCAATGGCCTAAAGCAAACTCCCCTAAAACCTGACTATCTTACTGTTTACTAAACATTACCATTGATATGTCTGTTTGCATTCCTAAAAGACAATTGTGTATTCTAGTAAATAAAAGCAGACAGGAGACTCAGTGGAACTTGACTTCTCCAGTTGAGTCTTCCCCTGGCTTCCCCCCATAATTTCAAAGTTAATATTTCATTTGTGTGTCAATTTGTGCGTCAGTTCTTTCTCCAAGCCTTTGAACCCAAACGCCATGCTGGCTGTGTCCTTTCACACTTCTGGATGAGATAATCATCCTTTAAGATTAACCTCATGAATGACTACTGAGTTTACTATCAATATAATGTTGACATGTCAATTACTATTTTTCCTTCCTTTTTTCTCCCCTTGGAATCAAATGACATGTAAATTAGTTTTAAATAGTAAAAATGGAGGACATCAGATGATACAAGGACTTCGTTTTGGAATCTTTGATGCCAGTCACTGAATTCAATTTTATCTAAGTGGATGGTTTGTAACTAAAGTTGGAAGTGAGAACAAGACAGAATTCAAAGTCCTAAGATCAGGGATCTGGTTACAGCTGTTCCATTTGTTAGTTATCCCCTGGAATAAGTTGATATGTTTCAAAATTTTGATTTCATAAAATGGGGAAATTAGCATAGACTTCATAAGGTCTTCATGTAAAGTAATATGTGATATATTTGAAAAGAGATTGTATGTTATAAAAAGTACATGAATGGTTTTGGTTTTATTATAGCAACCAGGTGAAATAATTGGAGTATACTTTTCCCCTATACTTATCTCCAAATATTTCAGATGTCATCCTATCAATAAAGTTATTTTGAGTTTACATCCCCTCCAAAATGTGTATTTTAAAAAACAAAGTCTCTATATGAACAACTATCACTAGCTTATCATCAATAACAAATACATAGTCAGGCTTATTATAAAAAATAGTGAATTTATCCACAATGTCAAGTTATTTCCAGGGTAACATTCTGCTTCTTTGGCCAATTTTTCTTAGCAGATCTGATCAGTGATTTTTACCTCATGATGTAGCTAAGAAAGGCTAGTATTGGGAGTAAAAATATCAACTTTGCCATTTTCTTATTTGTAGTGTAACATTCATTATACGGTTTCTTTGTAAGAATCTTCTCTAGTCACTTTTCACTTTAAGAGAGTTAACAGACAAAATGTCTGTTGTCACCCCATCTTCTCTTCTCTGTAGGAAATATTGGCACCATTTATAAAATATGACAATATGACATGAATAAAGTGCATACACCAATGCTTATCCATATATCAAGAATGATAAAAGCTTATTTATTTCTATTTTTATGTAAAAACAGACAAAAATAGAAGATCTAAATTTTCCTTCCCATGTTTTATATTTCATGCTCACTTAGTGCTAACACCTTTACTGTGGGGATCTTTCATCTGGGTAAGTCTAGTGCTTCCCAATAAAACAAATCAATATGTCTTAACTTCTTTAAAAATATCCAGGGCCACTTATTTTTATCACATGATTATCTTTACTTCATTCATAACATTTTAGTATTTTCAAATGTAGATGAATTTAAAAGAAAGAAAATTTCCTGATCTACTGCATACTTCCTTATGAGATAATTATCACTATAAACTTACAAAGGTATGTTTGATGTTTTTAAATTTTCAAAATATTACCTAATTGTAAAATATTACTTTGAATTTTGGAAATGTTAATTTAGTTGAGATTTAGCTTAAAAACCAACTGTTGGAAATTTGTGTTAGCTTATACTAAAGGAATTTAATACAGTAATTAAATTTCATGTGATATGTATTAAGAAATACATAAAGGTTCATCTTATCTATACATATAAAAGCCTAAGTGACCGAATGACCAAACGACCAATCAACCAGTTGTTATGACACTAGCTTATCATCAATAACAAACACTCAATGCAGGAGCTGCCCCCTGGTGGTCAGTGCACTCCCATATCCAACCTCCTGCGGCCCCTCCCCCCGGCTGGTGGCTGGCCAACCTTCCATAGCCCCTCATCCCCTGCCCGGCCAACCTCCCACGGCCCCTCCCCCCAGCCAACCTCCCATGGCCCCAATTGGCTGCTTTCACCAGCCAGGCCAAGGGACCCCACCCATGTCCAAATTTGTTCACTGGGCCTCTAGTTCATCTATAAAATTATAAAATTGAAAGTACTGTTTCCTGTTTCATAATAGTTGACATTACTTAGCTCATAAGCATTCCATAAATAGTTGAGGATTTGATACTCTAATTTCAGAATCATGAGTGTTTTAAAAAGTAAAATATCAATATCAGAAATGATCACTGAAATCATGTACCAAATCTGTCTATGCCACACGGTCACCAGAAGTTCTAACGTTAGCAATGTGTGCTTTAAACTTCCCTGGGATATTTCAAATCTTGAAGTATTCTCATCTATTATCAGATCATCTTAGTTTTGAGATATCGCCATAGTATCTACTGTTCATAAATCTTTAACATACTTAATTGTAAAAGTGTAGCCTACATTTAACAGAGGGAATGGTAACTCTGATTAAAAATACCTGGTATCTCAAAACTTATTGCTAAATAGTTGGTCTTTACTTCTGAAAACAGCCCAAAGTAATTTAAGTCATAATCTCATTCTTTGAAATTCCATTAAGCCCAGCTGGTGTGGCTCAGCGGCAGTTGAATAGTGACCTATGAAGCAGGAGGTCATGGTTTAATTCCAGGTCAGGGCACATGCCCGGGTTTCGGCCTCAATCCCCAGTGTAGGGTATGCGGAAGACAGCCAATTAATGATTCTCTCTCATCATTGATGTTTCTCTCTCTCTCTCCTTCCTCTCTGAAATCAATTAAAACATATTAAAAAAACAAAATGCCATTAATATCAAGTGAAATCATGTAAATGTACCATCCTGACTCATTGTTGGGTGCCTGTGACTTTTGGTTTGAATTTTGCTCAGACAGTAAACCTGCTTTGACAGACATCTGGAAGACCATGGAAGTTACATCCTGTTCCAAAGTGACGGCAGGTGAGGTGTGCGCAGCCTCCCTCTAATCATTTCACTCCAGAAGGGAGACACATAAGGTGAAAGATACAGTGAGTGGAGTTTTGTCTGTAGACAATGTCCTCAAGCAGCAGGAGGCCTAACATTGCTTTGGAACTATAAAGCATTTCTCCCTTGTCTTTCAGTAGCTGCCACTTTGTGAGCAAGAGGTATACAGCACAGGTATAAGATCAAGGATGGGACAGGAGCATTCAGGCATGGAATCACTTCCACTACAGAACTGACTTCCTTCAAGACACAGAAACAACCTAAGTGGCCTGTAATGCATGACTGAAAAAAGAAGATTGTCTATGTGCACATATAGACAATGCAATAATACTCAGCCATAAAAAAATGATGAAATATTGTTATTTTTGAAAACATGCATAGATCTTGAGAGTACCATGTTAAGTATAAAAAAAGAAACCTATGATTTCACTTATATGTGGATGTAAACAACACATGAACTAACAAAACAAACTCATAAACACAGACAACAGAATGGTGGTTATCAGAGGGAAGGGGGGTGGGGAGGCGCAAGAGGGTAAAAGGGGTCAAATATATGGTGACAGAAGGAGACTAGACTTTGGGTAGTGGACACACAATGCAATATATAGATGATGTATTATAGAATTGCATACCTGAAACTTATATATATGTCAGTAACCAATGTTACCACAATACATTTAATTAAAAAAAGAACTGCTGCCAGAACCGGTTTGGCTCAGTGGATAGAGCATTGGCCTGTGGACTCAAGGGTCCCGGGTTCGATTCTGGTCAAGGGCATGTACCTTGGTTGCGGGCACATCCCCAGTGGGGGGCGTGCAGGAGGCAGCTGATTGATGTTTCTCTCTCATCAATGTTTCTGGCTCTCTATCCCTCTCCCTTCCTCTCTGTAAAAAATCAATAAAATATATTTTTAAAAAAAGAATGGCTTCTACTCATAGATCTACAGATTATCATGTCAAAAAAATGGTCAATAAGATAAGCACTGATAATTGTGCCCACATCTTAGGAGACTTAAACAGCAGTGCTAATTTTAACAAAATCCTTATATGTTTAGGTTCTAGCATAGGTTTCTCCATAACTTAGAGAAACAAAGCAGATATTAATACTATAAAATGTATAATAATAATAATATAGAATGGCCTGTCTTTATTAATGTGCCACCATTTGTGATAATAAATTTTAAAATGCAGTATTTCAATTTATCCTCACTATAATTGTGTAGTATGTGTACTTTTTCACAGGTAAGGAAATCCAAAGAAATTAGGTGATTTAAATGAAGTCATACAGGTAGAAAGTGGAAAGCTAGTACTGAGATAGTGAATTTGAGTCTTATTTCAATAAGTTTTTGTTAAATGTTCAATTAGATAAAATTCATTTCAGGAATGCCAAGAAAGTGCCATCTCTAGCTCATCTGCTTACTGACGCCTGAAATTCTACCATAAAAGATTTATTCTTCAGTAGGAAGCTACTCAACCTTTATTAAAATGAAAATACTGCTGGTTATAGAATCATTTTAAGCCATATCTGTGGAGAGCGGCTACAGCGTTTGGACAGGTTCAAGCTTCAAACGAATGTGAGGCATTGTCCTCTCATGGCAAAGCCACGTGCAGGTCCCAGCTTAGAGGGCAAAGCCCTCCCAGCACAATTATAGCCAAAGGCTAGGGTTGTAAGCTTGACCTTATGGTCTGAACCTGTGGTCCCAGGTGGCTAAGTGATGTGGGCTGCAGGAGGTGCAGCAAGTGCTGCTGAAACAAAGCTTGATAGAGTTCTCAGGTGCATGTAATTAATTAGATTCGAAACTCATGAGAACATTCTAAACATCCTGACCACGCCCTTGCTTTGCCTCCTGGGATCTGCCTATAAAATAAAGACTCGCTTACAGGCTGTGGCACTGTCTCTCCATCGGAGAACAGTGTCTCACCTGGCCCCAACTGTATTCTCTTGTCTGTCTTCCTTAATCCTTCACCGTCCCTCCTCAGGTTCACCCCTGACCATGTTGTTTGCAGTTCACATATCAATGTCTTAGACCGAGAAGTGAAGGAAAGCTATGTTGGTTAGGATGTTCTCACATTAGCAGAAAATTAAATTTGGAACAATGCAGACAATGCATAATATTTTGGTTCACATACTCTACAAAATCCAGGCATAGAAGTGTGACCCGGTATAGTCCATGCAGAACTTTGACTCCTCTCTGTAATTCTTGCAGATCGGCTCTCCCCTCTCTGCATCCTTCATCATCAGGAAGAGTGAGTAAAGTATGGCCAAGGCATTCAGGAAGAGGAACAGTCAAGTCAGGAGCTTAGAACAGGCCTATCCTAACAAGTGAGCTCAGAATCCAGGGCTGTGGAGCTGGAGGAATGCATAAAGTTGACAAGGGACTATCATACTCGTAAAGAAATCCTACCCAAATGATGATAATGTGCAGCTAGAATTTAGAATCACTTGGGTTCAGACTCTGGAATGGGGATTAATCCAGGTGGCTGCAAAAGGAGGGGATCCAGTGGTGTGAAGGGGAGACATGGACATTACATCAAGGCTGAGTGTCAAAGGGCAAGTATGGATGACAAGAAAAAAATGAAAGGGGATTTAATCCCTTGAGATGTGAGTAAAGGGCAGGCATCTAGGGACAGGGGAATACATACAGGAAAAAAAGGGAATGGAAGAAAGACTATAGAAGTTCTACTTTCTGCTTCACATAAAGGTTATTCTTAATAATTATAACTTCCATTTACAGAAAGTATTTCTAAAAGTACTGTCTCATCTATAGTCATTTGTATATGCCAATTTTTAGCTGTATTTAGAAGTTACAGGCTTTTGTCAAATTAAAAATTCCCTGATAAAGATAATTATTTCTATAAAGAGATGACATGTATTTATTGAGCTACAGTTCATTGCAGTATTGGAAAAATATCAAAGCACATCTAAGTACACGCTTACTGTATTGACAACCAAAAGTTCACTGAGCTGTGTGTGTGTGTGTGTGTGTATACTTTAACCTTATTAGTCTAAAAATTGCCTGAAAGACTCCTTGGCTGTGTGCCTCAGGTGATTGTAGCTTCATCCGATACATCAAAAGTCTGTGGGTTCAATTTCTCATCAGGACTCATAACTAGGTTGTGGGTTCAACCCCCAGTCAGAGTATGTTCTGGAGGCAACTGATCAACTGATGTCTCTCTCACATCAATGTTTCTCTCCCTCTTTCTTCCTCCTTCTCTAAAATCAACAAAAACATACCTTTGGGTGAGGATTAAAAAATAAATAAAAAATTGCCTGAAAGAACATACAGATAACCTCAGCTAAGACAACTTTCACACATAAAAATCTAGACAAGAAATGAGACTTATCAAATATCTAAGTGTCATAAAAGGCCCCCCAAAAAAGTAAAAAATGACAAAATGTAGAAAATACTACAAAAGGACATTTTACACTATTTGGTATTTTTCTGTTTAGAAAGGTGAATATTTCAATTATCATAGAAATAGAGCTTAGAAAATAAAAATCCTCGTAGCTCATCCTTCAGGAACTTGCATGTGAACATCTTGATATATATTCTGCCAGGTCCGTGTATTATTATAAAAATATTGCTCTCTTATAATATATGTTTTTCATCTAATTTTTCCAATTTTTAGAGATATAATTCATTTTTTTTTCTAACAATTAACATTGTAAAATGCATTTGGTCAATTTCTAATTGATGAACATATAGGTTGTTTATAATTTATCAGAGCTAATAAAGTGCTATAATTAATATCTCTAAGGACTACAAGATGGCATGTAGTCCTTATGTATAACCATATTTCAATAGGATTATCAAAATTTTATCAGAAATTTCCAAATTAAAAAGCATCATTGTTCAAAATGATGAGAAAAAAACTGATCACAGTTGTTACACATGGAAAAGAGATAAAAATAATAAATTGCAAAAGAGGAAATAAAAGTTGCTAACATACTGGAGATTTTTCAACTGTAGTAATAGTCAAAGAAATATTAATTTAAACATTATACACAGCAAAATAATTTTGTATTCTTCTAAAAAACTATATGCATCAAGATCTTTAAAATGTTATCTACACTAATAAAAGAGAAACATAGTAATTAGCGTACGACCGCTACCCTTTTCATTGGCTAATCAGTGAGTATATGCAAATTAACTGTCAGCCAAGATGGTGGCCGGCAGCCATGCACTGAAGTGAGCAGGGAGGCTTGCTTGCTGCGGACTCCAATGTTCCCTGCCTCACTTGCCGGCCTCTCAGCTGCAACTCTAAGCAACTATGTACTATGTTGCAAATAAGAAGCTAAACAAAACACCAGAAACCAGCTGGACTGAAAGCCAGCGGACCGAAACTTTGTATCGATGTTTTCAGCAGCGAGGCCTCAGAGCTAAAGCTGGCCCAGAATAAAATAAAAAAAAACAAACAAACAAGGAGCGGTTGGAAGCTTCAGTCACTCGCTTCCGGAAAACAGCCCTCAGCCCCTCACCCAGACTGGCCAGGCACCCCAGTGGGGACCCCCACCCTGATCCAGGACACCCTTCAGGGCAAACCAGCCGGCCCCCACCCATGCACCAGGCCTCTATCCTATATAGTAAAAGGGTAATATGCCTCCCGGCACCGGGATCAGCGTGACAGGGGACAGCGCCCAAACCCCCTGATCGCCCTGTGGCTCTGTGTGTGACAGGAGGCGGGGCCACAACCTCCCTATCTGCCCTGCTCTGTTCATGACAGGGGAAGGCGCCCCAACCCCCTGATCAGCCCTGCTCTGTGCCTGATAGGGGGGAGCTCCCCAATCCCCTGATTGCCCTTCGGCTCTGTGTTTGACAGGGTGCAGCACATCAACCCCCTGATCGGCCCTGCTCTGTGTGTGACAGGATGCGGCGCCCCAACCCCCCCCCACGGGCCCTGCTCTGTGTGTGACAGGGTAGAGCCATAACCTCTCCATCGGCCCTGCCCGGAGTGTGACAGTGGTGGCGCCCCAACTCCCCAATCGGCCCTGCTCTGAGCCTGACCAGGGGTTGTACTTAGGTATTGGGCCTGCCCTCTGCCATCCGGGAGCAGGACTAAGCCAGCAGGTCGTTATCTCCCAAGGGGTCCCAGACTGCGAGAGGGCACAGGCCGGGCTGGGGGACCCCCCTCCCCCCGCCCCCCCGAGTGTACAAATTTTTGTGCACCGAGCCTCTAGTCTATATATATAAAAGCCTAAGTGACCGGTTGACCACTTGACCGCTCGACTGGTAGCTATGACGTGCACTGACCACCAGGGGTCAGACGCTCAACGCAGGAGCTACTCAGTGTGCTCCCACAGCGGGAGTGCTGCTCAGTTGACCAATGGGCGCCAGATGTTGGGCTCATGACTGGCTAGTGCAGCTGTGGCAGAGCAAGCCTCTCCCGTGGACACTCCCCCTGCACACCTCTCCCCCATCGGGACCAGGACTGCATTGGGACTGACTGGACGCAAGCCTGCAGCTGCTTCTGGCTCATGAAAGTGCCAGTATCACCCTAGGACAGGCATGCGGAGAACTCAGTGGAGTGGCAGCAAGTCTATGGAGTGGTGGCAGCAGGGACTGGGATGAGTGGGAGCGAAGCGGCACCTGGCCCGGGCTCGAGCTCCTCCCCAGCCATCTGCTGCTTCTCACACTACTATATCCCTCGGGGGATGTAGGACTGCAGGTTTCAGCTGATCCCCGCAGGCAAGGCTCAGGGACCCCACAGGTGCACCAATCCATGCACCAGGCCTCTAGTCAATAAATAATTATAAATACATACACAGGACATTAGACAACTTCTAAAATGAATTCATGAAAATTACAGAATATAAATTTTGATATAGTTAATCAGTAAAAGATAATATAAAATTAGTTATAATTATAAAATTTTAAAAGTAGATTGAAGTGCATATTAACAGGTTTTGAGAGTGAGCGATATGATTTTTACTTATGCGTGTACTGTTGTTCTTTCCCAAGTATATTTGTTATGAAGAAATAAACATTTTTATGACAACAATGAATGATTTTCCCCTAATCAGCTTCTTTATATTTAAATTATTACATATCGGCTTTCCAAAAACTAATACATAAACTTCGTTGTAAAAGGATGCAGTTTTTGCTTTAATGATATAGTATTGTATTATAATTTACATGATAGTAATCTTTATCATATATTTTAAGAACAACGAAAAGAGCAGTTCTCATTATTTAGAGTAAGTGCAAACAGTGATTTACCACAGCTTTCAAAATGCAACGACAACAGCAGTTTCTCGAGAGATTTCCATCCATTTCACAGTATTCTTTAGAAGTCTTAGAATATTATTGTGTATGAGATGTGTGAAGAAATCACATACTCTAACATTCTTTGTTCCCTTCCTTGTGGGGCCAGTGCAAACCTTTGAGGATAAGAGTTTTGAAGTTATTTAAGACTTTCTACCTTTAATCATCACATATATTAAGGCTACAACTTCATGATGTTTCCATCCATACTAAACCTATATTAATGCTGGACAAGCACAAGGTGGCATTCATCTATCCCTTCTTATTTCCATGATTATTTTTAGCACTGTAATGAAAGTCAGCACCAACCAGAAATATTGATTACTTCAATTTTCTTATCTTCATTTCACTCCACATTCTGAGCTTATTAGATTTCTGCATCACCACAAAATAAGATTAATCAATCACTATTTTCTGCTTTCTACTAATACTGTCAGGCAAAGTGATACCTTCATAACACACCAAATTATAATTTATATATGGGTGATGTTGCTCTCATGGTCATCTCTTCTTACTAATAAGCTAGCACAGTGACTGGCACAGATTAGGAACATAATAAATTTATGGACAAAGGAATTGAACAGAAGCCACAATCTGTCTTTAATTGGTAGGATTAAAACAGATTAAAGATGAGGTTGTCTCAGTTTTGTTAGATTATTTTAAATATTTTTTTAAAATTTACATTGAGTTTAATGAGTGGTCTTTATTCTGATGTCACACAGAGACTATTAATTCAAATTCCAGAGAAAAATAGTAAAGGGCTTTGCCTCTCTATATTTTAAGACAGCCAGGTTTTCAAAGGTATGCTTCATCAGAAAAAAATCATCACAGAAATGTAGCAAATTACATCAGCCATCTAAGAAGGGGCAACTAATAAAGGAATTTCAAATATATCTTGAGTTAGTAACTCTGAAATAATCTCATAGGAATAGAACTGCATGCACTCATCTAAAGCTACAGTCATATCACAGATAAGAATATTCTAAGCTGCTGACAATAACATCCAGTGCCCTTGCCTCTCTTTCTTCCCCAAGTGGTCATAGCCTGGTGCCCTTAGAATTTTAGAGGGTAAGATGATAAACCAAATGACTGCATCTGCTTTCAGTTTTTTCTTTTTTCTATTTTTTTCTGCTTTGGCTTGTCCTTCCATCTCTTATTACTCAGTTAAAAACCTACCTAACTTTTAAAACATGCTAGAAATAATTTAATAATTTAATCCAGGAAACTTTCCATGAATTTTCAAGCTGGACTAAGAGTTCTCTCAAATATTCCCTTAGCATCCTGTACTTGTTTTCTGCTAAAGTGCTCAGAATTTTATATTGTGATTTTCTAGTCATATTTATTGGCAAAAAAGCAAAAACTTTAGGAAATAATAGGAAGTTGTCTGTAAGAATAAGCAAACATAACCATGGGAAATGTTCTATGGGGATTATCTAACTATCTCCTTGATTATTTTTTAAATATGTTTTTATTGATTTCAGAGAGGATGGGAGAGGGAGATAGAAACATTAATACTGAGAATCATTGATCAGCTGACTCGACTCCTGCATGCCCCACACTGGGGATCAATCCCTTTACCCAGGCATGTGCCCTGGCTGGGAATCAAACTGTGACCTCCTGGTTCATAGGGTGATGCTCAACCACTGAGCAACACCAGCTGGGCAACTGTTTCCTTTAGAATTGATGCTTTGCTTAGCAGATAAATTTCTGATTCTAATTGGGTTTCCCATGTAGTTTTTTAAGGCAGGAAATATTTTCATCAGTAGATATCATTATCTTGGTTCTCTTGCCAGGTCTAGTTACCACTGCAAATTAATAACATGACATTCTGGTACTACATATTCGTTTCTGAAGATGTGGTTTCATGTTTGTACTCATCTCCACTGGTGTCCAGTGGACATTTGTGCAGGAGGATTCTTGGTTGGGGGGGGCGTGTCCTGTGCATTATAAAATATTTAGTAGCTTCCATGGCCTTGACCCACCAGATGCTAATAGCATCCCCCAGCTCTTGTGACAAATAGAAGTATTTCCAGATATTGCCAAATATTCTTAAGGGACAAACCTTTCCAATTGAGTACCATTGCCCTAAGAGTAATTCAGGCAATATGAATTACTGAATCAGGCAAAAATGCAAAGCACAAAACCTCCGACTCCATAAATAAGAGTCTTGGATTAGTATTACTTAGACGCTCAATTAATATTACTTGTGCCTCCACTGTATTTTTGTGGTTGTGAATGGATGACCGTGGTAAGAAGATAACGACTCTCATATCAACCAATGTTTAGGATCTTATGTGAGTTACTTCTCTTGCCCACAGATAATTTATCTGAAAGGGGACCCTGGAGCTTAATCACAGGATTTGGCTCAATGGCTCCTGTTTCTTGATCGACATAAGAGCATCTTGGAATTTGTAGGATCTTTCACACCTACCTAGAAGAAGGGAGTTTAAAACAGCATTCTTTAGGCATTTTACTTTAAAAGTTTGTGTGTATGTGCAGGTGCACACACACACATGTGACTTTACCTTGATGTTCAGCCTTAGAAGTAACTGTTACAGAAATGTACACTGAAGCAAATCCCTTGCAAAACATATTTTATTTATTCCACATTTAAAAACACCTGTTATATCAACAGCCTTCTATTTTCAACATTTTCACATATGGAATAATTTGTCATTCTGAATGAAAAAAATAAACAGATATTATTGTTAAAAAACAAACATGGCATTTGCTGAGTTTGAATCCTCATTCAGTCAGTGTACAGCCACTGTAACTTGTTAAATCACAATTTTTAGCATCATTTAACAAAATTTTGTAAGTGAAAGATAAAAATATAACCTTGTACACTGTGTCATGAATGTTCAAGATGATGATTATGAGTATAACAAAAGAAATTTGATATGAGAAATCTGATAATGATTCAATATGTAACCAACTGAATCCAATATGTGACCAACCTCTGATGTACAGCATGCCTGGCCTCTACATTCAGGCTTTAGAAACGTGCTATGCCATGTGTAGATGTACCACAGTTTTCTAATCCACTCATCTGCTGATGGACATTTAGGCTGTTTCCAAATCTTAGCTATTGTAAATTGTGCTGCTAAACTGATGAACAAAAATAGATACAGAGGCAAAGAAGCATCAAACCGACTGTCAAACTACAGCGGCAAGGCAGGGGTAAGAGATCAACCAAAGGATGTGTATGCGTGCATATACGCATAACCAATGGACACAGACACTGGGGGGAGAGGGGGTGTGAAGGCATGTGTTGGGGGGTAGGGGAGGCCAGGGTAAATGGGGAAAAAAGGAGACATGTGTACTATTTGTAATATTTTAAATAAAATAAAATGTAAAAAAAAGAAATGTGCTATGTCAGAAACAAATCTACATGGAAGCCAGGACTCTAAAATTACAGACAAATGGCTCATGAAATGCCAAAGCCCGCATCATCCCTGTTGCGGATAACAGGTGTTCCAGGTGGAAGCCCATGTTTTGAAAACACTACCTAAGGCTTCATCAGTCTCACTTCCCACTGATTTCAGTGGAAGAACCACCATTTAAAAAGAATTTTTAAAAAAGAAAAGAGAAAAAGCCCACCTTCTGCTTAAAATGTAGGTTGACTCTTGTAGGAAGTTCTTTTCCTTCTGATGAATCACACCTGATCAAAGAGGTTTCCCCTACACTTTCTGAGAAATGAGGCGAATTACACCTGCACTGCACATTTCTCCCTCATTAAATCCTTCCTCATCCATGGAAAACTGGCCGATGCTCACCCTGCCCTCCTGTGTGGCCTGAAGAACTTTAATGGGATGAAATCACATTATAACCAAACGTTCCCTGGTCTGGTGAACAAACTGCATATACTGATCAAATAAGGGCAAATGTTCCTCCAAAGGGCTGATAGTACATTTGCTGTGTAACTTAGAGCTGCCTCGGGGTAGCCAGGCCCTCCCATCTGGCCTCTTATGTTTGTGTTATCATAGAATCAGACAGATTCCTTCCTTTTATTCTGGGACCGTGGCTTCCAACTCACAGAAGAATGAACAGTCTCCTGATACTCATCTGAAAGCTCAGCTTTGGAGTCATCGGCCTCCCTGGCAATTGTCAATATCCATTTCTTACACCATTTGCAAAGCCGCCTTGGCAGGCCAAGAGGAAGGGTTCATTACTGTAATTCCTCTGCCTGGGGATGACAACAGCAGCCTTGCACTTGGAATAACTTGGCTTTGACTTTTCAGGTGCCACATGTCAGAATCAGTTGACAATTTTAATGGATCTTTAAAAAGTTAGTATTAGTTGACGTCTGTGGAGTACATACTATATGTCAGGCACTATGGCTAAGCACGTCACCTATATTAATATTTTATTTAATACAACAATGATGTGGTAGGGACTATATAACATGCCAAGGTCTTATATATGGGGGTGGAAGTAACTTATTTATTTGTTTATTTTTGCAAATGCCAGTGAGTTCATTATGCTTGAATAATGCAGTTACTTTAGAATATTTACATATGTGTATTTTATTCTCTTTATAATCTAAGAAGATTAAAGATGCAGCCATTGCCCCATTTCACAAAGGCTTAGAGTTTGAGTAACTGGCTTAGAGTAGTGGGAGAGCCTTACCTAAAATCCGACTCATTAACCACACTGGGCAGGCTCTTCCCCATGTTCTATTGTAAACAGAAGACAACCTCCTCAACCCATAACATGAGCTTAAAATACCGAGAGAGGGAAGGCTTGAGCTTATCACCATGAATTCCTTCACTGATTTCTGTTTTAGACCAGGAGTCAGCAAACTATGGGCCACTGGCCAAATTCAGCCCAACACCTGTTCTTTTAAATAAAGTTTTATTGGAACACAACCACCTCTATTTGTTTAGGTATTACCTATGACTGATTCTGTGCTATAGGTACAACGTCCAAGTTAAGTGGTTGTGACACCAACTGTGTAACTTGCAAAGTTTATAATTTTTAATATCTGTCCCTTTGAAGAAAAAACAGATGACCAATTCCTATTCTACATTATACAGGAAATCTCCTCTACACTCATATTTGGCTCAGGTATGATTGAACAAACTTTTTCTTTATTGTTAGGCAACCTTAGGATAGTGTCAATCTCCATAATAAAAAAGGAAATGAGTTCTGAAATACTTTGCGTGTGAGGTATCTGTTATTGTAAATGCATTCCCCAGAAGAGTGTGTGTGGCTTTTGCCTGTGGTTCAACCCTGGGTCTCTCAGTGCCCCCTCTCTGCCTCTCAAGCACATGCCCATCTGAGGCTGTTATTCCACCCACTGTCGCAGGTGTGCCTCCACCTGGAATGCAGATGCTTGGCCTCAGGCCTCTCAGAGACCTCCTCCATCGCTTTCCCCTCCCCTACTCTATTTTCAGCTTATGTGTTCTTTCTCATTAATGTTGAAACAGGATCAAATCTCCTCCAATATAAATAATATTCCTCAGGTGCTATCTCCCCTTCTAGCTACTAATGTCTCCTGTCTCCTATCTTTCATATTGAACTTCTTGGAAGACTTGTCTATGATCACTGTCTTTGTTCCCTTTTACTTTCCAATTTATTGTCTTTGGCTTTTTGTCCACTCCACAGCCCATGTGGGCATCTAAGTGAATGAGCATGTGTGTGCGTATACACACATTCATACACACACACACAAATTTTTATAAATGTCCATTACTTCTTCATGATTAATTCATAATAGTGAAATTGCTGGGTTCAAAGACAAGTGACATTACAGACTGTCCTGAAAAGCTATGCTCATACTTCTACTTGCAAGGAAAGGAGCAACACTACTGAACTTCAGGTCATTGCCGACAGTGGAATATTATTTTTTTAAAATTTATTTAGTCAATTGGGTAAAAGAAAGTAATAAATTTATAATGTCATATTAACTTTGTTTTCTGTGATTCCTCATAATGTTTTATGTATTTTCATTGGTAGAGGATTAAGATCCAATTTGCAGTATAAATTTTTTGGAGAATTTCTTATTATTCTAATGCAAAGCACTTTTAAAATAAGACATATTTTTTTAAAAACTCTGAAAAATGTTTTCGTTTTAACTCAATTGTAGTAATATAAAGATGGGCATAGAATCTGAATAAATGTAATATACTGACTTGATAAAACAAAAAGAAATAACATCAAAATTTATGTGAGATTTTACTCTAACACATTAAAATTATAGAATAAATTTGTATAAATTATAAATACTAATAGATATAACTTATTTAATATTTCTTCTTGAAGAAGATAATCAAACAAAATATACCACCAAAAATAAAGTCTAAAACAGAACAATTTTAACGTAACACTTATGAAGTATGTTTCCTTTTTTGGTCTCATAAATTCTCCTTTAATATATGATTGAATAAAAACCACATATTCTATTAAAAATTAAAAGCCTATTGAAATATGTTTCATTATGTCTCACTCTTTATTGGTCCTTTTGAAACTACTTAAGGCAAAGTGATACCTTCATAACACAATGAATCCTCGTACACAATGGATTCATTGAATTTAGAAAAGAATTAAAATATGACAGTGAGTGGTAAAATTATTTTAATTATTTTTCCTGCGTTGCTAACATTAGATACCGCAAAATAATCTTATGGTGTTTTTGTACACAATACCAGAAACCATATAAGGCCATTTGACACTTGAAATGGAAATAGAAACTAAAATGTAAATAAAACACAGAAATTTCTTGGTTTCAGGGCTGAAGTTTGATAATAAATTTAGTCATGATGACTAAACATGGCTTAAAATATCTTGTAAGAAAAGGTGGTGAACTCTTTTTGTGAACCTGTGATGTCTACTACATTAATTAAAAAGCAAATCACAAGATAACACCTTCTGAAGAAGAAATGTTCAGTAAGTGCTACTAAAGAACAACCCCACCCCCTGGCAATGGGCAAGAAGACACCTGATTGGTGGTGTTGCTCTTATATCAGTCAGGGGCAAAGCAGATGTACAGTCCTTAGTTCATTCTAGCTTGATGCCTGTGTCGGTGGTCAGAGCTGTTTCATGCCTGAGGCACATTAAAAAAAAAGAAGATTCTCCCAGGTACCATAATACTTTTAAAGAACAGGTAGTTTTATTTGACTCCAAGTAATTTATGCATTTTGATTATTTACATAATCATCTTCTCCATTCAACTGTAGTCCTTATATCTCTATTTATTTATTTGTCCAGATGGTGTCTTATACAGATTAGGAGTTCAAGAAATGTTTGTTGAATGAATGAATCTCTCTTTCTTGAAAACTGAGCCTTCATGCTTTTTCAGCTAACAAAGTTAAATTTGCACTATGTGTGAAACAATGTACTTTTCTTTATGATGGGTAAATATAGTCATTTGGTTATAACATTAAAAACCTGCTTCTGAACTGATGTTTCTTGCTTATTTGTTTTTAAATATTTTTATTGAATTTTAGAGAGAGAGGAGGGGGAGAGAGAAACATAGATGTGAGAGTGCAGTATCAACCCGCGGCCTCTTGCATGACCCCTACTGGGGATCAAGCCTTAACTGGGAATAAACTGGCAACTTTTCTGTACAACTGAGCCACACCAACCAGGGCTGAATTGATGTGTTATTGCAGAATTATTTTACAAAATGCATCCTACAGCAATAAGAGTTATATAATCTTTGGCCCTGGAGTTCTGCTGCAATGAATATGTTCTAATAACAGAATAATGGATTTCATGAAAAAATTGATTCTAAAACAACATATTTTTGAAATATGAAAAACTGTTTGAAGTCATCCTCCTTATATAGTATAGTCATTAATGTAACTATCATTGACCATCAAAGCAACTTGTAAAATGAAATGAATTAATCGGGAGAATTATGAAATTCTTCATAATTAAAAATTCTGATTCTCTAAGTAAGAGATTCTAAGTTAAACATTTTTTAAGCAATTGCCCAAACCAAGTAAAATTAATCTATTTTTGGAGAACAGGTCATCATTTGGAGGGAGGGGGCACTCACTCACACCTTGATTGATTTTATCCCAAACACATTTATCTACTGAGAGTCCACTATGTTCCAGGCACTGTGCTCAGGGCTTAGGGGTGAAAATCTCTGATGTATGAATGTGGAGGGTCTTGTCTTGCATGGAATCCAAAAGACTGAGTCGTTTATGCTGTAGGCAACGGGGCAGAAGAATAGCAGGATTAGATTCATAATTTAAAGATGGCCACTAAGTGACAATGTGGAGGATGGAGTGGGTGACAGGCAGACTAGAGTGAGAAAGGTCAGTCATAAGACTGGAAATGGTCCAAGTAAGGGTGAAGTGAAAGCCTGAAAGGAGACCACAGCCATAAACACTGAAAGAGGAAACAGACATGAAGACGAGAAGAGGTGACATGTTCTGAGTCTCCTGCCTTTAAAAGGACAGCAGCATATAAAAGGCAGCGTGAACTCTCCTGAGGAAGGTATGCAGTGATGTGGAGCTATTGCTATGGTTGGCCAGCCAAGGTTGCCTCCCATCCTTTGGACATGCATACAAACAACACATGGTAACTATCAGAGCAAGCAACTGCAAACACTGGAATGTGTGTACAGAATTAGTCAATGTAATGCTTTCATTTGTTTAAGTAGTTGATTAAATTTGTATACTCTTTCAGTTGTGACTTGCAGAGTAATTTTCTTCTCCCTAATACTTAATCCCCACACAAAGACCTCAAGAGTAAAATACAATATTATTGCATTATGTTTTTCTTTCTTTTTTCTAAATTGAGATATAATTGACATTGTTTTTCTTCAACTCTGAATTACATAATATAAATCTTGGATTACTTCCGCAAAACAAAATTTACAATACTTTGGAATAAAATTTCAATTTTATAAAAGATCCAGTTTGGTATCATCCCTTCTTGGCATGCATTAGCTAGTATACCAATGCCCATAACATAACATTTCCCTTACCTTTCTGTAGGAAAATGATCCCTTTCCACACTCATGCTATTGTCCCCAGTATGGCACTCTTTTGCTGGCTGCTATGAAGGATCTCTATTACATGCTGAAGGCTTTGATCATCAGGTAAACACAATAGCTTTCCATTATTCTACTCTCTCTCACTGCCTTATAGATTTCCACAACAACTCTTCCCAGTGGTATTTCAGCTGAGTTTTGCAAACCCACAAAAAACACACAGGTGGTTGTTGAACTATTTTCTTTTCGTGAATCTTTTGACTAATCAATAAAATAAGGCTATCCGTGTACATAATGCATGTGCTACTGGATGATATGGTGCAATATCAATTTGTCTTTTGTTCCATCTTGAAAGAATATGAACTATTTTTCTCTTTCAATTCTTTTCTGAGAAAAGAACTAAGTGAATCATCTCTTCCTTAAGATCTCTCTCTGTGGCTGTCTCTCGGGGTTCAGACTTAAAAAGCAAACCACCTTTACCCAGGAGCTATTTTGGAGATGGATGTGGAGAAATAGATCCAGACAGTAGTGAGCAAGAAAACCTGGAGAGGAGAGAGATTATAAGAAGTGAGGGTAGCTAACCTGAGGTACAAAGGATCCATGCCTACCCAAGTCACAGAGGTTTTGCTGTTATTCTTTAAATCCTGTTCATGGTAGAAAAAATGGAGAAAACAAAAACTGTCAATAGCCAGAAATGTAAAGAGGCCACTACTAGAGATCCTTGAGATGTTATCAAGATTCACATAGTCCATAGATTTATGTTATTTCATAAAGGTAAGATTCATCTATATTTTTCTACAAAATTTATAGGAATTCTTTATTTATCCTATACATCAGTACTTTGTGGTTTCTTCTTTCTCTCAAAGCTGCCTTAATAATAATTAAGAAATACATTACTTAACCTTAAGCAAGTACAATTCATCAAGCTGTAATTTTTCAGGTAGTGCTCTTTGTATCCTATTAAATAAACATTTGCATGCCCAAAGTCATGAAGACATTATCCCATGTTTTTTCCCATAAATGTTACTGACTTTGTTTCCACATTTAGTTTGTTCATACATTTCAAATTAATTTTTGTATGTGTGAGATAGTGGTCAAGACTCTCTTTCCATAATGACAAGAACAATCGTTCCCACTGAATTGCAGTGGAAGGAAAATAAATAGATAGATAGATAGATAGATAGATAGATAGATAGATAGATAGATAGACAGAAAGAAGATACATAGACTTAAAATACTGGAAGTGTTTCTGGACTTTCTACTCTGTTACACTGTTCTATTTATCTAGTCTTAGGCTGATACACAACTATCTTAATTATTACACAAAGTGAATAGTAATGCTTGCTAACTGATAGAGTAATACAACAATTTTGTGTTTTCAAAAGAAACAGTCAATCCTGTTCATGGAGAAGATCTTTTCGACCAACTTGTGGTACCTGCAGTTGGATAGTTAACTGACTATAGGAAGGCATAAAAGGTGACAGTAGGTCCTATGGTCATGAGAAGTGCTGTCCGGGAGATCGAGGCTGCAATATTTGGCGTAGGATGAGATGCAGCAACACCATCTTTTAGCAGAAAGAGCAAGGGCAACTACAAGCCTCACCGTAGTCTGTGAACACCACAGGTTAAAGGTCAGATATCTCCTGGGTACCATTTACGCTTCCTGGCTATTTATTCAACACTAAGCACAGTTAAAAGTTCTCTAAGACTTGATTCAGTTTGAATGCCTTATTACTGCGTTTAGCTGGAGCTCTGAACAAGACAGCATAATCACGATGAAGAACAAAGAAACAATGGAGGAATTTTCACTGGAGGACTATGCAGTGAATGTATGACCACCACACCTCTAAAAACTAACTCCTTTTGCTTCCACCATCTCCAGGAAGACAAGAGTCGCAGCTTCCTCACATTGCCATTCCTAGATCAGGACACATGTGTCCGTTAATCAAATGAATAAACCCCACTGCATGCAGCAGATGAGGACTCCTTGTATGACAGCTCTTTTATTGTGGTAATCTATGCAAGATCTGTTTTAGAAGATTTATACGCCTATAGTGTTTAATATTTTTTTCTATAGTATCTCAGATTTAAAGATCTTCTTCATTTGGCCCCTGTAGTTATTCCAATGCTCAAAGAGAAGACCGTGTAAATATGAAATAATACATGGTCCAGATGTAACTGGCCTCTCACTGGTTATCTTTCTCTCCACCTTTTGGGTAATTTAAAGCAAGTTTCCTGGCTTTATATAGCATTCCCATTACATAAACGTGTCACATATCATGATGAGCGGGAGGAATTTCAATGTCTATTTGACGAGAAAAATGGATGGAGGATTTCATTAAACAGTGCTCAGCATTTCCCTCTGAGCACACCCTCATCTTCCTTGCTTTGCTGGTCTTCCCTTCTCCCTGTGTCCATGCCCCAATCTACTCCTTTTCCTGCAACGCTGTCTGCATCAGCTCAGATATTCCAACTCTGTTTTAAATATCCAAACAGCAATCAAGTACCCCCTATTCAAGTACATAAAAAGCTACGATATTGAAGATAACTTTGCACTCAACTAGAAAAATCGCCCCTGCCATGTGGGGCCCTCCTTGGAAGAGTGTGTAAGCAGGTGTTAATGAGTTGGAGTCTGGAGATGGCGGCTTGTGAGTAAACAAACCTGCTTTTTATTTCTGACACAACACCTTTCTTGTCACATATGCAATTGAAATCTATATTACATCTGTTTTTCATATCAATCATGTCAGCTTCTTCTAGACCAGTCTTTTCTTCCTATTGTCTTGTGTCCTCTGCATAGCAGTTGTATTTGTATTTTTTTTTTTACTGCCTCATATTCTGCTGCAGGAAGCAATTTAAAATCTATTTTTTCCCTCTTTACCATTACAACTCACTTATGAATAGAACTTACAATAAAAAGAATTTTTGAACATCAATCTCTCCACAAGTTAAATTTCATTCCAAAAATGAAAAACCATGTTACAGTCCCATGCTAAACCTCATCTACCAACCTTGTCCAAGGTTTCCGTTGAAAGCCACAGAAATGAACTCTGGAGGATTGGAACAGAGAAGGAATTTCCTGAGACTAATAGTACTAGTTTATAGGACTTGCTAGGTGTTTTAAAATACAGCTCAGAGCCTGGCTGGTGTTGCTCGGTGGCTGAGCGTTGACTTATGAACCAGTAGGTCATGGTTCCATTCCCAGTCAGGGCACATGCCTGGGTGGCGGGCTCAATCCCCAGTAGGGGGTGTGCAGGAGGCAGTTGATCAATGATTCTAATCATTGCTGTTTCTATCTCTCTCTCCCTCTCCCTTCATCTTTGAAATCAATAAAAATATATTTTTTAAAAAATACAACTCAGAAAACCAGAAGAAACAGTGAAAGCCCTGACAGTGTAGAATCAGAGTAAAAAAAAAAAAATCATTCTACATAACTGTCTACTGAAGACACTATTGGTACCATGTCTCAGCATAGGATGCCTCAGCTTGTACCACCACTGGCTCTGAAACATGAGAACTCACTGTGAACTAACAATACCTGAAGGGTCCTTTCCTAGTCTTGTCCCCTTGCTTCACTGGTTCACAGATTGATGCTTAAGACTGGCTGACCAAGGTCACGTGCTAATGCCCTCACTTTCTCCATCAATAAATTAAGATAATTTGCATACCCCCTATAGAACTTTTATAATTACTTGCAAGGGAGGCTGGTAGTCTTTGTAACTTCTAAGACCCATTGGTAAGAATTTTCTAAAGATAAGAAGGAGGTTCAGCTCCCCTTGAAAAAGCAAAAGAAAACAATGACAACACCAAATGTCCCACTACAATAATGAAACAATGCAGACATTTTCAAATTGAATTTAATCAAATTATATCTAACTCAGTTTTGAAAATAAGCCCAAATGATGGTGTATCTAAAAAGTTTAGAAACTCGCCTCAACAATATATTACCATACAGAGTGGCATTATAGATGGTTTTATATCATACTGTAATGAAATATTCACATATAACATAATAATAATAAAATATTTTATACACATATATACTTTTTTAATCTTTAATTTCTTTATTGGTTAAGGTATTGCAAATGTGTCCTCATCCCCCCATTAAACCCCAACCTCCCCCAGCCCCACTCATGCTCTCATCCCCCTGTTGTCCGTGTCCATTGGTTTGGCTTATATGCATGCATACAAGTCCTTTGGTTGATCTCTTCCCCTTACCCCGACCCTCCCCTACTTTCCCTCTGGGGATTGACAGTCTGATCGCTGTTTCTCTGTCTTTGGATCTGTCCCTGTTCATCATATATACTTTTAAAGTAAAACAGGGCTATGAACTTGCAGCACTCCCAAACTCATACTATGTGCACTTTAAATAAAGCCATTACAATTTTATAAACTTTGCAGTTTCTGTGTATTAAGATAAATAGTCAAAATCTTTTATTTGACCTCAGAATGAATGTGGTCTCCTTTGGAAACTAATTCATTGCATGTCTTTAATATCTTTGTGACATAATGACCAGAAGCACATTAGGTAAGTCAGCTATTCGACAATCACGTTTGGAGCATCATATTTGCAGTCACTCTCTCTTCTTTGAATCGATGTCCCCACACTTTGCGTAGCTTCCAGGCCACCTGCCTCTCTCCTAAATGTGTTGAGGTCACTGACACCTCCGAATAGTCTCCTTTGGGGCTCCCTTGCTTCACGTGCCCTAGAATCAAATGGCACACCTCCCTGTGCCATTTCTATTTCCTTGGGTCTCTCATGCCAATGTCAAAGCTTGGATCACTTCCACCATCATTTATGCCAAACATCAAATTAATGGATTTTGTTGGAGGAAGTCATAAAAACATATTTAATTATCCAACTTCACTGGATAGACCTTATTTTTACTGGGCAATTATTTTATTCTCTTACTGATTCGCAGTCATTTGTTTTATATAAAAACTGCTTATAAAAGTATTTTATATATAAGGATCTTTAATAGTTTTTTTTTATTTCCTTTATTCTGGAATCTCCCAAAGTGAAACTACATTATCACTCACTGATTCTCTATTCTGACTCTGCAGAGGAGAACAAATGCATTAGGGAGGTCCCAATGTCCTAAGAAGGGCATTGGGAGATGAACCCTCCCTCCCGCATGCAAGCTCTGTGACCACAGAGGCAAATGTGTTCATTTCTACATCTCACTTTCCCTGTCTGTAAATTAAAATAATTGCATCTAACCCATATGATTGTAATTGCTTTTTATTATAACTTTTTATAATTCTTTGGCTTCAACTCATTCCCCTTTCTAAATGTGTGGGCATTGGCACTTTCCTAGTTTCCATTTATAAAAATTTTTTGAAGATCTGTTTTCAACTCATTCTAACTGTTGTCTCAAATATTATTTCATAGATGACTCCTGACCTCAAACTTTATCCCTGACTCATTCCTGATCTGCTGTTCTCCATGTGAGAAATATAGAGCCATGTCCTGCTTTGTCTACACCCCCCAGGATGGTACAGGAAGTGAATTTTTATCTAAATAGTTAATCAGGCAGGCCTTTACAAATGATAATGTCAGTATTTTCTTGGAAAATATAAATCCTGAGCTGCCTGTGAGGTTAGAAAAGCTGAATTGTTTTGATATAAAAAACCTGAGATTACATTTTACTATTACTTTTCTTTTGTTTTTCTCCTGAGAGGTTAGGGTTGGAGAAGAAATGAAATAAAAATGAGGATGTAAGGAGAGAAATGAGCGCTTCCTAGTCAGAAGGGAGAATTATTTTAAACATGAGTTTTAAAATTATTTTTTAATTTTAAGGTGTTTGCATAGTAGTATACATTTATTTTTTACCAAAACCTACCATTTTGTTTGAGGGAATAGGATTTTGTGAAAGTTTTAAAAAAGAGTTGATTTCTGCTTCCTGCTCAAAATACAAGAAAGCCTGTGGACAAAAGTATCGAGGCACAACTGTTTTACCCCAAATAAGTTCGTGGCAGGGATGAATGTGAAAGTAAAAACCCATTAAAAAATAGCAAAAAATCTGGGTGATTTCAGATTTTCAAAAAAACAGTGGGAGTTTGAGCAATTAGAATAAAAGGCCTGAAAAACCTGAACAGGCTTCCAATAGGGTTTGTCCCCAACATATTTCATACATATATGAATTCCTTACTGTTTCAAAGCACCTCTGCTGCTAAATCATCTTCAATAAAATGAAGTAGTTTTTCTCTTCATCCAAGACTGATACTGCTAGTGATGACCTTTTCTTTTGCAACGAGATGTATACATAGTCAACATTAGAGAAGAAACGAAGAGACAATATCAATTCCACTGGCGGGCACATCCTTTTTGAAAAGAAAGTTCATTCGTTTACTGGGGAGACAATGGTTAATACAGTTAAATAGGTTTAAAGTAAGCAATTCCATGATACATCATCTGTACATCTGTATACATCTTGTTTTCACTTAAATTCCTTGACACAAACTTTCCTCTTTGTCAAGTCATTATAAAGAACTGCCCTGATGCAAACATCTGGAACCTTGTTCTTACACCTCCCAGCCCCAAATGCCCCACATGCTTTTTTTCTTAACGCCTTGCATGTGCGGTTTGCCTGTTGTTCCCAACATCTTCTTAGGCTAATTTGATTGTAGGTAACATATGTTACTGAGGAAAGCCACCAGAACATACCTCTTGGCTCACAATTTTCATAATGTCAAATCATCCTCTCTACTGCTTATCATTATTGTTGATCCCTGGTATGGAATACTAATCTCTATTCCTAAACTTCAGTATGAAAAGCTTACATTTGGCCTATTCATTAGTTTCCTATGTTTAGTGGCTATAGCCTACATAGGCTACAAGCCAAGTCTTTGAAGCTTAGCATTCTGATAACCTCTTTCTCTCATCATAAATATCTGCTGGATCTTTATTGTCAAGACCTACTTTTTCTAATTATTTTTTTAAAAAATTACTACTATATTAAATTAAACCCCAAAAGGTAAAATATATTACTTCCCTACATTTAGCATATATTTCACTAGTTCCACACTTCCTAAAATCTCCTGCCCATAAATATTACTCTTCTGAATTTATCCAAAGGGAAATCCCTTTCGGAAGTTGCATTGACAAATCTAAGTGACTTCTTTTCCTTCCTTATTTCCTTCCTCCCTTCCTTCCTTCCATCCTTCTTTCATTTTCATTATAATTTTTACTTGGTATAGGACCTATATGGAAAGGAGAGGAAAGAAATAGTTATTATGAACTTATATGCCAAGAAATTTTATAAGCATTTTCATTTAAATGAATTATCTTATTCCTTTACCATATAACATAAGATACAGTATAATTACAACAAAAGGAAAGACTCTTGGAGAAATGACTGATTTTATGGTTGGTCAGGGAAAATAGAAGAGGAGCCTGGAACATTTGCTAATCATAAAAAGGTAAGAAAGCGACGCCCCCAACAAAACAAAATGTCCTTAATTTCTAAAAAAAGACATCGAGGACCTGGGAACCAATTAAAAATGCCCCTACTGGCCAAACTTGGAATATTTTGAATGAATGAATAAATGAATGAATGAAGTTAGCATTGGATTATAACCCAAAGAATAACATAAATATCCCTAAGTCTATACTGATATAAATGAGTGAATTAATAAATTATGGAGAAAAATTACAAGTCCTCCTTAATAAAGAATTACAAGTAACTAAAGAACTTATACTGGTATACATATATGCATAACCAATGTACGCAGAAAATAGTGTGGCGAAGGCCTAGGGTGGGACAGCTACTGGGACGAGAGGGGGCGGGGGGGGGGGGATTGATGGCCAATACTGTCAACAATAAAAAAGAAAATTACAAATAATAAATAAATAAAGAATGGGAGAAATTTAAAATTGTCAGTAGAATACTATAGTAATAATTTCTATAGGCAAAATTCACTGATAAATGATAAAATCCATGAGCAGAACTTTAAGGAGAAATAGGATATTCCCATAGCCTGAAACTTTCTCCCCTGAGTATTTATTCATTAGTCTCATGATTTTAACATATATCCACAAAGTTTTAGCTGTGCTTCCCTTGTGGAGGTGGAGCATAATTCCATTAAGTTCAGTGGAATGGACTTAGTGATTTGCTTGTAACAAATACAGTTTGAAAAAGTACACAGCAACTTTACAGAAAAAAGAAAAGGACAGTTAACACTCCGGTGTCGGGTGAATTTCCCGCCAAAATATAAGATGGCGTGGGCAATTATTTAGGTTTCCCGCGCAAAATCAGGGATTTTTATGATACCTATTACCCCAATGGGTATGAAACGGTTCGCATACGCAGGTAGGTATCTTTGTGAACGGCAAACAAACAAATATTTGGTAATACGCAGTTACAATCGGCCCGAGTTTACACGTTTCCCGCACTCCACCGCAAATCTATATGAACCGAGTTAAGACGGCTCCCGCGGAGTACGCGCAATTCACGCGAGCCGACTTAACTCGTTTCCCCCACTCCAAGTGTTAACTTTACTTGGCTGATACCACCTTAACCAAGTGATCAAGGTTAACGTTAGCAGCGATAATTCATGTTGATATCCTGTGACTCCAGTATAATGCAATAATCCACAACCCAATTTGGCTAATCATGAGGCAACATCCCACAAACCCAAACTGAAGGATGCTATACAAACGTGTGCTTCAAAAACCATGAAAAACAAGGAAATACAGAGCCGTCATAAAGTGGAGATTGACTAGTAGACCTGATGATTAAAAAAAAAATGTGGATTCCAGAATAGCAACAACAAAAGGATATTATTTGGGAAATAATAATAACTGGGGAAATCTGAATTAAGTCTATAGTTGACTTAATAGAAGCATACTCATGCTTCATACTCATTAAGACACGGTTATCTTAATTTTGATAACCGTAATATGGCTGTGTCTGATATTAACATTAGGGGAGGCTACATAAAGGACATAATGGGAATTCTCTGTATTGTCTTCTCAAGGCTTCTATATCTCTAAAATGACTTCAAAGTAAAAAAAATTAAATTAAAAATCTTCCCCTCTCTATTATGAAGAAGAATCCAATTCTGAAAACCTTCCTCCATAACTATGGACATTAGAGAACTCATCAGACTAAAGGCGACTTTTTCTAAAATGATCCACCCTTACTTGGAAAACAGGTATCTTTTTATTTCCTGTTACACTTGAATTTTATCTTGTGACAAAGCACACCCATGAAGAAGTAAATACTATTATTTGCTAAAAATATATACTTTTTTTTTTCCAGCCAGTGTGCCTCAGTGGTTGAGCATCAACCTATGAACCAGGAGGTCAAGGTTCAATTCCCAGTCAGGGCACATACCCAGGTTGTGGGCAGGGGGCAGCTGATCAATGATTCCCTATCATCATTGATGTTTCTATCTCTCTCTCCCTCTCCTTTCCTCTCTTAAATCAATAAAATATATTTAAAAAAATAAAAATATATGAATTTTTTAGGCATGTAGATTATACACACACTAGAGGCCTGGTGCAGACCGGGCTGATCAGCGGAAGGTGTCGCCCCCATCACCCCGCTGCTGCTGCCACTGCCCACCAAGGCAGCTGCCTGAGCCCCAGGCCTCGCAGCTGCCTGAGCCTATGGCTGCCTGATCCCTGGGCCTTGCAGCCGCTGTGGCTTTGTCCCGATGGACGTCCACCCTAATTAGCATATTACCATATTACCCTTTTATTAGTATAACTTAGTCTCTTCTGAAAACTTTGAGGGAAAGGGGTAGTTTTAGTTCCCTGAATTACTGCTAGTACCTGTATGTTTTGATAATGCTCATCAGATCATTGCTTTATCTTCTCAGATTTACTTTTGATATAGACATAGACTTTTGGACATACTGCTTAGGTTCTGCTGATAATGTGAAGCTTTTAGATACTATTAGGTTCTGTTCCCACCATCACTAACAGAGTTCTACTTCAAATTACAGAATTTCCTGTACATTAATAAAATAATGCTGGCTACTTCACAAGGCTACTGATGTTAAACCATAAGGCTCTATTTCTCAAGACAATATATTTCTTCATATAGAAGAGGCATGTGAGCCCCTGCCCTGTGACAAAGAGACTTTAGGGCTTGGATGCTTGATTTTTAACAACTAAATTCCTTGATTCATTTTTGAACAAGTTATTTTAAAAAAGAAATATGTGTCATATTTCAGTGCCCCTAGAAAATAATGGCAGGTATATGAAGAAAATAAAATATATTTTATATTGTATATGTAAACAGTGTAATATTATATTTCAGAGTCCATAGGGTTTTAGTTTTCTTAAGAGATCTGATAAGGCTATTTCTTAATTTCTAATTTTTATGAGCATCCCAGTCAATATTAACTACTATATCTGATTATCTCAGATGATTGTAGGTAATCCAATAGATTCACAAGTCTCTTTTAAAGGTAAATATTAAAAATACACAATTAACAATGTAGTTTGGCTATTGGGATTTCCATTGAAATCTCTTGAGTAATTCTTAGCACATGCACTGGCATGTAAAATGAAATACGAATAAACAAGATCCCTAAGGTGCTCACACCTGGGGAAGGGTGGAAGACCTGGGGGAGCCAAGGAAAAGGCTAACAAGCCATGACCTCACCAGCCCCCTGTGTAAATGATCACGGCAGTGTGAATGCAAGAGAAGTTACCTGTGCCTGGTGAATGCTTTCCTGGAGCTGGAGGCCTAAGGCTGCCTCTGAAAGAGAACAGAATTCATCGGGGTGGGGATGGGGCAGACTGGCTAGAAAAGATCCTTCCAGCACAGATGTCCATGTTCACAGAGTTACAGAGGTGTGAAATAGAACCAGGGAATCAGGTGATGGCAAGGACTTCTGTGTTTCCATGTCAGTGTATGTATTGTAGAGCAGAAGGCAAGAGATGATGGTTTGGGAAGGCTGGGGTGGCACAAAACCCTGGAAGCAGAGTATTACACATTTTTATAGCATTGTGGTGGTTAAAGAAATGATATTTATTCTGTGTGAAATTGGTAAAGTTCTTTTTCTCACATTTGTTGTGAAGAATAAGTACTGCATTAAAGCTTCTAATATAAAGTACAGCATTGAATAGGCAAACAGCAAATGGTAGGAATAGTTGTTATTGCTGGTATTGTTGCTATCGTTATCATGTAGCAAAAAGCAGGACAAGATGATATTAGTGGTTTCATGGGTATATTTTTGTCCCATTGACTCTGTTATCAGCTATTAAGTGTTTTTTGTGTGTTTTCTTTTTTTCTTTTAATAAAGATAGGGCCATGGAAAGCACAAACATAGTCAGCCTGATTCTGCATTTGGAAAAGGGTGACTATTTTGGAATAAACGTTCTCTATTCTGGTGTCTAGCAGTGTCCACTCCACAAACTTGTTTTCAGACTCTTATCTCTTCACCCTCTGCCACACACTAACATTTCAGGTCCCCCATCTCTCTGTCTACATTCCCTCTGCATATTTTTCTAGCCTCTCTGGTGCTACAACAGTTATGTTTAGAGTTTGGGCAAAGAAAAGAGTCTGAAGTTGGGGGGTCAGGCAGTGCGGACACAAAAGCTATGGAAAAGTAAATATATTATAGAAGTAAATCTAAATAAATTTAAAAAATCATTTTCTTCTCTGTTTAGACACATAAAACTCAGCAGGTCTTTCAAATAACATCATTTTGTTTAACATTGTGTTGTTATATCATTGATGAGATGCCCTAGGAGCCCATCTATATATCTATCCTATATAATAAAGAACTAAAATGCTAATTAGACCAAACAGCAGCAGAACAACCATCTGGATGACCTTCTGGATAAAGCCAGGGGCTGCGAGGGCTGTCTCAGGCAGGTGGGGCTGCGAGGGCTGAGCTCCTTGCACGAATTTCGTGCATCAGGCCTCTAGTAATATATAAAAGGCTAAGTGACCATTACAACTGAATGACCGGAATGACCGGAACGACCGGTCGATCAGTTGCTATGATGTGCACTGACCACCAGGGAGCAGACGCTCGACGCAGGAGCTGTTCCCTAGTAGTCAGTGTGCTCCCACAGCCAACCTCCCACGGCCAGCCAACCTCCCCCAATTCCTCCCCATGGCTGGCCAACCTCCCGCAGTCCCTCTCCTCTGCCAGTCTCTCCTCCTGGCTGGCCAGCCAACCTCCCGTGGTCCTTCCTCACGTCTTTCCCCCTGGCCAGCAGGCCCTGATCTGCCCAGCCCCGATCAGTCCAGCCCCAATTGGGACTGGCTGAGATGGCCTCGCCTTGATCAGCCTTGATCGATGGCTAGGACTAGGGACCCCAGATGTGCATCTATTATAGATATAATAGTCTTGTTTATATTATCCATTTATTTCAATCTTATATATAAGAAAGACTATTAGCCAAGAATGTCTAGGTGGAAAGATTGTCACTAATACGAACAATAAACTCAATGATTCTTAGTGGAAGAAAATATGTTTTTGTGTGTGTTTTCTTTGTGTTACCTTGAGTTCATTAAACTATGATCTTGCTATGTTACTGAAAGACAATGTGTGTGGTAATCTTTTTACATACCTTTTTGCATACTTATATCCCATAAAAATGCTATGATCTTTAATCTAGAATAAATACAATGGCTCCTAATTTCACAAATTTGAGACCATCAAATATGATTAACATCTACCTACCACCAGCATAGCAATCTACACATTTCTACATCCAGTCTTATCTTCCATGTAGAGCAGACCATGGTGGACACCTGCCTAGTGAACACCTGCTTCCGGCGGCACCACGATAACATAGGCTGAAGGGAACTTTGTATAGCAAACCTGCCTTGCTCTCCATCCATGAGAATAGTACATTGTCATTAGTAAGTACTGTCTATGCTAAAAGTTAGTTCTATGGTATAAACACCAAGGGTGAATAGGAAACTCACCATTATTGAGGAATACTTAGGCTGAACCACATGAAATTGTTGCTTTTGAAGGCCAAAAAAAAAAAAAGAAAGAAATGCTTGAATATCAGTAATTTCATAGGGTTTAACCTCACATGCAGTATTAGAAGCTTCACATATATTGACTCACCTAATTCTTACAATAAACCTTAGTCAACGGTGCTATCATTGTCTCTTTTTTAAATGCAGAATTTATAATGCAAGACATTAAGTAACTCTGATGATGTTTTCGGTTCACTTCAGCGTGCTTTGTTTCTGGTACCTAACAGATTTCCTTTATGCAGCTGTGTTCTTACTAGAATATTTTATATCTTCAAATGAATAAGATGGCCTGGAGTTTGCAAAATGAAATATAAATCTTTTCAAATAACAAAGAGAAAGACTTTGAATGAAGAGAGCCTTCCTACTGAGATCTTTGACTCCAGGAGTGTGGAAAATTAAAATTTCCTATTTTTTTCCTTTTGCCAAGAAAGACCCATCATTCCTTTTAATAAAAATAAGTACAATCTAAATCTTTCTTGACATTTCTAATCTAATGAAGGGGCAAGGAAATAAAATGCTGTGTTTCTGTCATTTTTCCCCAAAGCCTTTGAAATAAACGTGTTCAGTGATGACAGCATAATAATGAAAAGTGTATAATGAAAACAGCTACCTGAAAGCTTTTCAAATACCTGTGTGGTTATGAGAAAAGCAACTCATTGCCTGGCAGGACTGAATGGACCCAGCCCAAAGTTAGACATAAAAAAAAGAACACTGAAGCAGCATTTGAGTAAGATTTTCACAAAAAGTGACAGGTGGGTAATTAATAGAGACTTACAGCATGTTTTCAAAGCCAAGGCACATGCCACCAGGTGAGAGAGTATGTGAGGTTACATATGCCATGTCCATACATTTACTTGAACAGACATCTGATAAAAAATACTAGTTATATATTCTGATATTCATATGAAGAGCAGAAAATGAAATTTCCTTATTTCAGTTAAGAAATATAGATATAAAGGGTCATTTGGAGATTTTTTTAAAGCAGTGAATTTTGGTAAAATATTTTCTAGATTCAAAAATATAAAGATCTTCAGAATATTCTAATGCAGTAATAATAATAAATATTACTGATAATTATGCTAACTGACCTTACTGAGCACTTACTACCAAAAAGAAATGATGCTCTATTTGTTTCTTTATCAGCTTAGAAATATTCTAAACTGATGAGTTTTTAAGAATAATCCTATTTATAGGAAAGCCGCAAAGAATTTAAGTGAAAATAAAGTAGCCATTGTTACAAAGTTCAAATTTGAATCCACCACTACCTTACTCCAAATCATGTTGTCATTAAGTGTATCCTTTGAATAATAATATCCGGTATTTTAAACAAATAACAACAACAAAAACAATATTTTGCTTTTTAATCATGCTATTGGTCAACTCATGAAACATGTGTCCCTTCCTCCCTTTAAAAGTCTTTATCACAGGCCGGCTGGTGTGGCTTTGGTGGTTGAGCGTCAACATATGGACCAAGAAGTCACAGTTCGATTTCCGCTCAGGCCATATGCCGGGGTTGCAGGCTCAGTCTCCAGTGTGGGGTATGCAGGAAGCAGCCGATCAATGGTTCTCTCTCATCATTGATGTTTCTATCTCTCTATCCCTCTCCCTTCCTCTCTGAAATAAAAATTATTATTAAAATAAAAATTTTTATCACTACTTTATTTCACCAGTAAGTACTGGCCAAACAAGAAGATCTATAAGTACAACAATATGATAAATAACATAGTCTGCTACTGACCTAGAAATAGACATACATACCAATAAATCTAAAAGGGCATTCAAATAATTAAACCAAAAGAAAATGAAACAAATATATATTTAAAATAAAAAATAAATAAAAGGTAGCCCAGAAATACATCCTGTTATACATGAGAATTTAGCATAAATACAGGAGAAGTTATAAATAAAGGAATAGACTTCAATATTAGATGATAATTACAACTAGGACACTTGATCTTTACACAATTGAAGAAAGTAATTTTGATAGATTTAATAATTTAATGTAACTAATCAACTACAAAACACAAAGAAAATAGAAGTAGATTACTAAACACTCCTGGTGGAAGAAAACTAAGTTTAAAAATGGAAGAAATCACAAATAAAAAGAGAAAAAAATTGAAACATGTCTGACCAAAAATAGCAAAAAGAAAAGGATCACCAATGAACTGCAATGGTTATAAATATAAAATTATAACCTTAAAATGTTTTTAAATACCTCATCACAATGTAACTTTGAAATCTCAGCAGTTAGCACACACAATGAATATGAATATACAATTTACAAAAGATTAACAAGCAAATTTGTCTAACTTTATATCTTCTGTTTTTAAGCACAACTATCTCTCCTTAAAGCATCCAGAATTAACTGAGGGACAATCAATCATCTTAATGTTCTTTATGGTACATATACTTATGAGTACTTTTAAAAAATATATATTTTATTGATTTTTTACAGAGAGGAAGGGAGAGGGGTAGAGAGCTAGAAACATCCATGAGAGAGAATCATCGATCAGCTGCCTCCTGCACACCTCCTACTGGGGATGTGCCCGCAACCAAGGTACATGCCCTTGACCGGAATCAAACCCGGGACCCCTCAGTCTGCAGGCCGATGCTCTAGCCACCGAGTCAAACCAGCCAGGGCAATATGTGAGCACTTTATCAGAAACAAACACACACTAAAATTATTTTCCTTTTTAAAGAAAAACAAACAAATAAGCCATTCCTAATAAAAAACAACAGTTAAATTACCCAGAGTGATTTATGAATTGAGGAAAATGATGGTTTTTAAGGTTCTTAGTTCTTGGTAGTAGTGATAGTTTTGAGTATATCATAGTAGATCTAATTGAAAATAAATATCACTTGTTTGTTTGTTTGTATTTTTTAATTGAAAATAAATATCAGTATTTGGGAGACACTTAAATTCAGTTCTGTGGTCTTAATGAAATAAAGGGTTTTTAAAATCCAGGGTGCTTGCCAGTTTTTAACATTTTTTAAAGATCAGTTTTGAGTGGTAGATCTTATATTACAATCTATATAGAAGATCAAGGCCTTATTAGAAATATTATCAGAAAATATTCATTTTATATAATGGATGGAAATACAACTCTTCATAAGTACATTGATTTCATTTTTAGAATTTTCTTTCTTTGAATCATTTCTTTGAGACTTTCTTTACTTAGGTGGCCACAATATAACATAACAAATAATCTTCTATTGCTCTCAAAGCATTGCATCTTTGTAAAACTGTAATTTGACCAAGTATTATCATCATATGGTTAAATCCCAGTGGTAAAGGCAGGACTGCACAGGGGAGAGGAAGTTAGGCAATTAAATGCCCAACTGCTCCAGTGTTCTTTAATAATTGTTCCTCAGATCATAATTATCTCTCTCACCCATCCTCCCACACACATGCCCACATATACACACACTCACTCTTACGAAGATAGTAGACTCTCAATAACTTTTGAATAATACATGGATGAATGGAATTTCTCATTATATTTTACCCTTTTCTATTAATCAGCTCAGGAATTATAGGCTTCTTCCCTAACCTTATAAGACATATATATTAGGGGAAAAATTTAAACATAAAATCTGAAAAGCAAAGTAGGGGTTGGGTGGAGAGAGGTAATTTAATAACACATATTAACACTGGGTATGGTACCTTTGAGGAAGGCCTTAAAGTTTTTTTCCCTCTCAAATGTTAAATGATTATTTAAAACATTATAAGAAAAAGCATTATGAAACACTTTTTAACATTTTTTTAGTCACACAGGAAGCTTTTTTGTTTTACATTTAAAAGCAATTAAAGAGAATTGCCTTAATCTCATAAGAGAAGCATGTTTTGAAATTAAACATAGAAAATGTATATTAAAAATGTGTAAACAATCATGTATTATTAAATGTGGAGTGCAAAAGATCAACTGATTATCCACTGACTGGTGGAGAGTTATAAATACTTGTTTAGTTACTGATGTGATAAATTTAATTACTTTATAAAAGGATGATTTCATAATATAGTGAAACAAATACTGCTTCAACACAATTTTGGGGAGAGGTTAGATAATTTTCCATAAATCTATAATGTTTAAATGGTGCAGTCACATTTAATACCTATTTTTTTTAATTTCAGTGTAAGCAATCTTAACCATACTGTTTCCATTAGGCTTCTATAAGAGATCATCTGCCTGAGACCTTTCATTTATGTGCATATAGTTTCAAATTTTAGAGAGATTATGGAACTCTTTTTTTTTAAAATATTTTATTGATTTTTTACAGAGAGGAAGGGAGAGAGATAGAGAGCTAGAAACATTGACGAGAGAGAAACATCGATCAGCTGCCTCCCGCACATCCCCCACCGGGGATGTGCCCGCAACCCAGGCACACGCCCCCGACCGGAATCAAACCTGGGACCTTTCAGTCCGCAGGCCGACGCTCCATCCACTGAGCCAAACCGGTTTCGGCATGGAACTCTTCTTAGAGTATGAATTGACTTTAGATTCTGATTGCTTGCAAACATGTTCCAAAACTTACTACATCTGGAAAAAAAAAATGGACTGTGATTACATACTGTATATCAAAACTATTTCTCATTTTCTTCCAAGATTTAGAAATAGATCTCCGGAAAGTTATCTTTCTAAAAATATGTCACATTGACATATCATATATGTTCATGTTATGAGTTAATATATCTCCAAAACTGTCTTTATTTTTAAATTATATTTTATTTTTATTGTTGACACTATTACAGATGTTTCTCAATTTCTCTCCTATGCCCCCCTCCACCCAGACCCAGCCCTCCTTTCCAGCTAACCCTCACCACACTGTTGTCTGTGTCCATGGACTATACATATATGTTCTTTGGCTATTCTCTTCACCTTCTTCCATCTTGTCTGTCCCACCCTCCTCCTCTCTGACACCTGTTAGTCTACTATGCCATGTATTCGTGACTCTGATTCTATTTTGTCCATCAGTTTGTTTTGTTCATTAGATTCCTATGAGTGAGATCATGTGATACTTGTCTTTCTCTGATTGGCTTATTTTGCTGAGCATAATAAACTCTAGGTCCATCCATGCTATAGCAAAGGGTAAGAGTTCCTTCTTTTTTACAGCTGCATAGTATCCCATGGTGTAAATGCACCACCGTTGTTTTGTTTTACCCAATCATCTACCCATGGGCACTTGGGTTGTTTCCAGATCTGGGTTATTATAAACAACACTGTTGTGACACACTGTACTTTGAGTTAGGGTAGTGAGGAGTCCAGCTCAAGTTTTCAAGAAAATTTGGTGGCTGAAGGAAAGAAAATTTTGCTATTGAGCAAACAGTCATTTTTGTGTGTGTATATTTCCCTAAACACAATGATTACTGCTATTTGGGTGAGAACTTTTTATGTGACACCCTAAATAGAATAATTAAGTTCTTATCAACATAAATTATTATTTCCATAGGAAACAGGCCGCCATGAAACTTTTGTGCCTTTAAACACCCACATTTTGAAGGATTAAAAAGACAGAAGTAAGATTTTGATGTCTATGTATATACAGGGTGGGTGGGGCAAAAGTTGGCTTACAGTTGTGAGAACATGAAACACCATTTATTCGTGTATTATTACTTATTTAGTACTAGGGGCCCAGTGCATGAATTCGTGCACCTTGAAAGGAACTGTGGGCCTCGAGGCTGCAGTGGGCACAGGGGCAGGTCTCGGCCTATCCTCCGTGCCCCCCACCCAACCCCTCCTACTGCAGCCCAGGTCACCTCTCTGCCAGCAGCCCGCTCCTGCTTCCACTGCTCCCACACGCTGACAGTGCCGGCCCCACTCGCACCCACTGCTGTGGAGCTATTGGGGCCGGTGCCAGCAGTGGGTGTGGGCAGCAGCTGCTGCCTCGATCGCCCCTCAGGAGGTGAAGAAGCCCTCAGGAGCGATCAGGGCCAGTAGCCACCACTCACACCTGCTGACAGCACTGAGCGATTGGGGCCAGCACAGGGCACCAGCAGTGGGTGTGAGAAGTGGCTCTGGCGCAGGCAGCGCGTGTGAGCGACGCCTCCAGGCCAGCTGCTGGTGCGAGCAGGGGCAGCAATGGCAGTGGGTATGAGCAGCGGCTCTGGCACCGGCAGAGGGTGTGAACGGGGCCGTTGCTGGCAGCGGGTGCAAGAGGTGGCTGCCCTCCTTGATTGCCCGTCAGGAGCAGGGGGAGTTGGAGAAGCCCTTGGAGAAGCCCTGAGGGGCGATTGGGGCAGGCAGCCCCTGCTCACGCCCACTGACAGCGCCAGTGATCAGGGCCAGCGCCAACCTCTGTATTTAAATGCCTTTTCTCCCAACATTTTTTTCATCCTCAAGCCATATGCAAATAGCAAATGTAAGTTTTATGGACAAACCACTTAATGTGGCTTTAAATGCCTTTTGTTCAGATTTCTCATCCTTAATTCAAGAAAGACTATTTGCTTTGTCTACATCCTAAGATTATTATGAGATAATGAGATAATATACATATTTTAATGTACATAAATATAAGGCATTATTAATGAATTATTAATTGATGAATATGGCTATGAGTAGAATTTCTCATTAGAGGAAGAGTTTTTCGCTGAAAAATGACTCATTAAGCCTTTATTTCAAGGTAATTGATTTTTCTGTATTATACACAGCTTTTATTTAGTCATTTATTACTTATAGTCCACTTTATTCCTTCAAAGGCTTAATGTAGCTTACACTGTTAAATGCATATAAAACAGAATGAAAAAATATAGATAAGATTCTGCTTTAAGTAATATAGAGATAGATGCACTCTCATCTAGATACAATAGATGAATACTTTTCTGTAACTGAGCATACATTTAGGCCAGAGCTTCCTGGAAGCCAAGGGAAAAAGTAGAACCCAATATTTAACACACTTTCCATGTGTCAAAGGACAGAGAAATACCAAGATATATACATAACAGATGCTCATTTATTAAAAATGGCTAGATGACTGAGTTAACCGGGAAATATATTCTACTCCATCTCAAGACTTTTGACACTAAATTTTAGGTGTAACATGTCATGTATATCTTTATATAAAGGCCATTGGGTGACCTAATTGTTACTCTGCTTTTAAAAAAAAAATGGTTTCCACTAAGCCCGTCTTTTGTCTTCTGCTTTTTGAAAAGTAGTGCTTTGTGATGTGTGTAATTTTAATATGAATATAATCAGAGTTGTCAATTGTTTCCTATAAAAGTACTCTCTGGGTCTTGTAAAGAGAAACTTTCTCTGTCCTCCAAGGTCATAAATATATTTTCTGGTAAAAAAAGTAATAATTTAAAAAATAAAAAATTGCTTCCCATTAATCCAATGTAAATAATGTGGAGGAAAGATTAGTTCATGTTCTCCTGAGACAGGCTGCATTTCATTTCGGCAAGTGTTCATAAAGTTCTGGTTTAGTTTATGAGTTGCTTTCCAGTGCTTGCTGGATGATAGTTACAGGGTTCACTCATAAAGTGCCCACTGACACGGACAGTGAGACACAAGTGATGGACCTCCCCATGCTGATTTGAAAACTAGGAGTGAGACCTCAAATCTTGGTCAGAGCAAATAAGATCGCACAGCACAGAGCAAGTCTGGAAGGAAGTTTGATGACTGATCGCAAGTCCACTGCGTCAGCTGTCTACACACAATGTTAACACGTAAGGGCTTCTCCAGGTCATCCCATTGGCAACACCTTCATTTATTACTTGAAAAACATGCCTAAAAGTTGATTGTGACTCTTTCAAGGTCCTATGGTTGGTCATCCTTCCTATGAGGCTATTGTCATTTTCATCATTAATTTTGTTGTAGAATGGGATTTGCTTTTTATTTAGACAGCAGCGGAAAATGAGACAGAATTTTGACTTGAAAATGGATCATGATGGAGAAATATTAGCCATTTATGGACAAACCTGGTGCTGCAGAAAAATACAACTGGAACCAAATAATAGAATACAGAATTTAAAACACCTGTATTCTTTTTAAATCTAATTTAAATCTAATCGTTGTTGCTACTCTAAGAATTTTGTGATATTTACTATCTAAATCATTCTAAGCACCTATCTACTATAAAACTAGAATATTTTCTTGCAGATACTATTGTCTACTTTATTTCATAATTGTTGTTTTTTTTTTATAAGAGAGGGAGGGAGGGAGGGAGAGAGGGAGAAAGAGAGAGCGAGAGATCGGTGAGAAAGATACATTGGTTGGTTGCCTCCTGTACACACCCTGGCTGTGGATCAAACATGAAATCTATGTATGTGTCCTGACCAGGAATCAAACCGGCTACCTTCAAGTGCATGGAATGACGCCCCAACCCACTGAACCACACCGGCCGGGGAACTATTGTCTGCTTTAGCATCATACTCCCAAATTTCTTCCTAATGCTCAAATTGCATTCCTTCTATAGCAGGTTTTAATCATGCTATCTTTTTTTTCTCATAATGAAAAATAATTGCTTAATGCCAACCAGCTAATACCATTTCTGTTATTGTAAAGGCATTTTGTGTGACTTTTCATGGTTTTCTCTGCAACCCTCTCCTTTTTAATCTCTCCCTTTGTTCCCTAATTTCCAAACTTCAGGCATATTTGCTGCTGTCAATTTATCATTAAGCTTTTCACCTTGCACTTAAGGTTTTGGTACTATATTAGAACAGGTATTTAAATGACTATAAAACCATGTGTATTGACATCATTATTTCCTTACTCATTTAACTGTTCTGTTAACCTACTTAAATATTACATTTTTAAAAAGCTACCTTTCATTCTTCACTCCTGTTTTCTAAAGAGGATGAGCTACATTCTCAATCCTTGACAGAGAGAATAGCTTTCTGAAAATACATATTGTAGAAAATAAGCATTTACTATATATACTAGAGGCCTGATGCACGAAATTCATGCCAGAGTAGGCCTTCCTTTCCCCAGCTGTCTGCACAGGCTTCCCTCCGGCCGCCGGCAGGCACCTGGGACCTGGGCTTCCCTCTGGCCGGCGTCGTTCTGAAGGAGGTCTGGAATGACGTCCGATCTAATTAGCATATTACCCTTTTATTATTATAGATAAGAAAGACCTCCCCTCTTTGCAATACCAGAGTTTTATCACTCTGGAGTAGGGTCTGGGGGAATGTATGCAGAGAAGTACATTTTCTATTTCTCTCCTTTTGTGGATCAACATAGGAAGGAAAGAACTCATATACATAATCTTGCTCTTCGGGCAATGGCAAACATTTATATTTGAAACTGTGTATTACTTTGTAGAGTAACTCTTTTTCCCCTAAGAATCTAGCATCTCAAAGAATGTTTGTTCCTCAGAAATGTTAATACACTTTTTATGATCAAATCAGTGTGAAAAATTCTGGGTTAGATATATACTTGTAGTTATGGGTTATCTCAAAGCCTTTAATATGCTAATGTTTTGTGAATCACCAAAGAGTTTTAAGTTGCCCTGATATTGGTATTTTTTAATTATACTTCACCTCAGAACGTCACGGCCCTAATTCTCCCTGGTATTTGCTTTGGAAGATATTATTCTACACACTTGTTAAGACTGGAAGAGTAATTGCTCTTTGATCTCGCTTCTAAGTGGTTGGCCTTAGTTCACAGATAAAGATCATGTAACTTATGAATTGCTCCAAAACACTCAAACATGTCAGATTCCATTAACTTTTAAATCAAATTAATTGGCCCAAACTACCCACTCAATGAAATTAGCAAGAACTGGAGTATTTAGTACTTGCCATGGTTCTTTGCCTCCTTGTATGTGAACCTGGACAGGGCACTGGTCGGTAGTTCTCTGCAGAGGTGCTCTCAGTTCAGTTAGAGTGATGACTTGACAACATCCCCTCCCTATGGATCAACTCCGACGGCAGGGATCTTTTCTGTGACTCCAGAGTTGAAGTCCTATTAGATCACAGAGTCACCTCCTCCAAGGCCATGCCCCCTGCATAGCCATGTGAATGGCTACCATTTTGGAATCAGCTGGGTCTCATGACGAAGGGCATCATATCATCTTTCTCCTTCCTGTTTTTGGTCCCTACTCTCTTTTTCTCAAAATACCCATCTTAATACTTCCCTTTCCATAACTCAGCTTAATTGTCTAGAATATAAACAATGCTATTGAATGCTATCTTGTGCTCTTGCCTACACCTAGTTGTTCAACCCTGGAACACGAGAAATTGTCTAACTCCCTGCAGAAGCAAGGTAACTCATAACTCTTTCCTGAGAGGTGAAAACAAAAAAATCACAAATTAAAAAGAGACCAATTAGTTTATTAATAACACACAAGAATATTAATGAAACAATCTATCTTGGGGATAGTTGATATAGAATTTGGTGCATATAGCCCAGATTCATGATATTAAGTGCTCAGAAGTTTCCCAGTTCCCTGGAGAAGGAATGTGTGACTTGTTTGACTAATTTGCTGCTCTCACTGGCTAAATGTACAATTGATATTAACCCTGCATTTATGATCCTATAAAAAGAAAACCTTAACATCAGAAAAGTCAGAGATCTATTTCCCAGTTTTTGTTTTCTGTTTTGCATACAGCATAACCTATCCCCCTTTAAAAAAATTCTTTAAAAGGCATTAAAATATGACTATATAGCATTCCAAAAGCAGTCTAGTAAAATAAAGAATTTAAAAAAAATTAATTCTGATGAGCGTTTTCTCCATAAAATAGAACGTATTTATTTATTCACTCATTCATTTAAAAATATAGGCAGAACCTTCCATATAAATGCTGCTTATACTCAAATTTTCCAGTTAACAAAACATGAATAAATATAACTCAGTGTATCAATTTATAATTATTAAAATAAAGAAATACCATTTTTAAAGCACTTAATTTCACCAAAGAAATATCCTGGTCACTTTGACTCTTAATTCTAATTAGCTTTTGGTGAATAAATTAGCAATTTTAATAACAAAAAAAGAGACTATAGCTAATTAAAAAGAAGTGCCATGCTGTTAGACCATCAGGTAGCAATAGTATTAAGTGAGATGCATGCTAAATGTGACATAATATAGGGACCAATTTTGAGGTTAGATTAATATACAGTACCAGGACTAGAGACATTTTACAAAATATGCCAAATATTAAAGCAGGCTGGTAGGACAAGCAACTCCTCCCAAAATATGTATATACACTTACATAAATTTTCATATGAACTATGGGTCAGAGAATAACTGATGAATGATAAATATAAGTCAATAATTGACTACACTAAAAACCGATATAGCAAAGCCTCCATTGGTTTTGTTTTAATAAAAAGGTAAAAATGGCAGAAGGAGAATAACTCTATTCAAATTACTCTACTTACAGCAGAACTATTATGCACTCTCTTTGCCTCCTAGGCCTTGAGAGGTTCCTACACTCCACTGCTAACTGGCTGAGAGCTTTCTCATTCAGCTACTATCTGTTTGCCTTAAAAATCAGAACTGGGAGTTGAGGAGAGATGATGTCCCCTGAAAGCAGCAGTGACTAACGAGGGTGGGGTATAAAACTGCCAGTCAGTGGAGACATTCTTTGTGTTACAACTATGTTCTTTTTTAAAAAATGTATTTTATTTATTTTTATAGAGAGGAAGGGAGAGGGATAGAGAGTCAGAAACATCGATGAGAGAGAAACATTGATCAGCTGCCTCCTGCACACTCCCCATTGGGGATGTGCCCACAACCAAGATACATGCCCTTGACCGGAATCAAACCTGGGACCCTTGAGTCTGCAGGCTGACGCTCTATCCACTGAGCCAAACCAGTTAGGGCACAACTATGTTCTTAAGGCCTGGAGCAGAGAGTAAAGAAGATAGGGATAATCCCTAACTGACCCCTGATCCACACACTGACCAACAACTGAAATCCCGTTCTAAAAAAAGGAAAAAGGGGAAGAATAAATGAAACGATTTTAATTCTCACCTTTTCCTCTTGCCTCTTTTATACCTTTGATACTGGACACATTTTTAAATTTTTAACATGCTACTATGCTAGTATCTACAACATTTTATTATACTTACTTGATAGAATTTTTAAAATATGTTTTTATTGATTTCATAGAGGAAAGGAGAGGAAAAGAGATAGTAACCTCAATTATGAGAATCACTGATCAGCTGCCTCCTGCACGGCCCCCACCAGGGATCAAGCCCACAACCCAGGCATGTGCCCTTGACCAGAATCGAACCCGAGACTCTTCAGTCCGCAGGCCGACGCTCTATCTACTGAGAAAAACCGGCTAGGGCTGATGGAATTTTTTTAAAAAATATATATTTTATTGATTTTTTTACAGAAAGGAAGGGAGAGAGATAGAGAGTTAGAAACATTGATGAGAGAGAAACATCGATCAGCTACCTCCTGCACATCTCCTACCGGGGATGTGCCCGCAACCCAGGTACATGCCCTTGACCAGAATCGAACCTGGGACCTTTCAGTCCGCAGGCCGACGCTCTATCCATTGAGCCAAACCGGTTTCGGCTGATGGAATTTTTTAAAGAAATGTTTGGAAGATGATTCAGGATTACAAACTCTACCATGTAGGTTAAGTTCTATATAACTCCAAGCTGATTACAGTTTGTTATCATGTATGAAGTGCGAGGGATGAAATAATTAATCAGGCTCTTGTCTGTCTGCCTACTGGATTCTAAGGACCAAGCTGGCAAAAGCAATACATTTTGTATTCTCTCTTGTATCCTCAATGTCTTCTATAGTGCCAGTCCCATAACAGGTGCAGAATAAATAAGTTTTTGATGGTGTGAATGAATAAATTCATAGAGTCATTAGGAAAATAGAATAATTGTCAAACAAGATTATGCCTTGATTTGCAATACAAAAATAAATAATGCAGAATGTGCTCAACAGGATGAGAGGTGATCACCAACAGGACCCTAGAAACAATAAATTCTTACAGGTAAGTATCACAGATATTTGGTCTCATTCCAAAAGAGTAGAAATTCTGGTCCAAAGACTCAGGGTCTTTTAGTAGGTGTAGTCCTATAGGTCAGCAATTTTCAACCTTTTTCATCTCATGTCACACATAAACTAACTACTAAAATTCTGCAGCACATCAAGCAATATATTTTTTTGCCAATCTGACAAAAAAATAGGTATAATTTTGATTCACCGGATGGCTATTGTTGTGTTGACTGTTCTCATTTTTTTTTATTTGACAATCTAAGGGAAAAAGGGTCAGTGCTCCTGACTAAATGGTCAGATACTGTATGTTTTAAAAATTCTCACAGCACACAGATTGAAAATAGCTGCTCTAAGGTAGATAAAATTTTTTTTGAACTATACCCATTTCTTTGTTTTTTTTTTTTTTTTAATATTTTTATTGATTTTTTAAAGAGAGGAAGGGAGAGGGATAGAGAGTTAGAAACATCGATGAGAGAGAAACATCGACCAGCTGCCTCCTGCACACCTCCCACTGGGGATGTGCCCACAACCGAGGTACATGCCCTTGACCGGAATCGAACCTGGGACCCTTCAGTCCACAGGCCGACGCTCTATCCACTGAGCCAAACCGGTTTTGGCAACTATACCCATTTCTTAATTTCAAATTCACTGAGCAATCTGGAGGTTTTTATTTGGTTTCTATTTATCTTTTACTAGGGAAAAATATACAAGTCATGAAAAAATATAGGCTAAGTGTTTTTTAAATTGTAAATTAATAATTTGTCTTTTTAAAAATATGCCAAGACTCTTTTTAATTTGGACCCTGTGAGGACTTTTATGAAGGAAATAATCATCTTAATAAACCCTCACATTTAAATTCAAACCTCGGGCTGTGGAAAATCTCTCCTGGGAAGCCCCTGGAGAGATGGCCTGTCAGCCTCTTTTAAAGTAACTTGAAGCTTAGCATGAGTATAAAAACCAAAACAAAGTAACAAGTATTTAACCTTAAAGATATTAGTAAAAGTAAGAAGATACAGAAAATACATTTGTTCTAGCATTAAACCAGTTCTTTTTCTTTCAGAATTAGTTCTTTCCCATTCAGTATGAACAGAAAACTATGAAAATGCTAAGCCTAAACATGCATAATCCCTGTTCATCCCTTTTCCAGAAGTCCCTCCAGAATAAATAGCCATGATATGAAACATTGGATCCCATCACTCACCACACCCCCGCTGCACTTCATGAAATTGATTATAGCCCTTGATGTAGTCTAGCAAAATAGCTTTGCTCAAAATGTTTCCTACTTCCTAATTAAACCAATCAGATCTAGTCTTGAGGGGTTCAAAGGGGATACAAAGTCAGTCAGTTAGCTGGCAGTAGGTTCTATGGGCAAAGTGGCATAGTTTCTGCTGATTATACTATAATTTACTTACATTTTTGTACTCACTTTCAACATTCATGTATCTATACCTTGTCTTTTCTTTAAGTCAGAAGCTATGTGAGTAAGTAGATACTATATATATATATATATATATATATATATATATATATATACAGATGTTCAAGGCTGAAAAAATGTTAAACAGAAGATAGGTTGACTGTTTGCTAGAAACAGAATTGGTAGATGTGGAGGATAAATGGAACTAGCCACAATAATAACAGAAAACAGGTTCACTCCTGTGGCTTATGATGAAGTTGGTGAATGTCAGTATTTAGCTTTATGTAGTTTTTGAACTGAGATCTACATGTACTCATTTTTTTTTGTTTCCATAAAAATTTGATGCCGGATCAGAATGCCTAGCTTCTTAATCAAAATAATTTCCCCCATTACTTTAGATAACCCCAACAGATCTATCTTTCCTGCAATCATAAAAGTTACAAGGACCCCACTAGTTGCCAATGATTGGAGGCTTATAATGTTCCAGGCATTCTTCAAGGAACTTTATGTTAAATGTGTTAAATATTAACTTATTTTTAATCTTCACAACTGCACTGTCTGATGGTAATTACTTTTATATAACCTGTCCATCTTTATGTATCTCACAAATAGTGGAAGCAGCATTCAAGTATATGACTATGTCACTCCAAAGTACAGCTATGTTCACTCACCAGTTACAGCCAATGACTATTTTAAAAGTTTCCATTTCCATTAGTTTGCATTACTCATTCTTTATCCATCCAGAGGAAGAACATCGTAAAGCATCTTCACTGTGTATAAAGTGCAATCCACATTAAGGCTCTGATGGACATGGGAGATGACATGGGATGAGTTCTGTGATTCTGTAACATGGCAGAACGGAATTTCTAGACTGTTGCCAGCTTACTCTTCAATGAAGTGCTTGCCTCTGAGATTCAGTGACAATTATGCTCTTGCTCCTGCCAGACACTCAGCAGGATACTTGGGACACTTCCAAGGCTCACAGAACCTCTGATGCCAGGTGGTTCTCACCCCAGCAGTTTTAGGACCCATTGTGTCCTTAGCTATAAGTTAGAGTATCCTTGGGTTTGAAATGTGTACCAGTTGTAAATAGCAAGTTTAATCCAAAATTTTATTAGATCAAAACAGACTCATTGATACAGAAAGCAGACTGACAGCTATCAGAAGGGAAGGTGGTTGGTGTGGTGGATCGAGTGAAAAAGGTGAAGGGACTAAGCAAAAACAAACAATCCAAAAAACTCATAAACGCAGACCACAGTATGGTGATTACCAGAGGGAAAGGGGTGTGAGGGGATGTAGAAGAGGGGAAAGCAGGGGAAGATGGTGACAGAAGGAGAGTTGACTTGGGGTGGTGAACACACAGTACAGTATACAAATGATGTATTATAGTATTATGCACCTGAAACCTACATAATTTTATTAACCAATGTCACCCCAATAAATTCAATAAAAAAATAAAATCAAAAGGAAAAAAAAATCTGGACAGGATATTTTATATGCTTTGAGGTGGTTCATTTAATACCTTATTTTTCAGGGAAATCTTCACTTGAAAAAATTCCTAGTACTCTTTTGGCTATTTCCTAATATATTTATTTTTATTTACTTTGTTGAATGCCTGAGATATGTCTTTTGCTTGGTGGTTTAGTAAGCACATCCAAACTATTCATACTTAACCTTTACTTAATTAATTATGTTGAATTTCATTTCTTTTGGGAGAGCAATGCACAGTGGTAGTAATGATTATTTTTAAAGGTTTGAAACTGCAACCAAGCAAATATAAATGTTGACTGTATTTTTCCATTGCTTAAGTTTTACAGTGGAGAATTCTTCTAAAAAAAATCTTTAGAAGCTGAAAAATAATCTCCGGCACAAAGAAGTTGGCTACCAAAAGATGAACACAGTACATAGCAGTAGCAGTATTGAAAATCAGAAACCAGAAGCACTTTTAGAGATTTCCATAGTAAAGACCATATAAAAAATTATAACGTTACAACATTATTCTTGCTCCATGCAAACATGGAAGCAATATACTTTTACTGGGTATTACCATGTGCAACTGATGCCGTTGTAATGACCTGGTTATTATTTAACAGGAAAGGAGAAAAGGAAAGACTAACTATAGACATGCCATTTATACAAAGCTACATTTAACAGTCTCCAAATCTGTTCTCCACTGATCAATGAAGGAAGGAACTAGACAAAAACAGTTTGGAGGAAGGAACTAGCCAAAAACAGCTTAGACGCATGCCCAGTAAAGGTGATGTGGGAAGGTGCCTACCTGTCTACCAGTCATACCTGGGAACAAATTAGTGGCCAGGATGGGCATGGCCACTACAAAGCCCACAAAACCTATATATTTAAACTTCCAAACAACAGAAGTTTGCTTTCGCTCTCTAGACACTGGCCTTGTTTCTGGCTCTGCTGGAACCCCAGCTGTACCTGTTCCAGGATTGGCTTAAGGGGCAGGAGACTTTGCAACTTGAGAAATGTAACTCCATGCCAATAAGACCTTCTTCCACATCTCATTCTCCTGTATGAACCATAGGAATCTTAGAAAGTTTGTTTCCTGGCCCTAGCTGGTTTGGCTCAGTGGATAGAGCGTGGGCCTGCGGAATGAAGGGTCCTGGGTTCAATTCCAGTCAAGGGCATGTACTTTGGTTGTGGGCACATTCCCAGTGGGGGGTGTGCAGGAGGCAGCTGAGCGATGTTTCTCTCTCATGCATGTTTCTAACTCTCTATCTCTCTCCCTTCCTCTCTGTAAAAAGTTAATAAAATATATTTTAAAAAAAAGAAAATTCATTTCCTGGAGATATCACAAGAACCTCACTCCCATGAGCCACAGGGAGGATTTGATTCTCCGGTAACACAACCTTGTTTCATTGGCTACACAGCTGTTTCTCAGGGTCTTAAAGGTCCTGTCCAGATTAGGCAGATGTTATTCAAACCACAGTGGAGTAGAGGAGTCCTGGGGAATGGCTTCCAGAGCAACTTCACGGAGTCGCCCCTCCCCCCATCAGTTATCTATGAGGGGAATTAGGCCTTAGAGGAATAATTTGTTTAAAGAAAAGGTTTCATGGTGTACAAGCTTTCCTTTGCCCTGAGATACAGTGTTTTGGGTCTTTTCTAATATTCCAGGTCTTTATACCCCACAGCAATTTTTGTGCTTCCATACCATACTCTGCTTTTTTAATTAGAAGGGGAAAATTTTTCACCATGACTACACACTAAATGTTTCTTATTTAGTACTTCCATTATCCAGTGCTCCATTCTGCTAGTCTATTTTGTTTTGCTTTAAGAAAGTCTACCATGGGGAGACAGGCTGAGAAATATATAAATTTTATATGAATATTAATCTTTTTTAAATCATGTGAAATGGTTCAGTGATCTAATAGATAGTTTTATTGTGCTGATGCATGTGTGATTTGAAAGATAATTACATAAGATTAAATTCATTTTCTCAGCCAATCAGAAATGAGATTCCATTTATTTTTATGGCCTATAATAAACTTTGTGGAGGAAAAATTGTGCTGTTAATCTCAAGCACAATGACAGAAATAAAATATTATGAATAAAAATTTTCCTCGAGCTTCATGGGCAAAAAAAAAAGTCTCTATTTACTAGAATCATCAAAAGTATGTATTCATTATTTATAAAATAGAGCAATAGAAAAAATGATAAAACAATAAGGAAATTACATAAAGAAATGAAATGTGAATCACATTTATCTAAGAGAAAATTAATGGTGATAATATTTCTATATAAGAAAATGAATGCTATAGTACACACACAAAATAGATTTGAATTTTTAGCAAGACTGGTGCTAACCTAATACATGAAGAGCCTAATTCATAGAAATAAACGTACACTGAAACCAAAATGTCAACCAGTATTTACACAGTTTACTACCTGCCAAGCTGTGGTCTACATCCTTGTCATATGCCAATTCATTTAACCTTTATTATAACACTATGGGGTTTGTACTATTTCCATGTAACAGATAAGAAAACTGAGGCTCAATGAAGTTAAATAACTTGTTCAAATTACACAGCTAAAGTTATGGTGCTGGAGTTTCATTTCAGCTCTCCATACTATAAACTGTTAACCCCAACTCTCCCTATCCATCAGCATCTGACACATGTCTTCAATCACCTCCTGGATATCTCCAACTCAAACACTATAAGCACTTTGTATGCTGTATTCTCAAAATGAGTCCCATAGCAATCCTGCCCTTCTCACGTAATCATGCTCCAAGGTAGAGGAGGTGGTGGGAACAGGCCTCTTCTGGAGTAGACAACGATGGAGCACACAGTTAGCAAGAAATACAAAGTAATAAATAAATACAAGCAAATGAAGTAAATTTTCTTTTTTTCCCACCATGGGCAAGCAATTTTAAACTATGGAACACTCCTACCTCTGACACCGACTGCTGCCCCAGGCAACCTCCCTTTCACTTACACAAGGATTCTCGCCTGTCCCTATGCTGATCCTGTTCTCAAAGTGTTGTTCTCATCAACAGCTGTGTCAGCCATTTAGCCCCCAAACTTAAGAATTGTAGAAGCCTCCTTCTTCTCTGTAACATCTCTCTACAGAGTCTACATCCAACAATCAAAACATTGACTCTTTAGATATTTCTAGTATCTAGCATCTGCACTCTGCCCTCTCCAGGTTATTTTTATTGATAGGTACTCATCAACATGATCTTTATGTAAACTCCATGTTCTCATTATTTGAAAAAAGTGTCAGCCTGTGGACTGAAGAATCCTAGGTTCAATTCTAGTCAACGGCACATACCTCGATTGCAGGCTCTGTCCCTATTCCGGTTGGGGCGCCAGATGTCAATGTTTCTCTCTCTAAAAATTCAATGAAAAAATATCCTCGGGTGAGGATTACTAACAAAAAATATAAAAAATAAATTAGAAAACACATATATTAACTGAATTTCCTAAATTATAAGAGTATAAGAACGAAAATACAAATTACTTACAATGTCAATGACTACAGTCAACTAATGTAACATTAGTGAATATCCTCCTTCAGTTTGGTTCTCTCTTCTCTCCTCTGTCCCCCACCCCATCTGTCTGTCTACTAGCAATGCATAAGCATATTTTATAATATCGGGACTTACACATAGTTTGATTAACTGCATTTTCAGCCATTTAGTGGAAACAACTAGTAAGAGAATTTTGAGGCAAAAGGATATAACTGTTTTTTGTTGTTGTTTGTTTCAAAAGCTAAATTTATTAAAATAGTAAAATGAATGTGTGCTTATTGTAGACAATTAAAACATACAAAATAAAAGAAACAAATAAAAATAGCTCACAATCCCTTGGCCATTTAGGGTACCTTAGGCAAAACCGGCCCTCACATTTTCTCATCTAGATTACTGCTAATTATGTCCTAATTTGCAACTCTGTCTCGGTCAAGTTTAGCCTCACCCATTAACTTGACTTATTATTAAGTTACCCATTAATTTACCAACCATTAACTTAGCTCACCTATTCAGTTACCATCCACACTGCTTCCAGGATGATTCTATTTTAAATTTCACAAATGTGAGGAAGTAACCCTCTCAAATTGCCATTCATTCCTCTACCCTCTGTCTTTCCCGTATTATATGAATTACCTCAATACACCAAGCTTTTTCAAAAAGGTAGTTGCCCACTTCACTAAATTTGCTTCATTTCTCAGCCCAGTAAAAGTAGAAGAAAATTGTGTAGTAAGGTAAGTAACACCCATAGGACTGAGGTGGAATCTGGGTGCAATGAGAGTGAGTTGTATTTTTATCTGTTTGTTGAGTTTGTTTCATTGTTAACTCTATTTAAAAGCATTCTGTATATCTTAAATAGTGTTACTAGACATCTAAACTAATTTTAGCTTTCAAAGTAAGTTTTTTAAGGCTTCTCCCTCTTAATATTTCATGCACTCAATTTTCTGATATTTTTATACTTCTATATTTGTAACAACCAAAAAAAATGTAATGAGATCCCTTAGTTTTCCCTTTCCATGGAGAATTTAATTGAGTGATCAATCACCGATACTAAGAGTCCTCCCTGCAAGGTCACACTTATGCTATTTTAGACAGGCCCAGCCAACCCGAACCCAAACTTGTGTAATTATTTTACATCTATTGATGAGGAAATGCTAAGGAGACCAAAATAAAAGATGCATGAATTATCCAGTTCTTAAGGAGAAACAAACACACAGTCATGTTCTATTATACAAAGTTACTGGTTACAACACAACAAAATTTAGGGCTTGGAGTAATATGTGATATTTTTATTGTATTCAAAAAAGACTGTTCATTTTAACATCTTATAAGAATAATAAGCAACGCTTTCCTGCTTCCACAAGACTGTCTGTTTCTGACCAGATCACGATCTGGCTTAATTTGATCTTGTGCATACAAACAGGGATGGATGAAATTGTCTGAAAGTCTGACCTTGCCATTATCAAAATAATGAGTCTACTTTATGGAATATGCATTTCCAATCAGGTGAAAGCTTCCGCTTATGTAAACATTTGGAGGGGAAAAAAGCAAGGACCCTCAATCAAAGCTTGAATAAAATTCTGCTGTCCCCAAACTAGATTTTTAAAAGGACAATTTGAGCCAAAGCATATTATTTTCCGGCTACTAGTGCTAATGGAAGGAAAATGTTTTTTAAATGCTTAGCAGATGTTTAGTGGTTTTATCATCATCATTACCCACAATTTATGCTAAATTATGTAAATCCGTCATAGAATTTAAGGCTTATATGTACTTAATATACTTTGCAACTATTTCTCTCCATTTGGTAGCAACCTCTTTAGGATAAGAATTAGGTGTTTACTTTTTATTAATAAGAATATGTTACTGCAAAGGTGACTTTATTTTCCCTCTTTACATATCTTTCATAGACACATTTTAATAACTGAAATAAAAGTAGAAAATGCAAATTCCTCACGATTTTATTTGCTCTGTATTTCCAGTTACAGCTGTTAAGATATTCTTAACTCCTATATTTGCCCCCAGTTAAAACTGTTAAAGTTACCTTCTTATGTATCCCAACCCTGTTCTGTAAGAAAATAAAACAGCATATCCCAAATAGCATTTATTATCTTTGCATGAAAACCATCTCCTCATTCTTTTTTTTTTAAAAAAATGTATTTTATTGATTTTTTTACAGAGAGGAAGGGAGAGGGATAGAGAGCTAGAAACATCGATAAGAGAGAAACATCACATCGATCAGCTGCCTCCTGCATGCCCCCTATTGGGGATGTGCCCACAACCAAGGTACATGCCCTTGACGGGGAAAAGAAACCTGGGACCCTTAAGTCCGCAGGGTGATACTCTATCCACTTAGCCAAACCAGATAGGGCCCATCTCCTCATTCTTGGTCAAGCACCACGGAACGCAGAAGTGAGTTGCTCACTTCCAATGAGGTTAGTGATCTGGTCCTGATGGTCCACCTCTTGAAGTGTCTTTCCCTTGACCATCTTGAGCGACTGTGTCTAGTCTAAGACTATTGCTCATCCTCCAGCTTTCTTCCTTCTAATTAAACCTCCAAAAACTAAGTCAGAATTGGCGATGTTATTCTCCTGCTTAACCAGACACCCTGGCATGAACACACTCTACAGACTGCTGGGTTCAAATCTCTCCTCACACAGGTTACAGTCACAAAAATTATTGGATTATGTGAAGTTTTGTTTTTACAAAGTTGTCAGGTCTTAAGAATCATAAAGTGTAAATGGCAACTAAGATATCATTTGAAGAGGCAGAAGTCAGAATAGCAGCAAGAGGTATTGGTTTTGGCTCACTGAGGGCATACTGTGGGGCTGTGGGGATTAGGAGGCCTGGAATCTAATCTCAGCTTGACTGATAATTAGGTTTTGTGACCTTGAGACAATTAGTTTGTCTCTCTTGAGTTTTTGTTTCTTCATCTGTAAAATTAGGAGGCTGGTCTAGACGTTCTTTATGGTTCCTTCCATCTAAAACACTATGATCTCTCTCTCTCTCTCTCTCTCTCTCTCTCTCTCTCTTCCCCCGCCCCACTCACTTCCACTCTATATAAAAGCAATTGGAAAATATCCTCAGGTGAGGATTAAAAACAACAATTATGATCTATAATCTTTGGAGAGTACTGGTCCCATCATTATAATTTCTATTATAAAATGATAAATCTACAAGACTGACAATATCAGCCAGAATTAAAAGGTCCATTATTAGCAAACGCTAAGTCATTAACTGTGATATTTTTGGTCACAGTATGTTGAAACAGTCTTTGGAAAGCTCCTTTAAGTAATGCAAGAGTGCAAAAAAAAAAATCACATCATTAATTATGCAAAGTTATGATTCCAGACACACTGCATTTAGCTGAGACTTTTGAAGGTTAACAAGGCCAATCCTAGGAACAGTTGTGAAGCCTCCTCCTCGCCTACAACCCTGTGGTTGTCTAATCCACCTTCCATTCTTATAAAATTGGAAAGGTCTGCAACAATTAGCAATTTGTACTTATTGAGTAATGATTTGTTTCTGAGAGGAATGGAAACTTAATTACAGTGAAGTGTCACCCCAACACACATGAGCATTTCATGCTTCTTTGCACAGAGTGTGGAATAAAGAGTGGTTTACTTTAGTTAAAGTCATTTCGAAGGGTCACACCAGGGAAGCATTGCAGAGATGGAGGCATGAGGAATTCACTACCTTACCTCTGCAAACCACAGGGGCGGGGGGAGCCAGCCTGAAGGAGCCTTCCAGTTCCACCAAGGCTGTCTTTTTTTCATTACTCATTTCTTATTCTCTCTGGATGTGAGGCTCATTCTCCTTCACCTGTGATGTCCAGTGCCTTAGCCACTAGCCATATATAGCCATTTAAATCCAAATAAACTAAAATCAAACAGAACTGAAGTACTTCACCTCCTCAAAATGTTGCTTTAGTTTCATTTTAACTGCTAAAACCACCTGCTAAAGTAGGATTCAGGTCCTTACAAATTGCCACCTTAGAAAAGAAAACGTAAGTTTTTACACCTCCTAGCCAAAGTCGTGGAAGTCCTTGGGAAGGATTCTGAAAGGCTGGACTGGGTCTTGTGCACAACCCTTGACTTGTCATGTAGGCTGGGAGATAGGATGAGGGAACCAACTGGCCTTTTTATCCATGGCTAGAAAGGGAGATGAGGAGCAGTGCCCCTGGAGGAAGTGCGCCTGTATAATTTGCCTTCAGGTCAATGCACCGATCATTGGATGTATTCTGCCATTATATGTATTTTGCCAAATGCATATGCTCATGTAATCTACCCAACCATGTGCTTTTGAAGATATAATATTTCAATCATTCCAGAAAGTGCCCCCATACTTATATTTACAGGGACACATGTTATTTCATGAAATGGTAGAATGGTAGAGTGGAATGCTTTACAGCATAATTTCTTATAGAAAAACTTGGGTTTGATTCTTGACTCTTACCTTAAAGATATTTTTAAGTTCATTAAGCCTCAGTTGCACTAAATAAATAAGGACAATAAAAGTAGGTATTTCATGAATGTCATGAAGAGTAATAAAGCAATAAATATAAACAATGAAGCCATAAGTCAATGTCACCCTGGAAACGATATGTATATTCAGCAAATGTTAGCTTTTGTTTTGATGACATTAGAGATGTTTCAGGCTTCTTGTTCTATACCTGACCTTTAAAACCCCCCCCCCCCCCCTATCTATAAATGCGGAAGGCTGATCTGGATTCTCCCATGGTTCACTGTGAGGATAAACAATAGGTCAAGTGTTCTCACACTTTTAAATAAAAGATCAAAGCAGAGAAGGAAAGTTCAAAAATGAAAGTCCCTAAAAATCAAATCAAAATCTGGTGCCGACAATGACTCAGGCTCTTTTGGTAAAATGTTTGAGCCATAGTGAAACTGTCGAGGCGCATAACCGGGTTTTTATGAGCCTGAGAAAACTTCACAGCAGCCTTCCCTGAGTTCTATTCTGCCAGTTTTATAGGTGACTCATCTCAGTTCAGATTTTCGATGAAACTCGTTGTGATATAAAGCAGCCTCCTATAGAACAACCCTAGTACAAACCCCTTTTTTACATAGCGCAGTGGAATAGAAGCGCTATTTTATGGAACGACAACCACTGGGTAGCCTAGGATTTCTGTGCTTACTCCAGAGCAGGAGGCAGTCCCTTGGTCTGTTCACTTTGGGCCAAAGAAAACCTGATTTTCAGGGAGTCAGTGAGAAGCATGGGATCTGTGCAGGGGGAGCGAAGGGGCTGGATCTCTTGGGTTGGAGCCCGCCTTGGCGTTGAAGTCAGCCTGGCACTGGCCGTGTGGGAGAAGCAGATGATTGGCACTTGCCTCTGAAACACCGGCTTCAGGGTGGGCTGCAGGCTCTGACGCAGATTTTTGAAGTAACTATTTAGCCACAGTATAAAAAAAGGGTTGTGCCATAATATAACAGCATTAAGAAAAACTCTTTCTAGTTATTACTCAAAAAAAAATGTCTTTCATGTTCTGGAAGAATGGTCTGTAATAGAGGCCATGCAGCAGCTCCCACACCTTTACCTCATGGACTATCACCTGACTCCCGAGAGCCAGCTGACACCTGCGCTCCTCTCCTAAGGGCTTTGTCTTGTCACTGAAGATCGCTTTGCTACAAACTTGGCAGCTGGAAGAGTTAGGGAATTAGTTCTCCTAGAAGCAGCCCTCGTGGAAAACATCCAAGGACTATTGTGAGTTGACGTATGGAAGCCCGGGCCGTTCTGCCTTCCAGTTGGAAAAGCACCGAGGCAGCGTTTCACACTGGTCCTAGATGCCCTCCTGTGCGTTTTGTAAGGCTGCCTTCCGTAGCTGCTATTTTGATAATGCAGCTCCATCAACAATCCTTCCTGCCTTCTGTATTTCACCCCACATCCTGCCAGTGTTTCCTTCAACTCCCAAATCAACTATCTGCATCCTCCTTAAGGGTCTACCTCTTGGGGAACTCAGACTAAAACAGCCCCTATACCAAATGGGAAAAGGAAACGTCCTTTATAAAAGCAAGTATTAGGCAGAGGACAGGGTAAGAATTTGGGAACCACCGTCTTCCAAATGAGTCTGTCTTTTGCCTGAATTCAATTCAGTTCAACAAATATTCATCGCGTACCTCCTCCATAGAAAGCATTTTGCCTAGGTATTTAATAAGGTTAGAAAAGTATTAAATAAGGAAATGCATTCCATACTGAAACTTTAACAAAATTTACAAAGTTTCTTCCAAGTGTAAATATTTTCCATTTTCATAAGGAGAATCTTTCTTGGAATGGCATTTATCCTGATCAATTCCTTCAAGTGGCAATTCTGTCAGAATCACTTATCTAGTGATCAGGTTCAATTCCATAACGATTTTCAGATTATGATGGTTTAGAACTACCTTGAACTAACCCTGAGGACAGGGATGGGTTAATTTTACTTTTAAAGAAATCATAAGAGAGTAAGATGTTTATATAGCTTAATATGTCTTCACTGGCAATGTTTCTTTTTAGTAGAATGACTGCTTTCTTTGTTGTTAAGATAATAACTGCAAGGAGAGGACATTTCTTTATATATATTTTTATTGATTAAGGTATTACATATGTGTCCTTATCCCCACGTTATCCCCTATCCCCCCTCTCATGCCCTCACCCCCCTGTTGTCCGTGTCCATTGGTTAGGTCTATATGCTTGCCTATAAGTCCTTTGGTTGATCTCTCCCCCTTATCCCCACCCTCCCCTACATTTTTTAATGCAAAAATATTTTTGTAAAAAATGTGTTTCCAAGTAAGTTGACAATTGGATAACTTGAGAACTATGCATTATTTTTTACATCAATTGCTTCTTTCAGGCAAAAATTTGAGTACATAGTTCAAGTTAACAGATCGGAAGATTCTATGCATTTCTGACTTAAAATTTGCTTTGCATGCACATACTATTTATACATTTGTGACATGCATCATTTGATTTGACGTTTGCTTAACTGAAATGAAACATGATGGGCTGACATTATCAAACTGGGCAGATTTTCTGTGACCTTAAACTGAATGTTCCAGGGTATGTGTCAGAAGGAGTGGCAAATGGATTGAGCATAAAAGCAGCAGATGCTATCACCTAGGGTTAGTGCAATGTTATCATTAAAATGCATTTGACTGCAGCAGATAAGTCAGTTGCATAAGAATGATCACTTATATGAATATTACATTATTTGTAATAATGTGATTTTAACTAGGGTTACTGAGACAATGCAGTATAGCCCATTTATTGCAGGAATATTTATGAACTTTATAAAAATCCAAGGAAATTAACACCATTTTTGGTTAATGACAGATGGTAGAAAACCGTAAAATGTAGGCATGGAAATCTGATAATTAATTGGACAACTAAGGGACAAGAGCATTTTTAAAATACCAATGTTGATTCTTAACACACTTTATTTTACAATTTGAATGTCATGACATAGTGCTAAATCGTATTCAATATGCACGGATACAATAAATACTTATTGTGTCTTTAGTGCGTCCTTAGCATGCCAGGCACCATGTCAGTGCCTACGGTTGAGAAGCAAACAAGGTAAATACAAATTTTCTCCTCCGAAAATAACAGAGCTGGGTATATGAATATGAACAAAGCTTGGTGTTAATTACAGTGGCAGTCACCATTTCAAATGAGTATTTGCCTCATAAACTGCATTAGACTTCTTTACTGAATAAATATTATAAATGATAATAGCTTCTCGTTAAGCACATATTGTGAACTGCACTGGGCAAAAGGGTTATGTGATCTTATTTAATCCTCACAGCATCCTTATGAAGTATGTACAGAACAGATCTGGGTTTTATGGGGACTGAATTTTACAGGCTGTGAGGGTCACTATGCACATGCAGCCTTGAAGATTAAACTTAGTTGGTTTCATAATTCTCCTCCCACCATGATTATTATTCCAAATTTTCATAGGAGGAAATCAAGACCTCAAAAGCCAATGTAAATTTTAAAAGTGGAATTAAATCTGTATGAAAATTGACAGACAGTGTAGACGGGTAGGTAGTATTTGTACCATGGCCTTCACTAATCCCATCCTCTAAATTTTATGGGACAGGAATGAACATATCACATTGGCTAATTTACTTGATTCCAGCATTGACGAAATCAGGATCTTTCTACAGATGGAGACATTATGATTATAAAGTGCTCATTCTTAGTGCTAATACACATCTGTGAAGTAGAGAACATGCCTTGGGAAGGAGGGTATTTGAGTCTAGTTTCAATGGATTACTTAAAGGTGTTCAACTGATGACTTGATGTTGAAAAGTGTTCTACAAACCGGAAGAGTCATATGAGTTGCATGATTTAATTTTTATTAGTGTTTGGATAAACTAATTCAATCATTGCTTCCCATGCAACAGTGTCATATATTCTGATAAAAATAATCTGACAGTCGATTGATTTCAAGTGTCATTATGTAGACAAAGGAAAATACTAGTGTCACTGGGATAAGTAAAGGAGGTTTTATAACACTAATAATTCCATGATATGTAACTCCACTGCAGAGGATGAAAATGTTGATCAATAGTCAAGGCTTATGCCAAGAAAAGTACATTGTGGCTACCATGAAAGCATAATTTAAAAATATAAAGAAAGTCTCTCTTGCCAAGACCGGTTTGGCTCGGTGGATGGAGCGTCGGCCTGCGGACTGAGAGGTCCCGGGTTCGATTCCGGTCAGGGCCGTGTGCCTGGGTTGCGGGCACATCCCCGGTGGGGGATGTGCAGGAGGCGGCTGGTCGATGTTTCTCTCTCATCGATGTTTCTAGCTCTCTGTCTCTCTCCCTTCCTCTCTGTAAAAAATCAATAAAATATATTAAAAAAAAAAAAAAGAAAGTCTCTCTTTAATTTTGAGGTTTTCCAAGAAAGTTGGACGTATATTGAAATTTCACTTTTAAAAAAATGGTAAATTTATATGCACATCAACAACTCTGCTGCAGTGAAATTGGCCTGAGAGTGGTAATTTAGATTTATAAAAGCAGGAATTTAGAAATTAATCACTAATTCCCCATTCCTTGATAAAATTCAGTGTTTTCCAAGGGTATTTCTATAGCTATAGCTTTCCAGTGAGGCAAAGGGTTCCACTGTAGAGAGCACTTTGGTCTTTCACATTGAGTCAATGAAGAGCACTGTTGAACAAAAGACAGCCTTCGCCATCATAGGTGTGTCAGTCTCAATAGAAGGGTGATATTAGCAGACATACCTGATAATTAACTTATTATTAGGATACAAAACCCAATGTACTAGAGAGAAACCAACAATTCTTTGTGATGAGCATTTTGTTGGTATCTATACAAGTCCCATACCCTAAACATGCTGGGGTTGTCTTATTTCTTAATTATACTATGTTCTTACTCATTTTATCTGCCTTTTCTTCACCCCTGTTGAAATCTTCTCATCAGTTATTGTTAAAATCATAGTCAACTGTTCTATGCATGGGAAAATTATATTTTTTTGTACTGCTACTAGATTTAATTTATTCTCTCTCTCTCTCTCTCTCTCTCTCACACACACACACACACACACACACACAGTCCTTGATAATATTAAGAAAAAATACTTTGGTGAGCTCTGAAATATTTTTGGTTATCTTTCAGTGAGATTGATTACTCTGAGCATTTAATACTCACAATCAGAAAAGTACTAAAGTGTCAAGGCTGTGGTCTTACCCAGTTCAATGATTTTAAGGTTGCACATTTATAGATGGCACTGAAATATTATTTGGGTTTCACAAAACTTTGAGTTTACTAGACCATTATCTATATCCCAAAGAGGAATGCTTATAGAAGATTTTGTTTTGTTGCTGCAAACAGAATAAACTAGAAATTTTTTTACAAAAGTCAAATGCAAAAGTATAGTCTCTAGAATTTTTGTGTCAATGCCTAAAAATAAAGAGAATTTTCTAAGTAAAGGAAATCTATCAAAAATATATTTATAAAATCAATAGACTAATTCAAACTATATTAGTAAAGAAAACTCTCTCTACATTACAGTCATTATCTGAAGCACTATTTTAAACATGAACGTATGGACAGAAATAATCCAGTGGAAAGAAGGCATATGAAGGCAATTCCTGAACTGTCAGGGTGAGAAATGCCGCATCACAAACAATGGGCTGAGCATTGCAAGCAGAAGAAAACTTATTGCAGGTGGCCTGGCAGGTCTGTACTCCTCAAGATGCTGGAAGGTTCTGTTCTCAGATACACGCCTCTCACCTCCTCCTCCTCATCCCCAGATCAAATCTGTTAGTGCTTTGAAATGCTCACACTGTTTCATTTTTCAATAGATAGTTGAAATGTCTTGTCAAAAAGGCATTGCGAGTTCAGTGAACATATGCACTCTGAAATGACAGTATCTGATTTCTAAAGCTGTTCTGCAATCTACTAAGTGTGTGATCAAGGCAAGTTACTTAACCTCTTCAAATCTCAGTGTTTCCCTCTACACAAGGACAGACCTCGTAAGACCCTGTGAGTCTTGAGTGGTATGTAACATGAAAGCACTTGACACATAAGGATGATTTGTGGGGAGATATTACAATGAGATACTTTTGGTTTTGCCAAAATAGTTTCCCCCCAAAGGCTTTCTCATTTGAGAGATGGTCAGGAAGGATATCAACCTATTCTTTCCAGAGCAAAGAGGGCACTGATTGGCTCTGAACATCAAGGCTAAAGCCAGTGCAAAGTGAGGTCAGATCTTGCCTGTGGAAAGTGACTGTCTAAATTCCTTTAATTCAATGTCATATCCCAAACACTAAACTTGCCTGATCAGATCATAGCCCAGGATAGTGAAGAAATAAAAAGACCATCCCTTCTCCCTGGAGGTCTCGGGAGATTAGGAACCCTGGTGGTGAGACACCTGTTTCCTGGTGTTTCTTCTCTGTGTTAGAGAGAGAGAGGTGGGGAAATTGGTAAAATAGAGAGAAATCTTACAGTAGAGGTTTTATTGCCTTATTTACTACTTAGATATCTTGTACAGAATAACCTTATAGGCTTCCCCCATCTGTAGCCTGCTGGCTAGAGTAGGTGCAAGACAGTAACTAAAGGTTAATGTGGTTCGCAAGAGAGAATGCCTGAGCAGGTATAATTCAGCAGCCCTTGACGTTTTTATAAGGGGAAGGTACCGAGTGTCCGTCTACATCCTCAGGGATGCAGCAGGAGAGGGGAAGGGCATACTCAGAAGCCAGATTTGAGCCTGACTATGGAGCCTGAAGAAAGGACTGCCCAGGAAGTAGGAGACAGACAGTAGCAGAAAGTCATTCAGTCTGGAGCTGAATTGAAGCCATGACAGGTTCAGTGCACAAACTTTATTGTTAACTATAGGCATTATGCTGCACATCAGATCTCAAGAAACCTTTGGAGGTGATCGATACATTTATCACCTTGATGTGGAGGTCATCTACTGGTGTATGCATGTGACCAAACTCATCAAATTGTATACATTAAATATATACAGATTTTGTATATCAATTATACCTCCTTAAAGCTGTAAAAAAAAAGATTCATCAACAATGTGACTTACTAAATACATGGTGGAAGATTTAGTATTCACCAAAAGTCCCAAGGATGCTCAAAGCTACACTAGCCAAAATGGACCAATTGGGAGTCTGGGGCTTCTCTATCTTAAAATGTGGAATTTTCAATGGGCACAGCACATTCAGCCCAGGTTTGTCCTGTACCTTTAGGTAATAGACTATCCAGGCTTGAAGTGGTAGTTGATGTTGAATAAGAACAGGGTCATTCAGGAGGGCAGAAGTCAAGGAGAGGTCCAAGGTGAGGGACATGTTTCATGAGTCCCAATAAGAGACCGGAGGAGTCTCTTATTACAGAGGCAGCACAGATGTAGAGCAGCAGGAGAGGCAGCCAGGTGTGTCTCCTCAACCACTTGTGACCATGACTGGTCAAGGACCAAGGGAAGACGGGAGCCTTTTCTATTTCTGCTCTAGGGCTAGCTCTGCCCTCTCCTCATGTGGCTCATTCCCAAATATTTAAATAGTGATAACATCCCTGCAGGAAGAGGCACCAAAGGGCTGAAACTTTAAGAGTGAATTATGAAGCACCCAGTTCTTCACTTCAGAGCTCATATATACAAACAGCATACCAGGCTCAAAGATGACTCCTTCTTGCCTACATTACACAGAATCTCTGTCATGACTGTGATGTCGTCAGAAACTCTTAGACTGGGTGACTCAAACCTCAGTAGTATTTTATCTTAGACATGTCACAAGCATGTACACTAGACCAAGCAAGTCAAACTCACGACCCATGGACCACATGCCTCGTCTATTTGACCGCGTTAGCCTTTGAGTTTGACATGCGTGCACTAGACAGAGGCACACCCTGAAGAACCAACCTACACTAACAAACCTGAAGTTTGAAATTCCTGTTTATTAAGCAATGAAACACAAGGGTGGACAAGATCCAACCACAATAACACTGTCCCAACCCTGTCCTGGAGCTTCATGTTCTAGGGGTGAGTGAATAATTTAATCTTCAGGAGCCATTAATTCTAGTTCTCCTTCAAAGAGTCAGCAATGGTCCCAGTTAATTTCATTTTTTTATTTGAGACTGTGAATATTCAGAGAGTGAAAAAGGTCAACCATCACCTCAGTATATGAGTGTGTTCCTGTTCTTTTTCCCCCTACCAGTAATACTTTATTGATTTATTAATCAGCAACCAATCAAAGGATAAGGACATGCAATTTCTTCATTAATTAGTCATAGGAGCAGTCAACACTAATCAGTCTTATTCAACTATAAGTAGTATTTTTATATCTCTTGAGAAAGGAGAGTGAAGTATAGAAATTTTATTATGCTTTAGAATATTTTCTCATTGAATGACATATGTATATGCTAAGCATCAAGTATAAGATTCAAATTCGAGAAACACATAATCAGGAAATAACTTTTAATGCAAATAGTTTTTATTAATAACCTGAACGAATTGTTTGTCATCAGCTAGCACAGTTTTCTATTTATTTGTTTATTTGGCTTTAATACATCCAGGCTACAATACTACTTCCCTCTGCCCTCAAATTAGTCCGTTAAATTGAAAAAATAGTAATAGTAAGAACAGATTTTAGAAAGTAATATAACAACCTAGTTATCTGCTTCCTGAATTTTAGTAACTTTTCCTACATTAAGGCAGATTTTTTTCTTTTATGATTCATACAGCCATTCATTTACACATTGATCATTCATCACATTTCTATTTGGCAACCGCTACGTACCTTGCACTGTGCTAGTTGCTATATTAACTGCACAATGTTGTACCCTTAAATGGGGGATGTGAACATTAAACAAATATAAATGCAGTATTATAAATTGAGATAACTTCCAAGATGAAAAGAATTACTTCTATTTCTTGATTCTGAATAGTTTTGATGGTATAAATTCACCATGCTTGTCTGAGATCTCTGATAAGTTAGTTGACAATTAAACACATATTTCTACTCACAAAAATACATCTTTTCTTGTTTACATATCTCTTTTCTATCTTTTTATCTTTTACCTAGAAGAACAAACCATTCTTCCAGTTGGTTTTTCCACAGTTAATTTTTATTTATTTATCTTAATCCTTTTTATTAAATTCATTGGGGTGACACTGGTCAACAAAATTATATACCTTTTAGGTACACAATTCCACAACACATCATCCATATACTGTATTCTTCTTTTATTTTTCTAAAGTAACTATATTTTCCTCAGTCTGTACCAGATCAGGATAATTGTATTATTGTGTTCTTTATCACCTACCTAACTTTAACTTTTATTAGATTCCATGTCTTCTCCAAATTCACTAACATACGCATCTTTATGTCCATAGGAAATTACTGGAATCACCCCCCGCCCCTCAGTTAATGTGATATACATTTGGCTCTGTGTTTTCATTTAAACTCCTTTCTTAATGATAAGGAAATAGTCTGGCAGGGAATATACTGGAACAGGGCTTTATTTTTGACTAAAAAATATTTTTCCAATTTCCAACTTATTTGTTCTCATGTTTTGAGTTCTATCAGAGATTTTTAAAGTAATTTAAATGATATAATCCATACCTTTGCTCTAAAAACTATTGTTAAAATATTTCTATATGTATTCTTCTGAACAAAACAAAAAACCAAGAGCAGGTTTGTGTATCCATTTCTCTTTCTTCCTCTCCCCACCCCTCTAATGTTTTTGCTGATAACCATGAGAAAAAAAATACTTATTACATGAATGAATAACAAATATATTTTCTTTATGTATTTAATAAAAGCATTTTTGTCATCTAAAATTGTTTATTATCTGGGATAGTGGTGAGATTGGTAAATGAAAGGAATGAGACAGAAGGAAGAAAGCCACTAAAATTGGTGGAAACCTACTATGAACTAATAATTATTTATGTAGTGTTATTTTAAACTCAGGACATCTTCAATGGAAAGCATTTTAATACCCAATTAAATATAAGAAAACCAAGGCTCCCAGAGATTAAAAACGACTTTAAGGAGAAGTTAAGTGAATGGTTTTCTTATTTTAAACCTCATTTCCCCCCTGCTAACCTACACAATAGATGCCACTATGCTGCTAGCTTTAGATGGTTCAAAAAGCTTTAAAAATCCATTAAGTATACAGACCACAGTAAAACAGAATATGATTTCCTTAATAACCTCCATTGAAAAGGGACAGGAAGTTTCTGATATTTTGGACTGGCATTGCCAATGTTACGTGGCCAAGCAGATTTCACATGGTCAAGTTCTATGTGAATACTAGTACTTGAAGCCAAAGTTGCTTGTGTGCTCTTTACCATGAGATCATTACCAGTGCACACCTAGCATTAGTCAAGAAGTCATATACTGCAAATGAATAAAAATCTAGGCAATCACAGCATAAGAGAAACAAAAAGCTAAATATGTATTTTGATTAATAGACTTCAAAGGTGCTATTAACAAAGTGATATTGGAAGAAATTAAAAGCTAGATTTAATAAAGTTCATAATACCACAGCATCATGTTGATGATTAACTAGAATCTGGAAGTTGGATTGGTGAGGTCTAGTAGTAAAAGAACACCCATATAAACTGATTAATTATATTTTTAATTAGTGATATAGTTAATGTTGTAATGTTTTTCATCATTTTCACCTTGCAGCACAAACCAATGTTGAAGAGAAACACTTCTATAAAGTATTGATTATTCCATTAAATGGTGCATTATATTCCTGTCATTTAAGGTCAAGCACTGAAGATGCAGTGTATATTAATATATCCAATATATCACAGGAGAAGTTAATGCCTACCCTTCCTTTGGGGTCAAGATTATTTCATAAACCTATTGCTACTTTCTTCAGTCTGATTAATAATAACCCAGAAATACTCTGTAGTGACAGTATGTAGAAACAGCTTAGATATTATATAAGAATGAAGGAACTAATTCTCATTATACTCAAAATGATGCATTTTAAAACCAATATGCTCAATTAATATTTGACAAAGGAGGCAAGAACATACAATGGAGTCAAGATAGTCTCTTCAATAAATGGTGTTGGGAAAATTGGACAGATACATGCAAAAAAATGAAACTAGACCACCAACTTACATCATACACAAAAATAAACTCAAAATGGATAAAGGACTTAAATGTAATACGGGAAACCATAAAAATACTAGAGGAATCCAAAGGCAACAAAATCTCAGACATATGCCGAAGCAATTTCTTCACCGACACAGCTCCTAGGGCATTGGAAACTAAAGAGGAAATAAACAAATGGGACTACATAAAAATAAAAAGCTTCTGCACAGCAAAAGAAACCATCAACAAAACAACAAGAAAGCCCACTGCATGGGAGAACATATTCGCCAATGTTATCACCAATAAGGGTTTAATTTCCAACATTTATAGGGAACTCATACAACTTAACAAAAGGAAGATAAACAATCCAATCAAAAAATGGGCAAAGGACCTAAATAGACAATTTTCAAAAGGGGACATTCAGAAAGCCAAGAGACATGTGAAAACATGCTCAAAGTCACTAATCATCCGAGAGATGCAAATCAAAACAACAATGAGGTATCATCTCACACCTGCCAGAATGGCCATCATCAACAAATCAACAAAGGACAAGTGCTGGAGAGGATGCTGAGAAAAGGGAACACTCATGCACTGCTGGTGGGAATCCAGACTGGTGCAGCCACTATGGAAGACAGTATGGAGTTTCCTCAAAAAGTTAAAAATGGAACTCCCATTTGACCCAGTGATCCCACTTCTAGGAATATATCCCAAGAAACCAGAAACACCAATCAGAAAGAATATATGCATCCCTATGTTCATAGCAGCACAATTTACCATTGCAAAGATCTGGAAACAGCCTAAGTGCCCATCAGCAGATGAGTGGATTAGAAAACTATGGTACATCTACACAATGGAATACTATGCTGCAGTAAAAAGGAAGGAATTCTTACCATTTGCAACAGCATGGATGGAACTGGAGAGCATTATGCTAAGTGAAATAAGCCAGTCAATGAAGGAAAATACCACATGATCTCACTCATTTATGGATAATAAAGACCACTATAAACTGCTGAACAAAAATAGATACAGAGGCAGAGCAGCATCGAACAGACTGTAAAACTACAGCGGGAAAGCTGGGGAGGGTTGGGGGGTGGGGGGGGTGGGTGGGTAAGAGATCAACCGAAGGCCTTGTATGCATGCATATAAGCATAACCAATGGACATAAGACACTGGGGGGTAGGGGAGGCCAGGGAAATGTCAAGGGGGGGAGGGGGGAAAGGAGACATATGTAATACTCTTTGTAATATTTTAAGCAATAAAACAAAATTTAAAAAAATATTAATTAAAATAAATCCATGTATAAGTTGTATTAAATATAATGTAGTACATTGTTTTTCCTTTAAGAATTTATTCAAAGTTAATTGTTGCACTTTCTCCAGAGTTACTCATGAACTTCCTCACTAAAAACTTTGCTAGGATGGTTCAACATACCCTGCTTTAAAAACATATGTCAGTTTTAACAGCTATGATTGACATTCATGACACAAATATATTTGATAATTTTCTTTATCTTGGACAATGATTTTCATTTGTGATATGTCCTTGAAAAATAATGTTTAAAGCATGCTAAAATAGTATTTAGCCAAAACCAGGGACACAAATAACAAAATGCTCAGAGTTGTTCTTTCTTGTAGTAAATAGATCTGATTATAAGACTACAGGCTACCCTGGCCAGGTTGCAGAATGCCTGGAGCATTAGCCTGTGCACTGAAAGGTCGTGGGTTCAATTCCCAGTCAGGGGTGTGTACCTAAGTTAGGGACTCATCCCTGACCCAGGTCTGGGCATGTGCAGGAGGTGACCTGTCGATGTGTCTCTCTCATACCAATGTTTCTCTCTCTCTTTCCTTCTCACTGTGTCCCTTTCCACTGTCTAAAGAGATCAATGGGGGAAAATATCCTCAGGTGAGGATTAACAAAAAAGGATAAAAAAAGACTAGGCTGATCCTACTGCCTCAGAAGACTCCTTAAATTGTTTCCTCCTTAGCATTCCCATGTTTCAAATAGCATCAACTATAATGCCTACCTCTAGAATTCTAAGAACTAAGTAACAGTGTGTATGTTAAAAAGAGTTTACAAAGGCTACATTGTTAAATTAATATTAAATCAGTTCCCCTTCCTTTCTTATTTTATTTCTTTCTGTTCTTTTTCAGAAGATGGTAATAATAGAGAAAATATAAGCCACCCCTTATTTTCCTTTCTTTCTACCTCTAGTCATTGTTCTCAGTAAAATAGTTTTCATTAAATTTAGAGAAAGTATCACCAAATAAACATATATTATTAGGATAATAAACTCAGTAGCCAGAACCCATATTATGAATTAGAGTGCTTTCTGATCACATATTATTTTATGGCAGTCATTTAGATCTAGATATAATCAGAGATACTATGCATTATATATAATGAAATGCATATAATCTATATATATAAAAGCCTAAGCGACCGAAAGACCGAATGACTGAATGACCGAACGATCGAAGGACTAGTCGACTGGTCTCTATGTCATGCACTGACCACCACAGGGCAGATGCCAATGCAGGAGCTGCCCCCTGGTGGTCAGTGTGCTCCCACATTGAGAGTGCTGCTCTGTTGATCAATGGGTGCCAGACACAGGGCTCACAACTTGTCGCTGCAGCCAGGAGACCACAGCGGAGCGTCAGTGAGACTACCAAGCGGCAATAGCAGCAGGCACAGCAGGGCCGGGATGAGCAGGAGCAGCAAGCAGGAGCAGCAGGTGGCGTTGGACTGCCGGTTTCGGCCCAATCCCTGCAGGCCATGTCAAGGGACCCTACCAATGCACGAATCCAGGCACAGGGCCTCTAGTCTTCATATAAAGTTGAAATGGGAGATATTGGGTAATTTTGCATCAAAAATTTACTTTCCACTTTTATTTATTTTCAAAAGATGTATTTTAACATCAAAATATCAGTGAGTTAAATCCAATGTTTTCAAATAACAATTTAAAGAAAATAAAGTTTTAAAATTCAGTTTTTTCATTTTTATTTTTTTAATTGAATGTATTGGGTGACATTGGTTAATAAAACCATATATGTTTTAGGTGTACAATTCTATAATACACCATCTGTACTGTATTCACCACCCCAAGTCAAGAGAAGTTATGCCTTCAGCACACATAGCTTCTAGGAAGACAGTTGGGGAAATATATTCTTAATTTCAATTTCCTCTATCCCTCCAGGTTTTTTGTGGGGGTTTTGTTTGTTTGTTTGTTTTTCCTGAGGATATTTTTTTCCAATGATTTTTTTTTTTTTTTTTTTTAGAGAGAGTGGAAGGGAGTGTGAGGAACACACAGAGAGAAACTTCAATGTGAGAAAGAGAGATCAATCGGTTGCCTCCTTCATGCACCCCGACCAGGGCTGGGGATTGAGCCTGCAACCCAGGTACCTGCCCTTGCCCAGACTCAAACCTATGACCCCTCAGTCCACAGGCTGACCCTCTAATCACAGAGCAAAACTGGCTAGGACTCTCTACAGTTTTTAACAGGTGCTCCCATAAAGATAACTCAGCTGAATATGGAGGGAAAAGGACCACATCTGTCTCAGGATAATCAGTCATCTTTGCATTGACAAGATTATATATGATATTAGCCAGACATTACAGTACTTCTCATTTCTCTTTACCCTCCTTTCTTTAAAGTGGGTGTCATTGGCAGCAGTAAAATATTAGACAGTGTATAAAGTAAGGAGTTGATAGTTTTCAATCCCCATACTAAACATTAAAAAGAAGCAAGTAGTTTATTCACCATCATTAGAGAATTTATTTTCAAAATCCAATATTTGGTTGTTTTTTATTGGCTAGAAAATTGTTGACTATTAACACAAGCTTAATTTTTGGAGCACAAAACTAGAAAAACTCAACTCTTGCTTAAGTAAATATCACAGGAACACTATAATGGCTAGGCTAAGTGCAGCCTCAATAGAAGAGGAACCCGACATAATAAAACACTAATATGCAAATCAACTGAAGGGGAATGACAGATCGCTATGATGTGCACTCATCACCTGAAGGCAGACACTCAATGTAGAAACTGCCCCCTGGTGGTCAGTGCACTCCCACAGGGGAGGTGGGGGGAAGCGCTGCTCAGCCAGAAGCCAGGTTTACAGCTGGTGAGCGCAGTGGTGGTGGCGGAAGCCTCCACAGCAGCGCTAAGGACCCCTCGGGGGACGTCTGCCTGTCGGCTTAGCTGGCAGTCGGACATCCCCGGAGGGGTCCCACACTGCGAGAGGGTGCAGGCCAGCTGAGGGACCCTCACCCCCCAGTGCACAAATGTCGTGCGCCGGGCCTCTAGTGTTTAAATAAAATGATAAGGTTTCTCGGGAACAAAATAAACTGAGAAGACATTCATTTTAGTGTAACAAATTATGGGAGACTACGTAGCATTAATTCACTAGCCTTCCAAGGGTCAGATGATCTATATTCAAACAAAAGAGATGCAACCCCTGTGCTTACACAGATTTGTAAAATAACAATGAAAAAATGTAACTGCAAAGGACAATGAAGGTAAAGAGTGCAGTCAGGAGAGAGCTGTGATCTTAAAGGATAATTACTAAATCACCACAGAGACTAGATGCATTGTGCCATTGGTGTTTCAGCTATAGAAATTATGAGACAGAACAGGATTGATACGAGGTCAAAGCAAAATAAAAAACAACAAGGAGGTTTTGAACCATAACTAAAACAGAAATACCATCCTTTGCATTCTAGCTAAATACAAGGGAGAACTAGCAGTACTGTGCAAATATTATCCTTCATTCTTAGAAATACATTCTTAAAACATAAGTTGGCATCTTAAGCATATGTACTGCATTTTTAGTGTTCCAATTTCCAGTATTAGACAAAAATGAATTTTAAATTATTAGATTCTTCTGTTAATGGATTTGGAATAGTATCCTGCATTTTCAAGATTTATCTAGCCATGTTGCTGGCTTCAGGAAGAATCACTGTTGTGTCCCCCTGGGCCATATGAAGCATAAAACTGCTGTCTATGGCCCCCTATATAAACCATAATCTTAAAAAGCAGAAAAGTTATTCTTTAAATATATTTTCACTAGCCTTAAATATTAAAAAATGAAGTCTCTTAAAAGAAGCAAGTTGCAATGTTAAACATTTCATCATTATTTTATATATACTACAGTTGCTATACTCCAATGTGACATCTGAGTTGTAACTTACTCTATGGGGAGAAAAGTACATAGTCTAATGTGTAGGAATTTAATTTTTCCCTAGAAACCAAATATGCTCTTCTTATCCTAGACTTTATTCTTGGAAGGCAGCTATGCTCACCACTATACCACCAACGCAATCCTAGACTTTATTCTTAATATCTTTAATTTATCATATTATTTTTTCTAAGATATGTTAATTTCAAAATTGCTATAGTAACACATTAATGGAATGGGATGGAAAAAAGCAATAATGAGGTTCTATTAACAGTTTCCACTCTCCTAAAACAATGTCATACTTGAACATTTTAGATTTATTTCAGTTTCAAATATTCTAAAGTTAATAGCAGAGTCTTTCAGTCGAAACACATAAATAAGTTTATCTGAAGTGGGTCTGCTCAGCAATTGAAGAAATTGCTCATCCACAGGGAATACCATTAATTATGTAAAGACTGATGGGGATACGTCTAGTTGGTTTCTGTCTGAACCACTTGACTTGTCACTATTTAATTAAACAATAATAAATGTGATGGGAGGGAGCGATGTGTGCTGTCAGTGAACAATGCTAAATATGTCCCTGGAACAGAGAATGGGATTTTAGATGTCTTCATACTGAGAGAGAAAAACAGAGAAGAAGAATTATAGACCCTTGGCCACATGCTTACATCTTATTGATATATATCTCCAATCACATCCTTTAGGTAGTTTCCTGTTATGGAGAACACTGAGAAGACAGATGACAATCAGTACATCACTGCATTGCTTTATTTCATCTCGGGGAGAGTCCATTTTCTCCTAGTGAAGTGCATTTTATGTCTTTTATATAACACGTGTCTTAGTTCAATTTGAAAATATGGCCTTGTGTACATTACCCATTTTATTGCATGGGGACAATTAGGGTATCAAAATGTTAAAGACAGGCTGCTGAAGAGTGGGACTGAATTAGTTATATACAATAATCAGTTGTAAAAAATTTGAAAGCACAGAATTCTGAGCTATTTTAATATAAAATATGATACAGATAAAACATTTAGTATATTTTAACTACATAGTTGAAATATCTGAAAGTTTTTAAATTACATGATCCCTGACCATAGTAAACTGCCAGTACCCAAGGACTGGTGTGAGAGCCCACATACAGAAGATAATCAATCAATTTCATGGCGTGGGGAACATGAGCACATCATTTAAGCCTTTGATGCTTGTTTCTAAAATGGGCATTCAAATATTGACATTGGAAAATATATAATGTATATGTAGTCATAGACATAACAGATGCAAGCATTCACCGAAGTGCTTTTGCAAGGATAGCTATTATTATAAGGCATTATAATCTTTTATCAGAAAATAGGCATTATAATCTTTTTCTCTGCTTTTATGTTTAAGAACAATTTTAGCACTAGAAGTCAGTAAAAGCAAAGAACATTTTTGTCACACTGAGATAGCATTAATGGACTTGCTAACTCACTAGCAGATTCATATTTAATTTTCTATATAGAGTTTATCATATTTTTTCCTTAAGGTATTATAGGACCTGTGAATCTTAGACTAGACAATACAGCTCTCTCCTGGGATGTAAATGAACTAGTGCTTAACACAAAGTTTTATAGGAATTTTCCCCATAGCTATCCTTTATTTAGCTTGAAGACTGTCCTTGAATTTATGGAAAGTCAAAAATATATACTTGTTGATTGGGTGGATCTTAAGGAGAACTTACAGTTATAATAATTGTTTTTGGAGAATGAGCTCCTAAAAAATAAAGTGGCCTTTGGCAGAAATCAAGAAACAGAGATGAGTTATTTTTTCTTAATCTCTTTACCTTTTTCACCCAGTTCCCCAACACCTCTCCCCTCTGAAGGCTGTCATTGTATTCTCTTTATCTATGTGTCTGTTTCTATTTTCTGTTTGTTTTTCATTAGAATCCACATATAAGTGAAATCATATGGTATCTGTCTTTCTCTGACTGGCTTATTTCACTTAGCATGAAACTCTTTTAAGCAAAACCAAACAAACAAAACCACAATCTTCATAGATAAGCACAATAGTACGGTGATTACCAGAGAGAAAGGGGACTGGAGGCAGGAAGAAGAGGGTAAAGGGGATGTAAATGGTGTGGGAAAGAGACTTGACTTAGGGTGGTGAACACACAATACAATGCACAATGATGTTTTATAACCAGTATAGAATTTTACATCTGAAACCTATATAACTTTATTAACCATTCACCCCAATAAATTCGATAAAAATTAAAAATAAATACAATTTAAAAAAGAAACGCTAACATACAAGAGATGATATATTTGATTGCACAAATAAATACAGGGTTGAGACTGGGAAATGATGGTATATTATGATGCAAGGTAATTTTTGAAGGGATAGAGATGACTCTGGACCTTAAGTATGTACTACTGAAAAAATGCAAAGAAACAAACGAAAGGACTGTTACTAAGCAAGTTCCGCACTGAAACACTATCTCTGGACTCACATACAGCACCAGAACATGGTCCAACGTATTAGGATAAATGCAGAATATAGCTTTGAAGACAGACAAAATGTGTTATGTACCAGGCTCTTTTTTTCTGTTGTTAAAGCTAATAAGATTGCTATTTCACTGGCAACAACCAATGAAACAAACAGGCAGCCCAAATCCTGGGGGATATGCAGTTTAGAACAGGCCTCTTATTTGGGGACTCAGGCTTTCCATTTTTATACATGGCAATTAAGTTGTTCAATATTAAATTGCTCAATTGTTTAAGTCATATATATCTTTCCATTTGCCACAAATCTTTTAAGTCATCAGCATTTTTTGAATCTTCAGCTTAAAACTGACATTTCATGGAAGACTGCCCTCAGGAATTTTATTACTCTTATCTTTCCAAAACGTACCTAAGTGGGGTATATTCCAAAATAACACAAGAGTATTGGGATGCTAGAAAAATCTCGAAAATTGACTTTAAGCTAGAGGAATATTTTAAAAAATATGTTTGTATTGATTTCAAAGAGAGGAAGGGAGAGGGAAAGAGATAGAAACACCGATGAGAGCTCACCATCGATCTGCTGCCTCCTGCATGCCCTCTACCAGGGATCTAGCCCGCAATCCAGGCACGTACCCTGACCGGGAACCCAACCAGGGACCTCCTGGTGCAAGGGATGACGCTCAACCAACGGAGCCACACCAGCCAGGCTAGAGGCATATTTTTAAAGCTTGAAAAAAATATTTGGTTTTTATGGAAGTTCAATGCTAGAGAAATAAATTAAGTCAACATACTATCAGACAAGATGAGGCACATTTCCTCCAAAAATGTAAAGAAGATATATATTTTGAAGAACAAGTCAAGGTTTAAATATTGTGTTAACCCTATAGCTTCAGCCTAATGTATCTGGAAACAAATCAGTGAGGCTGTAATTAAACCTGTAAGCATAAAAAACAAAAAGCTACAGGTAGTTGTAAGGGTAAGGCTCCCAACATAATATCTGAAATTTAACTTTCAAACACACTGTCATACCTTAATTTTTTAAAAAGTTCAGCAAATATGTGTCTACTTTCTAAGGTCGGTTTTACTACCAGTTAATCTTTACATGAAGCTTCTGAGTTTATTTGATGAAGAGACTTGCAATTTTTAATTAGCTTAAACAGACATGAGGTAGTAACGTAGTAATTTCTACACATACTTTGTTTGGCTTATCTTTTGTGATATTATGTGCTACATGGAATAAAAAGTGTGAGTTTAACAACTATTCTGACTTTTACATCATTCTGGCATTGCTACTATTTTTTAAATGCTTAGTTTGTTATAAGATTCACTAGGGAGAATGTAGGAAGTCTCATCTGTTTATAACAGTGCAAATCTTTACTTTTTACTACAGTGGAAAATTTTTCTTAGCTGAACAGAGGAGAACACCTTCAAGAGAGAAGGAAGTGTCTACTGAGAAAAGGAAGGGAATTCCCTGGTTGAAAATACCCTACAACAACATTGCTCAGGGTCCTGGAGATGATGCCCTGCAGCTTTGACACTAACAGGAAGGTTGGTGTGAACCAGCATTAGAAGAAATGAAAGGAACTTTCCCAGGACACTAGGTGTGGACAAAGAAACTGAGAAACTTCCAATCATGGTGCAACAACACAAAAATCTTCTAGTTCTTTCTGTATGTCTTTATAGGCATATATTTCTATGTGAACATATATATTTAAAAAGGCGAAAGAGTTATGTGATCTGAGGAGAAACCAGAGTGTGAACATATATATTTATATTGAATGTTAAATAAAATAAATTTCCTGCTACTGATAGATCTACCTGTACCTAACTGTTTCTAATTTCCTACACAGGCCACATATAATCATTCTTTGACTGGTTCCTCCCTCTGCTTTTGCTCTCTAACTATCTATAATCTAGTTTTCCCCATAGGCTTAAGCTTTCCTTAAATCATGGCCTCCATCTGGTCCTTGGGACCTTCTAAGCTATAAAAAATCTGTCCACTCAAAATGATTGGTGTTCGCTGTTTCTGTTTACTTTTCATTGTAGTTATCCTATATAACAAAAGAGAAATATGTAAATTGACTGTCCCTCTGCTATGCTCACCAGCCAATCAGGAGTGAGTATGCAAATTAACCCAACAAAGATGGCGGGTTAATTTGCATACACAGGCGCCAAGCGGCCTGGGTCCCGGGAACATCCTCAGGACCCATGCCGTTCCTAGCCTGTAGGCCCACGCATAGGCCCTGAGTGCCGGGGTCCCAGAACGCGCCCGGCCACTCCGGGTCTACGGGCGCAGGCGCCAAGAGGATGTTCCTGCCCCATGGCCACTTGCGCATGCAATGGCATCAAGTGGCAGCCCGGGTCCACGCCCCCCAGCCCCGTGCCCACAACGCATGGCTGCCGGCCTGGGGGGCATGCGGAGACCTGGCGGCCTCCGTGCACACAGCCCAGGGTCTCCGCATGCCAAGTCTGGTGCCCACAATGCGGGGCTGGCTGCTGGCCTCGGGGGCATGCCTCCCTCCCCTGGCAGCAGGGACACGCCCCTAGCCCAGTGGACACAATGCAGGGGGTCCTCTACGCATGAGCTGCAGAGGAAACACCTTTTCTTTTCTTTTTAAAAAAATATCTTTAATTGATTTTTTTACAGAGAAGAGGGGAGAGGGATAGTCGAAAACATCGATGAGAGAGAAACATTGATCAGCTGCCTCCTGCACACTCCCCACTGGGGATATGTGCCCAACCAAGGTATATGCCCTTAACAGGAATCAAACCTGGGACCCTTCAGTCTGCAGGCCGACTCTCTATCCACTGAGCCAAACCAGTACGAGTGTAAACACCTTTTCTGACCACTCATTGGCTAAGCTCCCTGTATGCCGCCACTTGCAGTGTTCTTGGTAACTTGGGTTATAAGAATCCAAGAAGGTGATCTAGGGTTTTTCCACCACAGTCCTGGAGGAGAAAACGAAGGTCTGCTGCTGGAGGGACTAAGAAATGTCATATCCTGCCCTAGCCAGTTTGGCTCAGTGGATAGAGCCTCAGCCTGCTGACCGCAGGGTCCGGGTTCAATTATGATCAAGGGCATGTACCTAAGTTACAGACTCCTCCCTGGCCAGGGCCCAGGTCAGGGCTCACGCAGGAGGCAACCAATCAAAGTGCCCCTCTCACTTTGATGTTTCTCTCTGTCTCTCCCTCTCTCTTCCACACTCTCTAAAAATCAATGAAAACATATCTTCAGGTGAGGATAAAAAAAAAAGAAAGAAATTTCATATCCTATGAAAGACACATCTTTAAAATACCTAAAGAAAGTTGTCATTTTTTCATGGTGAAGGGACTGGAGTCCATGTTGATGAAAACACCTTGGCGGCTGTGGTGGCTGGCCGTGGGGTAATGGGGCTGGCACATTCCCCTGATCAGCCTGGTCACCTCCCGCAGAGGGAGCAGGCCTAAGTCATCAGCAGGACATCCCCTGAGGGCTCCCAGTCTGTGAGAGGGGGCAGGCTGGGCTGAGGGAACCCCCGCCTCCCCGTGCTCAAATTTCGTGCACTGGGCCCCTAGTTAGTATATAAATGTCAAAGGTTGTGTTTTCTATGATGACAAACATAAGCTAATACCTGTGTGGGAGTCTATAATCATTTCATTTTGCTCCATAAAAAAAGAGTAAGAAAATGTTATTTCTAAATATTCATTTTGACTTGACCACAAATATAGGCATTTTTTGTCAAATGACTTCAATGGTTAAGCACCATGAACCAATACACTGCATTACTCACTGTGCATTCAAATGCAGCGATGTGTAATGTTTCTATAGTCAATGCAGACTTCTTATTCTACCCGAGTTTTAGAGACTGGGAAAGCAAGAGTCAATTTTCACAATAACACAGACCGAGAGAGCTTCACATGGTAAATTACTTCTGGTCCAGAGGAGCTAGCTGGCCATGAATGGATGGGTCTCTTATGTGGCCAGGGATTCACAGATCATTAAGGAAGTGGTCACGAAGAGGGTCCTCAGGCCACTCAAATCAGCTTTTGCTTTTTATGAGAAACATGCAATAGGTTTTTGAAACTGGAAAATAAAATATCTTCCTTAATTAAAGAAACAAGTTCCCATTTTGATTTCTGGTGTTGGGGGGCGGGGGGGACCTACTTTTTTTTTTGTCTTTCTAAAAATCTACATTTTTTTAAATGAAAAATTGAATTTGAAGATGTTTCCATCAGAAGTAGATGGGAGAAAGATCTTATGTAAAGAGAAGCAATGTTGTAAGTATAAAAGCTTTTCAAAGGGGTACTTCTGGGGCCCAAATCAGAGGTCAAAAGCCAGGCTCCAGGACCATAGGTCTAGATCAGTGATGGCGAACCTATGACACGCGAACTCATTTTTTTGGTTGATTTTTCCTTGTTAAATGGCATTTAAATATATAAAATAAATATCAAAAATATAAATCTTTGTTTTACTATGGTTGCAAATATCAAAAAAATTCTGTATGTGACACGGCACCAGCGTTAAGTTAGGGTTTTTCAAAATGCTGACACGCCGAGCTCAAAAGGTTCGCCATCACTGGTCTAGATGGTGCCCTACTGTCAGGACAGCACTCCCTGCCTCGGTGGTTAGCTGGCTGGCCCCTGCTGGCTAAGCTTAAATCCTGATGCCCTCTTGCGTTTAGTTTAGTGACGACTGCACCCTCAGACATTTCGCGTCAGCAGCATACCGAAAACAATAAAAACATATTTTCAAAACATGCCAGAATCTGTAATTTAGTATCTCTTTTAGATATCATTGGCAATATAAAAAGAGAAATGGCAACCAGAGGGAGAGGGTTAATTGAAAGTTGTAAAGAAGCCATTAAGAGAAAGTGTTAAGGAGGAATGAAAGCAATTTAAGAGACTGTGTCAGTCACCACAGAGTTTATGTCCCTCAAGTTAGTTCAATACTGTGCTGTTTCTCCTCTTCTCATTTTCTTTCTGAGTGTTTGAATGTGCAGAATTCTCTGCATGATTTACTTCCTGGTGTTCTTGGGTTCATTGCCACATAAACTGTACCTGATTTAATAGTTGTTAGGGCTAACTTTTTTTTTAATGAAAACCAGGCTGTCCTTAAAAATGTATCCGTTGTTTTCTAGAATCAATTGCATACATAAACAAGGTAGTGTTATCTGCCCAATGTTGGGGACACTGGATGCTTGCAGCATCTGTTTTATAGGAGAAAGGATAACATGAGAATCCTGGAGAACTCCTTTAGTTACCTTCTTCGTTGTAGAATGATTGTCCAGCTTGCTTTCAAAACAACAAAGTGGGGCTGAGAAACAAACATCCACAGACTGGTATTCCCATTTTTCCATGTCTGTGGGATATAATTTTACAAATGGAAACCCCAGGTTGGGGAGGTAGCTAGCAGCAGAATTGGGACTAGAGTTGTGGTTTTCTGATTCTTGGTTTGGTTCTTTCCTATGACCTGTTGCTGCCTCACACAGCCACCGCTGATGCAGAAGAGGCACCATTTCATGATATTTGAAAAAATATTTTCATCACTGTTAAAGGATGAAGTATCATGAAATTCAAATGAAAATAATTTAGTTGCATAAATTCAATTTTTGTTATTATTTCCATATAAAGTACTATGGACGAAAATCAAAGATTGGCCTAAATTTTAAAATTTTCTAGTTCAGAACAAGAACTGACCTAGATTTAGCAGAATTTCTGACTGAGCAAACTGCATTGTGAAAGGGGGTTTGACAAGCATTTTGGGGCAGGCTCAAAGTCTCAAGTTACAAGTATTTTATAGATCCTTTTGAATACCAGATTCAGGAGATAATTCTGTATTTAAAATGTTCCAAATAGCCTTGACTGGGTGGCCCAGTTGTTTGGAGCATCATCCCATACACCAAAAGATTGTGGGTTCAATTCCCAGTCAGAGCACATACCTAGGTTGCAGGTTCGATCCCCAGTTGGGGTGCATATGTTTCTCTCTCACATCCATCTTCCTCTCTCTCTCTCTCTCTCTCTATCTCTATCTCTATCTCTATCTCTATCTCATATTTTGTTGCATTGAACGTAATCATTTATTATGTAGTTTTTCTACCTGGTACAATTTACCCTTGATGCTTACTTCCTTGACCACTAGATTTTAGAATATGCTTTAAAAAAAATCAATGACATTTTCCATGAAAAGATCAGAGATCTTTTCTGCCACTAAAAATAATAAAAATAGTTTTTTGAGAGTGATCAGTATCATTTCCAATGGCTGTTAGCAGCAGGGTTGTGTCACTGTGTGATTCATATATGATACATTTCTTGAACTTCAAGACTAGCTTTAACAATACTGCTTTACTGTTTGATGGGACTCATAAAAGGTTTTGGGATGCTTTATATGTTGTTTCCTTATCAAATGTGAATCAATAAGTCACATTTGGAAGGTAGGACAAATGAAACTACCCACTCTTATTTTGGAGTCATAACATAGCTTCTCTTGCTGGAAGATCCTGGAATGCCCATGGGGATGTTGCCTGTTGTTTTTGTATGTGTGTTTGGGGGGTTTTTTTTTGCTTTTTTTTCAAATCATCACTCAAGGATATATTCTTATTGATTTTAGAGAAGAAGAGAGAGAGAGAGAGAAACATTGATGTGAGAGAGAAACGTCAATCTGTTGCCTCCCTGATGCATTCCAACTGGGGATTGAACCTGCAACCTAGGTATGTGCCCTGATTGGGAATCAAACCCACAACTTTTTGGTGTAGGGGACGATGCGTCAACCAATAGAGCCATCAGGCCAGGGCAGATGTTGCCTGTTTTAACAAAGGGCCATAGCAGTGGTAAAAAGTGCACACTGGATGGTTCCCTGGTATGCCAGAGTCATGCTGCCAGTCCAGTTAGCACAGATACTGATATAATATAGGCTCCACCAAAGTAGAAAAGTTTTGGACTTCCTTTACCTCATCTCAGCATCCTTTGCAAGATGATCAAGTACAACTGGACTCCTGATATTCACTCTCGCATGGAAGAATAAAGCCCAGAATAAGGAAGGAGCACAGCTACACGATGCTGCTTACTGCCTGGCCTTGCAGGCTGGCCTGGGAGGCACCCTCCCTGCAGAGATGAATGACCAGTCTCCTAATTAACCAACTAATTCTTGAGGTTGGCATCATTTTCCTGAGGAGTCAAGTCAGTAAGGAAATCGCTCCCTTGAAGGACATCTTTGTTATTATCCTGCACTCTAAGTCAGAGTGCTGTCTTTAGTGTCTGTGAACATATGTCCTAGGAAGATTAGCCACAAAATTTCAAACATGTGAGAAAATTAGTGCTCCATTAAAGTAATTTATGGGATCCTGTGCAGAAGAGTTATTAGATACGGCTACCATAGTGATTGGACAGTATTTCATAGTGTTAAAAGGGTGCTGTACATGATAAACTCTCAATAGAAACAGCTGTAAATTACTTTCAACTGAAGTATGATAAGCCTTCAAATGATTACATTATTTGATCACATGCTCAAAAACTGCATCTGAATGTTGAAATTCAAATGATTTTCTCTGAATTTCAATGACCCCCACTCAGTCACACCTGTAAAATATCATCTGCAAGGCCCTATCTCTTCTCTTTCTATTTAATTCTTAGCTAAAAAGTCAAAGTTGGCCATTTCCTCTTTAACTTTTTATCTGGCAATGTTTAAATACATAAAACCACTCAAATTTAACCTGATTTGTGCATGAGCATAGACTCCCTTTTATATTTTGCATGTCTCTGTGTCATTTCATTAACCTTAAGCTATCAGTAACTTTTCACTAAATAAGCTGGAACTGGTGGTGATAACTTTAGACTAAGATGTATATGTGGCAAATTGGAATCCTCACTCTAGCCTGAATTAGGTGTAAGACTATGAGAACACTATTAAACTTCTTTTTTAAAATGTGTGTTTTTAATTGATTTTAGAGAGAGAGAGGGAGGGACAGAGAGAGAAATATTGATGAGAGAGAAACACTGATCGGCTGCCTCCTGCATGCCCCCTGACCTGGGATCAGCCTACAACCCAAGCATATACCCTGACTGGGGATCTAACCAGCAACCTCTGGGTGCATGGGGTGGTGGGGATGCTCAACCACTAAGCCACACTGGCCCAGCGCTGAAATGCTCTTACTAAACATGATGACCCTTGTGGACATCATCATCATCATTGCCATTATCTTCACTGAGCATTTGTTATGTGCATAATGTGTCATGTGGCTAATTTATTTCTCACACTTATAAGTATCATTATTCTGATTATATAAATTATGTATGGGGCAGAAAAGGGAGTCCAATTTCACTGCATGAGGGAATGGGGACATATCTGAAATTAATGCATTTTCTTTCTCTAATTTTTTATCCTATGATACTAAATTGATTTAGTATCAATCTATATTTCTAAGCATTGTAATGAGAAATAACTTTTGTGCTAAAGAAATTCATAATTACTATGATACATCATTACTAGCAAAAAGTTTAATGAATTTTTTGAAGTCAGAAGCCTTTAAAAATCAATCAATATTCAGGGCCTCCATCCAGAGATTTTGATTTAACTTGTACTTGAATTGTTCTAATGTGCAGCCATATTTGAAAACCACTGATGCAATACAGTTATAACATTACTCACATGGCTTAGAAATAGCCCAACTGAGAAGTCAAATTGGTATCTACCAGTTTTAAGGTTAATGACTCAATGGTTTTTCAACCATTTTACCTTCCAACACACAAATAATTATTATGTGACCTATATGAGAGAATCACCAGGAATGCCATACCACTTTGACATAATACCCTAGGATCAGACAAGTTCAGGTAGTATCAAAGTCCTCTTGTACAATACATATCTAAGCAATGGGTTGCAAGACATAGAAGGAGACTTGATAAAGTGGGGGAAACTTGCCATTTAGAATCCCTAAATATGGCTTTCAGGCTAGCTTCTACCATTAACTAGCTCAGTGTTTAGAGCAATGCAATTGTCTTCTCTGAACCTCAGTTTCTCCACTTGAAAAGTAGTGGAGCCCGACTGGTATGGCTCAGTGATTGAGTGGCGACCTATGAACCAGGAGGTCACAGTTTGATTCTCAGTCACAGTTTGATTCTACGCCCAGGTTGCAGGCGTAGTCCCCAGTGGGCATCATGCAGAAAGTAGCCGATCGATAATTCTCTCTCATCATTGATGTTTTGATTTCTCTCTCCATCTCCCTTCCTCTCTGAAATCAATACAAATATATTTTTAAAAAGAAGTGGAGTTCAATTAAGTGACTACTAAGGTCTCTTGAAACCCTAATGTGCTTTGAATTCTGGATTAGTTCTATATCTAGTAATTAACATTCCAAAACACTGCACCGAGACAGTTCACCACACAGTTTCATATCTCACATCTCACTCATATCAATCAGCAAATGTATTAATGGGATGAATTATATTTCAATCAGTACATGGACTTTCTCTTAGAATCTTATTTTTTTACTATGAGTCTATTTCAATAGACTCATAGAAATTGTCCTCCAAAGATAATTTTTTGTCAGGTGTGATCCTTTTTTTGTCATGTGTGCTACATCAACTGATAAGTTTTTGTTTACATTTCATTATAACATGTTTAAATTTATCCACACCATAATAGGTACTCTTAATTATTAACACTATGGAGCAAGCCAGAGAATTGTGAGTTTTAAAACTATCAAAAACTCAGAGCAATTCTTCTGCTGACTCCAATAATAATTACTAAATGCAGATGAGGACTGAAGCAGGCCAGTCAACCATTGAAAACACATTAATAGGTTATGGAAAAACAACCTTGGCTTTATCATTACACTTTTCAGAGCAGCAGGTTTCATGCTCCTCAATAACCCATGTTTTGTTTTAGGGAGACAAAGAATGTGCTCAGGGTAAGCCTGGTGAGAGAGAGTTCTGGGCTCTGTGACTGAATTTCTCATCTACAAGGATGCCCCTTGAGAAGTATCCAGAGAAAGGAGCAAGAGAGGAAGAGGGAGGTGGAGAGAGGGAGGGAGACAGTCAGAGAGACTGAACGAATGAATATGAGAATGAATGAGAGAATGTAATAAGGAGGGAGAGAAGACAAGAAAGAAAAGAGCATGTCCTGTATGAGTCAGGCCATTCCCAACCGGGGGAGAGGGAGGTCACAGGTCACAAAGAGTTACACAACAGGCTCTAATTTTGTGATAATGAGTGGTTTTATGAATTCCCCAGAACTGCCGCCCCCCGTGTGCTGTGGAGCAGAATCCTCTTGGCTATTTTGTGACAGCTTCCATGGTCCTCTTCTGCTCTCATGGTGTTAATGTCACTTGCTGCTGCTGCTGGTGGTGCCCAAATCAGCTGTTGGGCCTGTAGGTGGTGCTGTCTGCCCCTACATGTAACACAACTGATCCTGACCCATCTCTAGAGCAAAAGCTCCCAGAACCAAGGGCCTTTTATGTTCTATCCACACCTACCTGCTTGAGTTGGAGGGATGATATCCTGAGAAACAATATGCTCTTTCAGAATTATTTTTCCCAGATGGAAAGACCCTCACTGGGCTTCCTTCAAAAATGTTAGCAACATGCCTAGAGTTTTTAAAAATCATTTCTAAGTTAAATACAATTTGGGCCTATTCTACATGAACCAATAGGGTTCCACTGCAGTTAGAGTTTTAAGATTAAGAACAAGTAGAGTAAGTGCAGAAGGAGCATATAGAAACAGGATATAAGGGACTGATTCAAGTCCTTGCTTTGACATTTACTTGGATTGTAAACTACAGCTAAGTCATAGGAATGTAGTGTGTGTTCTTCAAAATCAGATGCTATAGAATTCATGAAAGTGAACCACATGGAAGCATTCTCTGGAAAGGTTATTGAATTCCAGAACTAAAGAGTGGGATAGACTTCCAGGTGGAAGAAACATGTGACCCTCAATAAAGAAGGAAATCAAGCTATCTCAGATTTGTCTTCTAGAATGTGAGATTCCAGAAGATAGCTTAGTTTAAGGAGAGAATGTTGTGACCAAGGATTCTTTACTCAAATTATCATTCATATATGAAGGGAAGAGAAAGTTAATTTTAAATATATAATACATGAATAAAAAATAAGCAACAAGACACTATAAGGGAGGTAAGGTGTTTCTTTTAAAGATGTGAATGAATAAATCATGATACAGAATTGGAAGAAAGCAGAATGAATTACACATACAATCTAGATTTCAATAACTATGACAAAAGTTATTTTATCAAGTAACATGTATAATTTAATATACATAATTCAAATCTAATGGAAAACATAATTCTTGAGGGAGAATATACAGAGAAAAAGATACAACAGGTGAAAGGACAATAAATGAGGAAAAGATATTTTTATTCTGTTTGTTTTGTGGTGGTGGTGGTTGGAGGAATGGAGAGGCAAGATGAAAATGAGATGCAATTCCATTCTATCTTCTGGGTTAGCAACAGACAGTATTGAATAAAACTAGCCAATGGAAATGGAATGCAATATCAATAATATTCAAAGTAGGATTTAGTATACACTTTATTATATGGTATTGAGAGGGTGTGTTTTACTGATAGAGATTATAATCTCAAACAGCTTGGCTGTATGCACTGATATACCTATAAAGCAATAAAAATCTGAGAGAAACAATTTTAACACATTCTTCTTGGTCTGATAAATTATGTAAATAAAAATATCTGAGGAAAAGAAGATTAAATCAAATAATTACGATGCTTTATCAGATAATATTATATTTAAGCACATACTCTGGAAATAAAATATTTTAAATATATTTTTATTTATTTCAGAGAAAGGAAGGGAGAGGGAGAGAGAAAGAGAAACATCAATGATGAGAGAGAATCATTGATTGGCTGCTTTTTGCATGCCCCACACTGGGGATGGAGTTCACAATCTGAGCTTGTGCCCTGATCCAGAATCGAACCTTGACCTCCTGGTTCATAGGTCAATGCTCAATCACTGAGCCACAATAGCCTGGCCTGAAACAACATGTTTTATTTTAATAACTGTATTTATTTTAATTCTAAGTGACCGCACAATTGTTATAAAAGTCAATCCTGCACTAGGTCACAGAGAGAAATTCAGTGTATTCCAAATAGTGGATATAATGAAAACTGCTGCTCTGGACGGGTAGCTCAGTTGGCTAGAGAGTCATCCCAATACACCAAGGTTGTGGGTTCTATCCCAGGTCATGGCACATCCAAGAATCAGCCAATGAATGTATGAATAAGTGGAAGAACAAATTGATGGTTCTCTCTCTCTCGCTCTTTCTATCTCTATCTCTCTATCTCTCTCCCCTTCCTCTCACCCTCAAGTCAATAACTACAAAATTTAAATAAAAAATAAAACTACCCTCTCTGAAAATATTTAATTATATCTATAATATCAAGTGAGAAAGAACTGGAGGCAGTGATTTGTCAAGCCCTTGAAAATTTACTAACGTTACGTGGATGCATATTTATTAAACACTTACTATGCACAATGCATGTACCTTGTCTGGGGACAGAAAGCCAAATGTGACACAGCCACTGTCCCTTTGGAACTCACAGCACAGAAATCACTGTTGGAATTTGCAAAGGGATCTCCCTCTGGCTCCTGATCCTCCTCTAATTCAGGGGCAGCTATTTTTGCCTGCAAAGGGCACAATAGTACATAGGTGCTAGGGGCCATATGTTCTGTGCCATAGCTGCTGACCTCTGCTGTCCTTGGGGGGAAGAGCCATGGACATGCAAACAGCACATGTGGGCAGATTTCACCTGCAGAAAGGTCTACTGACTTTTCGCTAATGAAACCTACTTTCCATTGAAGCTAGAGCACTAAAAAAGCTCATTTTCAAGTTTTGGGATCCTTCTTTCAATCTCAACAGGATTGTTTACTTTATATCTTTTAATAAAAATATGCTGTATTAAAGCTATATTGAGGAGTTATGTTTATGGATTGGTCTTGGAAACTGACCACCATAGATCTCATAATATTAATTTAATGAAAAGTGAGTTCTGAATGAAAAAATCTTCCATGTTCAAGCATGCTTTTTGTAATATGGTATGTTAGTGAAGTAATTCTTATATTTTTATTTCTTTAACTTTTAGCAAATCATTACTGAATATGCAAAAAAGAGACAGTGACACATTCTTTGCAACATAGATAATGTATATCTATGCTTATTTCTCTCAAATTAGGATATTTCTATGAATAAGTGGAACAACAAATTGATGGTTCTTGTAATTATGAGGTATTTATATACACGCTCAATCCCTCTCCTGTTTTTTCTTTGAAGTCTAATGGTTCAAACGTTGCTTCTTCAACTTACAAAGGAGGAATTCATTAAGATGACTAAATTATCATTCAAACCATACACTTTCCTTTGTAAAATATTCAACAACTCTGATTATCCTTCATGAAGTACTAATATCTACCTGGGAAACTATAATCCAAGCTTTCAGAAAGAAGGCAGTAATCGTTCTATGATATTTTAATGGAGACAGAGACATAGAATATAACACAAATAAAAGCAAATATAACAACATATTGGATTAAAACATTCACTAATCTTTCCTTTTTCTATTATAAATGCTGTTGAAAGTTATTCTTTTACAATTTTTAATGAATATATTGGGGTGATACTGGTAAGTGAAATTCTATGGGTTTCAGGGGTACAATTATATAATACATCATCTGTATATTGTATTGTGTGTTCATCACCCTAAGTTGTCTCCTTCTATTACCATTTATCCCCCCTTTACCCTCTTCTACCTCCCCTATCACCTTTTCCCTCTGGTAATCACTGTTGTCTATGAGGGGTTTTTATTTATTTATTTATTTTGGCTTAATCCCTTCACCTTTTTCACCCAGCCCCCTAACTCCCTGTACACTTAACTATCATCAATTAATTAATGCCTAAGTGATTTTCCTTATTAGTATGATGCAGTCTTTTAATTCCTTAAAATAGGCATTTGTGTTTGGGATTACACAATCCTTGTTGTTTGCCTTCTATTTAGTTTCTACTATATCCCATACACTGCCTGCCATTTAAGTTAGTTTGGAAACCATATGTTCCATTATTTTAGGCCTTATTTGAATTCTCAGACTATTGATTTATCCTCAAGACATTTCATCAATGGATCAATCAAAAACTTATATACCTTTATTACATTAGGTAATTTGAGAGTGGCAAATACGCACAGGGCATAAACTCTGTAAATGGATAGCCATAATTTTTGCTTCCAGGAATATTGAGAGGTTGGTTGGGAAGGAAGATGAAGCTTTTCTGTGCTCAGGATATTGTAAACTGAGGTTGGGCATATGGAGCAAAGGACAACAAAATGGGTGGTCTCTGTAAGAAAGACCTTGAGAAATAAGGAAAAGTCCAAAAGTCAAGCCCATAGTTATTGGTAGAGATCAACTCCTAGGTCCAAAGCAAGGAGTCAGCTACTGTAGATTACAAGTTGAAGTGAAAGCTTTAGTGGGTGAACCTTGAGAGATTCCTCAAAGTAATGGCAAGGGAATGCATAAGGAGAGTATTTCATGGAGAGCCTCAAGCAGAGAGAATTGTAGGTGAGAATATTTTAAAGGGATCTGAGCTGGTTTGCACAAAATGTCATCACTATAGCTCAGGTTGTGAGGTCATGGAGGGACCAGCTGAGCCCCATACAAATTTGGGACTTGGTCACTCTGATGGTGCACGTCCACAGGTGACATGACAGTAGGTTTCTTGTTGAGGCTGGACATGGTGAGAGCAGACCTGCAGAAACAAGGCCAGCCTCTAGTTTCTGGGTACAGTTTCCTTCATACAGTTGGCTGGCCTGTCACTGCAGGAGTATTTTTTAAAAAATATTTTTATTGATTTCAGAGAGGAAGAGAGAGGGAGAGAGAATCATCAATGATGAGAGCAAATCGTTGATTATTTGCCTCCTGCATACCCCACACTGGGGATCAAGCCTGCAACCCAGGCTTGACTGCAATCGAACCCGGGTCCCTTTAGTCCGCAGGCTGACGCTCTATCCACTAAGCCAAACCAGCTAGGGCGCAGGTGTATTTTTTTTAATACTTTAAAAATATATATATTTTATTGACTTCAGAATGGAAAGGAAAGGGAAAAAGAGAAAGAGAAACATCAATAATGAGAAAGAATCATTGATTGGCTGACTCCTACAAGTCCCACACTGGGGGTCAAGCCTGCAACCGCAACCTGGGCTTGTTTGTGCCCTGACAGGGAACTGAACAGTGACCTCCTGGTTCATAGGTCGATGTTCAACCTCTGAGACACACTGGCTGGGCCATGGCAGGTGTATTTACATTAGGCTATAAAGGACTGGGACCTGGGAAGGGGGGGGGGGGGGGGGGGGGCGGAGCCTCAAACCATCCCCAAAGGCTAGTAAAACAGAAAAAGGAATTTGGAGAGCGATTTATAGAAAGTTCCAGGCATCTTCTCATCGGTACTTTGAGAAGAGAGGGTTTAGGGTCAAGGAAGGATAAACTGCAAGCTCATGGACCCCAAAGCAGATTGGCCATGTGTGAGATGTGTGGTGACAAAATTCCAAACACCAACTGTAAATGCCAGGGATTATGGCAGCAAGCAGTGGGAACACAAGCTCTGAAAGACCTGGCACCTCTTCAAGGAGAGCTAATTGTGGAGGAATTGAGTGTGATATGCATTTACCAAGTGAAGCAGAACCAAGAAACAGACTCAGGCACAGAGGACAAACAGACTCAGCCATCAGAGGGGAGGGGCATTAGGAGCAGGGTGAAGAAGGTGAAGGGATTAAGCAAAACAAAAACAAACAAAATACCTCAGAGACAGAAAACAATATGGGAAGGGGGTGGGGAGAGGTAAAAGAGGGTAAAGGTGTATGTGTGGGGGGTGGGTGGGTAAATGGTGATAGAAAGAGAGTTGACTTGGGGTGGTGAAAAAGTAGAAGTCTATGCTTGAAACCTACATAATTTTATTAACCAATAAATTCAATAAAAATTAAAAAACAAAAACAACACAAAGTAGTTTGTTTTTTTAAATCATGGGAAGTCTAAAAAACCATTCCTAGGAGGAGAGAAACTTTATGAAGTACCTGTGATTGTAGTTGTTGGCCAAAAGGAATGTGTTATGCACTTATGCATGTTTCAACAAAAAAAGAATTAATGTATAAAAAAGTAGAAAAAATTAAATAAAACGGTTTATTTTTAATCATTTTTATTTTTCCATTATAAATGACATACAATATGATATTAGTTTCAGGAGTGACCCCAGTGTTTAGACATTACAGAACTTACTCACTGATCATCCAATAAATTTCATATCCATCTGACACTACACATAGTTATCAGAATATTATTGATTATATTCCCTATGTTGTACTTTACATCCCCAAGACTATTCTATAACAACCAATTTGTACTTTTTAAATCCCTAAGTGATAATATTTAAAAGAAAGAAATAAGAACTTTTATGACAAGAGAAGGTGTCATAAAAGTATATATCTAATAAGACATTGAAAACTGGACAGGACTTGGATAAGAACTGGAGTAAAGATACCACACTTCAGGAAGAGTTTAAATGTAATAGGACAAGAGAGGTACATGAGTAAATAAGACATGAGTTAGGTAGGATTCTAGAGCAATGAGAGAAAAAGTAAGATGTGTGAGGCTGGACATGAGGGCTTGTGAAATCAAATAGAATGCAGCTAGATTTGGGAAGGAAAAATTTGAGTCAATAATTTTAAGGGTGAAAGCAGTATTTAAAATAGATTAATCAACTGTGCATGAAGGATCCTATTAAAACACTGTGCAGGAATCCAATGTGTTGCAACAGAAATGCATAGGAAAGTGTAACAAGTTATGAAAAATCAACACAAAAGAATTCCTTGTGCTGTTTTAGAAGAAAACATTGTGTGTATTCTTGGGGACATGGGATGTGCCAGAAAAGAAGGATATATTTTTACTACTTGCCAATAAAATAGACTTATTTTCCAAAAAAAGAGAAATATGCACAAATCATATGTATTTGTCTCCTAAATTTTTTTCAAGCCTTCTAATTTGATATTCATTTACAGGCGGGATTCCTGTGGGGGCGCTGTTCAACAGAGGAAAGATAATTAGGCCAGTGGAGTATCATAAAAAGGCAAATCAAACAAACAAACCAATAAAAAGTGGTAGAGAAAGTCCCTTGGTTTTTAGAATCTTTACTAGCACAGACACACAGTGATCCTCATTCATATTTTTTAACTTTATTTTTATTGTGGACACTATTTAAGATGTCTCCACTTCTGCCCTCTTTTGCCCACCTCCACCCCACTCTTGCCCCCCACTTTGCTCTGGCCTTATTCTTTTTCTGTGCTTGAGCACTGGCGATTACATTTTGCAGCCATTCTGAGTGTTAGAATGACTTCCAACATAACCCATTGTCTGTATCTATGGGTTATGCATGTATGTCCTTTGGCTAATCCATTCACCTTTCATCCATTCTCCCTTTCTCCCCTCACCTCTGACAGCTGTTAGACTCTTCTATGTATACAAGCTTCTGTTTCTATTTTGTTTATTAGTTCATTTTATTCATTAGATTCCACATGTAAGGGCGATCATATGGTATTTTTCTTTCTCTGACTGGCTTATTCACCTTAGCATAATAATCGCCAGGTCTATCCACGCTGTTGCAAAAGGTAAGATTTCCTTCTTTTTACAGCTGCATAGTGTTCCATGGTGTAAATGTTCCACAGCTTTTTTATCCACTCATCTACCGATAGGCACTTGGGCTGTTTCCAGATCTTGGCTATTGTAAATAATGCTATCAATATGGGGTGCATATATCCTTTCTGATGGATGTTTCCAGTTTCTTAGGATATATTCCCAGAAGTGAGGTCACTGGGTCAAATGGCAATTCCATTTTTAATTTTTTGAGGTAACTCCATACTGTTCTCCACAGTGGCTGCACCAGTCTACATTCACACCAACAGTGCACAGGGCTCCTTTTTCTCCACATCGTCTCCAACACTTGTTTGTTGATTTAGTGATGGCAGCCTTAATGACACGTGTGAGGTGACACCTCACTGTAGTTTTATTTTGTATCTCTCTGATGATTAGTGATAGTGAGCATTGTTTCATGTGTCTATATGCCATCATTATGTCCTTTTGGAGAAGTATCTATTCAGGTCCTTTGCCCATTTTTTAGTTGGAATATTTGTCTTCCTGCACATCAGTTTGCTCTTAAAGGAAAAGGGACTAAATAATTTTAGATTTGAATTGTTTTTTGCTATTTCTAATTTTTAAATAAATTATTCTTTTTCTGTGCTTGAGCACTGGCTATTACATTTTACAGTGATTCTGAGTGTTAGAATGACTTCCAACATAACAGGGTCATTAAAATTAAGAAATAATAATAAGAATGGGGTCACATGCTCTAACCTCACCTACAGAACAACTGAATCTGACTGTAACATATTAACGTATTACAGAGTATCAAATCAGCTCCGGACAGAGGAACAAAATTGGGTGTGGCCTGAAGTATACTTGTGTAAGAGACTGAATAGTCTCCCTTTAGAGCAGCGGTTCTCAACCTGTGGGTCGTGACCCCTTTGGGGGTCAAATGACCCTTTCACAGGGGTCGCCTAAGACCATCGGAAAACACATATATAATTACATATTGTTTTTGTGATTAATCACTATGCTTTAATTATGTTCAATTTGTAACAATGAAAATACATCCTACACGTCAGATATTTACATTATGATTCATAAGAGTAGCAAAATTACAGTTATGAAGTAGCAATGAAAATAATTTTATGGTTGGGGGTCACCACAACATGAGAAACTGTATTAAAGGGTCGCGGCATTAGGAAGGTTGAGAACCACTGCTTTAGAGCCTGAAAAGTTTTTATTTTTTCTGTTTTGCCTGTGTGGACAGAACTTATGACACGTTTGATCACAAAATGTAGCTTTCATTCATGGTCAAAGCTTTGTTTGAACACCTTCTGAAACAATGCCTTCCATAAAACTACAACAAAAGTCACAATACCATACATTTTGAATATTCATCTGAGAAGAGGAAAAGCAAAGTCTTCAGTTATTCAACAATTCCTATCCTGTTTTTTTCTTTAGGGTTAAAAGATCTTATAAGACACAAGAAGAAATGTGTTCTCTTGTGGCAGGGGTGTGGAAAGATATGTAAAACTTCATTGAGTTAAGATCTGTAGATGTTACTACCTGTTAAACTTTGTGTTATTGTCATTAAAAATAATAATATAAAAATGTTGCATTGCATTTTATCTTAAATGTCCCCTTGGCAATTTTTTAATACCATTCTTAGGAAGTTGAAGCCAATAAATACAAAGATATGAGCCCCACATGTCAGAGATGTTCAGTGGCATAGCTGAAAAACCCAGGGTCCTAAATCCCAATTCCCTCATTCTATTTATTTTGGTGTCATCAATACTAAAATAACGAAAATGAAATCGCAGGCATCATGGCTATATTGCAAAGTCTGCTATTTCCATCAAATTGTTCCCAAAGGTGCTTAAAGTAAGTTATGGGTGACTTTAAATTGTTGAGAAGCATATGCATTCAAATTTAAGGATGACGTCATGGCAGAGCTTCTATTCACTCTAAGAGCGCAACTGGGATCTTAGAAAGTCATAGACTAAGCCTGGGGACAAGTGGAGCCAACCCGCACTCCGAGGGCAGGCAGGGTGGAAGGAAGACGGTCAGGAACACACATCTCTCCTCTGCCTCTTCTTGGGTTCAATCACCTTCTAAAGGGCACGTGTCTCAGAAGAACTGGGTTTGAATCACAGCAATTCTACTTCCTGGTTATTAACCTCAGCCAAATCATTTACTTTCTTTGAACCTTACTGTTGTTTTTGCTTTAATAAGTAAGGTGAGGACAATGCTATTCACGTCAAAGGACTGTAGTGAATATTACGTTATGGTAAATCCAACATAAATAATTTAGTAGTTGACTTGGTGGATAAGTAGAACCTATGACTGTCACTTGTACAGTGTCCAGCACAGAGAAAGCAGTTAATTCTTGGAGAAAGACCATAGGTAAAAGAGAGAACCGCAACAACTGTATGTGAAGTACATAGATTTTAATGTACTGGGCAAAAAATAATAATCATACATTAATATTCAGAAAATAACGTTTTATATTTAGTCTGTTTTAAATGAAATATATCTATAAAGCAAATCTATTTTGGTAGAGAATAGGCATAAGCCCTCATATACTTCACCTTAACATTTAATGACTTTAACTATAAGCAGAAAAGAAAGAGAAAGAAGGGAAGGAGGGAAGGATGGAAGGGGAAAGCAGGAGAGGAGGAAGAAAAGAGAAAGGAAAAGAAAGGGGACATCTGATAAATATTCAGAACTTACCTGTAAGCTGAAGGCAACATTTGTAATTGCTAGGCTACTTGAAACCTAAGTGTCTGGTGGAAGAGGCTGTGAATGAGCAGTTGTAATTATTAAAGTGAAACAGCTACACAAAGTCTCTAAACTTTCCTAGAGGGTGTTTTTCCTGTTAGTCTCTGTGCCAACATATCCAACCACATGCATTTTAGCGCTTTGGCAATCACTGTTATGTTTGAGTCAAAGCCTATTTAACTGCGAATGGTCTTGGAGTGGGAGAGAAAGTGTATCACATACACATACAGGTGCTGTTGCTTTCCTACTAAAAGTTTTTCAAGTTGTTTTAAAGAAAACAAGACACCTTGTTCAACGTGCTATTTTTGTATAAAAGCATGTTCTTTATCTTTTAGTTTTAAAGGACTAATCCAAAGTAAGTGGTTATCTTCTTGATACATTTTTCCATCACCTTAGCCACTCATCTATATTCTGTGATAATTAATTTTGAAAAGGTTTGAAGCATTTCTTCCTCAATTTTGAAGATAGCACTTTAGAGCAGTGATTTTCAACCTTTTCCATCTCCTGGCACACATACACTAATTACTAAAATTCTGTGGCATACCAGAAGTATGTTTTTTGCCAATCTGACCCCAAAAAAGGTATAATTTTAATTCATTAATATAGGATACTACTGTTGTGTTGGCTGCTGTCATTTTTTATTTGTCACTCTAAGGGAAAAGAGGTCAGTGCTCCTGATAAATAGTCAGGTGCTGCATGTTTTAAACATTCTTGCTGCACAATGGTTGAAAATTGGGGTGACAGACTATTCAATTCTCCATGCGGACAGGCTCTTTGACTTGGTCAAGTCACTTAGTTTCTGGGCATCATTTATCTCATTTCCTCATTTATCAAGTTCCCGATATCCGATGAATGATTTGCTAAATCCATGCTATTTTGTGTGTTCCAGTTCTTCCAGGAAGGGTGCACCAGCCTCACACTCACAGGAAACTGTGCCTAGGCAAGGGTATCAGGTAGCTTCCATCATTCCTTCTCTGAATGAACTAAATGCAGAACATTTTTTCTGACTTTTTCAGGTCTTATTTCTTTGATGCAGAAAAATATAAATAGACTTAATCAGATTGTCAGTTATGCCTGTAGATTTTAAAGTATTATGTGACATACGATTGAAGATGTTACTAGATAAAAATAGGTGTCTACCCTGGCTGGTGTGGCTCAGATGGTTAGACATTATCCCATCTAGCAAGAGGTTGCTTGGTTCAATTCCCGGTCAGGGCACATGCCCGACTGCAGGCTCCATCCCAGGTAGGGAGTGTGCCGCAGGCAGCCAATAGAAGTTACACTCTCACATATATGTTTTTCCCTCTCCCTCTCTATTCATCTGTCTCTAAAAAAAATCTTTAAAAAATGTGTCTATGAGACATTTGGGTTTTAAAAAATAAGAGAAGAGTAAGGTTGGAGGCAATAAAAATGATGGTAGAAATATGGTCAATCTACCCCTTGAGCAAGACAAAAAGATAAATCGATGTGGTTAGCACAAAGTATTTATATAGAACTTGAATGGCTAATCTCTAGGTATAACAACAGAGAAACAGGCAAAATAAATAAATATATTTAAAATGTGATAAAGTGACCAATTACAATGTGCTCCCTGCCGTCTACCTAGATTTTATCGTGTTCTTTCTGTGAAGAGAGCCTGGACCCACCATCTTCACTGGCATGACCCTTTGCAGGTGAGATTGTAATAATTCAGTAATTGTGCAACGTAACTGTAACAAGACTAACTCAGGGTACATGTAATATTGGGATAAAACTTCTTTGGAGTCCACAAACTAGTTCTTCCCACTCTTTTTCTTACCCTGTTCACATGTGGGCGGGGCTGTAAGTGGCTACAATGTCCAAGAGATGTGCCTTCTGTACCTTCTGAACCCATCATAAGAGCTGCCCTGAAAAAGGCCCTGTTCTACGGCCCATTTGCTGTGAAACCAGCCTCAGAGGGGAGGGGAAGCACGCAGCCCAGAGGAAAGGAAGGGTTCACACAAGCACAGGAAGGGAGAAGTAAGAGGAATCGGCTGTACTGGTCAATCCACCCTCTAACGCCCTGGGCACCAGAATCTCACACTGTCCCAGGATATGGAAGCCCATGAGGATGTCCATTCTTCCCTTGAATATTACATAATAACACCCCCTTTGCTAGACATCTAGAACTTCCCAGAGGGTAGTGGCAGATATTGATGGCTGGAGTCATTCCTCTAGATCAGTTCTCTACACTCCATGTTCAAATAGAGGGGTTACCTCACACTCAGTCATAGAGCTGAAGGAATGTCAGTCCTGGATCATTACACATACTCTCCTCGTCATTCTTACACTTGCATGTTTAATTATTCTCCATGAACCAAACTACACATTGGTAATTCAAGGCCCTTCTCTCTGATACCCTAACCGGAACAGCCCTGACCCCATGTCTAATACATAACTTCATTACTCACCCCACCCCAAAATCACCTCTCCTTACCTGCTTATCTCTATTTTTCTCAAAATTTCTATTTCACAATATAGTCTATTTTAGTTAGGTAATTAGAAGTGAACCAGTTAATTAAATTAACTAAGTTTGGTTTACGTTAAGTTAAATATATCACTGACTTTATCAGCCAGGAAAATGAATTATTTTACAAAATCCTAGGTTGTTGTTTTTTTTAATCTGGTGAATTCACTTGTTAATTTAGAGCCTGTATTTGGGGGCCAGGACATCCTCAAATCATACCATGTAACAGGACCAACATCTTGCTGTGTGGTTTTAATCTCAAATTTAGGTTTACCCAGATTAACATCCTAACCAAGTTATCTCAAACCTTTGTCCTAACCTTAGTTTTTTAGGATTATAAACAACTGATGATAAGACTACAGAAACTGGGGGGGGCGAGACCAAGATGGCGGCGTAGGTAAACACCGGAGACTGCTGCTGCAAACAACCATTTCAAAAATACAACTAAAAGACTGAACGGACATCACCCAGAACCACAGGAAGGCTGGCTGAAGAGAGACTCTACAACTAGAAGGAAAGAGAACAGCAAATCGAGGCTCAGAGGCGGCGCAGTGTGGAAAATACAAAGGTACCGAGGTGCGCGCGCAAAGCAGGCTGGTGGCTGAGGGCGCGGTTGTCGTTTTCTGTCGGGAGTGAGTCTCAGACTCTGGGCTCCAGATCCGGGCGAGTCTCTAGGGACCCAGACTCAAACGGGAGAAGCGGGATTATCCGGCATCAGTTGGAACCTGAGGGCAACTTTCTCTCCGAGGTTTGCAGCGGCTGCCGGGGTTCTGAGAAGCAGAGCCTCTGGGAACGGGACTGAGCGTGGCCATAACTGCTCCCTCCGCCCGCCCTGTTGATCCCGCCCCGCCCAAAGCCTGCGCACAGCCATTTGCCGATCGCCTCAGGCAAAGGCTGGATTAGCAAGGCAGACGTTTTCCGTACAGCTGATTCCTATAGCCAGCCGGCCTGGGGGTCAAATCCCTCTAGTGGTAACTACAACAATTAAGGCTTGGCTAGAACAAGACTGCGCACAGAGACCACAAGGGGGTGCACCAAGAAAGCATAAAAGATGCGGAGACAAAGAAACATGACAGAAATGGAGGATATGGAGCTAAGAATCGCAATTTTGAGGGCTTGCCATAAATTTGTGCAGAGCCTCACGAAAACTAATGAGACCCTCGATGCTACGATAAAGAAATTAGAAAGTAAGCATACACGGACTGAAATAAAGAATATTATACCCAATAGCAGACCAGAGGAGTACAATAATCAAACCAAAGATTCGACAAAAAACACCCAATTGGAAAAGCAAAATGAAAAAAGAATCCAAAAGTGTGAAGATAGTGTAAGGAGCCTCTGGGACAGCTTTAAGCGGTCTAATATCAGAGTCATTGGAGTGCCAGAAGATGAGAGACAGCAAGATATTGAAAACCTATTTCAAGAAATAATGGCAGAAAACTTCCCCCACCTGGAGAAAGAAATGGACTTACAGGTCCAAGAAGCGCAGAGAACCCCAAACAAAAGGAATCCAAAGAGGACCACACCAAGACACATCATCATTAAAATGCCAAGAGCAAAAGACAAAGAGAAAATCTTAAAAGCAGCAAGAGAAAGAGGCTTAATTACCTACAAGGGAATACCCATACGACTGTCAGCTGATTTCTCAACAGAAACTTTGCAGGCCAGAAGGGAATGGCAAGAAATATTCAAAGTGCTGAATACCAAGAACCTACAACCAAGATTACTTTATCCAGCAAAGCTATCATTCAGAATTGAAGGTCAGATAAAGAGCTTCACAGATAAGGAAAAGCTAAAGGAGTTCATCACCGCCAAACCAGTATTATATGAAATGCTGAAAGGTATCCTTTAAGAAGAGGAAGAAGAAGAAAAAGGTAAAGATACAAATTATGAACAACAAACATGCATCTATCAACAAATGAATCTAAGAATCAAGTGAATAAATAACCTGATGTACAGAATGAACTGGTGATTATAATAGAATCAGGGACATAGAAAGGGAATAGACTGACTATTCTTGGGGGAAAAAGGGGTGTGGGAGATGCGGGAAGTGACTGGACAAAAATCATGCACCTATGGATGAACACAGTGGGTGGGGAGTGAGGGTGGAGGGTGGGGTGGGAGCTGGAAGGAGGGGAGTTATGGGGGGAAAAAAGAGGAACAAATGTAATAATCTGAACAATAAAGATTTAATTAAAAAAAAAAAAAAAAAGACTACAGAAACTGAACTGAAAGAATAATTTTACTTGGTCGTTTCTCTACACTCCTACCTATATATAAACCACCCTATTTCTTACTTTACTGAGGAAAAACTTGCTGGGGCTGAGTAAGTACACATGAAAATCTGACATATGAAGATTACAAAAACTAGTATAACCAAAGTAGAGCACTTTTAACATGAAAAAAATTTTAATGGAAAGACTTCAAAATCAATCAGATAGGAATGCATATGAGAGGTCAAATGAAGATGGAATGTAGGTCACCCCTTGCATAGGTAGAAAGTAGTCTTTAATTTTTAATTAAATATGCCCAAAGTTAATGTTTTGTATTATATGTAGTAAAGCCTTATAAGAAAATAGAAAACTATAACATAGCTTATTTTGGGGGGCATGTTTCATAAATAAAATGCATCAACATTTATAGAGTATATGAAAAAATACAGGCAAATGAGGAATATGTTCCAAGTAGTTAATGAAATAAGACAAAGTAGAGGCAACATGAAGGCCTTTAGTGCTACCAGATTCAATTCAACAGATGGAACACCAATTTCTCAGAGAGGAAATGGAAGAATTAAACATGATGATCTCTAAATTTCTACACTACGAATCTGTAGTTCCAAAAGTAGAGGCTTCTAAAATGGATGAAATGGTAGAAGTCCTCTGTGTATATAGGCAGAAATAAATAAAATAGATGTGAAAGAAATTGCACAGGAATGCACCCAATATTATGAATAACAGAACAATGAAAGTCCAAATGATGTCTTATATATAAATACAAATTCTTCTGTTACCGGTGGGATAGTTCAAGGATTATTTTCATTGGGAAAATACTGAGAAGTCAATCTTTGATTTATCAGTTTGTTTTCCTGTCTTAGTATTGACATGTTAAGAAAAATTCAACACCGAAGGAACTGGGAAGAAATACTAAAGGTTTGAAGCTTTTTGGGGGGAAGCAATAGCATAACAGCTGCTCTGATGCAGTTTGTGTTTGCAATGTTATTTTCTGGTCATAAGAGCAAATAAGGTGAACACCCAAAGGAAATTATGCAGCATTGCTGGAGCCAATCTTGAGAAGACTTGAACCTGTAAAGATTTGTGTGTTTGAACAACTGACAACAGCTTTGTGGGGTTTTTTTGTTTTTTGTTTTGTTTTGTTTTAATATTGTGTCTCTTGCCTAGAATATAAAGCCCTTGTTGATGCCTCAGATTGTTAAGAACCATGAAGAAACTGAACAAATCAATACAGCAAAAGAAGTCTGTCAAGCAAAACAGGCTCTCTGGGAGACCCTGCTGCCCTTCAACACTACCCAGATCGACGAATCAGGAAATGCTATGAACGTTGGAGTTGTTCAAAATATACCACCAGTGAATAAGCAGCATGAAGTGATGCAGAGTCTAAACAAAGAGTGATACGTGTGGACAGAACAGGCTGGAGTACAGGACAGCTGCATTCACAGGAGGGACAGAGAGCAGAAGAGATGGCCAGTGATCTCTCTGTAGTGAACCCACACTGTATCCAGAATGTGGCTCTGCCCATTCTGCCTGCAGGTCCTGGTCTTCCCTGACCCCTTCTGAAGGCACAAGGCCATGTGTGGCTATAGCTCTAGTGTAGGCACAGGACCTTCCCCTAATTGTTATATCTTCTTATAGCAAGTTATCAGGATTTTTTAAGTCCAACTAACTCAATTTAGGACAGACAATGACAAATTTGCTTATAAATTATTTCATAACTAGAGGCCCAGTGCACAAAATTTGTGCACTGGTGGGGTCCCTAGTGGCTGCTGGCTGCTGGCCAAGTACACCCTTCCCTGGCCGCCTACCAGCACCGGGGCCTACCTTCCTTCCCCCAACCAGCCCACCCCCTGGTCGAACTCCTGGAAGAACTCTGGTGGAGAGGACAATTTGCATACTACACTTTTATTATATAGGATAAAGCAATCCCATCAGAATGTAGGGGTATGGGGGCCAGTGACTTGTCAGTACCATTCTATTGTGATGCATGCCTGAAAGGTAAACTAGGATAATTTATATATTTGAGATATAAATATATTTTTGAAAACACCTGTTCATAGCTGTTGAGTACACTTTATGTGAGTTAATGAAAACAAATATGGAACCTATAATAATCCATAATTAAAGTCAGATTTTTAAAGTGATGATGTTTAGCTATTTAAAACACTTCACTGCTCCCTTACATGTTTGTATATATACAGGACTTATTATATGTGATTCATTTCCATATTTTTCTCTTCTGACTATACTATTTGGTACCTCCAAAGAACTAATATAAAAAAAAAATAGTCTCAAAAGGGGGGTGTATGTGAAATGGGTACATCTGTAATAGTGTCAACAAAAATAATACATAAAAGTATCCTGATTATTTACTACTTAAAAAAGATAATTGGATTTACTGAAACTACCAAAGGCAATAATTACCCACATATTTTGTCCCATTTTTTTTTCACTTCTTATTGTTTGCCTGTAAGGGTTATTTGAAAATAAGATGAATATCAGCTTGTCTGCTGACAATCAATCAGGACATATTTTAATGGAAAAGTACTCAATACAACAGAATGTAATAGAAAAAAAACAACTGCTCCCCTGTTATGAAGATACACCCACATGAATAACTTTTTATCTCTTCACAAATTGTGTTTCTTGTCTGTTAGTTTTGTTTACAGAGCTCTGAATACATTCAGTTCATATTTTATCTAAACCTATCTATTCTTCAGTGTTTGTAAAATGATTTTTTCTAAAGTCGTTGGTTATTTTCTTTCGATTACATTTAAATAGGACTCCACTAAAATAAAATTAAAAGTCTCCTTTAAAATGCTGGTACCATTCAATCTCTATTTTTAATGTAACAAATACTTATCAAGCACTTACTATGTGTCAGGTACTGTTCTCAATGCTTGACATACATAAAAAAAAAGATAGATAGATATGCCTAACTCTATGTAGCTCACATTTTAATAGCAGTGACAGTTAAAAATGAATGTTATGTATAAATAAATGAAGTGTGTTAGAATGTGATAAGTTATATGGACTGTGTTTTCACATAGTGCAGGTGTCCTTGAGGAGGTGACTTTCGAGCAGAAAGTGGTGAAAATGCTCACACGTGGGTCTGGGAGAGAGACCTGCCTCGGAAAGGTCCTGAGTCTCAAAAGCGCCCAGTGTCTTCCAGGGCCTAGATGCTGGCCCGGGCGCTGCAGCTGAGTGAACAAAGGGGGGAAAGTAGGTGATGACCAAGAAGAAAATGCAGGGGCTCATGTAAGTCACTTTCAACACTCTGCTTTTCATCCTGAGTGAAACAGACAACCATTTTAGGATTTTGAGCAGAAGTGATATTATTTAACTTTTCCTTAAAAGATAACTATGGCTGCTGTGATGCAAATAATTCCTAGTAGGACGAAACTAGAATCTTGTGAAGCAGAGACCTATGTAATAACCCAGGTGTGAAATAATGGCTCGGAGATGGGAGAGGCAGCCAGTGCAGTGAGAGCTGTTTGCACTCTGGCTGTATTTTTTAGGTCGTTTCAATAAGATTTCCTTAACAATTAAATGTGGGTATGAGACAAAGAATGTAGCCAAGGATGGATTCAAGTTCTTGGATTGAACAACTGGGAAAATATAAAACTGCCATAATCTGTGATAAAGAGAGTTAATGATGGGACACCTATGGGGGAGAGGTGAGATCAATTTCTACCATATAAGAAACGGGGGTCCATGATCGATACCATGTTTATTTTTCTTTAATCCTCGCCTGAGGATAAGTTTCTCGATTGAGTTTGGAGAGACAGAGAGAGAGAGAGAGAGAGAGAGAGAGAGACACTGAGACCTTGACAGAGGATTGAAGCCACAAACTTCTGGTGTATTGGATGACAGTCCAACCAACTGAGCCACCCTGCCAGTGCTCAATACCATTTTTAGGCAAGAATGTTCCAAATCTATACCTCCTTCCAGGAAATATATGAATGTGAGCATATATTTCCAACATCATATTGATTTTTTCTTCATTGATAATTTACAACCACCTTGAGTTCTCTGTGTTCAAACAAAAAATTCAGTGCCTACTCTCCCTCAACCATGTTCTTCCTCTGGTTTCCTATATCTCTTTAAAAGAAAAGAAAAAAAATAAGAAATAATCACATAGCCCTTGCCCCAATTTGATTTGAATCCATATTTCTATGCTCCCACAATACCCTCCATGTGTCCCTTTAACACTTTTAGGATCCAACGATTAGTATCATGTCTCTGTAAAAGGTTTAATACATGGCTCATTCATATTAGTGCTACTAGAATTAACCACACTGGTTTATGGAACTGAGGTTTGGTTGTGAGGGATGGTAAGAAAGGTGAACAGAAAAAAAACTAGTAGATTGGTTGGAAATAATTCTGGGAAGTCCTTGCTCTTGGGATTGAGTTCACAGAGCAGCTGCTATATCCCTGGCTGTCACTCCAGCTGTAACTCTCCAGCTCCATGTCTGGGAAGAAACCCACAGTGTCTGACTTTTTCTCACTGTGTGTCATATGGATGTCATATGGGAAGCCTGTTTCATTCTAGCTCACTCACATCATACACATTTTGTTTCTGACTTCTTTCATCCACCACATCACAGCTCTGGTTCCATATTTGAGCTTTGACTACCTGGTTTAGTTCTTCAGAGCGCTTGGGTCCCCAAATTCTGGTCTTCCCCAAACCTCCTCTCTTCTTCTGCACAGACAATTGCTCTTCCAGCCACCACCACCCACCCACCTTCTCACATTCACCTCAACTCTAATCCTATTTAAGAAAATCACAGTCAACAATTCAAGAGGCTTGAATGGGATACTAGCATTCATAGAATTAAAAAAAATACTTTAAATGTCAATTCACTAGTTTCTTGGTGAAAATCTAGTGATTAATAACTATATTTCAACTGTGTTTATGTCTGCATTTAAAAAAAATTATACTGTAAAGCATTTTTTTTTTTTTTGCATTATGACTTAAGGTCATAAAGTTGGTATCAAATCTTTCCCAACATTAATGTTGATTATATGAAAAAATAAATTCAAATTTTCAAACAAATTACATTTTGGAGTACAGGCCACTGGAAGCTTAGCAAATGATTAACCCAAAGGGGAAATATGTAGATGTTCTCTTGAACACTAAGTACATATTGTTTCTGATTGTAAAATATCATACACACATATATGCAAAGAACTATGAGACTCCAGGGAAAATAATGTTGAATTACTTTTTAAAAAAATGTATTTTATTGATTTCAGAGAGGGAGAGAGCGAGATAAAAACATCAATGATGAGAGAGAATCATTGATTGGCTGCCTCCCACATGCCCCTCACCAGGGATCAAGCCCGCAACCTGGAATAGAACCCAGGACCCTCCAGTCCACAGGCCGACGCTCTAGCCACTGAGCCAAACCTGCCAGGGCTTGAATTACTTATTGATATACAATAACAACACATGTTGGGGACCAATGATGACCTCCTAAGCTTCTATCATTGTAGAGCACACAAATCATGCTGAGCAGTACCAAGGGAAAACACTTCAGTAATGCATATTGTCACCTGATAACTTTTGCTTTAAGCTATAGTTATCTCATATGAAATGTTCATTTAATGACATACATTTCCAACACTGATTCACTTTTATAATATTATGAAGTAGAGCTTTTAATTGGTCAGAAGGGGTATCTAGGTTATCTGAAAACCCCATTGGAAAATTTGAAAACTTTGCTTATAAAAGATTTCAATTAATCAGGTATAAATATCAATTGATGGATTAGCTTTCAAATAATGAGAGAAAACTTTGATAAAATTTATAAGCCATTATATATAAACTTAAACAAAAACTTTAAAGAAAAAAATGATAATTTTGAATAATAATCTTTTAATAACATGTCTCTATTCCTTTGCCTGCTAAAGACTGGTACAAAATATACCTCATGATTCAAGCATGCCATCTTTTGGGAATTACTGACTTATAGTAAAATAATCATAAGTAATTTGCATTAAGAAAATCTTCAGTTTATTTTGTATTTGCGATGAATTAAACACTAACGATTTTATTTTTAAAGTGCATTTTTGTGCTATATTGAACATTGCCAAGTTCTCTAAAAAATATCTTAGTAATCATATGTTATGCTTTCCCAAGATGCCAAAGAAAAGTTTTTTAAAAAATGTTCACCCAAATCACAATAGATTTTCCCATTGCTTCACAGTTTAGAAGTTTAGTGATAATTACCCTACGTTATGGTTTTGCAAGGGCACCATGTTTTAATTCCAAACTAAAAATATACACACAAAAACCTAAAACACTGTTTTGTGAATTACTAAAAATACTTTTTGTGTGCATAGGGCTTTACTATATAGATCTTTCTCACACACTGACACACACATGCTTATCATCTGAAACTCCTAATGACTTCATGAAGAAGAATGTTCTCATAAAAAAAAGATGAGAAGTATAATTCTCAGAAAACTCAAAGAAAGAAGAGGTCTAAGCACAAATCACCTTTTTTCACAATGTATAGAAATGTGGGATTTATTTTTTAAGTTATGACAAATTCTATAAAACTACAGAGAAGGAAGATAAAGATAACCATCTAGGAGTCATAGGAAACAATCAGCGTCCACAGTCATAAAAAGTAACTGAATGTGCAAGTCAGTGCAATAAAGAAGGAAATAGACCTGCTTCTTTAGTCACATGTGAAGGAAATTAAGAAGTGACCTATTGATAGCCTTGAGGTGCATCAAGATTTGCTTTCATGAAACAGACTGATGAATCTCAGAAGGAAGAAAGTGGGGAAGGGAGATTAACCCAAGAATTTATATGTATATATGGACACAGACAATAGTGTCATGAAGGCCTGGGGAGGAGGCAGGAGCAGGCTGGAGGGGGACAATGGGGATGAAGAAAGGGACATCTGTAATACTTTCAACAGTAAAGATAATTTTAAAAGTGAATTGCTATTCAGGCAATGGATAGTGTTCTTTTAATCATGCCAAGGGGTTGCTGCAACATAACACTATGAAATCAGCTACAAAATAACTATATTAGTAGAGCATTACTACATAGCATAGTTAACAACCAACCACTTAAATTCATACTTATGTACAGACATACTTACATATACCATGCATCCATACATACATGTGTACTATCCTCCATAAATACTTTTTAAAAACCTAGTAATTCATCTGTTCAAATTAAACTTTTCTTTGAAGGAGCAGATGGGTGAGGTATGACTAGAAAATGCCTATGAGTTAAGAGTCTGTTTTCTAGTTTGTGTTTAATGAAGTCTTAGGACATATAAGATAGGAAAAATGTACTTCATTTATTTTATAGGTAGAGAAGGCAAGCCTTAAAAAGAAGAAATGATTCAAGTTATATTAGCTACAAGATACTTGAAAAGTCCAATTGGAACTAAATATTAACTCATCAATTTTAAGGAGAAATTTGATAAAACATTGATATTCAAAGAAGTCCTTCGTGATTATCACAATTCTTAATCCACTGGGAAGGAAGGTGAAACTCAGAAAGTTTTATTGTGTGTTTAGTATTCTATATACAGGTGTCCAAAAAAATGCATACACACTTTGAATAATTATTAATTCCAATGGGATAAATCTGAAAAGAAAGAAATATCTGTTGAACTATCAAAAATGTGTGTGTGTGTGTGTGTGTGTGTGTGTGTGTGTGTGTGTGTGTTTTAGAGGCCCAGTGCACGAAATTTATGCACTTGGGGGGAGGGGGTGTCACCCAGCCCAGCCTGTGCCCTCTTGCAGTCTGGGAGCCCTTGGGGGATGCCCGACTGCTGGTTTAGCTGCTGCAGAGGCGGGAGAGGCTCCCACCACTACTGCTGCGCTCGCCAGCCATGAGTCCAGCTTCTGGCTGAGCAGTACTCCCTCTGTGGGAGCACACTGACCACTAGGGGACAGCTCCTGTGTTGAGCATCTTCCCCCTGAGGTCAGTGCATGTATAGCGACCAGTTGTTCTGCTGTTTGGTCAATTTGCATATTAGCCTTTTATTATATAGGAGATGTGTGTATATATATATATATATATAATCACACATGCCTAAACTTTTGGCTAGTTGTTTCCAATATACCATAATAACTCACTCTCAAAGTACAGAATGCTACCTTTTTATCTACACTAATAAAAGAGAAACATGGTAATTAGCGTACAACCGCTACCCTTCCCATTGGCTAATCAGCATATCCTTATGCAAATTAACTGTCAGCCAAGATGGTGGCCGGCAGCCAGGCAGCTGGAAGTGAACATGAGGCTTGCTTGCTCCAGGGACTGCAGACTGCAACGTTCCCCGCCTAACTTGCCGGCCTGAGTTGTAACTCTAAGCAACTATGTACTATGTTGCAAATAAGAAGCTGAAACCAGCTTTCAGCCAGCCGGGATCTCAGAGCTGAAGTTATACATTGTTTCGATTATAGAACGGCAAACAAACCAGATACGAAGCCTCAGAGCTAGAGCCAGAGCTAAAGCTGGCCCAGAATAAAATAAAAAAAGAGAAAAAAAAGGAGCGGTTGGGAGCTTCAGTCAAAACCGCCAGCCTGAAAGCAGCCCTCAGCCCCTCACCCAGACTGGCCAGGCACCCCAGTGGGGACCAGCTGCAAACAGCCATCATCCCCTCATCCAGGCTGGCCAGGCACCCCAGTGGGGACCCCCACCCTGATCCAGGACACCCTTCAGGGCAAACCAGCCGGCCCCCAGGCCTCTATCCTATATAGTAAAAGGGTAATATGCCTCCCAGCACCGGGATCAGCGTGACAGGGGGCAGCGCCCAAACCCCCTGATCGCCCTGCAGCTCTGTGTGTGACAGGGTGCGGTGTCTCAACCCCCTGATGGGCCCTGCTCTGTGTGTGACAGGGTGCGGCGCCCCAACCCCCCTCCCCCCCACGGGCCCTGCTCTGTGTGTGACGGGGTAGAGCCATAACCTCCCCATCGGCCCTGCCCTGAGTGTGACAGTGGCGGCGCCCCAGCCCCCTGATCGGCCCTGCTCTGTGGGTGATAGAGGGCAGCGCCCCAACCCCCTGATCCGCCCTGCTCTGTGTGTGACAGGGGGTGGTGCCCTAACTCCCCTACCGGCCCTACTCTGTGTGTGACAGAGGGGAGCTCTCCAACCCCCTGATGGGCCCTGCTCTGTGCATGACAGGGGGGAGCTCCTCAATCCCCTGATCGGCCCTGCTCTGTGCATGACAGGGGGGAGCTCCCCAACCCCCTGATGGGCCCTGCTCTGTGCATGACAGGGGGCAGCGCCCCAACCCTCTGATTGGCCCTGCTCTGTGTGTGACAGGGGGTGGCACCGCAACCTCCCCATCGACCCTGCCTTGAGTGTGACAGGGGGCGGTGCCCCAACCCCCCAATTGGCCCCACCCTGAGCGTGACTGAGGGTGGCATTGCAACCTCCTGATCCGCCCTGTTCTGTGCATGACAGGGGGCGGTGCCCCAACTCCCCAATCAGCCCTGCTCTGAGCCCAACCAGGGGCTGCACCTAGGGATTGGGCCTGCCCTCTGCCATCCGGGAGCAGGCCTAAGCCAGCAGGTCATTATCTCCTGAGGGGTCCCAGACTGCGAGAGGGCACAGGCCGGGCTGAGGGACACCCCCCCCCCCCCCCGAGTGCACAAATTTTTGTGCACCAGGCCTCTAGTCGAGTATAACAGAGGCGGGGTGAAAATTTTTCCTTCCCTAAATTATATAAAAATATCTTGGAGTTTGAGATCACGTACACTATGAATTAATATAAGAATTAAAAATAAGCACATAAAAATGTACAAATAAGACATTTCACATATGTTCATGTTAGGGTGAACTTAAAGCTATAATTTAAATAGTTTTTTTACCTGTTCCTTTACCCATTAGGTTGCTTACAGTTAAGCTGTTAACTGATATGTTCCTTTGTCTCTGCCTCTCTCTGGACAGAAGGTAATACAGGAAATTAACTGAGAGGTTTTATCATCTAGGTAACTTCTCCTCACAACTACTTCTACCACAATAAAAATATCTCAGTGAGGCAACCATTGTAGCAATAGAAGTGTGTACAGACTTTTATTTTCAGGGAAGAGCACTACCTGTCACCGACGGGAGTTAAAGGGAGGTGAAGTGAGACGTGCTCTCAACAATCATTCAGTGGAGAGCTGGGGTAGAGCAGGTCTCTGTCTCCATCAATTCTACTGAGCATCAGCTAGTAGCCTTCAAAAGAAAGGAATCCCTAAGTGGAAATACTTTGTATGTAAATCTGTGAAGGATCTCTCTTATCTGTCTGCCTACTTTTTTTACAAATACACTTAGGAATGGCCTCTCATATTGAATGACATGTTAACAATTGCTGAAAAGTGCTAAAGAAATAACAGAAGCTCTTTGCCACTGATTATTGTGTATACATACTGTAGTCCTTTAATGTTCTTTAAGAAAAGGAATGCAGAAATTCAGATTCCCAGATTTCCCAAATATCACTAAAAACTTCTAAAGATAAAAACAAGACCAAGATATGCATGGCTACATGGAATAGACTAACAGACGTCAGAGGGGAGGAGTGAGAGGGAATGGATAAAAGAAGGTGAAGAAATTAACCAAGATCATATAAGCATAACCCATAGACACAGTCAACAGTGTGGTGATAGGCAGAGGGAGAGAGGGATGGCAACTAGGTGGAGGTGGATAAAGGCTGGGGAGCAGATTGGGGACATCTGGAATAGTGTCAACAATTAAAAAAAATGAATCCACTAAAAAAATGACCCAAGGTACAGATATTTAGAAATAGCATTTCTGTCCCCTTTTCTCCTTTTTAAAAAATGTTTTATCCCACTTGTTCTACCTTAAATTACAGGCTGTATACTGTTAAAAATATTAAAGTTTGAGTCAAAATACTTTGACTCACTTCTAAACTATTACCTCTATACGCCTGAATTTCCTCACTATATTTAATCTCCATCTAGCTGATTTTAATGAACACTTGGTAGAGTCAAAGAATAATGTATATAAAAGTGCTGTAAAGCAATTTTTATTCAAAAAAGCCAAGTAAAGCAGAACTCTCCAAATAAATAACAGTAATTTAAAGGCCATGATCTTTAGTGCACATATATTAATTTTAGCACATGAAAGTTTTTAGTGTAGGAAATTTTCTATATTCTCTTTTTCCAAAAAAATAGAGCAGTATAGTTACTTCATTTCAAATTGTAGCTTCCCCATTACAAGTAGACCACCAGATTCCGAAAGGTGAATTGAATAGCAGATCTACAATAGTGTGCAATGTATGAATGTGCCCTTATCCAAAAATAAACAATGACATATCATTTATTCCTTCTTTCTCCTGTTCTCAACATGGTTCCACTAATGTAAGAAATAACATAGTAGCCTTTAGACCTTCTCGCATTGGCTTTGAGACACAGGAACATCTCTGCCCACAGAGGCCATGCTCATTACCATCGGAGAAGACCACAGGTCTCAAGTACCTGCATTCCTGTCCCAGAGGATGGTCCAGGAGTTATCCCAAGAGGCTGACAGCCTTTGTGTCCTATGATGATTGATACAGAAGTAAGGAACTTTCTGTTTTCATAATAATGCTAGCCTTTTATGTAATGACTTCTCTTTTAAAAAATATATATATATATTTTATTGATTTTTTACAGAGAGGAAGGGATAGGGATAGAGAGTAAGAAACATCGATGAGAGAGAAACATCGATCAGCTGCCTCCTGCACACTCCCCACTGGGGATGTGCCCGCAACAAAGGTACATGCCCTTGACTGGAATCAAACCTGGGACCTTTCAGTCCACAGGCCAACACTCTATCCACTGAGCCAAACCAGTCAGGGCATGACTTCTCTTTTTATTTCTTCTTTTTAACCTCTTCTCCTCTTTACAAAATTTCCAAGAGCACGTTCTGCAAGTTTTTAAGTCTCAACAGTATCTGTTGTAACTAAGCATGGCCAGTACACTCCTAGTTGCCAGGTATAAATGGTATGGGAGCGAAAAAGATTCCCCAATTCCTGTAATTTAGTCGCTAAATAAAATCTTCTAGCGCTTGTTGTCCTGAAACATCATTGTAATTTGGGACAACATGTGTAGAGTGCTTTTGGGGAGTCAATTTAGATTTAAATGCCTTAAGTAGTGAGATTAATATCCGTGATTTAAAAATAAATGTATTTGTACTACTTTGCCCCAGGAAGCACAGCATAAGGAAGAATCTAAGGGTCCCAGGTTATCAAAATTGTGCATGAAAATTTCAGTCACACCACACATGAGCTCTGTGTCTTTTGACAAATGATCCAACCTTTCAAAGCCTTGGTTTTCTCATCTGGAAAATGAAAGTACTAAATAGTACTTACCATAGCCATTTGTTGTATAACAAAAGAATTTATATCTACCTGTCACTGGCACATAGTAATGCTTAAAAAATATTATCTGTTGTTGTTATTGTAAACTAGAGGCCCAGTGCATGAAATTCATGCAAGGGCCTTGGCCCCCACTGCCACAGTGGCCACCTCTGTCTCGGCCCCCGCTCACCGCGGATTTGTCTAGAAGGAAGGATGTCCGGAAGGATGTCTGGTCTAATTAGCATATTATGCTTTTATTATTCTAGAAAATATGAGTGCTAATAGAGGGCAAAATGACAGTACACCATTTTATTTTAATCTGTAAATCACAGGCTTATCAAGGGAACTCCCTAAAGATAATAAAGATGTTTCTGCTTTGGTTATGGAGGGGGAGGAACAGCTTTTTTCCAGGTAGTTTGGTCCATAGATGCTTTCTACTGGATGCAGTGCAACAGCGGAAACGATTTCAAATATTCCTTAGGAAGACAGGAGTCATGCTCAGTGAATTGAGGAGGCAGGTCCAGTGGAACCTCTGAGCTGTCAGCTGGATGTCTGAGTTCTCTGCCACAGTCCTGTGTCCTCTTTCTGAGGGGAGGAGAATGCCCTCCGAATGCTCAGCGAGATCCTGAGAGCGGCACATGCACACTGATGGAAGCATGGGTGAGAACAACTTAGCTAATGAATACTGTCAAAATCCAACTTGCTACTGAAACACAGTACTGACTTCCAGGCCAATGTTTTAGGAACACCTAAGAGCCTAAATGCAGATGTAGCTTCCTGTATCATCTCACCTTTGCCTGGGCTATTGCAAAAGAATGAGTTTTATTCTTTCTGAAGTCTTTATTCTGCTGCATCCCATGAAAACAATCATTCTATATAATAAAAGCATATTATGCAAATTGTCCCCTTGACTGGGAGATGTCTGGGAGTTTGACCAGGGGTTGGGGGCAGAAGGGAGGGAGGCCCTGGCTGGCAACAGTGGCAGGTGGCCAGGGGAAGCAAGGGAGCACCCAGATGGCAGCCAGCAGCCGCTAGGGACCCTACCAGTGCACAAATTTCGTGCACTGGGCCTCTAGTCCTATATAATAAAAGTCTAATATGCAAATCAAATGAAAGGCAGGACAACCCGTGGAACGATCAGTCACTATGATGCACACTAACCACCAGGTGGCAGATGCTCAACACAGGAGCTGCCCCCATCCCGCAGGCCCCAGGCCAACCAAGGCGGGTGCCAGTGGGGGCCCCGGATCACCCCACCGGTTGCCCACAGAAGGAGGGAACTGGTGGCGGCAGCAGGGGCAGGGCCAGCCAGTGAGTGGGCAACAGCAGGATTGGGGCTAGCTGGCAAGCGGGCTGGTGCCACCCCCCAATTGCCCCACTGCTGGTCACCTCCTGTAGAGGGAGGCAACTGGCGGTGGTGGTGGGGTGTGGGGCCGGCGAGCAGGTGGCGCCAGGCCGACCAAGGCAGTTGCCAGTGGAGGCCCCCCGATCACCCTGCTAGTCACCACACAGATCGGCCCTGATCACCAGCCCGGCCTAGGGAACCTAGCCATGCACAACTTTCATGCACCGGGCCTCTAGTTGAGTCTATAAAAGAAACACAGTCAACCTAAATATGCATCTTGTAGGATTAAAGTATAGCAAGTTTTATATAAGACTGAAAAATAATTTAATAATTAAAAATAAAATGGGAGAGAACAAAAGCGACCCTTTCAAGCCACTTTTACATCAACATATTACATAACAAAAGTAGTTGCAGACTTCATTATTTTGTGAGCTTAGTCATTATCACATTCGTTCTCCAAACCATCTATTGCAAACTCCGAGCAAAACTACGAGGAAGATTGTAGGGCCCCTTTTCAATTACAGTCGGTATGAACTGACATAGTGTCCTCAAAACAGGAAGTGAAACAAGGAGGCAAAGTGAAAATGAATCATCGGTGTTTTCCAAATTGCTTCTTTTGTAATAATGTCTTATCAATGCAATCATTTTAAAACAAAAAGGTGGAATAAATTGAAGAGGTAGAGCAGACCATAAAATAAAACTGGGAGTTTAATAATCTCTTGCTTTTCCTTTAGCCATAGAAAATATACTTTATGGATCCATAAAAACATTCTGATAATAGAGATTATTGCTGCTATGTATTATTCATGTGGCAATGGATTCACAGGATGCTTCTACGTCGACTGAAACAGTCTAACTAGGAGGAACTAACTTCAAAGTTAGTCTTTTAGGCCTCCAAAGTAATGAAGACCCAGACACTTCCCTTTCAAGGTATTTGTTCTGCACAATTGAGAATATAGTTTCTTCCCTTCATTAGGCACTCCACGTGAGACAGGCTAAATCACAGGCTACAAAAATAGAGACTTCTTTGTACTCACAGTCTCAGATGTTCAGAACAGTTTCTACACTAGTGGTTTCCTCAACCATATGCTACCCAATCCACCCATGTCCTAGCAGCTGTGCTACACAGTTTTCACGTTTGTTACAATAGGACTACATTTCCCAAAGAAACAATAGCCCAGTCAGATATCCCAGATAGCCCATCAGAGACCCCATTCCCTAAAACAGTGATGGCGAACCTATGACACGCATGTCAGAGGTGACACGAGAACTCATTTTTTTGGTTGATTTTTCTTTGTTAAATGGCATTTAAATATATAAAATAAATATAAAAAATATAAGTCTTTGTTTTACTATGGTTGCAAATATCAAAAAATGTCTATATGTGACCCGGCACCAGAGTTAAGTTAGGGTTTTTCAAAATGCTGACACGCCAAGCTCAAAAGGTTCGCCATCACTGCCCTAAATGTACTTGTGTGTATCCGCGTCCATACTAAAGGGCATTCCTTTATATCCTAGCTCAGAGTAACTCTGCCAAGAACACGTAGCTGTACTTAATTATTTTTAGCTAATCACGGCATGAAAGCAGTCAAACTTTTATGATATAAAAACACTGAAACACTGAAGCAAGTTTTATGACATGAAAACATGAAGAAACACTGAAATAAATAGCAAAGTAAAATCAATGACATTCAACATTTCCATAATTTATGAAAAGGGAATAGGAATAAAATTCAATTCGGTATCCCTATGTACGATGAAGAGAGATGTGAAAAACATAAAACCATGTAAAGCAAAAGGTCCAAGATTAAGGACAGCAGAAAAAAATTGATGACGGATTTCTGTTTTGATCAGATTTATTGTGTGTGAAGTTGTGCCACAGAGAAAGTCAGGTAGTACATCATAAAACGTATATTTTTTTCTGTTGAAATGTTGATATGTAGGACTTAATACTTACAGCAAAATTTCCTGGGAGTGAGCAATAGGAAGATTTAAGATCTTGAGCAGTAACAGATTGAATCATACAAAGGCAGATTAGGGCAATATTTTCATTATAAAATATTCACCACCAAGCCCAACCTGCCAGAGATTTTCTATTAGATGGTTCACACGGTAATTCCTTCATAGGCTTTGAGCTAATAATTTTAATTAGACAACAATGGTGAAATGAAAGCTCTAAATAACTGTTCTCAAAATGTAACAGGAATTGCCTTGTAAAGGCAGCCACTATCAACATTACTATTTAACATTAGAGACATTAACCAAAGCAATTAAAGAAGAAAAAACAAGTATAAGAATCAAGGGAACCTCTTGATAGTGTGGAAATATACTCCACAAGTGTAAATAACATATGAGGAAGAAAATCCTCTGAATCATTATTTGAAATGGCAAAACACTTCAAACACACTGAGCCTATTAAAAAAGATTGTATGAATAAACTCTGGAACAGGTACAAAATGGAGAACTATGAAAGCCTAAAATAGAAAGAGATAGAAAACTTTATGTACAAATAAAGAGAGATCTCCAGGATAAGTTACAAAATCAATATGCAGAATAGAACATACAGTGTGCTAATTTTCATGTTGGAAAGGAAGTAAAATAGGAATGCACGTGCACACACACACATTTGATTTTGCAAAAAGTAACATTGGAAGAGTATACCAAGAACATGTACAAAGCTGGAGTGAATATAGATGGAATTCCGTTTTCTCAGAGTGTACCTTTCAAATGGTTTTGACATTTCAGCTAGTTAAATATTTTATAAATTTTTAAAAAATCAAAGTAACAGAAGGTCCTTTAGTCATCTCCCATGTATAAAATCCACTGGCTAGCTTAAGGTTTCCTAACTTATAATAAATCAAGAGTCAATTAATAGAGGTTAGAAAGCTACTTTTCAAACAAATGCCAAGCTGGTATAGACAGTTTGACAGCAACAAATCTAAGGCATGTGGCAACTTTAAAACAGTAAGATATGCTTTATTAAGAAATACAATATTGCCTACTTGTCATTCCCATTTCTCATAAAACATTAATATTATTGTGGTGTATTTTACAATTAATAAAATTCAAAGATGTTAAATATCCAGTTAGAAAAATACATTCACCCCTGAAGCCATTGGCCACACAAATGATGTAGAATATGTTAATTACCCCTAAAAGGTCCTTCATTAAATAGCATTTCCCCCAAACAAACCAATTTCTATTATTACATACTAGCGTTGCCTCTTCTTGAATGTCACATAATTGTTGATATTTTTACATGTCTGGCTAATTTTGCTCATGAAATGATTTTTGATACTAATCTCAGTCAATGAGTACATCAGTAGTTGTTATTTACTGGTATAAAGTTGAGTAGTATTACATTTTATTAACATAGCATTATTTGTTTATCCATTCTTTCACCGATGAGAATTTTAGATTGTTTCTACTTTCTGGCTCCCTGAAATGGTGGTTATAAATGTATTTTTACTTGTCCTTTTCATGAACTTGTGTTTTTGTTTCTACTAAGTAAACACTTAGATGTGCAATTTATAGTCAGAAGAAGACTGTATGCTTATTGGTTAAATAAAACAAATTTCCAGTTATAAATAAATTCTGGGGCTCTAACATACAGCATGGTGAATATATTCGTACTTAACAATACTGTATAGTTGAAAGTTGCTGAGAAAGTAACTCTTAAATGTTCCCACTATAAAAATATAAAGTTATATGAGGCAGTGGATGTATTAACTAACCTTATTGTGGCAACCATTTTGCAGTGAAAATTTAAAATAATGCAACAATTTTAGCAATTCTAGTGTGCCCTGCATTTCCTTTTGTTTTAATTTACTGATGATATTATATTGAACAATTTTTTGCGCTTATTGGCCATTTTGTGAATTTTTGTAAACTGTCAGTCTTTTGCTCAACTTAATTGTGTTGTCTTTTCATAATTGATTTGTAGTTTTTTTACAGAGTCCAGATATTCTTTGTCAAATAAATGTAATGTGAAAAATTTATCCTATGGCTTACCTTTTTTATTCTCTTAATGGATTTTTCTGAAGAGTAGAGTTTTTTGTTTGTTTGCTTAATTAAATCCAATTTATCTTGTTTTTAGCCATTATGGCCTATGCGTTTGGGGCCTTTGTTATGAAATATTTAACTAGCTCAAGTCCCAGAAAATATTTTCCTGCATTTTCTTCTAGAGACTGTTGAGTTTAAGATTTTATATTTGGTCTAGGTACCATCAAGACTTAATTTCTGTGTATGGTATGAGGTAAGGATAAGCTATTTTTCAATATAGCTATCCCGTTTTCTAAGTCCAGAAGCTGAAACAATTTTCCTTTCCCCATTAAATTACATCTGTGCTTTGTTGAAAGTCAACTAACTACCTATGTGCAGGTCTAATTCTGGACCCTATTCTGTTGCCTTGGTCTACTTTTTTATCCTTGTACCTATACCATACGGTCCTAATTAATGTAGCTTTATGGTAAGTCTAACACTGTGAAATTGTATCAGCCACTATCCATCCAGGATTATAAGAAAACTTAGATGAAAAACATTTCTCTCTTTCAACTTTCAAGCTTCTCCAATATAAACTTCCATAGACATGAATTGACATGCATGAGGGTACTTTAAGGACAATGAATGAGAACAAAGTCTTTAGAGACCAATGGATCTAAATTTGAATCCTATTGCATAGGAAAGATTTTTATGTTATTTAAATGTCATTTTCCTTACCTAATAACATAGGGATTATATTACCTAACAAAAAAATTGAGAGGTTTAATAAAATACCTCATATAAAGTACCCAATGAAGTATTTGACATATATGAAGTAAGCCTACAATAACATAGCTATACAACACTATTTTCAGAGGAACTCAGAGGAAGGGATTCTTTGTAGAAAAAGAACACATGGAGACAATATTGAGTGACTGTCCTATTTTTTTGTTCATTTAGCAATTTCTCTCTATATCTTATCAATATTTAAAATGTACTATTTTATCCTATTTATGATAAAATATTATGTTCTTAGACATTACTAATTATTGATTGCTTTTATAATATGTATAACTATACATGTTCATTGTTTTTTCATTATGTGGATAAAATATAAGAACTTCACTATTTATGCACAAACCTTTTAAATGTTTTCTCTTAGTTCCAAGTTTGCCAGAATATAAAATGAAAGAAGCATGCATATCTTTATCAGGAGGAAACAGAGCAATGCTACTCAAAAGTATTTTCCCAATAGGTTTACTCTTTCATTACTATGTAATTAACCCCACTTCGAGAATTCTATTGTGAATTCTTTTGCAGCAGCAAATTAAACATTTGACTTGCAGACTATTTTGTTTCTGTGAAAGTGACTATCACGTCATTAGAAAATAGGCAAGCAATATTCTGAGTAATGAAGAGTTTTCAGAGGAGTTTTCAGTGAAGCCAAAAGATTTGCCCTGGGAGAAAATACTCTACATAATTGCCTCACCGTAATCTCTAGCACAAAATCTATCAAAATCTAATAAAGTAGCTTCATTAGCATGATCATCACCTTATTAATAATTTATTGGTTGCCAAAGGTACTGATGGGATTATCATGCATCATTCTAAGCATACAAGAACATTATTGTGATGCTCATTAAAGTGAACGCCACAGCAGTCAAATCTGTAGTAAACAAATTTGATATCTTTAAAAAATACTAGTATAAGTAGGTGTCCTCCCATTTATTAATAAACCATCATCCCATATTGGATATTTTTCTAGGAATCTGCAATTTATATCTAAAAGGACTTCAGGACAACCATTTTGACATCTTGAAAATATGCAAATATATTTTCCTGATCAAAAATCTGTATTTAAGAATTTTTATACTATGACCTATTTTAGTCAAACTACCAAAAATTAGCAAAATCGGTGTCAATGTGTGATATTAAAATTTTCATCCACAGAAAATGAGATGCTCACTAGACATTAGAATAGTGATAATACCCATTCACTGAGAATCTAGAAGGTGGAGGTTACTAGGCTACAGAGACTAATAAAGAATACAGACCTGCAGTTTCTAGGTCAATAACTGAGATGTGATCCTGGAATACTCCTGGGGGGAATGGAAGTGGGTGGACTTCTACTCTAATCATCTGCATTATTTTATATATAGTCATTTTATATTGAAGTCATTATTTTATAGATAGGAGTGTCCTTCACCTTCTAATGTGATGCTGCTACAGCTTGAAAGGCAGGCCTAACCCAGCTGCCCACCTATACTGGCCTTTTACAAGACACGCTGAGTTATTTCAGTGAATCTCCTTTTAGCAGGCTGTACTGCAGCATGGCTTCAATGGGGCACACCATCTAATTGGCAATCTTACTTTATGAACTAAACCTACGAAAGATGGTGAGTGAGATTCCTTCCCAATTAAGCAGAATTCTATCCCCAGAGACATTGCCCCATTGTTCTAGTGCTAAAATACAGTATTTGGAAAAGGGAAGAAAAAAAAACAAACAAACACTGGATTTAAGCAAAGTAGAAGTTCCAAGCAATTTGATTCAGCGGTGTTTTGATGAGAAATGAGAAACAGAAGTGATCGTTTTTAGGGTTGTCATTTGTCTGAAATAAAAGCCTGTGTTGAATGGCTATATATTTATTATTTAGGAAACTGAAGTACTTAGAGTCCAACTAGAGAAACTGTGTGTTAAACACAAAGATTTCAAACCCTTTACATACCATACTTGTCCTATAAAAGAAAATATAGATGATGTGACCCTTTTTAAAATTGATTTTATTTGGGTGACACTGGTTAGTAAAATTATACAGGTTTCAGGTGTACAATTCTACAATACATCATCTGTATATTGTATTGTGGTCTACCACCCCTAATCAAGTCTCCATCCATCACCATTTACCCCCCATTTGCTTTCTTCTACCTCCCCCAACTCCCCTTCCCTCTGACAACCCCCATACTGTAGTCTGCGACAAAGTGATCCTTTTCTAACCAAAGAAGTTGTGATGCATATCATAGGCTCTGGATTATACTTTATTATGAGGAAAATACATAAGAAGGAATTAGTCCTTCCTCAGAAAAAGTTTCATATATTGCTTAGCTTTAATAAATGTTTAAGGCATCTGCCTCAGAAATTTGATGCACCATCTTCAACTGGAATCTTTTAAAACTTTCTAGCTCACCAGGTTTTCAATCTTATCTGTCCTATTAATTATTCAATACCTTATCAGCATGAACTTGGGGTGTCCACAAAGACACAGGCATATGCTAAAGTGCAGAGACATCTACTAAAGAGAAGAATGCCTTTGTGATCAATAACTTCAAGGCAAAAAACTTGGCAAATCTTAACGAAAACATAGTATATCAATAGTGAAACAGGGATTATTTTAAAGTCTTGGATTAATGGAGTGGGATGGAGAAAAATCAAACACAAATTTAGTTGTGTCAATCTCCTACAATACATTGTAAACTTCCTAGGTTTGGACATATAAATATTCTATGGCTTTCATTTAACCCACTTAATAATAGTTGCCTGTTCCTAAATGTTTGTTCCTGAACTATAACCCTGAAATCTACCTATAATAACTACCTGTAATAATATGTGAAGTTTGTATAATTAAAAGAATCTGAACATTTTGTCCAACTTTAAAACATGTGGTTATAATTGTTGAAAATCTGTGATATTCTTAAATTCCTTTTATAAAATAAAATCTATAAAACCACAAGAACATCAAAAGGGTATTATAGGTAATATATTTTTCAACTAATTACAGTGTCATTGTGCTCACCATTAATCTACTAGTCCTGAGGTGAACAATATTCTTAAATGTTAACTATTCCTAAAATAAAATGTAATCATGTAGAGATTAGTAGTTGTAAATTCCATTCAGTTTTTCAACCACTGAACAACAAACTGCATGATCAGAATTATATATTAAACATTAAATTCTGTCCTATATATTGAAAGAGCAATTGATGGATACATACTCATGGGCCCCCCTGGAGGGGAAAACCTATGCTGTTTACCCCATTCGAATAGATGGCATTATGTTTACCTATTTTCAAAAATTGGTATCCCAAAGCATTCTATTTTTGCAGAGCCTGTGAGGTTCTTATACATTGATTTTCAGAAGTGGAAACCAGTCTTGGAGTCTCTCATCTATGGGATTTCTTTCCAAGTTCTTTGACAAAAAATAGAATTATATTGCTGAGAGACCATGGTCATTGCTAGGTGAGCACAGACAACATACTTGAGAACTGCTTAACATGCAGAGGGGAACAATTCTTATTTCTCTATGAAACTCCACTGGGAAAACAGCACACAGGCAGTTTTTCTCACTTTATTCATTCTATACCAAGGACACAGCAAGACTTCTGTTCTTTTCTACGTGAGGAATGTCTTTCTTTCTCTTGGGTATTGCTGCCAAGCTTTCTAGTTGAATGGCCAATATCTGTTCTCTTTTCTTCCTTACTATAGCATCCAATTCGGTTTGGGATAGTAAAGTGCCCAGCAGATGTCCAATATTTTCTAGTGTCATTTGGAAATAAGGGAGGCCACGTGACACCATTCTGGTCAAAGATATGTAAACAGTTTCACTGGGTGAGGCTTTCACCAACAGTCCGAAGTGAGATGCAGTTGGTGACTCCTCTCCATTATTTTTCTTGCTCTGATCATGGACACTGAGGTTAGAAATGTAGCTGCTTTCTTTCAACCGTGAAAAATGAACAATAGCATCTGGGAGTTTGAGTTTCTAAAACAATGTCAGCATTGCCTACTTGTGGATGTATTTGGTAGTGAAACTGTTTGGGGGTTTTCTATGATAAACAACTAATATCACTTATATAAATAAATTCATCAATTGTCTCCCATTCCTTACCTATTCCCAACCCCTTAGGCTTTGGAAACATCATCTGGAGACTTTCATTATGCCCTTTTCTTCCTTCTATTAAAGAGAAAAAAACACAGGTCCAAATAGCTTTACTTGTGCTGAAGACCAGGACACCAAACCTAGATTTAAGACCTGACCTAATTGCTGTTTCAACCTCCCCCAGAAAAATAATCTTAATTGATTTTCTAGTCAACATCAATGAGCTAATCTGTCACGTGGGACCTCTCCATGCCGTTCCCATAAAAAGAAGACAATCTGCATGATTAAAACCCTTGACTTTCCTTTTCCCCTCCCCCCAAGAAAGTACCCCTGGTCTGAAAGTATGAAATTCTTTCTTTTATTTTGTTAGTAGTTCCCTTGCCCCAACCTTCCTACAAAAACCTTCCAACTAGGAGCATCCTTCACTCTATTTGTTAGATAGGATCCTGCTTGATTCATGAAACAGCTAATAAAACCAATTAGATCTTCACATTTACTTGGTTGACTTTTATTCTTTAACTGGACAGTTTAAATTCAAAGTCATTCGTATTTTCATTCTTTCTCTGTAGTCATGCCTAAGTCTCACCATTCCATGGCTGCAGTTTTAAGTCAAAAATTTGTTGATGGCAAAGATGACGAGAGTAAAATTCATAGCAGAAGATAAGAAAGGATTTGTGAGATGTAGGAAATAAACAAAATAAAATTAAAATGATGTAAATACCTTCACTATATTCCCCTTACAATAAATTGACACAAAATATGGGTCAAACTTCAATAAAAGCAAAGTAACTTACCCATAGTCTTATACACACACACACACACACACACACACTCATTCACTAACCCCTAAAAAATTAAGACTGGGATCAGAAAGTACTGCATTAAACCTATTTTTTAATATTTGAATGTGATTTTTAAGAAACCCTAGTGTGGAAAAATTTTGACATACAGAAAATGTAACTTAGTTTATTTAAAGTAATTATGATATAGATCTCTGGTATTTTCAATAAGACTATAAACTTGTTTTTGAATGTTCTTATTCCCTAAGCAAATTATTTCAGGAAACACAATACATTAGCCAATAATTTCTTTAGGAGATTGAATATTTTTAAATATTAGAAAAATGAAACTTATAGATTTTTTTCATTTCACATGAGGAACAAGCTACGCAAGCCTTTCTGAAAAGAGTTTTGAATTTATATATTTTTGGAGGTTATGTCATTTGGATAAAAATATACTCACAGCAGTGATAATCATAAGACTGGACTTAATCCATTGGGAACTCAAATGAGACAGCACAATTCAAGTGTGACAAGATTTAGAAATGAGGTTTTTGTCCTCATTCATAAAAAAACTAAAATTTTAATAACTTGGTATCTAATTTTAGGCATATCATTAACAAAGTACAGTCCATTACCTCTGCTTTCTCACTTGTGAATTTCAGAAGAAAGTGAACTTAAGTTCTTTATTTTCAATAACTAGTGAACAGGTATAACAAATAGTAAAATTTAAAGAAAATTTGAAGTTTTCTATTTTTATTCTAAATAAATTTGAAAGAAAGAAAAATATATATAACAGCAAAATCATTCTTTACTGATAATCATGTAGGCTGGTCTCCTGGTTCCATAAACTAAGAATTTTCTTTCATATAGAATTAGAAAAGAAGCCCCAATTAGAATAATATGAAGTAAAAGTTTATATGGAATATAATAAACTTATGGCATAATGTTTATTTAATATTCAGATATAGTAGAGTGGGTAATCAATGAATTAAAAAAATAAGAGATTTGATTGACTAGGGACAGATTTTGGTATATTTAATTTCTGCCTTTCTGCTACTTCCTTCTTGGTTTCTTATAAAACCTCTTTCATTCCATTGTAACTGCCATTTCAGTGAATACTTGGGTTTTTCTATTTCTCCCTGGCCTCCCATAGCCAAAATTGTGTGCAGGAACACCATGCCTTTGTATACAGTTTTTACTCTGCACAAAGGTGCCCCGCTGAAGGGGCAAGACCCTGCTGAGTTGAGGTCATGATGTGTCTACAAAGTTGTGAAAGGCAGTGTCTCTCCAGAGGAAGGGAAGGAAGCAGATGGAAAGAAACCCTCTGCTCACCAACACCTGAACTTTAGGGCTATATCTGCTAAAGGGGAGGGAAAACTTTTACTAATTCAGAGACTTCCTGTAGTCTAGAAGCAGCCCTAGTCTTAAGAGTTGCTATGCCCACTGCAAATATTTCTAACATTTTCAATGGAGTGCTGATTATGGACATCAACTGCAACCCAGTAAGATATGGGTCAATAACAAGAACATACAGGGGGAAGTCACTGTGTGTAAAGCTGAGAAAACACAGCAGAAGACCTAGCAGCTGTTAGTGCCTCTGAGCAGGGAATCAATGCTGAGTCCTGTTTGAGACTGTCTTTCCCAGTGAACCATACAAGTAAGGAAGAGTAACTTGGACACTGTGAATGCTTTATAATGTGGTCTAGACTGATTTGCTAACTTCACCTTGAATTGCACATGACTAAAACTTTTAATTTTCCTGTATAGAATGACACACATGTCTGATATAAATTTATAAGTTGCAACATTAGTGAAATTTTAACGTTGCCTAATAAGTGATAAAATAACGGGAAAATCTGATGATTTCAATTCATTAATAGTACTTGGTAGATGTTTAATGTGAGAAAGGAAACCATGTAATGTGACACCCCCCCCCAAATAAGGTTGTGTTGTTGAAATGTATAATCTTAAAATTAAAAAAGAAGTCACAAATGCATCTAAAGTTTTTAATGACACCATTGTTAGTTAAATATAGAACACTTACATGCAAATGTTATCTTTCTAAGCAAATGAAAACTGTATTTCTCCCAAAGTTTCACAGTCAACTTAGCTTGCCTCTGGCCAGCCAAAGGGCAGAAAGCTGTCCTTTAAAAATTTCTAGGTGAAGCCATCTCTTGATAGTGGATAGAGTCACACCATGTTCCATTTCAAACTAACTAGGAGCTATTTCCTTTTGCATTGGGAGCTGACATCCCTTCAATTAAAGAAAGACTATGTCAGAACAGTCTACTGTAGATAAGAAGCCAATGCACAAAAGGGAAACAAGTGATGGCAGTTCCTTAGCAATGGTTCTTAACCTTATCAAATCCAATGCCACCTATGTATAAGCACGTATTTCCCTTTTCATAAACCTGAATTAAAATTTCATTGAAATATAATCTACACAGAAAATATATACCTTAATCATCCTATATAATAAAAGGCTAATATGCAAATCGACTGAATGGCGGAACGATCAGTCACTATAATGTGCACTGACCACCAGGGGCAGATGCTCAATGCATAGGGGGAGCACTGCTCAGCCAGGAGCTGGTTTCAGAGCTGGTGAGCACAGCGGTGTTGGTGGGAGCGTCTCCTACCTCCGATGCAGAGCTAAGGATGTCCTACTGACGGACATCCCCCAAGAGATCCTGGACCTTGAGAGGGTGCAGGCCGTGCTGAGGGACCCCCTGCCACCGAGTTCATGAATTTTGTGCACTGGGCCTCTAGTCTATAATAATAAAAGCATAATATGCTAATTAGACTGGACAAAGCCGGGGCTGTGAGGGAAGCCCTGGTCCCGGGTGCCTGCCAGTGGCCCAGAGGGAAGCCCAGGTCCCGGATGCCAGAGGGAAGCCAGTGCCGGCAGCCGGAGGAAGAAAGGTCTACTCTTGCATGCATTTCATGCATTGGGCTCTAGTTTTAATATAAAAAAGAAAGTGATTTATAGGAACAATATACATTTCAATATGGAAATATCCAAGGACTGCACACCAAAATGCCTAACAGTCAGATGTTTTTCTTATATCGGGAATCACCGTGAACATATAGCTACAGATACAGATGGACATAACTATGTTGTATTTGCCCCTCAGATACCATTGTTTGTGATTTTCTGAAATGGTTAGAAACTCAATTTCATGTCCTGAAAAAGTACAGTTTCCTCCATTTACACAGTAGTTATATCTAGAAAATTAGTGCATACTAAAACTATGGAATATACCTTAAATTGATACTCAAATTCTAGTTAGGCTCTGGATTCCGATATTTCTAAACAGATGCTTTATTTGCTTGAATCTTATAGGCATTGGGTGGTGGGGAATCTTTGCACACTGCCAGATGTTCAAACCGTCCTAGCCTCCACCCTCTTCACATCAATAGGCAGCAACCCTTTAATTATAACTAATAAAAACATTACAGCAAATTCCCAAAATTCTCTCTTTGGTTCTGCTTTCTTTGAAACTCTCTTCATCATGGAGAGGAGAAAGAGAGCACCAACTATCCTTTCTATTCTTCACAGCTACTGCTGACATAGAGAATAAACTATGTGAAGATCCCTTATCAACAAAATATGGCTTGCCCCTGTCAAGGATTGAAATCACAGCTGCTATTAAATATGCAAGATAAACTTTATGGGGGATGCTGTCAGTCCTTCAGACTTCCAAGCTTCAAGTTAAAACACCCATGGGAATAGATATTTTCATTGGTACTAATGATGACAGTTAATAAATGAGATTTGTATTTCAAATACTCTGTCCTACCATCTTTCTACTTTTTCCCCCAGATTTCAATGACACGGTTCTAAAACTTTAGTCACCATGGATATTAGACACTTCAGGACAGAGAAACGTACAGCACCAAAGTGATGAGGAAATATGGTGGGTGTGGTTATTAGTTATAGATAATTAGAAGGCTGAATTAGGGCACTGGAGATAATTTTAGAAACGGGTTTTAAAAGGAACCAAAGATAAGGAATGGAAGAGAAAGGGGGGTTTGAATATGCCCAAAGCATTTTGGTGAAATATGTCAAGGATTTCAATACTTCCCTTCTTGATACTTTTCCTTTTCCATGAATGATGAATAAAGACCATGTCAGTGTCTTGAGTCATTGAACAGGAAGTAGTTTCTGCCATCCATCCTGGGACTGTACAATCACCCCTCTACTTTATGCTTTGACATCACAGGGGAATGTCTCCTTTCCTCCTCTCTGGTTCATCTGCTGTAGTGAGCTGTCTACAAACCACATTTTTTAAATGGATTTTTTCTACAGCAATCAGAAATTTCTATCTTTTGATGCATAATCTGAGACACAGCAGGAAGTCAACCAAACTACAGAGTGGTAGGAAGACAGGCATGAAGGTGTTACACTCCACAGAGTGACTCCTGCAGCTGGGCAGACAATCCAACAGAGGGCTTGGGCTGAGCTGGACCTCATAGGAATGCTGAATCCCTAAAACCATTCATCAATTACCTATTAATTTCACACAAAGATAATGAGAAGAAAACTGACATTTATTAAATGCCTGCATCTTGCCATTCACTATAGTATGTACTTCTATATATGTCATCATTTCTCCTACAGTAAAATCAAGTAGGTATTATTATCCCCATCATTTTACAAATGAGAAAACTGATGTTCATAGACATTAAAGCATTCCTAATTCCATAGACATCTTTAATAGATCCCCTTCGCTGAATTTGGGCTAGTACAAAATCTGTTACATTCATACAACAAATCAAAATATTAAAAGTAACTGACAGACTGGATGGAGGAGTGTACTGATAAAAATGAATGGGAAACTCAAATGTCACCCATAAACTTTTGAAGAAAATTAATCATAAACACAGAGGAAAGTTGGAGGTATGCAGAGTTTTGTTGCAATGGAAAAGTTTGGTGTATATTTGAATACAAATAGAGCTACCATACTCTATCTAAATGGCTTTAGAAGTCTTTTTTAATTTAAAAGTCAATAGTCAAAAGAGAATTCTGACATAAGTAGGATGAAATAGCATTTAGTGGTGAAAAAAAGCTCCACAGACATGAATGGTCAATAAAATAATAAACAAAATGGTATATTTAATCATTTTTATAGTCACATCAGTAAGTACTCAGGATAATTTTACATGTATTGGATCAAGAAGGCAGCATGGGGGTGAGGAATTTTATTTAAACAGAAATTTCAACTATGTGAGCAACAGGTTTCCTAATAATGTAGACTAAACTTCAACACCACACACACACACACACACACACACACACTCACACATGTGCATCTTAGAGAGATTGAGAATTTAACACATTATAAGGTACACCGTATCAGCCAAACTGAAAATGGATTCCAAGATATGACTGTTCAAAAATTATACTTCTAACCATATACCACAACTTCCCTTAATACTTGTGAAGACTATTGTCTGTAATGCTCATCATCTAAGCTAATTTCTTGGCTATTTTCATTATTTCATTATTCACACGCTTAATAGCAGCATAAGATCACTTGTATGAAAATTACACAGTAACACAATAAGCTCTCAGTCATAAAAACAAAACAATCAATGCCATACTCTAGTGATTGATATTTTTTTAAATAAAAAACTTTAATGTACCTAATAAATTTGTGGGCTATCAATGACTCTATTTTCCTCAGACCTTCCATATCCTTTCAAAATTCAATACACAAAACACATTATACTTTTCACAAAGTGAAGTTGGAAAATATAATTTCACATGTAATTCCTTGCATAATTTCCAGAAGAAAAATGTTAAAATGACAATGTGACATTTGTCATCAAGTTATAGCCAAAGTTTTACAGTTTTGAACTTAGGAATTTTTTTTTTCTCTTAGGATGCTTTTCTTACATTACACCACACATCAAGCTTTAGCTTCATAACATGCAAAGAATGGGGAAAACAAAATTTGATTGAAAAATATGTAAACATAGTTTGAAAAAAATCCTATTAATATTGTTAAATATAGTGTTCATGCAGCGATAACTAGATAACTTTTAGTAATCTTTAAAAATTATATTAGGTGTACACAATGTTGGCCTTCTCACTTAACTTTTATAATTTACTTTTGTTTCAATTTTCTTTAAAATGAATTTAAGTTGTAATTAAATGGTACTTTCAAAAATTAACTTTGGTCCTATCTGTTAGCGAATTCTTAAATTTGAAAGTTTATTTTGCCTATGGTGATCACATATAAATCCCATCATGAGAAATGGCCATTTTTACCTTAAATCACACAACATGGTGCCAAAATAATTCCATCTGCTCATTGTGTTGGGGTTCATATAAACTCACCATGAACAATGATGGTGCTACTTTGAAAAGTCATACCGACCACACCCATGGAAAGTGACATATACCCAACAGCAGAAATCAAGTTGCTGGATATTAAATAGGAACATGGGCACAGAGGATAAACAAGTGTCTGACTCTCAGCTGCCTCCACTTGCTCCCATGTTTAGAGAATTAGGAGGCTATTCCGGTCCCTCAGGAGGCCCCAACTGCTGAAGTCAACTGAAGCAGACCAAAGGAGCCAACAGGCAACCCAACGCTGATATCTGTGGAATCATGAACGTCCTCAATACAACCCTTGGCACCCCCTAACCAGGCTGTGTCCTAAACATTGAAATGCCTAGACTCAGAGCAAGGGTGCCATTACTCATACTCTGTCCAACTTCCCCATTACCATCAGTTCCCGATATTCAAAGGCTCTTTAGGATAATTTAAGATTTAAAATATAGTCACGGTAATACTTTGTGGTCCCTTGTGAGTTGATTTTATACCAAAGACTGACTCTGAATGTCTTGTTAAAACTGAAAAATCACCTTATTGGCATAAATGCCATGTAGTTTAAAGGAGAATAACAAGAGTATTGGCAGCCATCTATCATGCTCTATGTAGTAATTTCTGGTTGTATACAAAGTAAAAATCACAATCCATTACCATTAAGAAGGGCAGACAGTACACTGATCAATACCATCCACCTTATGAAAGCTTTTTCTATACATTTTCTCATCTACACAAATATGTTTTTCCATTTATAAGTAGGAATAATATATAGAAATAATAACAATTTTGTTAGTAACAAATCTTTTAAAAATATAACATATACTATACAAGCTGGAGATATTTGCATATCAGTAAGTTTAACATTTTCATTGTAATATTAGAATAAAAAGGAGTGCAAACATGCATACTTTATCAAACATGAGGAGAAGAGTATTTGGTAATTGAGATTAGATTGATTTGGGCAGAATTTTACTAGTTTTAACAGAGAAATTGTTTAACAGAGCATTGTTTCCTTTTTGTATTTGTGATATTCTATAATAATGACTGGTTTTTCTTAGAAAGCATATTTCTAATATTTTATCAACTACTCAACCATTTTGTTATTATAGTATACACTAGTGTCATTTAGCATATCTCTAGAAAACTGTATGTGCTAGAACAAGTTGCTTCACTTCTCTTAGAATTCATTTTCCCTAATCTTTATAATATTACTCATAAGTAACATTAATTGACCACTTGTTATTGGTAGGGCAATTTGTTAAGCATTTTAAGTACACTATTTAAACTTCAGTAACACCTTTAAGCTCCAGTTAGAAATAAATCAGGATTGAGGTTTGGAAGAGGATCTTGTCATTCTTTTCTTAGACTGGAAAGCCTGGGAGATTAGAATCACAGATTTTAAAAATTACAATGGACTTTAGAGATAACTTAGTTTAATGAATGCAAATTAAAACTTAGATTATATAATCTCTCTAAGTGTTGGTCAATTTACATAAATTGACCCAACTAGTTAGTTAGAAGAAACCCCATATCTAGATTTTTTTGTATGTTTTTCCCCAAAACAATATCATAAACTACACTATTGTACCTTCTATTTATATCCAAAATATTTAATAGCATGATATGATTATACATTTTCTTTTTAATTTTTCGCTTCTTAACTTCAAAATATGCAATGCATTCGTTATGAAATCTTTCATTACAGATTCCAAGTATGAAACCTTGCTATTCATGTGGTTCACGGACCACTCAGAGCATCAGCATCTCAGATGCCACATTGTAGGTCCCCTCCCGGACGTCCTGATCAGAATAGGCCAGGGAATTCATGTGCACATTAGCAGGTGAGAAGTGCAGCTCTATAAAGTTCCTACTTCTTCTACACTAACCTCCTCAATAGCAGCTCCAGGATGGACTGCACAGACTAATGCTCAATGTCCAACAAACACCCATGGAGAGCCTCTTGTTGGACTGTGCTTTAAGAAAACTGATCCTCTACTAAAGAACATACTTTTGCACATATTCTGAGACACCTATATAGACTCTACATGGGTTTGTTATTGATACCTAAGCAACTAGCACTTGTAGACCACAGTTTATTCTAGACATCAAACCAGATGAAGGCTAAGCCTTGATGTATGGTCAATGTTGCAAAGTTAAGCTTCAAAGATACTGAAAGTATACAAAACTTAGAGCAAGCTTTATATTGCTCTCTATTTGAAGTGGTGTATTACTCAAATTCTTAAATATTATAACATTATGTTCTTTAAACATTTGATGTGAAACCTACTGTATTAAGAATACAGTTACATTTTTTAATCATCCTCAGACTTGCTGGCATTTTATCAATGTGCACGTTTTTAGTAAAATTCAACCTCTATCTATTCCAAAATATATAGTAATCCAACTAGTTGAAATCTTACTAAAATGAGAAAAAATTTTAAGTATAGCACATGGTAATATCAAAGGTAAATAGGAAGAGTATGACACCATTAGTCACAATTAAAAATTACTATAAATATTTTGTAACTATTGAGTTATATCAACATGATATTTTTATGAGAAAGTATGTTATAATTATATTCTCTATTATTTACTTCCTTAAATTCAGCTATGAATGAGCCCTGGCCAAGTAGATCAATTGGTTAGCGTGTCATTCTGATACCCGAAGGCTTGATCCCTAGTCAGGGCACATACAAGAGTCAACCAGTGAATGCATAGCTAAGTGGAACAACAAATGAATGTTTCTCTCTCTTTCATTACAGATTCCAAGTGTGATACCTCTCTCTCCTCTCCTCTCCTCTTTTCTCTCTCTTCTTCCTGCTTTCCCTTCCTTTCTCTCTCTAAAAAAAACAACAACTAAAAATCAGTTATGAACAATGCACTTTGAAATATAGGTCAATTAAGAAATTGTCTCTTATAAATATCTGCTGTTTCAATAACACACATATATATGTCAAATGATCAAAGTTATTTATTTTATTAGAAAAAGTTTTAAAGCTAAATATCAGTGAATTATTACAAATATTAGTACTGACATTTATAAAGAAGTCTGGAATGATCTCTCATGTAGACAATATTGTCCAGGAACAAAATAATGTTTTTACATAATGAAACAAACATTCCATTTTGACATTAAAATTATTTAGGCTATATAAACTGACTACAATATAATTATAAAAATTGAGATACATTTCTAGAAATCGCATCTATACATACATTCAATTAACATTTCCAGCCCTTCCTGAACAGTTAAAAATTGGCTTTACTAAAAAATACTTTGTTCAATTGTCCTTAATTTCTTTTGGATTTAACTGTGTTTTGTGTTAATGTGTTAAATAATTCATCAAATTTTCAAAGGGAAAGCAGCATTTAACTTTTTTATGCCTAGTATTCTACAGTCTGGTGAAAAACAACAACAACAAATTATTTGTTAAAAAGCAGTCCTGGATATTTTCTTTGTTCATTTTTATTGTTTGCAGAGATTAGGAGCAGTGGTTTGTTTCCTCGATGGTGTAACCAGGGTTCCCTGTACCTTTCCATCTTCATGTCTGAGGAGAAGAGGAGGAAATAGGGGCCAATAAGAAAGCCAGATCAAAGCAGCCTGACAGAAGTACTTAGGTTTCAATCTCCCACAAGTAGAAGCAGAATGTTTATCTTCTTCACTCTCTCCTCGGTCATTCTTTTCCGTAAATGAAAGTTCTGGATACTAAAAAGAATATCCATAAGTGAAAAAACAAACATTTTCCCAAGTTGTTTGACTATATTCTAAGTCTGTAAGTCTCTGTGGCAAGGATTTGGAAATTGTGAAGATAAAAACGTAATACATACAGGGTGTCCCAAAAAATGTATACACATTTTGAATAATTATTAATTCCAATGGGTTAAACCTGAAAAGAAAGAAAGATCAATTGAGCTATCAGCTGTTAAAGTGTGTATACATTTTGGGGGACAGCCTGTAAACTGCCAATCTTAGACAGAAAATGACAAAGAGAGTCATCTGCATGAACTCAGGCTGGCTGCAATGCAGGGCCTGATTAAGGTCAGGCAGATTGGCCAAGGGCTCTGCTGAGCCCGAGTAAATAAAATGCCAAGAATTCACTATGAACTGTCAATAAGGCCATAATATGGCCCGAATACCATTTTCCAGTGACCAACTTTCTCCATCATTTTAATGATCCTATGTAATTTCCAATTCATATCTTCATTATCTAAGCAGCAAAAGGTAATTGTTAATTTTGCCGGGGCCTTGGCAAAGAAATCACATAGCTTTTTATTAGAGGTAGTGGCTCATTTTAAAATTATAATTATTGACATTTTCTACTTCCTAGAGATTATAAAACCCTTCAGGACAGAGACCCCATCTCTAAAAATTTTATAATCTCCAGAGCTTACTACAACGATCTATTTTTAATATAAATTCAAATGTTTTCATTGCAATTTCAGCTGGACCTCCAAAAACCCTGGGCCCCTGACTTTAGGGGGCTTAAAGTAACATCCACTGCTTGATTTCCCAGTGTTCTACTTATTTAGAGAGTCAAATTCAAAATGAAACAACTGTCAAATTTGTTTCTGTACGTTCCATCACATTCCAGGAAAGCAGCTCTGTACCGTCTGCCCATATGGCTGACAAGTAAAAGTGTTGATGCATTTGGGTATGTTCCTCATGCCCACAAGCTTTCTAATTTGCAAACGTTGTGCTTTCAGAAACAACTGTGAGTGACGTATTTGAATACCTGCTACACTGAAAAATGGGCTCTACTAAATACATTACTTTACACAGTTTTAATAATTTCTACCATACTTTTTCTAAAATGTGTTTTTATTGATTTTAGAGAGGGGGGAAGGGAGAGGGAAATAGAAATAGAAACATGGATGAGAGAGAGACATCAATCAGCTGCTTCCTACATGACCTCTACTGGGGATCAAGCCTGAACCCCCCCACACACTTCCCCCACCCTCAACCCACCCCATATGTGCCCACCCCGCATGTGCTCTGGCCCAGAATCAAACCAGTGACCTCTTTGTGAATGGGACAACACTCAACCAACTAAGCCACACCAGTGGCGCTCTACTATCCTTTTTAACATGAGTATAAATTTTTAAATAAATGACTCTTGAGTACTAACATCTCTGTGTAACTACAGCAATATCATATATATTGTTACATACAAATGTCAAGTTATAAGTTCAATTAATATAGATTATACATTCATTACTTCCTTCAATTAAGTCTTAATATATTTGCCCTATATTGTAATCTCACTTTTTGACCACTTATATGTGGCATTATGTAGAAATTAGATAATATACGGGTCTTATATTTGCTAATTGTTTCAAATTTGTCTTAGCTTCCCTACTAAATTATAAAATAAACTAGAGGCCTGTTGCACAAAATTTGTGCACTGGGGGAGGGGTGGGTCTCTCAGCCTGACAGATAATAAATTGAAATTCTCGCAGTCTGAGAGCCCCGTGATCTATTGCCCAACAGAGGTAGACCCCGCCCACCCAGCTAGGGCTCCGGGATGGATCGCCCCCACAGAGGGAGGCCCCTTCACCCACCACAGCCTGCACGTCAGTGGCCTTGGCATTCCTCTTTGGGGCGATTGTGGAGCCCCCCAATTGATCCCCCCACCGGCCGGTGCCCTGGGCCTCCATCTACGGGCAACCAATCGCATCACACCTGCCTTGGCTGGCCTGGCACCAGTGGATGTCATAGCATGGTTGTCCAGAGGGTTGTTCCGCTGTTTGGTCATTTGGTCAATTTGCATATTACGCTTTTATTATTATAGATGTCCAAGGCAACTGCAAATGATTTGCAATATTTATGGACTCTTGTCTATCATAAATCTCATAGAAACTGTATAATAAATGTTTAATACATTAAAAATAACAAAAAATTACCAAAGTTAATCTATCCTCACGTACTGGTCTTTGCACATTCTGTATTTAATCCTTTGATGTAGGTACTGTTATTTCACTATTTTATGTATTAGAATACTGGGGCTCAAATGTTTCAATAATTTGTCCAAGCCACTGAAGCACAGAGCCAACAACATAACCCAATGTTTTTGACATGAATGTCTATGCTAATCACCACCATCTGATTCTTTCTTAAAATAATATGCAGACTGCCGCTTAATATTTGTACCAAATCAATGTCAATACATATCAGCTTGTAATCACTGTGAAACTAATTTTCAGCAATGACTATAGAACGTTAGGTTACAGTGATCTCTATTTTAGGGGCTTTTGGGTGGGATACCCATTCACAGTATAGGAGTATTTATTGCATACATTTATGGAGACTAGTTTTAACAATAGAGAAATCTTGCCACAGATGGTAAAGAGAGCTGTGAACTCTGCTATAGAGAAGACACCTAGTATCTAAAATTAATGGATGGTACATATATACATACATACATACATAAAACACCCACATAAAACACCCACATACAGTATTTTGATTTTTGTTTGCTTCAGTGATGCCTTATTAAACAAATTTGCCATTTTAGGTTGAGCTAAAATAGAAAACAACTACTTTTAGTTCATATGATCAATAAAGACAACACAACAACAAAACAAATCAGAAAGAAAACAAATACAATTTTCCAAAATCTTTAAAAGACTGGATATACTTCAAAATGGCGATTTTTAGGAAAATGTTATCTCCACCCTACACCCGAATCTATGCTGTGCATTTTACGTGCAGCGATTTATAGGCTTTTAATTCTAGATAGCAGACTTGGCAGATAGTCAAATTCGTCCTTGGAGTAAAGTTTCCTTGAAGCTTATTTTTAACAGAACTGCTAAAACATATATTATTCATCAATTAAAGATAATAAGTGATTTTTGTCTCTATTTCCAATGAGTGAAGATTTATTTCTCTCTCTTTGATAAACTATTAAGGAGTGTCATCTACTCTTTCAAAATTTCTTTTCGTTATATGTTTCACAGAAGGCTTATTCCAAAGTCACTCCTCATCAGACTGAGGTCAAACGTGGCCAATGTCAGAATTGCATGCTGTCCTCTTCTGCTTGGAACATTCTTCCCTCCTCTTATCTTGGCTACTTCTGTCTTATCCTCTAAGTTCTGGCTAAGATGTATCAGTGGAGAGGATTTCCTTGGTCACCACCCACTGATGAACTTGCCTTTGGATGGGCTGAGATGATTTCATTTAAATGTTACCATGCTTAATAAATAAAAGGGAGATTTAAGATCAAATTAAGATCAAATATCTCAAAAATATGATAATTCTGAAATAAGAGTCAAGGAAATGATAAGCAGGATGCTTGACTCACAGAAGATTATTAAATGGCAACTTTTTTGTACTAAAATTTTATAAACTGTATGTGGTATGTGGAAGCTTGTAAAGAGTCTTAATAAGTAGAATCATGAGACATAATTTTAGCTGCAGGCCTAGGGCAGTCATTTTTCCCAATCATGCCAATCTGCAACGCATGCATCTGAGTGGTCCCTCTGCCACTATTTCTTAGGCAACTGCTGTCTCAAGACAAGCCCCGGAAGCCAGCCCTCTCGTCACTAGTATGCATTGTCTTTCCATTTGTGCATCTGCCATTTGAAAGTTCAATATGTAGAAACAAGCACAGTATGGGATGCACTAAGTACTATAATTATAGACATATAAATGAAAGAACAACAGATCTGAAAGCCTTCTACAAAAATCTCTATAATGCCAATTTGAGAGATGAACCGATGTCCTTTTTATTTATAAGACTAGAGGCCCAATGCATGAAATTCCTGCAAGAGTAGGCCTTCCTCCCCGCAGCTGCCGGCACCAGCTTCCCTCTGGCACCCGGGACCCAGGCTTCCCTCCAGCCGCTGGCAGGCACCCGGAACCTGGGCTTCCCTGGCAGCCCCAGGAAGGTCGTCTGGAAGGACGTCGGGTCTAATTAGCATATTATGCTTTTATTATTATAGATTCTGAAAGCTCTTTTGGAACATGGATAGGTTATTCTCATTTTACCACCTATAGTCTAAACAGGTACAGTAACAGCACATTTTAAGTTCCAAAATTTATATTTTGGGTGATTATATATTCTTTGTAAATCTAAAATGTCTCAGATCACTGTAGTCAATAATTATGTAATCATGTTTTTCATGATATGAAGACTACTCATATTGCAGTAATATTTTCCTAATATACTTTGGGCAAATAACAGATAATAAATTGAAATTAAATTGCCTTTCACATTAAGTAAAAATTATCTTTCAAAATAACTTTAATAGCCCTATTACTTTTGAATGACAATCCTTTGAAATACTTATCTGTTTCATTTTGTTTGCTAATTCATACAGACATGTCAATTTTAAGGCAATATTTTTATAACATAAGGGCCTTTAGTTATGGACAAAATTTTTTGTAACTAATATTATTTTTAAATTATATTACTTTTAAATACAATGCTTTTAGCTAGAAAAGTAAAACTAAGAAGAAAATATGTACTTGATGTTACAATCTCACTATCTGTACAATTTATATACAGAACTAACCCATTTCAATTCAATTGAATTTATATAACAGTACTTAGGTACCTAGGAATGTTATAGCTAATTTGAAGGTTACAACTCAATATAACCAGTCTCTTCTCTTAATGGATATATTAATCTTTGAGAATTAATTATCTATCTATAAAAATAGTGGCCAAATTTTAAAATTGCATTTAATAGGATTTTATCATATATGTCTTCAAATGTTTTTGGCAGTGGTTATTGGGAAAATATTAAGCTTTTATTACATTAAAAGCCCAATTACAATTACTTACCAGAATTTACTAGGATGTATTAGGGAGAATTTGATAAAAGTAAGAAAATGAAACTGGTGAGCTTTACATTTTTTGAGCATCTTCATACTGTGAGAATTCCAGAAGAAAAGTAATTCACTAATTCTATATAATAAATTCAATGCAATTAGTACAGTTCCTAATATTATAAGAGATGTTCATTGAAGTCTAGTTCCTTTGATACAACCACACCCTTATATCTATTAATCTATCAACAAAATATAGGCTTTGCTTGTGTAAACTACGGGATAGAAGAAAAGGGACTAATCTGTGTTATCAGAAGGCAGGGCCATGGGAATCAATGCAATGGATGTAACATTTAAAACAGACTTCACTGAACTCGCAGGCTTTAGAAGGGTAAAGACTGTAGAGAATGGAGGATATTTTAAGGTTGAGGCACAGAATGTATAAAGCTTCAAATGTAGAGATGGAGAGAGTTAATTTAAATTATAAGCAAATTGAATATGTGACTATTTTTGCATTTACAAAGGATACTTTTGTTATATTAAAAATCAAGCCACCTGACATGTCTTGTAAACTTTGATAATATCAATTAATATGCTAGATTATGATATACTACAGATATATCCTATATAATAAGAGAAACATGTAAATTGACTGTCCCTCCGCTATGCTCACCAGCCAATCAGGAGTATGCAAATTAACCTGACAAAGATGGCAGGTTAATGTGCATACACAGGCGCAGAGCAGGAGAGCCGGTGGAGAGTGGAGTGGATTGGGGAAATTGGCTCCCCAAGCCGCCAGTCGGAGAGCAGAGAGGGAGAGCTGGCAGCTTGGAGGACTTGGCAGAGTGGGAGGCCATGGGACAGAGACAGAGCAGGAAGGGAAAACCAAGATCGTGGGGAGCACCAGGAATTCTGGGAATAGTAGTTTTGGTGGCAGCCCCAGGACCAGAAGCGGAAGCCCAGAGCACAGGGAGCACCAGGAATGCTGGAAATTGTAGTTCTGGTGGCAGATGGATCTCCTAGACCAGGGGTCCTCAAACTACGGCCCGTGGGCCACATGCAATACAAATATTGTATTTGTTCCCGTTTTTTTTTTACTTCAAAATAAGATATGTGCAGTGTGCATAGAAATTTGTTCATAGTTTTTTTTTAAACTATAGTCCGGCCCTCCAACGGTCTGAGGGACAGTGAACTGGCCCCCTGTTTAAAAAGTTTGAGGACCCCTGTCCTAGACACTAGAGCAAAGTGAGCCTGGAGCAAGTTTCTGTTGCGGTGGGGGATGGATGGAAAGCAAAGGTGAGAGACATAAGTAAAATCAGAGTGTCTAGGAAAAATTAAAGGGAAGATATCCTAAAACTTCCAGGAAATCTCCGCCAATGAAGCAAAGAAAAAAAATGCCTCTATTATTCTGTGAGCAACAAACCAAACTGAGTTGGGGTCTCAGACAATTCGCTCGTATGATTGCAAAGACAGACAGAAACTCCCGGATTGGAGAGGGCTCCCCTGAGGGCTCCCAGATTGGAGAGGGTGCAGGTCGGGCTGAGGGACCCCCACATCTCCCAGTGCAGGAATGTCGTGCACCGGGCCTCTAGTATAATTATAAAGTTTCTCTGCAGCTGCCTCTATCATTTACAAGATTTTTTGACACCATAAGCACTCTATTTAAAGTACCTGTTAGGTACAATAATTATTTTGTTGATGTCTGTCTTTGATTTGTATTAATAAGATAGGTATTTTATTGCCACAACATGCTTTGTAGAGGGCAGTCATGTGTGGCTTTGAAGAAACCTGACCAACCATATGGCTTAAGTGAAGTACAGAAAATGCTTCAAAATAGAGCCATGTAGGAAAATGGTTGGAAAGGTTTTAGAACTTTCACAGTTTTTGGTTTCATTATTAGCCTTGAAATGATAGATTAATATTCATGTATAAATGATGATTTTTTTAAAGTATCTGAGTTTTATCCATTACTTTTCTTCTATTGTCAACAATTTGGCATAATTTCTCATTCTAATGTCGGATAATTGAAAGTGGCTTACATTACTTGTCATTATTTCTTGTAAATTCATATAGCAAAGAAACTGCTTAGTACTTTCTTAGTATTTTGTCTGTGATTACACCAAATTGCCACAGGGAGGTGATGGTACCTCTGATCTGCTCCAAAGTTTGAGGCTGGAACTACAAATGCATTTTTCTCACATCAGATAAATAGATAAAAAAGACATTCCAAAAGGAGAGAACAGAATGTAAGAAGGCATAAGAAAAACGCAATAAAAAAACATGTTTCACTGTAGAAACTGCAAGGATTTCAGTATGTTTAGGTTACGTGAGGTGCAAATGTTGGGTTAGGGAGCAATGACATCAAAGGGACAGGCAAGAACCAGAGAAGTGGAGAACCATGACAAGAACTGTGTTTTAGAAAAGTATCTCTGGCATAGATATTGATGTTAAAGAATGATTAAAAGCAGAGGTGTTCTCCGAATCTACTAAATTAATGCCTCGAAGGAAACACTGAAAATCGTAACTATAGCTGCGATGATGAGAATGGAGAGCAGGGAATAAATACAAGAAATATTCAAGCCTTAGAACTAACAATTATTTTAGAGATAAATATATTCCCACTGCCATTAAAACAAGCTTTCCTCACAAGACTTTCAAGAAAAGCTTGATGGTTTAGACATGACACAAAATTAATACTCAAAACAATGGCTATAGATTACACAGGGATTATCTTTTAATCCTAGTGATGGCAATGATATTACAGTTTGGGATACAGACGAAAAAAATGCCCTGAGGACCTGTTTAAAATAGCTTTTAGTTGTATCTGACAATGCATTTTAATATTTTAGTATTAAGTATTTTACACAGCTTTAAATAAGTGTTTTCACCACATGGCTGTTAAATGTTTGTGAAAGATAGAATTACATGGCAAAATCACTTTATTATGAAAAGGGAGAATGTAAGAGCCACTGTATGTATTATTTTATGATATTACTATCATTAAAATAAGTTGTGTTTATCTGTTTATGTCAAATATATATTTTCCTGTTTACAAATATACTTTTTAAGTCATCAGAATATATAACAATTTGATTAAAAAACAAGTAAATAAAAAAGAAATAGCATAAGGTTTTTCCCCCCTATAATGCTACATGAGAATCAATTAACTCTTAAAACATTGCCTAGAAGCAAGGTGAAACGCAGAATCAGAGAAATGGAAATTCAGTGACATACTATTTCATACTCAGCCAGGAGTGCCATGGTTAAGATCATACTGCTAACCTGGGAAAAATCTATTTAACTTCTCTGCTTGAGTTTCTTCATCTGCAAACTGGGGAGTTGTTGTAAGGAATAAATGAGTTAACACATATAAAAAGTAGTGCCTGATTTAGAGTATACTCAACAAATATTAGCTATTTATACCAATTAGCAAAAAAACAAACAAACAGAAAACATTTCAAAGCATAATAATGTCTATTGCTGCATGGTCATGGAATAAAACATTTATTGTTGCTGCTGAAAATGTAAGTCACTACAAATCTGAGGAACTCAATGAGGAAACATCTATTAAAGAAAAAGCATATACATTATTTTCAATATTCTTTTCATGTGAGAACATCTAATAATAACCAAGTAATTTAAATAACAGTGAGTGAATTGTATCACTAACCAAAAGTTAGCTGAACATTTTCTGATGATGGTGTTATAATATTTGACAGGGAAAATTTGATAAGGTTATATAGGGTGTCCCCCCCATAATGTATACATACTTTAACAGCTGATAATTCACTTAATTTTCACTCCTTTTCAAGTTTAAGTGATTTAAAATAATGGGTGAGCCAGACTGAGTTTTGAACAAAAAAAAATTCATCTTAAAGTGCCACTAGACTTCTTATGGGAATATATAAAAGATCAACTTTATTGTACAAAACCGGCAACAGTCCACGAATTGAGGGCACACAAATATTGAACAAACGATTCTTGATGTCTGTGATTCCATTGCTTCATGTTATCAGCAGTGCATGAACCAGAGCAGCCATCAGTTTGAAAACAGGCATTGACAAAAAAAAAAATTATTCATTTCTCTAGAATCTTTTAAATTTGAAAATGAACTGTATGTGAATAGACACTGACTTTGTAATCATTCAAAGTGTGTGTACATTTTGGGGGACACCCTATATATGATTGCATGGGGCATTGTGTAGAGAAGTTTTTGATTCTGTGACCATATTCAGATGCACTGAGAAAAAAAAGCCATTATAAATTAGCAACATCTGCCTTGATGGTGGCATCAAATTTATGTGTTTGAGGCTATGGGCACAAAAGGAGAAGAGAAAAAAGCCAGGTCACATGTTCTCAGACTTGTTGACACTGAAAACATTGACCTAGCAGCATATTCATTTAATCATCTAAAATTGACATTCACATATGATTTTCCAGACGTATTTTGTTTGGTTGAACCAAAATGCTTCAAATACACTTTTTACATCTATAAATTTAGATTTAAAATTTATTAGCAATTAAGTAAGTTAATGCAGCTTAGGCCATTGTTAATGTATATTTAGTAAATTTTAAACAAGTAACACCCCTAAAATATGCTAAACCTTTGCCACGAAACATAATTTAGGCTGAAATTTTTCATGTAGTTCTTCTGTTTATATATTTTGTCCAAAATCTGAAAAAGCTATATAGAGTATATAAAGAAAAATATCTACTTATAAATTTTCTTAATAATTTGATTTCCATTAAGAGGTGACTGTCCAGTAAAGTGAGTTACAGAGTGATATAATTTAATGAACAAATGTTTTATCTTGAGTTCAAAATAACCATTGGAGTCCATATAACTTAAAATTATCAATAAGTACCTTTTGTTTTAAGAAACTATTCTTAGTGGTAAACATACTATTTTCTTTGGCAAATCATGGTATCTCACTGCCTAAGTTGTTTTATTAATTCAAAGTATATGTGTTTACTTTTTCCATGTATTCCTTTGAAATAATACTAGTAATCAAATAACATGATGGCATTATAATAGTAGAAAGTTAGGAGTCAAAGAAATATTTTTCTTTTTACATACTCCTTTTCAAAATGATATCTAATGCATAGAAGTGAGCAATCCTTGCTGAATTTGATTAAACTTTACATAACTTGATTCCAATATAACTGCGCCACACATCACAGATTCAGCGAACCTGACAGTGTGAAGTCACACCTGCATGGCCATTTTGTCCGATTCGCGTTCCCAGACAGCTAAGACACCAGCCCAGTGCAAACAAAGCAGGGGTGATGGGCTAGCAAAGGGGAGTAGAAACCTTATAGATGTTTGGGGATATGTTTTTCCTGGTAAAAGTATTCATGGGACTAATTTTACCTCCTCCCTGAACACGAAAACATTAAAGAATGTATCACTATGTATGTTTGTGAGAGTATTTCCAACAAACGTAAGTCATAAGGAAAATGTAGAATATGGCCCTCAGGAGCTCTTCCGTATTTCTTTCCCACTTTTGCAGTGTACCAAGAATATATCTGCAGCCAGCAAGCTCAGAGTCAACCAATACATCTTTATTTCCAGATTTCCTACTATCAGGGGAGGCTTAAAAATCTGGAGTGCTATAAAAAAAAACAGTTACTTCAAGCTGTTGTTATGAATAGTCTACCCCCAAAATGAACTAAATAAGAGTTTAACAAGATCTTTTTCAAAATTTACCCTTGGGGAAATTAACAACATTGTTTACAAAGTGCATATGACTCATTTTTTAAGAGAATAATTGACTCAAAATATCTAACTCTTCTTAATTTTGCAGAAGGGGCAAGAACATGAAGTAACTTCCAGCTCCAGGCATGTCAAATTCCTGTGATACTTAAATGGATGAGATGGAACTGAATGTGTTAGTCTTTAAAGTCTGTAACCACGATGTGTTTAAATTGGTAATGTTATTGACCATAGAAAAAGCAATTGTATTCTAAGTGTTTCTCTGAAAAAAAAAAATACCATCACTAACAGGACCATTCAGAAATATGAATGAATGAACGAATAGGAGGGTTTTTACAGATCATAATGAGAGAAAGTCCAATTCCCCAACTAAACATCAGAAGTGAAAAAAACAACTTTTTAAAAAATATATATTTTTATTGATTTCAGAGAGGAAGGGAGAGATAGAAACATGAAAGATAAGAGAGAATTATTGATCAGCTGCCGCCTGCACACGCCCCACTGGGGATCAAGCCTGGGACCCCAGCATGTGCTCTGATCAGGAATTAAACCATGACCTCCTGGTTCCTAGATTGATGCTCAACCACTGAGCCACACCAGCTGGGCCAACTTTTATGTTGTTGCTGGTTTTTAACATATGCAAAAATTTCCTCATGTTCATTTAGTTCAGTACTAACTAAGCTAATTATTGGCAATTTTAATATATCTGGGTGTGATTGGGTACACTAACTAGCGCTCCCACCTCTGCCGGAGTATTAGATTAGAAACAAAGTCACAGGTGGAGAGCAAATATGACCCCCTTACATAATAATTATTGATACAGAGGAGTATGGCTTAAATGTATGGCAACAATTGGATGCATTAACTTTAATTCTGAAATGTAACAGACTTTCTAGCCATAGCAAAAACCAAAGATTCCTTATTCTATCCCATAAATTCTTGCAGAGGCATAGCCTACTCTTATATATATCTTTCAGCAGAATCTATACCTTGTGCAGGCAGCCTGGAAGGAAGAAGAAGGAGCTCAGTACACTAGCTACTTGACCATGTTAAGTCAGTCACTCTACCTAACATGGCCAGGAATGAGTGAACTGTAGAGATAGAGGCTAAGAGAGTTGCAAATGGAGTTTCCACCTCATAAAAGAAACAGGATAGAGAGATGGCACCTCCAAGTCCCAACAACATCTGTAGTTGGTCAAGCTGTCACATACAGGTTGGAAAGATCCCAGGAGATGGGAGATCCAGTGTTTTCACGAATCACTGCTGACAAGTATTCTCTTTTAAGTTTCTCACATGAAAAGTTAAAGGCTATGTGAAGATCATTCCATGACTATTCTTGCACATTAAAGTGTCAAAATTCCTTCCAAACGCCAATCATTAAATGATTATACAAATATACCTTATGTTTTAATTTCTACTTAGCTTAAAATATGTATTCTTTAGAAACATTGATAACATCCAATGTCAACTACTTATGTAGATGTAAGTATAGTATTTGCTTTATTTCCATAACATCATAGTTTTGATGTTAAAATTATGTACTCTGTTGTTGAACTTTGTAAGTAGCAGTAAGTGATAAAGCACTTCTCTACGAGATTAGATATGGGAAATTTTTGAAATTACATGTTTTATTTCTTCAACTTAGTAGCATCCATCACTGCCCAGATAACATGGAGTTGGTTCTCCAGATGTTCAACATTTTTAAGAAAATCACACGCTAGAAGAAATAGGAATTTCTAAGCCTAGAATCTCTTCTTACTCTGTATAAATAATACTGAGTTTTAAAAAGAGAAGCAAGACAAGGGGGAACTACAGCAAATTCCTTTTATGCTTCATTCATAAAAACAATACATCAGAAATGAAGACTTAATAGTTCAGCCTTTAAAAATTTATTATTAAGATTTTCTCTGGAAGAATCTACTAATTAAAACAAGTGGTATAAAAATCTCAGAGAAGTTAGAGAACTTGAAACACCCTGCCAATTAAAATAGAAAAAATAAATTAGAAATATGATTTTAAAATATGATATGCATCAAACAACTTTGATGTTAGTTGTCATCTGAAAAGGATATGTTGTTTGTTTGAAATGGTATAAAGGTTAATGAAAGCCTATATTGAATTGTGAATTCTTTTTTTTTATCCAATTTTATCATAGATTGGTGTTAAAGGAGTAAAACTTGGACAAAGGTTCCTGTTTCCTGAATATCTGTGCTGATAATGAAATCAGGGTTATACATTTCTCTTAAAAAGGTAAAACGACATTTTCTTATTAGTTTACATTATGTAAATATGTATTACCTCTTATCAACCAATACATTTTGCTGGCCTAATGCATTTTTTTATTTAAATTCATTGTATTAAGACAATGTTATTTTGTTAATTTAATTTTTCACAATGTAAATATAAATTAAATTAATTAAATTAATTTTATTAAGACTATGTTCAAGCTCAATGTAAACCAATAGTATTTCCTTTTATATTTATTATATACTTTATACTTAATTTCACTATTTGAAAGATACCACTTGTAGGGTATTATATAAATTAAAGAGAAAGAAAATAGGCCAATATACTGTGGTTTTGATATTGTTGCATTACTTGAAGTAATTGCTCATAAAAAGACTTATCTATGAACTTGTAGGCAGTTAGACTCCTTGAAAGACATGTCAGAAAATATATAAATATCTTACATACAATAAATACATAATGTAATCCTATATTAATAATATGTGTTTGTATATTATATAACATGCATTTAAAGGATTATACATACAGATATTGATATATGCTTATATATGTAAAAACATATTTGTTAAAAAGTACTTGATCAATTGAAGATACACTTCATAAATGTGATAGTAATTGAAATTATACTTTAATGGGTATATAAAATAATGTAAAGTGACCTTTGCCAGAAAGCACTATTTAAGCAAAAATTTAATATGCTTTGGGAATAAATTAAATTCATGAAATGCTGCCTCAAACTCCTCATCATTTAGAACTGCACTATCAGGGTCTTTCAAATATATTCAGATAAATGCAACGCCCTAAGAGAAAATATTCTACTTAAACTTTACTACACATGTGACCTATACATGTATATTTATAAGGAAGGAAAGTTATATGATTCCATCAGCTCAGCATCAGCTCTTTTTCACTATCCGTCAGGAAATTAGACTCTTTCTACTTAATCCTAGAGATGTGCTTATGTAAAGTTATTTTAGACTGAGTGTAAGAAACATCGTATCAAGATATGGCCTGTGTGATTCAGTTGGTTGAGCTTAGTCCCATGCACTGAGAGATCTCCAGTTTGATTCCCTGTCAGGGCATATGCCTGGGTTTAGGATTTGATCCCCACTAGGGGGCGTGTAGGAGACAGCTGATGGGTGTTACCTTCTCTCTCTCCCTCCCTCTTTTCCTCTTAAAAAAATCAATAATAAAAAACATATTTGAAAAACATAGTATCGACCATAATATGCACTTCAATATAACAGAAAAAAAGCCAAAAGCAAATATATATTTGCAATGGTATTGAAATGAAAAAATATTTAACTGTATCTTCTACAAATGTCCATCATATTAAAAAGTTATTTGAGGACAGAAAGTTTTAGCATTGTCATCATATTTTGAAATGTGTACCATATAAAAAGTTACTTTTTGATTTTTTATGATACTTTTTGTCTTGTGATGACCTCTCCTGGTTGAGTTGTTCATTATCGTAGATGCATGCAGTTACCATTTTCCCCCTTTGAATGTTTTCAGTATTAAGAATATAACTCTCATTCTTCTTCAGAAGAATTGTATATGAGTACAATTTTTCATAAAGTGTAAAAATGTAAATTTAAAGTACTGAACACATGAAGCTCATTGTAATCATTCAAGCCTATATCACTCATATTATTTAATTCATTTCCAGGATTTGAGGCAACTTTGGGTTTTGATGACACAATTGAAATTAAAATGAAGTGAAAAGTTATCTTAATTAGGCCATTATACATTTTTAAACAATGAAATATATTAGCTCAATAAATATATTTTAATAATCAAACATAACATTAATTATCTTAAAAGTAATGGTCTCTGCTCTTCCCTAGCTCCAATTTCTAACTAAGTTGGAAAAACTAAGAATATATTTCTGAAATAACAACTTTTCCATTCTTACCCAATGGCTGCATTTGTGCCAGCCTTGACATATGAAAAGTGTTTCAGATTCATCCATTACAACTACATGTACAGAAAGATGAAATACAGAAGTCAGGAAAAAACCCTGGTTTGAGCGCCTTCAATCAGTGAATGGAATAAACTTTCTTCATAATAAGTTATTTTCTTAGAAAAGTGGCAGTCAGTTCGATATCAACAGACCTTGAAGTAGAATCAAATTTCATCAAAATAATTTCCTCAGGATATAGTCAGATATTTATGTAAATATTAATGCCAAGCATCATATTTTCACAATTTCTGTTTCAATCTATTAAATTGACATAAAACATTAATAATATATCACTTTTTAGGTTTAATCTGTTTTTTGAAGAAAAAAACACACCTATAAAACATTTTTCAAGTTCATTATAAACTTTGTCATTTAGTGGCTTCCATATCTTTCGGTGCAAGAAAAGCAAAGCAAATACTGTGTCTGGGAAAATATCTCAAAGCCAATGCTGGTTCATCATATGATATTGTTATGTAGTAGATTCTTTAGCACACCTGGTTAAGTCCTTTTCGATACTTACTCTTATTCATATGTACACCCCAGAATAAGAACATTGATATTAACACATAGAAACACAGGTGCATTAATGCACCCCAGGATCTTGTAAACAACAGAGACAGGACTACTTCCCATAGGATTAATTCTGGAAAACACTGAACTTTTTCTTTTTAATGGGAAACATTATTAAACTTTCGTGATTACTGTTAAACACCTTGCTCATTCTCAGAAACAAGTCTGTGCGTATGAACTTTACCCTGAGATTGCTATAGGCGACCTTAGCAGTGTTTAACTCTTCCTGAACCAAGGAGCCACCATGCGCTTCCAAAGCAATGCAGAAGATGGGGTGGAATCCTCTCTTTCTAACCTCATGAAAACATGAGCGATTTTTTAAGCTGGCAAAAACACACTGAGATAAACACATGGACTAGCATCGTTTCCCTGAGAACTTGAAATCTGCTCGTTACTACATTACTGATGCTTTGCACTGACTGCCCCAAGTCCTAGACTGCATTACCTCAAACAGCCAAAGAACGCAAGCAATTTCCGTGAGAATACTGGATCCACTGTCTCCATTTTAGTAAGCAAGTACTGAGTGGTCATTAACTTCTTGGGGTGGGTGGGAGGGAGGTTTAAAGACAAGTCCATAGGTGTCCAAACGGCCCAAAATCTGCTCCTCTTTCAACCCCAAATACGTGCTCATGTAAGTGGAAACCATCAACAAAAATAAGAAACTTATTTCTGCCACAGTCCTCACTTTCCAGCCACTGACCGACCTCCCGAAGCAAAATGCCATGAACTTCCTCCACACACACAGACACTCCGAAGTGGAGGAACAACTCCCAAGAAGCCGTCCTCCACGACCAGGCACAACTTTCCAGAAACATCTCCAGCGTCACCACCCTGGGCCCCGCACCCGGGAGCGCCGGGTTCGGAGTTTGCCTGCTGCAGTGACTGCAAGTGCGTGACAGCGGAGACCCGCACCCAAACCGGGGCGAGCACCGCGAATGCACCTGGGGGAGGGCACCCACCGGGGTGGCACAGCCCTGCGGCAGGGACGCGGCCCCGGCGCGGGGCGAGCGGGAAGGAGGATACTCACGGGACGCGGAGGGGGCCGTCCAGGCTCTGCAGAGGACGCAGCTGACGAGCCCGAGCCACAGCGCTGCCCCGCAGCCCGCTGGCCGCGCCGACAGCATCCTTCGCCTCCCGGCTCGCGGTGCTCCAGAAGCTCGCTACGGAGGGGCGCCGTCCCACGCGGCGGGGGGTTCTCCCGGGGTGTCGGGCCGTCCTCAGACCCCAGCGCACGCCCAGCGCCTCCCGCCGCCGCCGCTCGGCCACTCCGCCCCGCCAGGCTCCGGTCCTGCCCGTTCCGAGCGGCCGGGAGTCGCGGCTTCTCCTCCGGCGCGTGGGGCTGGCCTTTGCGCGGCGCCCGAGAAATGCCCGGGGGCAGAAATTCACCCCGAGAAAGAAAGGGAGGGGGGGCCGAGAAGGGGACCCCTACCCCGCCCTCTGCCTCCGAGGGGGCGAAATAAATGACCCGAGGACGGGGGGGCAGATCCGAAGAGCGCAGGGAGCCGGGGAAGAGGGGTGCGCGCCGGGGACTGAGGGGCAGCTGCGGGGGGCACGGCGAGCCAGCGCGCCCCTGGCCGCTGGGCAGCGGGACTCCGAGGGGTGGCGGCCGCCCGTCAGCGGCGCTCACTTGGAGACACGGGGCCGGGGACGCAGCCGGCGGCGCGGCGCACGCACGGCCTCAGCGCGGCGCGGCGCGGGGCAGCATCTCCCGGCGGAGCGGCCGAGCAGCAGCGGGCGGAGTGCTGGAGACGCCGCCAGCAGCGCCAGCAAAGCCGGCGGCGGGCTAGGCGGGGAGCCCTCCCTCCTCCTCGCCGCTCCAGTCTCCTCCCAGGCTCCTCCTCCGCCTCCTGCCCCTCCCGCCCCTCAGCATCCCCCCCCCCTCCCCTTCCCCCCCACCCCCAGCCAGCAGAGCCCTTCTGCCCAGCCCTCGCCGCCTTGGCCAGCAGACAGGAGCTGACACCCCAGGGCCCGGGCGCCCTCGGACGAGGCGGGGGCCCAGGTAGGAGCCGCGTGCCCCTCCCCCGGTGGGAGGCGATGCTGAAGTTGGGAATTTGCTGGGCAGTCTTGGCACCCCGGCTGCCCCCACCCCAGCCCCGGGAAGCAGAATCCCTTCGCTCGGGCGCCTTCCCTTTGACTTCCCTCCTCCCCTTCACATAGAGATGGTACAGGCTCCCCGAGCTCTGGCCCCCCGGGATTCAGAGTCAGGCGCCCGACGGGCAGGTCTTCCAGCGGTCCTAACACCAAGTGATGGAGCCGAGCCTCCCGTATGGGGCGGCGGGGACTGCAGACGCCCCTAATGCAGATGTTTTCAATACGTAATTAATTCACACTCGTGCATATGCACACGGACACCCTGCAAGCCGAGGCTGCCAGGAAAACTACATTCCGGTAAACACGCACAAACCCAAACTGAAATAAACAAGCAGACATACGGATAATTGCTTCAGGGTCTCTGGTGCATGACAAGTACCAAGGGTTGTGAATATCTCTAGAGAGACCCAGATTTCCTATGCCCATTTAGATATTGCCCCTCATAAATCACACGCTATTCTCCCCAGCTCCCACCTGTCCACCCTCCCTCCTCCATCCTTCCGTTCAGGCTCCATAAAGTACTTGGAATCTTATCTCTCTGCGGAACCAACCGTTTCCCTGACTTTACTGACACAGTTAAGAATGATTGGCCACCTAACTATCTAACGATGTTTAGGGAGGGTCAAGGAGGAGTAACGATGTCTTTCAGTATTATGCAAGGAACAAGCATTTGCCTTTCAAGATAAATAAAATTTTTATAGAGACTTGGCTACTCCTGCAATAGACTCGGAGTTTAATGTTATGCTTAGGTCTCAGAAAGGTCCTCTGTAAACAGTACGGTGCGTTCAATGCGTAATTAGCATGGTGGTAATGGGCCTGATTCAGCATTCGTTATTAGATCTTTGTTTCTTATTGATTTAAAGGGATATGTTCTAGAAAGAACTGCAGATTGGGTACAATCTGGAAAATGAAGAAACACACACAGAGGTGACTAACAGGAAACACTACATCCTCATATTATACAACTCGCTTCTTATAAAATAATAAACACCTTCCTGTGGGTTATTGAATACCCCCTTTAAAAAAAATTAGAATTCCCACAGATTATCAAAAGTCAATGAACACTTTCCAAAGCCCTCTGGTAGGTAACTGCCATCAACAATTTGTAAGACCTCAAAGAAACCAGTCATTGGAATAAAAAATATTTTGAGGTAGCACAACTTTTCAGAAGTCAATCCTTTAACTATGTCTGTTTCTAAGCATTGCAGTAAACTCCACTAATGTGGCACTAAAGTGTTTTTTTTTTAATAGAAAAATAAAGGAGGAAACAATGGAAAGTATTACTATTTCAGTATCACAATGGATGCCATTCAATTGATATCTCAAGCAGGTTTGAAATGATTTTGTTTCTTAGGGTACTAAGCAACAGGAGCCTGCAATACTTATTATTTAATCATTCTGTAACAGAAAATGACATGCCTGAAGGTGTGTTTTTTGTTGTTGTTTTCCCTCCAAAAAGCATTCTGACCACTTTGTAAACATTTCTCTTAATGAGTAAAAACAAACAAAAACAAACCTGGTTATAGCCACACATTTGTAACCAGCCTGTAACAACACTATGCTACATAGGATGGTCTTACTTCATGCTATGTGCCCTGAGAACTGGCCTTCATCTGTTTTTCAGTGCTTTTTGACAGGTTTGAAAGTTAATTATGTCATACTAGAGGCCTGGTGCATGAAATTTCTGCACAGGTAGGGTGCTTAGGCCTGGCCAGCGATCAGGGCCGATCTGTGGGGCAACTGGAGGGGCAATCGGGGGGCCCCCTCTGGCACCTGCCTTGGCTGGCCTGGGGCCTGCAGGCTAGAGGCAGCTCCTGTGTTGAGCGTCTGCCCCCTGGTGGTCAGTGCGCATCATAGCGACTGGTCATTCTGCCGGTCTTCTGTCATTCAGTCAATTTGCATATTAGGCTTTTATTGTATAGGATTCTTTGTACTGTTATTACCTTTGCTTCAAATTTGTGTTCATTGGATATGGACATTCGGGTTCACAAATGCTTAAAGAAATAGGGTTTTAGTAGCTTCTGCATCTGCTATTTCTTAAATACTAATGCTACATTCTCCATATCCAATTCACCATTTTCATCATTAGACATTAAATTTAATAAGCACCATTTAAAAAAAAATTTCACTTATAACTCTAACTATTAGTGAGAAGATAGGAACTACGAAGCCTATTTGACCTGGCCAACTATCAAGGCCCTGTAAAATTGACAAGACAATCAATGGAGTCACAATAGTTCCACTAGATCTCCATTGGGTATGGTAAACATGGGCTGTCTTGTTCCAGAGAGTGAATTCATTATATGTGCATTACATTGTATTTGCAAATAACTGAAGACAGCATATGATGATCTGAGAAATGTTTCTTTAGTTGAATATAAGGTCAGTCAAAGCTTGAAAATTGTAAAACAAAGTGAACCATGGCCCACACAGAGAAAACAAAAGCATGGTGGGGAGAGAGGATGGGCAAGTTGAATGTAAACATGACCTCATAATTGGAGTAAGTGATTGCTTCACCATCAATCTAGTCATCATTCATATATATATATATATTCAGTATTTGTTGACTGTAGACTATTAATGAGCTGGACATTGTGCTAGATACTGGGTTTATATCTCTGAGAAGACAGACAACCCCTTTGACCTCAGAGTTGGGGGCTAATAGTTGAATAAAGAGATCAAAATAAGTCTGCATTACCTTGACACCAATATCTATTCAAGTCAATGTCAACTGGGTGATTATTCTAGTGTCTTCATAAAGGGTGGTGCAAACGTAGGTTTACAGTTGTTTGTATGGAAAATAATACAGTAATTAATAAGTAATAATACAAGTAAACTCTGCGTTTCTCATATAACTGTAAACTTAGTTTTGCCCCATCCTGTATATTCTTTTTTTCTCTCTTTTTTTCTTGTCAACCCTGTATATTCTTTTAAAAATGGATATCATCTAAATAGAAAATATATTATCATCATCTTAGTTGTTTCAGAGCTCTGTAAGTAATCTGGTGTATGGAAAATTATCTCAAAAGTCCTCACCAATTTTTGGAACTTAAATGACAAAAAAAGTGAAAGTATTTTGGTTTCAATAACACTTGGAGTGACTGACTGTTGGAAGAAACATTGAATAAAGTCAGTAAGTAGAGAAACATCGGTATGTCCCTAGGTGTGTTCCGTGAGGTGAGGTGGAATTTCCTCCTGGAAAACAAGCTGTTCAACTGGGCCCAGAAAGCAGTAAATTCCTTCAGAAAAGTGTCTGACTAGAGGAGAAACACTCGCCAATCCAATTCACACTAAACTGAAAATATTTGTTAAACAATTCATATTTGAACTGTGTAATATAAATGGGAAAGGGTATAGTTAGAAAAAAAGTGGTCTTCAAACATGTGTAACAACCTTTGAAATGAACAATTGAATTTAGGTAACCGGGAGGGAGATGGCTAAACCAATTCATAATATTTAGAATCTAGAAGCTGATCTTATTCTTAATTGCATTCTTCACTTTCTGGACAGCCAGATTTCTTTGGATTGCAGTATGCATAACGTGCATATAGATGACCCACATAACTCAGAATAATTGTTGCAATTAAAAACTAGTTTTATAAAAAAATCTAATGTGGCACTTTAGAGGTTGGGCTCTCGCAAATTTAACCTACAATTTATGTAGTGATTACTTTAAAAAAAATCTCCCATTATTTGACTGTCTCATAGATTAAGGAAAATATTATTTCAAGTTGAATGGTACCAGGTAGCATACAAAACCCAATTCAGGTATTAGATTGAATGAGTAGTCAGGTTAGACCAGGGAACATAATATAGCAAACAGGCCATATGGTTCTGGGGAATCTGGATATTGTACGTACAAAATAAACAAGCAAAAGGACAAAGAGACCCTCCTTATCCACACTATTGGAACTGATATAACTGATTAGAAAAGAAGATTTCTGAGAATATTTTAATTCCATCCAGAAAGCTGGGTTGAATTAAATCTCTCTACTATGCATTTATTTAATCTCCCCAATTTGCAGTGGTGAATGTATTGAGTGGAGCAGGCTTGGAGGTGTTAATTGTTCCCTAAACAGTTTAAGTTAGTTTGCATAGCTGCTGCCAAAACATTTACAGCTAGATTCCATAATTCATAGTATTCCTAATTTCCTATAAGGATGCCATGCCTCACCAGGCAGTAGGAAATGGCAAGATCTCTTTTACTTCCGCAGAGTTGAAAAACAATGTGGAACCTCTGGATGTCTTTATGCCACCTACATAAAGCCAAGAATGCATTCTATTTCAGTTTGAACCATGTGATGGTTGTGAAATGAATTTGAGAGATGGCTTCAACTGCATGCTTCAGTAAAAACATGGTTAATTGTTTCTTTTCAAAATGTTTTCCATTGGACTACATAAATATTAAAGTTCAATTATAGCAATTCTACCAACATTCAGGTATCTGTGGTATTATGTTTAATGACACTCAAAGTAGTTTATGTGATAATATAATAATTAACAATCTCTTGCTCTGTTGAACTTTCTGCTTGATTAACATTTAGCCAGGAATGGGGAGGAGACCAGGAAGATGGTTTTCCATTTATATCTTGCAATACAATATTTTCAATATGGATTAGCTCACATTCCTGCTTAGTATGTTGAGTAGACTGACCTAATTGTATCTTTCTTTGATAATTCATGAAATTGATAATGCAATTCTCATTTTAACTGCATATACTGCAATTTAGTATATATTGGAATTTTCTGATTCTGGAGTTGGTGTTATGTTCCTTTAAATTTTTTTTTTTCTGGTCTTCTCTTCAGCTCCTTAAATCCTTATTAGAAAGTTGAGACTAAAGTGCTTCCCACCTGGAAGGTAATTCTCCATTCCCTGAGAAGACCAGATAGAAATGAGAAGCAAAACACACAGAAGTGGATGATTTTGTGGAAAGGCTCATCTTTTCATTTGGTTCATCATTCTGTATTTTCTTCTTCTCCTCAATTCTCCTCCTCTTCCTCCTCCTCCTCCTTCTTTTTCTTCTTCCTTTGTCATAGTAATACAATTTCAGTGGCCAAGAAGTAGTAAGTGGTACTACATGGTAGTAAATACTTATTTGACTATTTAGAATTGTTTCTGCTCATAACACTTTGGGATCTTGGTTGTAGCTACTTGTGGAAGACTGAGTCTCTCTTTTATAAGTAACCTCAAGGCATATTAAATATATACCACTTTTAATATTTTTAATTTATGCCATTTTCATAAAAGCCAAATACAGAAGACAATGCCAAATTATTGTGAGTTCCAGTCATTGATATTAGGCTAATAACTGGTTGTTACTATAAAGGCTATGTACTGACCTCTTGGCATTTCTATTCCTCTGAAGTTTGTATATATTCTTTTGTTGCTCATCTTGAAATCCCCAGAGAGGATAAAAATCATTTACAGACTTCCATATTGGAGGTAATTTCCATTGTGAGTGTGGGGAAGAGAGGGCAAAATGCATGCATACCACACTCAAAAGGCAATGCATATTATTCTCATCTTAGGTTTTATCTCCATAAATGTAGTTTATGAAGTAATAAGTAATTTCATATACCAGCACTCAAGTACTCGCCAATGTGTAGCACACTTTTCATAGCTATGAAATTTGAGAGTTAAAACCCGCTATCGTCCACTTTAAATATATTTGAAATGCGATAGTGTCCTAGTGGGCAATTTATAACATTTGGTGTTATTGAGAAGAGCTGTAACCATTTTGTTTTTTTAAAAAACCTAAAAGTGTTGTTGGCACTCACATTGGGGTGAGTAACCAGAAGGATGGGCTCATGGAATACTGTTCTGTGCTTTCTTCTGCCAGAGTCCATTACTTAAATTCCATTAGAGGCCAGGGATGTATTGGGCTGTGAATAACTTAAACTTATACTTAGTAGGCACTCCGTAGAGTATTCTGGATTGATTAGAATGCCACTCTTGTTCCAAGTCATTAGAGGTATTAGTTAGCATATGTAACCAAAACATCTTAATAAAAATTCTTTTTCAGCGTTTGTTTTTCTTATTAATGTTAGTATTCTGATAGAAAAAAATTGTAGGGCAACTTTGCCCCAAGACAATCAACTTCACCCTAAAATGATCAACTTAACTCAGATAGTCAGCTTTCATGAGTATCCAGTGCCTCCTTAAGGAGGGGGATGAGCACATAGAAATAGCAACAAGCTACCTGGTGACCTCACAAATGTGCTTAAAAAGACCCAAAGCTGTTGTATGAAATTAGTCTGTGACTGACCCCATGCTCTCTCGCTCGCTTGCTCTCTCTCTCTCTCGCTCTCTCTCTCTCTCTCAACCTTCCCTCCCAAGTCACCATCATTGCATCAAACACACAGCACAGTCTGTTTCATCCTTTTCTCCTCATCCACTTGACATCCTCTGGGAAAATTTGCTTGTAATATGTGACTCACATAGAGCTGCATGAAGAACAAGTCGAGGAGATCACAAAGAAAATGCAGGCACAGTGTGGTTTGTCCTGGGAAAAGGCATTGGCACTATTCCTACTTGAATAAGTTCCCCCTAAACTGTAATTAAAATTTAACAGATTCACAGAAATCAATGCTTTTATAGGTCACAACATTTCTAGCCAAAATATTACTAAAGCAGCCATTTGAAAATTAGATGGGATTTCACAAATCTAAACTCAAATTTCAAAACTGAGTAAAACTTAACTGCCTTCCCAATTCAGGGGAGGAAATCAGTAATGCAATTGTATCTCCTTATAATTTGGTGAGGAACTTTTATAATAAGTATTTAATTAAAGTATACACCACTTAGATTCGAAATGCTCATTAATTCATTCCTCACATCTAAGTTTCTCAACTGAATTCTCATTCTCTAATCACTACATTTAAAGGTTACTCAAAACCTGATAAATTTTTTTTATAATAATTTAAAAAGCTAATTGGCTACTCCAGACTATCCTAGAAAAAAATATGCAAAGACCATATAGCATATGGTTCTTATTTCCAGGTGGAAAAAAGATTGAAAAACAAACACATGTATATTTGTTTCTCTAAGCCAGTGGTTCTCAACCTTGGCTGCACATTAGAATCACCTGGGAATCTTTTTAAAATCCTGATTTCTGGACCTCATCCTCCGGAAATCCTGTTTCTTTGTTACTAATGTTGTGGCCCCACCCCATAACAAAGAAACAGAATTTCCAGAGGATGAAGCCTAGAAATCAGGATTTTAAAAAGATTCCCAGGTGATTCTAATGTGCAGCCAAGGTTGAGAACCACTGCTCTAAGCCAAGTGAAGAGGAAAGTTACCCAGATAATTACAGCCATCATGTACTTTCTGCTTACTTATCCCTGTTGAAGCCTGTTACTGGAATGATTACCTTCCTCCATGGTGTAGGAATTGCTTATAACACAAAGAAATTTAAAGAAGATGGCAATATTCCATTTCTCATCTTAAAATAAACAACAATAATACAACCAAAAAACAAATCCAAGTAAACAAAATGTCATCACTGCATGACACAGTTTGTTAAGGTCTAAGTCTTGAAACTTCTATTCCTGAATTCAGACCATTATCTCATATCCCAGGGTGTCTGTAACATTAAGTACATAAAATCAATGGACAAAAACTAGGTTAAGGAAAAAGTACTTTACAACTGGTTACTTTAGATTCCCCAAAGGAACAATAGCAATTTTAAATAAAATCAGAAATATATTTTATCCAAATATTACCTCAACATTTGTACTATTTTATTTTTTCACATAGTTCTGTGAATAGTGTGATCAGTTAACTTCAATGTAGCACTTATTGAAACAGTAAAGAAAGGGTTTTGAAGATATTAATATTAAAATTACTCCCCAAATTATAGTTTTGAATAACACACAATTATTGTTTAAAAATCCTTAGAGAAGATATCAGAGGAAGAAAAAAATATTAAACTAACAAGTAATGAAAATATGTAATTTTGGGCTTATGGTTCTATAGCAGGCACAATATGAAATTGAGAGCAAAGTGAAGATTGGTTTCAGAAAAATATAAAGTAGCAGTACTCCTTTCTTTGCTCTGATCAGAAAGACAGTGAAGGACATGGGTATTTCAAACCACCAAGAAAAGAAAGTACTGCCCAATTATTCAAAAATGCATCATTAACCCACAGTCCAGTCAACTTCTGTTTTCTCCTCACATGTCCCTAGTTCCTTTCAAGCTGCTGCCCCAGCAATGGAGCTCAGAGGGAGTGAGTTTGAATAAGTCCATGTGCAGGCCCTTTAAAAGGAACTGCCTGGGATTCCTCCATGAGCTAGATTTCAGGCAGTTCTGCATGATGGTTGTTCTGTAGTTTAGTTGTAATTTTGATGTGGTTGTGGGAGGATGCAAGTACTGCATTTACCTACACTGCTATTTTGACCTTAAGTGGAACAGGTATTTGCACAAAATACATTTAAATCATACTCATTTCAGCCTTGAAACACTATTTTCATTCAACTGTTTTGGAAAAAGAAAATTTGGTGAAATGAATGATGCACATGTCTCAAACAAAGCTTCATTCATTCATTCATTCATTCATCATTTATCCATTCATCTCATTCCACAAACATTTAGTGACTTCCTCCCATGAGTTAGGCATTGCTCTAGGTGTTGTGTATAGAGCAATGGACAAGGCAGATAAGATGGCTATCAGGTTTTACATCATAAAAGTGTAAGATGAAATAATGTGCAGTGATGAGTAATTGGTTATAATTGAAATTAATTTAATTCAAAGACTGGTGGGGTACTATAGATTGAATAATTAATACAGATGTATTTTGGAGATGTTGTGTTTTTTTCAAGTTGAGACTCAGAACAAGAAAGAATCAGTCATATGAAGAAGGAAAGGGGAAAGCATTTCTCTTCTTCCTCCTCCTAATTTTTCTCTTCTTTGTAAATGGAGTAGGTTTTTCAAAGCTTTAAAGTGAAAGTTAGTTTAGTACGTGTAATTGTGACACAGATAGCTCAGATGGGTAGAGGTTAATGAGCAAGCAGGGAAGGATTAGAGATGAGGTCTTCATGATAGAGCGGATCAGATAGGGTGCCAGCATAGGAAGGAGAGAAGTCAATTGCAAAGTTACTGTATAGTCAGGTGAGATAATGGTAGTTTGAACTGCTGTGATTATAATGGAGATGGAGAAAAATGAATGCCTAGATAAAACCTTGAAATTAGGGTCATTAGGACCTTCAATAAGCCTGCTATTTTTATGCATTTATGTATTTTTTGAAAAGAAATTTTATTAGGAACTGAGTGCATGGTGATGACATTCACTGAAATGAGAACGGTGGCAGAAGATTTGGATGAAATAATTGTTCTGTTTTAGACAATAAAATGTGTAACGCTTGGTAGAAATTCAAGTTTGGATGCAAGGTATGTGGATGAATATCTGGTCTGGAGTGAAAGGTAGAAATAAATTACATAAAATTGCATGAGAAGAATGTAACGATTGACAAGGGGAGGGGTGTAAGAATAGTCTTGGAGGGCTCCAACATTTAAAAGTTAAACTGGACAGCAGGAAGAAGTGAAGGTAATTGAGAAAGAGTGGCCAGTGGCTAAGAGGAAAATAAGACAGTTTTGTGCTATAAAAATGAGGATAAGAAAGTTTTGGAAGTTGAAATATAATGAATTATATTTATTTTAGGGTAACATTTATGAGCCCATATTTTATTAACTTTCTTCCCCCCACTTTTACTTGTATGCACCGCTACCATTTTTTAACTCATGCCAATATTTCCATGGTGTGTCAGCAGTGCACAAAGAAGCTGCCTTTACCAGAGTATTTGGGATAATAGTTCCCCTCAAGTGTGCACATGAACAGCACAAAAAAGAAAGGCCGGCTTCTCTGTTCGTGACTGCCACGCCACGTGAACACTAGCATGAGTTAAATGGTGGGGGTGCACCCAGGTGGAGGGGAGATTTTCCAACCCACACACAGTTAAGGTGAAACATTACACAAGTTCAATCTTGAGTCCTAAAGAGTTTCTTTGCACTCTGCTTTCCACCTTTCATGTTTCTCTTGATTTATAAAAATGAGAATTGAATGAAACAAGACTAAGCTATGTCACTTAGCTGAGTAGTCAGGCATGGCATCGGTGGCCAGGAGCTCCACTGTCTTGCCTGCACTGTGTCATATTTGGTTAAGTGTTCAATGAAGCAGACCTTTATTATTGATTTCATCTGGTTGCTAGTATGGAGATATGGAAATGAAGTTAACCTGTCTGCAGTCTGTGGAGTAACTACTAGAACCCTGGTTATGTATAGAATCCCTTACTGCATGGTACTCATCTGTGAAGACTGAGAAATATCAAGTTTCTTCCTTCAAAAAGTGTAACCATTATCCGAGCTTCAACAATCAGTGATTTCCTTTTTATATTTCTAATGCAGATCTTTTTAATGTCTCTTAGCACTTGTTACCAGAGTATATTCACACTGTGAAAATTCATCAAGCGTAATGTATAACTATATATTTTTCACTTTTAAAAGATGTATTACATTCCGTAAAAAGTTTACATTTTTTCCAAAGTCTAGTAGTTTGGAGCAGTGGTTCCCAATAATAGAAATACTACCTCTAGAGAGAATTTTAGAAAATTGAAGTGCTCTTTGGTGCACAATATTATAAAGGGTTTCTGCACTTACTGAATGAGGGATGCCAGGCACTGTGCATTCTCAATTGCGCGGTGGAACATTGCTTTCTAATTACTAAGTCTAGAGACCAAATTAGTTTTCCAGTAAATCGAAAGAATTTTCTATGCACTTTTAAAATACATTCAATTTTCCAGAAATGCAACTACAGTGTAAATGGAGAAATTACATAGTTTCTTTCATTCGTTCAGAACTTTACTTAATGTTTATCTGTCTTTTCAGAAAATCATGTCACTCATGGCAACACCGCTAGTAGGACTACTAGAAATATGACTAAGTTGTATCTTGGCCTCCCCTGCGTGTGCAGTTTACACAGTCATGGTGAGTAGCGGCTCTTGAGTATTACTATAGAGAAATGCATATACATTATTAAAATTAATTTTGTATAGTTTTCTCTTATTCAACATAAGGCATTGCACTGATTTGGGAGGGGGAGTGTAGGTTATATTACCCATGGCTTTGTTTCAAACAGTGAAATAGAATATTTGTTTAAAATAGTGCTTGCCGCCGAAACCGGTTTGGCTCAGTGGATAGAGCGTCAGCCTGCGGACTGACGGGTCCCAGGTTCTATTCCGGTCAAGGGCATGTACCTGGGTTGTGGGCACATCCCCAGTAGGAGATGTGCAGGAGGCCGCTGATCGATGTTTCTCTCTCATCGATGTTTCTTACTCTCTATCTCTCTCCCTTCCTCTCTGTAAAAAATCAATAAAATATATTAAAAATAAAATAGAATAAAATAGTGCTTGCCCACTGGGGCTGGCTGCTTTATCTTCACCAAGACATTGAGTATTCATTTACCTGTAAGTCTTCTTTTTGTAGTCGGGCACCTCCAAAACATTAGAACCTAAAGGCAGATTCTCTCACTATTTTAACCTCTGATTTCCCAATTGAAAGCGATTGGAAAGTAAGAAAAAGTTTATTATGTGGCTGCAGAAGTGATTCTATTTATTTGGGTGTGTAACCACATCAAGTACTTTTGAAGAATAGAATGAAAGCCAATATTTCAATACACCCTCACTAGAAAGCATATATAGTCATAGTTTCAACTTTAGACCTGAAATTCAGCATAACTATTTATATCAATTTGGCTGCTCAGAAGCTGCTTGCTTCCCAGCTAAATTTCATGAAGTCGATAAACTGTTGAATTCATTATTTAGCAGATTTTAAAACTTTACAAGTATTAGCTTAATTTATCTCAACAACTTCTTTATTATCCCCAATACACATAAAAAGACCCTGAGGAACAGGTTAACTTCCTTATGGTCAGTGATATCCAGCAAGTAGCAAAGCCTGGATTGAACATAAATCCAGGCACTCTGAGCCTAGAGGCTCTGGACTTGACTAAGATACATTGCCTTCTACAATTGCCATGTAGCAAATGAGAAATAATTTTGCACTAGAAAGACTAATGAGCAAACAGAATTAAGCCATATTGTTATTGTTTCTAAATAATGGGATTATTAACTTTCCACTTAAATTAAATAAAAATTCAAATAAAGATTAATTTAATTTTTTTCAATAAATAGGAAATTATATAAAAGTTGCAAGAGAGAGAGAGAGAGGGAGAGAGAGAGAGAGGACAAATTTAGGGTAAAAAGCCGAGTAAAAATGTGAGGAGAGCAATGATTGATGAAAAAGAAATCTGAGCATTTCTTGTCCACCTGGTCCTGGCAGATTTCCAGTATTTGACATTATTTGCTTTTCTCATCCAAAGATTTGTTTAAAATGGCATCTTTTCTGGAGCTAGCTCATACAGAACCACCCCTGCCCAATTCTCAGGATTCTTTACCCTAGGAAAGCTGAAACTATCATGATTTTCTTCTTTTCCAGACAGACACACTTTTTTTAAAATTACATATGGACATACATTCTCTTTCTGTGCTATTCTCCACTTGACTCCATAAGTCAGTTAGAGCTTTATTCACAGAGCTTCTATTTTTCTTTCTTTTTTTAAAAATAGATTTTTATTGCTTTCAGAGAGGAAGGGAGAGGGAAAAAGAGATAGAAACATTGATGAGAGAAAATCCTTATCAGCTGCCTCCTGCACGCCCCCTACTGGAGATTGAGCCTGAAACCCAGGCATGTGTGCCCTGTCCAAGAATTGAACTATGACCTCCTGGTTCAAAAGTTGATGCTTAATCACTGAGCCATGCCAGCCAGGCTCAAAGCTTCTATTTTCTAGATATACATGTAATATTTTAATTATTGATGTGATTAGAACATTATGTAAACATTTAAAAAATGAATCATGATCTGTGTATTGGTAGCTGTTTCTGGGTAGAAATTATTTTTGGAGCATTGCTAGGCAAAATGAGCTACTTTCTGAGATCAATTAATTCTATTTAACATGAGATGATTCTGGTGAAGCAGCAATGATGGACGGTGAATAATATAAGTTCCACCAGATGGAAACAGTCTATTATTTTTGTTGTTGTTGATCTTACAGTTCCTTCTAAGTTTTCTTTGTTTTTATTTTTTAAATTTTTGTCAAATTTTGAGCATTTTCTTATCCTTTGTTGATTTCCAAATATAATCATTTGGTCAATATTTACATTTTTATGTCATTTTCCTGTCTCTCTACTATATATAATGATCTCTTTTGAACGTGATGATCATATAGTTTTGTTTGAGATCTCTGAGTGCTTAGAATTTGGGATCTGTCTCATTTTTTTCTAATATTGTTATAGTATTCATGTTTCTTGTTTATTTTCTATTCAACAATACTTCTTTGACTTTTTTTTTAAAACTAAGCAAGGTTATCATTAGTCTTTGACTTGAATAGTCACATGTCCTACCTGTGAAGAGATTATGAAGTAATATATTTTCCACTCTCTTAAAATAATATGTTCTGATGGTTAAATTCAAATAAAAGTTGACCTTAAAGAAATTGATCTCTGGGGTGTAAATGTCTGTCTATATGTGGATTAGAGGGAGAACTGAGCATTTGAGTGTGAAATGCTCCAAAGCATATTGATGGAATTTCTTTATGGAGAATATACATTTTTTTCAGTGCATAATCACTTAGTATCCTCCTAACTGAGTCCTAATTTATCAGTTGGAAAAAAAGTTGCAATACGATTTTCAACTAAAATTCATACAAATGGAGAGAAAAGATACAGCACATAGAAACCAGAAGCTACAGGTATTAATGGAGTATAATAATGAATAATCATAAATATGAATTGAAAGATGCCCACTGGTCCTAATTAATTTTATTTGATAATAGTCAACAATATTTTAAAAAATATTCTATACTTTTAGGCTTAAAGGTATGTTGCAACTGGAATTATTTGTCAAATATTTTCCTACCTGGAGGAAAATACTCTGTTTATCTTAATAGCTTTAAATTTGTTCTTGTATGAAAAAATGTATTCAGTGTTTGTGAAATCATAATGTCACATCAATTTCAATGCAAAGACCCTACGCTCTCACTCTGCCTTATGATTCTAGTTGCACTCGAAAGAGAACACATAATATTTACAATTCCTTAAGAAGAATGCCACTCTCTTATAGATTAGTTCATCCTAGTATCAATCTAATTAAACTCTTTGTTTTCAATCCATCAAATCAATTTAATTTTGTTGAAAGCATTAATATAAGTATGTAGTTTTACATGTATTTTCATAGTCTAAAATATATGCACATATGTCAAACACAAGTACAGGTTTTATAGCCTTCTCATTTTAATTTAACATAGCATAAAAATGGCCATTTTAATAAATATCCTTTAGATCATGCTTTTAAAAATCATTTTATAATTTTCAAATGAAAAATTATGGATAACATCTAAAATTGAGTTCTCCAGTACCTTACTGCTGATTATTTATATTATTTCTAATACCTTATATTTATAAATAATATTGCAGTTATCATTTGTGTATTGATCTTAACACAAAGTCTAGCTTTCTTCCTTAGAAATGGCTTAGAGATTGTGCTGGCTATTCTGTTTCTCTTGAGCGCCTCCTAAAGTCCATCAGCTGTCCTTCCCTGTTACGCCTGGTGCCCAGGGAGAGTCACCTTCTTAAGAGTCAAGAGGGACTCTGGTTTTTCCATTGGTTTTGTCCAGTTGGTGGCACTGTCAATGGCAGATTAGCTGGTGCAACAAGAGAGAAGTTGGGTGTTTTTTCCACATTACCCCCATCTCCTAGTTACTGGGCTCAGGTCTGACAGTGACTAAGTTCTGTGGTTTAATCTCCTCCTCTTTTCTTCACCCTTGGGTCTCATCAGTACCTGGCTTACCCCTTTCGTGGCAGAGGTGGCAATAGCTTCCCCATGTCACTAGCCTCTAAACGCTTTGCCATGCTCTGGTTCCCTTACCCCTGGCCACACCTCCGTAAATAGCACAGTCATTAATCTTTCTTAATTGGGTGAGACATCTATTTTCTGCCTGAACTTGATAAAATTCTCAAAGTGATATAACAACAATTCTTTAAGCATCTGATATATATTGTCACTTCATTTTCTCACAATTCAAATGCACCACTTGTAATGTATAAGAATTCAAATATCTCTAATTTTCTAACCCTGGATATTATTTTTTATTATTAAATTTATTGGGGGGGGGTAACAGTGGTTAATAAAATTATATAGGTTTCAAGTGTACAATTCTATAATACATCATCTGTATATTGTATTGTGTGCCCACCACCCAAAGGCAGGTGTCCTTCTGTCACCATATATTTGACCCCCTTTACCCACTATTCCCCTTTCTCTCTGGCAATCACCATACTTTCATATGTGTCTATATGAGTTTTTGTTTATCTTATTTATTCAGTTGTTGATTTTAGTTTTATGTCCCACATATGAGTGAAATCATATGGTTCTTGACTTTTCCCATCTGACTTATTTCACTTAGCATGATAGTCTCAAGATCCTAGATGTTATTTTTAATTATTGTCTACACGATAGACAAAATCAAACATAGTATACACCATCTATTTCTTACAAGGAGAATAAATGTTAAGAGAGACAGAACTTTACAGATCAAATTATTACACAGTAAAGTGTCAAAAAAACATTAGCTGTGAAGCAGTGCTTAAATTTCAGCTCAAGTACAAACTAGCTATGTGGATTGAGGCAAGACTTCTTTTTTTTTTCTTAAATATCTTTAAGCCTTTTTTTTTAAAAAAAAAAATCATATGTGAGATAAAGATAGTAATAGTGTTTAAAGTAAAGTGATTGGACTAGGCCTCTCTGGTCCCTCCTAACTTGAAGCCTGTGATCTTACTAGTATATCCCCAGCAGTTGACAGGATGGAAAGAAACCATGCATAGTTTGATAATGCATGACTAATAAAGCAAACGCCACTCCATGTGTTGAGTTACTGAGGCACTTGTGTGGCAATTTTTTCATTTTATTTTCTCCAAAGACTGATAACTATTATGATGTATGTTATTTCTTTAGTAATATACTTCACCAGAGCGGTATTTCTACAATGCCCAATGAAGTCGTCTTATCAGTTTACTATGTTAAAAGTCAAATTCTATTAAGCAAAAGCAGGCATGCTAATAAGAGAAATAGAATCCAGCATCCCTATCAATTCACATTTACTTATTTATGGCTTTTCCTGAACTCCTGTGTTAGCAAATTTCATGTTGTTATCTTTATGTTATCCAGACACAGCTAGAAATGCTCTGAAATTTAATATCTCACTTAATATAATGCCATAGATCACATTATTTCTCTTAGCAGAAGGAACTTCATAGTTTAAAAAGACTAGGGGTCTTGAATCACTTAGAGGAAATGGAATATTTCTTGGAAGATGAGAAACATGAAACTCAGAAGTAGCTCATTTGTCCTGGAGGTAATGGTGTGAGAGGAAGGTAATGCCAGGGCCTGTGAGAGGTTCAATGAAGTGGAAAAGGTGGATAGAAAGCTTACAATATTTTCTGCAAATGTGTAAAATTTTGTAATATAAGGACTAAGGCTGGGAAGAACATATAGTGTGTGATGCACTTTGCAGATGGATCTGGTGTTATTGACTCACCTTCAACAGGTCTTGTGCTTTGAGTCGTTGGGGTGATGGATATGCCCTGCTTACTCTGCCCGTCATCCATGAGCAGAGCATGGGCTTGTGGAACACCTGTGTAGGGTGAGGAGGGCAGCTGAAAGCTGTTGAACGGAACGGAACTAACAGGCTTCTGCACAAATTAAACTTGTAAGTGGAATGCCACCAGGGCTCTGCTGAAATGCTGAGCAAACCAGAGGTGTGGGGAGGAAGAGAAAGAGCAATCCGGGAGATGATGGGGAGAGATGAACAAATACTTGAGTGGATGCAGAACTCACTAATGATATTTCTGTGCATTGTTTGCAAGAAAAAACAATGGACAGAAATAAAACATTTTTCAAATGGGCATATAGGCTTCTATGTTTATAGTAAGCATATAGTTTTAAGTATTTTTGTCTAACACTTAACAGAATCTGTCATTGAAGCAAACTATCAATGAAACAGCAATCACAGAAGCCCTCCTCCACCCCACCCTCAGCAAAAAAGAAAGTATAAGGGCTCTTCCATAGAAGCCCCAGGCAAGTGGAAGAGGAGGGCGCCTGGAAGGCACTGTGCTGGGTGGCAGCCGGCCAGCTTGGCCAGAATTGGCTGGAGATCCATGACCCTTTGGCTCTCATGGGAGGGTGTAGAGTTCTGTCAGCTCATCCAATCGGATAATTAGCAAGAGATATTATGTCCCTGCTCCATCTGCTTGCATTTTTGCTAATAATTGGAACACTGACTCATGCTCCCGAGTCCTTCAGCTCTGCCACCACAACAGCACATCCCTGGGGAAAGGCCAGGGACTGAGACCACCAGACACCCTCATCTCCTCCTGCGTGAGAGGCGACCACCACCATGCAGAGGAACAGCAGGGCTTGGTGATCATGGAGTTTAATGAGTCCACAGTGGCAGAGAGCAGAGTGCACTCTGAAAATCCACAGCTTACACCCTTAACCAGACAGCTGTCTTGCAAATGCAGGGCTTAATAACCACGCGGCTTACAAAAAGGGACAGTGGAAAACCATTTACCCAAGCAGAGATCAAGACATTGTCTTATCATGGCGGGTTGGAAGTATGTATGCTGTGTTTTTAAAAATTCTGCAGCAGCCCTCTTATGGAGAGGAGATTATGGGTTTCTCCAGACAGGGTCTGTGTGTCCTCCTTGCCTCTGCATGGTGACCTATGCAGTACGTGTACAGTGGCACACTCTATTAGGTCCAGTTGGCTGGATGATTCAAAGAGCTTCAGCCAGTGAAGAACAGAAGCAGAGACAGCATTTTGAAAGGAGTGTTAAATTATCTTTTCAACCCTAAATCCCTGCTCACATATATGTTTTAATTGAGCTTGTGAGTTGGTTAACATCCACCTAAGCATTCATTCATGCGATGTGTTTTATTGAGCATCTACTGGGTGCCAGTGTTTGTGCTGAGCACTGGACTAGAACTGACTGCATTTGCGTAAGGCAATGACTGCATTTTTGCAGGGTCAAGTGCTCTAATGTATTACCATTACAGATACATTAAAAAATAAGTTAGTAGTAATTAATATTTGCTAGTAGTGTCTATGACATTTAGATTTTATTATTAATAGATTATGAGAGGAAGTGGTTATTTAAAGAAAACTAAAGTCAGTCTACTGATGACACATTTTTTTACTGAAAATTTACTCCACTGAAGATACATGATTTTTTCTTCTTCAAAGGACTAATAAGTGGTAAAACTGGAATTAGAACTTAGGTTTTTAGACATGTTGCCAAATGAACTTTCTACTATTCTTTCTGCTTTCTGTGACATAAGAATGGTGTTACTATATACTTCAAAAAAGAGTGATTTCAGTTTTTAAAAAGGATTCTCTTGAACAATGTTTTCATCTTACAAATAAGATGTAATTGGGGTGCTGGGCACATGAGGTTGTGTGCAGATGATATTTTATTAAATTGTACACTTGAAATCTGTATGGTTTTGTGGACCAATGTCATTCCAGAAAATTCATTTTAAAAGAAAAAATAATAAAAGATGTAATGGGATTTAGAATAGAAAGATCATTATGTTGCCAAGTTGCTCTGTGCCTATAAGAGAAAAAAATTCAAGCACAATCGAATCATTTCAGTGGTGAATCTAAAGAATATGTTTATATACTATTTAATAAACAACCTAATAGGAAAAACATCATTTGCAGATTTGTATTTTATTTGAGTCTCAACCTTTATAAATGTTAAAATGCTACAGAATAAGTGAATTTTCATTATTGGGTAAAGTTAATCAGATAAAGAAACTTAGCTGTTATATATCTTACAAGATATAATCTATTTATTGATCAAGTCATCTGGACTTTTTTCCTGAATATTCTTTTTTTTTAATAAAGTTGACACCTAATTGAGATAATATCTGTCATTTTAAAATAAATTAGGTCAGTATTTTGGTTTGAGTGGTAAATAGAAGTTAAGCAACAAAGTTGGGTTTGATTTTCAAACTGATGTTTTTACAAAGACCAAAGTTTTCAACACTCCATTATGATGAGGATAATGAAGTTTAAAAAGTCCAAGAAACTGGCCAATATCACAATGCTAGGCCTGAGCTGGGCTTGTAGACGTATGTTAGAGTTTCAGCCACTGAAAATCCTGGTTCTCGTTTGACAATCAGCGACCTGAAGAAAAAAAGTCTAGAAGTGTAGCATATGCTGATTTGCATGGTACACAACTACCATGGCTAATTTCAAGACAGCAACATGACGTCACTGAATGAGGAATTGCAAATAGTACGCAGCAGCTCACCTTTTGACATTAGTTCTTAAGCCTGAATTCATATTCATACTTTCTTTATCTATACTAAAAATACAGGTAAAATAGATGTAGATAACTTGGAGAGCATAGAGAACAGTAAAACATATTAAAACACATTAAAATTGATACATATTTATTGACCTTGTTTCCAATACAATTTATTTAATTATACGTTTTTATAATTTAATGTTAATAATGGCTTTATTTAACAACTGGCTCACTGAATTCCTAGATATTTATCAATTGTTCAGTTGGCTCTTACAAGCTGGTACGAGCCCTCTTTATCATATTCCTGCATCACCAAAAGGACTTGTAAAAGTTTGTGCTGCTGATCCATCTTGGTTTTTTAAAAATGTTTTCAGGTCTTCTTTCTATTTTTTTTTTGTGTGTGGTCTGTTTGTATATGAGTGCACATGCATGTGTGTGTGTGTGTGTGATAATAACATGTCTAAAATTATTCAATATCTATATCAAATATGGTACAAGGCCCTCGCCAAGTGGTTAAGTTGGTTGGAGCATTGTTCAGTACCCCAAAAGGCTGCGGGTTTGATTCCTGGTCAGGGCACATACCTAGGTTGCTGGATTGATCTTGTGAGCATGTGTGGAAGGCAGCCAATCAATGTTTCTCTCTCACATTGATGTTTGTCTTGTCTCCCTCTCTCTTTCTCTCCTTCTCACTGAATATATCCTTGGCTAAGGATTAAAAAAAAAAATCCTGGTACAACTAATGCCATAAGCTCCAAGATTACAATGTTTAAATTGCACATCAGTGCATAAAGTTTCTGGAAAATAGTCATTTTTCTTAACAGTTTTATATATATATATATATATATATATATGAAACCTTTCCATGCTCTTTCCTCCTGGCTCTCTGGAGATTTCCTACCCTGTTTAATCCAGATAAACATTTTCTATGATTCAACCCTTAATTTTTCATGTGAAAAACTTTTGTCAATTAAATATAATGCTTATACCACAGAATGATTACCACTCAAACATGCACAAGAGAGCTTGACTATGTTAACAGTAAATCTGTAACCATATTGTCATTGTAATAGCTACATATTAATGCCACTTCATTTTATGAACTACATTACTTTTCCAGATTCTATTTTGTTGTGACCATATTGTGCTGTTTGAAAACATGTATCATATAGGTTGATGTTTGATTTATGTGCTTAAAAATTCATATGAGGTAAGCTGACAATAGTGTTAGGAATTGGATACAAATATCTAGTACCAAAGCAGATCAGAAACTTAGAGTGACGGAGAAAGATCCTTAGAAGGATGAATTATAGCAAAAAATATTTTGGCCTTTTATTAAACCTATTAATAAAGTGACAAAATATGGATACATAGAAAGGACATTTATGCAAGTATGTAGAGATATTGCTAACATGCTTTTCAATACTTTTAGGTAACTCACTCTCCGCACAGTACAAGGTAGTTGAGGGTTCACTAAAGAACTGTAGGTAAATGTATATCAAAGACATGCTGGTGTTATAAGGGCAAAACAGAGAAGACTTAGTCATCAGATATAAAGTTATTGAATAGATGAGTATATCAAGCATTCTTGAAACTCTGGTAGCAGACATAATAAACCTTTAAAATCCTTTATATTCCTTCAACTGTAATTTCATCGTATTGGTATTGGGATGATGATTACTAGCTGGGGAGGTGGTTCTGATGTGTCAGGTGATAAAATGAAACTTCATAGCTATGCCTAGCATTTCTTAAAAGCAAATTGGCAGCTCTCCTGGGATCAGAAAGGTGTTCAGAAAGCCCGGAGATCCTAAAGTTGCTCCAACATTAAAAATTTATTTATCTGGCCTTTCAAGAGAGCCATGATAAAGAGGTAAAATAGTGAGAAGAGGAGAGGAAAAGAAAAAAAATAAGACTTCATTATTACTGTCAACTAATAGCGGAGTGGAATTTTCCAAACCAAGACAATTGGATGAAAGAGTGTATAACCCCAAGTGAGATGCTGCATAGAAACCCAATGAGTGGTCCACCATGGACAATGCATTTTAAGTGGTCCCAACAATAGGCAATGGTCATAAAAAGAAGGAAGATGGATTAGCTGCACAAACTTTTACTGAGCATATCCTCTTTACCAAGCATCATTAGTTTGAGAGATTATATTGATTTGTTTACAAAAGTTTTCTTTTCACATCTCCTAACCTATTTGGATTATAAAAATAACATGTTAGAAACTTCTTGACCATAGTATCAAGTCACACATACATTGCACACTTTCGTTTTATATTATGAAATGTAATAGGCGATTTAAGAACAGATAAAAAAATAAAGAGGAAAATTACCATGAATAGCCACTAGGTGGCGAGTGTGCTATATAGTGTCCAGATCACCTAGTTAAGGTGGAGCTGTCTCATCTTGTACATCAAGGGATGATATCAGATTATTTTGTGGCCAAACAAACGTCTCATGGAAATTTTAGAAGCCAGATAAGAGTTTCCAGTTATTAGAGAGTAACTCACTTTGTGAATTATACTTATTAGTTTCCACGTGTTTTAATACCACTCATCACTGCTACATTGCTTTTCATTTTATACAATTGAAATCTGGGGTTGAGAGCTCCTTCCTGGGCTACAGTTTCTTTCCTGTAATTTTCCTATGTATTAAGCACTATTAATCAACTAAGTAGACCCGAGAGCCTCTTCTTTTGGCACTTTACAAGTCTTTGTTCTCTCTTTAGAGTCCTCTTATGTGAAGTGCCGCATTTTAAGCACTACACACAGGGAGGATTAGTAATTGCAGGGTTGGAGATAAGATCAGTTGAGATGGGCAAGTGCCTAGCCAGCTACTCTACAATGAGTCTTCTCACTTAGCAGATCTCTCACTTATTAACCGTTGTTGTTGTTGTTGTTGTTTTTTTGGGGGGGGGCGTTAATTTACATTAATTTGATGACCAATTAGGTAAAATTTAATAGTGATCTTTAGATTTTCTAAAGTGCATTTTCTTTTCAATTTGAGTTACTTAACAAGAAGCATTTTCTCCCATTATACAGTGAACTCTAATCATTAATCTTGTATCCTTTATTTTTCTTTACCTCTTTGATTGATTTTTAATTAAAGAATAATTACAGAACTAACATAATTTTATGTAGTACGATAAAATAATTTTTCCAATGTTGTCAATTATAATAGCAATCATGGATTAAATTGTTCACATCTCCCTTTTTAAAGGGCATATAATTTTGCATATTGTGATTTCTAATTACTTTAGTCTGTGCAGAGCATTATATAGAAAAATTAGAACATAAAGATGATCATTTGGAAAATCAAGGTACAAAAATAGTCACAATTTTATCTAAGTTAATCATAAAGCTAAAATTATGTGCACATACATTCCATAAAAAATGAATTGACATAAAACAAGCTTTTAGTTTTAAATCAGTTTCCATAAGAAAGAAAAACAAAACAAAACAGTTCTTCCTTGTAGCTCTGACTGACCTGCCTTTCCTCCTTTGACAACAGCTTCACTTTTACAAGGATCTTGATGAACTCTGTCAATTAGAAAGTAATGTGATAATCCACATTAACTTATTAGTAACTCATAAACACATATTTTTTCACAAGATAATTTACTTCAGAATAACGAAATACCTTAGTTCGAAGAAGGATTGTACAGTGATGGTGTCTCAGGCAAAAATCAGGGTTGGCATGCCAGCCAGTCAAGACACATGCTCTTCTAGATGCCCTCCAAGGTAGGGGGCTTAGACCAGCAGGGGGCGGGGGCAGAGAGAGAGAAAGTTGGCCAGTTAAAATCTTAGGCCCATCACTTATCAGCTGAGTGGTTTTGCACAAGATCTTTAATCTCTCTGAACCTCTATTTCCCACTCAATTAACAGACAGGTGGTAGAAGAAGAGATAATCATACCTAATACATAGGATTAACAGTGTTTCAAATGAGGTAGTACATGCATTTTATACATTGCTTGGTACAAAGTAAGTTCTTAATCCATAGCTGCATTATGTTTGCTACTGTGATGGAAAATGGATCAGATAAATTTCTAAGAGACAGGTTCATCACCATTGTGATTTAAGTTTACACAAATGTTCAAGGAGCATACATTGAAAATACTTTTAAACTCTCTTTTATTTTTTTTTTTTGGTGGCACATGTAATTTTACTTGTTTGTTGTTTTTCACTTTACTAAAATTTAATTTTATTTATATTTAAATTTCAGTTTACTAGTACATTCCATATTATTCTGTATTAGATTCAGGTGTATAGTGGTTAGACAATCATGTACTTTACAAAGGGGTCCCAATAATGTTTCAGGTTCCCACCTGGCCCCATACATAGTTATCACTATGATATTATTGACAATATTCCCTATGCTATACTTTACATCCCTGTGACTATTTTGTAACTACCAATTTATAGTTACAAATTTAATCCCTTTACATTTTTCACTCATAGATACAGAGAAAAGACTGGTGGTTGTCAGAGGAGAGGGAGGTGGGGGGCTGGGTAAAATTATATTTTTAAAAATCATTTATGCTATCAGGTACATAATTTGTAATTTTTTAAATTTCAAATGAGCAAAAAAGCTTGTTAGCAAACGACTCAATATTTGAAAACATTTCTTGAAAGTCATTTAGACATAGTAATTTCTCAATATTCATAATTATAATAATTTTTCAATATTCTCTCCCACTTTGGACATTTAAGGCTTCTCTAAATATATCAAAAACAATGTGAAGAAAATGTAATTTAAATATTAATTAAATATATTTGAAGACGTATATAATATCCAGCTTAACTTTTCCTTGAGAAAGCCTGGAAAATGTTGTATTGTTATATAATATAAGATGAACTACATTTTTAAAGCTTTTAAATAAATTATAATCAAATAACATCAAATTTATTATTGAAAGCAAATACTATGTTTTATTAATATATATTGTAAACCCGTTGCCATTTTACAAATAAGGATTTTAGAGGTAAAACATACATCTAGAAACATATTAAAGAGACAAACAAAAATTATATTTAGTCACTAAAGGCATCACTAAATTGACTAGGTAAAATAAGTGCAGTAGATAATTATAAATTTTATAATACTTGAGATTTATTCAGATTTTACTTCCCAGGACCTAGAAACTACCTAGTTAATTAATGCTACTGAAAATGAAACAAAATATCATATTTGGTTTTTAAAGTTTTTTCAATGGTAAATTTTCATACTTTATTAATATTTCACTTTTAAAAAGTCACAAATGACAAATTATTATGAACACATGCTTAAAATGCCATTTAAATATTCATAAAATTGAACTTGACTTGTTGAACTTATTATTTTCATTGAATTTTTGCATTGAAAAATTTATAATGGTTACACGAACATCATCCGCTATACATGTTCAGAATTTAAAAACTTGGATTTGTATGTCTGGTCCATTGGCTTCTTTATCTATTTTTTTTAGCTTCTACTTAAACCTTTGCTTATCTCTTTGCTTCTTCCTAGTCATATGAATATCATATGTCATTTGATCTTATGACAAATTTTATGCATCACTATAATCTAAATATATATTCATCTGACCATAGCCACATGTATACCAAATGGAACACTGACATCTATACTAAATGACATTAGCATATATAGAAATGCCCCCAGATATACACAGTCAATACAGTGTGAATTTATATGATTCGTGGACAGTGATTTTTGACTCATCCACAGAGAGAAGTAAAAGCCAGTTTGGAAAGAGAGAAGAGTGAAGGAGAGGCAATGGGTCATGAAAAATATAGATCTATTCCTGTTAGTTCTTGCAATCTTATTATCAGGCTCCTGGCTGACTATATTTCCCTTTCCCTTTGATTCAATATATCCCAACTGTACATTTCTCTATTTTTGCTTCAACTAACTTTAAGTGTGATTCTTAAATATGTATATAAGCAAGAAGTATCCTATATAATAAGAGAGGAATATGCTAATTATCCGTTACACCATAATATCACGACCAATCTACAAGTGGCGGAGAGCTACAGGAGGGCGGGGCAGCGGGCAGAGAGCTACAGGATGGTGGGGCAGTGAGCTATGAGCAGCGGAGAGCTACCAGCGGCGGTGAGCGGGTGGCCAGCTGAGGCAGGCGGCAGCGAGCTACTCATGCTTATATACTGTGGCAATGAAAATACACAGTATTTCTAAAATAAAATTCACTAAGTTCATGATATGTTGAACCCCTTTATTTAATTTTTTAAATTAAATTTATTAGAGTAACATTGATTATATAGGCTTCAAGTGTATATTTCTATGATACTTTATCTGTATACTGCATTGTGTGCCCGGCACCCAAAGTCAGATCTTCTTCAGTCACCATATTTGGCCCCATTTATCCTTTGTCTCCCCCCATCTTCCTTCCTCCTAGTAACCACAATACTGTGGTCTGTGTCTATGAGTTTGTGTTTGTTTTTCTTATTTGCTCACTTGTTGCTTTCAGTTTTATATCCCACATATGAGTGAAATCATATGGTTCTTAACTTTTTCTTCTGACTTATATTACTTAACATGATATTCGCACGATCCATCCAGGTTGTCACAAATGGCAGTATATCATCTTTTCTTATGGATGGGTAGTATTCCATTGTGTATATGTACACACCTTCTTTATCCATTCATCATCAAATGAATGGAACTATATCAAACTAAAAGACTTATGCACAGCAAAAGAAACCACCAACAAAGCAAAAAGGCAACCCACCCATTGGGAGAAGATATTGGACACAACAGCTCTGACAAAGGATTAATGTTCAAAATATATAAAGAACTCATAAAATCAACAGCAAACAAACAAACAATACAACTTAAAAAATGGGCAGAGGACTTGAACAGACACTTCTCCCAAGAAGACATACAAATGGTCAAAGCCATTTAACAATATGACTGAAGTACAAAAAATAAATTTTCTTAGGCATCAAAATTATATAGATACAACTCCTCCTTATTCTCATGTAATTATGTACTACAAAGAAGTACAGTACAAATCATTGGTGAAAGAAATTAATTAGTGAATAATACACAAATCTAAGGAGACTAGTTGTTTCAGTCCATTCTTTGGAATTAAGTATTTCTTTTTTATAAACATGTGTTAGCTTTGATGGAGTTTATATCAGAATATATAAAAATTTATGAAGAGCTGATGCTTAATTTAACTTCTTAAGTGAAAGATGATTTTGCTAATCACATTGAATATTGTTATCATATACAAAATTGTTATAGAAAAAGGATAAAAATTAGACTTAGGATTAAAAATATTTTTACGTGACTCCTAGATAAGAATGATTAATTCATTTTCAGCTAGTGGGTATAGTCAGTAGTTTTGGAATCATTAAAAATAAAAGGTAGCCCTGGCCTGTGTAGCTCAGTTGGTTGAGTGCTGTCCATGCACTGAAAGGTTGCTCGTTTGATTCACCATCAGGACACACGTCCAAGTTGCGGATTTGATCCCCCGTCAGGGCGCATATGGGAGGCTATGGAGCAATGTTTGTCTCTCTCCCTTTCTAAAATCAATGAAAGCATATTTTAAAAAACACAACAAAACAACAAATAAATGTTGTATATATTACAACAAGACCAGTTTGTAGGCCATGAGGACCTAATGTACCTAAGAACTCAGAAACAATATGAATTTTTTTTGGCATATTCTTAGTCAAACTAGTTTTGGAAATTGTGAAAGTTGATATTACTTTTTAAGACTCTTGGGGTACACATTTCAGCATTTATTTATTAAATTACTTACAGAGACAATTTCTTCTTTGGTTAAACTGCAAATTTGGGAAAATATGGTGATACTCATAAATTTGAGTAAATAAGAAAATATATTAATGTGAAATGGTGGAAAGGCTGGCTTAAACCACATGCAATTGACATATTTGTAGGTAGATATGACAAGACCGTATGGCTCAATGTAGGATATATATAATATCTATGATTGTAACATTACACACAAATATGGATAAGATCTGGACATCAATGTGAAAAAATTAAGAATAGGCATATTTGAGAAGTAGAAGCATCAAAAATTTAGAAAACTTCAAGATTTATTTTAACTTTACAGATATAGCACATGTATTTTTATATAGATTTTAATTGAAATTGTTGATAACTTTCTGGGGTTGTTCAATTATTATCTTAAAGTGTTTCTTATGTTATTTCATCATCTATTATGAAGCTGACTCAAAGCTACCCTACTTTGGTATATAGTAGATTGTGTGATTATATTACATTATTTTTTATGAAATCTAGATCATTTTATAAAGAACACATTTAAAATTGTAAGAAGGTGATTCAGACATATGTTGCTAACCTTTATTTGAACAGGTTCCAATTTTTTCAAGTTCTTGCAAACTACTTTAAACCTTTAGCCATTTCACAATTTATTATTATAGAGAAGCTACATCTGATATAAATGATTATTAGTGGTTGGCTGAAATGAATTCTTAATTTAGTGGGTCGTGCTTTTCAATATTAATTACCTATGGCATGGTTTTCAGATCCATCCTCATTAATCACAGGCCCTATGCCAGTATGGTAATTTGAAGTCAATGCAACAATTAGTAACTGTTTGTTCCTTGCTAATATAGTGGTAAAACTGAACTAGAGTGTATTATGCCAAAGGACTATTGCTGTATACGGTCCTATATTTGGTAACCCTAATTACTTGAAAAGTATTTTTTCATGGAGCCTACAATACTATAATAGATTAGAACAAATAAATTAGATTATGAATATAAATCCAAGATTGATATCCTGGGTTTCCTGTTTCTGTCTTTGCTTCTTCCCTCTAATGCTTATTGGTTTTACAGTCCAACAATGTTATTCAATTACTTCTCAAGGAATGAGCAATTTAAAATATGAAATATAATGAACAGTATTTGAGTCAGGAATTTTGTTAGGGAAAAACTGCTCTCCTAATTACAAGGAAACTTACAGGGAAAACTGCATGACCTGTTTGATTGACTGTTATGTATTATGCATAATGGACACGTTTCCAGGAATTATTGAAGGTTATATATGAGGAACTCGTTCTTGGGACCTGGGCTTAAAGGACAATCTGATCATCATTCTTTATGAATAGCTTCCCCATCTAAATCTCAAATGACTATCTCTTGGGAACTGATTTTTATTTCTTCCTGTTGTATGTGTTATTTACCCTATGCTCCAAATCCCTGGAGTTTTGTGCTGATTGTGTTTGACAAACTAAACTGTGGTGGTGGATGGGAGGATGACTTATTTTCAAATTATCCATGCTATAACTCAAAGAAGTGATTCTGGTGGAGAAGATTTTAAGTTGGTGATTGGGTATTTTAGTTGAGTGAGCCTGTGTATGCCCATCAATGCTCTAATGCACCTTGAACCTGGGCTGCACTGTTTCTGTGTTAGGTTGGTTTTGACAACCCATTTAATTTCATAAACTATCAAATTTTATTTCATTATAGATCCATATCACTTCTTTGGATTATGGTTTTCTATTGATATCTCGGAGTTCCATTTCTTTTATTGATATAAATGGTCATTGTTCTTTGCTTTTGTTTTGATTTATTCCTAACAGGGATTACAAAGCCCAAGGCACTGATTTTCTAGACTGCTTTTTAGTTCGTTGATTTCTTAACACCCTATGAATCTCTTCTTAAAAAATTTATGTTCGTATAATGGTTTTGATATTGTGCTGTCCCTTTTTGATTTCTAAACCTTAATTTTTCCAATCAATGATATTTCAAAATAACTAAGTCACTTTATTAAGTCTCTTTGTTTGTGCTTGGTCATAGTTCTAATTTTTTCCTTCCTTTCTTCCTTCCTTCCCTCCTTCCTTCCTTCCTTCCTTCCTTCCTTCCTTCCTTCCTTCCTTCCTTTCTTCCTTCCTTCCTTCATCAATTTTGGTTTTGGAATCAAATACTCCCCTCCATTCTTTTAATATACTTGCTTCTTGTAGTTTTGAAAAGGTTACTTAACCTTTGTAAACTTCAGCTTCTTCAGCAGTAAAATATGGTATACAATCTCAATCCCACAGGCTTGTTGTATCAAGTAAAGGCAGGAAGATACATGATTCTAGTGACATAGTGACTCAGGAAAGTTTTATTATCTTCTCCTTCCTTACAGAAGTGGTTGGCATCACTGACATCTGATAAATACACCCACTGAAAGATGGAATACTGGTTGTTGTTTATGTGCTTCCTCGCCAAAACACAGGCTCAGTAAGCTTCTAGCTTTAGGTTGACTACTATCCTTAAGGGAGGGAGGGAGGGAGAGAGAGGGAGAGAGAGAGAGAGAAGCAATTGAGATATACTGGGCCTGTTATGAATGGGAAAGTCCATTTCTGGTGCTCTTATTCAACAATGTAGAATTATTTCTTTTTTAATAATTTTTATATTTTATTTTACACACACACACAGAGAGAGAGAGAGAGAGAGAGAGAGAGAGAGAGAGAAATACTGACTTTTTGTTCCACTTATTTATGCATTCATTGGTTGCTTCTGTGTATGTGCCCTGACCAGGGATCAAACCTGCAACCTTGTTATATTGGGATGATGCTCTAAGCAACTGAGCTATCTGGTGGCCAGGGCTCAGTGATTACTAGGATACAATTTTTAAAAATATTTTATTGATTTTTTACAGAGAGGAAGGGAGAGGGATAGAGAGCTAGAAACATCGATGAGAGAGAAACATGGATCAGCTGCCTCCTGCACACCTCCTACTGGGGATGTGCCCACAACCAAGGTACATGCCCTAGACTGGAATCGAACCTGGGACCCTTCAGTCCGCAGGCCGACGCTCTATCCACTGAGCCAAACCTGTTAGGGCCGATTTTCTTAACACTAACAAAAGCCAGCAATTGTTCATCATTAGAATTATCCCACAAAATAATAAATTTTCTTGGGACATGGTTTTTCTGATAGAAAAGTATTGCAGTAGAAGCTAAGTGGCATTTGCTTGGGTTTATTATGAAAAGAAATGACTCTTGCCATTGATGAGAGGTTGGACTCTGGTCCTACACATCTCTGAATTTCTGAGATGAATGAATCTGGGGGTATGTGAAGATGCTGTAATCAGTTTGCTGTGTGCAGGTCTTTTACCTCCTTGGTTAAATTTATCCCTAGGTACCTTTTTTGTTGTTGTTTGCAATAGTAAATGGGATTTCCTAGTTTCTCTTTTGGAAGATGAATGGTTAACAAAGCTGTGGTACATTTATACAATAGAATTCTATGCAGCCATAAAAAAGGAAATCTTATTTTTGTGTGACATCATGGATGGGCCTGGAGGGTATTATACTAAGTAAAATAAGCCACTCAAAGAAAGGCAAGCAGCACATGATTTCACTCATTTTGGAATCTAATGCACAAAATAAACTTAAAAACAAAGTGGAGATAGACTCATGGATTCAGAGAACAGATGGACAGCTGTCAGAAGGGAGGTGTGAGAGGAGGGCTGGATGAAAGGAGGTGAGGCTGTTAGCCAAAGAACACATATGCATAGCCCATGGACACAGACGACAGTGTGGTAATGGCCAGAGGGTGGGTGGAGGTGGGTAAAGTGAGGGCCATGAAACGGGGACATCTGTAATAGTGTCAACAATAAAAATTAAAAAAAATGTCTCCCCCATCCCAGCAGTCCTGGGGACTTCTCCCATAGTAGCCACATTTTTTATGAAGATGTTAACGCTAGACGGCTCTTGTGAAAGGTTGCCCGAGAAGGGTGAGGCAGGGCTGGAACTACACTTGGACATGTATTCCCTTAAAATCCCTTAAAATCTCATTACATGCACCTGTGGAGCTGCACAATAGGTACTACTGGCAAGATAATATGGGGACAGGCCACTTCCTGGCTAGGCACTATCATGAGAGGCAGCTGGAATCTTCAGAGTCAGCTGCCATGGCAAGAGGCAGCCATTATCACTTGAGGAAAATTATCTGGAGTAGCAACCACTATTGCAAGAGACAGCTTCAGGGCCTGGAATATGTCAGGACCAGCAGCTACAGGGCCATTTCTATGATAGGTAATAATAAGGGGGAAAATACAATACGGTCTTGAATGGAAAGAGCCTAATTTGTTTTTAATCCAATATTTGTTTATGTTATATTTACTATAACAACACATAGCAAAAAGTTTGTAAGAGAAAACACACATACACACACACACACACACACACACACACACGAATCCCCTAAAATATGGAGGAATTGGAAGCAGGGTCAGGGGCCAGGACCCTGCCTAGCCTGTCCCTGACAGGTGGACAATGAGCCTGTATGGAGCTGCTGCAGGGATGGGAGCCTACTACCCAGCAGTGCCTCCCTTCATGTGCCCAGCTCACTCCAGGTATAGACACCCCTGTTATTAGAAGGATTTCTATTTTATTGAGACTTCATTCCCTATAATTATGGGGAACTTCATTCCCTGTAATTATGACCTTTGTTTCGTGATTTACCTTAACATACATATGTCTAATCCTAAATGTATACACTGAGCTGGTCTTTACTTGGCCAAGCATTAGCCCCGGAGGGTCCTGAAAATTGACTTGGTGATTTTCATGATAAACACATAGCATGACTATGCTAATTAAGAAGCAGGTCTAAATGAGACTCCCTGGGGGTGAGGAGAGGAGTGGAGGAGGACATCAGCTCTCGCAGGGGCACGAGGGAGTTAGCAAGCAACAGAGGTACTGAAACCTCAAGACAGGCCAAGAAAAGCGTTCCATGGGCCATCCATCCCTGCTTTCCCTGGGTCTCTCCCATCCTGGCATCCGGGGCATCAGAAACTGAGCACTGGGCTAGAAGTTAGGAAATTTAGATCTGCTCCCAGCCTATATTTACTTGGGAAGATTGTTTAAGCTCTTGGTACCTAATTTTCTTCACCTTAAAATTGGGTTATTAGTCTTTCCACTTTATAGGACTGTGTTAAGAATCAAATGGGATAATGCACAGGAATTGCAGTAGGGATAAAGGGCTCTAGGCATAGATATCAGGTAACATAACCTGTCTTGGCTTCTATTTTACCTTCCAGCCTTTAGTTTTCTTTGCATTATGTAAAAACTTATTTACAATCTCATTTATACATTTTAAGGTACCTCATATCCCTTTTAAAATATGGTGTGGGGTAAATATACACATATACAAAATTTAAAAAAAAATCATTTTGCTGTGATTACAAAAGCTATACAAGCAGAATTCCCTCTCAGGCTCATAAAAGTTTTAGCTAACTTGCAATGAGTCTACATTCCCACCCTCATTCCCTGCTGGTAGAAATGTAGAGAGAAACAACCACTACGGAAAGCAGAAGGGTGATTCATCAAAAAATTAAGAATAGAGCTACCATACGACCCAGTAATCCCTCTCCTGGGTATATACTTAAAAACTTCGAAACTATGTCCTCACAAAGATATATGCACCCCTATGTTCATTGCAGCATTATTCCCAGTGGCCAAGACATGGAAATAGCCAAAGTATCCTGTGATAGAGGACTGGGTAAATAAGATGTGGTACATATACACAATGGAATACTACTTAGTCATAAGAAAGGATGAAATAGCCCCATTGCAACAATATGGATAGACCTTGAGAATATTATGTTAAGTGAAATATGTAAGTCAGAAAAAGCTAAGAACCATATGATTTCACTTATATGTGGGATATAAAACTGAAACTTGTGAACACAAACAGTAGTGTGATGGTTGCCAGAGCGAATGGGGTGGTAGGCACATGGTGTGATATACAAATCTTGTTCCACAGAAACCCACACCTGAAACCAAAAGTTCATTTGACCAATGTCACCCTAATACATTTAATAAAAAGCCATGAAGAGCTAACTGACATGATTATCTATACTCTATCAATAGTGATAACTGATCTGAAGATAAACTACTACAAAACAAAGTCACCTACATATTCTATAAAAACACAAATGGGAATACATTACAAATCAATGTCTATGTTTACAACAAAAGGTGTTCTAAATTAGTATGATGCCATATGCCAAGAATAATCTTAAGTTAAAATATCATTTATCACTAAAAATAATAAAATATTATATATCTATCTATATCTTAATCTTACTTAAGAACTTACCAATAAAGATACGTATTTTCAAAAATATTTTGTAGTTAGGAATTGAAAACTTTATAAAATAATCAGACATAATAAATATTTAAAAGTGCCAGGGGTAGAGGGAGTCAATGGGGGAATAAAAAGGGGACATCTGTAATACTTTGAACAATAAAGATAAATTTTTTAAAAGTACCAATACAATTAGAGTATTGTCAGATATTCATGAAAGATTCCATTCTGTTTATTGTTGTTATCATGGAAAGTTTCTGGGTAGATTTTTCACTAAATTTAATGGGGCCATTTAAGATAGTCTCTTATAAAATACAGGCTGTATGACATGTGCCAAAGTCATTTTTGGGCACCCTGGTGCCATCCTCTGCAGCAGTTGAAGTAGAGGTACAGGAAATTGTCCATTTGCCTGTCCATCAAGAGAGACATACCATGTATTAAGATACTATACAAAGTAACAGTGGTTTTAAATGTTAACCCCAAATAATAAACCACAAAGGCAGCTGTCCTAAATTGTGAACAGTGCTTGCCACTGAGGTGTTTTCCAGATGACAACATTTATGCATCATGCATAGCTGGGAAGCCGTAGAGAGAGGAGAAATACCTCTACAGGGATTTCTAAATTTGAAATTGGTTAATGATTCTCATCAATGAGGAGGAGACCAGTGAGCAGTGATTAAATTGAGTTCACTTTTCTATAAACCATTTAAGGTCAAGGATCACATTGATGTGGCTAGAATTTGGAAATATTCCTGCCACGTATTTGCTTGTTTACTGTGTAGGATATTGGAGTTATGTCATTGTCACACTGCTAGAAGGCCATGTTGTTCTCACAGCAAGCTTAATTCTTTAATCTTCAAAGTCAACTGATCCTGAAGTTTGTAAAAATCATACCTTCACTGGCTTAAACACACATATTAGGAGGATGGGACTTATATGAAGACATTTTTTTTCTAAAAAGTATATGCAGTGTCAGAATTATAGATTCATAGCTAGTGAGTTATTTCTGGGAGTCACTGGAAGGCTTTCTATATGCTCATCCAACAATTAATTTTAAGATAATTCAATTGTCCATTGAATGAGTTAGACCAATTTAAGAGGGCTTGTAGATTTATAGACACTATTTAGTCACACATTATTGCTACGTAGGAGAGACCTGTTATCTTGAAGTATGTAGAGGAAAGGTCAGCCTAATGAATTGCCTTTAAATACATTGAATATGTCATGGGTATTCACTTATAGACAACTAGCTGACAATGGGAAAGCAGGACTGCTATGAGGCTTCTCCTGGCTTTCCCTCTCTTACCAATATTCTCCCTTCTCTCCATGTTCCTCTTCAGTTTTATGAGAGCACAGTGGGTGATATCCTCAGAGCAGATTCCGAGGAATCCAGCTCCCTATCCAGCACCAATTACCAATGATCCGGAGGATACCTACAAATCTCAAGTACAGATGAAACAGTCCTTTCCAGAAAACATGGAAACCAATACACACCATTCAAAAGTGCCCTCTTTTTCTCAGGATATCTTTGTTCACAAAGAGGTCCACTTAATTTTGGGATGAAATCTCTTTTGTACACTGGTAATTATATTATTTACTAATCCCAATTCTCCAGGCAGCCCTGCAGCATAGAACAACCATGCTGGGTTAGTTTACAGTATTGCAATTCAGCTCTCCAGATATATCCCGATATTACTATTGAACAGATAGGGATTTCTCTCTTCTATATAAACACCATATTATGTTAATAAGGGAGCTTGAGTCACGGTCAAGAGCATATTTACAAAGGAGATCGGGTTGAGGTTGCTTCTTCCCCTGAACTTTCCCAATAGGAAGGGAACGAGTCTCATGTCCTTTTATTTCCAAATTCCCACACAATTAATTCTCTTCTGTTGATGTATCCATTTTCCTATGAATTCCCATAGGAAATTGTACAGCAGCAGTATATCCTTTGTGTGTGTGTGTGGTGGTGGTGGTGGCGGGGTATGTTGCTCCTATAGGAGTTGATAAGAACTTTACCCAAAGTTCTGAAATTTTATCAAATTGTAAATTCCTTTAAAAGAGATATAATGTAATTAAAATGATATTGAGCTCTAGTTGAGCCTAAGTTTGACTTTAACTTTCATGGTTTACTTGCTTGGTAGCAGCAGGAAAATTATTTAAGTTTTGTGAGCAGTGATTTCCTAATATGATAGATAAAATAAAAATGGTAGTACAGTGTTCTTGGGGGTTTATGACAAACAAGTTGCACAAAAGTGCTGACAGTGCTCTGCGTGTAGCAGGCGCTCAGTAAACACTTATTTTCTTTGCCTTGTGAAGTTCATCAGATCTCAGATTTTCCTCTCTTACCAATGATGTTGCACATTTTTCTCAGAATATTCTTAGATGCCATTCATTGTTCATGTGGTCTGCTGTAGTTTGTATTGTGACTGTTATCTTCCTTCAAATTAAGGAATGTTTCTTAACACAGAGTCAGGATTCTGAGAAATGTCAAATTAAGATATTTAAGGTCATTATTGCTTTATACTCACCTTTCCTTACTCTATTACAGTGTAAAGGATGTTGATATTTTCTTCTCTTGAAAAATCGTTCATAATTACAATTACAAATGTATTTTAGAAAAAGTTGGAGTATAAATAATTATATGCTATTTAAAAGAATGAAAAGAATAAATCCCTTTGATGTACACCAAGTGCAAGAAGGGGTATTTTGTGGGCTCCATTTAAAAATATATTTTTCTCATATTTATTTATTCTTGTTTTTATTTTATTTTTTCTACCACCATTTCTCATATTTAAATATAATTTATGAAGCCATATTGGCTAGTATAATAAAAATAACCTATTCACTTAACACTTTTCTGATAACATTATCATTGATTGGAATTACATAATTAATAATTAACAAATATGTGTTTAAAATATATTATCTCTTGTATGTGTATATCCATAACCCATGGACACAGACAATAGGGTGGTGAAGGCCTGGGGTGGTAGGTAGGGACAGGCTAGCAGGGATCAATGGGGGAAATGGGACATATGTAATATTTCAACAACAAAGATTTAATTAAAACAAAACAAAACAAAATAATAAAATATGTTATCTTTTAAGAACATGTGCTATAGCATATAGAAGTGAGGAGAAACTATGTTGTAAAGATTGTCTTTCAGAGAGCAATGCAACATGGTATAGATTCAAGGGATCAAAATATTAAAAATAAAATTAAATAACCAACACGACAAGCCACAGTTGATTCCAAACCATAATATCAATTTTCTAAAAAATCAATATTGTATCACAGAAAGAAACATGGAAATCTTGGGGTATTACATACAAGAGCAAACTAACATAGTCAGTTGCAATTACCTGGAAAGTTTCAAGGAAAAGAAAGCTCCTGAAGGGTAGGTCACAGAAGGGGAGATTCAAGAGCAGGGAAGAGAAAAATACACCTTTTACACCTTGATAATAATGAAGGAAAGAGGTATTCATGGAATGTGACAAGAGCCTTTTGGAGAACTATATGGGAACATTAAGGTTAGAGAGATTATTCAGACATTAAAATATGAAGCTAAAAATTTGAATTTATCCTCTGTCATATTAGCGAAAGGAATGTTCTCTCTCCTGCTGTTGGTCTGGTTAGTTACCAGAAGTTTTATATTCTTGGGGCATATTAGAGGTGACTCATGACTTTTAATAGTTTTAAAGGAAAATATTAGATCATATGTAATTCAATATGCAGGTAATGAATTAATGGAAAATTGGGAGTATTTTAGTCTCAATCTTTTGTCTCTGCACATTATTTTGTACTAGAGGCCTGGTGCAGGGATTCTTGCACCAGTGGGGTCCCTTGGCCTGGCCTGCGGGGATCGGGCCAAAACCAGCTCTCCGACATCCCCCGAGGGGTCCCGGATTGTGAGAGGGCAGTTCTTGGGTGATGCACCCCAGAATCGGGCTTCTTCCTCTCTTTCCTCTCTGGTTCTGTGTGTGTCACCCGAGAACCACAACTGCCAAGTCACCACAGCTCAGCAGCTCCTGTGTTGAGCGTCTGCCTCCTGGTGGTCAGTGTGCGTCATAGCTACCGGTTGGATTATTGAATGGTCAGTCACTTACATATATATATATATATATATATATATATATATATATATACACACACACACACACACATAGTGGGGCCTTGACTTACGAATTTAATTCCTTCTGTGACGGAGCTCATAACTCAAAATACTCGTATGTCAAATCTTAAAGTGAACGAGTGAGGCACGTGATGCTGCGCTGATGTTGTGGCATTCACTGTGATGTTCGCTGTGCCAACTAGTGAACATGAAACTGGCTCATAACCCAAATTTTATCTCGCAACTCACAGCAGAAAATCAGCCGAGAGACAGCTCGTATCTCAAAAAACTCGTTAGTTGGGACACTCGTAAGTCAAGGCCCCACTGTGTATATATATATATATATATATATATATATATATATATATATACACACACACACACACACTAATAAAAGACAAACATGCAAATTAACCATACCTTCGCTATGCCTTAAGCCATGCCCACCAGCTGATCAGAGTGACTATATGCAAATTAACCCAACCAAGATGGTGGCCAGCAGCCACAGAGCTGGATCAAGCAGGAGGCTTGGTTGCCCCAATGATGGAGGAAGCCAAGGTTCCCACTTGCTGCAGTGGGCTCTGAGCTCCACTCAAAGCAACAAAGTTTCAATTATAGAAGATAAACAAACCCCAGATACCTGTGTTCAGCCAGCTGTGGCCACGGAGCTGGAGCAAGCAGGAGGCTTCCCTCCCGCCTGCCCTGGCTGGCTCTGAGCTCCTCTCAAGGCTACAAAGTTTCAATTATAGAAGGTAAATAAATCCCAGAATAAAAAAATTTAAAAAAAAGGAAAAAAGGAGAGGCTGGGAAGTTCCTTCACCAGGGTGCTTGGCCAACCTGAAAACGGCCCTCAGCCCCTCACCCAGACTGGCCAGGCACCCCAGTGGGGACCCCCACCCTAAAGGGGGTGTGACCAGCCTGAAAACAGCCATCAGCCCCTCACCCAGGCTGGCCAAACCTCCATGGGGTGAGGGTCCCCACTGCGGGGGGCTTGACCAGCCTGCAAACAGCCATAGCCCCTCACCCAGACTGGCCAGGCACCCCAGTGGGGACCCCCACCCTGAAGGGGTTGTGACCAGCCTGAAAACAGCCATCAACCCCTAACCCAGGCTGGCCAGGCATCCCAGTGGGGACCCCCACCCTGATCTGGGACACCCTTCAGAGCAAACCAGCTGGTCCCCACCCATGCACCAGGCCTCTATCCTATATAATAAAAGGGTAATATGCAAACTGACCCTAACAGCAGAAAGACTGGGAATGACTGGTCACTATGACACACACTGACCACCAGGGGGCAGACGCTCAATGCAGGAGCTGCTCCCTGGTGGTCAGTGCACTCCCACATGGGGGAGCTCTGCTCAGCCACAAGCCAGGCTGATGGCTGCCAGTACAGTGGTGGTGGCGGGATCCTCTCCCGCCTCCTCAGCAGCGCTAAGGATGTCCGACTGCAGCTTAGGCCTGCTCCCCGCTGGCAAGTGGACATCCGCTGAGGGCTCCCAGGCTGCCAGAGGGATCTCTGACTGCCAGCTTGGGCCCGATCCCCCAGGGAGCGGGCCTAAGCCAGCAGGTGGACATCCTCCGAGGGGTCCCAGAATGCAAGAGGTCATAGGCCAGGCTGAGGGACCCTCCCGAGTGCACAAATTTTTGTGCACCGGGCCTCTAGTATATATATATATATATATATATATATATATATATATATATGTTAGTAAATAACAGACTAAGGTAATGAGAAGTTAAAAGATTTGAAACCCCTTTTCTGATCTACTATATACATGCTATAATGAAAGCAACATATGCTTCATATAACTTGTTCCTAACTGTAACATTTTCTAACACAGTGTGTTACCCCATGTTGTGAGATACTTAGATGAACGATGTAATTATTACACAGTCTTGGAGGAAAAACACAAAATACATAAGCTCTTCACCTGTTATCTGTTCAGAGTTCCAATTTCATTCAAACCTATTAAGATTAGATTGCTCCTTTTTTTTTGCAAAAAAAATAGCACAACTTGGTCATAAACTTTTAAAAAGTTTACTTTAAAAGTTGTAAAGATAGCTTTGATAGATGTTACAAAATTAACCTGAAGTATTATATTAAAATTATAACTGAATGAAAAGTAAATGAAATAAATTTAAGGATTTTAAATCTAAAGGGTTTTTAAATAGTTGCACAAGAAAATATGAGGGAGACACAGCCTTCATACAAATTTATTTATGGTAACTGTAGTGAATTCTATAAACACATAAGCTCTTAACACATGTATGGACACTTATTATGTATGCTGTTGGTCTTTTAAAAATTTCAGTTATGTAATAATCCTTGTTTAGTTTTGTATATCCTATATAATAAAGGACTAATATGCTAATTAGACTGAACAGCGGAATGACCTTCGAAATGATGGGCCTAAGCTGGCACGTGGACATCCTCTGATGGATCCTGGATTGTGAGAGGGCACAGGCCAGGCTGAGGTTCTCCCTGAGTGCACAAATTTTCGTGCACTGGGCCTATAGTTTAATAATATTAGTTAATATTACTCTCCACATCTCCTGATAGAAAGAATATACCTGGTTCTGGTATTTCTGCAGTTTAAAGTTTTTTAAAAGTTAGGAATTTAATGATAAAATAAGTGTTTTAGACTAATAATAGCCATTATTTACTATATACAAATTATGTGTTTTTTCATCAAGTTGAATAAATGGCATCTATTTTGATTATGGTAACATAGTTATAGACCAGGCACTATGCTAAACCTCTACATGAATTAGGTCAGTTAATTGTTTAATTCTCCTAAATAGGTATTATAAACCCCATTTTACAAGTGTGAAGAAGAAAGAATAAGTAACTCACCAAATTATAAGTAGCAAAAAAGAGTCAGAAACCAAATGTGCAATAAAATCTTAGTTTCTTTTAGGGATGTCCTAAGATCTTTGTATATTTTTAAAATATTTTACCACAAATGTTCTTAACCAGGGTTTGCTGCAGTGCCTTCTCTGCCCATTCACATCACTGACTATCTCTATCCTGCTGTTGTTGTTCATACCCTTAACTTTTTGTTATCTTCCTCAGTGCCATTTCTTTTCTGCATTCATCCCATTTGTAACAGCATGATAGTTTGAAGGGTATAACCTTCTACTTGATTACAAAGTATAAAGGGGATTATTCTGCCTGTTGAATGCCTGGTAATTTCTGGTGGATGTTTCACTATTTCGTTTAACTTTATGTCTCTTATTTATTTGGTATCAGCAAATACCACTCAAACCGTAATAGCTGTGACTACTGGAACAGTGTAGTGGGAAAGATGACTCTCTCTGAAATGCAAAGTGGGAATGTGACTATTCACCTCTGATGAGGCCAGCTTTACATGAGAAATAAATACTCAATAGCGATTCTTTCTTTTTCTTTTAAAATCCTTTCTGTTAGCCCTAGCTGGTTTGGCTCAGTGGATAGCATCTGACCTGCCGACTGAAGGGTCGCAGGTTCAATTCCGGTCAAGGGCACATACCTGAAACCAATCTCACATTGATGTTTCTCTCTGTGTCTCTCCCCCTCCATTCTCTCTAAAAATCAATTGAAAAATATCCTTTGGTAAGGTATTAACATAAATTAATTAATTAATTAATTAATTTTAAAAATCCTTTCTGTTTTTCACATCAGAACATACCTATTGCCTATTACTTAAATGACAGAGTCAAGCAAACCATATTGCTGGTCTGTGATCCTCAGAATTGCTAAGTTTGAATATTTCTGGGAACCATGTATGGAATATATGTGCAGAAGGCTAATTCTGAAGCTGTGAAAGATGGTGTTGGCAGCGGGGAGTGGAGAAACCAAACCCTTCTTTGCCCTTAAGTTTTCTATCATCTAGTTTAGGAGAAAGACATAAAACAACCCAAAATAAGTTACAGCAAGACTACAATATTCATGAACTCACTAGAGGTTTTAAAATATAGAAGAATAGAATATATATTCATATATCTAATACATACATGTATATACATTTTAAAATATATACATACCTTAACATATATTAATTATAATATAATTTGTACTATAACTACAATATAACATGATTATAATTAATAGAATATATAATAATATAATAATATAATAATCATAATATAATATATAATATACTGTATTTTATATTATATTTCTTCATTATCACATATTACCTATTCCTGTTACCTTACTAATATTTTATCTACTTCCCTACTAAGCCTAATTTATGTAATATCTAATATATGGACTATCTTAGGTAATATATGTAATATCCTTCACATATGAAATAGGTCCCAACTAGGTAATCCGCGACAATGGTCCAGGTTTACATCCAGGCATGAATCAAGAGCTGTAACCTCCAGATATGGCCTTTGGTGATTGGCCTCACCCCCATTTCTGCACCGTGAGGTACCTTTGCAACTAGCTTTGGTGAAGATGCCTGTGGGTATTTTTTCCTTTATCTCTTCTAGTTGCTTAGTCTTTGTAATGTGGAAATTTGTAGACCAGAGCAGAAATCTATTCTTTGATTATTATTGGCAATTTCCTTTTTTTTTTTTTTTTAAAAAAAAGCATTGCTTGTACTTTAAACAGAAGAAGGAAAATCAACATTGGCTTTACAGTAATTTCAAGTAATTAATAAGAAGCAATTTGTTCACTTTATTGTTATTTAGTTGATCTAAAATTATCAATTATTAATGGGAAGATAAAATAGCCTCAGTGACAAAATTACAAAAACATATTTATCTGTGGTTAAAAACTATGATATGTTTATAAGTATAAAGGACTCAAATTGATCATATTTTCAGGTTTGGGAATCATACTTCCAAGAATCTATCTTGAAAAAAAATTATTAGGAATGGTGATGACAGTTTATGCACAGCTACATTAATTCTAACTTATAATAGTAAAATATCAGAAACAAAGTGAAGGCTCCTAAACAGAGAAATGGTTAAAATAGTACTTTACTATTTGGTTTACAGTTGTAAAACTGGCCTTATGGGACATGAATAGTAATCCCTACCAGTGTGTGGAGGAAGTGGTCATTTTGTGTAGAGCCAGATTCATGAACGTCTGAGGGAGTTCTTAGAGAAAAACAGAACCATATTATAATTAGCTTTGAGATAGATGGTGAAGTACCTAATAGATTGGACAGAAAAAAAGATTGGTCAAAAGAAGCTTAAAATAAGAAGAACTGAAATGAAACCTTTTTAACTAAAAGTGAGTCATGGTGGGTAGTCATGTCCTAGGCCAGTATCTTCCTTGACAAAGGTCAATCTTTACCTTACCTGAGCCTACCTATTGTTCTTTTTTGCAACTATGATAACATACCTTTGGAAGGTCAGAGTAATCTCTTTTTTTCTGACTCCTCCAGGCACAACCTCCCACCAGAACAGGAGACCACAGAACCCCTCATTGTTATCCTGTTTTCCCACACACAGTCTCTGTGTACTGAAAATATTAATTGTTAATTATCCTGTATTCACCAATGCAAAAAAAGTATGTATCTCTCCATTTTACCTTTTTATCCAATCCCAGAGATTTTTCCACTTTCCTTTCTACCTTGTCTCCCTAATCTATTACCAAAGAATTTCATGTAACCCTCTTTATGTCTCCTCCTTTGATTGTAATGTATAAAATAAGAAGTAAAACTGCCATTCTCCGAAGCATTTTCTGAATCTCTTGAGATTGGTTCAAATAAACTCATAATAATTCTCTAAAAGAGAAGGCTGGAGCAACAATGATTTGCCGAGAATTCAAGAAAAAAAAAATTGATAAGGAATTACCTTGCTATGGCAAATAAAATAGTGGGACAGGCTTGTGAGTCAAATGGGGTTAGTGTTTCCAAATACAGCACAGTGCCTCTTGAGCTTGTCTGATACAGACATCCTGACTGCAAGAAGCTCTCTGGGGGAAATGGTACTGTATCATTTCTGAGCCAGCTAGATGAATGAATACAGCTCACCATGGATAATTTGAACATGTACATTAAAAAAAAATCTGGTCACATGTCTACCTGTTATGTATATTTTAAATTTAGTTACAAACATATTTAAAAATATTCTGTTAAGCAATGTATTACTATAAAAAGGTAGTTTCTACTATCACATTTTATGAGTTAATTTTGCTCAAACTCTTCTCTTTACATTTTGATATCAGTATTTTGTCATCATTATAGCCAATTTTGAGTCATCTATCACAGTTTTAATAGCACTTTATCTTCAATTCTCAGTCAAGTTGTTTTAAATACTGCACTTTTAAAGTATGTGTATGATGCAATTTCTGGAAATTTTATCCTAATTTCCTAAATGACAGGCAATAATTTATAAAAATTACATTTTGATTTTTTTTTCAAGAATCTCATTGTCCTAATTTGCACAGGGTGATTAATTTTAAACTCATCATATAATAGTGATATCCAACATTTGTAAGCAAAAGCTTAAATAACTAAAAAAAATTTACCACATATCTATTAAATGTTTTTTCCCATTGTTTTACCTATATTGTGACTGAGAACAGGGGAGTTTACATGACTACGAGAAAGAAAATGAATGTATATTTCTCTTAATTCAAAGTGAGTACAAGATGATTCCTGGGTTTTCCGACAGGGATTGAAAATAGTTATTTGCCAAATCAGTAGCTAAACATCAGGTACCCATAAGCCTGTTGAGCTGTTCTAATGAAGGGGCCACATCCAGCTCAGTAGCTGTGACTGGGGCCACCACTTGGTTAAGTTTATGGTGATTCACCATCATCTAATATTTTCTGCCTGAGTTTCTTAGGGGCCAGACTGCAGAGACAGGCAGATGCAATGGTTAGGCAGCCAATAAAAAAAGGTTGTCTCCATGGACAGTTGGGTGATTAATTTCACTGGGGGAATTAGGGATTTATCTCATCTCAGGGTATTTACATCCTAACTCTTAAGAAACATTGAGCCCTGGCCAGTCTCACTCAATTGGTTAAGCTTTGGCCCATGCACCAAAAGGTCCTAGTTCAATTCCCAGTCAGGGCACATGACTGGGTGTAGGCTCAAAACCCAGTAGGGGTCATGCAGGAGGCAGCCAATATATGTTTCTTAAGAGTTGGGATGTCTTTCTCTCTTCCTTTCCCCTCCCTCCCTCTTCTTTCCTCTCCCTCTAAAATCAATTAAAACATCCTATATAATAAAGAGCTAATATGCTAATTAGACCAAACAGCAGAACTACCGTCCAGACAACCTTCTGGAGGAAGCTGGGGCTGTGAAGGCCCGACAAGGCTGTGAGGGGTTGTGAGGGCCAGCCAGGGCAGCCAGGGCTGCGAGGGCCGAGCCTCTTGCATGAATTTCATGCATTGGGCCTCTAGTATATATATATATATATATATATATATATATATATATATATATATATATAAAGACATATTAATTTGGTGCTCTGTGTGTGGTGAAGGAGTGATACAGGTAATTTTCTGACACTTCCATCCCTTCATACAAGTAGAAATGAGGTTTCGGTAGCAAGAGAAAGCCCTCTGTCAAAGACATGTAGGTTATTGCAATTTGGAGGATGACATAACTTAGAGCATGAATAAGACGACGTGAGCATGGCCACAACAGAGTCTCTTTCACACCCTACACTCTATAATCAAGGTCTCATTCCCTCATATTGGTGACCACCTCACCCATTTCCATGAGATGCCAGGCATGTCCACGTTCCTGCTGTTCCATGGTTAAGGTTGCTTCATCAGATGCACAATGTATTCAAGAAAAGTAGATGCTAAACTTTTTTTTTTACTATCTTGCTTGGTGAGGCAAAGTTTATCAAGAATAGGATTATTAAATTTTTTGACAAGTATATTTTTTTCATGCTATTTTATCATAGAAGTTGCTGTTTACTAAGGGAAAAAATGAAACTTGGTCTTTTTTACCTTTTAAGGTAGAAATGATTATAATAGTCTATTAAAATTCTCTAAAATATATGAATGTAAATAAACTTTGGGAGATCATAACCATATAATTTGAAGCTTCTGGTGATATGCTTTCAATGACTCTCAAAATGAGGGGCAAGAGGACTTGATATCTTCTAATGATAATGCAGTCTTTTTGAAGATGGATTAAAATAGAAGCCCATCAGTCCTAAATAGTACCAGTATTGTCAGTCTTATGAGGCATAAGTGGATGAATAGTAGCTATTAAAGACTGGATCAGCTTATTGATCTATACAGTTGCATGAATTGTAAGTGTAAAGTGGTTCATTTATAAATGACTTAGCATAGCATATGAATACAGGGAAATAAAATATGCTGTTGCTATATTTTTGATACTAGAGTAATATGTTATAAGTTCAATGAACATAAATTCATTATATATAAAAATTTATGGATTTATTTAGTCACTGACCAAGTTATCATATACTTTATGATGCTTGTACTTAATGTTATTGGAAGACATATTTTTAATAATGTCAAAGTCATACTGTTAAAAGAAAAGATCTTGAGTGATATTTAGGACAGGTAATGAGTCAGAATGCAACTGGGAAATTAGATCACTCTAATTACCGGAAATAGAATTTACTATAGGGAATTGTTACACAGGTGATGGATATACTGAAAATCCAAACAGCAGATGGTGAGCAACCCAGAATTTAGCAACATCAGGAGCTGAAAAACCCCTAAACTGGAGCAAGCAAAGAAAGAAATGTTTACACCAAGGCCCAGGGGAAGAATTACCTACTGGAACAATGCTAGCTTGTCTGGCAGTGACAGAAAATAATAAGGAAAGCCATTCATTGCTGGAGACCCACCGAAGGCCAGCAGCCAAGCGAGAAAAAACCTAGCTGTTGGGGTCCATCCCCAACAGGTCCAGGGGTTCCCAAAAGTGTGGACGGAGTCAGCGAAGAAGGAATGACACAGAGGCAGCATTCAGTTGATAAGCATAGCCAGGTTCTCTAGCCAGGTTCTATCTTTATTGTCCTGTTACATCTGTATTTAAACCAGTTGATTTTAATCCTATCCATTCTATTCCAAAGGTTAGGGTGTTTCTTATCTGCATTCCAAGGTTACTCTCTATTGTTCTGTTAAGCTACAAGGAAGTAACTGAAGGAGATTATCCTAAGTAAAGATTATGTAGCTTAAGCGTGATTGTTCGTAGTTAAAGTGATTAATTACCCGTCTGGCACTTAGTTAAGGGGTTTTACTGATTTATTCCCTTACTTAGTCCTGTTAATCCCTTACTCCAGGGAAAAATCCCTACCTGGGGAAACAACCTTTCACAGAGAGGTGACCTTGGTTAAAACACATAGCGCTAGGAAGGGGAGCAAATATACTAATAACAGTATGCCATATATGCCAGGTCCTTTGAAACATATGCTGTGCAGATGTTTCTTCCCTGTAGCAACTGTGTCAAGCAGCAAGGATGGACTGGCTTCTGGCAAATTCCCCCCTTTTATTTTTTAAATGATAGCATGTGTAAATCAGTGGCCACCTCTTGGATTGGGTTGTTTAAGACTCAGAAGACCTGTTTGTGACTTTGCCAACAGGTCAGTCCAAGGCTTAACCCTATATCAGCTCCCCACACCTAGCTTCTCCATGTCTTCCTTCTCCCCATCTCCCACTGTCCAATCTTCCACGAGGGCCTACCATTGGGCAAACTAGCAAGACGCAAGCTGGCATGGATGCCTAGGAAATGTCTACAGAGGAGAGGAGAGGAGAGGAGAAGAGAGGAGAGGAGAGGAGAGGAGAGGAGAGGAGAGGAGAGGAGAGGAGAGGAGGAAGAGAGGCAAACATGTAGAACCAAGAGCAAAGAATTGGCATGAGAAAGACATGAGTTTCAACCAAAAGAAAGAACTAGATATATTTATATTGTACTATATGGTTTTTGGATTGCAAGAAATAATAGAAGGTCTGGCTAAAGGTCAGGTTCACTTTGCTGAGGATTATGTAGATAAGTCCAAATCTGAAGAACTTTGTTTTTGGTGCCATTTGAGAATACTGGGTTCAAGAGCAGAGATTGGCATGAGAAGGGCTGTCATGGTCACTGAAGAGCCCATAGGACAATGCTAATTAAGAAGAGCCCAAGCCCCTTCATTTTATTAGGTTGGATGTTGGAAGTCTTGGTGAATTCAAGATGCCAAGCCCAGAAATGCTTTTTATGTCTGTGCCAGTGAATAGAAATGGGAGTTTTAAGTGAGATTTTCTGTTATGGGAAGAATAACAATGTAATATGACAAGGCAAAAGTATATCACTGTCTCTATTATCAGAAACTAGCATTTTACAGTCAAAATGATCAGCATTTTATTCATGGTTTAGTTGTGCATTGGAATCTGAAAGTTATTTAGAAACAGAAAATATATTCTAACAAGTTTTCCTTTGAAATTAAATCATGTAAACATTATTTGAAATTATTAGAAATTTTGATAAATTGTATTACTGTTCCCAAGAATTTGTTGCCCTTCCCTGTAGAAGGGTTATTGGCCTGGTGTCTTTGCAAGTCAATGTGGATGGTAGTGTTCTCAGTAGAAAACAGGTTCTTCCATGGGATTGAGAGGAAATAAATCCAAGGATTCATGCACAGGAGATTGTGATGTGGCGAGGTTTATTTATGATGCAATATCAAAAGAGTTCTTCTCCTGGCTTTTCAATGTCCCATCTCTCTCCATCCTGCCATGGAAAAAGTCGGACCGTGTCTTTCCTAGGCCTGCTTCATAGTCCCTTTGGGGCCTGCCTGTCTTCTGCAGGCCCCAGATGGCCACTAGGCCCGCAGCACTGTCACATGCTCCCTGGTGGGAGAGAACATGAGCAGGGAGAGAGAATGAGAGAGAGAGAGAGAGAGAGAGAGAGAGAGAGAGAGAGAGCTTTGTTCTCCTGGGGTTATTTTTCAAAATAACCAATTAACTTCCTAAGATTTCACTGGCTTGCATTGGATTCCACCCCTGCCCTAAGGAATAATCCCCCTCTCAGGTTAGACTGACAGTCCTCTTTGGTCAAGCACCTCCCTTGCCCCATTTTGATTTTATTGCCCATGTGTTCACCTCCCTCTTTGTTCTCTCCCTTCCACCAGTGATCTGTGGGGGATGGACTGGTGGTTCCCTGGGGGAGTGTGAAGCTGTAGCTTCCCGGTGAAGCAAACAGGCCTCTGCATCCCAGCTGACTATGACCAACAATGTCTGGCTCTGCTTTTGCTTCCTTTTGCATCAATAATTAGCTAAGGGTTATTGGCCTGGTTGCCTTTGCAGTCAATGTGGTGGGTAGCATTGTGTACCACTTCTAAGCAGAGCAATTAAAAGCCATCATGTGGTCTGTCACTGATTTTGTCCCTTTGCCCTGAGATTGTCCTATCAAAAACAAGGTACAGCTGACCCATGAAAGACATTTAATCTGATTGACAAAAAACAAAAACCAAACAAACAAACAAACAAAACCCCTCAAAACCCTGTTTGTTATAAACCACTGAGATTGTGGTTGTTGGAGCTATTGCAACTTAAGTGAGAGGAAATGACTGATGGCAACATTGAGCATCTTCTATTCTTCTCAGTGGAACGATTTAGATAACCCTTTGTCTGGTTAGTTCCTGACCATCTTTAAGATGCCATTGAAGTTACATTTCTCCAGGCAACGTTTTCTTAACCTGCACCCCAAGATTAGACTAGCTTTCTTTGTTTTACGACTGTAAAAATATATTTGATTTATTTGAAATCAACCATATTTTTTGCCTTTTATCTCAAGTCCTATTTAATGTTTTAGTTTACTCCAAGGGCCATTTCATTGTCCCTGAGAAACTACACTTGCAGGCAGTCATTTTGTCATAATTATTAAATTATTCATCAAATTCTCTATATCCATTTTTCTTTATAATTATGCATGTTATTTGAGCAATTAGAGTCACAGAACATGGTGGTCCTTTTTCCCTTTTTATTGAATTTATTGGGGTACTCTGATTAGCAAAATTATACAGGTTTCAGTTGCACTATTCCATAACACATCATCTGTACACTGTATTGTCTGCTCACCACCCCAAGTCGTCTCCTTCCATTCCCATTTATGCCCCCTATACCCTCCTCCACCTCCCCCGCTACCCCTAGCAATAACATAGCTATCATATCACCCATCTGACATTTTATGCAATTTAAAATATATCTGTATTTGTGCTTATTAGGTTCCTAACATTCTCCTTTTTCAAATATTCTTTATTAAGATATAATTGACATACAATACTATATTAGCTTCGGGTATACAACATAATGATTCAAAATGTGTGTGTATTGCAAAATGATCACCACAATAATTCTAGTTGTCATTCATTACTATACATAGGTACAAAATATGTTTTTTTGAGAGAGAACTTTTAATATTTACTCTCTTAGGAACTTTCAAATATGAAATGCAGTATTATTAACTATAGTCACCAGGCACAATTAATTTTTAAATATATGCATGTCATTAAAGTAAATATATAACAAAATATAACAATGTTTATATTTCCTATTGGGATTGCAAACAATTTCAAAAGCATTATTTTTCAAAATTTAAGATCCTGCTATATCTAATCTATAGTGCTAATGAATTTTGGGGAATGTTTGATCTGTACTATTTCATTTCATCTAACCTAAGGGCCACAGACTTGCACTTATTGATTTAATTTGGAGAGAGCCAGGTGCCTGGAGACCTCTAACTTTATCTCATGCCAATCTTATGCCTTTCACCTTTACTGTTGCTTCAGCTTTTCATTTCTTAGGGATGATATATATCGACCAATCAATTCATACTCAGAATAATTCACAGTTTATGTTAAAGAAAAGTTCCTCAATCATAAATGACATTAAAATAAAGTTAAGATAGTTTATGTCTTCATATGCTTCTGCTGTTGGTATAAAGATAATATTTTTTGGAATTTGTGTTAAGGTAGAAAAAATTTCAGTGATTTTAATTTCTACCTCATCTAAGTGTGGAGAAAGAATGGAGAACTTTGTTTTAGGTAGTAATCAGTTAATTAAAATCTTAATAGCATTTTTCATAAAAGTACTAACCTTCACTATCTTTCTCCATTAAAACTACTACTTTTAATTATCTCCATTAATCATGACTATTAATGACAAACCAGATACAATGTGTTTTACCTAGTTGACGAAACAGGAAATGAAGAGGCCTGTCGTCCCAATTTGGTAGACTCTAAATGAGCAAAGGATATTCTTGTTTGAGTTCCAATGACTTAATTATAGATACTGTCTTTATGAGGGTGTTTCCTTCTTATAATCTCCTGGACATTCAGACAAACTATCTTGTAGTCATTTGGAAGAAATTGGAAGAAATAACATAAAAGTAAGAAAACACACACAAATAACTCTAAAGTTAATGTTAAAGGGAAATTTAAATGAAGTATATTGAGTTGGCTCTGAAAAGAAAATAGAAAATCGGATCATCCTGATAAATAGTTTTCTTTTATACAAATAAATTCAGTTTCCTAAGAGAAGGGAAGTTGCTAAGGAAAGTATTTAGTCATCAAATAATGGCAGGTAGCATTTGCAGGGAATTATGTGTCAGGAAAATGTTAACACTAAAAGTTTTTGTATATATTACATTGCCATATTAAAAGACATGCCAAACGTTAAAATAATTTATGTAAATATTTTAAGCCATGTTTAAATGAGAAGAGAAAAATACAGGGCTCATTTCTATGCTATTTTATGACAATTAATGTGTGTGCACGTTATTAGTGTAGAGCCGCGGTCGGAAAACTGCGGCTCCCGAGCCACATGCGGCTCTTTGGCCCCTTGAGTGTGGCTCTTCCTAAGCCTTAGGAGTACCCTAATTAAGTTAATGACAATGTACCTACCTATATAGTTTAAGTTTAAAAAATTTGGCTCTCAAAAAGAAATTTCAGTCGCTGTACTGTTGATATTTGTCTCTGTTGACTAATGAGTTTGCCGACCACTGGTGTAGAGCATAAAAATAAATCCATTTAGTGTATATGTGTTTTTAACATTACCCTCTGAACAGAGAGAACAAAGGGAAAGTGACTCCTATATTAACATTAATAAGTATTGATTATTTGAATTAGGTATTGAAAAGGTAGTGGGGAAAATGATGAGACATCTATTCAGGTGGTAAGATGATTATTTCTTTGGCACTCAGCACCATTTTAATTTCAAGCCCCATGTTCTCTGTAATACCAGAAAACATATTCATCAATTCTAGGTAAATTCAGTATTATAGGTGCAAGCTCAGTCTTTTCAGAATTCTCCCATTCTATCCCCACCTCACTCTAGTCCAGGGATAGGCAAACTTTTTGACTCTAGGGCCACAATGGGTTCTTAAACTGGACCGGAGGGCCGGAACAAAAGCATGGATGGAGTGTTTGTGTGAACTAATATAAATTCAAAGTAAACATCATTACATAAAAGGGTACAGTCTTTTTTTTTAGTTTTATTCATTTCAAACGGGCCGGATCCGGCCCGCGGGCCGTAGTTTGCCCACGGCTGCGAGTCTAGTCTGAGCAGCTTCTTCCTTGTATGTTTTTCTAGGATCCTACTCTGGGGAGTCTGGATGGTTGGAGCAGCATTTCCACCTTGATTGTCCTTGTTTGTGTCTATGTGCTTTGACCCATCCAGTCCTCCCAGTGATCTACTGCAAATTCAGGTGTCTGCTGAGATACTCAATTGTTATTCAGGCTTTGTCTGTGGAGTTCACACAGCATCACTGCTTCATATCCTTGTTCCAAATTATACAGTCTTCTGGTCTGTTAATTCTCTCTCCACTAACCTCTATGACTTCCTGTAGGCTCCAAGAGGTTTTGGATGTCCGTCCATCCCCCCTGAAGTCACCTGTCAAGCAATGCCGCCTTACCCAGCAGGTCTCCTTTCCTCCCACCTCGCCTTGTCACCACTGTACTGCAGATCACATACCTTGGTTTTTGCTTTGAGGCAGCTGCTGCCTGTTACAGAAAATATTAAATTATACTTCTAAAAAATGTCTCCCCAAATGCCTTTACAGTTTTCCAGTATTTGAATTCTTTGCATATTTATTTCCCCAATCTTGAAATGAGAAATCAAGAAAATGCTTCCTCTACAAAACACCCTCCCTGGCCCCCACCCTTTTTCTACTTCATACATGCTGTCAGGAATCAAAGCCCCTCCGAAATGCTTCCATGGAGGTCAAGTTCAGAGACACTGAAGTAAACTTCTAGCTGCCATGGCCATAGCTGTCTTGCAGGATACTGTGAACATCAAATGATCTTTCTAGAGTTCAGGCTCAGGAACATACTTACATAGATAACACCACAAGCTCACATGGGAAGTCAACAATCACTGTTAAGGAAAGGATGTTATTTTTCTCAGCAGATATTTTTTAAGAATAGAAATCAGTCTCTTAGTTGCAAAGGAATGTAGATATGCATTGTTTATTTAGAAATAAATTTTTAAAAAAGTGACAGGGAACATATACTGGAAGAGCTCACTTACAATTATTTTCCCAGTGCCAGCTTAGTGAGTTTGGGCATGAAAATACCTTTAAAATGCTATCAAGACTACTCTCACAAAAGACACTAAAGCGAAATGTTGCACATTTATCTGAAACTTTGATAAAACAGGTTACTGCAAGGTGAAAGAATGCACATATGTTATCCCATTCCTGGGGCTTCAGAAGTTGAAAATATCCTATTTAAGCACCCAGGCTACACTATTACAGTTTGTCAGCCTGAGCAGACAAACACATCAATGATTTAGTTACAATAAACAATTCCATAGAATATGAATGTTTTTTTAATTCAAAATCTGAGAGCTGAACCAAATGCTCTAATGACATCCTTTAAGTAATTTATATTTATGTGAAATATTCATTATATGTATTTCTCTTAATTCCTCTGCTCATTTCCTTTTTACTCATCAGTATTCTCTAGAGTTAATATGGTCCATTACAATGTTTTAGAAATAACTAATGTGCTACATTTTAGTCCTGGAGTTATTTCAGACAGTGCATTGAAAATTCAAACCAAAAGCCTGAAGCAACTCTATTAGATTTTGGACACTAAAATATCTTATTAGAAAGACTAGGACAGAGAAATTCAAATAGATTTTTTAGTAGTTCAACTTCAGCTATTTTTAAATGCATGAATTTTCAGGTGTCAGTGTAATAAATCTACTTGTACCAAAAAAATGCCCATTACAGGTTATTAAAAATGTGGTTATTAAAATTTGCATGTTAAATGTATCATTTTATTCATTTACTTGGTATTCTTTTTGTATGTTCAAATATTGGTAAATCTTTAATCCACCAACTCTCAAGAATTGTGTGTCTTCTGAGGTAGAAATTAGCACTTTATTTATTTGGTGTTTTCTTGTAAACTATCTAACTTTAAAAAAGCAAAAGTGATGAAGATAATATCAATGTGGAATTCACTGACTATAAAATATGAAAATATTTTCATAAAACCTAAAAGCAACTCAGTAGAACTTGAAGTTCACCCAAAATTGGCACAGGAAGATCTCAAAGGTTTGAGGATATTTTTACCCTCAGATCTTTGTAAGAAAGGCATGAAACAGGTGAGATTATTAATTCCTCACAGATTCTATATAATATAATACGTAATTTAAAAATATATGTGCCTCCTAAATCTACAAGCAGAGTAAAGAAGCAGGAAGAACAGACAACACAACTTATTTCCAAACTATAAAAGCCTTAGAACTGTGAATTTTTTTTAAAAACCTCAATAAAAATACTCAGAAAATTTATAAGATGTGATCCCTGCCCTTAGCTATTTCTCTTCCATAAAAACTGAAAGTAAAACTCATATGCATTTTATTATTCATAAAAAGGAGCCATTGTTGATGGCTTAGCAAACAGAGTGACAAAGGGGAGGAACAAAATGCTGTGAGAAAAGCAAAATAGTTGATCCAGGAACTAACAGAAGTGACTTTTTCTCACTTATACGATTTTAAATACTTGTTTCTATCAGAAAACAAAATAAATGCTTGTAGGCCATTCAGGGGCTGGGTGAAAAAAGGTGAAGGTGATAGCTAGAGGGAAAGGGGGTGGGAGGAGGTGGAAGAGGGCAAAGAGGGAAAAATGGGGACTAAAGGCAGTGGGCGCATGATGCAGTGTTTTATTGAGTTGTACGCTTGAAACCTGTATGGTTTTGTTAACCAATGTCACCCAAATAAATTCAATAAAAAAGAAAGAACAACAATACAGTAAACACACTAGCAATTTTGGATTTAGGCACTTTCTCTACAATTATTTTATTTTGATGAAAATAATGTGCTGCTGTCCAAGGACCTATTTTTATACTTTTAACTTTGAAAATGGAAATAATTTTAAACTTACAGGAAAATTGTAAAAATAAAATTAGTACAAAGAACATTCATATTATTCTTTATCTAGGTTCACTTACTGCTAATATTTTACTTCATTTATCACTCTCACATTTTATTTACACACACAGAGAGATATATAGTGATACACATTATGCATATATAACTTACAGAGACATAATTTTACTGAATCATTTAAGTAATAACTAACATAGATTATGGCTTCTTACCCCTAAATATTGCTGCATATATTTCCTAAATATATCAATATTCTCTTACATAACCACAGTACTGCTACCATCCTCAAAAACTTTAACTTGGGCAGGACATCAATGCTGGAAAATATTTTAATTTACCATTTATAGTTTCATATTTCAATTTTGAAAGATGACCCAATAATATCATATATTATAGGAGTTCTTTTTCCCATCCCATACAGTATCTATTCAAGGGTCATGGATCGCATTTAGTCATATCTCTTTAGATTTCTTTAATCTGGAATATCTCCACAGCCTTTCTTTGTCTTTTATGACATTAACATTTTTTTTTTTTTTGAAGAATGAAGCTCCCCCTTCTTTGGTATGTAATAGAAGCATTTTCATTTTGTGTTATCTGGTGTTTATTTGTGATAGATTAAATGTTTCATTCAGATCAGGGTTACTGCACAGGTGGTGTGTTTCAGGGTATCATGTCTGAATACATGAAATCCATCTGTCCCTTGCTGGGGAAATTTGTTTTAGTCACTTAAACAATTATCTTTATGTATAATTAACCCTCTTGCCTCTGTAACTAATAAGGAATCAGTGAAGAGAAACTTTAAGACCATGAAAATATCCTGCTTTGCATAAAATTTTTTTATAGCACTCATTGATAATTCTTTCCTGGTCCAATCCCTCCTCTGATGATAGCAAAATAGTGATTTTCTTCCCTACCCATACCTAAACTTTTACCAGGTACCCTTCCTCACTCTCCTTGAGGAAAAGACCTCCCTCTCTTCTCTCTTACTTATGTATGTTTGTATGTATATATTTATTTATTCATCTACCTATTATCAATACACAAACTCATGATTTTTTTAATGGCTTTATAATTAATTACTATACTTAATCTGTATAATGATTCCAGTGTTGACTCTTTACCCGACTTTTGCATTGTATATCATGTCCCCATCTGCTTTTCTTTACATTTATTTTTTATTTTGAGCACTTTTTTACTTTATGGAACAGCATTATGCTTCAAGCTCTCCTTGTAACTAATCTTCCTAAACCTTGGAATCAACCAATATCTGAGCACTTCTGGTTCAAAGGACCTGCTCTAGACTTCAGTTTGCTCATTCAGACTCTCAGGCCACTGTGGACACTTTTCTGAGCCGGCTCCAAATGAAGCACTAGATGTTAGTAGTAATGATAAATATTGTGTATTTATTTACTACATGTCAGGCACTGCTACTGGCTTTCTATATATTAATCCATCTATATAACATTAATTTACAAAGCAAGTGTTGCTATCTCTATATTACAATGATAAAATTATATCCTCTACAGTTGGGTAACTTGTCCAAAGCCATTTAAAAAATAATTCCCAGAGCCAGTTAGTAAATTAATTTTACTCATTAGCAAATCAGGTCCTTGATACCCAGTTTTAACGCTATGGTAAAACTATGTTAACGGAATCTGAGTATAATCTCAAAGCAAAGGTAAGAGGACAAGGCTCACAGGTTGCCTAGGATTTATTGTTAGGCATTTCCTGAGCAGGCTGTGGGTTATTTTGTAAAATATTAAAAAGAATTGCATTTACAACATGAGTGTTTTTTTTTTCTTTAAGCATCTGAAGGCACAGGTACTTAAAACTCCTTTTTCAATGATTATTAACAGGAGGAATAAAGTCAGGTCAGAAAGATCCCATCCAGAATAAGCCCAATCAGGCTAAACTTGTCCAGACGCCCAATCTGCCTAAGCTGGAGTCAGACAAAACTCCTTGGGCATTTTCAGCATGTTTTTATGGTTTTTCTTATCTACTATGAGTGGACAGATGATGCCTTTTACTCCTTCATGCTGTCCTCCACACCAGATTATTATGCCGGAGTAATCTCTTTCTTTTAATTCTGTCTTCTTTTTCTATAAAACATAATACTTGATCACATTACTCCTTCCTTAAAACTGTTCTGTGGCTTATGAGAACGTAACAGTCACAGCTGACAGAATCCTGGGCTTGCTTACTCTGGGTTCAACTAGCCAGCTTTGCTTTTATCTGGAGCATAAGGTGGTGATTACAGGTAAGCTTTATGATGAGATAAACCCTGGGCGTAGTACAAGAAACCATGTGTTTTGGTTCACCTTTTCTTAATATAAGGCAAACCATGCCACTGCAGTGGCCTTTAGTATCTTGGATATACAATGGGAGCAATAAAATTTACTGTCTGTATCACAGCGTTTTGTTATGATGCAAGGAGATAATTCATGTGAAGGAGTCTTAGATATTATGAATTTTTATGCAAACATATTGTCATTATTAATATCCAAAGCTGGAGAAAAAGCCTCATTAAATTAATGCCCATAAGCATTATTGCAGGACACTTAAAAGTGTTGTATCTGGAGATGAACACTTTCATGTACTAGTGAAATCCTTTTTATGGACAGCCTCAAAGGCTACCTAATACTTATTGCCACGAATAATTTGATAGAGATAGTATTAGGAAATTATAATACAGTGTGGCAAAAGTAGATTTACCACTGTATGCAAAACACAGAGTTTATTATCCTATTACTATTTATTTTAGTATTGCATTATTTTCCATACAAACCACTGTAAACCCACTTTTGTCCCACCCTGTATTTTGTTGTGTCAGAAAACAAATTGTTCATACCAGTTATTGGTAAGGAATACCTGAAACAGGTTCCACACACATGGCCTTTACAAGGGCCTCCCTGCACCATTTGATTGTGATGAATTGTTACCAACTGGGCAAATAAAAAGGTGATTATGGACAATTTGATGGCAGTAACCTTGGATGATCTGCTGGTGGCTGTTGCTAAAATTGCAGCTAACACACTAAAAGGAAAGTTTCCTTTGTCACCATGGAAAATCCATGTCTTAGAAAGAAGTCCCTGGCATAGGAAAGGTGTGAGAATACTGCAGCCCATATCTCTGATGGAGCAGTTGAGACTGAGGTGTCGAAATGAAAGTAATGTATTGCAGGGATCAGTGGGGCCATGTGGGGGTAAGGCCTAGTGTTTAGCTGGAAAACAGTTAATGAAATGTAGGTGCTAGGGTTGATTTGCAGAGTAAAAAAGTAAAAGGTAGAACACAGTCCTTTTAGGACAGTGAAGACAAAATTTAGACAAGGTCACATGACTCTAGAGTGGGGATAGTGAAAAGAGAAGAATCTGGGGTAGAGGCAGAAGTTCTGGCATCAGTCTGTCAAGACTTGTAGAACGAAAAGACCAGGTCAAAAGCTCTGAGCAAGAAATCAGAATCCAGCAGGGCTCCTGTGACAAGTACAGATCACTCAGCAATCAGGGGCTGTGACATGGAAAGAGCCATCTTCTGAGGCAGCTATAAAAAATCACTCACTCCCAAGATAACATTATCGTCTGAAAGTGTGGGCAGTTGAATACTCTTAGGATTGTGTAAGATCAAGATAAATTATATATCATGCAGGAATTCATCAGAATCACTCCTCAGAGTTCTTCAGTATACCACCTATGCCCCAGGAATTCAGCTGGGACATCCACTAGTAAATACTTAACTTTTCTTTTCTTTTTTCTTTTTTTTTTTAGCTTAATTAAAACACTTATTTATTCCAAGTTCCATCCATTTACGGTTTTTCAGAAATTATTACAGAAATGAATACTGAAATCAGAAACGAGTGTTAACAGCTGTAGCATTTACAACAAAGTTAATAACTACATGACCTTGACTTAAAAGATTCAAGGTGTTTCTGTTATTCAGAATCCATGAGGAAAGTTTCCAAGTCAAGATCCAAGACGGAGACGAGGGCACTTACAAAGTCATCAGTAGAAGGGCACTTCTGGAGCATACCTTGCACCATAAGCATGGGCTCCCTGCCCCCACCATGGGCCAGCATCTCCCTTCGGTACCGCTCCCCTGTCGACCTGTTAAAAGGATCCTGTAGGAAACATTCCTTCCAAACCATGGAAGCTACTGCCCTGGACATCAGGTAAGAGTAATACTTGGCACCATAGCCCACGAGGTGACTGAATCGCAGCTGCCAGGCAGTGTTTGGAACGTATGGTAAGCCATAAAATTTCTCCTGTGTTTCCTTGAGAATGTCTGTGGTTGACCGCCTCAGGAGATGCTTCCCATGGTAAATTTGATCCAAAATGGCATAAAAGACCTGAAGTTGCATATCAGCTGCAGCACAAACCTTTTTAGATTCACAAAGACGAGACACCATATTTTTGGGCATTGACTGCCCTGTTTGATAATGTCTGGCAAACTGGTTAACCACTCGATAGTCATTTGCAAAGTACTCCATCAGAATAGAAGGAACCTCAGCAAAATCAGTGGGGCACCTGGTCCCTGGTTTCTCGAAGGAATGTCAGTCTCCCATCTGGAACAATATGGTTCTCCACCAAGTTATTCAAAGAAAAAATGTCTCTACTTAACTTTTCTTGATAGAATAGCAGAGAAGTGAGGATGACTCCTGAAAAGCAATCCTTGCCTTAATGTGCTATGAACAATTGTCAGGTGTTCAATTAAAAAAAAAACCTCGGGGTACCACCCAGAACCAATTAATAAAAGTCTATAATAAGGAATCTCAGATATTTTCAATTTTCAAGACTTGTGCAGATGATTATAATACACTAACTTTGAGAAGTTGGATCACAGGGAAGTAGTGCTGAATACCTGGGCTAAATGAGTGGAAACATTTAGAATCACAAAGGATCAGGAGTTCGTTGCATTGATTCAGAGAAAGAAAATAGTAAGGATTAAGAATTAAAATTATCAATATGTTTGGGTGTTAAATGTGGGGTAAGAATGGGTCAAGAAGGTGTTAACTGAAGGGACTCAGTCCATGTACAGTGACTCAGGTTTCTGATGTGGATGTTTATCCTGGGTTCTACAGGAAAATGGGCATGTCTGAGCACAGGGAGGCAGAAGTACATTGCCTAAGGAACAAAGAGAGCTTAACCTTCTTGGCTCATTTAAATCCAGGGGGGAGCAGAAAGAGATTAACTGAAGTACTTATATGCATATATACATGACCCGTGGACACAGATAATAGTGCATGAAGGCCTTGGTGAGGGGGGAGTGGGGAGGAGGGGATCAATGGAGGAAAAAGGGAGACATTTGTAATACTTTCAACAATCTATATATATAAAACCCTAATATGCAAATAGACCAAATGGCAGAACAACTGAACAACCAGTTGCTATGACATGCGCTGCTGACTACCAGGGGTCATGCACAGAACATGGCGCGCGGCAGGATGGTGGAGCAGGTGAGCAGGGGTGCCAGACCAAGCCGAGGTGCTGGTTGCTGTCCTCAGGGTGAGCCTCTGGTAGTTACTGAAAATTCTTTTTTCCCACATGCTGCAGTCCCGCCTGGTGCTCATACCCGCTGCTGGCACCTGGAGCCAGCCCTGATCGCTTGGCATTGTCAGTGGGTGCAAGCGGCGACTGCCATCCCTGATCACCCCTCAGGGCTTCTCCACCTCCCCCTGCTCCTGAGGGGAGATCGGGGTAGCAGACCTGCTGCCATCACTGGCCTCGCTGCCATAACCGACCCCGCTTGCACCCACTTGATCCACGCCATCAGTGGGTGGGAGCTGCAGTGGGAGTGGGACTGCCAGCAGACAGGGGACCGGGAGCCAAGGTGGGAGAGGCGGGGTGGAGGTGCGGAGGATGGGCCAGGACCCACCCCTGTGCCCACAGCAGCCTCAAAGCCCACAGTTCCTTTCAAGGTGCACAAATTCATGCACTGGGCCCCTAGTAAATAAATAAATAAATAGATAAGTAAATAAATAAATCCTTTGTGAACACATGGACATAGTCTTATAAACGTTCCAAAAGTAAGATTTATTTTTTTCTTCTTTTAAAAGAGAATCCCCCAAATTTTATATGTTTTGTGCCTCACAAGCAGAGATTCACCCTAATTTTGGGGGACTTGGTGTTAAATTTGTATAGAATCCAAATGACTTCCAACTAGGGTTTCTTGTGAAATTTTACATATTTCTCTAAAGTTTAGAGGTGATATTTTCTTAGAACATGGCCACTCAGAAATAAGCCATATATAAACCTAAAAATACAGTTTTCTTCATTTTAAGATATTGTCCAACATACTTATTCACTGTGGCTTTTGTTGGTATTTAGAAATTAATTCTTCATAGAAATATCTGTTAAGACACTGATATTCTTAGAAAAACTTATTTCTTTCTTTATATCACTGAATGATCAAGTAAATAGTTTACTTTTTCTCTTGTCTGTTGCTAAGCCCAATGTTACTAAGTTCAAAGTTGCAGAAATTTTTTAATTTATGGTAATTAGTACATTTTAGTTTTTCATAATTTTAGTTTATTTTTGCACCTTTTAATGTGTATTTTTATTTTTCTGGTGAAGCATCTTTTGGAGTTGGAAGGGTGAGATCTAAATTTTATATCTTATAAATGTTCCAAATTACTTTCTTAATTTCATGTTTTTTAAATTCAAATAAAAATACTTATATAAAAACATTAATATCATTATTTATCATGATTCTACATTTTAGTTATTTAAAAATATATGCCTAATCCAACCTCAGGAGACTAGATACATGGCCTCCAGTTTATCACTTTTTGCATTTGTTATTTCATTTAAAAGTATCTGTATTTCACCTTATGACTGCACATTTACAATCTTGACAAAGCATAAAGACTTAAACCTCTGGTTTGACTAAAATGCTCATTGAGTATAATTTCAGTTCATTTAAGTCCCTTCTAGACAATCTAATTGAAAAAATAAAAATGGAAAAAATTAATATTGCAAGTAATAGTATCTGGAAAATTAGATTTAAAGGATGATATACATTTTTTACTTGGGGAATATTCATCACACTAAAAATAATCTTCTATATCAGTTTTAAGAAAAATAGTTGTATACCTGAAACCTATATAATTTTATTAACCAATGTCATCCCATAAATTCAAGAAAAAAAGAAAAAAAAATAGCTAGCTTTGCTAACTGCACATATTGTAAAGATGGTTGCTGACTACTAGACCAAAGGTCATTTCTGCGGCAATGTACATAGATGTTTAATAGTAATCATCTCATTAGAGAACTGATCATGTTTGATGTCCACATCAACATCTATTTAATGATCATGCCTTTGAGTCATTTTTCTACTATTATACAAGTTATACCTTAACAGGTTTGTAATGTCAGAAGGGACCACTCCCAGGCAGGTATCCGCATGAAGGTGTGTATGTGTCATAATCCTACTATACATATGAGGTCCATTTATGACCGACATAAAACTGAGTCTGAAGATGCTTAGCAGAGAGCAGCTTGGTAGTCACATCCAACATGACAAAAATCAATACAGTAAAGCTGAAAATAGAATGTTCTAGAAGAATGTACTTAATATAATGTGTGCTGTAGATATTGTTATCCACCAGCAGCAGAACCATGTCTGAGGCCATTGTTCCAGATCAGCCCCATGGAAGTGCTGCATGCATTCACCTCTCAGTCTGGTTCCAAGAACCAGGGGAGTCACAGTCTAGCAGCCCCAATGTACTGTGCTCTATGCAGAAATTCTAAACCAAAAGAGGAATTGAGAAAGACTGCAGTATTGGTATCTTGTTATTTAAACATTTTAAAGTTTTTTATTGAATTTATTGGGTTGACAGTAGTTAATAAAATTATATAGGTTTCAAGTGCACAATTCTATGATACATCATCTGTATATTGCATTGTGTGTTCAACATCCAAAGTCAAGTCTCTTTCTGTCACCATTTATCCCCCTTTTGCCCTGTTCTACCTTTTCCCACCCCTTTTTCCTCTTGTAATTACCACCCTGTTGTCTATAAGTTTTCTTTCCTTCCTCCCTCCCATCCTCCCTCCCTTCCTCTCTCTCTCCCTTCCTTTCTCTCTCTCTCTCTCTCTCTCCCTTCCTTTCTTCCTTTCCTTTCTTCCTTCCTTCCTTCCTTCCTTCCTCTTCCTTCCTTCCTTCCTTCCTTCCTTCCTTCCTTCCTTCCTTCCTTCCTTCCTTCCTTCCTCTTTCTTCTTTCCTTCCTTCCTTCCTTCCTTCCTTCCTTCCTTCCTTCCTTCCTTCCTTCCTTCCTTCCTTCCTTCCTTCCTTCCTCTTTCTTCCTTCCTTCCTTCCTTCCTTCCTTCCTTCCTTCCTTCCTTCCTTCCTTCCTTCCTTCCTTTCTTTCTTTCTTCCTTCCTTTCTTTTTCTCAATCCCTTCATCTTTTTCACCCAGCCCCTGAATCCCCCTCCCATATGCCAGCTGTCAGCCTGTTCTCTGCATCTATGAGTTTGTTCCCTTTTTGTTCCTTTGTTTGTTTTGTTCATTAGATTCTACATATAAGTGAAATCTAAGGTATTTGTCTTTCTCTGAATGGCTTGTTTCCTCAAAAAATAAAAAGTGGAAATGCCTTATGACCCAGCCAGTCCACTTCTGAGAATATATTCAAAGAAACCCGAAATACCAATCCGAAAGAATATATGCACTCTTATGTTCATTGTGGGATTATTTACAATAGCCAATATTTGCAAGCAGCCCAAGTGCCCATCAGTAGATGAGTGGTACATTTACATAATGGATTACTACTCAGCTACAAAAAAGAAGGAAATCTTACCTTTTGTGACACTATGGATCAAGCATGTCAAACTCGTGGCCGGCGCGACATGCTTGGTATGGATGGACCTAGAGAGTATTTATGCTTGAGTGAAATAAAAATTTTTCTTGATTGCCAAATACCTTTCTGTAAAGGCTCAATAGCTTAATTTTGTTTCTCTCTGCTAATGTGGGGTACTGTTACTAAAAGATAAACTAAGCCTAAGGGACTTTGCTTTCCTACCTTCTCTGAGTGAATTTACAAGGCATCCCCCATAAACTCTGCACATATCTAGGGTGGGAGAGAAAAGGGTATAAAGGAAATATGGTAAAATGTAAGTCCTAAGTCCTGCAGTAGATGTAAGCAGAAGTTTACAGAGCACCAGGCTGCCCCCTCCCCCATGACAAAGGAAAATCCCCAGAGGTGGAGTTAACTTAGTCCTTAAGTGCCAGGGCTGACCAGCAGACCCTGGGCCATGGATGAATGAATGATTACTCTGACACATGTTTCTGTGAAAGAGGGGTAAAGGACTCCTTGGTTTGAGAAACCAAATAGCCCCCTTCACCTGCCTCCTCAGGCTTTTATTGTAACAACAGCTTGAACTAAAATCAACTATTAGATACTATCAGCAGGGTAAGCATCCTTGAGAAGACACATGCATCTACAGTGTCCTTTAAGCAAGGACATCTAAAGACTAAACATAAAGATTCCAGTAAAACATCCAGGGGATCAGACTTGTTTGGAAAAGTCAAGGCAGGGGTGGTCACCTTTGGCCAGCTTCCCCTGGAGGCCCCCCACCGTTCAGAGATTCCTCCTTACAAACTTTGCAACCAAGTCCCATGCTTCCCCACACTTAAGGACCAATAGAGTGGGCATGGCCAAGAGCTAGAGAACTCTGGAGTATGCCAAACATTAAAACAATAGAGTCTCATCAGTTTGAGAAGGCTCCTTTATGAAATGAGTTTGAGATACCTAATGGGATGTTCACATGTCACTCTAGTTTTGATCTATTTAATAACCAGACATCGATGACTACAGTGTAAGGCAGAAATTGCAAGTTAGATAGTACCAAGTAAGTAGCACAGATGAGACTTTAATAACTTTGGGAATATGTTCAAATTATTTCACCTCCCTGTCCCTTAACCTTCTAGTACATAAAATTGGAATAATAATACTTTAATCAGTACTTTGGTGTAAAATCACATGTGGTATACCTAATGCAGTGTGATTGTATATTTGGTACATTAGAGATATATCCCCTTTAACACACATATATATACATACATATATATATCCATATATATATATATTATAATACATGGCTAATATGCTAAGTGTTCGTCCAGGTAATGACATCACATAGCAATGCCCAACTTCCTCTCCTTAGCAACTAGCCGCCTTGCAGTTTCTTCAGCCCAGGAACACAACTTGCTTTATAGCCAGGTGTAAATACTTTGCACTGTAACCAAATGTCTGTGAAGCGTTTTCCCGTGCCTCATTTCATTTGATCCTCACAGAAGTCCTGAAGTAGGTTGATAGGAGACTCAGTGGAATCCTATTTTCTTTTCATTAGCTGGAAAACAGAGATTTAGAAAACTTAGAAACTTGACCTGACTGAAAAGAAATAAAAAACGGTGGACCTTGAAAATGACTTCAGGTTTTCTCACTGCACAGAATATAGTCAAACACTGCTGCAGTTAAATATTTTACCCTTTGTTCTCTCTGCATGATCTACAATAATAATCTGCTTTGTGATGATATTTACTGCTGTGTTGCCTGAAATAGAAGTTGGGGTGCTTCATTGGGCTGGAAAAAGTTTAGCTACATCAGAAGGCAGGTCTAATTAAGCAAGTTTATTCTACATATATAAAAGGCTAAGTTGACTCGCGCATGTGCAATACATATAAAGCTCTTACTGGCGCCAATTGCACACATGTGTTTCCATCTGTCATTGTCGATTGTGAATTTGGTTGACACTTCTATTATAAAGGGCGAATAGCAATATTCAAATATTTCTTGTAATTAATTTCCTTTCAATGTGCCCGCATTCGTGCACCAGGCCACTAGTAAGACAATAGTGGCAGCAGACTTTAGAGCAAAAGAATAGCAATTTTATAAAAATTTGGGTATCATCTGATTAAGATAATATGATGATTCATGCTTACATATATATATGTACTAGAGGCCCAGTGCATGAAATTCTTGCACTGGGGGAGGTGTCCCTCAGCCAAGCCTGTACCCTCTCCAATCTGGGACCCCTTGGGAGATGTCTGACTTCTGGTTTAGGCCTGATGGATTGGGCCTAAACTGGCAGTCAGACATCCCTCTCACAATCTGGGACTGCTGGCTTCCAAACACTTGCCTGCCTGCTTGCCTGATTGCCCCTAACCACTTCTGCCTGCCAGCCTGATCACCCCCTAACCACTCCCATGCCAGCCTGATTGACACGTAACTGCTCCCCTGCAGGCCCGGTCACCCCCAACTGCCCACCCCTGCAGGCCTGGTCCCCCCAACTGCCCTCCTCTGCCGGCCCAGTCACCCCTAACTGCCCTCCCCTGCTGGCCTAATCACCCACAACTGCCCTCCCCTGCTGGCCATCTTGTGGTGACCATCTTGTGACCACATGGGGGCAGCCATCTTGTGTGAGGGTGTGATGTGAAATTTGCATATTACCTTTTTATTATATAGGATATATGTGTGTTTCATGCTTCTGATGTAAATTTTGTTTAAACAAGTTCTTCATATTTCTTTTTTACTCAGTAGACACAGCCCTCATCTTTTTAACATAACTCCTCCCCTATTGGTGTGCTTTTATACCGAGTGACTTTATAATATTTAAGTTGGGTCTGTGTCAAGATTTTTATAATCCTTTTTAAATTGTGTATCAGATACAGTCATTCTGTTCATGCAGATATCCCATTGTTTATATAGAGTGACAGCTACATAAAAAATAAGGAAGCTAGTCATGAACAGCATGGTATAATTACAATAATCAGAGGCAGTATTTCTTTTATAATAGCTATTTCTGCATGAGAGCATATTTTATAAAAGGATGCATTTAGTTTTATATACCACTTAAAACATAATATCTAGAAACTCTGGTTCTGAAATGGATGCCATGGTTTTTAGTTTCAGCAGTCTCATCTGACCACTCCAAACAAAAGTGGACCTTCTGCCTTGGCTTGTTAATATATGGTCATCTCATTGACTATTTTCTGGCATCCGGCACACATGCTTTTAATTACAAATCATGCCTCCCTTTCGCCCCCGACCTGCCCAATTGCTAGGGACTCTGGTTGTCTGGATAGTTTTTATTGCTATTATTCAACCCTTCTATCTATGTTGGCTCCCACCTCTTCATGTAGTAATGACCTTTTTTGAAAACCATCAAGATAACAATTCTGATAAATAATATAGAGCCTTTGAGTATTTAAGTATTTTAACATGTATTTCTGCACCTAAATATTAACTTTGAAACATTTTTAAGTATTAGTAAATACTAGGAGATTTGTGATGCATTGTCCAAGTAGAATTTTTAAAATTAAATTTATTGGGGTGACATTGGTTAATAAAATTATATAGGTTTCAAGTGTATAATTCCTTGATACATCCTCTGTAATTTGCAATGTGTCCCCACCACCCAAAGTCAAATGAAATTCTGTCACCATATATTTGACCCCCTTTACCCTTTAATGTCCCTCCACCTCTGTTCCCTCTGATAACCTCCATACAGTTGTCTGTAACTATGAGTTTTTGTTTGTTTGTTTTTATTTGTTTATTTATTATTTCTAGTTTTATATCCCACATATGAGTGAAATCATATGGTTTTTTACTTTTTCTGTCTGACTTATTTCACTTACTGCGATACTCTCAAGGTCTATCCGTGTTGTCACAAATGACAGTATTTCATTTTTTATTACGACTTAGTAGTATCCCACTGTATAAATGTACCGCATATTCTTTATAGTTCAGTTGGGAGAATATCAGACTCAAGTGGACATTTAATTACATAATGCTATAAGTCAAAGTCAACTATGTAGGGTTAAGCTAATCTATACAGTAAGGCCTTATTTTTTCACTGAAGAATGTGTTATTTTTAAAGGCCAATTTTGTGGGTATTGTCAATTTGGGAAATAAATCTAAAATGTCTAAATAATTTTTAAATTTCCAACCAAACAACTTTCAATCTAAAGAGTAAAAATAATACAAGGAAAAAATACATTGTATTAAAATTTTAATTTAGTTTGATTAAAAGCACCGAAAGTTCCTCAGATTTAAAAATATATATATGCTTTTTTCCCACTCATCATTCAATATATTGAGTTTAGATAGGAATACAAATTTTTTTAAATGTATTTTTGTTGACTTTTAGAGAGAGAGGAAGAGAGAGGAATAGAGAGATAGAAACATCGATGAGATGAGAGAGAAACATCATAAATTGGCTGCTTCCCACACACCATGTCCTGGGGACCGAGCCCACAACCTGGGCATATGCCCTGATCAGGAATCTAACCTGTGACCTCTCAGTTCCTGGATTGATGTTCAACCTCTGAGCCACACCAGCCAGGTAAGGAATACAATTTTGTTAGCTTGGTTTAAATGACTGGTAAAATCAATGAAGAAATAGTAATAATAACTATAACTACAATTTATTGATTGTTTACTCTGTTCAGGAACTGTACCTAGTATTTCATACATATTAATTTCCAACTCCAAACAAGCTTATGGTTTTGGTAACTCATTATCCTTACTTTACAGATGAGCTATATGAGTCATAGAATTAAATATATTTCTGAAGCTTACATTGCTTACTATCATTGTCAATGATAGGACTCATCACCAGAAATCTAAACTAAAAAACAATATTCTTAACTGTTATGCAACCTATGACTGATACGTTAATTCCAAATTCCAAAATTTTTCAAAATCAAAGTTCCATTCTGAAGTCATTTTTATAATTGATGCTGTAGTGGCAATATTCCAACACCATGGACATGTTAAAAAATATTTAATTTTTTATAGATTCATAAAAGAACAAAACATAACAATAATGCAATTTATAAACCTTGATTATTTTAAAATTATGGTTTACTTTTTTAACCATTTATCAGGAAATATTTCTGAAAATATGTTGTGTATAATTTAAACAGTCTTTTTTTTTTTTTTTTTTTTGCTTAATCGTGACTAAAACTAGACTTTCTATTTGTACTCAAAACTAGCCTTTCTCTAGAAGTTGTCTCTGTCAGTTTTGTCAGGGTTTTTGACACCTAGGTTTGAAATCTTGCAGTGAGTTCCCAGGGCTGGAGCAGTGAAAAGATGATATAGCTCTTCTCAAGAGATTGAGGAAAAGTGTGAAAATACCTAGAAAAATATAGATCATTGAGAATGGGAAAAGAAATTTAGGAAAATCACTGAGAGTTTAATTTCTTATTTTTTTTTCTGAAAATTTGGAACCTGGCTATATACTGAGAGATAAACGTATGGGTTTGAATTAGTCTTTGTGACCAGTGGAACTAAGTTTGGCCAGAATCATGTGAAATGGTATCATTTATAACAGTGCCAAGAGCCCAGCTGATCATAGAGACCATGACTTGATAGTGCCACTAATTCCGGATGGATGGATGATGTTCTTTTAGTCAGCCATGATGGGAGCTTCATTATTAGTAGCAGAGAGGGCATTTGAATTGATTAATAGAAGGTTGAGGATTTGTAAGACAGGACAACAGAAATTAAAAAAAAAAAAAAACACCTGGGAATTGAAAGTGCTGACAATAAGTGGTTGAAATTATGAACCATGTGGTTCTAGGCTGTGTAAACAAATAAAATCATGATGAGAGGTAGCATTTGATAGAAAAAGGGTCTGTTGTCTAAATAGTATGCGACAAAGAGGTAGAAAATGAGATTGCTATGATGGAAATTAGGATTCCAAGTGGTTGGAGTTCAGGCCAATGACAAGTATGGTCATGAGAGCTTGTGGCTGAAGTGAGCCTTTGTCAGAAGATTAGAAATATTTGACTCTCAGCTGTGTGTTGGGTGATCACAGGGATACAGAAGTTGTTCAGGGTGGTGTCTGAATGTGCCACCAAGAGGACTCTGAAGTAGATAATCAGTGGCTTAGAGGAAGTGGCCAGAGAGCCTTCTCATGATGACAACAGATTTTTATCTGTGTGGCAGAATACTCAGATGAGAAGGTCTGGGCATAAAAGTCAGAGGAATGGTCCAGGTGTCTAGAAGAACATCACTGCTTTCCCCCCATGTCTTAGGTTGTAGAGGAGCAAGTAGCTTCATAACAGAAAGGCTATGTCCTCTTGTAAGAATCTGATTTCAGTCAAGATCAGGGATTAAAAGGAACATCTGACAAATGACTGCAAGTGTAGATTTACAAAATAATTTCTAATGCACTAAGAATTTTAGCAACTGCTACAGAGAGTTTTGCAAAAGAACTTTGGGATGGTGTGAAAATTAGTGGGGAGGGGTAGCTGAGTAAATATCACTCTAAAGAGTCTTGAATTTTAGGTAGTGGCAAATAAAAATGAGGAGATGTACATTTTATCTCAAAGTCTATAATAGTTTTTTTTTTAATTTACTGATTTGAGGGGGAGAGAGTGAGAGAGGACAGGAGAGAGAGAGAAATATCAATTTGTTTTCCTACTTATTTATATATGCATTGGTTGCTGTTGTATGTGTTCTGATCAGAGATTGATCCCACAACCTTGGTGTATCAGGATGATGCTCTAACCAACTGAGCTACCCAGCCAGGCCTATATAATAAAATGTTATTTGACTCTTCAACTCATAAAATAGCTCTAGGATTCGTGAATTTAAAGTGCACATTCTCTGACTCACTTATCACTAATTCCCTAAATTTTTATTTCCTATAATATCAACAGGCAACCCTGCTGGGTCCTATCACAAAAAAAATAGATCAGGACAATTACAGAAAGCTCAGGTTTGGTCAACTCTATTTCCTCTCAGCCTGATCCTTGTTCTAACTTTTATTTTATAAGGCCATAGAGAAAATGTTTTAACACAACTGGAATGACTTCAGACACATTCTTCTGTATCAGTCCCATGGGAAGAGAATATCGTAAAAATGAATTTAAGGAGCCCTGGCAACTCCTGCAGAAAATAGATCCTTTGCAGCATTTTATTATGAAAGTTTCTCAAGCATATAGCACAGCTGAAAAACTTTTATAATGAACAGTCATTACCTAGATTCCAAAATTAACATTTCCCTGTAAATGCTTTATCAAATGCCTATTCATCTATCCATTCCTCTATCCAATCACTAATCCATCTTATTTTGGGTGTACTTCAAAGTAAATTGCAGACATCAGTAAACTTCTTCCTAAATTTCTCAGCATCTGTATAATTAACTAAAGATCCTTGGCTCAAGTGCTTTCTTGACTCATATTAATGCTATTTCTGAGCCAAAGATGTGTGTGTGTGTGTGTGTGTGTGTGTGTGTGTGTGTGTGTATACTCGAAAGTGCTTTACAAAAACCCAGGGCTGTACTAGGTACTCTTCCTAATGCTATTATATGCACCACGTATATAAAACAACTTGAACTACCAATCCTAAAATGTAATTTGAACAATGCATCCAGTTACTAAGTTTCCTCAAAATGGTTTTTAAAATTAAACTTCTTGTTATTGCCTTGCAGAGGGGTTCATTTTGTAATCAAATTTTGTAATTACAGAATATCTGCTTTAGGCCAGGTTTTCTCACATGTTTGTGTTTCTGATGGCATTTTCTTTTCAGACTGTAAAATCCCCCCTTAAATTAATAGCATCTCAAGACAGCAGGCAGAGTGTTGGTGTGCAAAGGCAGAAATAGGGTATGAGAAGTATGTTCGAATGTGGCAGACCTTATTAGACATGCCCAAATAGTCTACAGACTCAGTTGTTCATCCTGTGACAGAGGATGATTTATTTTTTCCAATCAAGGTAGTCTTGAATTTCAAAATCCATTAATGCTCTAATTAATCAAAGCGTTATGGTTTTGAATAATTTATGTAATAAAGCAATGGCATGGAGGGAGTAAAATGTTAAATCCCATGTGGGCCAAGGAGACGGAAGGAGTCAAGAGGCCAAATTTTGTGAGCGGAGTCAAGTTCAAATTATTCAACAGCTAGTTATGCAGTCACTGTCTAAGAAGGAAAGGTCCAGCTGGTAAACCTGATGGTGTCCTGTGGGAACTCCTCCAACATTTTCCTTTCTGGATGACAAAGAGGTCTGGGTTACATTGAAGAACAGCATGGCTGCAAGATAGCAGGGGACAATTGGGGGGCTTAGAGCAGTGTATTTTTCAATACACATGAAAGTATTTCAACCTCTAAATAACTGGTTCGGCTATCATGGTGTTTTTGCCAGTTCTGCTTTTTAGGTGAAAATCAAAACAATATGCTCAGTAGTTGAAACACACTTCTAGCAAAGTTGGGAGCTTTGACAAAGAAAGCATGTTCTTTTTTTATATGCAGGGTAGCAAAAGTAGGTTAAAAGTAATAATAATAAATGCTACAATAATTTATAAATAATAATACAAGAATAAACTCTGTGCTTCTCATGCTCACAACTGTGTACCTACTTTTGCCCACCCCTGCATTTAGTTCTTTGCTAGACTTTTGCATTTTAAAAATGTCATTGCTGGAGAGCATTATGCTAAGTGAAATAAGCCAGTCAGAGAAAGATAAATATCACATGATCTCACTCATTTATGGAATATAGTGAACATAAACTGATGAACTAAAACAGATCCAGAGACAGAGAAACATCGATCATACAGTCAAACCTTAGAGGGAAGGTAGGGTATGGTGGAGGTAAGGGGGAAAGATCAACCAAAGGACTTGTATGCATGCATATAAGCCTAACGAATGGACACAGACAACAGGGGGGTGAGGGCATGAGTGGGAGGGTGTGGGGGAAGCAATGGGAGGATAAGGACACATATGTAATACCTTAATCAATAAAGAAATTTAAAAAATGTCATTGCACATTCTGTTTTAAGGAACAGAGCTATTTCCTCTGAAGCAGGAAATGTGAAATATTAAGTGAGCAAAAATGCCAAGGAATACATTTTGAAATAAACATAAATAAGCAAGGAGGGAAAAAGTGCTTAGAGCATGATCCTGATACCGTTGTGATTAGCTAGTTATTAATAACAGGAAAGGAGTCTACGGCCATACCACCCTGAACGCGCCCGATCTCGTCTAATAACAGGAAAGGAGCAACGAGGGAAGCTAAACATTATAGGCATGTCATTTGGGCAGCTTCACCAGAAAACTGCACTTTCACACGCCCCAGGGATCCAACAAAGGGGAAATAGAAGCATGTCCAGTAAAGTTAGGGGGGACAGGGAAGGTGCTTGCTGTCAGTCACACCTGGGAACAAAGGTCATTGGCCAAAATTGGTGTGGCCACTGCAACCCTAGGGATGCATAGTCCCCTAAGGAAAGGAATTCATTCTCTTGTTGCTCTTGAGACTCTTGTTGCTCATGTGCTCCTGACTCGCTCTTGGCATCCATGTATTCTCCCATACAGCCCTTGGCCATGCAGACCCCACACACAAAGGACTAAAGGACTTCAGTGGGAAAATACAACCTAAGTTTGCCTAATGCTGGATTGAACCCGGCCCAACATGGAAAGGAAACTTTGGACACTGTCTCTGATTTTAGCTCTATTGAAACCTCAGCTAGACTTCTTCTATGACTGGACTAAGGGACATGGGACTTTGGAAACCCCCAGGGTATAATTCAATGGAAATAAAGCTTTCTACCATATTGCATCCTGCCATGCAAGTCTCAGAAAATTCCTTTTCTGGGGATATCATAAGAACTCCACCTCTGGCAGAAACAGGAGGAGATGACCCCCTCTCTCATCCTGTAACAATCCAAAAACAGACCAAAAAAAAGTTTTAGTTAATCTTGATGTTGCTTGTTATAACCTTTATATTTGCTATTGTTATCAATTAAAAATAAATAGCAGCTTATTAAAGGAATCAGAAAGGGTAAAGCTACCTCAGCAAAATAACAAAACAAAACAAAAAACAAAACAAAACACCAGTCTCCTGAAGTGTTGCTTTCAAGTTGGAAAGAAGAAAGTCCAACTCTACACTGCTCTAATGTTCATCCTTCAAGCTGCACTGTACCCATTCTATTCTATTTTCTGCCATTGCCTTCTGAAGGCAAATATTTTGAATATATAACCCAAAATTGAACGGACACACACACACACACACACACACACAGACGTCTTATTGTTATTTGCAGAATTAACTATTACATTTGTTTATATATTTTTTGGAATTCAGGTGGCGACTGAAATACTGAAAACCAACCAAAGAGACCCAATTATATCAGCAACAAATAACACAAATAAAAAATAATAAAAATCCTCATCTAACAAAATTGAGAATTATTTAGTAGATCAAACAAAGTATCTGGGTATTCTAATATCTATCTTTCCATATCTCCTTCTATCATCTATTACCTATCTATCCATCATTCATCCATCCATCCATTCATACCTATCTAGCATCTATCCATATGTCTATCTATCAAAAACTATCATCCATCTATCTATCCAACAGAGAGACCGTAGGGGGAAGAAATGAGGAAGTGAGAAAAAGAGAGAGAGAGAGAGAGAGAGAGAGAGAGAGAGAGAGAGAGAGGGAGACTAATCAACTCCTAGGAACACATGCTTAGAAGGGAGCAGACTTAGAAAATATTAATGTTCAGAGGAAGGAGCCTCTACTAAATCTATCAATCTCTCTTTGTCAGACCAGGCTGCATGCAGCTCTATCTCCATACCCCTATGTTCTCACTATCTGCACTTTCCCTTTCAAAATGAATTACTTAGTGCCCTTTAATATATACCAGATTGCTCTGATAAGAAGGTAATCTTTTAAAATTTAATGTTAGAGGTCAAATTAAAAAATGGTAGCCATAGATCAGTATGAAGTTGAGCTTCAGATGTAAAACTATTTTCAAAGTTCTTCTGGGTCAACCACTCAGAATAAAATCACAGATATTACAAGCAGTCTCTATTGGAGAGATGGAGAGAGGGCACCCAGGGAGCGGTGATCATAGCATTAGAAAAAAAAGAAACTTTGATAAGGTATGTAAGAGGAGTTTCACAGCAACCATTACTGCTTGAAACCTGATAGATTAAGAAATAAAACAAATGACCAATATTCTGGAGAAGAAAGATGTGAGAGAGTATCCCAGTGATGAAAAATGTACCTTTATTTGTTCGAAATTTCTTTCTGCCACATTCATGTCAGAAATATGGATAAAACTTCAGCTGCCAATGTGAAACACTATTCTGGCGAACATTCACTACCAGCTGGAATTGGCATGGAATTGAATCTCATTTGCCCTCTTTAGTTTGGGAAAATACATGTAGGTTAAGAGTAGCACATAGTAGTGAAGGTGTTGGTCTATTGCTTACAATAATGTTAATCTTGTTTTAAATATGTATTATTTAAATTATGTATTATATTAATGCAATTTTAATGAGGCGTTACCTTGACCAAAGAAATCTGAATTACATTGACTCAAAACACACACAACTTTCTGAAATGTATGCAAAGTAATATTAGTCACATTTGGGAGAGAGCATCAGAAGGATTAAATGCATAATCGCATATTTTATGTCAGGATTGTTTTCTTATAAACAAGAATATCCTGTTATACTCGTGTAGAAATATGTATGGGCTATTATTGGTTAATCAAAATCTAGCATAGTTTCTGAAATTTTAAACAATGAATATATTCTAATCATATACTCTATTCAATTCCCATTCCTGTAAATTATTTTAAACAAAATTTGACAATCTCTTGAGCTTCAGTTTTGTTTTGTTTTTTGTTAATCCTCACCTGATGATATTCTATCCCATTGATATTTAGAGAGAGTGGGAAGTAGGGAGGGAGAGCGGAAGGGAGAGGAGAAAGACAATGAGAGAAACAATGATTTAAGAGTGACACATCGATTGGTTGCCTCCCACACATGCACTCAGATGAGGGCCAGGGATCTAACCTGCAACCCAGGTATGTGCCCTTGACCAGGAATCAAGCCCATAATCCTTTGATGTGTGGGCCAATGCTCTAATGACTGAGCAACACTGGCCAGGACAAGCTTCAGTTTTCTAATCTGTAGTAAATAAATGCTTCTGTGGGAATAAAACAAAAAATGCATTTAAAGCATTTGGCCCCCAGTAGGCACTCTCTTGCAGTGGTTCTCAACCTTCCTAATGTCGCGACCCTTTAATACAGTTCCTCATGTTGTGGTGACACCCAACCATAAAATTATTTTCATTGCTACTTCATAACTGTAATTTTGCTACTGTTATGAATCGTAATGTAAATATCTGATATGCAGGATGTATTTTCATTGTTCGTGACCCACAGGTTGAGAACTGCTGCTTTAGAGCTTTATAACATTTAGGGTCCTTACTTTTTATGGTCTCTTGTTTAGTTCACCATGAAAAATGTCCTGAAGCTATACAATGAAAACTTTCAAGACAGTGTTTTCTGTTTATAAAAGGCCCAAAATGAAAAAAAATTAAAACAATAACACACACTAAATAGATGTTGCCAGATTTCTGCAAGATATCCCAAACTCAGGTGTTGTTACCATGAATTTAGGGAGATATATTTCCGTAAATAGTAAAAATCATTGAGGCCTATCTGCCAGTAACTCAGGAATTTAAAGATGTCTAGAGCCTATGCAATTGACTGTTAAAATATACTACATTGGAAACAGAGGCAAAATCTCTGCATGGAAATTCATAATATAAAATTTTAACAGTGATGATGAAAAACAATAGTGGAGAAGATTTGTCTTTAATTTTTATGACCATTGAAATATTTTTGACAAGGAGCATTTTTTACTTTAATAATCAGAGAAAACACAATAATAAATCTTGCTAGCCAAATATTACAGTGACCTATATAGCCTCTTAATTTATTATTTGAGGTCTTTAAGAAATCATAGCACAATTATTTGAGTATATTCCACCTGTCAGAACTAAATTCTTTGGGAACTTTTTCATTTGTTTCTGAGTTGTTTATCCTCTGGTTTAGGTCTTCCCTACTTCGATTTGCACTGGCCCCGAAGTAAGCTTTTGACTGTTGCTTCTCTTAGAGTATTTAGAAATCCCTTTATCTCCTTAAGATGCTGTTCACTCACTCCCTTCAATTCTTCTAGAACCATTATTCTCTTTTATGACTTCCATGCCAGATTGAACCTGATCTTCTTTTATTTTAGTGCCATTTCTTTATTTCCCATCTTTCTATTGACCCACTATACCATTTCTTATGCCTAAACATTTTCCTGAAGTCTGCACAACGTCCTAAGTAAAATAAGCTTTAATGAAGCATTTTCTTGCTAATGCTACCCCCGGTCTTTAACATAGTTAGCCCAACAAATCTCCTGGGCAAAATAAACCCTCCCCACAGGCTGATCACTCAAGCTGAGTGGTTTCAAACTGAATGCAAAAATGTTAGAGTTTTATTATTGTACTAGAGGCCCAGTGCACAAAAAATTGGGCACTCAGGTGGGTCCCTCAGCCTGGCCTGTGTCCTCTTGCAGTCTAGGACCCCTTGGGGATGACCACCTGCTGGTTTAGGCCTGCTCCCTGGAGAATTGGGCCTAAGCTGGCAATCAGACATCCCTCTGGCAGCCTGAGAGCCCTCAGGGGATGTCCACTTGCCAGCGGGGAGCAAGCCTAAGCTGCAGTCGGACATACTTAGCGCTGCTGAGGAGGCAGGAGAGGCTCCCACCATCACCGCTGTGCTGGTAGCCATCAGCCTGGCTTGTGGCTAAGCAGAGCTCCCACTGTGGGAGCGCACTGACCACCAGGGGGCAGCTCCTGCATTGAGCGTCTGCCCCCTGGTGGTCAGTGTGTGTCACAGTGACCAGTCATTCCCAGTCATTCTGCTGTTAGGGTCAGTTTGCATATTACCCTTTTATTATATAGGATAGAGGCCTGGTGCATGGGTGGGGGCCAGGTGGTTTGCCCTGAAGGGTGTCCCAGATCAGGGTGGGGGTCCTCCTGGGGTGCCTGGCCAGCCTGGGTGAGGGGCTGATGCCTGTTTTCAGGCTGGCCAAGCCCCCCAGCGACGGAAGCTCCCAGCCTCTCCTTTTTTTTCTTTTTCTTTTTTTTTAAATTCTGGGATTTTTTTACCCTCTATAATTGAAACTTTGTTGCCTTCAGTGGAGCTCAGAGCCGGCTGCTGCTCACTCCAGCTCCGTGGCCACAGCCAGCTGAAAGCAGGTATCTGGGGTTTATTTATCTTCTATGATTGAAACTTTGTTGCCTTTAGTGGAGCTCAGAGCCAGCCGGGAAGCTTGGCTTACTCCATCACTGGAGCAACCAAGCCTCCTGCTCACTTCAGCTCCGTGGCTGCCGGCTGCCATCTTGGTTGGGTTAATTTGCATATAGTCGCTCTGATTGGCTGGTGGGCATGGCTTAAGGTGTAGCAAAGGTATGGTCAATTTGTATGTTTGTCTTTTATTAGTGTATATGAAGTATTCCTCTGATACATATATAGATATATGAGCCCATATCTTGTCTATAAAATATGTAACTACAGTAGTTCCCCCCAACCCCTATGGTTTCATTTACCCACTGTCAACCTGAGCCTGGAAATATTACATGGAAAATTCCAAAATAGATAGTTCATAAGTTTTAAATTGAATGCTGTTCTGAGCAGCGTGATGAAATTTCATGCTGTACTCTCCTGTCCCTCTGGGATGTGAATCTTCTTTTTCCCGGGGTATTCCCAGGGAAATAGATGCTCCTTGCTCCTTAGTCTCTGTTATCAGATTGTCTGCTGTGATATCACAGTGCTTGTGTTCAAGTCACCCTTGTTTACCTTAATAGTGGCCACAAAGCACAAGAGTAGCAATACTGGTAATTGGGATATGCCAAAGATAAGCCATAAATTATATGTCTGTGTAGGAAAAAAGCATGGTATGTATAGGTTTCTCTACTGTCCCTGGTTTTAGGCATTCACGGGGGGTTTTGGAATGTATCTCCGGAAGATAAGGGGGCTCTACTGTATATCACACAATCTCAGTACTGGTAGAATCCCTGAATATCACCTCACCAAGTTCCAATTACTCAATCAATGTTGGATTCATTTCAGTACTGTCTTCACTGAGTGACTGTCCTGCCAGAGCTTAGAAAACTATCAAGCAGCAAGTGGGAGATATTGTCCCAAAGGTTTGTCTGTTGATAGCTCTTTCTCTATGTTATGTTGAAATGTGTCTCCCCACAGATTTTAGCTATTGATTCCTAGTTCTTCTTCCTGAATTTGTACAGGGTAAGTTTCACCTCTCTTTTGCAAAAGAGCCTTTTATATATTAAGGATGCCTCTATAAACTGCCAAAAGCTTCTGTCTTCAAGATCTGCCACTGTTTGTTCCACTTAAAAGTCATCTTTCAAATCAACAAAAAACTACCCAAAACCGCCAATTACTTTACACGCTATTGTAACTTTGAGTTTACTGTAAGGGCAAATACAAATTAAAACTAAGAGGCTTAGTTCTCTCTGTTGAAAATAAAGGAAGACTTTTCTCCATGTCCTTTCCTTAGAGCTCTTACTTTAGAAAATGTGGGGGTTCTGTCTCTGCCTTTGAAATGTATGTATATCTTTTTAAAGACTAAATAAGCATCCCAGATGTTTGAGCCCCTGTCTTCAAGTTTCCTGGGAGGGTAAGAACTAACTAACTTCAGCTGGCTCCAAATTGCAAACCTATCTCTCGTCACAAAGATGTGTGCTATCTATCTATCTATCTATCTATCTATCTATCTATCTATCATCTATCTATCTATCATCTATTCGTTCAAAGATAATTAGCAAACACAGGTTATTACCCCAATTACGAAATTAATTTAAGATAAAGTATATATGACAAATGGTGCCATCAAGCCTCTTACTTGAAGACTACTCATTATTGACCTTGAGAACATGTATGTGATTGGGTTATATCTGCTTGGCTATGTGACAGGGTGAAATTCTTTTCTGGACAGTCCCTTTAGTGAAGTGTCTATGTTGCCCATCATATTCTGATTTGATGCTTATTCAATAATGAAAATCTTTGTCTTCCGCTTTAGTGGAGAGCTTTACTGGGGTTGCAGGAGGTGTTGATTTTATGTATGTTTCCCATTGCTGCCACATGGAATCTCATATGTGTATTTATTTAATTGAATGGCCATAGGATTTATTTAAATTATTATCACTGGGAGGGGCAACAGGGGTGGGCTGGAATATGTTAATGGGGGGAAGGAGGACCTATGTAATAGTTTCAACAATAAAGATTTAAAAATAATAAATACATGACCAGGCAATCAGAGCCCATCACTTGTGATGGAAGGCAAAGGGAAGGGAAGCGTTTTGCGATTACTTTTAAAATTTGCTTTTAAAAACAACTTGATGACGTACACTGAAAACGCATAAGAATTAGCTGATGTTCTTACAGAGCCATTAGTTATTTATGCCAACTCACTGAAGAATTGAAAATGAGCTAACAATTACAGATAAAAAGGTATGTGTGTATTACATTTATAAAATACAATATATATCTCAATTTTAAAATGTGTTTGGAAATTATATACTGATTACCTTAATTTTAAATTTCCTGAGATACTAAAATAAAACAGCAGGTAATCATTTCACTTGCAAAATAAACAAATTTGAACAAAACATGTTTGAAGAAAACTAATCCCACCAGTAGAGTATATAACATATTACACACCCACAAGGCAAAATATTAAGGGATATGGAGTTATATTTCTACCATTACATTCTTTTCAACTGTATATCACAAAATCTCAGTACTGGTAAAATCTCTCAATATCACCTTGCCAAGTTTCAATCACTCAATCAATTTGGGATTCATTTCAGTACTTTCTTCAATGAGTGAATATTCTGCCAGTGCTTGGAAGACTAGCAAACACCAAGTAGGAGATATTGTCCCAAAGGCCTGTCTGTTGATAGCTCTTTCTCTATGTTATGTTGAGACATGTCTCCCTACAGACAGTTGAGGACAGGTCTTTTCTGCTCTGTGAACATCTAACAAACAGAATGTTTTGAGGTCACAACATATCATTTAGTACTTCAGTCAATGACTTGCAGGTCAGAATGAATATATATACTCATTAATCTTGCACAGAAAAAGTATAAATAGTAGAATTCATTACATGTAGTGTGTTGTTGATGTGATGCAGTGACTGTGGAAAACAGTTCCTCAAAAGGTTAAACATAGAATTATCATATGACCCAGCAGTTCTGCCCCTAGGTATATACCCTAAACAAATAAAAAACAGGTACTCAAACAAATAATTGTACAAAAATAGTCATTGCAGCACTATTGACAATAATCAATAAGTAGAAACAACCCAAATGCCCATCACTAGATAAATGAATATATAAAATATGGCATATACATAACATGGAATATGATTCAACCATAAATAGGAATGAAATACTGTGATGCATGCTACTCTGATAATGGATCAAAAAAAATATTATGCTAACTGAAAGTGACCACACACAAAACATCACATATAAATCCATTTATATAAAACTAGAGGCCCGGTGCACAAAAATGTGTGCACTCGGTGGAGGGGGGAGAAATCCCCCAGCCAGGCCTGTGCCCTCTCACAGCCTGGGACCCCTTGGGGGATGACCACCTGCTGGCTTAGGCACTCTCTCCGGGGGATTGGGTCTAAGCTGGCAATGAGACATCCCTCTGGCAGCCCAGGAGCCCTGGGGGGTGTCTACTTGCCAGCAGGGAGCAGGCCTAAGCTGTTGCCTGGGATTGGAAAATGAGTGCATGGAGACTGGCTGCTCTTGGGTATGGCTGTTTTGGGAAGGGGTGAATAAAAGGTTTTGAAACTAGATAGAGATGGTGGTTGAACAATATTGCAGATATACTAAGTGCTGCTGAAATGTATGCTTTAAAATGATTGATTTTATGTTACATAAATTTCACCTCAATTGAAAAAACAACAACTATTGTTAGGCAGTTATTTCCTAGGTAAGCTAATCAGCATCTTCCTTAGGTAGCTTTCAGGGAGTTCAAATGATCTTTAATAGGTCTCTACAAAATTATATATGCCTACCATGAATGCTTTCAGGGAAGGAACATATCAAATAAGGTAGTTGTGGTAATTGAAATGTAATGGTAATCTATTTTCTTTAAATTCTTAAGTGTTTAGTATTCTGATATAAGTGACCTATTTAAAACCATTGTTTCACCTTGCTTTTCTTCCCCAGAGAACCAAAAAAGGGGGATATTTGGAGAATTTTTAAAAAGTAATCTTAATGTGGATTGACTTGTGGAGAAAGTAATTTGGAAGGAAAATGTTATTAATTTAAAACAAACAAAAAAACAAAACAGAAATCTATACTTTCTCTGACTGACTTATTTCACTTAGCATAATACTCTCTGGAAGTAACTGGTTTCTTTGGGTTTCTTGTTTGTTTGTTTGTTTGTTTTTTTAATAGTCCCTAGGTTTAGGCTGTTCTAGTATTTTTTTTTCAATTTAAACAATATATCAATTTCTTGATTTATCAGCTTGGATTGAATTCAATTGACTCCTCATTTTAAAAAATAGCAATTAAATGCAATTTTATTACCAACTCAATTCTCTCCATTTTTTGTTGAAATCATTGTATCCTATTAGTATACTCTATGATATTTAAATGTTTTCTGCGTCATCAACTTCAGATATTGTGTTTTTAATTCCCAAGTTGAAAAGTTTAGGAAATTACTCTTTATTTCTAACATCTTATTATCTAAAATGTTGGCAATTTTAAGATCTTTAAAATGTCAAAGTTTGTTTCATTTACATTCAATTCTGTAACCATAAGTAGATCTTCTTTGCTTAGTGTCTGAGTCAAATAATATAAACCCAGTCAATAAGGGATGATGGAAATATGGGCATTATTCATGCTAAACCAATTATCTAACTGGACCCATAAATAAGGCCTTGTAATTCTCTTTCACTTAAGGGATTAGATAAAATGTCTTCTCACATACCACTAGATAAAGTATATTATGTCAAACTTAAAATCTTATTTCAGTCTTGGTGTTCATTTCATATTTGAAATATGATAAATCTATTTAAAGCAAAAGTTGCCTGAGCCTTCTCTCTTGATCAATATTTAATAAGAGCTGATTGAATTAAAAATTTGTCAGTATATTTGTCTTTGTTGAAGTACCTTTCCTTTTTCTCCTCAAAATAATTATTTTTTATTTTCTTCTTTTAATATTGATTTTTAGAGAGAGAGGAAGGGGCAGGGAGAGAGAAATATGAATACTTTAGTGAAGCATCAATTGGCTGCCTCTTGTACACCTCCTACCAGGGACTGAGCCCTCAACCCAGGCATGTGCCCCAACCAGGAATCAAACCTGCAGCCTTTCGGTGCATGGGATGGTGCCCAACTAACTAAGCCACACTGGCTAGGGTAAAAATACTTTTTATAACTATTTGATTTTAAAAGTTTTGCTATTTAATGTTCATATAGAAAGTATTTAAAAATTAATACTTAAGGATAATATGACACGCTGTACTAATGGTTAATCCATATGTGAGGTATTGCTTATGTATACATAGAACTAGAATTACAATAATAGGGTATCACAGAATTCTCAGTGCAAACACTGTGAATATATAATAATGTGGCAATGGCATATGATCATGCATATATATTTAGCTGGTAACATTTTATGCATATAATTTGTAATTTATATATGTTATATATGAGAGTTTTGATACCCACATTTTTTTTTTTTTTTGGAGAAAACATTAGAAAATGACTTCAGTGTGAATTTCAAAATTAATATCAGAGTGAGAGGAAATAAAGGCCCAAGAATATTGAAAATCATTCATCTATATATGATAAATGTGTTTAGTTACTAAGAATTATGTTTATTATGCTTTAGCTTAATAAGCTATGTACTTAATAAGCTGTGATGGCAATAGAAGCCCTAAATTGGTTTAACATGACTCTTTTATCTTCCTTTCTAGAAGGCACTTCAGTGCAGTGGAGGATGGAGGTAAAGATCACTGCACTGAAATAAAGATACCAGGTATGGCCTTTTCCCTCCGTGAATCCTCCAGTTCCTTATCTGTATGAAGGTAATCATCATATAAATAATATTACTGAGTTGCTGCAAAGATTAGAGATAATGCATGTATAATGTCTAACTCAGTCCATGGTGATTAGTATTAATCTTGCTCATTGCATTTTCTTGTAATGAACAGGCCTGTTGTGGCCAACCAAAGAAGATGGGGTGTGATGTTTTTGATACAGTTCATGCTAGAGCACCCTCCAGTCTCAGATTTCTCTTTTGGAATATGAGATTATAATAATGTCTATTCCCCGGAGTGGTCATCACCATTACATTAAGAACATAAGTTATGTGAAATAGTGTGTAAACTATAAAACTCTACCAATGTTAGATATTAAAATGGGTTATTAGGATAAGACAAAATAGATTTAAAAAAATCAAAAATGCATTTGCAAGTGTGGCTGATAGGCCCTACAGTGGGATGCATCTATTCAAACAATATGAATTGAGGCTTAGAATATACTTCTTCTAGGTATATTAATTGATTATACTAGTAATTGAAACAAAACCATGTGAGATAACTACTAATTGCAAATTAGGAATATGAGCCATGGTGAGTACAGCTAAAAAGTACTGGGCTAGGATTCAATACAAGGCAGTGTGGATCCAGAACAAACTAGTTTTGAAAGATGCATGAAGAAATCTATTTATATGTCAAAGAAGTCACAAAGAATTAGTTTATTGGGGATATCACGGATCTTACCAAGAGCTTGTTTTTATTGTCCATTCAGGAATTCAAAAGATATATTTGCATTTTCACTTTTCAAATCTTTTATTAACTGATTTACTTCTCTGTAGTATACTTGAGAATACATAAATGTGAAGGTGAAGAACAGGATTGGGAAATTGTCTGTTTGAAAAATAATCATTCTCCTTCAACTGTAATTTTAAAACAAGGAAGTTGTGATTTTTGAGCACGCTTGCTTTTAGAAATGGTGTTTCTTTTGCCCTGACACTGAAGGAGTTAATGCAGCTAGCACACAATAGAATCCAAGTACAGGCAGTTGGAATAAATAACAACTACAGACCTGTCGTGACTGTGTCTTGAATAATGGGATTCATTCATTTTGGTATTTTTAATGCAATTGTAAACTGCCATTTTCCTTACAATTTAAAGCAGTTTTTTTGGATGATATAGCTATCAATGTGAAAACAAAATTAACTTGTCACATTTGAGTGGCTAAAGTATTTCCCAATCCCATTTTTAGGGTATTGCTAAAATCTCAATGATCTGGAATTAAATCAAGAGGAAGAATGGCATTTTGAGGGTTACAGAAATGTCCCAAAGATGAAAGATATAAAGAATGTTGGTAATATGTGGTTGTTTCTGAAGTACAGAATGTTTTATATTAAAAATAAGACACAATCCTGTGCTTAATGTCAGTGAGTCAATACCCACAATTGGAAACAGCACTATCATGCAATATTGACTGGCACTGGTATTTTATTGTTTATTAGATTAACCCTACATATTCTTGGGGAGTTCTCTATTTTGAGTAACTTAAATTTACTCTCCCTACCTTAACTCACTTGTTTCTGAAAGTAAAGATTTTTTTCTTAATAGTGTTAAACTTGGATTCATAGGTCTACAAAGGATATCTAGACAGTGGAAGACCATCCTATTGAAGCAAATGAGGAAATTCCCTTAAGGAGAGGTATTTCTTGAAATAAGCCCTTGGCAGGCTAGGTGAAAAGGCCACCCCACCAGCATCCTCAGGGGCCAATTTACAGAACCTTACCTGGGGAATTTTTACGAAAGAAGCATCTCCCATATTCCATCACATCAAAATACTTCCACTCTGCAGAATCATCTCTAAATGCATGTTGTCTTAACCTGCCCAGCCTCATGCTTGTGGAATGAAAACTTATCAGTTTATATGGGAGAAAAAAAGAGGCTTGGGTCTCTTTAGCAGGTAATAAAATACTTATTTATCAAAAACAAGGACCCAAATTAAAACACAACAAACAAGCTTTTTACTAACAGTGAAGAACTCTATACTTTCTGCTCAATTTTGCTATGAGCCTAAAGCTGCTCTAAAAAATAAAGTTTACTAAATTTTAAAAAGAATACTGTAAACAACTTTAGTAGCTAATGAAATGCCAATGTCATAATTTAAAAAAAAAACTGATGTATGTTCCTATAACATATAAGATCCATGAAAACACTTTGCTCAATGAAAGAAACTTGTGACAAGAGACCATATATTGTGTGATTCAATTTACATGAGATTTCCAGAATTGGAAAATCTGTAGAGAAAGTAATAGTGGTTGTCCAGGGTTGGGGATGAGAGTTGTGGAAGGAGATAGGGAGTGACTGCCAAATGTTATGGAGGTTTCTTGAATGGGGTATGATGAAACTATTCTAAAATTATTTTAAGAATGAATGTATGCCTCTTCAGATGTACTAAAAACCATGGACTTATACACATTAAATAGGGAAATTTAATGGTATGAAAAATGCATCTCAGTAAAGCTGTTAAATAATCTATGGCTATCTTAAAAGCATTTTGATATAATGCATGCATCATGACAAAACATACAATAACCTCTTATTAGATGGTCTTCTTGAGAGACGTGTTTTTTCAAATAATTGCCATTTCCTTCTTTCACATTTAATCAATTATATTAGATAAGTTTCTTCCTTGAAAATGTGCATCTGTGGTATAATCTGTTACCTGAATCACTTTTTTAGAGAGCACTATATATCCATTTATATTTATTTATGAATTTCTAGTCTAATATCATTAGTTAAAAGAAAAATGCTACAGGAGTCAAATGGGACTCAGTGAGGGCCAATGTCTGTTACCTTTGGTCAAGGATAATTTAGCAGATAAGCAATTTTTACTAAAATATAAATTAAGTAGGGGTGGCTAGCTTAAGCTCTGCAAGTGACTTTTTTTAAAAAAATAAGTGTAAGTCAAATAATTCACAGTATATATTTTAATCTTCCATGGAAACACACAACTACATATATGAATTTTGTGTGTGTGTGTGATTGAAGAGACCAGAATTTAGGAGATTTTATCTACAAAAAGCAGATCGGAAGCAGAAACAATTGACTGTCAAGTTAGAGTCACATTAAACCGTACTCCAGGTTTCTGGGGTAATATAATTTTCCATTTCTCCTGCTTGCCTTTTTAGCCTTTCCTGGACTCTCTTCTCTTGCTGAATAATCACATTTGGTGTGTTCTGTGGCTCAGTCCTTGGAGCTTCTCTTTGCTTTATCTACAGTCACTCCTAAATAATTGCATATAACTCTGCTTTGAAATAGCATGTATAAGATAAATCTGAGATTTGTCTCTAGTTCACACAGATTTACAGAACTGTGCTACACCACACTGGAGCTCCAGGCAAAAGGAAACACCAGTAGTATCGATCCTGTCGGTGTTATTTTTCTATTGCTGTTGAAGTAAATTACCACCAAACTTAGCATCTTAAAAAAAAAATAAGACAAGTTTCATATCTCACATTCTGTAGGTCAGAAGTCTAGTGGGTTCATCTGGCTGCTATGCTCAGGGCCCCACTAGGCTGAAATGAAGGTGGGCTGGGCTCTTCTCTGGAGGCCTTAAGGGAGAATAGACTTCCAGGCTTACTCAGGTGTTGGCCAAACAATTACTTTAAGTTATAGGGCTAACGTCCTTGTTTCTTGGCTTTCTGTAGCTTAGGGTTGTTCTTAGCTTCTGTAGCTTCTATAGTCTACCTCTTGCTTGTTTTAATGTCTTCTATCTCTTCTTCTACCACATATCTCTGAATCTCTTGGTTTCCTTTCCCTTTTTTTTTCTTATTTTTATTGTTGACATTATTACAGATGTTCCCCAAATTTCTCCCCCTTTACCTTTTCTCCCAACCCCTGTCCCACCCCAGTCTTCACCACACTATTGTCTGTGTCCATTGGTTATGCATATATGTATATAACTTTTTGGTTAGTCTCTGTACTAAATGCCACCCCCCTCTTTTTCTGAGATCTGTCAGTCTTTTACATGCCTTCATGTCTCTGAATCTATTTTGTTTGTCAGTTTATTATGTTCTTTAGGTTCCACTTATAAGTGAGATCATGTGATATTTGTCTTCCTCTGACTGGCTTATTTCACTTAGCACAATATTCTCCAGGTACATCCATGCTGTTGCAAAGGGTAAGAAACCCTTCTTTTTATAGCTGCATAATATTCCATCATGTAGATGTACCATAGCTTTTTTATCCACTCATCTACTGATGGACACTTGGGCTGTTTCAAGATCTTAGCTATTGTAAATGGTGCTGTTATGAACATAGGAGTGCATATATTCTTTTTAATTGCAGTTTTAGAATTCTTAGGGTATATACCTAGAAGTGGGATTGCTGGGTCAAACAGTAGTTCCAGTTCTATTTATTTTATTTTATTTTTTTAGTAAATTACGTATTGTTTTCTATAGTGGCTTCACCAATCTGTATCTTGGTTTCTTTCCTACTATCAAGGGCTCATGAGACTACAAAGGACTTATTTAACAATCCAGGATGATTTCCAATTTTAAGAGAGACTGCTTAGCTGGCTTAACCATATGACAAGTCCCTTTTAGCAGATGAGGTCGTATATTCAAAGGCATATCGCTAAGGGTTTTTGATCATAGGAGCCAAAATCCTCACCACCAAAATACTTACAAAATTTTGCTCTTTTGTTCACCATGGATTGTTTGCATTAATTTTGATTTTAAAACTATATCACATTAAAATATTGATTATGATTACTGAAAGTTTTGGCTCACTTTTAAAATTGACATCGAGGAGAGTGCCTCATTCACCTCACCATAATTTTGGCCTTGTAATATCACTACCGGCCTACTGAGATATTCAGCTGGAATTCCAGTGGACTTCTCAAATGTTTCATGTCCCAGATCAAACTCCTGATTGCTCCTTCAAAACCTGCTGTTTCCCTGAATGCTCCCTATTTCAATAAACAATCATCTCCATTGACCCAATTGCTGAGGTCGAAATACGTGGAATTCACCCATATCTCCCAGTCATATTCAGAGTGAAATCTGAATCCCCGGCTAGAGTGTACATGACTTGTATAATCTGGCCCTTGGCCATTTAACACTCTCTCCCTTGGTCACCTACTTCAGGTGAATTACCCTGAGTGTCCTGCTATTTATTTTTATTTTTTACTTCTTACCAATATTCCAAATAAGAGCTATTTCTTCTGCTGGGAGGTTCTTCTCCCAGATTCCACTTATTTCAGTCCCTAAATTTATTCTGTACTCAAATGTCTCCTCAGACCCATCTCTAGTCATTGTCTCTCTATTCTTCTTTATTTTCTTTGTAGAGTTTATCATTACCCGACAACTTAGCATAATGTTATAAATGGATTGTATGTCTTCTCCAAGATGAGTGCTCCATGGGGACAGATCTTTGCTTTGATCACAGATTCATCCCCAGTCCTTAGAACAAAACCTGACACATAGTAGGTACTTTAGATACTAAAGACATACTCATTGATTAATTGACAGGTGATATAACCCAGCAGCACAGAATATAATGTAATGTGTTCTTATGGAACATAAAGATGGGCTTATAAAATCTCAGTTATTTGTAGAAAAGTGTGGATTCCTTAAAATTAATAATCAAAGAGACCTTATACTATGAAAAGATGTCTTCTCAATCTGAAGACATCTACAGGTTCAGAGATCATATATTTATGGATATTCATATTAATAATTTCTGTGCATCAGATCAATGAAATTGTAAACAATTTACAAGCAGGAAATTGATGGGCAGAATAATAATGATTTATCTCAGTGTTACATAGGCACACTTACTACAAATAACATGGGATACAAGAGAAAACAAAGTCATAAAGAAGTTGCATGGAATTTCACTATATCAGGAGCTTCAGAGTTCTGTTGTGGTAGCAATTTGTGGTCCATGTTCCATTAAAGAAAATTTATTTAGGGCTATACTTTGCTTAGGAATAATTTCATCCTCATTATCTCACTAGATGTTTATTACGTTCATATATGCATTACCAAGTTAGGCACTATATGGATACAAAAATATATTATGATCCCTCTAGAGTAAAATAAAACATAACTTTATGAGATATTGCATACCTGCAGTAAAAAGTCATATATATATATACATATATATATATATATACAAGATGGAAAAATACAGGAAAAGGTTATATCAGTGAATAGTTATTCAATATTTATGATTTCTAATACAATTTTTCAGGAAATATAAAGATATTTTAAATACACCTATAATTCTTGGGTTGTTTAATACAATTAGATTTTAATAAAAAATATTTCAGGATAAAATTCCAAAGGAATAATTTAAGAGATAGCAGTACTGTGGAATAAGAGACCAATTTGTGTGGTTGAAAAAATGTTTTTAATGTAGGAGAAGAGTTTGAACAGAAAGTCCTTTCACTCATATATGGAATTTAAAGAACAACATAAACAAACAACAAATAGAATCACACTCATAGAAACAGAGAATAGTCTGACAGCTGTCAGAGGGGAGGAGGATGCAGTTATAGATGCATTGTAATTATTGTTAATAATACTAGCCAATATGTAAGCAATGCTTTACATTTTATGGAGTAAAGGCAATTCTTGCTTTGAAACAAAAGAGAATTCCTATGCATTTATCTGAAATTGTTTTTCTGGATGCAGAGAGCAAATGAAATTTGAATAGCCCTTTTCAGTGCTAGAGACACCCTGGACCCAAATTCTTAATTAAGTTCTGAAAACTCAGTATTATGAAAGAATTCCTTGTTCAGGAGTGCTCTATAGAATTGAAACTAAAATGTTTAGTGTCTTTAACTATGCTAGAGCAGTTCGACTTTCCTTCATTCCCTCTTTCTAGTAGATCCTAAAAGGGCTAGTGTGAAGCAGAATCATGTTTTGCCAGCAATTAGCTTTTTATATGTATGTGAAGGAAGTGACTCTGCCAATTATAGTCCAAATGACAAAATTTATAGTAATCTACAGGAGCATAATACTTCCTACAAGTCACATTGAAGATTGGGGGAAAGGGGATGGCTAGGGTCAGAATCCCAGGAGTTAAAATTTTAATTAAATTTCTCAAATTAAATGATTTCATGAAACAGTAAAAAAAGAAGGCTCTCTTGCCCTTTAAGACAGTATGGAGGGACCTGGAGAGTATTATGCTAAGCGAAATAAACCAGTCAGAGAAAGATAAGTATCATATGATCTCATTCACAATGAGTAAAATAAACTGATGAACAAAATAGATCCAGAGACATAGAAGCATGGAACAAACTCTTGAATCTCAGAGAGAAGGCAGGGTGGGTGGGAAGAGATCAACCAAAGAACTTATATGCATATGTATGCATAACCCATGGACACAGTAATAGTGTGGTGAAGGCCTGAGGCTGGGACTGGAGGCAAGCAAAAAGAGTTAATGGGGAGAAAAAGGGGACATATGTAATACTTTCAACAATAAAGATTAAAAAAATGATTTTAGAGTCAAAGGAGTAGTCATACTGCCACAATATTTTTGGTTTCCTCAACTATATACATGGTGTCCCCCAAAAATGTGTACACAATTTTAATAGGTGATAGCTCAATTTTGAAAATGAAATGTATTTTAATAAATATTGCCTTTTTAACTATTCAAAGTCTGTGTGTGCATTTTTTGAGAAACCCTATATTTTAAGTTCCATCAGCAGATCTTCCCCATTCCACCCCTTTAGTGTAAGGTTTTGTTCTATGGGAACGTTCAATTCCTTCTTGCATAGGTTACAGATAAATTTTATCAGTTTTGGCAGCTTTGTGTTGTATGGGTGTCTAAGTGTAGTGATGAGTAATGAAATGTACATGAGCAGGAGACAAGCACACTGGCAAAGGGGCAAAGAGCCAGAGGAGGGGAAGATACGAAGGTCCAAGACATAGTGGCCTTACTTTAAAATTTTGCTCAAGACTTTACTTGAGTGAGTAGCCACCTTTGTATGAAGGATGTTACCTTTATTAGACAGCATGGAATACTGTGTGTCACCTTGGCTCTTCCATCTGTTTCAATTGCATAATTACAAATTATTTAATCACATGAAGAAGTCATTTGATTAGGTCCTAGTATGTATATGAGCATAACATACCTACAATAAAAACCCCAAATCTCCAAATAACGTGAACAAAAGAGCACCTTATGTCTAAATACAACATTCTATATCCTCTTCTCTATCAAACAAAACAAGACGAATACATATATGTGCTAATCCATGGTAGGGTTCATTGGATGTCTATTATGAGCCAGGCAGTGCTGTAGATACTTGACATGTATCAATGAATAAAAGAGATGAAAATATTTGCCCTTGTGAAGCATAATTTCTAGCACTGAAAATTAGCCTAAGAAATAAGCATTACCTAGGATAGAAGAATGTGCTAAAGGCTATGGGAAGAGAGAAATAGAGCAGGATAGAAGGACTGGGAATGTAGGTTGAAGGGATGATATGTAGGTTATAATAGAGAGGGTGGTTACTATTTAATCTGTAAACATGTTTCTGCATTATTAAATGCATTTAAGAACTCAAATTTAATTAACAATGTAGATTTTTCAGGAAATTGTAGGAAGTAAGCTAAGTAAGGGAGTGAGCTATGTCCATCATCTGTTTTATTAACAGTAATCAATATTTATTAGCCAAATTGCCAGCTAGGTACACTCTGCTCTGCTGTAATACATAACTAAGGCAGCATATACTGTGTGTGGGTTTTGCATAATGACATTCCAAGGCAGATCTGAAAGTAGGCTATTAAATATGAAGAGGAAGATAAGGGGATTATAAGAATGAATTTGTGTCCTGGACAGCTACAGAGAGCCCAATCACAGAGCCCAATCTCTGAGGGGTCATTTAAAGTCTGCAGTTGTCTGAAATATGAGAAGCAGAATAAAATCCAGAACCCCTTCAAACCTCCCAGAGCTACAAAGACACCGTCTTGACATACAGTGGCATGAACTTGGAATGACAGACTAGCACTGAAGGTGTTATTTTGATGTGAAGAGAAGTGCTGTTTAATTCAAAGGTGACTGGCAGGATGTAAAGGGCTGACTAATTTGTAGGCCAAAACGAAACCTATGTTTCAAAATAGCATTTGCCCTTTAAAGATTCAGGCTGAGATATTTTAATGGTAAAAAAAAAAAAAAAAAAAATGAGGACAGCTGAAATTTACTTAGAACTGAAATGATAAAGAATTAAAAGACCATATTTAGATACGGATTGCGTTTTCAGCCAAGAAAATGAATTCCAAGAACATCAATTTTCTTTGTACATTTTTTATTATCAGAAAGATTGTACGTGGAGTCTAGTGAAAGTGAATTATAGACAATACAAAAGTTTGTGTATGAAAATAAAAAATTATAAATCCATGTTTTGTAAATGAAGAAAAATGAAAGAATGCAAAATTTTCACTTGAATCTCAGACATTATAATTTGATTTTAACACATTTTCATAAATGGTAGAAGATAAGAAAGAAATTTCTCAAATTTGAGTGTCAAGGAGGAAATACAAAAGAGAATTAAAGTGTATTGATCTACAGTTTGATCCCAGATAAACTACATAGAATTCCTAAAGAAATTTATTGTGATTAAAGGACTAAATTGCATTATGAGGTTTACAACCTGGGTATAAACAACCTGGGTTTAAAATAAAGGCAGATCTGATATTTGTAACCTGTTGTGACTAACTCCATGAACCTTGTTCTTTACAAACCGTACTGTCCTCATTGAGGGGAAAAGGCGTTCTATCGTGTGCAAAAGGCTATAAAAGTCAGTTAATCATAATTTTATTTAATTGCACTAATATGTCTTTTTTAATCGATATTGTTGAAAGTATTAGATATCAATGTGTCTTCATTGAACAAAATATATTGAAAACGTGAAGTAGAATTCATGAGGAAAAAAATGCATGCCCAATTCCATCACCTTATGAAATGCATCTTTGGTTCTTTATCATATGTTTATTTGTTTTTCTTTCTGTCTATCATCTATCTATCTATCTCTATCTTTCATCTATCTACATATGTATTCATGTATTGATATGTTTGTGTATACATATTTATATGTATACTATGTTTTATATAAAATCATGTAATAGTCATTTTGCTATTTTCTCACTTAAGGCGATATCATAAACATTTCCAATTTGTTGAATACCCTTCAAAATATTATTACTAGTGGTTGCACAATATCTATAGATTTGCTGAAACATCATTTATATAATTATTCTCTTTGGGGAAAATTTCAACACCCCACAAAATTGTTTATTTAGGATCAGCATAAAATTGAGTTTCATACATTGCAATCATTGCTCTCTCTTTCCCAATCTTTGCATGTAACTTGTTTAAAAAACAAACAAACTGCAAATTCCTCTGAATTGTGCTAGTGCATCACTATGGTGTAACTCAGTATGCTTCTTTGTTTGCTGTATTATCCACAAGTTGGTAGTTCGAGTTCTACAGTGGTTTGGTGGGGTTTGGGAAATACCTATCTCTAGAGCACTCTATAGGTGATGTATAGGACACTCATTGATTGGAAGGGACATGATGTCGGCTCTCACTATTTGTTAGGTTAGACATCATTCATGATCATTACCTAGATCTATTATCTCATTATAGATTGTAAAATGATGATCTAATTTTATCATCTTTGTATTTTATTAGTTGCTATACTTCTAGAGATGGAAATTTTACCTCCTCAAGTATGTGGCTCTTTTAAATTTTTGCAGGAAAATCATTTCCACCATTTATCATTTTCCAAAATAATGAGTTGAATCTCTAGCATCATGATAAAATAACCTATTAGCACCTACGTATTTATTTATTTACCCATCTACCACCTTATTGTGAATTCATGCATTTACACATTTTGGTTATATTCAACACATTGCACTTGTTATTTCCAGTGATGCTCAAATTGACCCATAATTAACTAGTAGAAGCTTCAACTTGGTCCTGGTGTCCTTCTGACATTATTCTTTTTATCTTTGAGATCTTGCTCACTTCCTGAAATGACAAAATAGTCTTGACTTATCTTGTACATTTCCTTCCCTATATCTAGAACTAGATGTATCTCCAAGATGTTTTTGTTTAATATGAAATGATATTAAGAGTCAGCAATATGGCTGGTAGGGGGTGCTCAATGGGTTGTCATAGTTTTAAATAGTTTTTAATGGAGAGAGCTAGGAAATGTGGTTTTCTTTTCTTTTTAATATAATAAAGTATGAATGAGTTGATGATACTTTTTATGCAAAATTAGGACAACAGTATTAAATATTTCCTTCTTTCAAAACATCATTTCATCAGACTTACATTTGTACTTCATTTATCCACACACCTAATCTCTAGTCTCAATGAAATAAATACTCATTAGCTTTCTTCTATAATACACACAAAAGAGTCTTGGATTAAAAGTATCAATAATACCGTCAATCACATATTCACAGAAAGCAGCATAAGTGTTTTTGCAATAGTTTTTGTTTGTCCCTAAGGTATATCCTTTAACAGGTGTATAGTAAACTTACATGTGTGTAAGATCATTTAGTGTAGTTTCCCTTTGGGTGGGTGTACTGTCAACGAGATAAACAGGTGTATTTTTTTCATTATGCCTTTAATTATTAGGGGATGTGTTGTTGTTTTTTTTTACTTAATTCTTGTAGTTTATTTTACGTGTATCCAAAGTCAAATCTATAAAATAAGGTATATTCAATAAGTTCTGGCTTCCATTGTTACTTCCAATCTATTCTTCCAATAGAATTTTTTTAGTTTTTATATAAATATAGACCTTTAAGTTGTCTTTTAGTTCAGAATATATTTCATGCATTTCAATGTTATTGTTTGTTTTATGCTATTACTTTGGTTTTATCCTTCTTTTCATTCTTTGTCTATTATTTCTATATATATTTTATTTAATCATTCTCTGTCTTCATTTGTTAATGATTACCATTTTATATTTATTTTATGACATTATTTTGTTTATTGTGTTTATCCACTATTCTGTTCTAGTTTAGTCTTTGTTGCATATTTTAAATATTATATAAATAATTTAAATGTATTATATACAAGTTTATTTCTCATTATTTTTGTGTCATCTAAGCTCTCTTTTCAATTTTTTTTTTGCCTGATGTTGCATTTCTTATATTTTCTAAGAGGATTTTTGCATTGCTTTCATATATTCTACTTTTTTTATTATTATTATTTTACCTCATTAAAAAAATGTTAGTTCACAGCTTTCTCTAGTTTCTCCTGGCATTCTTTCATTTGTCTGAACATTTCCTGCTCAACTTTTTTTCTTACTGAAATTTAATATGGGGTTTGAATGTAATCCTTTTCTATTACTTATATTTAAGTAAAGTGGGTTTTCCCCCTAAACTCTTAGAAAGGCTGGTAGCGGATAATGATAGCGCTCCACTGGATGCTTAGGGAACACCACCATTCCCATTCCTGCACCTCCCACATCCATGTGATGGATGATTTAGTTCCCAACAGCAGCGCCTGCACTCCTTTCTCAGTGCCTATTACCTACCTCATGTCACATAATTATTGTAAATCTGTGCTGAGCCCTTGCATGTCAGGTGGGTCCCTGGGGACCGGACCTGGCCTACAGCTATTCCAGAATATCCTTATGTTCCATTAACCTAGGTGAGGGGAGGTATAGAGGTTTCAGAAGAAGGTTTTGACAGAGGATAGATGAGATAAAAGTGGTAATGAACAAAACAACCACAATATATGTTTTCTCTTTGTTATTATTTTTGAAAGAGAGCACGGCATTTCAGCTTTTCTCCAGATGCCTATCTTTGACATGTCCTTAATCAGCCGTGCAGAAGCGCTCAGTAACCTCACTGGGTGCTTGATTAGCAAAACACACATGCTTACCAAAGAAAATAGTGACTTAATTAGGGATAATTGACCTTTTATATACATTTTAGATGATAAGTGAAGCACACTGAAGACTTATTTATTGACACCATATGGCACTCCTTCACAGTGATATTCAAATTATGTTGAACAAGGCTAATCAAAACTAAATAGCTCATCAAAGCTCTTCCATTCTAAGATGCTGCTATTTTAATTCTGGGAGGTTTTAGATACCTCATTAGACCCCACAGTACTTTAGATGTTCTTCTGTTCAAAGAATGCCACGTTGCTAGAAAATCAGCCTACCACAGTTCTCCATAGTTTCCAAATCACAAGTGTCATTGTAATGCTTACCATCTCTTTGTTGGTTTATTAAATATATGCCTCCCATAACAAGTGCACAACTCCTGTCAGATTTTGTGCTAATGATGGCAGAGGTAGCAGACACTGCACCTGCTGTCAAAGAGTTGACATACCTTGCATTTGAGATCTGATTTGCAAGCAACAAAATCTGTCTACACAGGATGCATGCAGGGAATAAATGTTGGAAAGATTTGGGGTGGCACAGAGAATTGCTGAAAGCCTAAGGACTTGGAAGAACCAGACTCAGAAAACAAATAAAAGAAACATTTTTACCTCTTGAGATAAAGCAAAGACACAAACAAGCAAACACAGCAAACCTCTCATCTCTGTTCTCCTGCATTTTGGGGTATCTGACTTCAGAAGCAATAAGTTAGGCAGATATCTAGGTCACCTGTGTACCCATGCTCTCAGGAGAATTTTCTATTCTAGAGGGAGGCAGACTCAAGATTTGTAAGTTAAGTAAATCCCCAAACATCAGTATGTGGATCACATAATATGGAGCAATAAAAACAAACAATATCCACTACATACATACAACATGCTGAAACAAAATTCTAGGTAATTCAATGAAGAATATATTGAAATGCTTTCTGATCAATAAAAATACCTCAATCTGGATATAATAAATATAGTGAATGTATAATTCTAATGGTACAAAGTTATTATTTTATGGTTTGCATATGCAATAAATGAATGCATGTTCCTCATACCCTAATAATTTAAAAACATTATTAACACCAGAAATTATCTATAGAATACTATATTATCATTATTATACATCATATGCAGCATATATGTTATATGCAGCATATTTTATGTATTGTATGTTTTATGTTACAATGTATTATACATAGAATGTTTTATATATTTTTCTTTAAAAATCAGACCATAGTTTATCTGCTCCTGAATTTCATAAGTATAAAATCTAACACTTCAAAATGGCATTGAAACCTTTCATAATCTATTCCCAACCTGTCTTTCAGGTGTCACATTCTGTTGCTCTCTTCTATAAAATGTATGCTTTAACTTAACCCATTTTCTGAACATGGCATACATTTTTTTTTTAATTCTGTGCCTTTTATTTTCCTGTGGTGTTTTCTTAACCTAGAAGATTCTTCCCCTACTGACTTTCTCAGAGAATATAACTGATATGTTCAGACATAGAAGGGATATCACTTTTCCTGTGAGCCCTTTGCCAAGTTTCCCAGAAAATAAAATAAAAGCTATCTGGTTTTTATACACTAGCAATACATTTTACAATAGTTTCATAGCTGAGTTTCCTTGAAAGAGTATAAGGTGTTCAGAACCTGGGATTGTGTCTTACACTTCTTTGCATAGGTGTATTTGTGTAAAGGTGCTTAAAAAGGTAAATATTTATTAAATTCAATAATAATATTGAAGGAACAGTGAGTGATTAGAAAATATTCTTTTATCTGCTGATTCTTTAAATTATACCCAAATTCTAAGGTGGTATTATTTCCTTATTATTGTGTAAAAATGTGCCAATGATATATGGGATAGAGAAATTTCATAACTGCAAAATAACAATGTGATCCTTAAAATGTGCTATGTTCAAAGATTAGATTACACCAGTTGGAAAGGGAAGAATCAATAAATGTTAAATTGACAAAAATGCAAAAGTAGTCATTTATTGACTCTACATATATTCATACAGATATCACACACATTCTATATATTAAATGCCCCTTTTTGTTTTCATTCAGTATCCACAACTACTGAATTAGAACTACATGGAAAATAAAGGGAATTTGTTATGCTAAAGAGTAAATTTCAGAAGGATTGTTTTCTTAAGGATTTTTTTGGGACCAAAGGTGAATTTTATACACCCCCCCCCCCCAAACACACACACACACACACACACACACACACACACACACTTACCTCCAATTAATGTTTGGTGTGTTTGGTATTTTGTTTTGTTTTTTTGGGTGGTGGTGTTGTTTGTTTGTTTACAAGTTCCTTGTTATCCTTCAATGACACCAATATTTTAATTACATCATTAAACTATCAGGCCCCTTGTGAATATTTGCCAGTAGGTGATGGCATTTGTTGGCTTTTAGCATCCAGCCGACAATTATTGTATTTACCTTCAGTTAAAATAACAATAATTACAATTTATTGGGCAGACAGGCAAAGACAGATAATTTGATAAACAGGTTACATGGATTAACTGATTTAATCCTTGAAGCATTACTGATAGCATTGCTGTGATATCACTTTAAGCCATGAGGAGATGGGTAGTAGGAATCATTATATTGTAGACATCATAAGGGCTCAAAACAGGTTTCTACCAGGTGTATATAACTCCAAACACTTGCTCTTTTCTTTGTATTATCACTTATGGAATAAACATTGTGAAAAATGCAGCTCTTGCAAACCTCTTTAGATTCTGAATTCCATATAAGCTTCTCTATTACTAAAATTCAGAGTGTGATCTCTATGGGTGTGCTTCTGCCCAAATAAATTGCTGCATGCCTAGCTGCAGTAATGTCCCTTGGCTTTTTCCCTCTGGACAGCTTGCATTGCCACTGCCATCTGTGAATGATCACACTTGTTTGGGGTACTATAGAATGACAAAGGATAAGCGATATCTCTAAGGTTGTCATTCTGAGTAGGAAATCAGGTGCAGAGTTAGCAAACAAAACTTATACTTTGTTAACAAACAAACTCTATCTCCTTAAGTTGTCGGGACAGAATAATCAATGGATCAAGGCAATTTCAGGCTGAATTCTGACCCTGAGATGGTAGAGTAGTTGGTGTTAGACTTAGTAAACAATTATACAACTGGGAAAATTTACCCAGTGATGGTTATTAATCCAGCATTTTGTGAGGGACTGCAAGTCTTAAGAGAAATGAAATAAGCTCCACATTTACAGCGACTTTTTGCTTGGGAGCATGTTCTAAACTATGATGCAGAGAAATAAAGTAAGAAAACAAAACTCATTCTCTCTGGATGGAGAATGAAGTCTGGAATTACTAAGGCAGCTGGAATATGCAAGACATGGTCCCGGAGAGCATTTCAAGATTTACTACAAGGCTGCTGTTCTATTGGATAAAGCTACAATAACTAAGAGAGTGTGATTATTGGCATAGAGATAGAAAAACAGCTCAAGGAATAGACCAGAGAATCCAGCAATAGATTCAAAAATATATGGTCAGCTTTAATTTTAGACATTAACATCATAAACATGGCTAATTAATTTTAATTTTAGACAATATCACAAAACAAATCAACGAGGAAAGGAAGTTATTTTCAACAAATGGTACAGCACTGGATATTTTATGGAAAGGATGAAGTTTAATTTCTAACTGGCACCAAACAAAAAAAAATTACTAGAGATAAATCTTTGACCTAAATGTGAGAGCTAGAATATTGAAGTTTTAGAAGGAAGCATGGGAGAATATATCAAGCTGTGCAAAGCAAGGAGTCATTTGCCAAAAAGGCACTGTTATAGATTGAATTGTGTTCCCTTTTGAAAATTGCTATGTTGAAGCCCCAATCACCAGCAACACAGACTGTGACCTGATTTGAGAAATAGTTTTTTTTTTGCAGATTTAATCATTTAAATTAACATGAGGTCATTAGAGAGGGCACCAAGCCAAAATTATTGGTGTCATAAGGAGGAGAAATTTTGGAACAGACATTCAGAAAGATGTGAAGACACCGGGAGAAGGCAGCCATCTACAAAGCAAGGAGCAAGGCCTTGGAAGAAATCACCTCCTTGGACACCTTTATCTCAAACTTTTAGCCTCCAGAATCTTGAGACAATACATTTCTCTTATTTAAATCACTTAGTTTATGGTACATTGTTATGTCAATCCTAGAAACTACATTATTTACTAATCATAATAGGGGGAAAAACCAAAATTATAAATTGGACCATACATCAAAATAGAAAAAAAAATGTTTTCCCAGTAAGAGTCACCATTGAGAACATGGAAATGAAAGCAACAGACTGCAAGGAAACAGCTGTGACATACGTATTATACATCTATGTAACAAAGGGCTCATGCAAAATATGTAAAGAAATATTACAAATCATAAAAATCAAATAACCCAAATTAAAAAATGTACAGCAGCCTTCAACTGATACTCTATACATAAAAATGTCAGAATGCCAAAAACATAAATGCCTGCTCAAAAATCATTGTGATGAAATTGCATATTAAAACTACAAGGAGATACCACCTCATATTCACTCGAATTTGTAAAATTAAACATATACACACACTCACACTGACTGCATCCATTTCTTGAAAGAATATGGGACAGGCATAGGTCTCAAAAATTGCAAGTGCGTATTTAAAATAATGGAATTTTTTTGAATACCGTTGTTCAGCTTCTCATGAAATTAATCATATGCTAACCATATGGTCCAACAATTTCACTCCTAGATTCACCAAAAACGATGTCCACAAGAATAATCCTGCAAAAAATGCAAGTCAGCTTTATTCATAAGAACCTAACTAGGAAATAACCCATTGGTTCATCCATAGGAGATGGACAAATTGTGGCATACTTGTACAATGGAATACTAGTCAACAGTAACAAAATTGAGTTACTGATATATGCAACGACATGGATGAATTTCAAAAACATTATAAACAATGAAAAAAGCCAGACAGAAAAAGAGTACATATAATCTGTCTCCAATATGTAAATTTAAAGAATAGGCAAATATCTTATGATGAGGGCAGTCATTTTTAAAAAATATTTATATTTTACGCCGAAACCGGTTTGGCTCAGTGGATAGAGCGTTGGCCTGCGGACTGAAAGGTCCCAGGTTCGATTCCGGTCAAGGGCATGTACCTGGGTTGCGGGCACATCCCCAGTAGGAGATGTGCGGGAGGCAGCTGATCGATGTTTCTCTCTCATCTATGTTTCTAACTCTCTATCTCTCTCCCTTCCTCTCTTAAAAAATCAATAAAATATATTTAAAAAAATATATATATATTTATATTTTTATTGATTTCAGAGACAGAAAGGAAGAGTGAGAGAGATAGAAACGTCAATGATGAGAGAGAATCATTGATCGGCCACCTCCCGCTCTCCACTGGGCACTAAGCCCAAAACCCGGGCACTTTCCCTGACCTGTAATTGAACCCTGACCTTCTGGGTCATGGACCGATGCTCAACCACTGATCCACACCAGCCAGGTGGAGACAGACATTTTAATAGTTGTCCATGTAGTGGTGACTCTATTGACTCTAAGGGGCACTAGTTGTATTAAAATACATCACCAACATCTGAAGAGCCGGTAGTAAAGTTTACAATATGAAATTAAGTATATTATAAATAAAATTAACAATGAATTAGGGTTGGCTATGTGGAGTTTAAAATTCAAATGTGATATACTTTTTTAAAACACTAAATATAAATACTTCTCTATTTACTCCAAGGGCGCATTTTATGGCACAATGATTTTAATTTATCATTTCACTAAAATATGACCTTTATATCCTCTTATTGTAATAAAAACCTTTTGTATAACTAAGAATGACTCACAATATTGAAATATTTATACAGCATGGTAAAGCAGACTCTAGAAAAGTGATGTTCATATAGCTTCTAAGTATGTATATTTATCTGTATGTTTATATCTACATCTAAGTCCATATCTATATATTTATATGTAACCTTCCATGATTTAGAGCAGGTGTGGGGAACCTTTCTTCTGTCAAGGGTTATTTGGATATTTATAACATCGTTTTCAGTCCATACAAAATTATCAACTTAAAAATTAGCCTGCTATACAGTATTTTAACAAACTTTTAATTAACTCACCCCTACTGCCTTGGCAGGGCCAGACTAAATGATTTTGCAGGCCTTACTAGTATATGATCCCAGGGCCGGATGTTCCCCATCTCTGATTTAGAGACTCATGGGAGGAAGAAACTGTAGATCAAAGGCAAAAGTGTCCTATGAATTTCTTTGGCATTGAACAAATTAATTTTTTCTATTCTTAATGCATTTTGGATTCAGTACTGGTTGTATGTGCACAGACTTAAACACTACAATATTATTTACAATCGAGGGTGCATTTGAAAATGATTTGTCATTTTCAAACTCCTGTTCGTAGGCTGCTGAAAACAACAGGATTTTATTTTTTTGATATGTTCAAAGACCACAGAGGCATTAATTGATCCATTCTACTTGATGCATTAATTGATGTTTAGCGATTTTTCTCATAAACACCTGTAGAAATCTGTAGAGAGTTAGATGAATTGTACTGTACTAAATATAAACTAGCTTTATATTGTGGTAGCAAACCAAAGCTCAAGGATCACCCAGGTTTTTAGCTGGCAGGTGTTTGCAAAGGGTCATTTACACCTGATAAGTGGAAACTTAAATCACTTAGAAAAAAAAATTTACCCTCTTGCACTGCTGGTGGGAATGCAGGCTGGTGCAGCCATTGTGGAAGACAGTATGGAGTTTCCTCAAAAAACTAAAAATGGAACTCCTATTTGACCCAGTGATCCCACTTCTAGGAATATATCCCAAGAAATTAGAAACACAAATCAGAAAGGATATATGCACCCCTATGTTCATAGTGGCACAGTTTACCATAGCTAAGATTTGGAAGCAGCCTAAGTGCCCATCAGCAGATGAGTGGATTAAAAATGGTGGTATATCTAAACAATGGAATACTATGCTGCAGTAAAAAAGAAGGAATTCTTACCATTTGCAACAGCATGGATGGAACTGGAGAGCATTATGCTAAGAGAAATAAGCCAGTCAGAGAAAGATAAATATCACATGATCTTACTCATTTATGGAATATAATGAACTACATAAATTGATGAACAAAAACAGATCCAGAGACAGAGAAGCATCAATTAGACCATCAAACCTCAGAGAGAAGGTAGGGGAGGGTGGGGGCAAGGGAGAGAGATCAACCAAAGGACTTGTATGCATGTATATAAGCCTAACCAATGGACACAGACAACAGGGGGGTGAGGGCATGAGTGGAAGGGTTAGGGGGGCAATGGGGAGATAAGGACACATATGTAATACCTTAATCAATAAAGAAAAAACATTACTTAAATAAGGGCATAAGAAGGTGAATTCTACCATCTTCCTAATAAATTCCAGGTGGTAAAAAAGAAACAGCATATAATTTCATAAAAAATTGTTTGTGGTCTACTAAATTTTTCTGTTTTTAGAAGTCCTATGTCTCAAAAATTAGAAGAAACTTTTCTACATCTTTTTGGTGAAGGAAACTTTAAAAGTATTCTTTTTGATAGTTTTAAAATCACCTTCTGCTTTACTTTCATTTTGCAGATTTAAATAAGTATGCACTATACTAATGAAATACAACTATGGCTTTATGTCAGTGAATCTACTTACATATAGCCTTCAAACTCTATTTGATCAATTGGGAAGTCATTGGACTTTATGCAGTAAACAAGAAATTCCACATGAAACTTTGAAGTATATTTATTTACTACTTCTATTATTCATTTTTTTCTTCTCTAATAACTATAAAAATCCAACTAGAAAAGAACCCAAGGTCACAGTGTTCAAATTCTTCATCTTACAGATGGAGCATGTAAAGATAAAATATTTAGCAGAAGAAAAAATTTATACTCTATGTATCTTGGCTCAGTCCCATGCTTTTATTGTTATAGGTCAGGGCTTCTGCTGTGCCATTCTATACATCCTTACAAAGATAAACACCAATTTCTTCATAAAATATTCACAGTTCAGCTTAAATATATATTCATGCCATTTTCATTAAGGATCTGATGTTAAGTTTTGAAAGGAAGACATATGTCCTTGCCTAATTTTCACAAAATGAGAGTAAGGTAAATTAATGAGTAAGGTGACTGAAAAAGAATTTAAAGCAATGTTTCTTTATACCCATTTAGTTCTTTAGTTTAAGCTTATAGTATCAGTTCCTGAGTGAATTCTGGGTTAGGCAGCTAACTATGTGTGTTTAGAGTGGGGAGTTGCTTTGAATTGGAGGAAATATGTCAAGAATAGGAGCCATATAGGCCACTTTTGAGCTCATGTGTATGAGACATTCAGAAAGTCTCTCCACATAGAGACTCTGTCTGCTCTCCAAGCATTATCATTAGTACTTGTGTCTCTGAGGACACTGGGCATCTCACATGGCCAGTAGCTTTCAGTGAGCTCTCTCACTGTTGCTTCCCTGAACTTCTGACAACAGATTCAATGAAGATCCTTTCAGAGAGCAAAATGGAGGCACCCTTAGCCTTCCAGCAGGTACAGTATAGCACTTTTCTCCCAGAACCTGTCTCATGGATTGGTTAAGCACAAATGCATGTGCTAATGATATGCTGTCAAACCCATACTCTTAAAATGAGAGGTTATTATTTCTGATAAAGATTACGAGTGGAATAACATGATATAAGCTATTATTCCTTTCTCTGCCTGTTGTAGGTTAAATATTTGGCATAATATCACCTAGGTTCATCTATCCTCTGATGTGGCAAGTACTTTGATGGCATACATGCTTGATTATAGGTTATCGATCAGCAATGTGTGCCCACCCACTATCTTAGTAAGCATAGAAAAGCCAATTTAATCAGATTCAGAGTAGAGCAGATGATTAAGAGATGCAACTTACCCAATTTGGCAAATAAGTTACGTGTGTTCAATGCTTCACTTTACAAAATCAGAAATGTGGGATGTTAAAGTATTGGCTAGAGACAACATAAAAAATAATAAAATGTTGGCTAGAATTCAGGACAGTTGTTTTGAGATGGTCTTTACAAATTGTCAATTTTTTGGTTAAACTCAATGGCTACTTTTGGAAATCATGCTACCTATTCAATCTAAATGCTAAATTTTGTTGTTGTTTTTCTTTATTGATTAAGGTATTACATATGTGTCCTTATCCCCCCATTGCCGCCCCCACCCCACTCCTGTTCATCCCACGTTTTTCTTTTTTCTCTATTGAGCATTCTGTTCATTTCCACGTTGATGAAGAGGAATACAGAAAAGGAGCCTACATCTTTGAATGGCCATGTAGATTCTATGAGACATGTAAGTTTTAGTTATCATCTGCACTGTCAGGATTTTGATGATTTGATAACAAACATCTTAAATCTAATAGTTTAGTCATGCTGAGATACTTTAGTTTGTAATTCCTCTGATGTCCATTTCCATGCCCATGACCATATTCATACCCATACTCATATGCATATTCATCCTCCAGGCACATTTTACTCCAAACACAAGGAGTCATGGGTTATTCATTCCTCTTTCATCATCCAATACATAAATATATCTAAGATACTGTAAGATTAAATAAGTAAATATGTAGCATTTATTCACTCAACAAATATGAGGGCCTACTGAACTTTAGAATCTTGCCAATACTGAGTGCATATTTTAATAAGTAAAGTTATACATAAATACATAAATGTAGATGATTTACTAATAAATTAATGGAATAGAAAACAGGTATGTCAGAAAGATGGGGATGTATGATTCAGATTCAAAAGTATATCTTTTTAGTTTATGCATATAAAATAATATATTTTATGTCTTAACCTTATTTAATTCTCTTAAAATTATATGTAATATAAGCATTATCAATTTCATTCCCAATGAGAGGCACAGAGAAACTGAGATAACTGTTTACAATTAGCTTTTTATACTTGGAGTCAGAATTTAAACTCAAGAATTTAAATTTCAAGTTTAAAGGATCAAATGTGTGACCTCTTAAACTAATAAAGGAAACTGAAATATGTCATCCTTGCTCAAACATAAATTGTGTAACAGACAGTCATCAGTATATGCATAATGGAAAGCCAATAATTCGGATTATTGGAGAAGCAAACTAGAAAATTCTAAGAAGTATTGAGAATTATATGACTTTCCCTTGGATAAAAAAAATGGACATTGGAATTTGCACAGAATAAGAAATAGGACAACTGGAACTTCTTTGCAAATAAAAATGTAAATATGAAATGAAATGGGTTAGAATAATCTCTGTAGAAAAATAATCTCTTTGAAATATTTATTCTCTCTCTATAGACAGAATAGCCTTAGGCAGAAACAAAATAGAGGCATACAATTTTGGTGGACCATGGCCATGTTAGCCACATGAGCATCTCTAATTGGTAAAATGACTCAGTAAAATATAAAATGCATGATTATACAATAATGGTCCTGTAAATATTTCCTTACATGGGAATAATGTAGATCCTTGAGTAATAACATATCCTTCCAACAATCTAGCCAAATGTGGTATAAAAAGCAAAGGCTAAGGGACTACACTTCTGGGCTCTCTCACCTGTGGATAAGGGTTCCATAAGGACCACTTAGACCAGAGCAAATTGAATATGCTGTTATGAAGAATAAAAGAAAACAGCAGTGAGCCTCAACCACTTCTATTAAATTTAATGTTATGTGCATCTTTTGTGTCTCTTGTCTGCTTATGCTGATAGTTAACCAAAATGAAGGCAGTTCGTCTTTCTCTCCATCCTTAAACCTGGAAGAGCCTGGGACTGGATGGGCATAGCTGAATTATATTTTGTTTCAGGACCTGTCAATCACTACTTTAGTAACCTCCTGTGCTTTGATAATTAAAAGTCGCACGCTGCCTTTTAGATTATCCAAAAAAATCTATTTTGGTTTTCTGCTGAGATCTGTCCTAGCTGAATGGCATCCCCTATCTGCACACTTTTGTTCCTTCCATTTGCATTGAAATGGACCTGCATCGTGTCCCAAATCCCTTATGGTCCCTCTGTGTGCAGTCAATTATAATGAAAAAGCTAATTTGTGCTAAGTTTTTAATGGTCCATTTTACTGCCCTTCTGAGAAATTATATGTATCTATAATACCAATCCGAAGCAATATGGTCAACCGGAAAGAATTACAGTACCATTGGAGGATAAGACTAATGAAAGCATTTCACAGAATGAACCACATTTATTTACACTCTTAAATCGCTCAAAAATGGTGGAGGAAAGAGGCATTTATAGGGAAAGTTTCAGAAGAAAGTGGTTGATATAATTGTTACTGCAAGGATAATAATTGCTCAGAGAATTTGCGTTAGTCTGGTTCTTGTCTATTTCAGCATCTTACTGTCAATGTGAATACATTGAGTCCTCCCATTTCAACACCCAAACCATGAGCCTTCAGACCTCTGTGCCTTTGTTAGGGACTATTCCCTTTGGTTGCTATGCTCTTTCTTTCTTGTGAAGCTGTACTCATTCTTTAAGAGGCAGTTAGGATATCTCACATCCTCTTTAAAACACGCCCTGATATTTTTTGGAAAACTTAATTTTACCTGCTTGTTTTTCTTATAATTTGGTCAACAAGGTAAACACAGCAGTTATCACATTATACAATAGGTATGCTTAACTTCTGATTCTTTTTCATGATTTAGCATGGTGCCTGGGGCCTAATATAAGGACGTGAATGAATAAATTAATGAATGGAACAAACAAATATAAAGACCTTACAAAGATTTAAAATAATGATGAAAAATGGGAAGGAAAAAAATTATTCATCATAGTAACTTCTAGTGGTTATAATAACCACTATGATGAATAATTTTTTTTTCAATTTGAGAGTGCCACAGTGTGCTTAGATTTTTGGTTGAACACTCCTGGTTGAGTCTGTGAGGATGTTTCTAAATGAGATTAGCATTTGAATTGGTAGACTGAGTAAAGTAGATCACACTCCCCAATGTGGGTGAGCATCCAATATGTTGAAGACCTTAGTAGAACAAAAGGCCAAGGAAGGAAGAATTCGCTCTCTACCTGATTGCTTGAGCGGAGACATTGGTCTTCTCCTGCCCTCAGACTGGGGCTGACTAATACAGTTATTGTCATAGTCGGTTTTGGCTGCTATAGCAAAATACCATATACCTGGTAGGTTAAGTAACAAACTTCTCACATTTTTGGAGGCTGGGATGTCCTAGATGATGTGCCTGGGGATTTGGTGCCTGGTGAGAGCCCTCCTCCTCATTTGTAGACTGCCTCCTCCTGTCTATATTCTCATTTGCAGGAGAAAGAGAAGGCGCTGGTTCTTCTCTTCTGATAAGAACACTAATCCCATCCTGAGGGTTTCCCCCTCATGACCTTATCTAAACATAATTCCCTCCCCAAAGCCCCGATTTCAAATACCATCACTTTGGGAATTAGGGCTTCAATATATGAATTTAGGGGGGAAACTGACATTTGGTTTATAGCAGTTACTTAAAACAAAAACTTCTATTTCTGCCATAGAGATATTAGAAATATCAACATTAAGACATGTTCATAAATTATGAAATTGGGTTAAGAAATTACAGGGAGCCCGATCTCCTGGAGTCCTATAATTTGAGGAGAATGTATCTCTGTTCTGTGCTTTTTTCTCATGTCAAAAGAACAAGGTATTCTGACTGCACATTTCAACAAATTAGGATGGCAATTTATTTAGTGGACTTTCATAAGAGTAAAGAGTTGAGTGAATAAGGAGTTTGTAGGTCTAGTTGCTATTAATTTATGTCTCATTCCTTTATATCTCACTAATAAATTTGGAGCAGATTTTGCTTCAATGAAACTTGAGTACAAAAATTTGTTGAAAACTAGTATTAGTCGATGAGTCAGCAGCCTACCAGATTTTATGGTAACTTCATCAGTCTTTCTTTTTTTGTGTTTTTTAAATTAACTTTTGATCAAATAATGTTGTTCATCTTTTTTTTTTCATTTTGTGAACATCTGCTGCTTAGTTTTTTCCATTTTTATTATTACTTCAATTACTTCAAGGGAAAACAAGGTATTTTAATTGTAACTCTGAAACAATCATTATACACAAGTAGGTATAAAACAAGATTGTGCTGAAATCTTCATGCTGTTTTAAAGGGAAGACATTATCTGTTAAGAAATTTAGAACTTTTTGTCTCTTGTATAACGTATGAAGCTTAAATTAATATTATTGTTAAGAACATGTATGGCCTAGTTCAGATTAAAACACAAAACCAAATTAAACTATAATTGTTGGTTCTTGTTGTATTATGTATTTATAGCACATTACGTAGTCTGTAAAGATATCTACATTCTTAGAGGTGAACGCCTTTCTATTCCAAGATGTGCCATTCCCCATGTGGATAGACTCATCCTGAACCAATGTTCCACTCTAACATACTGTTTGAACATAAGATATTTGAGTGGGATTATTAGGATAAAATATCTAAAACTGTTTTCTATTTTAAAGTTACCTTTTCAATTATTTTCCTCTATTAGTCTAATTTAGCATGGCAAAAAACCAAAAACAAACAAAAAAACAACAAAAAACCCCACCTAAATTCCTAACAATTTTGAATTTGTTTTTTTTAAGAATACATTAAATATTTTGTTCTCTAATTGTATGCTGCAGGTTTTTGTTATATTTTTTAAAATTCTAATATATGTATACTAGGAATTTGTGCAGTATCCAAATCAGTCAGCTATTTAATTTCATCTATATATAATTTCTCAACCAGCAAGCTAGACATCTTGCTAATTATGCAGTTTGTCTGCAGAATATGAATAGATAGCTTTTAGGATGGTGGTGACCCGCAGGAATGATATTTCTGATGATCAGACAAATTCTCAGAATTTTCTTCTTCTACACTTTTCTGCCCATGAATAAGCACAGCTGTGGTTATTACAATATTGGGGAAAAATAATGCTCTACTACTAGCCCTGTTGATCCTAGGAATTAAGTAACGCTTGCTCTGCAATGAAACCAGCTGTTAGGGAGTCACAAAGCAGGAATTCTCTTTCCAGATTCCCTGTCAGTGACACGGATACTGAAATTAATTAATAGTAGCTTTACCATTATAATTTGCCAAGTGCAGGAGATTTTTAAAAATTTCCTTCTATTCTCTGAAAACAAGTATTGTTCCAAATTGAATTAATAGTTCATCTATGTTCCTGACACACATGTGAAAGCAGTCATTATTTTCTTAAAATATGGTAATGTGAATATACTGGATATAAAATGCTTAAGCAGCTATACCCCTTGAACAACTTTAGCTAGGGATAAGATTGCTTAACGTTGTTGTTGGGGATTGTTGTTTCTGTCCATTTGCTTAGCGGTAAAGGATAGGAATTTAAAAACTCCCTTCACCATGAGGCTAATCAAGAGTAGGTCTTGCCCGTCCATATTGCTCAGTGGTTGAGCATTGACCCATGAATCAAGAGGTCACCATTCGATTTCTGGTCAGGGCACATGCCTGACTTGGGGGAATCGATCCCCATTAGGGGATCTGCAGACAGCAGCCAATTGATGTTTTTCTCTAATCAATGTTTCTATCTCTCTATCCTCTCCCTTCCTCTCTCTCTCTCTAAAAATCAACACATTTTTAAAACAACATTTAAAAGAGATAGGTCTTAACTGTCAATACAAAGTAGCAGAATATTCTATATTTAAAGAGTTGACCATTACCTCTAAGATTAAGCAAGACAGGCAAAATCATACCCCTGTGATGTTTGAACAGGTGTTATGGAAAATTATGGAAAGTGGAAAAAATGGCATGGGCATGATTTTCCTATACCTGCAACTGAGAACAGCTAAATATCCCTGGACATTATCAAACAAACATTAAGATACTCTGACAGGCAGCCTGATTCGGGAGGTCAGGAGCCAAGGAGTGACATGCTAGACATAGACAGTTATCTGGATTCTCATTGTGCCTCATATTCCACACTTGAAGCTCCAAAACCCCAAGATTTAGAAAAGCCAACATGGGCAGGCCAAAACAAACCACAAAACTCAGCCCCAACAAAAGCTCACTCTCTCTAACCCCAAGATTGGGCACAAAGCAAAGAATCCATTGTCACCACTTTTATTCAATAGAGTGCTAGAAGTTCTATTGAGTCCAATAAGGAAACTCTAGGAAATAAATGGTATATACTGGGTGGGCAAAAAGTAGCTTTACAGTTGCAATACAAATAAATAATGCAATAATTAATAAATAATAATACAAGAATAAGCTATGTTTTGAGTACTCGTAACTGTAAACCTACTTTTGCCACCTTGAGTTTGTAAAGGAACAAAATAATTCTCCCTATTTGTAAATAATATTATCTAGTTAGAAATTCCAAGGACGTTATAACAAATCCTAGAACTAATAAGCAGGTTCATCAGTGTTGCAGGATGCAAGACCAGCTTTTAAAATCAATTGTATTTTTGTGTGTTACCATTGAAAACAAGGGCACAAAAATAATTGAAAATAGAATATTACTTACTATTGCTTAAAAAGAGTGAATACATGTTGATCTAATGAACATGTACATACAGGTCAAAAATGCAAAAACTACAAAACGCTGACCTAAATAATTGAGAAGATATATTGTGATTATAGTTTGGAAGACTCAACAGAGTAAAGATGTAAATTCTCCCCAAATTTATATACAGGTTTGACACAATTCCTATCAACATTTTAGCAAGATTATTTTGTAGCTATTGATAAGCTATTTCTGAAATTTACTAGAAAATGCAAAACAACTGGAATTATTAAAATAACTTCAAAAAAGAAGAAGAAAGTTGGAAGATTGAGTCTACACAATTTCAAGACATAGCTACGATAATCAAGACAGTGTGATATTGGAGAAAGAATAGTAGATATATCAATGGGACAGAAGAAACAAAAAGTATGCCAACACAAATATTGTAGATTTTTCACAAAGGTGAAAAACAATTAAATGGAAAAAAACAGCTATTTTTTTTCACAAGTGATGCTGAAGTAAGTGGATATCCTTTGGCAAAATAAATAAATATAAAATAAAATAAAAATACTCCCAAATCTAGAAACCAATATAAGTCTCATTTCTTATGCATATAAAGTATAAGTGGTAAAACTTTTAGAAAAAAATACAGAAGAAATATCAGAGTCTATGGAAAATAAAGACTGGACACCTCAAGAAATGCCCATAAGTTGGAAAGTTGATTATTCAATTTCATAAAGTTATAAACTTTTGTTCTGTGAAATACTCCACTGTGAAGAGAATAAGAGGACAAGCTACACACAGGCAGAAAATATTTACAAAGCACATATTTAGTAAAAGACAGAATATATCAAGCAATCTGAAACCTAAACAGGAAAAAAATTTAAAAGTTCACTTAGAAAATGGGCATAAGATCCTAGGACACATTTGGCACTAGGTTTATAAGTGATGTGGACATAATTGCCTACAATAATAAAAACCTACAGACATTTTTTAAATTTTTTATTTACTCCTTAGGCATACATAGTTTCCCCCTCTCCCCCAGGCAGATAATTCTGAGTGTTTGAGTGTGTGTGTATATGTTACAAAGAGAAGTACCATGTTAGCAGAATATGCAATTTGAAAACAAAAAGAAAATTGGAAAATTACATGAAATGATATTTTCCCAAAAATATAACAAGATATATGCATGGCAAATAAGCACATGAAAATATGGTCAACATTTTACTTAGCCACGCACAAATTAAAATCACAATGAGATGTCACTACATACTTATCAGAATCGCTAGAATAACAAATAGTGAAGACACCAAAAGCCACTAAAAGTGTAGAGAAATGGAAGTGCTAATATATTACTGATAGGAATGTAAAATGGTATATCCAGTTAGGAGGTTTCTTAAAAATAAACATGCAACATATCCAAGCAAATACACTTGAGGTAATAATTCCAGGAAGATTAAGACATATTGTCACTTAAAGCGTTGTAAATGAATGCTCATGACACTTTTTTCATAATAACTAAAAATTAAAAGCAACCCAAATGTCTTTAATGGGTGGCTAATCAAAAGACAGTAAATGCATTCCACAGAATAATAGGAACAAATTATTGATACATGCATCAGTCTGGGTGACTCACAAGAGCATTATGCTGACTGAAAAAAATAGCCAGTCCTCAAAGGCTGCACACTGTATGATGCTATTTTGTATAACATTTACAAAATAACCAAATTTTGAAAATTGAGAAATGATTAATGAATGTCAGGTGTTAAGGAAATCATGCTGTCAGGAGGGAAGTCAGTATGGCTGTACAAGGCACACTTCTTAAAGCGTGTTACAGCAACACATTTCTTACAACGAATGATTATCTGTAATTATGGTGAAGGCATTAGCCAAAGAACATATATCCATAACTCATAGACACAGACAATAGTGCAATGATGGCCAGAGGGAAGGAGTGCTGGGGTCTGGGAAGAGGTGGGCAGAGGGGGTAAAAATGGGAACATCTGTAATAATGTTAAAAATAGTTAAAAATTATGGCAATAATTTTAAAATATTCCTCAACAAAATATGAACAAATGGAACCCAATACATATAAAAAGTATTATGTACCATAAACAAGTGGAAGGCTGGTTCAACTTTTTTTAAAAGTTTTTTATTGATTTTTTAGAGGTAGAAAGGGAGGAGAGAAACATTGATGTAAGAGGAAAACAGCTATAGGCTGCCTCCTGCACACCTCCCTGTCAAGGATCCAGCCTGCAAGCTGGGCATGTGCCCTGACCGAGAATTGAACCCACTGCCTTTGGTGCATGGAACAATGCTCAACCCACTAAGCCACACTAGCCAGGGCAAGTCTGGTTCAACTTTTAAAAATCAATTATTTTAATCCATCACTTCAATAGACTAAAAAATAAAAACACATGATTGTCAATAAATGTAGTAAAAACACGACAAAATTCAACATCCATTCATGATAAAATTTTTCAGTCAATTAGGAATAGAGGTGAACTTTCTCAACTGGATAAAGACTTTCTCCAGCTAACATCATACTTGATGAGAAACTCAAAGTCTTCCCATTAAGATCATGTACAAGGCCATGATGTCCTCTCTCCCCATTGCTTTTCAACATCATACAGTTTCATTTCTTCCTTCCCAATCTGTTTTCCTTTTATATGCTTTTCTTGTTTTACTGCATTAGCAAGGAGTTGTAGTATGATGGCAGAGGGGTGGTGAGAGGGGACATCATTGCCTTGCACCTGAGCTTAGTGGGAAAGCTTCATGTTCTCATCACTAAGTAACTAAAGATAATAAAAATATTACATAAAGCTTGTGAAATATAGCTCTAGCTGGAAATTTATAACAGTCTTAACTTAGAATAGAGAAGAAAAAAAGGCCACAAATATCCACGCTATTTAACCAGAAATAAAGGAATAGAAAATGTCAAAAGTAGTAGGATAAAATAATACACATAAAAGCAGAAATCAATGATGTAAATAAAAAAGGAGGCAATAGAAATCCACCCAAAATGGGTTAATTTAAAATACTAATGAGATTTTAAAATGTATGGTGCCATTGCTTAAAAAAAAAATAAGAGAGCCCTAGTCAGTTTGGCTCAGTGGATAGAGCGTTGGCCTGTGGACTGAAGGGTCCCGGGTTCAATTCCGGTCAAAAGCACATGTCTGGGTTGCAGACTTGATCCCCAGTAGGGGGCATGCAGGAGACAGCCAATCAATGATTCTCTCTCATCATTGATGTTTCTATCTCTCTCCCTCTGTCTTCCTCTCTGAAATCAATAAAAATATATTTTAAAAAAAGAATAAGAGAGTGATAGAGAACAACTAAACAATAATAGAAGTAAAAAATGGAGCATAATTACAGCAGATAGAGTAGTATCAGGGCAGAAATGGAACCTGTTATGTAAATACAAAAGATGAAGGTATTATAGCAGGACTGGATATTCATATAGGTAATAAAGAGATGATGCAGAAGAATGAAGTAATAATTATGGGAATAAAATCCTCAAGTCAGTATTTATTATGATGTGATTATTTAAAAGCAGAAGGATTCTAAAATGTGTATTATTACACCAATCACAGAAAATATTATTTAGCACAGATAATAACAAGTTGATAATTTTGGATCGCTATATAAATGATTAGCACAAATTTAATCTTTCTCAACAGCTTTAAGGAGAATAAATTATGCTAAAATCTTTCAGATTTGTAAATTAAAACACTTTTGTGAAATTTTAAAGAGCAAATAATTGGTCTCAGATTACTAGTTAATTTCACTTGATGGTTATTTTTTCAGCCATTTCTTACCTTTATTTAAAAAATTTATTTTTATTTTTATAGTAGGAATATAGTATTTTATAAATATAAATTAATATATATAACAAGCATTTATTAACATATAGAAACAGCTTGTATATTTACATTGTGAAGAAAAATAATAAGATAATTTAGGGAAAGTAGAATCAAGATGTTAATATTATTCAACATTATGAAGCAGGATCAAGTATTCTTTGAAGAAAATTCTGAAAAAAATTTATGTGTTACTCCAAAACATTGCAATGGCTAGTATACTTGTTGAGAGCTAAATCTATACTAATAAAAGGGTGATATACTAATAAGACCAGATAGACCAGACATCTTTCAGATGTCCTTCCAGACAAAGCTGCGGCGGCTGCAAGGGCCAAGGGCAGGCAGCCGCAGAGGCCGGCAGTGGCAGCAGCAGCGGGGTGATGAGAGTGGCGTCTTCCCCTGATCAGCCTGGTCAACTCGCGCAGAGGGAGGCCAGACTTAGGCCCACTCCCCACAGGCCTATGCCATCAGTAGGACATCCCCTGAGGGCTCCTCTCATCACCTGAGAGGGGGCAGGCCAGGCTGAGGGACCCCTCCAGTGCACGAATTTTTGTGCACTGGGCCTGTAGTAGTTTATAAAAAGGCCTTAGATAAGTACTGTTTTCTTTTTAATTCTTCAGTTTATCATACTTATTATGGACCATAGTCAACATGAGTACAGAAAACAAGAGAGTCATAAATGAAAATAGTTAATTGGGGGTATGAGGATTTAGAGAGGATGAATTTTTAAATGATATATTGGAAAAAAAATTATTTGGGGAGAAATTGTGCACTTTAGTATAAGTAATTTTTTTCTTTCTTCCTATTTATCTTCAAAGTAGTTTTTTACAATATTTCAGTCTTGCAAACAGATTCTACCAAATTAATCTATGAAGTGATACCATGTGGAAAGAATAGCATGGGTGTGGAAGGCACAACATGGCATTTGAAGCTTTAAGGATTTTGAGATCACCTCACCTATCCTGAAATCATGTCTAGACACTTCAATTTAGGAATACAGAGAAGTTTAATAAATACATGTCACAGTGTTCCATTATTTTTCTCTTGAGAACAACAATCATGAGATCCTCATTCCAAGACTCTTTGTATACCATTCTCCTATGTGTGACCATAAAAATGTACATAGCTATAACAAATTGTAATGGATGTGAGAGTCAGTTAAGACATAAAAGAACAGTAAGTGACAGCAAAGATCCTGAAGATAAAGAATCATAAACTAGAAGAGAAGTCAACAACTTTGAAGTGTAGCTTTTTTTTCTAGAATCAGAGGCAAGAATTGTATCCAAATTGAATCTCAAACATGTAATTAAATTATCTCAACCATTACCATGACCAAAATTTGTAAAGAAACCGAATCATCATGTAACTATTAAATTATGCATACTAAATGTGTTGAATTTATTTAGAAAATCAAATGTTATCAGTATCAAAATGGAACAGTTTTCATCCTCATAGGCAATACCTATCTCTATCCATCTATTTATCATCTTTCCTATGCACATTTGATATCTAGATACCTGTTTTAATTCTCTAATTAACACCACCTGTAAGAGCTATTAACCTAATCATTGCTTCATGTCCCAGCTAATTATAAATGCTGTTGAACAAAACTTGACCTAGCATTGATCCATATTTGTCTTATTAGAATTTTTTTAAAAAGCAATGCACTGCCATTCATCATTAAATTTGCTTATGAAGCATCCTTTTCATTTCATGCTACAGTACTCAGTTCTAAGCTAATCCTTGGCCTAGATGTTCAACTGGTTTGAGCACAAGTCTGGTAAAGTCAGAGAACTGATCTTGTTAACTAAGTTAACTTTTCAGGGAGCAATTCTTCCCAGTTACAGTTGGTAACTCTCTCTGCAGTTATCAAAAACATGTGACTATATGGACACATAAGTTTCTGGGGAAATGTTTTTAAAAGTTAGTTAAAAGTAAACACAACTCCCTAAAAGGGAAAAAATAATTAATGTATCTGTCCCATTTGGGTTTATTAAAATAAAAAACCTAGATGTAACAATTCATATCTCATCAGCAGTATCATGCCACTTCTTAAATTTAGGGTGTCCCAAAAATGTATATACAAACTTTGAATAATTATAAAGGCAGTGTTTATTAAAATACATTTCATTTTCAAAATGAGTTATCACCTGTTAAAATGTGTATACATTTTTGGGACACCCTGTATATGGCTTTAGAAAATATATTTAATCTTACCTTTACAAAGGAATTTTCTCAGATTGTAAAATACAGATAATGAAGCATCTATGCATGGAATTGTTATAAGGATCAAATGAGTTAGAATCTTGAGCCCTGATAATGGTGACTAGCTCATTGCATTATACAAATATCTGCCATTATAATAATAACTAGAGGCCCATTGCAGGAAGATTCCTGCAAGAATAGGGCTTCCTTGGGCCTATTTCTGCAAGAACAGGGCTTCCTGAGGCCAGAGCGAAGCAGAGAAGAAGCGAAGCCCACCTCCGGCTTCGCTCCCTCCCTTCCCCGCCACCTTGGCTCCCTCCCTTCCCCACCACCTTTGCTCCCTCCCTTCCCCACCACCTCAGCTCCCTCCCTTCCCTGCCGCCTCGGCTCCCTCCCATATCCTTTGCTTCACATCCCTCCCGTGTCCGCTGCCTCCAGCTCTGCTCCTGTCTCTGCTACCTCCGATCTGTTCCCTTCTCTGCCACTTGGCTCCCTTCTGCAGTGCTTGGCTTCCTTCTACACTGTCTTCAGTCTTAGCTGGGGGCCTGTGTATGCAAATTAACCGCCATCTTTGTTGGGTTAATTTGCATACTCTTCTGATTAGCTGTTGGGTGTAGTGAAGGTATGGTCAATTATCATCTTTGTCTTTTATTAGTGTAGATTATTATTATTATACTAGAGGCCCGGTGCACAAAATTCGTGCATGGGGGGAGTGTGTGTCCCTCAGCCCAGCCTGCACCCTATCCAATCTGGGACCCCTTGGGGGATGTCCGACTGCCCGTTTAGGCCCAATCTCATGGGCCTAAACGGGCAGTCGGACATCCCTCTCACAATCCAGGACTGCTGGCTCCCAACTGCTCGCCTGCCTGCCTGCCTGATTGCCCCTGACCACTCCCCTGACAGCCTGATCAATGCCTAACTGCTCCCCTGCCTTCCCAATTGCCTCTAACTGACCTCCCCTGCCAGCCTGGTCACCCCCAACTGCTCTCCCCTGCAGGCCTGGTCCCCCCCAACTGCCCTCCCCTGCAGGCCATCTTGTGTCCACATGGGGGCAGCCATCTTGTGTGTTGGAGTGATGGTCAATTTGCATATTACCTCTTTATTATATAGGCTTAATGTCAAGAAACAGGATGGTGCTTTAATCAGGTTGTTCAAATAGCAAAATTGCATCATGCCTAAGATTGATATGATGGATTTCTGTTCTAATTGCCTGGATTTATAATCTCAACATTAAAAAATATCTTATTCCAAAATGGATAATAAGATTTTAACATAGGTCATCTTAGAAACCACATTTAAATATAATGTTTTAAGGCAAACACAATTAAGTTACAATTTCAGTTTTTACTGTATTATGTAATTGTTTTTCTTTTCAATAGACAGTGTTTATCCTTGATTACCAAAGGCTCCTACTAGATTCTTTTCCCTCCAATTTGCTAGGAGTCAAACTTTTGATATTTATTTTCTACTCAAATGTCAGTTTTTGTTGATTGAAATCCTTTGTGCTTATATCAAAATTGCTAGGTATATTTTGTTTTTCTCAGTCCTTTGTGTAGTCTCTGAAAAAAAATTATGCCTGTGGAGGGGATAATTAGAGGGAACAAAGAGTTCAATAAGCATGCTCATCAAGAAAAAGGAGAAGTTGGATAACAGGAAAAAAAATGTAAAATATTACATTGCTTTAAATATGTCAGTTATTAGTCCATTTCCTTCAAACGTCATCACACATTTATTCCTACAGCAAATATAAAAACTAGCAACTATTAAGTTCATTCTATACATGAGGAAACTGAGGCGTAGAGAATTGAAATAAATTGTCCAAGACTGCACAGCTATTAAGTGTCGGAGCCAGGTTTCAAACTCAGATCAAGTATTTGTCATCTTAACTACTAAAGGCACTTTCTTTGTATGCAGAATGTTCTCAGTATCCTTGTTGGGATATTTATGTTTCCCCAAGAAGAAGTACATAAGAATCCTTTACCTGGTAAGTGCAGTGATCAGAACAAATAAATGCTAGCTGCTATAACAGATAAATCTAAACACACATAATGATATAACTCAATAATGGTTTATTGCTCAAGTCCCACTCTGCTGTGGTTTTCCTAGTTGGGTGGTACTTGTCTCTATTGTATACCAGATAACTAGGCTTACTCCATAATGTGATCGGGTCATTTTTAATTTATAATTGTCACAGTGTCTCTGGGGTTTGTCTTCATGCCAAATACTCAGAAACACAAAGGAAAAACTACAAAGTACCATTTATAAATTTATAGGAAGAAACTTCTCCATTCCTATACCTCTTTTCCTACACCTCTCTAAAAGTGTAACATCGTCTCTGACAATGTTGAATGCCTTAAGTGATGAGAAACTCATTATTTCATTTTGCTGTCGCTGATGTATTTTCACTCGTGCAGTTCAATCTCTCTCTGATATTTGTTCCTAATTCTGTTCTTATTATTCCTTTTCATTACTTATAGAAATAGTACCTACTCACACAGGGTTGTAAATTCTAACTGTTCATATCAATGTATCTGTATTTTTTAAGTATCTAAAAGGAACAGAGTTAAATTTGGTGATCAAAGCTTTTAGTAGATATACAGAATTAATGTATTCTGAAAAAACTTTGGGATGATGTTGATTTTGAAGTTGGCACAAAACTGAATCAAGATTAAGTGGTAAATTTAATTTCTCAAACAAGGACTTTCTCTATGTTTAAATATTCAAATTGTCATTGCCATCATGTTATTTTTTTGTAAATCTGAATAAATCATTCATATTAATATAACTTTCCTCTTGTTTCCCATTCTGATATACATTTTGTTTTAAATTTCTACTCCTGTGTAACAAAGTACTCCCAAACTTAGCAGTTTGAAATGACAAACATTTATTTTCTCATGGTTTCTGCCAGTTAACAGGTCCCTCTGGCTCAAGATCTCTCATCAAACTATAATCAAGGTGTTGGCCAGGGATAAAGTTACCTGAAAGCTCAACCTGGGGATTTATTTTGAAGTTCATTCGTGGCTATTGGCAGGTCTCATTATCTCTTTGGCTTTGACTACACATATCAGTTCTTTGCCATGCAAGCTGTTTTCTGCCCCTCAATGTGAAATCTCAAGAGGGACAAGGGTGAATGAGGGTACACACAATGACATCCTCAACCTTTTTATAACCTGATCATAAATGGGCATCCTGCTACTTCCACTGTATTGGATTTGTTTAAAGTGAGCCAGAGAGAACTGCCCACACCAAGGAGAGAGGATGACAGAGGGCACCAATCTAAGGAGGGAGAGGTCACTAGGTACTATAGTAGAGGTTTGCCACATCATTAATACATTTCATTAAACTTTTCAGTAATATAGGCCATGTTTGCTAGAAAAAATCAGGAAAAACTATACAATTTTTGATATTAAATCAAGTAGTATGATATGATTCAATCAGAATTATCCAAGCTAATCATATACTGTTTGTATAAGTCTAAATATCGATGTCCTCCCATCACGTATGGAAAACTATTTTCTTTGAAATAAATTTCAAAAACTTTGTGATTGCCTATGAAGTTGATTTATTGCTTTTTCTTCCCATTGACATTTTGTGGTTTGCTTGCCCCCCATTTTCTCCCCAAAGTTTTGCTTCATTATTTGAACATTCCAAAGTGACCTTGCTTTGATCTTTCTTTCTAGGCTGAAAGTGTTCTCTAGTCTTCAGGATATTTATATGAATGCATATTTTAGTGTATAAAAGATCATGATATTTTCAGGGACCTCCATGCAATATGTGAACTTGTTATTTAGGAGAATTTGTTTAGGGAAATAGAGGAATGAATTATAAAAGATCAATAATATTATGGTTCTTAGTGACCACTCAGGAATGTCTACATTTTCATATTAATGAAAACTCAATAGATAGCAAAATGATATAAAGTCTCCCTTGAACATTATATTATATTACCTGTAATATATCTTAGTTCTTTTTTTCCCTCAAACTGTTGAATAATTTTCTTTTGAAATAAATTATAATGCGTTTATCCTAACACTTTCCATTATTCTTAAATTTATTTTAATTAGCAATAGCTGATATAGTATTACTATATGCAGCCTATGTTAATATAACTACAAGTCCAACATATATCATATACATATTACATGGCACTTAAAGGAAAATTGCTCTAGTGCAAAATATTTTAACTAAGATGAAGAAACATGACTCTTTTTAAGGAGTTTGGCTATTCTTTATATTGAATGAAATTTTGAAAAACATTAAAATTAATAAAATGGTATAGGTGTATAGCGATGTTAATATGCCCTATGATTAAGAAATATTTTGAACTCCACATTATAGCTAATTTATACAAAGTAATGGTGTCTAATATATTACTTACTATATGTGCATGGAGTAACTTAATTTCATGACAAAAACTCTCAGCAAACTAGAAATAAAAGTACCTAAACTGATAATGACTTATGTGTGACAAGCCCTCAGCTAACTCAGTGATGAAGAACTAAAAGCTTTTGATCTGAGATCAGCGAGACAAGGTTGCTCATTCTTGTCAGTTCTACTTAACGTAGTACCAGAAGCCCTAGCCAGAGCAATTAGGCAAGAAAAAGAAGTGAAAGGCATCCAAGTTTGAAAGAAAGAAGTAACAATGTTCCTATTTTCAGATGACATCATCTTATACATCTTATACTAACAGCCATAAAAAACTGTTAGAACTAATAAATTATTTCAATACTAGAGGCTCGGTGCACAAAAATTTGTGCACTGGGGGGGGGGGGGGGGGGGGACGGGGGCAGAGGTCCCTCATCCCGGCCTGTGCCCTCTCGCAGTCTGGGACCCCTTGGGGGATGACCACCTGCTGGCTTAGGCCTGCTCCCCGGGGGATTGGGCCTAAGCTGGCAATCAGACATCCCTCTGGCAGCCTGGCAGCCCTCGGGGGATGTCCACATGCCAGCGGGGAGCAGACCTAAGCTGCAGTCAGACATCCTTAGTGCTGCTGAGGAGGCAGGAGAGGCTCCCACCACCACCGCTGTACTGGCAGCTGGCAGCCATCAGCCTGGCTTGTGGCTGAGCAGAGCTCCCCATGTGGGAGCGCACTGACCACCAGAGGGCAGCTCCTGCATTGAGCGTCTTCCCCCTGGTGGTCAGTGTGTGTCATAGTGACCAGTCATTCCCAGTCCGTCTGCTGTTAGGGTCAGTTTGCATATTACCCTTTTACTATATAGGATAGAGGCCTGGTGCACGGGTGGGGGCCGACTGGTTTGCCCTGAAGGGTGTCCCGGATCAGGGTGGGGGTCCCGCTGGGGTGCCTGGCCAGCCTGGGTGAGGGGCTGATGGGTGTTTGCAGGCTGGTCACTCCCCCTTCAGGGTGGGGGTCCCCAGTGGGGTGCCTGGCCAGCCTGGATGAGGGGCTGATGGCTGTTTTCAGGCTGGCCACACCCCCTTTAGGGTGGGGGTCCCCACTGGGGTGCCTGGCCAGTCTGGATGAGGGGCTGAGGGTTTTCAGGCTGGCCAAGCCCGCTGGCGACTGAAGCTCCCAGACTCTTCTTTTTTTTAAATTTTTTTTTTTTATTCTGGGATTTATTTACCTTCTATAATTGAAACTTTGTAGCCGCTCCAGCTCCGAAGCCACGGCCTGCTGAAAGCAGGTATATGGGGTTTGTTTAGCTTCTATAATTGAAACTTTGTTGCTTAGAGTGGAACTCAGAGCCCGGCAGCGGCAGGCGGGGAACCTTGGCTTCCTCCATCACTGGAGCAAGCAAGCCTCCTGTTCGCTTCAGCTGCGTGGCTGCCGGTCGCCATCTTTGTTGGCAGTTAATTTGCACATCTCGCTGATTAGCCAATGGGAAATGTAGCGGAGGTACGGTTAATTTCAATCTTTGTCTATTATTAAATAGGATAGTTGCAAGGTATACAACCAACACATAAAAAGTCATGTCTATAAATTCACACTAACGAATAATAAATGATCTGAAAAGAAAATTAGGAAAACAATCCTATTTACACTAGCACCAAAAGATAAAATATATACTTAGGTATATACTTAATTAACAAAGAAGGTAAACAGATTGAAAAGACAATCTACAGAATGGGAGAAAATATTTGCAAACCATCTGCCGGATGATTTAACCTTCAAAATACATGAAGAATTCCTACAACTCAACTGGAAAAAAAATTTAAAAAACTACTAACTCAAGTAAAGGAATTGAATAAACATTTCTCTAAAGAAGAAATACAAATGACCAACAGGTATATGAAAAAATGCTCAGCATCACTAGTCATCAGGGAAATGCAAATTAAATCCATACTATTATTTCACACCTATCAGAATGATTGTTATAAAAAGCAAAAACAAACAAAAATCAACAGTTGTTGGCAAGGATGTGGAGAAATTGGAACCCTTTTACACTATGGTTGGGAATGCAAAATTGTACAGGTGCTATGGAAAACAATATGGAGCTTTCTAAAAAAATTAAAAATAGAACTATTCTGTGATCCAAAAATCACACTTCTGGATATTTTAGGAAACAGTTGAAATCATAATATTAATATTTGCCTTCTCTTGTTCATTGAAACACCATTCATAATAGACAAGGTATAGAAACAACCTAAACATCTACTGACAGATGAATGGATAAATAAAATGTAGTATGTACACATAATGGAATATTATCAATTTCAAAAAGACGGAAATTCTGTAATATGTGACAGCATGTTTGAACCTTGTGGACACTATACTAAATGAAATGTCAGTTTCAGTAAGAAAATACTGCATAAATCCATATGTCAGAGATATCAAACATAGTCAAACTAATTGAATCAAAGGGTGATTGCCAGGAGCTGGTGGAAGGGGGAAATGAGAGTTTCTAATTAATCCACCTAAAGTCTCAGTTGAGCAAGATGAATCATTTTAGAGAGCTGCTGTACAACATTATACCTATAGTCAACAATACTGTATTATGCACTTCAAAGTTGAGGGCTGTTCTCATGCCAGATATTCTTCACACACACACACACACACACACACACACACACACACACATCTTTTAAAAATACAAAAATAAAAAAAATCTTACAAAGGTCATGATCTGGTACTATTATCAAAACTTTTTTAAAAAATGAGTATATTTACAGAAAAACGCACAAAATTATAGTGTTTAGAACAACTTTATTACCCCAGAAAGATCTCTTGTACTCTTACTAGTCAATTTTCTACCTACTCTGAGAGACAACCACAGCTCTTATTTCTAGTTTTTGTATTCTGGTACTTTATATAAAGGAACTCCTCTACTCATGCACTCTATTGTGCTAGCTACTATCACTCAACGAAATGCTTTTGAAAGTGATACAAGTAAGAATATCTCATTCTCTATTCTTGCTAAATATTATTCTGCAGTATAAAAACAGCAAAAGTTGTTTAACCATTTTTCTCTTGATGGCATTTGAATTATTTCCAGTTTGGGACACAAATAAAGTTGCTGTGACATTTTTGACATTTCTTTCTATGTTCATACATTTCTATTTTAATTTGGCAAGTACCTGTGAGTTGAGTTGCTGTCTTGTTGGTTAGGCGTATATCTTACCTTTATAAGAAATTGCCACACTATGCAACTCCAGCTTGTGTAAAATAATTTCTCACTGGGGTTGTGAGCAAATTTTCCTATGTGTTATTCATCTATCTCATTTCCTGAACTGGGTGATCAACTATATTGCTCTTACTTTCTTCAATTATATTGTTTTCTGATTATATAGTCTAGGAGTTCTTTAAATATGTTAGATACAGGTCCTTTCTCAGATACCTGTATGGGTGATTTTTTTTTTTTACCATATCTGTGTCTTGTTTTTTCATTTTTGTAATATCATTTTGGTTGAGCAGACATTTTAATTGTAATGAAATATAATTTATTATATTTTTATTTTGTGGTTAATACTGTTTGTATTCTTTCTAAACTTTTTACATATTACAAAGTCAAACATATTATCTTATATTTATTTTCAGGTAGCTTATTGCTTTAGCCTTTACTTTTAAGTCTATGACCCATCTATATTAATTACATATATGATATGTGGATTTATTATTTTTCTAATGGGTGTTTTCCCATCATTATTTATTGAAATGACTTTCTTTATGATTTGAATTACATTGGCCTTTATTTCAAAAATCATTTGACTATGTATGTGTGGAACAATTTCTGTACTCTATTTCTTTGATTTGTTTATTTATTTATTTATTCATTCATTCACTCATTCATTCATTCTGATTAGAATGCCATATAGTCTATTTTACCTCAGTTTTAATATTCATTGAAATTATAGTATAAAATATGGTACAATTTATTATTTTTCTTGTTACTAAAACTGATAGTTGTACTGAGATTTTAAAATAGATATATTATTCACAATATAGTCATGGAAATTGTTTCAATAGTATATATTTGATTATGGATACTTATTTTGTAGGATAGATTCCTCTAACAGCATTGAAAAGTTATTAAACAAGCCAATTTAATTTTAATAGTATCCTATTAGTGTTCAACTATTCTAATTTCCATTTCTACCTTGATTATGCTTGTTTGGTAATAAATAATTGATTTTTGCTTATTTATTTTGTATCTAGCTGATTTACTGACACTTCATTTCATTATAGTAGCTTTTATTTTGTCTTTCATTTTTTTCAAAGCACAATTATATTGTGTCCTTTTCTTGTATTTTATACAAATTATTTTATTTTTCTGTTACTTCAAATCAATGCCCCCCAGTGTTTTGTTTTTTAACATATTTATTGAAATACTAGTGGCCTAGTGCATGAAATTCATACACATCAAAAGGGAATTAGAGGAAATATTTTAATATTGCTATTTGCCCTTTCTCTATAATGGAAGTGTCAGAGATGAAAGAAAATTCATAAAATGTATATGAAAATCTCCCTCCTGTCAGAGTCTGGGGTGCGCCACGGGACCCAGAGTCAAGTCCCCGCCCACCTGTGTGCACCTCAAAATCACGTGAGACCCAGACCCGGCTGGCCCCACTCCCGCCAAGCCCTGCAGGACAGGGGGCTCAGCCTCAGGTCCCCCGGCAGGAGGCATGGGGGGTCCCCCTGCCCAGCCTCAAGACCCCCGACCCTGGTGCCAGGGCAAGGGGCATGGCCTCAGGTCCCCCGGCCCCAGCACGATGGCTCAAGGGCGTGAGGGCATGAGGATGTGCCGACCATTTGCATATTATCTCTTTACTGTATGGGATATTTGACATAATGTTATACAAATGTAAGGTATATAACATGTTGATTTGATACACTTATATACTGAATGTGATTGGTATTGTAATGATAGCACCATTATATCACATAATTATTGTGTGTTGTTGTTTTGTGGTGTGTGTGTGTGTGTGTGTGTGTGTGTGATGGGAATAATTAAGATCAACCCCCCAAATTATGTTGAAAACAAAAAGATCATGCTAACAGTGATTTCTCACTTGGTCTATAATTTTAATAAAAATAGCTCTGATATTTTCGCACTTAAGATGGTGCTTACTTTTTGTTTTGGGTAAATATTTTCTTTGATACCATTGTTTACTTATTTTATAGCTTTCTCCAAAGCTGTCATCCCCTGCCTCCATCTCCCACTGTAGAGGTTAAAATGATTACCTGTTCATTTCCCTAGGCTCCTTGGCATCTTGGGGTGGCTTGTGTAAATATCCTTAGGATTTTAGTCAATATATTTCAAACTCAAACTTGCAAGTGGAAATGAAATCAATTGAATGGGTACCAGGCAGATTTTTTAAAAGCATAGAATAAAATTGAAAAATCAGAGTGCAGTGCACGTACTATGATTTTTGAAACATTTGCTTCGGTTTATATATATGTATATATTCATATACATTAATATATATAGGTATGCTGGGAAAATGTGTTTTTGCATGACTTACATTAAAAAACCAAATGTCACTTCTTTAAGTCATAGCTATTTGAATTCACTGTCACTTGTAGCTAAATGCATCCAAATTGATTCTAAAATTGATACATGTAAACAGTGTACTTAGGTAACATCCTTTAAGATTTGGAAGCAGTTGCATACAGAAGGGAAGGTGGCCTTTAATCTATTTCAGCTGGACAATCTGTGGCCCTGAATATGAAGTAGAGAAATTTTTTATCAAACTTTTTCAGATCGCATACTGTGCATGTGATGAGGGGACTAATTTGCAAAGGTGTCCAGGGAAACTAACAATGACATATAAAATATCCCAAAGACATATCCCCATAATGGGGAGGTTTCCCAAGTCCACACCTACAGAAGGGGCAGAGTGAGACTTAAAGCTGTAGAAATGTCCTGCCCTACAGTAATTTTGGACTCTGGTAATTTAGGAATACCCTGCCCTTGGATGTATGTCTGGTGCCTCCCTTTGGCTACACCCAAAATGATACCAGTGGGCAAAGAGGCTTAACTTTTATATCCATAAAGATTAGCATCTGCCTGAAGGCAGAAAACATCACTGAAGGTAAAGAGGCTCTCTCTATACTGATAAGTTCAATAAATTAAAACAAAACATGCACAACTATAAAGTTATATGCACCTAATATCATCCTCAGAAATATTTGAAGAATTCACAGAACTACAAAAATGGACAAATACACAATTTCAATGGGAGATTTTTAATATGCTTATCTTGTTAATTGATAAATTCAGGGGAACAATTACTAAGGATCCAAAAATTTTAATAATGCAATTAACTATCTTGATGTAGTTGGTAAGTGTACATTACTCCCAACAACTGCTGAATACATTCCAAGCTTGAAAGAACACTTATGAAAGATGACCACATACTGAGGTATAAAAAAAAGCTCATCATGTTTCAAAGCTTTGGTACCATGCAGAAAAAATACTCCCTCTTTACACAATAAATTAAATTAGTCATCAGTTATATTTTAAAAAAGATAAAAAGGATCAAAATTCCCAGGGAGAAGAGAGAGAATGCAACATTAAGTTGAGTTGTGGTGTAAGATTCCTCAAGAAAGGAATGATTGAAGAAAGACTTGACTGTGATGAGGGAATTAATTAGGTAGGTATCTTGTGGAACTCTGTTCTAGCAGAACAAAAAGCTGAAGCAATAGTCTTTATATGGCCTTTGTAATTTAAACAGGGAGGCTGGTCTGGAGTAGAAAGAGCGGGAAGTAGTTAGAAAGTGAACAGGAGGCCTAGCCCAGGGTGTGTTAGCCATTTTTAAAGAGTCTGTTTTTTACTTTTACCCTAAGTATATTAGGGAGCCATTGCCATGCTGTGAACAGGGAAATAACAGTTTGACTCATGCTTGGGTAGGACACTCCACTCTGGCTTTTTCACTGTGAAGAGAAAAAAATCATTTGGGAGATTTACCAGGTATTAGGAAGTTATTGCATGATCAGATAAGTGATCCTCATAGATTATTTTCAACACTTCATTTCCCCTCTATTGTTTGCAGTGTAGACTCTATGGTTAACACCAGAGCAACCAATTTGGACTATAAATTGGAAGCCCCAAATGAGTTTAGCGGAATAATTGTATAGAGGATCTGGGCTCTCATGACTATAGTGGCAGCATCAATCTTGGATTTTCTACCCAGACTTGTTAAGTAAAGGAGATACATTTCTACCTGATTAACTTCACCAGTATTTTGAATCTCTCAGTTATGCAGCTGCACTGATATCTTAGATAATATACTCCTTTAGCCTCTAGTTTATAATAATACTCAAAGACTGCAAGGAATACTGATGCTAAATAGAATTGAAAAGCTCTATAAGTCAAAAAGCAAATATTTTTGAGTAAGCCATTGTTATCATTGGAGTGCCCGCTGTGTCCCCAACTGTTGCCAGTGGAATTGGAATTCTTGCCATGTCACACGAAAAGGACTTTCCTGAGACTCACATGGGAGAAGGAGTGATACCTATTTCTGTGGAATTAAACCCCCGGGTTTCCAATGTCCTATTTCCCTCCATCTCTCCATGGAAAAAGTCCAATCTTGTCTTCACAGGGCAAGAATTAAAGCCAGTGCCCAGTTTTTGCTCCATTTTAAAGTCCAGTCCAGTCCAGCATCTGGCTCGGTTAGCTTTTGTTCCCAACTTCATTCAGTCCATTGCATGTGGGGTCTGCAAGGCCATGGGCCATGTAGCTTCTTACGGCCACATGACTATGGAGGCGCACGGGTGAGTACGGGTCACGGAGCAAGAGAGTGCAAGGAAGCAGGAGCACAAGAGAATAAAAGAGAGATAATTCTTTATCTGGGAATTACGTACAATATTCCAAAATTGTCACAGGCTTGCATTGGGCTTCACCCTCCTAGCCAACGATCATTGTTCCCAGGTTAGATTGACAGGTAAGCACCTTCCCTACGTCAGTCACCCTGACTTCATTGTGCATGTGCCCCCATCTTCCCCTTTGTTGGAGCCTTTCCCCCAGTGGTACCTGGGGAATGAAGCAGTGGTTCCCTGGGGAGTATAAAATTGCAATTTCCTGGTGAAGCTGCCCAGATGACCATGCTAAAATGTCTGGCTTCCCCTTTGCTCTCTTCCTATTATTATATTAGCTAGCTAATTACAGTGGTAACACTATGGCATTTTTCAAACCAGAAATGTTATAGTCTATTTATCAGCAGAGCTTGTATGTTTTATAAATAATGGTTTGAATCTGATAGTGAGTTGGAATATCATTGGATATTCATAGATCACTGATTTATTGTATTATAAATTAGGTGATTGGAGTCTGTGTATGGTTTAATAAGTAATAATTTCTTAGCTGTTTTAGATGATTAATACTGGAGCTGGCTCAACATTTCACTCAGTGCCCGTGTACACTTGTCTACCAGGATGATAAGTCACTAATAGATTCTTATTACTATCCAGGGGCAAAATGTGTTTTTGTTCAGCATTTTTGTGACTATCTTAACATTCTACAAAGAATGCACAGAGCAAAATGAAAGACATGTAATATAATAGAGATGAAGAAAAAAGTAAATGACACGGTATGATGCAGATAGGTATATTTTAGATTAAAATTATTCAATATAACTCTTTTATTTTGGATGACATATTAGACAGAAATTTTAAATTACTCATTTATAGAATCATAAGTCTTAAAGCTAAAAGGCATGTTGAATGATAATCTGTTGCAAAGCCCAGCTCCCAGGAAGGTGAGGCATTAATAATCCTGGTCCACACACTGGTGAATAGCATCTCTAAGATTACAAAGTAGGAAAGTCAGGATTAGATCCAGATTTCTAGACTCCTGATGTATATAAATGCTTGTGTATTATTGATAATGTGACATAAATTTATATTTGGCGATTCATTTGTTTTTATTCATTTATCAATTCACTTACTTTTAAGGATCTCAGACAGTAGGTGGGGCAACAGAGAAGTAGACAGAGAAATGATGACACCATGTGGCCAGTGAAACAGAAGTGCTGAGGAAACCTGGGTAGAAGCTGGTTCAATTCCAGAAAGTCATCAGTTAAGTTGTTAGATGAAGAAATATCTCTGAGCTTATTATCAAGAATAATTAAATGTTTGGATGGGAGGAATAGGGGAGAGGAGGACATTCCAGCCAGAAGGAATGTGTAAGGCAGAGACAGGGAGCCATGAAAGACCATGGTATGAGTGAAAACACGAGCAGCCCAGACATGCAAGTGTTGGTTCAGGACTTCAGTGGGTGTTAACAGGAACAGTGTACAGCAGTGGTTCTCAACCGTCCTAATGCCGCAACCCTTTAGTGCAGTTCCTCATGTTGTGGTGACCCCCAATTTCATTGTTACAAATTGAACATAATTAAAGCATAGTGATTAATCCCAAAAACAATATGTAATTATATATGTGTTTTCCGATCGTCTTAGGCGACCCCTATGAAAGGGTTTTTTGACCCCCACAGGGGTCACGACCCACAGGTTGAGAACCGCTGGTGTACAGCCTGACTGTGAATTGCTCTGTTAGTCAGCTAAGAAATTTGGATGTTTATCTGTAGGAGGTAGAGACAAAAATGGTTTTCAGTAAATAAAAACATAAGTAGTCTTTTCTTTACCCCCTCCCCCTTAAGATGATTCCCCCCCCCCCCCCGCCCCTGTTCTCTTCTGAGTGATTAATTGAAGAAATACTTGGAGTATTTACCAAATTTAGACATAATAAAGAATTTTTCTGAGATGAGGCAGTGCTGATGGAAGGAAAAGGCCAGGCTTAATAGGAATTTCTAAATTAGAAATTACAATTAAACATGGAGACTAGAAATTGGGACATGTTCACATTAATAGAGACTAAGGGATACAGATGTTGAAAATTGATTGAGAGGTGGTGAGAACATACAGGATTCTACCCCCCACCCCCCCAATACATGCACATTTTAACAGCTGATAGTTCAATTTTGAAAATGAAATGGTTTTTAATAAACACTGCCTTTATAATTACTCAAAGTGTATACATTTTGGGGGGACACCCTATATTTGTTCATGCTATTAGTAAATGTAGATTTCCAAAATTACTTAATCTTTCTGACCCTCAGTTTTTTTTAAAGTAAAATAGCAATAAATATGTATCTAAAAAGATTATTAAACTCATAGGAAAAGTAAATCAGACAATGCACATAAAATAACCATGATTGCCAGCTAAATGGTAGGTATTGAATAAAATGTAGTTATTGTTGTTTCTTATGTTATAATTGTTATTATAACAGTGAATTTAGAAATAAGTATCCTGCAGGAAAATGAAAATAAAAATGTGAACCTTGGAAGAGAGGTCAGCGAGGTAAATGTCTATTTGACAGTAATTACTGTAGAAGTGTAGTTTAAAACATAAGATTAGACATAATGCTAATAGAATTTTACTATTTGGCTGTTTTTGTTTAAAAGGAAATTGAAATTTGAACACCCAAAGTTAAATGAATAAGCCAAGAGCCTGTTAGCTATTAGCAATGTGACTCTATAGAAACAGTGAAATGTCTGCATTTGTGCTTAAGCCTGAATAAATATATTTCAGGCTTCAAAGCATTCTTTAAGTAGTAAAGTAGGTTGACATTGGGCCAAAATTCAAAATATGCAAAGTTTGTCTTCAGTGGCTACCTTTTCAAATCCATTGCAAGGAGTGGTGGTGGAGGGTTTCTAGAAAAAGACTGAAAATTCCCCTAAAGGTTTATAAGCCTTGGGTGTATAAATAGCATATTCTAATCTCTCCACTATATATTTTCATGAAAGTGAAATCAAGTTAAATGAATGTTTGAAAATGACTTGAAGGAAAAAGGAAATCACAAAAGAGAATCAGTCTTAGGTAGCATAGGAAATTGTCTAGAAGACTTTTATAGGAATGGTTGGTACTGATTATTAGTGCATAAAACTGAAGTCATTTGTAGCAGCCAATGACAGAATCATATCTTTTGCTCATGAAAGGCTTTCCAGTTCACAGCTAAGACCTGAGAATCTAGTGAATTTAAAACATGATCTCCAAAGACAAGATGCTCAAAATATCTGAGATACATATTTGCTTTTCCTGAGTGGGCACTGCAGACAAGTGAGTTTCCTTCCATCTCTAAAAGGAAAAATCACTATATCATCACAATCAACATCATCAGAGTCAAAGATACTTACAGGACACTCAGGTTGAGCCAGACCCTTTTTAGCTGCTTTTCAAATATTAACTCCTTTAACTCAACAGCAGTTTTATGGGGAAGGCACTGATGCTGTCCCTTATTTTACAGATGTGAGTTTAAAGAACATCCTCAAGGTCATATATAGGGAAATGCCTTCATTTAGTTGGCTATCATTTCCATGAGTCAAAAGTGCCCAATGGCTAGTCAGACAAGTAATCATTTTATCTATTGGAAGAGGCAGTGCCCCCAGAGTGGTTCAAATGGTTGCTGAAGCCCTGACTGACCTGTAGGCTTCTATTCTAACTAGCGCTACAGCCTTTGGAAATACAATCAAACCTCAGTTCTCAAAGGTCTCCCATCTGGAAAAATTCCTTTCTCCACTCGGTTGTTCAGGGAAAAAATGTTTCCTTTTACTTCTGTTCTTGACCTGACAACCCTTTCTTGCTGATACATCAGCATGACAAAAGGCATCTCCCAGTCCACAAGCAAAGGAGAGAATAAGAATCAGTTTACTGCTACACCTTGGGCCTGTCAGCATTGTTAATATCTCAGGAAGTTGTGCTGTGTTGAAGAGGCAGAAAGACTTCCAAAGTTTGCTTAGAAACTCATTGTATCATTTTGAATTCCTATCAGCAATGTATGAAAGTTTCCACTGCTCCACCCTTGTCAGCACGTGATTCTGACAAACTTTTTAATTTTGGCTAATCTAGTTTGTATTAAGTGGAATCTTCTTATCATTTTAACTTATACTGTTATAGTGATTAATGATGTTAAGCATATTTTCATGTACTTATTATCTGTATAACTTCTGGTCAAATGTCTCTTTATATATTTATTTTTACACATTGTTTAAGTTTTATTGAATTTTAAAGGCTCTTTATATATGATACAGTGTATATATAATATACACTGAGTGGCCAGATTATTATAACCTCCTGATGTTTGTAGGCAAATTAGTTATAATTTCATGCTGAAGTTGCTAGAGGGCCAGACAATTATAAATAGGGAAGCAGGTTGTTTACCACGACAGTAGAAGTGATTTTTTTCTGAAGATGTGGGTAAACAACGAGATTTAACAGCCTTTGAACATTTTATATATATCTACACTAATGAAAGACAAACATGCAAATTGACCATACCTTTGCTATGGCTTAATCCGCGCCCTCCAGCCAATCAGAGCGACTATATGCAAATTAACCCAACCAAGATGGCAGCCGGCAGCCACAGAGCTGGAGCAAGTAGGAGGCTTGGTTGCCCCAATGATGCAGGAAGCCAAGCTTCCTGTCTGTGGCTGGCTCTGAGCTCACTCAAAGCAACAAAGTTTCAATTATAGAAGATAAATAAATGCCAGATACCTGCTTTCAGCCAGCTGTGGCCTCAGAGCTGGAGCCTTGGGTTGCCCCTGGGGATGGAGGAAGCCAAGCTCTGGCTGGCTCTGAGCTCCACTCCAGGTTACAAAGTTTCAATTATAGAAGGTAAATAAATCCTAGAAAAAAAAAGAAAAAAAGGCGAGGCTGGGGGCTTCCAAGGCCAGGGAGGCTTGGCCAGCCTGAAAACAGCCCTCAGCCCCTCACCTAGACTGGCCAGGGACCCCAGTGGGGACCCCACCCTAAAGGGGGTGTGACCAGCCTGAAAACAGCCATCGGCCCCTCACCCAGGCTGGCCAGGCACCCCAGTGGCACCCCAGTGGGGACCCCCACCCTGAAGGGCAAACCAGCCGGCCCCCACCCATGTACCAGGCCTCTATCCTATATAGTAAAAGGGTAATATGCAAACTGACCCTAACAGCAGAACAACTGGGAATGACTGGTGATTATGATACACACTGACCACCAGAGGGCAGATACTCAATGCAGGAGCTGCCCCCTGGTGGTCAAGCACTCCCACAAGGGGAGCTCTGCTTAGCCACAAGCCAGGCTGACGGCTGCCAGTACAGTGGTGGTGGTGGGAGCTTCTCCCGCCTCCTCAGCAGCACTAAGGATGTCAGCCTGGAGCTTAGGCCTGCTCCCCGCTGGCAAGTGGGCATCTCCTAAGGGTTCCTGGGCTGCCAGAGGGATGTCTGATTGCCAGCTTAGGCCTAATCCCCCGGGGAGCGGTAGTCATCCCCCGGAGGGGTCCCAGACTGTGAGAGGGCACAGGCCGGGCTGAGGGACCTCCCCCCCTGAGTGCACAAATTTTTGTGCACCACGATATATATATATATATATATATATATATATATATATATATATATATATCTACACATACACACACACACACACACACACATATATATATGTACTGAGTGGCCAGATTATGATGACCACCCCATCTGTACTTCATTGGGCCACCTTTTGCCTTCAATACTGTGGCAATTCTTCTTGGCATTGACTCCACAAGATGTTGAAAGGTGATGCGAGGAATCTGACACCATGCCCGATGAATAGCACTGTCCAGTTCTGTGAGATTTGATGATTGTGGAACCAGCTGCCTGATGGCTCTTTTAACTTCGTCCCACAAATGCTCAATTGGATTGAGATCTGGTGATTGTGGGGGCCACCTAAGCAAGGTAAAGTCTCCCTCATGTTCTTGAAACCACTCCTGCACAATATGAGCACCATGGCATGGCGCATTGTCTTGTTGGAAGAAGCCATCTCCATTGGGATACGCCATCAACATGTTGGATGAACTTGATCAGCAATGATACTTAGGTATGTTGTGCTATTCAGACATTGTTCCACATGAATTAAAGGGCCCAAATCATGCCAGGAAAACATGCCCCAAACCATAACACTGCCCCCACCAGCTTGAAGGGTTGTACCCACGCATGTGGGGTACATGCTTTCATGCTTTTTCCGCCAAATTCTCACTCTGCCATCTGCATGATGCAACTGGAAACGTGATTCATCAGACCACATGACTTTTTTCCAATGCTCGACTGTCCAATCCTTGTGTTTCTGTGTGGTTTGGAGATGTTTTATCTTGGTAACTGCAGACAGCAAAGGTGTTCGAACAGGCCTTTGGCTCCCACATCCCATACGATGCAGTGTATGGCTAATTTGCCTACAAACATCAGGTGGTCATTATAATCTGGCCACTCACGTTCAAATATATCCCACGTTCAAAGGCTGTTAAATCGCGTTGTTTACCCATATCTTCAGAAAAAAATCAATTCTACTGTTGTGGTAAACAACCTGCTTCCCTATTTATAATGGTCTGGCCCTCTAGCAACTTCAGCACGAAATTATAGCTAATTTGCCTACAAACGTCAGGTGGTCATACTAATCTGGCCACTCAGTGAATATGTATATATGTGCATAGACTATCTCTAGAATAGTTCAGAGGAAACAGCTAATGATCATTGACTCTTGGAAGGGGAAGCTGATAGTACAGAAATTAGAAGACTTGCTTTTTAGATCACACATTTTTATAGTTAAAATATCTTACCACGTATAAATATTATCTAATCAAAATTAGCTAAAGACAGTAATGTAAACTGTATAATTTAGTGTTTGAATATTTTAACATAGTTATGTATCATCTTTATAAATAAATATTTCAATTAAGTCTAAAGACATTGTGTCTTAAATCATAGTGATACCAAATTTTTGGACTGGAACCTGGATTCTTTGTCCACTGGAATCGAAGAATGAATCCACGGACAGAAAGTGATATAGCAAAGGTGGAAATTTATTGAAGAACAAGTACAGACCACCATGTGGGGAGAGGGAAGAGTCCCACAGAACTGACTCCCGTGTAGGGAGCGGGAAGAGTCCCACAGAGTCCCTTTTCTCAGTCTAAGGCTTATAAAGGCTGAAGTTCCTGTGTCCGAGTGGTTTACTATAGTAACTCCTGGGCTCAAAGGTTGAACCTCACATGGGACATGTGAGGTTCTCCCCACTCCTTCCCCATTGTTCCCCTATTCCCTCTGGGCTTTCTTCTTTTCCATCTGAATGAAGGGCTCCCTTCTCTTTATTTTGTAAATATAGACCTTTTTTGGCTACTTTCATTCCCTTGTCTTATGTAAATGCAACTGTTGCTGCTCCCTTGTCTTATGGAGATGTAACTGTACCTGGCTTCCTTGTGTTATGGAAATGACCTTCTCCCATTCTGCAGCCCCAAGCTTTTACATGGACCCCAATTCTAAAAATCCCTAAGCCTGCCTATGTTCCCCCAAAATTCCTGCTTCAATAGTCTTTCTGAAAGGTTTCTGAGGCTCACAGAATTCTTATGTTGTATCCAGGAACTGCTGTGTTCCCAGCTCTGAATACATACTAGTATAATTTGATACCTTTAAAATGACCAGACTCTGCATCAGAATCTTGGTTAAATTACTATTGTAAAGCACCATGCATTAAACTTCTCTTTTATTCAATACTCCCTTTTCACTTCCCCTTTTGGGGACATGTGAGTAGAGAAAAATTTAAAAACAATTATAAATAGTTTAATAACTAATTATAAGTGAAAGGGCGAGGGCTATGCCCTCCATCTTGCCTGTATCCTCCATGTTGGGGCCACGTGCGGCCTTCTTCCCGGAAGCCCAGGCCTCTGCAGGCCACGCCCGGGATTTTAAACTAACCAATAACAATCAAGGGAAGTGCGCGCCATAGATATGACCACATCCTGTGTAACAGGACCCAGCTTGCACCTGGCCAATCGGCAGAGCACAGTCCATTCTCCTCCCCTCTTTGTCTGTAAAGTATATAATGTGTGTTTAAACTCTTGATCGGGGCTCACAGCCACTGCTCTGTGCTCAGAGTAAGCTGCGAGTCCCAGCATGCTGGTATCAATAAACCCTTTGCTTTTTGCATGAGATCGTCTCTTGGTGCTCTGTGAGTGCGGCTGGCGTTCCGGGCGTAACATAAGGAAACATATGTGTATGCATGGCCCAGAAAAATAAATATAATGTTGCTGGCTTTTCCAATCACAATTTCTTCCCTTTTCTCCTTCAGCCCAGCTACCACCTCCAGATAATGCCTATCCAGATTTGGGGGTTGATTATGTTCTTGTTTTTCTTCTGAGTTTTGCCACCTAAAATTATAATTGTGCATCCCTAAAAATATATTTAGGTTTTATTTGGTATAGTGTTGTAATGTACCCCGCGAATCACAGAAGGATGCCTCAAGAAGTCGAATTAAAGAGTCACATTTATTGCAATCTGGGACTATGAGGGGACATTCCCAAATCTCATAGTAATAAGATGGTGGCAAAACCAGACTTATATAGGCAAAAATCACAAAGGTATTGATTACATCCCAGGGTTTGGAATGAGGACCCTGGTTTGCACAAAGCAGTTACAGAAGCGAGATTGAGCTGATTAGTTATCTACAAAGGTTGTTTATAGTTTTGGGTCTTTGGACCTCTGAGTTGACAGAAACATTATTTAGAGCCCTCGGGTCTTGGGTCCACTGAGTTGACAGAGAAACATTATCTGGAACCCTCAGGTCTTGGGACCACTGAGTTGACAGGGAACGCACCATCTGTGGACACTAAAACAATTTAGGGTAATTGTGCTGTCCTGTTTCCCAGGTACAGAAGAATGTGCTTCGATAACCAGTAAGATCACAATCAATGGGATAGTCATTCAATCAATAAGGCATTCAATCGAATGGGATGATTTATACAATTCAGAAAATCAAAATAACCTGTCCATTGTTAAACAAAGCAAATAGGTACCATACTTCAATAGAATCTCAGAAAAAAATACTAACATATTATTTTATGTCTTAATACTTTCAATCTATTTTATATTTGATTCAACACTTTTTAAAAGCATCTGTTTCTACATTCAGTCTTCATTGCTGTATTGTATTCCATTGTATGAACTCAACATGATAGGTGTGAATTTTCTATTCTCTTTTTTTAAATTCTTTATTGTTTAAAGTATTACATGAGTCTCCTTTTTCCCCCATTGACTTCTCCCCCAGCACAAGCCCCCACCCATCCCCCCTACTGTCTGTGTCCATTGGTTTTGCTCATATGCATGCATACAAGCCCTTTGGTTGATCTCTTACCCTCTCACATCCCAGTGTATTTTCTATTCTTGGTGGATATGTGAATTGTTTCTGGTTTGGGGTTATCCATAAACTCTCTTAAGTATTCTCCCTGTGTTCATGTGTAGAACCTTCTCTAAAGTTTACATTTAGGTGTGAATTTAAGTCAAAGGTATGTAAATATTAGATTTCACTATATATTAGGTCAAATGCTTTTTCAAAGTGGTTGTTTCAATGTACACTCACACCAGCAGTGACTAGGAATAAGCATTGATTCATATCTTGTCAGCTCTCAACATTGTTAGGTTATTAAAAGAAATATTGGCCAAGCTGGTGGATGTGTAATAGTAAAATAAAGCCAGGGACAGGAAAAGTTGGATGTAACACAATTGCTGATTGCGTCTTGAGTCCTGAACTACTTACCTGAAGACACTCCAGCGAGTCCTTAATTTCCCAATAAAATCATGTAATGTATAATAGTGAACTTTTTGGTTCCCATTCATAACATTATGAGACATTATCATAAATAATATATAAAGGTGAATTTCCTTGCCCATTCTAAGTTATCATATCATTAATGAAATTGAAGTCTCCCCAGTTTTTTTCTACATAACATCCTTCAGATATCTCTCATGAAACTTATTAAAGCATTTTTCTTTTCCTGAATTATCCCTTCTCTTTCTGATAAGCTTTTCTGTTTTATCTTATTCTTACTTGTTACCTATGTTAGCTTTTCCTCGAATGCTTGTAAGGCTGATGTAGAACTCTGCATGTGGGGAGGCCTTTTGCCCGATTACCTTTAGTTTAGAAGAAAGTGTGGGAATGGAGGCAATTTTAGGGAGATCCTCAAAACTCGGGGACATTCTTCTGCAGTTTTACCATCCATTTTCTCTGTATTTTATTTGATCATGTGTGGACTTTTTCTAGAAGAAAAACTGCTGGTTATTTTACAGATATAATAATTCCCACGTCAGCTGAGTCACACTGATTCCTGTTTCTTACCTTCTGTCTTCCTATTCAGAGTCTTGCAAGGTTTATGCAAAATAGGTTGGATTCATTTCCTACTTTTTCTTTGAGCAGTGTCTGCTTTCTTTATTTACTTTTTACTTCATAAATTTGTTAAAATTTCTTGTTTTGTTCTCTGATATTATATATACTTTTAAAACTTTTTTTTTTTTACATTGGAATGAGGACTCAGGAGGATGGAGTTATTACAAACATGCTTACAATCCAATATCTTATTCTGGAAGCCAGTTATATATTTAAAATGTTGGCAAATAAAACAGTTGGATATTTTTTTAATTCTTCTATATTAATGGATGTTTTACTAGTAAATTGCCTTTTTCCTATGCTTTTAATTTCCTTGTGTTTCCATTGCTTACCCCATTGTTAAATGCCAAGCTGCATAAACTGCTGTTTTCCTGTCTTTCTAATTTCTGCCTCTTCATTTATATGATAAAACTTAATTATCTCTGACGAAGCTAATGTAGGCAGAGGAGAAGAAAAGACTTGGTAAAGGTCCCACACTTGATTAACATAAACCCAACGCTGATTATTGACATGGATTGAATTGCTGGAAGAACTTATGCTGGAAAACATGGACTCAGGTGCAATATGCTACAGGGAATACCAGCTGCAGTAAATGCAGTGCGTGGTTTCATATCAAGTTTTAAGTCACGCATCGACTTCTGAGCTGAACTGCAAAATTTTACAGTTCAATACTTCATAATTTCTGAGTTTGTGCCATTGATATCCAAGTTATAGAAATATCCCGACTCATTAACTCATCTCTGAAATTATTTCCTATATTACTATGGATTTCTTGGAAGACATGGGAACATTCTTCATAATATTGTTCAGAAAATGGCTGTGACAGGAATCAGTCAAGAAATGTACATCCCAGGCGTTCACTGCACTATTGTCTGTGTCCGTGGGCAATGCATATATGCATTTAAGTTCTTTGGTTAATGTCTTCCCGCCCCTCCTCCCTATTTCCTTCTGAGATTCCTCAGTTTGTTCCATGCTTCCACTACCACTCCCTGCCCCCAACACCTGAAAAAATTAAAGAAATGTATATCCCCATTATAATGGGCCTTTTCTGTATGGGTCTTGCTCAAAGTACGTAAAGCAACCTCACTGGTCCTTTCAGGATTTTTACTCTTTTTATTTTTAAATTTGTTTTATTGCTTAAAGTATTACAAAGAGTATTACATATGTCTCCTTTTTTTTTCCCCCCTTGACCTTCCCCCAGCCTCCCCTACCCCACAGTGTCTTGTGTCCATTGGTTATGCTTATAAGCATGCATACAAGTCCAGCGGTTGATCTCTTACCACTGCCCCTCACCCCCCAACCCTCCCCGGCCTTCCCGCTGTAGTTTGACAGTCTGTTCGATGCTGCTCTGCCTCCGTATCTATTTTTGTTCATCAGTTAATAATGGTCTTTATTATCTATAAGTGAGTGAGATCATGTGGTATTTTTCTTTCATTGACTGGCTTATTTCACCTAGCATAATGCTCTCCAGTTCCATCCATGCTGTTGCAAATGGTTTTTTACTCTTGAGTGTTAGAATTTGTTAAAGAACAATGTAAGGGGGAACCAAAATTCATACACACACACACACACACACACACACACACAAATGACATTGATTTTATTTGGTGTAAATTATTTGAGTTTATAATAGAATAATTTTAGTTTAGACACACTTTCTTTTTTCCTGATGGTATCTCTATAGGGCGATTTTATGATCACAGTAAGTTATCTTGGTTCTTATGTCAACAATAATCTTTTTATCCCTCAGGTAGTTATAATTCTCTGCCTTTGACCTAAAACAAGGACAGGAGAAATACAGAAAACATTAAAGCATGCCTTTTAAAACCTACCATAACAGATTGCTTTATTTTAAAGATTAAATGCCTTAAAATCTAGTGTTGGCTTCCGTTAAATAAAACAGAGCAGTCGATATCTAGAGTTTGAATTCTACGTACACATGTATTTCCCAGGCTTTTTGAAAAATAATCTAATAAACGTTAAACCAATAAAGCATACACTTGAAGATTGCTATTAAATTGAAATAAGGGAATATTAGTGTTTACTATACTTTGATAACTATAAAGCTCCAGTGGTATTTTTTTATTCTAAATTTAAATTACTTTTACTCCCAAGGTTTTCATGAGGCATATTAAATGTAAGATGAAATGGGCTTAGTAATTGTAAGTTTTTCAAGTATGTTTGTGTGTGCACATGCGTCTTTTTAGCACATTTACAACAGCTTATTTGAGCAGGTATTGTTTACCCTTTCCTGAGAGAGGGTCAGTAAGCTTGGTGTCATAATACAGATTATGACAAACTGAGCAGTTTGAACAGCACCAACATGGTCATTAATTCTGGGGGTCAGAAATGTAGTCTGAGCAGCACAGGGCTCACAGGAAGTGTTGGCAGGCGTCCTTTCTGGAGGTTCTAAGAACTGGTTTCTTTGCTCATTTGTGTTAGTAGAATTTAGTCCCTTGTGGCTACAGAACAAAGATGCCTGTTTCCTTGCTGGCAAATCAAGAAAATGAACATAAATATTTTAAAAAAAAGAATCCCTCTTTCTGCAATATCACCACCACCCCCAACCGCCTTCCCCAAGCAGGCATGCATCTCCCCTCTATCACTGTACATTAATTTGCATCTCCTAAAATTTTAGACTATGCTTCACAGAATACCTGCTCTTTTTGACTTGCTTTTTTCATTCAGCACCTTTTTTTTGAGATTAATTTATATTGTAGGGCATATCAATAGTTCATTCTTTTCATTGCTGAGTATTATTCCATTTTATACACACACACACACACACACACACACACATATGTTGATGGATATTTGGGTTGTTTCCAGGTGTTGGCTATTGCACATGAAATAGTATAATGGAACTAGAGGCCGGGTGCACGGATTTGTGCACTAGTGGGGTCCTGCACCCTGGCCTGTGCCCTCTAGCAATCTGGGACCCCTCTGGGGATGTCAGACTGACAGTTTTGGACTGCCTGCGGGGATCAGGCTGAAACCAGCAGCCTGACATCCCCCGAGGGATGTAGTGCGCAAAGCAACAGACAGCCAGGGAGGAGCCTGAGCCTGGGCCAGGCGCCACGTGCTCCTGCTCATCCCGGCCCCTCTGCGCCTGCCACCACCACTCAGTAATGCTGCTGTGGAGGCAGGAGAGGCTCGCACCATTGCAGCTGCACTTGCCAGCTATGAGCCCGGCTTCTGGCACCTGTTGGTCAGCTGAGTGGTGCTCCCGCTGTGGGAGCGCACTGACCACCAGGGGGCAGGTCCTGCATTGAGCATCTATCCCCTGGTGGTCAGTGCGCGTCATAGCTACCGGTCAACTGGTCTTTTGGTTGCTTAGCCTTTTATATACATACATATAGATGACTGAATAAGATGGTGTTGTCTGTTTAAATATTTCAATAGACTTTCAAACTGTTTTCCAAAGTATTACATTTATACACATTCTACCCGACACTTAATATGTTCAGTCTTTTTCACTTTAGTCATTCTAATGGTTTACAATAGTATTTCCTTCCATTTTAACTTTCTTTACATCAATGACTAATGATTTAAGCATCTTTCCATAGGCTTCTTTATCATATGTTTTCCATGGTGAAATATCTGTTCAAATTTTTGGCCATTTCAAATCTGAATCATTTTCCTTTTGAGTTTTGAGAATTGTAAAAATATATAGGGGTGGGAAAAAGTAGGTTTACAGTGACAATATGAATAACACAGACATTAATTAATAATAATACAAGAATAAACTCTGTGTTTCATGTACTCACAGCTGTAAACCTACTTTTGTTGAATACCAGATTATAAACCCATATTTCTTCATTCTCTGTGGGTTGATTTCCTATTTTGTTAACCTAAGTTTTGTTTTTGTTTTATCCTGATCAGACTTAATTAAAGTACTCAAGTCTTCTCTAACAGATTTCTTTAACTTAGTATCTCAGGTTATGAGAAGATAAAGTCTAAGTCCCTTGGATTTCTTAAGGGCCCAGGTTCCTTGTAATATTTGATTCTTAACCAGAGTTCTTTTATTGATGAACATCTTTAATTGATTGTCATTTTGTAGATTTGAGGATAATAATATACAGACTTCAATTAAGCCAACATATGGAAAAGAGGAAGGAAGAAAAATTAGGTTTTCAGATATCCTATGATTGTGGAAATATTAATTGTGATAGTTTGTATTATTTATCTATCATATTTAATGTGATATAGTATTTCCCATGTACATTTTTATATTGTAATAATTATGTATACAAAGGAAGAAAGAGCAATGTGATCCACATAAAGTATATTCAATATGAACCTATTTATAAACAAACTACCTTTATGGCTGCATTTGAAAAATATCTAAAAGAATATATAATTAAGTGTAGAAACTAATGAGTGATTTTTCACAAAGTTGTTGGATAAAATATGTAAAATAACCTGTTGAATTTCTATATACCACCTTCAAGTTAAAAAATTAAAGTTGTGACAGTTTGTAACTACAGCATTAGTGAATATATATTGATATAGTAATGTCTATAAACACAGAATATATTAAGTATTTAGAGATGATGCTAAAATTGTTCAATACATATTACAGAAAATTTAAAAACAAATTTATATGAGAACTAAATAAATGGAAAGATGACTCAGAGATTAGAAGACAATATTTTAAACATGGCTGCTCTACCTAAACTGAATAATAAATCTAACTCAAACCCAGTAAAAATTCCCCCAATAAAGTAAGCCTATGTATTTGGATATTTGGGGACATTAGTAAGCCTATTATAGATTTTAAGTGGAAATGAAAATGGCTATAATAGCTAAGCAGTTTTGAGGTGGGAGGCCTTGCTCTAATTATAATGAATTCACAATAATTAAGATAATGTGGCAGTAGTACAAGATAAAAAAAATGAAGATAATAGGGAATCTACAAATAGGACCTAACATACATGGAAATTGATTTATCGTAAACTAGAGGCCCAGTGCATGAAATTTGTGCACTCGGGGGGTCCCTAAGTCTGGCCTATGCCCTCTCGCAGTCCGGGAGCCCTCGGGGGATGCCCGACTGCAGGCACAATTAAGTGACATGAGAAAGAGACTTAGACTCTCATGCATCTACTTTGAAAGCACAGTCTTCTCTCCATGAACCCACACTTACAGCTTTATGAGGAAGTTCCTATGAAAAAATGTCTGATGAAGAAGAAATTTATATTTGGTTTATGAATGGTTCTACATGATATACTAAAAGTGGGCAACTAACATTATTCCTACTCGGGCATTAAAAAGAAGATCATGAATGAAGAGAAATCTTTCAGTAGGCATAACTTTGAGAAGTATACATGGTTGTTTACTTTCCCTGAAAAAGAAGTAGAGAAATATTACATTCACTTCTTTTATTTTCTTTTTTTGGTTAATCCTCACTGGAGGATATTTTTTCCATTGATTTTTAGAGAGAGTGGAGGGGAAGGGAAGGGAAGAGAGGAGAGAAATATCGATGTGAGAGAGCCACGTCAATTGGTTGCCTCTTGCATAAGCTCCAACTGGGGTGGGGAACCTCCAACCCAGGTACATGCCCTTGACTAGAATAAAACTCTGGACTTTTTGGTTCATGGGCTGACACTCTAACCACTGAGCAACACTGGCCAGGGCATTCTGTCACACTTCTTTTGAATGATGGATGGCTAATGATTTGTTGAGTGGCCATAGACTTAGGAAGAAAAATACTTGAAAATCGGTGACAAAGCGGCTTGGGGCAGACCTCATGGAATGAACCCAAAGTGAGATATTTTTATCTTTTGTAATGTCCACAGCAGGCAAGGTTCCTACTAATCATGTGGACAAGATGGCCCATTGTGTGCATGCCAGGGAATCTCTTTGCCCAGCCATTGCATTCATTGCTTCAAAGAGCTGAGGAAACAAGTGGCTGAGGAAGGGGGCATGGAGATTATGCAGGGACTCAACAACATGGGCTTCAACTGACTGGGGATGATGTGGCTGTAACTACTGGTGAGTACCCACCATGTCAACAACAGAAAGTGACACTGAGCCACCAATATGGTAACATTTCCCAAGTGAACAAGCCAGCCAGCTGGTGACAATTTGATTACATTCGATACTTCTGTCACAGAAGGAGAAGCAGTTTGTTCTTTTTGGAATAGACACACATGCTAGAGATGGATTTGCCTTCACTGTCAATAATAATCCTGCCAAAATGCCTTTCAAGATTTTGGGGATTGCTTTATCACAGTCAGGGAATTCTCCATGGTATTACTTCTGAACCAGGAAATACATGCAGAGCAAACGAAGGGTAACAGTTGACCCATGCACATGCAAGTCGTGGTCCCTACTCTACATCCCCTGCCTGATAGAAAGGTGCAATGGGCTTGTGAAGACTCAGGTAAACACCTTGCAGGTATCTCAGGTTATATCCTATAGACAGAGTTTATTTCTGAACCTAATCTACCATTATGTGCTTCTATTTCTCCCACAGCTAGAATTTGTGGGCCCAGGATCTAAGGAATGGAAATAGGGCTCATTCCTCTTTCAGAGAAACTGCTCTCATAACAAACTATAGAAACAATCCTTGAATGTATTGTCTTCAGGAGTCACTCCTCATGTTATTAAACCTAATGAAATACAACATTGGCCTCTGATGGAAGTCTTAGTTCCCTAAGAAGAAATATTTTCACTGGGGATACACAGGGACAATGCCAAGGGGAAACAAAAATGTATTTCTTACAATCCCTTTTCCTTAATGTTAAAGTTTGTCAATAAGAGGACATTGCATGTGATTCTGAAGGCAGAGAAGGAGCAGAACCTGTGATTCTAAGGAGGTGTTTGTACCAGAAAAGAGTATTTAGTGTAAGTTCTTAAACTCCTCAGTTTACTAATTTCGGTTTAAGTCTAATATTCAATATACTGTGACATTTTATTTGACCACATTCTGATATTCAACTGTTTATAGTTTCTTGATTTGTTTCACTAAATGATTCAAAATGATGAGACCCATATACTAGCATTCAATTCCTTATTCAATCACTCTAATGGCTATTTCTACAAAAGGTATTTCTACAAATACCTACAATAATATGTCAATATATAAATTATCATCTTTCATTAAAACCACCCATGTTCTATATCTTTAGTGGTACCTATAAGCTATTAAAATCTAAAATATCATAAGAGGCCCTGTCCAGCCCTAGCTGGTTTGGCTCAGTGGATAAAGCATCGGCCTAAGGACTGAAGTGTACCAGGTTTGATTCCAGACAAGGGCACACGCCCGGGTTGGGGGCTCAATCTTCAGTAGGGGGCCTGCAGGAGGCAGCCGATCAATGATTCTCCTTCATGATTGATGTTTCTATCTCTTTGTCCCTTTCCCTTCCTCTCTAAAATCAATATAAATTTTTTTTTAAAAAGAGGCTCTGTCCAAATTCTACATCTCCCATGAAAATTTTCCTTGCCATGTTTTCCCCCCACCCTTGATCTATACTATACCAGCATGCAGCCCATACTTTACAATATAGTGCTTACATTTTTCCTGAAACATACCTAAACTTCACCATTGGGAGAATGGCTGCATCAATTGTTGGATTTGAAAGAAAGAAATTGGTGTCTAGCATTTCCTTTTGAGAACTTCTTAAAATCCATCCTATTCCCCTATTGGTAAATATATAGTGGGGGCGGGGGAAGCAACAAATATTGACTGCAGAAGAATGATTTCCAGGTGGACCCTCTATTTGGAGAGGTTGAACAAGAAGTGATTAAATCAGGAAAGTCCAGGTACCACATGCAGACTTAGCTCGCTACACAGAGGATATTGAAGGATTCAGAGTCCTGGCACTGCTCTGTCAGTTTCCCTTCTATTGGACTCTGAGGATTAGAGTGAATCATGGGAGGGATTTTCTCTAAATCAGAAGGCATATGGAATGTCCTCACTGAAGCCAGAGGCTGCTTCTGCTGCTTAGCATCTGGAGCCCTGCCTGAGGCACCTGCAAGCACTACAGAATGAAGTTAAAGCCCCCTGACATCACCTGCCTCCTGATTTTTCCTCAGGCTGATTGTCAACATTTATCTATTTGTAAGTAGTGATGACTGAAAGGTTTATCTTCAGGATTACCAACATTGTTTATTGTTCTCTGTGGAGGTAGAAATCTACGAATTTTGGGTAAACCATCCATCCTTGAGAAATGATATTTACATTTATTCCTAATATATGGTTTCCTAAGTGAAATGAAGTTCAGCCCCAGGAACAACCGGAGAGCAATGGAAATAAAGAGCAGGCCATGGTTAGCACAGAGCGCTTAAAGTTTGGCTGATTCCTTTTTCCGGTTTCAGCAACACATGTATTTGCTCATTTCTTCAAACACTTTTTGGGCCTAGCAGGTAAGTGTTAGCCTAGAGATTTCAAAGTAACAAAAATTACTATCATGATTACCAAATATCACTGAGAAGAAAAGTGCTGTCTTGATTGTTAATGAATCTCAAAGTACCCAAATGACAGATCTGTGAGGTGGGTTGACTTAAATGGGCACAGATAACCAGCTCCCAACTCAACTTGCCTCTTCCCTAAATTTCTTACTTCCTGGAATAACCTCTCACTTTTGAAACATGACAAATTAATGGAATCCTCTGATGAAAGGCCAGAACTAAGAAGAGTGCCTCTGGCAACAAATTTGGGTGAAGAGATTGAAGAGGAAAAATAAAGAAAATAAACCAACAGCTAGTTGTAAAGGATAAACTGGATTTTATTCCAATATTAAGCTGTACCACAGAGAATACACTGAGGGTTGTTTCATAAAACTCCTGCTTTAAAATGCTGGCCATTCAGACATAATTGTAAACCAGAAAGATAGAGGACTGATTTAACACACTGGGATTCAGAACCCGAGGCAGGAAGGAAGATATAAGTAGATATTCATTGTGCAGCTTGGGATTCTTAAAATGAGAAAAATATTGAGGTACCTCGCTTCTATTTCTAATACTCTATCCATTTGCATTTCTTATTTATCGACTAAAACTCTAGAGCATGTTTTATCCAACATAGCAGGGTAATAGTCAAATTACCACATATTGGGCAATCACTGTGATGTTGGAAGTGCATATATATTTATAATTGTTTTATCTTCCTGGTGTGTTGACTCTTTTACCATTTACAATAACACAAAAAATGTTAAAATACTTAGGAATAAAGCTTAAGGGGGAAGACATACTGAAAACTTCAAAATATTGATGAAAGAAATTAATGAAGACACAAACAAATGGAACGACATCCTATGTTCATGGATTGGAAGATTTAATATTGTTATAATGCCAAACTACCCAAATCCATCTCCAAATTCATTAAAGTACTATGAAAATTCTACTGATATATTTATAGAAATAGTAAAAACAATTCTAAAAATCATACAGGATCTTGAAAGATCACAGATAGCCAAATCAACCTTGAGCTATCACACTTCCTAATTTAAAAGTATATTATAAAAATACAGTAATTAAAACAGTATGATACTGGAATAAAGACAGATGTATAGACCAATGGAACAGAATAGAGAGCCTAAAAATAAATTCACACATATGTGGTCAATTGATCTTTGAGAAAGGTGCCAAGGATCCACATTAGGGAAAGGATAATTTCTTCAAAAATAGTGTTGAGAAATCTGGATATACAAAAGCAAAATAGTGAAGTTGGACTTTTATTTTACACCATACACAAGACTCATATCAGTCAGACTTCAATGCAAGACTGAAATTGTAAAACCTCTAGAAGAAAACATGGAGGAAAAGCGTCATCAAGACATTGTTCTTAGTAATGATTTTATGGATATGACACCAAAAACAGAAAACAGAAGCAAAATTAAACAAGAAGAATTGCATCAAACTAAAAAGCTTCTGCACAGTAAGGAAAATAATTGACAGGGAGACATGGCAACTTTAAAATACTTGCATACCATAAAAATGTATGAGAATCTCCTACAATTCAATAGCAAATTAAAACCCCCCAATAACTAATAACATCATTAAAATGGGCTGAAGATTTGAATAGACATTTCTCCCAAGAAGACATACAAATGACCATTATATATATGAAAGGACTCTCTTTTTCACTAATCATCATGAAAATGCAAATCCAAACCATGATGAAATATCACACCTCTAAGGATGGCTATTATAAAAAAAAATCTAAAGACATCAAGTGTTGGGGAAGATGTGTAAAAAACTGGAACCTTTGTACTCTATTCCTGGAAATGCAAAACTGTGTAGCTGCTGTGGAAACAGTGTGGAGGTTTCTTCAAAAACTAACAATAGAATTACTATACGATCCATCAACCCACTTTTGGATATTTAATCAAAAGAATTGAAATCAGGATGTTGGAGAGATATTAGCATTTTCAGGTTCTTTTGCATCAGTATTCACTGTAGCCAAGACATGGGAGCAGCCTAGATGTTCATTGAGTGATGAATGAATAAGGAAAGATGTATATATTTATAGTATAAAATTATTCAACTGAAAAAATCTGCAATATGTGACAACATGGATGAACCTGGAGGACATTATGTAAATGAAACACAGCTGGTACTTCAATGAACAACGTCCTTTCAAACAACTTAATTTCCTTATAACATTGATTAGATGCTGTAGAAACTTAACTCTTGTTTATATCAATTAACCTATAGTATGTTGGTTTCATTATATGTCATTTCACTTAAAGTCACAGAACCTAACCTAGACCTTAAGTGAAGACTTATAGTGTAATCCAGTCACAATAGGATAAATATTGAATTATTACACTTAGATGGGGTATCTAAAATAGTAAAATTCATAGAGTCAAAGATGGAGGAGGAAGTGGGAAATTGCTAATTAACATGCATAAAGTTTCAGTTATGCAAGATGAATAGTTCTGGAGATCTGCTGTGCAACATTGTGCCTGAAGTAAAAAATATTGGTTCGTACACTTAAAAGTCTATTAAGACAGTAGCTCTCATGTTAAGTGTTCTTACCACAATAAAGTAAAAGAAAAAAAACAGAAAATGTACCCCTAAAATGTATCCCTAAGTCCTGTGGTCAACTGAGTCATTTTCCCTTTCTAGTGGTAGGCTGTTAAGACCTCATCACCAATTTATCTCTTTAATGAACTTCAAATGAATTCATCTTACATTTTGTTCAGCTCTTTTGAGCGCCTTCAAATTGGAGAGGGGTAGCTGGTCTGATGTATTGATTGAAAGATCAGTCGGGAGCTGAAAACCAGGTATTACAGGCTTTATTAGGAGAAAGACCTGCCGGGCTGTCTCGCAAGGGGAGAGCAGCAACCCGTGCAGAGCTGAGCACTCCTTTTGAGGGGAGGAATGGGAAGGAATGGGGTTTAGGGTACTTGGCGCGTGCTGATTGGTGGCTTAATGTATGGTCCATATAAGGGACATAGTTAGGAACAAGGGCTTAGGGTATTAGGCAGGTCCTGATTGGTGGTTCAATGTATAGTCCATATAAGGTACATGGTTAGGCACTCAGGTATTTCCGGGCTGCAAGTTACGTCATACTCTGCCCACCAGTTGGGGGAAGGGAGGATCTATCATTGATAACTGCCATCCCCCAAATGTCACATACACTTCTATTTTTTACAAATTCTGGGTTGTGGTTGTCGTTAAAACTCTCAAAGATTTGTTTACACAACCCCTTTCTCCTTTTTGCCTTATTAGTCCCACCATAGAAATAAAAACGTATGTGGTTAACCACAGCCTCAGAGTTCAAACAATCCTCTTTGTACAAAGATTATTTCCCAGTAGGAATAATCACTTAATTATCATCACAGGAGGCAGCCACCCACTTCTTCATTATGATCAATTATTTTCTAGCTTCCCCTTTGCTGTGAGCAAGCATTTCAAGACCTTTCTCTCCAGATAAATATGGACTGAAGTTCTGAAGGTCCCTAAGTTACCTAATATCTCTCTTTATACATGTTGACATTTAAAGATTCTATTTACCAATTGTGGCACATCTTATAATTAAATACTGAGGGAAGCTCCAATTTCTGAATAATCAGGCTTTAAGACATACCAAGATCATGATGATAATGTTTGGCTCTCAGATGTAGGGCAGTTCTTCAAGGCCACCTGCACATTCCTCTTTTTTTTTTTTCACTTTCCCTAGAAGACATAGGGTACAATGCCAGCTGAAAAATAAAGTTCAATCTCTTTTGAAACCCCTTAAAATGAATGCCATTTTCTCTGATTACGAACAGAGCATTTTTGTGATGCCTCTGAAAAATAGGCAAAAGTGAGCAAACAATCAACTCAACCAAGAGTTTGATTTTCTTCCTGATTTCCACCCTCCACCAGGTTTTTTTGATGGCCACTCTCCTAGCCTCTGACCACTTGGACCCAAAGCCGGTGACACGCTTTTTGTTTTTACTAAGTGTCACTCATTTGGGGGGATATGTAATTAGTTTTCAATTGCTGTGTAATAATTACACCAAAATGTAGTGCCCTATTGCAAAACTATTCTAAGTTTTGCTTGTGATGGTCTGTTCTCTGGCTGGTCTGACATTGTTTCACTCATAGAGTTCTAGTCATCTAGACATCTAGCTGACTCCCTGGGGCTGTGTGGTTTGTGATGGCTGCTTTCACTTGGGTGGCAGTGGGTGCTGGCTGTTGGCTGAGCTACACCGTGGCAATATTAGTCTCAGCAATGGTGCAGATCACAAATCTCTTAAAACCAAGGCTTAAAAATTGTTTCTCTCTCATCCATGTGTCTCTCTTCTATTTATGTTTCTCTCTCTTTCCCTCTCCCTTGCTCTCTCTCTAAAAAATCAATAAAAACATAAAAAAAAAAAAGAAATTTACAAGACAGGGACAAAGTAACTCCGTATTTATCCCAGCTTGGCTTTTAATCTATGTCACGCCTGGTTCATGCCCTGGACACCTGGGGAAAAAATTGACCAGTTTTATCTCATTCAATTGGTCAAAAGGAGTCACTGGGCCAGTCAAGATGGGCCAGGGGGAGACCAATGTCCCCTGGTAAAGAGAGGAGCTGTGGAGACCTTGTGGCTGTGGTCAGTCTATCTGTGTCCATTCACATGAGGTGATGGAATGCTCAGACCTCAGTTTCCTGCTATTCATATGGATATGAACTCACAGGGAATTCTGGGCACGTTGCATATTCATTTTCTCTCAGTCCCTTTCAATCTGTTTTGTAACAACATTTTTTTTTCTTTCTCCTGCTTTTCTCTTCAAAGTTTTCTTTGACTTAAAGGACTCCTAAAATTAGCAATTTTAATTTATCTCCCAGAGTAAACGTTCTTGAAATCATATTTAATTTACCTTTATTTTCCTTACCTTTCATTTTCTACCTCCAATGTGGAAAAATCTATTTGAAATACCCCTTGATTCTCTCAGCTGTTTATAGTCCCAGCCTGACCACCACAATCATATATGTACATTAACTCAAGACCCTGACAGCTGGCTTCTCTTTTACTATTTTTCTCTCTATTTCACCCATATAATTTAATTATACATCCTAATTCACTGCTACTCTAATTATTCCTCTCTCTTGATCAGAATCCTTGAGCAATTCTCTCTTATAGAGCAAGATATTCTAAGAATTTCCAAACTTTTGAGGGGTTTTTTAAATGATTTGCTTCTACCTATTCAATTTTACTATTATATCAATATGTATCTTTACTTCCAGGTTTTATCACCTCATATGTTTTTATATACGGCATATTCATTTCTGAATTTTTATATTTGCTAATCTATTAATCCCAAATATGAAATGATTTTCTTTTTTTTTGTTTGCATATCAACCTTCCTTAAAATTTGAATTTATTTATACTTACAAGCTTACCATTTAATGTTTAAGCGTTTACAGTTTCATGTTTCCTTTTCATTCTCCAATATTTACTGAGTTATTACTATGTGACAGGCACTGAAATATGTGTCTAGGATACAGAGGTGGACACAAACAAAAAAACGACAATGCCCCTTGTATCTAATAGTTTAATGGAGTGGGGGATATATTAATAACAATCATATAAATAAATGTATAATCACAACTGGATATTTTCTTTTAAAAAGAGTGTCTAGTGCTATAAAAACAGACTTTAATATGGAGCTGACATCTTGGGTTAGGGAGTGTTCCCTAAGAAAAAGTTGGTTAAATTGATTTATGGATTAGTTACATTTGAAAAGTAACTAACTGACAAGAAAAGAGAAAGAGATATTTGAGAACAGGGAAGAGTTTGTAATTATCTGTGGTGAGAAAGATAAAATACAGAAACTCAAGGTGATCCCTTTGACTTGAATACACAAAGAGTAGCATGATATTCTGAGAGGAGGCTGGCAACCACAGATAATTTCTATTTAATGGTAGGTGGACCGTTCTAAGAAGGTCATAGGCAGGGTAAAGTCTCAGTTGCCCACAGAAGTGAACTCTATAATGTAGTCCTATTTTTTTTTTTCATTTCTCATTTTTCTCTCCCCTTTCTGTTATCTCTATTATTATGTACACATGTGGCCTAGTCTTGAACTTTGCTTCAGAGAAGCCCTGGCTAAGGCAGGAAGCAATCTCTTTTTTTAAAAAAAATGAGAAAGGTACACTGTGGTCAGAGGTTTGAGATAGTTGATTTGAAAGGAAAAACTGAAAAACAATAGAAATCAATGCCCACATTTTTTTTTTTTTCTGAAACACACATTAGTATTTTCTCTGCAATTAGGTTATATCCCTAAAAGTAGACTTATACTTAATAATCCTTGTGTTTTTTCCTAGAGCACATTTTGAGTACATGACAGACACTAATAGATACTTGTTGATTTTCTAATAATGGCAATTCATTATGAATTGCTGTTTTTTAGTATGGACTATAAAATCTTACATGTGTTTGTATTGTATTTTCATTAAAGAAAAAAAACTTATAGGAAAGATATGTGCTATTAATCCAAAAGAATGTGTTTTTGAACATAGGATGATGGATTTGAATGTTTTTGTCACTATGACTGTTATTATGATTACCCTTTGAGACCTGCATAAATGTAATTGTTATGAATTCCGAAGATTGGACTGCTTTTACTTTTGTTTTTTTCTGACATAAAGCAATTGGTTGTGTTCAGTGCTATTGTAAGTCAGTATGAGAGAAATAACAATAAGGCAGACATTAATCAAATGGAGTGCCTATGAAGAAAGTACTCACTAAATTATTTTAGTGTGCCCAGATGATGATCAATTTTGGATAACAAAAAATATGGTGAGCAACTTTTTTTTCAGTGGTTAAAAATATGAATTTAGGGAGTTTCCAGAATGGTGCTATGAGATCTTCAAGGACCCTCTCCCCAGTAAACAGCCATAACTGGTAAAACATATATAGGTATATTTTTTAAAATCCTCACTCGAGGATATTTTTCCATTGAATTTCAGAGAAAGGGAAAGACAGAGAGAAACATCAATGTGAGAGACACGCATCATTGGTTGCCTCCTACACACGCCCCAATCAGAGCCTGGGCAGAGAGGAGCTTGCAACCTAGGTGCGGTGTCCCTGACTAGAATCAAACCCAGGACTCTGTAATCCACAGGCCAACGCTGTATCCACCGAGCCAAACCGGCTAGCTTCTGGTGAAACATATTTTTAAAATCAACTATTTAAGGTCTGGGGAATAGTCTAAAGCAGCGGTTCTCAACCTGTGGGTCTCGACCCCTTTGGCGGTCGAACGACCCTTTCATAGGGGTCGCCTAAGACCATCCTGCATATCAGATATTTACACTACGATTCATAACAGTAGCAACATTGCAGTTATGAAGTAGCAACGAAAATAATTTTATGGTTGGGTCACAACATGAGGAACTGTATTTAAAGGACCAGAAGGTTGAGAACCACTGGTCTAAAGTATGTATAGCAAGTGACAAAACAGTCAACAAAGAAAATCTACTAACTCTCTCTAAGGACAGTGAATCTTAGCACTTGAGCCAGGACACTTCTCCCCACCCCGCCCATCTCAGCATAAAAGAAGTGAGTGTGGCCAAGAAGACTGGTCACCCTCTCTCCAAAACTCCCCGTTAAGTGCTATGGTATCAGCCTGAGGGGTGTGTGGTGCCCAACATTTTTTATCTCTTTTCCCCAGTTCCATATCATAGAGGCTAAATATCAAGTGAGTGCCACTGAGAAGTCTGAGGATTCCTACCTCTACTCAACCCCCATATTGGAGTGATGACAGGCCATGGATATTGGGGTCCTGATTGCCTTGGGCTAGTTCACTCATAGCGTGGATGTTACAATGCAGGATAGACAAGTCAAGGAGTCTAGAAGCTACCACTCAGAGGCCACTTTTCCGCACCCCATCTCCGAGAAAGTGGTACAACATTGATACCTAGTGCAACACGTATGAACCTTGAAATACTACACTAGAAACCTATTATATGATATCACATATTGAATGAGTCTATTTATTTGAAATATACACAATAGGCAATACTACACAGAGAGAAAGATCTGTGGTGTGATTAAATTGTTCTAAAATTGATTGTGGTGATGTTTGTCCAATCCTGTGAACATACTAAAAAAAATTAACTTGTACACTTTAATTGGGTGAACTGTACACCATGTGATTTATATCTCACAGTTGTTACATCAAAAAAATGTAACCTTAATAATATAGCCCATATTTTGCTTGAAACAAATATATATATATATATATATATATATATATATATATATATATATATTAGAGAAATATGCTAATTAATGGGGATGCCATAATGGGTCGACCAGACAGGAGGAGGTTGTGCACACAGCATCGGGGGTGGGGCGGCAGGGGCCTCTGCACGCCTGTGCTGGGGGAGGGCCTGATCAGCAGCTGCCGAGGCTGCTTTAAGAGCTGGAGAGGAAGCCAGGGCTGGACTGACAGTGGCCTGGGCTGCTGTGGGGCTTGGGGAGCGAGGCAGGGCCGGGCCGGTGACTCAAAGGTGGGCGGCGCCATGCGATTTCAAATTGCACACTGTTTAATATCATAGGTAATAGTTTAATATAATAGGTAGTTTAATATAATAGGTAATCATAATTATCTCTGGGTACTTTTTTAATCTTTGTAACATATAGACAAACATATTGAGAAATGAAATTAAATTAAAAAATTATACATCCTAAAAATTAAAATAGACTTGAATTTTAGTAATTTCCTACCATATGTTTAAGATAAGCCATGAAACTTTTATATACATACAGATAATGGTAGGTGTGTGGTGTCTGAGCACCACCCGGGAAGCCAGTTGAAAACCTCTGTGGTTTTCAGGCTTGATCACAGACAATTACAAAGGCTTTCCCTGGCGGGCCTTAGGGAGGAAGTGCCGTGGAGGCAGCTGCAGTCAAGGACTCAGAACTCCTTGGTGGGTCGTGCTTTCTCACATAACTGCATTCCTAGCCCTGAGACTTCATTTGTTGGTGTCTTTTTCTGAGGCCTTGGACAGAGGTCTTCTTCAGATGCCTCTCTCTGAAGGAAGGAGGGGAAACCTTAAAGACACCCCACCCCACACCCCAATCCCAGATTCCATAAAACTGCTGGAGTCTTTTGTTTGGGCCCCTTCAACGGAGAGATGACCCTCACATCTGTGTAGATCCACCTGACCTTTGCCCAGTATGCCCTGTAGAGGAAATGGAACAGGAACTTTGGCACCTTCTCTGATTTTAGACTCTTGCTTATACCATAGCATTTAAGTGATTAAAGGCTTAACTCTTCCATTTTTGGCTGTTGTTTTAATCGACTACTCTGACACCTGACAGCTCAGCTTTCTCTTTCACAGCTCAGCTGAACCAACATCAACTAATTGACTTGACCAACTACTGTATTTCTTAGCACTATATAATATGTTCATTCTTAAGACAGGTTCACTGAGACTCTAACCCACTGTTCCTGAGTCTTTTCTGAGTCTTTGAGACTCTGATTATCTGTTGAATGAACATCATTTCCCTCTTACTGTGCACACAATGTTAGGGATCTTAGAATTTGCAAATAATAAACGTCTATATCGAATATTCTTTTATTTGCAATAAGTGGAAATTTCAAGATAGTAGTAGAAAGTTATTAATCAAAAAAAGTTTAATCATTCCTTGCTCGACAACTTTCAAGTGTTACCTGGAATTCTTCTAGTTCTCTATTAGAAGAAAGTTTCCTGTGATCTGAAATTCCAGAATCCTAGACTTCCATGGTGTTAGGGTCAAACACAGCCATGACCTTGAGACAAGATCCTGAGACAGAGCCAAGGAGGAGAAATATTTTGTCTCCATTTATTACCCCCTCCAGTCAAAAATCATATGCCCATCATTACTTTTTTTCAAATATTTGAAGCAGATTTATAGATTCCAACTGATTATAAGTGCCTTATTTCAGTTAAAGAAATAAGAGTGAGGTTATTCTCTATCTTCTAGTAAAGAAAGTTTAAAGAAAAAGAGTATTCTTTGACAAAGATGGAATTCTCAAAGAAATTCTGTATACATCATCCATTCTATTCCTGTGATATAATGTGTACATTTATGTACACTTATGTGTGGTTTTATAGCCATAGTGCTAGGTTGAATATGCAAGAAAATAAAAGAACAAAAATTGCATGGTAATGTCAAAATATTAAAGATTATGGATCCTTTAAAGCTTATCAATGAATGATGTTCACTGAATCAAGTCAAAATCCCTGTTTTAAGTTGTTCAGGTTAGGTTTTCAAAGTGTAGTTCTTTGAACATTAGACCCCTAAAAGTTTATATCTGTATCTATATCTTTATCTGTCTATATCTTTGTAAATATAAACAGGAATACATAAAGCTCTGTGTTTGGAAAATTTTTCACATTATATCACTCCATCTTGGAGATTCACAAGGCAAATTATTATACTAAAGGCTCTTTAGTTGTATACCTTTAATGCTGAATAATGAGTTCACTATTAAAGACAATCCTTCTATTCCAAAATGAGCAATACTTTTACTGGTTTCTTTTTCATACCAGATATTAACAATCAGATTTTAGGATGAAGTTTCACAGCATTGTTTTCCAATACTATCCACTAACAGTGAAGCATATTATAACAACCTCAGATGACTACCATTTAAGAAACAAGACTTTGCCTTTCATAGGTGTCAATTAAGCATGACTGCATTTTTTTTTTTTAATTTGGGGGTTGGAGATATATAGCACATAGGGGTCCGAGAATAACAATATCTCAGTGGTTTTAATACAATTCTTAGATGCCACTTGCATGAAGATAGGACTTTTCTGTTTTATAGAATTAGCCAAAAACCTTACAGTGGAGAAGAAATTGAATTTGAATATTGTTGATAGTGTTGTGTGAATGCAATTAAAATATATATGATATTGGGTAGAGAAGGAAGGTAAAAAGTGGATAATGGCACTGATAATGTTTCATAATTGTAACACTAGACATAGTCTAATTAAATAATCAAATGGACCATGTCTAGCTTGGTTTAAAGGTTTTAAAAATATAATTAATATTAAATATGAATAGAATATTTTAAAATATTGCAAAGAGCTAATAAGAATAATGCTCATGTCCTAAGTGATCTGGGTTGATTACAGCAATTATTCTTTATTTTGTTTAATGAAAGATATTGCAATGATCAAAATGCTAAAATGAAATAGCTATTAAAGTAAATACTTAATGGTATGCTTTAAAAATAGATTGAATCTTATTTATATTATATTTTTTCTATGGATTTTAAGTAAAAAAATAATAAATACTATAAATATGTAGATTTTCACAGTTGCAGTCATGAACCAAAGGAAGGTGTTTGAAAATAAAATAAGAATCAAACTACTTTAAAAAAAATTAGAAAATCTGGGTTTGAAAAACTCCATCACTGAGGTTTTAAAAAATAGCACTCCAAAATGTTTGGTGGGGAAGAATAAGTTCACTTTCAATGAAATATTTGCACTCTTATTTATACTTTTTAGAAGATTCCTCTGTGTAACTTCTTCTTGTGTTTCTGTCTATCAAATACCTATAATGTTCGCTTTATTCCTTTATTGATAATTATTTAATCATGTTAAAGCTGGCATTGTCCAGTGAGCAAATTGGAGAAATACAGTATTTAATCAATAGCTTAGAAACAATTCTAGCCTTAGGACTGTTACTGTCTTACTCTGTGATTTATGGGAGACTCCCTATAGCTCAAATTGACTATAAAATAGTGGGAATGGAATTCATAGTTGTTGAAATATTGATGTCTATATTGAAGGATGGATAATAAAAAATTTTATTTCCTTCATTTTTAATGGAACACTATGTGAGTATTCTTGTACTCTTCCATATTATTATCAAAATGTCTTTTTAGTAAGTTTTAAGTTGTGTCATTTGCGTGCCCCACTGAATTTTATTCACTAGATTTGGGAAATAAATTTATCATATATGAATATGAACCTGTTAAACTAATTTACTTTAAAATTCTATCATTTCAATTGTAGATAATTCAGTATTTAATTTTAGAGAGAAATACTGGTTTTTGATAGTTTGTAGTGAAAGTTCTTTCACCAGTGATATCTTTAATATTGGTTTAATATGTGCTGCAAGATAAATTTTATACTGAATATAATTTTTTTAAATTGTGTATGAAGTTCTTATATATGCCATTCTACTATTCAAATATTTTAATAAAGTTAAAGAATATTCCATATGATATTTACTGATTTTTATTTATAAAGCTATGTCTGAGTAAAGTCCAAGTTACATCTCATCTATGAAGGTATCTCCTCTGCGATTGACATGTAACCCTTCTTCAACTCTAAAAAGAGATGTGCTATATACAACTCAATATAAGGTGTTTTCCTGGAACACATTTTTTTGTTTTATCATTTGGGTATACACAGATACTATATCTATATCCACCTTCTAGAGACCAGACAATAAGTTCATCTGAAGGACCCAGATGTGATGATGACATAGTCCTTTGAAGAGTTTAGACTTTTCATAAATTATTTTCTCTGTAATTTGCAAGTGTACATCAACCCAGAAAAATGTTATTTGGTTTCCTTTAAATGTTGTTCAATTGTCAAGGGAAAACAAAAGATAATAAAATGGTTGGTTGAGTGATTTCAATGCCACAGTCATTTAAAAGAATGACAGGGAATATTCTATTCTAATGACTGATGGTCATATTAGACATTCTCAATAGTAACAAGTATATAATTCTAGAATGCTCACCAGTCACAAATAACTGTATGATTTGGCTTTATAATTGAATGTTTGTGACCTTTTTAAAAAACATTTATTGTTGACACTATTACAGATGTCCTCCATTTTCTCCCCCTTTGCCAACCTCCACTCAGCCTCCACCACTCCTCCTCTGGCCTTCACCACAACAAATTTCTGTTGTCTGTGTCCTTGGGCTAAGTATATATGCTCTTTGTCTACTCTCTTTACCTTTTTTCATCCAGTCCCCCTCTTCCCATCCCCTCTAAACTCCGTCAGTCTATTCCATGTATTCATGCCTCCAGTTTCATTTTGTTCCTCAGTTTATTTTGTTCATTAGATTCCACATATAAGTAAAATCTGTGATACTAGTCTTTCTGTGTCTAGATTATTTTTCTTAGCATAATAATCTCCATGTCCATCCATGCTGTTGCAAAAGGTAAAGAGTTCCTTCTTTTTTATAGCCACCTAGTATTTCATTGTGTAAATGTACCACAGGTTTTTTTTTTATCTACTCATCTATCATGGGCACTTGGGCTGTTTCCAGATCTTAGCTATTGTAAATAATGATGCTATTAACACAGAGGAGCATATATTCTTTCTGATTGGTGTTTCAGGATTCTTAGGAAGTATTCCCAAAAGTTAGATTGCTGTGTCAAAAGGCAGTTGGTTACATTTTTAATATTTTGAGAAACTTCATACTGTTTTTCAAAGTAGCTGCACTTACCTGCATTCCTACCAAGAGTGCACTAGAGTTCCCTTTTCTCCACAACCTCACCAGCATTTGTTTGATGATTTATTGATGATAGCCATTCTGACAGATGTGAGGTGATAACTCATTGTAGTTTTAATTTGCATCTCTCTGATAGTGACGTTGAGCATTTTTTCATATGTTCATTGGCCATCCATATGTCCTCTTTGGAGAAGTGCTTATTCAGATTCTTTGCCCATTTTTAAATTGCTTTTGTTAAGTTGTATGAGTTCTTTATATTATTTTTAAAATTAACCCTTTATCGAATGTATCATTGGCGAAAATGTTCTCCCATACAGTGGGTTCCCTTTTCATTTTGTTGATGGTTTCCTTTGCTATGCAGAAGCTTTTAATTTTGATGTAGTCCCATTTTGTTTGTTTTTTCTTTTGTTTCCTTTGCCCAAGGAAATATATTGGCAAAAATACTGCTATAAGAGATGTCTAAGGTTTTACTGCCTATGTTTTCTTCTAGGATTTCTGAACTAATTTTTTCAAATCACCCTTCCAGAATACAAGGTTCTTTCTTGAGATCTATCCCGGTGGATTTTGAGCACTATCCCTTATAAGCATGCTCAAATTATTTGTCTTACTTTACTAACACCTTTTTCTCTTTGCCTCCAAATTTCTGATGGTTTCTGAATTTCATTTCCTTTTTCAGTGAGTATCTGTATTAGAAAACATCAAACAATAAATGAAAACAACTCAACTCAAACAAATCCTCATGATATGTTAGGATGTGAACAAAAGACATACCTAGTAAAATCTTGCAGAAGACAAGTTGCAAATAAATAAGTACTAATCAATATAGTATTTTGAATGCTAGAGAGCAGTGGAAAATGCCTTAGAATTTTTTTATTTTATTTTATTGCTTTTTAGAGAGAGAAAGGGAGACACAGAGAGACAATGATGTGAGAGAGAAACATCAATGGGTTGCCTCCAGCATGCATCCTGACCAGGGATCAAACCCACAACCTGGTATGTGTCCGGAAAGGGAATTGAACCCTCCATCCTTTTGGTGTATGAGCAACACTCCAACCGAGCCACACTGGCGAGGGCTGCCTTTGAATTTTTAGCAAAAATAATTTAATTTACATTTCTAAATAGTTAGATGATAGCCAAATAAAGACATAGCTTTAGATAAACAAAATCAGAATGTTATCTCCTATATATCTTAGTTTAGAATATTCATGGAGCCAAAACAAGGAAGATATCTGAGGACAAGGAGGATGGGGACTCTAGAGAAAAGGAAATCTGACTCAGGAAAGCATTGACAATAACCAGTCCTATCAGAGTCAGACACAGGCTTTGCTGGAAAGGGCCATTGGCACCAAGGCAATGACTGATACAAGTGGAAAGTGGAAAGAAAAATAATGAAATAAGACTAAAAACACTGATGGTAGGTGTATGGCTAGTTTAAACAATAAATTGATAGAAATTTATGTATGAAAATATAATTAAATTATTTACTCCTGGGTTAAAAGTTGTAGAAGAAAATAATTGTAAATACAATAAACTACTTGGTATCACATGAAACCCTATTTAGGCAAAATAATTTAACATTGATCAATGATTTATCTATAAATTTTAATACATTAGGAAGATGTAGGGAAGGTATTTTAGCTTTCAAACTTTTAGTGATAGTTGATTTTTAAAACAAATACACATTTAAAAATAAAAGGCCAAAGTTCTTATTTGTCAGAACTCAAAACATGATATTAACCAAACCCTTGCACCATTCACACAGTAGAGTTTTCCAACCTTTTAAAATTTAAATCAGCTCTCTCCCCAGAAGAATCCATTATTTCCTGATCTTATTTTAATCTCAACAAAACTTAACACAAGCCTTAAAATATTTGAAACCACTTTTGTTCTTCTCTAGCCACATGGAGGTAATACACATTGACATAAGTTTTTTTTATCTAAGGGCATTTTATTCTATAGTTCTATGCTATAATAAACAATGTTAAAAATTGCAATGAAATATAAAAAGCATTTTAAATATTTTACACTTTAAAAATGTTTTTCAAATAGAACTTCTTTTCTGCATTAACTTAAACTGGAAGTATTTTTATGTATGTAAAAGCAAGATAGTAATGATCAACAAATCAAAAGTAATTTTAATATATTTACAAAAAAGAATTTTAACTTACTTTCTATGCTTTAAGATACTTATTGTATAAATTATGTTTGGACAGACTTTTATTAAAACAATGAACATGTTTACATTGTGTTTCTAAATTATGATGAAAATGGTATGGTCATATGTATGTATAATTTCACAATTATGTGATATTTCTAGAAAATGCAATAGGGCTTTACTTATTTAGCATTAATAATTAGATGGATTACAAACTTAATTTTGCAGAAATGGAGATTTATGCGGGAAATATCAAAATTAAACCATTTTATAGTATTTTCTTCTCAAACAAGCTGCAGGTTCCCTTTTCTTAGTAAAAATGCTAAAAATAACATATGTTTTTTGATGATTAAAACTATCTTATCTTATAAAACAATCTTCCCTCAAGAATATTGGAACATGTGGGATACTACAATGAAATAAGCTCAGGTTGTGTTCTTTTATATGTTTGAATGGTGTTCCTATCTCTTATACCTTCATCAGTATATCAGCCACAACTTCACAGTGTGGTCAGTGTGCCAGATTCTAGCAGCATCCTTTCTGATGTGGTTAAGGCAAACAAATCAAAACAAGCAAAATAACCAAATTCTTTTTTAAGAATTAAATGCAAAGTAAGTTTAGAAGGTATCTTAGTGATTGATGGCCTAAGCCTTCTTCTCTGTATAATTGGAGTGAGCTGTAGCCCTCAACGTTCATTATATTAAACTAGAGGCCCGGTGCACGAATTCGTGCACCAGTGGGGTCCTCGGCCTGGCCTGTGGGATCAGGCCAAAACCAGCTCTCTGACATCCCCAAAAGGGTCCAGGATTGCAAGAGGGCATAGGCCAGGCCGAGGGACATCACCAGTGCACAATCAGGGCTGGGGAAGGATGCGGGAGGTTGGCCAGCCAGGGAGGGACTGGGAGGGCTCCAGGGCATGTCCAGCCTGTCTCACTCAGTCCCAATCTGCTGGACCTTAGCAGCAAGCTAACCTACCAGTCAGAGTGTCTTCCCCCTGGTGGTCAATGCACGTCATAGCGAGCAGTTGGGCAGCCTTAGCATATCATTAGCATATTATGCTTTGAGTGGTTGAATGGCCGACCAGACACTTAGTATATTAGGCTTTTATTATATAGGATAACTGTCTCAAGACTAATTTCACTTCCTCTAATTATCTTTTATATCACTTTGTAAAAAATTTATTGAAAAAGAATTAGAATAAGTATCCAGAACCTAAAAATAAGAGGAATCACATATATTTTCATATTTAGGGAAAGCTTTATTATGAACAAAGTTATGGTGTTCTCTTTACTGGTTTTCAAGGTAGAGTGTAATTGAAAGCATTTTTTGTTTGTTTTGTTTGTTTGTTGTTTTGTAAACATTGGATGTCTACCCTGTACTCACCCTGCTTTTGTTTTTGCTAACATATCTCTGGCGTTTTTTATATACAATCAGTGGAACAGTCTTTCCCAGCTCTGGATATATCTTGGATTCCCCTGGAGAGCTTTTATACCATAGGAATGCATTTCCCTTCCACAGAAATTCTGATTCATATGAATGAGTTCCAGGCATTCCACCCCCACACTTGCAAAAACCCCAGTTGATGCCAATTAGCCATTACTAGAATAACAATACTAGAATTGGTCACGTGTTTGGGTTTGAACAGAAACATATTCTTCATGGTTTAAGTGGGGGGCAGGAGGGGAATGAAAGGATAAAGCTCATAGAGCATCCAGGTGGGCCAAAGAATCAGGTTTGAGGGAAGAACATGTAATGACCTTGACCTTGTGTCACCACAAGACCACTTCAGGGCTCAGGCACTCTTGGCTACCACAGAGACTTCACTCCCTCTGCCCCCGGTGTTATATTTTTATGCTGTCAACTTCGCAATACTTGATTTCACAGTTGCCTACCTTTTTGAATAGCTTATGATTGAATGGCATTTAAGTACCTCTCATTCTGCCTTTTGTTGGTGATCTAGGTCACATGCTTGCGGCCTAGGTGCATAAGATGCTGGGGATTTAGTCTCAAGTAGTGTTTAAGGAACACTAAGACAATTTGGAAAGTATACAGTTTTGAGTGCAAAGAAAGAAAAATTGGGTAAAAAATAACTACTTGATTTAAATCTTGAGTTTTCTTGAGAAGAAAATGGGCAATTTGAAGTTAAGTGGGTGAACCTTCTTAGAAGTTTGATATGTTTTATTGGATTTCTTTGAATATCTTTAGTGAAAAAAAGTTAAAAGGGATGCACTTAAACCATTTGGTGGCAAGTATCATTATATTAATAATTTGAAAATTATCATTATATAACAGTGTGAGAAATCCTTAATTCATTGCAACTAAATCTTTGAAGAGGTAGAAAAAATTATACTTTTAGAAAATAAACTGTGGTAAACAGTTCTCATGAAATCAGCTAAAATACTGAATTTTTTAAAAAATTATCTTTTTAAACAGCAGATATAAACAAATGAAGTTTTGGAGGTAAAATATAGAATACATATATATAAAAATACATGAAGTTCAGGAGGTAAAATATAGAGAAAATATACTGCTAAACATTTAGACAAATGTCGGAAAGACTTGGCTGGATATTGCATCATCCAAAGTGTCTCATGAGGATATAATAAAAGCAAGCTAAAATAGGAGAAAATATGATATACAGTAAAGGGGACTATTGCAGCTATAGCCTTGTACAGTTTGGGGCCCAGAGGTGTGGTTTTGGGGTGTTATTGATTAACTTTAAATATGTTTAAGTCTGGTAACAATGAGTTTACATATTGTTGAATATACATTAATAACTATTCAGAAACTAGATATAAAGAATAGCATTAAAAATAGTAAAAGAAGAAATATGGAGTAAAGGAAACCTTTTTATCAAATAAAGACAAGAAAGAGAAACAAACATATAAAAAAAGAACAAGCTGGCGAAGTCATCCCAGCCTGTGATAACAAATAGCCCCCAATCAGTCTCTTAGCAAAATGAAGATTCTTTTCTATGATATCACAGTCTAATGTGTTCCCATGATGGAGCTGGGGGTGTGGGCTGGATGATCTTCTGTGAACTCAGCCCATCAGGTGGTCCTGCCAGTTTTAGGACCTCAGCATCCTCCCACTGACACTTTCCAGAGCCACTTTCCAAGTAACTTCAAAGTAAAATGTCTAAAGAGCAGAGTTAAGATAACACTTCTTCTCTGAGATCATTACTATTCTTAAATATTGATGTTCCCATCATCTGAAACCCATTTCATACTCCACATAGGCCTCTAAGGATCCTACACCCAGCTCCCCGCCCCCCAAATATAATGACTTTTTCTAGCAAGTGTTTATATAAGAATATTCCTGAACATGAAGGATTTCTAAGAGGCTTCTGCAGAACAAATGTTTAGTAAGAAAAATGACATAAACTTGGAAATGAAATAATGCAAGTCATTTCTAAATGTTCAGATCAGACAAGAGGAGCCCTTGTCTGCTGGCACATTCTTGCTTTTCCTATAATAGCCAAACTGCCATCTTGTATTTCTTCAAACATTGGGAAAAAGTTATTTAATATCTGAGTTCCTTTGTGATTTAACTTATTTGTTGTTTCTGCTGGTTCCGAAAATGTCGCATTTTGCTTGGTTTCAGTAATCTTATTGTGCACTCATATACACTGAATTTTTCCTTAAGGAAGTGTTTTTATCTTTCTTTCTAAAGGCTTGACATTTTTGTGTTTCAACTTTTATATCATTTTATTTTTTTGTGGCTGCGTTTTGGATTTTCCTCAAAGATTTTGGTCTGAATAATTTACACACTTCACAATTAAATTGTTTTTCTAGACTAGCATCTGACCACATTTTATAAATTTCTCATGAGAATTTAAAAAGTAATGTTAACTTTTGATTGAAAGAGTCCTGGAGAAGTTGAACTGGCTAGAAAAATTGTGAACTGTTCTCTGATCTCTAGAGGAATCTGCTTGTCAGAGAGGGTCTGACTTCCCAGAACAAGTTTGTTCCTTTGAGTTCAGCTGCATGACAGCACCATTGCCAAGACACCAACCTCTGTGACAGTAAAGAGTTAACCTGGCCCCGTCATTCAGTGCATCAGCGATTCTGCCCCATGTTACCCACTACAGAGAAGCATGGCATACCTGACTCCTGAAGGAGAACAGGCTGTATTCGGCTCAATATACGACGTATTGATTTAATTTGGAAGTGAGTATGAGTTGATTTCTCAATCCACAGTCACCACCTTTCTCTAATTTTATGAGCTCAGTCATGCGGGTGAGAGGATTTCCCTCTCCGATGAGAGGACAGAGTGGAATCTGCTTAGTAGCCATGACAGATGCACAGCAAGAGGGGCCTGAGGATGGCCAGCCTTTGCCCTGACAGTGACTCCAGAGACCTCTCTGAACTCATTCTCTTTCATCTCCAAGAGCCAGGCCAGCAGGTCTCAAAGATTTAAAAATTCTTCCTAAGAGTAGTCTCTTATACTGTAGAAAAAGATTAGCCTTCTCAATACAAATGTGTAAGAAATACTCTCCTTATTTATTTTTTAAAACAAATAAGTTGATTCAGTTCTAATTTCCCTAATTGGGAAATTCTCCTGGGGGCCAATTTTAGCTCAGTCGTGGAAGAAGGAAGGGAGGCTATACTTTCCTACTAATCCTATAGCACTAAATAACCCCCAGAGTTTGACAGTGTTTTAGGCCAACTGTGGTGGCCATCAAAGCATTTATTATCAAAATCCTCGAGGTCTATTTGAAGCCCAGCTATGCTGGCCAGAGCACACATCTGTTTTCTCTGAAAAGATCATGTTTTCAAATAAGTTAAGTTTCATCCTGGCCAGTGTGGTGCAGTGGTTAGAGTGTCGACCTATGCACAGAAGGGTCATGGGTTCAATTCCAAGTCAAGAGCATGGGTTGTAGGTTCCATCCCAGGCCCCAGTTGGGTGCCTGTAGGATGCACTCACATCGGTGTTTCTCTCTCTCTCTCTCTTTCTCTCTGCTACCCTCCCTCCCTTCTACTCTCTCTAAAAATCAATGGGAAAAATATCCTCAGGTTTGGATTAACAAAAATAAATAATAAATAAACAAACAAACAAACAAAAAAAGTTAAGTTTTCCCTAGGGTAAAGGAGTTATCACCTTCTGGGATAACATTTCATGGGGTATATAAACAAGGGTATTTTAAGTATATCATATTTCAGAAATTCAAATTCCATATAATTTCCAATAGTTTATTAGCTTGAGATTGTCACCTCCAAGGAGATGCAATGCTGATCTTCCTTTATCTCCTCCTACTTTACAAAAGAAAGAATATGTTAGGTTGTAAAACAAAGTAACAGTTTGAAATAGAAATTATTCAACAGAAGAACTCCTTTAATTACAGCAGCATTGTTTGTCCATGTCATATGCACTTTTTTTTTTAAGTGGCCTTAGAAATAGAGTATTTTGTTGGGATTTTTATATATTTTAGAACAGGACAGCAGAGAAAGAATGACAGTTTTCATTTGGAGAACTTGCCTCTTTCATTTGCCAACTATTGTGAAACAATTAATCACTCCTGAGAGAATTCCATAAAAGTGAAGCCAGGGAACTTCAGTAAGAAATATTGAGGATGGCACACTATTTCATGCAATCAAGATATTCATGGGAAGACTGTCTTATCTATCTATCTTAGAATTGGAATTCAGAAATGAGATGGTTGTCAGAGGAATGCCTATTAATATGTTTATTTGAATTGAAAAATGAAGTCAGACTTTCTCTGACAGAAAGAATTCTGATCTGACTGATTAATTTAGAAGCATTCACTGGCTTTGCCAATTAGGGTATAGGTTGACGTTTCCCAAATCGGATAAGGTAAATCTGCAGGTACAGGTTTTGATGAACATAAAAAGTAAAAAGTGTTATAAGATTAAAACATTTTATCCAAAACATTCATTGGCAAAGACATATTGAAATGAACAACATTTCAATCTTCCCAAACTTTTCTGAGTATATTGAATTATTGAAGGTGTGTCAAAGTTAAATTTGAACATTATAATTAAGGGGCGATTTCATAAGCCTTAATAAGGTTTTTTGTTTATGGGGACTTTTTTTGCATAGTCACAAGAAATTGAGAACTGAATGATTAAACAGAATAATAAATTCCTGTGTAGGTAAGGTAGAAGTATCCACAAATTATGTCCAATACTGGTATATGTTAAACTTGTCCATACACTGTCCACGTGAGGTTATTTAAAATATTTATTTTTATTAAAAATTCAAAATATATTACAACTATTTAAACTGATGATGAGTAATTTCAGATCCCAGCTTAAAAATGTGTGAGGGCATAGAGTGCAATGTTTTAAAGGATAAACTAGCAAAAATATATGAAAAACCACTATCCTTAAAAAGAGAGACCGAGTTATTGTCTAGGGATATGAGTGTGGAGGTGGGAAATTGTCTATTTCTCACTATTTTGCAATAAACCTATAGCAAAGAAAGGTGTACACGCTTTATTAATCAGATTATTCTGCTACACTGTGTAATGTGGAGCATTTTTGTGACTTTTTGATTACTTTTCTTCTTATTTATCCATATATAATGAGTCATATTCCTTTTCATTCTTTATAGAATCAGCTAGGACCATGTTTTCCTAGCACTCAATTCTGCGAGTAGTTTTTTTAACCTTTGTTTTACTATCCTAATATAAAGAATCTTGATTGTAATCATCAGGGTTTATCAAACCAATCTATCTCTATATTGTGAAATATCTGACTCCTGTTAAATGTGCTAAACTTAGACTATGCCCAGCAAGGAGCTCTATCAAACGTAATTGCCCACATTTGCCTCTCCCAACAATTCATGACATCTTTAAAAGAGCCAACTGATTTCTGCTCATTTTGAACCATAAGAATATAAAACAGATTTAGGCATTTGCAGTAAAAAAAAAAAAATCACAATTTAATTTAATGTAATAAAACTATAAACTAAGTCAAATGACACTGGACTAATACAGAAAATATTTCTTGATCAACTACAAAGGACTAATCTTCTTATTACACATAGAGCATATAGAAATTGAGAAGAAAATATGATCAAACCAAAAGCAAAATGGGCAAAGTTATTAAATGAGAGTCCTCTTTAATACAGGGGCCTTAATCTATGAAGAGGGAAAAAAAAAACCTCAGCCTTAACCAGAGAGGTGAAAATACAAATGACACTAAGATATAATTTCTCACTTATCAGATTAGCAAAAATCCAAGAGTTTAAGACAATCTGTTGCACATACTGTTGGGAACTAGGCACACTGGTATGTTGTTGGAGTGCAAAATGGTAATATCCCTATGGAATGAAATTTGGCAATATCTATCAAAATATAAATTGCATTTACACGTTGACACAGAAACCCCAATTCTGGGAATTTAGCTTGATTCTGCTAGTCAGTTTTTGTGGCAGCAATAGCCAACCCTAATATCTCAGTGGCTTAAAAAAAAAAAAAAAAAGCATGTGTTTATTGCTCATATTATATGAGGCCGCAGGTCCGCTTCTGGTCTCTCTGGTGCCTTCTCATTCCTGGACCATGGCTGAAGTAGCTCCCACTCTTGCCACATGTTGCTTTTGCAGAGGGGCAGAAGCTAAAGGGGTTTAGTGGACACATGAAAAACTTCCTAAAGTTTCTGCTTTAAATTAGTATACTGTCACTTCTGCCTATTAGACAAAGATGTCACACGACTAAAACCAAGTCATCAGGGCAGTGAGGTATATTCCACCTACCAGGAACCACTGCACAGTCATATGGGGAGGGGTATGGGTGTCTAATTCAATCCCAGGGAGAAAGCAAAGAGTTGGAGACTATGTCTGCTGCTTGCCTGTGGCCAATAAGAAATATATGCAAGGTTATTCATTGCAGCATTGTCAGTAATAATAAAGAGCATTGAATTGTAATCATTTATAAAGAGGTGTGTGACACTCTCTCTATATACCTCCCCTTTCTCTCAGAAGAATGCATGGTTGACAGTAATGCTCTGTGTGTTAGGAATTCCTATTTTCATTGGCAATTGTGCTTGAGTTATTTCAAGGTTCAATGTGATCTTTCTTGGACTACAGATCTTACATCATTTAAAATATTAAATTGTGCTTACAATTCATGCATCTAATAAATATTTATTGAGGACCCGGTATGGCTCAAGTTGATTTATGTGGAGGCAATCTGATGGATTAGGTATGTAGGATAGGCATAATTAAACTACAGGAACAAAAATTCAGTATCTCTCAATCCCATATTTTTGATGCTAGTCTGCCTCTGCCAAGCTGTTCTCACTCAGGTTATAGGTGCAGGCATCTGAGAGTGATGAAGAAGGTGCGGATTTTGACACGAGGAACTAGGAGTCTATGGCAAGAAATTATTTTTAAAGAAAATTAAATCAACTTAAAAAATGTACTTGGGAATGCCTGGGCCTAGTATTACTGCCAAAACTTCTGTGGAAGTTGCTATCACTAGAACACAGTCAGAAAAAGCCTTTTTTTTTTTTGAATTTCAGATATGAGAAGGATCTGGAGGAGAGTTTTAAGTGGGGAAGACAGGTAAAATGTTTTATAGGGCTTTAGAAATAGAACAGCAGGCAAACTGCAGCTTGTTTTGCATAAAGTTGCTCAGGGATATTTCTCAAAAGAGAGAGACTTTGTACTTGTGGATTAATAGCCTTTGTTTGGGTATTTTTAGAACAATTAGGGATTAAAGTCATGGAAAAACCAAACAGGGAATAAAGCTGCTGCAGAGAACACAGGAAGACCACATGGAAAGGTCTCAGTGCTCCCCTGTCTCACACATGTTGTTGGTAAGAAAAAAATGCCAGTTTTCTTGGAGGTATTAAGAGCTGGATTGCAGGGATATACCAGAAGCAAATTCTCAGTATTTATTGATTCAAGCTATTGTTACCAAAACATATTTTTTGAGTAAGGGTTGGCAAACTCCAGCCTCTGCCTACTGCCTGTTTTTCTAAATAAAGTTTTATTGAAACACACTGTACCTATTTATTTAGAGAGTGTCTATGGCTGCTTTCACAAAATAACAGCAGTCTTAAGTCATTGGTACTATTTCTTATGACCCACACGGCTGAAACTATTTATTATTTATCCTTTGGAAGAAAACATTTGTAGATCCATGTTTTAGCAGCAGGGTGGTGGCTGTGTGCCTCTGCTAGCGCTGCCATAACAATGTACCAGAGACTGGGAGGTTAGAAGTCCAGAATCTAAGTGCCATAAGGATTAGTTTCTGCTGGTGTGTCTCTTCCTGGCTTTTATATGGTTACTTTCTTGGAGGGAGGGAAGGAGGGTAGGGGAGAGAGAGAGAGAGAGAGAAAGAGAGAGAAAAGAGTGACTTCGGTTTTATTAGATTAGGGCCTCACCCTTATAACCTCATTTAACCATAATTACCTACTTAAAGGCCCAATCTGAAAATGCAGTAACACTAGGGGTTTAGGGCTTCCACATATGAAATTTTAGGGAGCTAAATTCAGTTCATAGCAGTGGCTTTAACCTTGATTCAGGGAGCAAATGGAGGGGCATCTCTACTCGCCTGTTGCAGGTTGGGATCAGGCTAAACATACAAAAAGCTAAAACAATGAATTATGATAAATTACAGAAGAAACAAAGGAGGCAGGTCAAACACATTTGCTAAACTTTCTTTTCAGAATGAAATTATAGTATGTTTCTCTGACATCCTGAAAAGAAAGTTATTCAGGGATTATATAATTCATGCTTTTCTTCATTTACTTCTTTTTCAATAAGTACAGTACTGTATTTGCTCTCATAGTGCCTCCTAGGAATGAATAGAAGTTTACAAAAACTGTTTAAATGTCATGTGAAATTGTATATATATATATATATATATATATTTAGTGAAAAATATTAGCTTTTAAAACTTTTAGAAAATTATTTTACTTATAGTATTTTTAATATAGTCTCCTACAAAACAATACAATGAAAAAGATAATAATCTGTCTCCTTAACAGATTTGTGTGATATTAAAATAATATGTTAAAGTACTTGAAAATTAAGTGCTTGTTCAAAAGAATACTTCCCTCTTTATTTCCAGAACAATCCACCTTCTATTTCTCTGATTGGCTTTTTGCAAATCAACACATTTTAGAAGCTCTACTTTAGCATAAATTATACTTTCTTTGATGTTTAAAGTGATTAGAAATATTGTTTTAAATAATGCCTATGTCCCTACCTTACCCACACCATCAAATTCTTTCTACTCTCTAGCAACCACTTGAGAACTTGGGAATGTTTTTATTTCTTCAATTGCTTCTTTCCAACACCTGGAATTTAACAAGAGCATTTAATTACTTTCAAATAAGTTATGCTTATGTTTTCTCTTTTTAAAAAATATTTTTATTTATTTATTTTTTAGAGTGAGCAGAAGGGAAAGGGATAGAGAGATAGAAACATTGATGAGAGAGGAACATCATGGATCAGCAGCCTCCTGCACAACCCCCACTGGGGATTGAGCCCTCAACCAGGGCATGTGCCCTGACTGGGAATGGAGCTAGAAACCTCTTGGTTCCTGAGTCAATGCTCAACCTCTGAGCTGCAGTGGCCAGGCTGCTTATGTTTTATCTTAACCCTTAATTAAAGTAATGCAACTTCCAGTTACTTTCACTTCTCAATGTTTTTTATTTTTAGTCTTTCTTCCTTTGTCTTCGGGTATCTCTTTGGATCCAACTATAATTTTGTTCAAGTCCTTCCTCAAATATCTATTGAAGATAGGAAACATTGGTATTTATATTTTCTAATTCTTGCATAGACACAAGTATCTTTCTAATTACTTAATGAGATGAATCAGTTTGTGGGTGACTATAGGATTCTTAAGCTTTTGAACCTTCTCTTATGAACCATTCTTTTACATCTTCTATTGCTTCCTAGTTCCATATGTTGCATATGAAAAGTCTGAAGCCAGTTTGACTCTATTTTGACTGTAAGTACAAAAGCATTTCTGTATTTTGTCTGTAGACCTGAAAAATATTTTCCTTTATTTTTGCAAATCTGGGGTTTAACCAGAGGATGTTGACCTGTGTGAGCCTTGTCATTGTGTGTTACTCAGGGATCTCTTTTAGTCTGATAATGCAAACTATTCTGCAGTTCAGGGAAGTGCCCAGCTATTACTATTAATCATTATGCTGTTCTTCCGGAATTTCCTTTGGAAATTCTTTTTATGTGCATCTTGGTATGAGATTTTCATCATGTTTTATAATTTTCCCCTCATGATTTCTCTCCCCCACCTCCCTAATTCACCACTAATTATGCTCTCAACAATGACATTCCTTTTTGAGGTTCATATATGGACATTTTATTTAAAATATTAAAAAATATTTTAAAATTTCTGTAAAATCTTTCATTTGTGCTCTAATCACATATTGCTCAGAGTTACTATATTTTAGGTTTAATTCTGACTCTTCCTTCATTCTAAGTAAGAGGAAACTCCTTATAGATGTTCAGGCTAATTTTTAGCCTTTAGGTTTTTTATATTCTTAGATGTAGGGTTTTCTTTTAGTTTCATTCACTTGTTTTGCCACCTGTGTCATTTTGCTAGAGTCTCTTGATGAGAATCTGGACAGCAGGTGGTCAAGGCTCAGTAGTTTCTTCTCTTGAGGATATCAGCGACAGATAGACTTTGCTAAGCTAGGATATCCTGTCATCCTCAGAAACAGAAAGAAATCGGGCCTCACTGCGCAGTTCCCATTACAAGGTCCTAGAGCTGGGGAGTCCTTTTAGAAGCACCAGCATTGAAGTGACTGTTGGAACTCTTTCCCAAGAGGATTTACTAGGTTCTGCCATCTGTGTCTGTGGGAGGAAGCCAGGAAGCATAACACTATTCTCCAATTTTACAGCAGATTACAATTACCCAGGGATCCTTTAAAATAACCAATGCTCAGGTCACACCCAAGACTTACTAAGTCAATATTTCTAAGCTGGAAACCACAGCATAAGTATTTCTTATAGTTCGCCAGTGTTCCTAATGGGCAGCAAAATAATGAAAAACACTGGCCTAATGGCTCCAGAAAAAGCAGACCCTTCATTTTACCATTGATAACCTGGGCTCTCTGGCAGCATCAACACTCATAGACTTCATCTGCTTGGCCCTTGTGTTATTCTAGAGAGAGATGGGAGGGAACTGTGCCTGAGTGGCTACCTTCCTAGATTCTGACATGTTGCAGACAGTTTCTCTCTTATTTAGTTACAAGAGGCCCAGTGCATGAAATTCATGCATGGGTAGCATCTCTAGGCCTGGGTGGTGATCAGGGCCAATCAGGGCCTTCCGGCTGCTGGCCAGGGCCTCCCTTCCTAGGCTGCCCGCTGGGGCCTTCCTTTGTTCCGCATTGCCCCCTGGTGGTCAGTGCACGTCATAGAGAGCGATCGGTCTCCCGGTCGAACTCCTGTGGGAATAATTTGCATATTAGGCATGTGTGTGTGTGTGTGTGTGTGTGTGTGTAGCCTGTAAAGATCACATAGATAATTACTTTATTAAAAATTTTTTCAATATGTACCAACTCCACTGTTTTAAAAATCATTTACTGTTTTCCTCTTTAAAGCTACAAGATAGAGATCATCCCTCACAAAGGTAATATTCTTTGATTCAGTGTTTTCATTCTCTAAATACTCAGATGGCCTTTTTGCTCTATGAGATGTTTTTCAACTTCACAAAAGTTAAGGAGAAAAAAAGCATCTATAATTTTTAATCTATATGCTAGTATTAGAATTATTGTTTAAGTTCTGGCCTAGGATTCATTTTACCTTAGTACATCTAATTTATAGACATATAAATAAGAAATATTTTTTCAAAATGACAATATGACATATTTCCACTAATTTTTATTTCTGAAAATATTTGTATGTCATTCACTTTGTCATGGAAGCATATCAGAGTTATTCTCCATGCTCAAAAATATCTAACACTGTTTCTAAATATTCTCCAATGTTTAATAAACCGTATGCTATACATTGTTTGAGAATCTGGGAATCTCATTGCTTAGTTTATTAAATTTAATTCTAGAACAGTGGTTCTCAACCTTCCTAATGCCACGACCCTTTAATATTCCGGGTACTTGTATGTGGGCGTATCTGCATGTAGGCGGACCCGTCTGGAGACTGATAGAGGAGCAGTGTCTCAGTTCCTAAGACCATTGAAAATATGTGTTTTCTGATGGTCTTAGGCAACCCCTGTGAAAGGGTCGTTCGACCCCGCTGTTCTAGAAGTTTTCATTCTTTATACTATCAATTGACCTAAAATATTTAACCTATAAGAATAGATCAAGTAAGATTTAATGAGCTTCATGAGGAGCAATTCTCTTTTTTTATAATTATATTGCTTTAAAACTAAGAAAAAAGGTCAATATTTCATTGAAAATCTGATTAAAAAATGAGGTCACAATAGGCATTATCTTGTTTTACTTACAAGGTCCTGCTCAAAGAATTAGACAAGTCTTTGTTTGGAGGAAATTTATAAGGTTAAAAACTTGGAAAGTGTAACAAAGCTAATTCATCTTTTTCCCAATAATTGTCTATATTTGTGAGTAAGTGTAAGCCCAGTGGAGCATTTTTAAGCAGATTTCTTGAAACTCATATTGAAAAAGACAGTTATCATAGGCAGCATAAGGGCTAACACTAGGGGGGCAGGACGCTTTATGCTACTATACATATGTATGACTTTCTCTTTGCATTCTCAGAACTCATTGCTGGACACATGTATTGCTGATTTGTCAGTAGATTTGTTCAACTATGGAATAATGCAATACACAAATAGCTAAGTAAAAGTATCCATAATTATTCACTTATATTTTTCTTGATTTTAAGTTGTTCTACTTTCAAAATTGTAAGAGATTAAAATTCTGGTTTTGTGACTTCACATAAGAAGTTGATATTTGTAATATAAGAAAACAGCATCATAATTTCTATTGGGATTTTGAAGAGCCTAGAGGAATTATTTAATTTTTATTTTGAGAACTCCTTATTTGTGAAACATTATCCTAAGAAACTAACATTCCCTAAGCACATTTTATCATATTTGTTTAAATTCTATGTCAGTTTGAAGATTAGTTCCCTAGCTATAATATGGTAAAAAACTAGTTAATTATAAAGTCAGGGAGCTGACAAAATCTTCCATTGTGGCATTTTCTATATTCTTTCTTAGTACTGATTTTGATGTATGACCCTCCGTTTGACGGGGAGGAGCTACGAAAGTGTCCAGTACCCACTTAGCTTACAAAATACAGTGTGATAATGCAGCCGATCTTAACTCCATCTCTAAATGTAGTCACACAAGATATTCAGTTCTCAAGTGGCTGAATAAAATAGGGCAGAAAGCTCGAGGTTCACTCTGTCTCCTCTATTTCCCTTTCGAACCATCACAGAAGTAAATAACAGTTGCCAACACACATTATCATAAAGAGAAAGGTAAGACCATTCTCTGCTCCAACTTCTATTGGGCTTAAAAACGATTGTAAAAGAGCATAATTATCATTTACATTTCATAGAAGTTTTTTCCAGCTTATCTTTTTCTCTAGATGACGCCTAAGAAAAGTTATCTTAGTTATAGAGAGACAAATTTTCACTTGAGCAGTCATTTTCTGAAGGATTTTTCATACTGAAAAGTCTTTGAAATATCATTTTTCATCTGCTCTCTAAACTATTGAAAAATGTCTCCACAGTACCTGAAAGATTTTCTCTGTTCTAATATATCATTTTACATTACTCAGATGTTCTGGAAATTCATAAAGTGGCAATCATAATTTATTGAAATTTATTTCTGCCAGTCAGAAATGAATACAACAATATAGTGCATTCAAGAGGAAAAAGAAAAGATAAATGAAAAGAGTAACATCAGAAACTTTGGTTTAGAAGTAATATAAAATTGTTCTGGGTAAATTTTCTTAATTTCAGCAGTTCTAGATCATTCTTGTTACTTATCTCAGGTGTGGGGAAGACTGAGCCTAAAATTGTGTGGCAACCTTTATACTACATATCTCTAATAAACTTATTACTTTACTTACATCAACAATTATTCAATATTTATCCACTGGGTCCCAACACTTCTGCCTTGTTTCCTTTGTGCCTCAGCTATATTTTATTCCTTTTATTTAAATTGCAATTGGACTTTCCTGCTGTTTTTCCCAGTTGTTGATTCTAAGGCCTGTGAGTGTCTCAAGGATTCTCCCTTATCTATGCTGTCGATTTGGGACATTTTTACCTGTACCTCCATCTGCTTTTATTTTTCAGCTAGTAGTCCTGCGCACGAATCCATGCACCAGTAGCTCGCCAGTAGCTTGCTGCTGCCCTCCAGTAGCTCTCCGCCTCTTGCCCCTGTAGCTCCCCCCCACCCACCTCTCCCCATATCCCCCTCATAGATTGCTGCCCTGCCCCCTCCTGTAGCTCTCTCTGCCACCCGCTTGTAGCTGGCTTCCCACCCTCCTGCGGATCCATGATCTGGTCTTTACATGGTCGGTCATTACGCTTCACGGCCTAATGACCATTTGCATATTACATCTTTATTATATAGGATTAATACAATTCTACCTGATTAATGGAAAAATTATACTGAATGGCTCCTTTTTTATGTCATAGGAAACTGGAGACTTAGATACCAACATCAGAGGGTTAGTATAAGGACATATGAATTAATAATGGGAATAGTAACATGAACCTGGCATAGTTCAGTTCATGTTTTTAGTATTTTATTGTTATTATACAGGACGTACAGTCATTTCAGATAAAGAGAGAGGAAATAGAATTATTCCAATTTCATAACTTTGATTGTTCATTGCCCAGTATTTGTTCTTGTTAAAAATTACATAAATTCTAGCACATAAATTTCTCAAAAATACAATTGGATGGATATCTGAAAATGACATTTCATAATTAAACTTGAGCCCTCTATAAGAAAATAAAATATATCTTATATGGTTTAACCACGATTTGTTTAACTCTTTAACTATTGGAGACATTGTTTTTTTAACTATGTTTTTTGCTATTATGTATGATTTACAATAATGAACTTGTGTCTATTTCTTTGCAAACTTCTTTAAGCACATCTGTAAGGGTGAATTCATAAAGTAGACTTGCTAAGCTAAAGGACACCAGGCACTTTCATTTGGATCCATGTTAACAAATTGTTCTCTGAAGTTTGTGCCAATTTACATGGCGCGAAGAATGAGTCTCTATCTCTATGTTTTCTCTAATGCTGTTAAGTATATATTTTTTCAGTGTCAACAATTTAAAAGGTGAGAAATAGCTTCCAGTTTTCCTTTAGCTTTCTTCAAATAGGATTAAAATTTGACAGGGTTTCATATGTTTACTGGGTATTTCTGAGAGGAGAGGAACAACTGTTTCAGGTGTTCTTCACTTTCTTCCTAAAGATCCCAGGTATTCCTCTGGCTCTAAACTTGCTTTAGTATATATATATATATATATATATATATATATATATATATATATATATATATATATATGTATTCCTGCTTTTCTTTTTCTTCCTTTCATTCCATTTGCTTTGGGTTCTCATTTAATACAATGCCATCTGTTTTTCTCAAACTTTCAAGTCTATTAACTCTTACCATTCTTATTTTATAGCACATTAAAAATATGTCTCTACAGCTGCATAGTATTCCATTGTGTAAATGTACCATTGCCTTTTTATCCACTCTTCTACTGATGGGCAGTTGGGCTGTTTCCAGATCATAGCTATTGTAAATTACTCTGCTATGAACATAGGGGTGCATATATTCGTTCTGACTGGTGTTTCAGGATTCTTGGGATATATTCCTAGAAATGGGGTCACTGGGTCAAATGGCAGTTCCAATTTTAATTTTTTGAGACAGGATCTCTTATTCTTTGAGACAGCATGGAGGGACCTGTATAGTATTATGCTAAGTGAAATAAGCCAGTCAGAGAAAAGCAAGTATTATATGATCTCACTTATGTAGAATCAAAAGAAACTGGCAAACAAAATAGACCCAGAAACATGGAAGCATGGAACAGACTGACGAATCTCAGAGGGAAGAGGGTAGGGGGGCTGGAAGAAATTAACCAAAGAATTTACATATATATATGCATAACCAGGGACACAGACAATAGTATGGTGAAGGCCTGGGGTGTGGGTTGTGGAGTTGAGGGGGTCAATAGAGGAAAATAGGGGGACATCTGTAATACTTTCAACAATAAAGATAAATAAATTTATTTATATACATATTATATTGAGTTGTGTTGACTAGGTGAGCTAAAAGAGCAAAGATTTCAAGCAGGGCCTGGTACACAGGCACAGTTCAAAGCCTGGCATGCAATTTCTTTTTCTGCAATTTTTCTACAAACATCTTATAATATGTTGATCATCATATTACACACAATTAAGGTTATTTTAAAAACAATTATCATATGTTTTGTCCTTTACATTTTAAGATATTTTAAAAAATATGAATGTTTACATACTCACATTCCATCAGTTTATTTTCTGTATGGCTTTCACTTGTGGGACTTTTTAAAAAAGTGAATATCTTATAAGCAAGTGAAATAAAATGAGAAGAAAACATGAAATTTTATGGGGAGAAATTGAAATGAGAAAAATAATATAGGTAAGAAAATAAACAAAAATGTTACTTATCCAAAATATAAAGGCACAAATATTAAGACCCTAGAAAATAAAAAAAATGAATGATAATTTTAAAATAAGGAAAGATGGGGGGGAAAGGAAATGTTATTTTAATAACATTAAATATAATTCAAAATGAAAAGTTAACAAAAAAGTATGTTGTCCCTTCCTGGACATTAGAACCAATTTCTTTTTTCCAAATATGTAGCATTACTGTCAACAATGAACCATATAGACACCCCATTCTCACTCTCAAATAGTTTACTGGGATCTTAATTGCTCCTCAACAAACCAGAAACGCATCCAGTTTTTAGGCCCAAATTCAGAGTGACTAAATACAGGTCCTGACAACTGGGAAAATTCTTTGACGCTGCTAAATCAGCACTGGAGACACTTATTTGAGAATTTTTCCAATTTAACTAAGAATGTTAATACTCAGATCTATATATTCACTAGACTTGAAAGCTTCATCCAGATCCATTCCCCCCAATCAGTAACATAATTATATGGCAAAGAATAATCAATTGTGTTTTCCTTTCAAAATTCATTGTAATATTTTTAAGAATGAAAAAAAAATACTACCTGGGACACAATTTGTATTTTACATATAAATATTACCAGTGGTATAGCTGTGGGCAAGATGCTTAATATCTAAGAACTCACTATCCTAATCTACAACTGCCTTCTAGAGGCATGAGGAAAAAATAGATATTAGATATTAAATACGTATTTAATATGCTTACTATAGTAAAACCTCACAATGGCTATTATTGTAACACTATACACTTTATTGAATCAATACAGTCCCCATCATAATCCCAGCAAATTCTTTATGTGGAGTTGGCAGTACAATTGTAAAATTAATTTAAAAAGAAAAGGACCTTATAAAAAAAGCAACCTTGGGGAAAAAAAGTTAAAACCTGGTAAACTATCAGATTTCAAGAGTTTTAAAATGAAAATAAACAAGACAATATGATATAGTGATACAGGGACACAGGTATAAGCACAGAACAATGGACACAATAAAACAAAATAGAGAATCCAGAAATAGACGCCCTCATATGTAGAGACCTGATTTAGCACAAAGACACAGTGGCAATTTCATGAGAATAAGTGGCAATACATTTAATTATTGAATAAATAAAATTACTCAATAAATTCAGTAAGTGGTGTCATATTAACTGGATCTCTGTATGGTAAAAATACTAAATCTTGACTCTTCCTACCTTACACAAAAATTCAAGATGTATTATAAACCTAGAGGTTAAAAGAAAAATTAAAAATCTTCCAGATGCAAACATAGGGCAATATTTTCATGATCTTGGGTAGAAAAAGTTATTTTCCCCAAAGAATATTATGAAAAAATGTGAAGCATATAGTAAAGTTTACATAAAATTACTGTAAATACCTGTGTACACACACCCTAAATCAGTGGTTCTCAACCTTGCCTGCACATTAGAATCACCTGGGAATCTTTTTTAAAATCCTGATTTCTGGGCCTCATCCTCCGGAAATTCTGTTTCTTTGTTATGGGGTGAGGCCACAACATTAGTAACAAAGAAACAGAATTTCCGTAGGATGAGGCCCAGAAATTAGGAGTTTAAAAAGATTCCCACGTGATTCTAATGTGCAGCCAAGGTTGAGAACCACTGCCCTAAATTGTCATATGAACAATTCACCCTACTGTTGTATCTTATTACGTTCTGTCAACTTTCCTTTCTCTGTTTAGCTGTGGTCATGAGGTCTGGAGGCGGGAAGCATCTTAGGCAGGCAGACTTGGCAGATAATGTGCGTTGGGGTCCAAGCCACCTCAATACAGCAGGCATGGCAATAAAGCCAGCTGTAACCTCCTTGCTGGTGGAAGGTTTTGTCTTCAGTTTGTAAGAATCCCACAGTGCAATACAATGAGGTCTGTCTGTAGTTCTTTGATTTTTTAATTATTATTTTATTCTTTATTGATTAAAGTATTACATGTGTCCTTATCCCCCCATTGCCTCCCCACCCACCCCAGCTCGTTCCCTCACCCCCTGGTGTCTGTGTGCATTGGTTAGGCTTATATGCATGCATACAAGTCCTTTGGTTGATCTCTGCCCCTTCCTCCCACCCTCCCCTACCTTCCCTCTGATGTTTGAGGGTCTGATCAATGCTTCTCTGTCTCTGGATCTGTTTTTGTTCATCAGTTTATGTTGTCCATTATATTCCACAAATGAGTGAGATCATGTGATAGTTATCTTTCTCTGACTGACTTATTTCGCTTAGCATAATGCTCTCCAGCTCCATCCATGCCGTTGCAAAGGGTATCAGTAGCGCAGCGTAGGCCTGCGAGCTTCACGAACTTCACAAGTGTTTCTCATTTTTCCTCTCCCCTCTCAGGTGGGACAGGTGGTGTTATTTCCCTTCCTCCAAGGCACAGATTAGAGACAGCTGGATTGGGCATGTCCCTCCAGGGTCATTTAGGCTCTGATAAAACCCAGCAGGGTAGGCTCTGGTCAGTTTCTCAGCAGGACGGGTCTGGTTAAGAACAGAATGCTGCCGTGTTGTTCAAACTGGGCCCCCCTGGAGTTGTGATCTCAGATTTGTCTACACTGAGCCTTCCAGAATGTGTCACTTGAAGAGGCTGTGTCCCTACCTCAGCACTGGTCACTACAGACGTCCTGCTCAGGTAAGTTATGCTTCTCGGTATTTGTTTGTTTCTTCAATTCTGGGGGAAGCCATTAACCCAGGGACCTCCCATCTCTTCCAGCTCTGAGGAGAGTTGTTGGCTTTTCAATTTGCTCAGCGGTTTACTTGTTTGTACAGTGTGGTGACTTCCAAGTTGCTTACCTGCCTGGCCACAAACTGGAAATCCCTCCACTTTGTTTTTATAATAAACAATAGACTATGCTGTGATCTCCACAGTTGAATATAGAGATACTTTTCATTCCGTTTGAAGGCTGCAGAGTAATGATTTGTTTTAGTCTATTAATTATACACGCTATAAATTTATTCAGCAAATGCTCTATGGATGGATATGCAGATTGCATCGCATCTTTGCTAGGATAGTCAGTAGTCTGTACATGTAACATTTCATGGATTTACAAGGGTATCTCTAGGATACATTTCTTGAAGTGGGACTTTTGGATCAAAGGGTGAATATGAGATCAATTTTGCCAAATTCCTCTCTAGAGTTTGCATTATTTTGCAACCCCACCAGCAGTGGTTGAAAAAGCCTGGTTTGGCACAGCTTATTGCAATTTAATTGTGTGTACTGTTGAATGTATGGAGCTTGCTAATCTCAGGGTGTTTTAATTATATTTCCCTTTTTGTAGCAAGGTTAACCATTTTATCATAAATGCAATGGCCATTTGAGTATATATTTAACAGGTGTTCATATACTGTATATCTTTTGCTCAGAGGAGGTCATGTCTAGGTTCTCTTCCTGAAGCAGGTTTTTCCGCCTGAATTTCTTTGGCAGGAAAGGGGGGAGGGTCGAAAGTTCGTTCTAAGTCTTTTGTTTCTTAATAACCAGCTTAAAATCAATATCCCCAAAAGCAAAACTTTTGGTTCCCTTCAGTTGCAAATAGACAAAGCTTTTAAACAGTGATTTTGTTCAAGTAGTAGCATGAAGTGTAATATATCTGTACTTTCCAAGTTTTGAAAATAAGGCAAAAATAAGAATTATTGTGGCATAAATGATACGCTATTTCTCTTTAATAAGTATTTTCCTCCTCACTCTCATTCTTCACTTCACAGATTTTATTTCCTATGGAGTCGGAAATTTAGACTCTAATTTTCTTTAACTTTGTCTATTAAATTTTTCACTAACCAAGAATTCATAGCAAGAGTCATAATTAAATTCCCGTGTATAGAAAGATGCTTTGTCATTTTTTTAAAATCCAGCATCCTTGCTTAACACATTAGCAATTGTAGTGCAGAAAAATGAACTTACATTCCTCAGGATGGGGGGGGGGCGGGGAGAGGTTCATTTATCCCTCATTCATTCATTCAGGCAGGTGTTCGGGCTCATGAACATAGGGGTACTAGTCCTACAGACATAGTAGTGTTGTGCTAGGTGATCTGAAGATAAGAACACTATGTATTTTCTTTTCTCATTTTGCTTAAAATAGAGTGGGAAAGTAGGAATTCGGGTAAATATAACCACATCCTCAGGCTCCTATGGAGACTGTCCTTGAGGTTGATCTTACAAATGAGATGAACCTGGTTGTGGGTCCATTAACATGATGACAATCAGTTCAGAATCAGGAGTCCTATAACCCAACTCTACGAATTTAAATAGCTTTCAAACAAGTAAAACTTAGTTATTTTTTAACCACTACTAATAATACTGAGTATGAGGCAATCCCTTTAATTTCATAGTCTTTTTGTCTGTAGTTTTCAGATTAATTTAGTAAGAGTGCTTCCGAAGATACGTATGCGGAAGGTGATTATTTTTGCCATAACTAAGTAAAGAGAAATTTACAGAGACACCTTAAGCAAACGTTGCCGTTAGAAGTAGACTTTATTTGCGACTTCAATTATGATATGTTCCAGGGATAGAAAGGTTGTTTTTAACCTGAGAATGTTTCTGGGTATATAATGAAACTATGACAGAATCATATTTCTCCTTGAAGTTACTCATTTAGTGCACTCATAGAGGAGAGAATATCTGATGTGACAATCTTGTTCTATTTGCTCATGCATTTTAATGAGTTTTTGACATGTGCCCTACCAAAAAAGATACCTTGTAGTAAATGAGTAATGATAAACTGTATTTTGATGCAAATACACTTGTTATTTTTGCTGGGTGGTGCATTAGACTGTAAGGCCTTCCAATGCTAGCTGTCTTGTTTGTCTAACAAGTCCTTTTTTCCCTTTTAATGAAAATATCTTCTGTTGCTCTGGAAGGGCATTTCTTAAAAGAAATATGAGGATTGTTCCTAATAAGCTTAATTAAAAATAAAATATGTGAGTCAACACTTTAAAAAATAACACTCATTTAATTTCTGTGTTTTCCAGGGACATAACATGATACCTTATTTTTCCCTTTGTTAATTTAAGATTAAATTTAGTGAAAAGATTAGATGACAGACTTAGCCATATGTTTTAATTTAGAAAAGTTATTGTGGGTTTTAATAAATTCGAATTTCAATTAAATTGAAGTTTCTCATACTATATAATACAAATACTTTTTAAAAAATATTTTTAAACATAGTTCTAGTTTTTCCTTCTCTCTCTCTCTTTGTCTTAGCTCTCTCCAGACTTCCTTTCTTGAAAGGATTTTCATCTCTATTTATATTCTAACTTCTGAATATATGCCTGGAGCTCAGACATCTCTCCTGTGTCCTAACTATCTATATTCAGCTTCCTATCAGGCTCTCCCAAATGAATGTGACCAAGAAATTTCAAACACCATATATACAACATTCAATGTACAATGCATACATTTTCTGTCAAAACTTCCCCACCTGCTCTGCTTCTGTTATCCACTGGCATAATCAATATGAAACTTCCATGCTGCTTCTCTCATTTATAAGAGCAACTGGTTAGTTTTTTCTTCCAACTTATTTCTCAAGGTTTACTGTTATTGCTATAATAAAGCACTACACTTAGGCATCAACTCATAATGTGTTCTAATATGTCTTCAAACTGATTCCATTTGCTGTTATTAAAGCTTTATTTCTCTGATTATTTTCCAAAACTGACTAAATTCATCTTTCAGTCTTGCAATAGAATATAAACAGATTGTTCAGATCTATTGCAGTATGTAAGTTCCAGGATTTGTTAAGAAATAAAGGTCAAGCAATAGCATATTTTTAAGCAGAAAGTAACCCAGCATGAGCTGACACAGAGGAAGAGTTTGTCCTTATTAACATCATATCTGTGCGTCGTACACTCTGAGGACAATGCTCATTTTTTCTTTCTCCCTCCCCATCCCCTGCTCCTTCTTCTCCTCCTCCCACTTCTCTTCACAAACATGTTTTCCAGTAATCTATAACAGAATGTTCAAATACTTATTTGATGAAACTATGTATCTTTATATTGCTATTACATAGTAACCGTGTACTACTTCTCCTTAAAGATACATTTTCAACTCATTTGATATTAGTTTAATTTGTCTAAGAATGTTCTTAGAATATTAGTATATAATTTGTGCACATAAATTGCAATTATTAAAATTGTTAAGTAATTATAGATTCTGACATTTATTCAAGCATTACATTCATTCCCATATTTAAAGTAGGTCTTGTTTTGTGTTTGAGAATAGTATTCTTTCTTAATTTTGTCAGTTTATTCTGTTATATACTCTGATTCTAGTGACTTAAAATAAATGGAATGTCTGTTTAAATGACTGAAAATAACTTATAGGGAACTCTCGAATAGAACTGTCCCAGTTGATTTCAATGAGAGAATATTTTCATAATAAATAGAACAGTTTTAATAAAAAGTATTTAGGGAATATGTGTGTGAGTGTGTATATGCTTTGCCTTGTTTGATCTTTGCATATTTTGCAGTGATAATGAATATATTATTCTATATTTTGATATACATATGTTTATATAATCTGTTATTAATATTGGCAGGTACCCAAATCAAATTCAGGTTTTTTACTTTCTTTGAGAAGACAGGAAATTCTAAGAAAAAAGTTGAAGGATGGAAAAGCTATTACCTGAAAATTCTTGTTATATTTTTCTTGAGGCAAAAAAATATTTGAATTATTAGCACATAGAAAAAGACACTCAGAAAGGGTATCAGGAAGAATGGAGAATAAAAGATTAGTATCTTTTTAGAGAATCAGAAGTAAAGTTCCACTCTTTATGGAAAATAATTAAATGCACACACACACACAGAGAATAAAAAAAAAACACACCTAAGTGAAAGGAAATAAGACCTAACTTATTCCCATGTATAAAAACATTTAGCCATATATACTTCTGGTGCTTGTATGGGTAACTTATAACAATACACACACTCACTCACACACTCACACTCACACTGAATTATTCCTTAGAGATTTCAGTTACCAGAATATTCAGATAAGAAATACAAAATAAGTATTTTAATTACGTCTAAGTAAGGGGCAGAACAGTGAACAAAGCATGACAGATAAATAGAATTTAAAGGACTCAATCATTAAGTAAAACAAGAAAAAAAATTGACTCTTTTTGCTAACATTCCTACATTCATGTCATTTAAAATTAGTTAAGTGTTAAACCAATGTTATATTTGAAGGAATTAAATAAAAAAATTTGAAATTATGTGACTGCAGGATATGGTAAAGATAACATCAACTAGAATATTGACATGAGAAAGAAGGTGAATAAGGAGAAAGAATGAGGAGGCAGAAGAATCTTATTGAACCACAATTCTGATGTCAAATAGGGTGTTCTGCAATATATAGTTAAGATAGAAAATTAAGATATTTCTACCAGCAAAATTCAACATGTTGATCTTTATCATGAGGAAAGAGAGGAAAGGAGGAGAAGGGAAGGGAGGGAGGGGAGAGAGGGAGGAAATAAGACTACTTACACAGAATATATTTATTTCATCATTTAGTCTTATTTCTAGTTGGTGATTTTTCTTTTCTTAGCTAAAGCTTGTTCTTTTTCTTATGGAGAAATGTTATATATTTTAATCAAGATAGCGCCAAAACTAAGTGGCTTGATAAAACCAAAGACTGACATCAGATAATAAACCAGAAATGAAGTATAAATCAAAAGAGTTCCTTTCCTACATAAGTGAATTCATAACCCATGACTTCGAATTTCAAATTTTTATTCACTCATTTTATAATGGTTTTCTAAATTGTTTTTTTTTCTAACTGATATGCCAAAAACAACTTGATAACCCAAATTTTCTCATTATAGAACTACTTTGATAAACTAATTTTGAAGTCAATAGGATGGTTACAGGCAAAAAAGAAATGCTACCACAATGCTTGCAAGTTTAGCTCATTATATAGAATTCATCTTAAATAAGATTTTGTATGTGCATGTAGACATTTTCATGTCATGGTGCTAAGTATTAAGGAATATACACATAAAGTTACAAAGTCTACTCTTACTGTGTTTGAAATCTCATAAGTTAGGAAAGAAATGTAATATGTAATTTATCTATTCGATCATCATTTAACAAATACTGACAAAATACATTCCATGGACTAGATACTTCAGGGCATTTGAGAAACATTAGTCAACAAAACAAACATTCTTGCCTTCATGAAGCTTGTATTGCCAAAAGATAGACAATAAACAGTTCAGGAATGAAATAAGTAAATGAAACGATTTGCTAAAATGTAGTGTCGCTATATATGAAATAAGAACAGGAAATGGAGTTATTTAGGTTTCAGAGGTGAAGAAGGGATGCTGTTTTTTGTTTGCTTTTATTGAGTATTAGGTTTGTGCACATATCAAAGAAGGTTTGTTTAAATATCAAAGAAGGTATTAACAATTAGATTTCATTTAGTGAAAGAGTTAGCCAGGGAATAGAACATTTTAGACCAGCGGTTCTCAACCTGTGGATCGAGACCCCTGACCATCGGAAAACACATATATAATTACATATTGTTTTTGTGATTAGTCACTATGCTTTAATTATGTTCAGTTTGTAACAATGAAAATACATCTTACATATCAGATATTTACATTACGATTCATAACAGTAGCAAAATTACAGTTATGAAGTAACAACGAAAATAATTTTATGGTTGGGGGTCACCACAACATGAGGAACTGTATTAAAGGGTCACGGCATTAGGAAGGTTGAGAACCACTGTTTTAGACAGAAGGATAGCATATAGAAAAACCCTATAACAGGATATGCTTGATGTGTTCAAGGAATCAGTGGGGGGCCATTTGTGACTGCTACAGGGTAGAGAGTGGGAGTAGAATAGGGGATGAGGAGAGGGGTGGATTAAGAGAGAGAGAATGAATGCTGTGTTTGGCAGCTTGTACATGGACCCAGTGATCCCCCACCGGCTGGTGTTTATCCCCAGTGTAACCGCTTCCCTTCAATGTGGGATGGACCTAGGTCCTTGCTTCTAGCCAATAGGATATGCCAAATGTGATGATGTGTCACTCTGTGATTAGGTGACAAAGGACCTTGATTGCTTGCTCTGATAAAAGCCAGATGCTCTATGGAGAGGTCTAATGGCACGGAATTGAAAGAGGCCTGTGGCCAACAGCCCATGAGAAGCTACCACACTCCGCTATGAATTAAATCTACTAACAATCTTAGGAGTGATCTAGATTGAAAATAGTACCTTCCCTGTTGAACTTTCAGGTGGTTGAAGTCTTGTAGAGGTCACATAAAAGAATGCTCAGTTCTCTTTGAAGTTCAGATAAACAATGGCATTTTTGTGTTTAAGTATAAAATATTTGGGACATACATTAAAAATTACTTGTTTATCTGAAGTAAAATTTTAATTTGGCATCCCATATTTTATCTCCTAAATGTAGCAACCCTACTGAGGACTCAGGTCAACTTCTCCCTGATTCTTGACCTTAGGAATAATAAATATGTGTTTAATGCTGTTAGGTTCAGGAGCCATTTTTATGCAGAAATACCTAACTAAAATAAGGAAGTTTTGATAAATGTATAAGGAGATAACCCAGTTCTGAATGAAGGCCAGGAGAGTACTGAAGAAATTGGGGTTTGTAATATGTTTTAATGTATTGATAAAAATATTAAGATTGTCTAGAATAAACTTAGAAGTTTAAGTTTGTTTCTTCTTTTAATCTGCCATAGAGGTTATCATGATTCTTCTAGTCCCTAACTCACTCATCTGTAATAAAAGTAAATATACATTGTATTTGACTATATTCCTAAAGTAATTTCACTGTATTAACTTTGCAAAAAATTAAAATATCTTATAAAATGTCCTTGCTGCATCCCCATGTTATACCAATAGCTAATACATATATATGTTATAATAATAATTAATAGTTAATATATAGAGAGAGAGTACTTCCTATGTGACAGTCACTATTATCAATGTTTTCCGTATATTTAATCATCATAATAACTAAATTAAATAGCATTATTTATAGATGGAGAAACTGTGACAGTAGGTAAAGTAATTTTTCTAAGATTACAAGATTGTAAGAGACGGACCAATATACATTCAGTGAACACCAAAGTCCTTGATTTTTCATTAACATAAACTCCTTTCTGTTGTGTATCATCTGTCACTGACTTTAAATGCATCTTTGACTACTTAGACTGCTACTATTTTTATCATAAAAATATACATTTCATCTCGTAAAAGCTTCATTATTATTTTTTTCCATGAAATCCATCCCTTGCAGATTCAAATAGTTACAGTCAGCTCTATGTGAAAAATAAGCCTTACTTTCATTGGACTTCATTATCCCCTCTGCCAGATATTCAATCTGGATTTAAATCCAGGTTCTGTTACAGATGAACTTCATACATCTTTAGAAATTTCCTTACTTTATCTAGCCTCAGTCTTAACTATAAAATGGGAATAATGATAACTATTATTCTAGTATATAGAAAAGAATATAGAGCGCCTATACAGCATATGATCTAAGTGACACATGTTAAATGCTAATTCCATGTCATCTATCTTTTTTTTTTCATTGTGCCTTGTATTCAATCATTTTCTCCTTAATCACCTCAACTCCAGCCAGAATTCACAGCTGACACTGAAGTGTCCTCTTTGGAGACACCAAAACCAGAAGCATCTCCTCAGTCTAATTCCTCTTGTTTTCTTTAGAGTTTTTGACAATTTCATTGCCCCTTTCATCTTAAAATACATCGCTTCCTGATTTCTGTTGCAGTCTTTTACAACAAAGGGTATCTTTGACCCTTTCTTTTCATGCCATTTAGTAGTACTATTTTTTTTTTTTTGCAACTACAGTTTACATTAAGTATTATTTTGTATTAGTTTCTGGTGTACAAAATAGTTGATTAGACAATCATATAGTTTACATGTGGTCCCCCTATTTAAATGAATAAGTCACCAAATCTTATAAAGCATGTCCCATGTGATCATCAGGAGACTGACGCACTAAAAATGTATGTGCATCCATGTTGGCTTAGTTTCTTCTAATTATATTGGCTTATTTTTTAATTTCTAATGGTAAGCAACCTAATTCTTCCTTGTGTCAGCTATTCATTTGTTGCCCTTAACTCCCAATTCACCCCTGTTGCCTTGATTTGTGATCCTGGAGCTAAACTCAGTACATGCCTCTCTCTGTTCAGTTGAGGTGCTGAGCTTGGTCAGTAAAGGCTACTGGAGGGAGGCTGCAGGAGAAAGGGGATTCTCCTCATTCTGGTGTGCGGCTGCCAGCAGTGTGCACACCAGGGGTGTGCTTGCCCTGTAGCAGATTGGCTTGCCAATCCTTCCCGGTGGTTTCCTGCTCACCAGTCTCAGCTACCAGCCATCTGGCAGGAAGCTCCCTGCCCATCAGGCTTTATCTGCAATGTGGGCCAGCTCTAGCTCAAACACTATCTTCACCATCTAGTTGGTTTCTCACCTGCCAACCTTGCCTCCACAGCTGGGGCCTAACTGCCCTGGCCAGTCACAAACTTCCTCTGGTACCAGTGGGCTGTGGCCACACGCCCTCCAGGAAGACTCGAATCTCAGCCTTGTGAAGGGAGCCCCTTTCCTATAGGCTTGTCTATAAAATGCTATTTTATTCTCCTTAGCAGGTCGTTCATAATATGTGTTTATGTAAAATTTTTATATTCAAATTACTGGTGTGGTTTGTGTCCCATCTAGATTCTAACTGCTAACAGGCTAGGTATGGGGATGGTCCCAGGAAATAAACCCTAAAAGATGGTATTTTGCAATTAGTTTAAACATCTTAGTGGGCTTGGGCGTAGTGCTGGGCTCCTTTGCCACAGGAAAGAGGAATGCTAATAAGCCATATGTACACATTCAACTTCATTTGTTAATGCCAAGTAATTCTCCAAAGTAGTTGTATAAATTACACTCTGACCAAAAGTGTGTTTGAGTTCCAGGTAGTTTGTATCCTTACAAGTACATGATGCTGTGTAGCTGGGCTTTAGACATCCTGGCAAGTGTGGTTTTAATTGTTGAAAACCACATTATGGTTTTAAATTTAATTTTTATTTACATTAAGACTAATGAAGTTGAATACCTTTTCATATGCTTACTGGCCAGGTGAATATCATTTTTAAAATTTCCTATTCAAATATCTTGCTTATTTTTTCCATTAGCTCCATCACTTTTCTTTTCTTGATTCTCAGGAATTTTTATATAGTCCATAAAATAAAACCTTCAATAGTTGTATGTTTTGCAAATATTTTTCTAATAGTCTCTAGAGATTACATTTAGAATAATATGAACATTTAAATGCTGAGGAATAAATCTTAACATTTGAACACACAACTGTAAAACTGTAAATTGAAGAAAATAATATGATATACATGAAATATGCTATGTTGGTGGGTTAGAAACCTACAAAAAATAAAGATATTGGTTCTTCCCAATATCTACAAATGTAATACAATTTCAGTAAAAATCTAACCTGGTCTTTTTGAAAATTGAAAAACTAATTCCAAAATTAATGTGGAAACATGTCAATCTTTTTTCTTTTTTTTTTACTGTCTTTGACCTCCCCCAACTCCACTTTCCCTTTGGTAATTACCATACTGTTGTCTATGAGTTGTTACTTTTTGTTTGGCCCCACCCTTTTTTAAACTTAATCATTAACTTTTGCACCTAGCCAACCAACCACTTCCCCTCTGACAGATATCAGTCTATTCTCTGTACCTATGAGTCTGTTTCTATTTTGTTTGTTAATTTTGTTCATTAGATTCCACATGAAGTGAAATCATATGGTACTTGTCTTTCTCTGAGTGACCTATTTTGATCTCCACGTCCACCCATGCTGTCACAAAAGGTAAGACTTCCTTCTTTTTAAGGCTGAGTAGTATTCCATTGTATAATCACCACAGCTCTTTTATCCACTCATCTACTGATGGACACTTCTGCTGCTTCCAAATCTTGCCTATTGTAAATAAGGCTGCAGTGAACATAGGGGTGCACATATCCTTTCAAATCAGTGTTTTAGGTTCCTTTGGATCAATTCAAAGAAGTACTAGTAGAATCCCTAGGTCATAAGGCAGTTCTTTTTTAAATTTTTTGAGGTAACTCCATATTGTTTTCTACAGTGGCTACACCAGTCTGCATTCCCACCAACAGTGCGTGAGGGTTCCCTTTTCTCTACATCCTCACCAATGACACTTGTTGTTTGGTGATTTGTTGATGATAGCCATTCTGGGAAGTGTGAGGCGATATCACATTGTAGCTTTAATTTGTACCTCTCTGATGATTTGTGATGTTGAGCATCTTTTCATATGTCTGTATGTCCTCTTTGGCAATCTTGAAGATAGGTTCGCTCTACCACATATGAAAACCTATTCTAAAGCCTTGCTAATTATACAGTGTGATTTTGATATGAATATATACAAACAGATCAGTGAAAAATAAAAGTTTAGTAACAGAGCCAGCATCCTTTTTCTCAATGTAGCTTGTATGGTGCCTAGTGATCATTGATTTGTGATTCTTTGACTTCCTTTTATATAAAAATGTTTGCTCTCCAAGGTTCTTCCAGTCCTATTGTGTATTGGCATCTTATATCACTGCCTCTTCCATTCTGTAATATTTTCTAAATAGGTTTCCAGAAGGAAGTTTTGAACAGTTCTTTACATATAACCATGATTCACTGCAAGGAATTTCTTTTTGAAGCCTACAGCATAATATTTATTCCCACAGGAATGTTACCTATTTTATTACTTAAATTGCTTCAAGATAGTATTTAACATGTCAGTGTCCAGAACACGACATATTTCTTTGGTTCCCTTCTAAGAAAATGAATTCCCTTTTCAGTGGTTACTGTGAGACTTTATCAGAGATTAAATTTAGCATTTCTCTACTAGTTTAGTGGCATGACTGTTGTGTTTGGGACAATGGGGAGGCCATTTCATTTGATTAGCAGGATTCCTAATAAAAAGCCTCGCATTGTGACAGACCTGTATGTTTTCAGTGAAAGTTGTCTAATTTCCAAGGGCTAGTTTTACAGCAACTCCTAGTTTTACGCCCCATTCAGAAAAAACAGCGGGAGCCAGCTTTGGCAGCACGTGGGCCTTTGAAGAATTGTCCAGCTTTTGAGATTACTTGAAAAGATCATGCCCGTTTGGGATGGCATTCCCAGTAGGAAAAATGGAAAACTCAATTACAACCATCACTCACAAAAATGTCCATTTCCAGCACATTTTCTTCCCTCCTGACTAATGTAAAAATTTTAAATTAGTTTCATTTTTTTCTCTACAATTAAAGGCAAAGTATCGTTCAAATGGTCTTAAAGGCATGGCTTTTTTTATTTGTATTTTTTATTTTTTAAAAATATATTTTATTGATTTCTTACAGAGAGGAAGGGAGAAGGATGGAGAGTTAGAAACATCGATGAGAGAGAAACATCGATTAGCTGCCTCCTGCACACCCCCTACTGGGTATGTGCCCACAACCAAGGTACATGCCCTTGACCGGAATCGAACCTGGGACCCTCGAGTCCACAGGCCGACGCTCTATCCATTGAGCCAAACCGGTTAGGGCTTATTTTTATTTTTTAGTGTGCTAGATAGGTGGTTTTTTTTTTTTTTTTTTTTTTTTTTTTTTTTGTTTTTTTTTGTCTTTTATCTCTTTCTTATTCATCTGAACCTAAAATGCTTAATTTTTAAAGAAATCATAGAAAAGTTATTTTTCCAAAATACATCTAGGAACTAAAATTTAAAACTGAGCTATTCTGAATTACGTAAGAAAAGTAAAAATATTATTTTACTAATGTTATTGACATATGTATTTTACGGATGTCTTTTTTTGTTTGTAAATAAAAGGCTATGAAAGTATTTTATATTGATACTAAAACAGCTGTGAGAAGGGAGGGACTAGGGGCAGCCTACTGTTCTGTCTCAGCTATCACAAGCTGCAATCTCACTTTGCTTTGGCACTGCCGGGGACCCAGCAGGGCTGGGGGCGCTCAGGGTTTGTATTTCCTGGGGGGACTGCAGCCAGCATCTGAGCAAGGCGCTTAGAGAAGGTCCAGCCACGTGTCCCTCCTGCGGGACTCCCTTATTGTGCAGTGTTACTCTGGAGCCCCCTGTGGGCTGAGAGAGACTTCGGTAGATCTCCCTCATGGCATGATGGTTGTCCTGCCCAATTCTGCCTCCCCTGTGCTTTCAGTGTTACTCCCGATAGCCCTTTAATGCTCCTCCCTCCATCTCAGTGTCTCTTTCGCAGAGAACGGGACCTGTGCAAAGAGGATTTTTAAAATATAATATAGAACTAGAACAGTATTGCAAATCAGAGACAAAAGGAGACAGATAGAGACAAGGACAAAACGGAGGCTTTGAGCGGTAAACACACAATCCCATATACAGATGAGTGTGCCTGAAACCTATATCATTTCATTAACCAATGTCACCCTCATAAACTCAATAAAATTTAAAAATGACAAAATAGAGACACAAAGTTGAAACCAAATAGTGTACACTTCGATCTATTACAATAAATTAGGCTAAAACCTCATAGTTACAGTGGTTACTATGGGTCCTGGTAAGCATCTTCGACATCCTTTGTGTAAGGAAAGTAACAAAAAAAAAAAAAGGAAAATTCTACAAAGCAAACATGTACATGCTGACTACACAATTTGATATCAAACAACGACTGCTCTGATGATGACATAATGGAGACCATTGTTAATAATTACTTTTAATGTAGTTTGTTACTTATTTTGAGCAAAAGCTCTTTCAGAGAAAAATGAGATTTATCTGAATATCAGTGGAAAAATAGACATGTTGATTAGTATGTTTTAGGAATGAGTGATGAACATTAACAGGGAAGAATACTTGTCAGACATTGATTATTAAAACTAAATAATAATTTTACTGATATGTTCGCTTAGTAACAACTATTTCTATGAAACTACATTTTCACTACAGAAGCATATTTAAACTTATTGATCTTCGTTTTAATTACAAGGATCCAAATTCCGGAATTACGCATGTAAATCAATGTCCACTAAAGCACTGTAACTGAGTTACATGGAAGATGCTAATTCCTATCATTGCTTATTGCCCCCTTTAATAGGGATGTTATCCATAATTTGGCCTTTCGGAGATGGCATTTGCAGAGATCTTCAGATACACATAATAAGATGTGAGATGCACACTTATTTTTATGAAAACATTGCTAACATAAAGCTCTCCATTTCCTTTGTTTGGAGAGAGTTGGAGAGAGTCCCTGGTAAGATGCTGAGGTTATAATATCACAGTTTTCCTGCCTTTGTATACTCTTAATTCTACAACACAGCAAGAGAAGTCATCCTCAGGAGTGATAGAAAGTTCATGCTTTTTATCAGGTTTCAAAAAGTTTGGGCTGTAGGAGAGATTGATTTGCGCAGCTAAAAACAAAACAAAAACAAAATCCGTGTTTACTCTTTCCTAGGTATGTAGGGCTCACAGTGCTGTCTCTGTTTTTCAGCTTCTTTAATGCTCAGCATAGTTCTGCTCCTCCATCAGAGGTTGCCGCTTACAATACCAGGTAGCATTTGTCTCTCTTGCTCCAAGCGGTCCTTAGGAGTTATCCATATGATGTATTCTAGCATTTGATAATATTCAATTTAGCACTTCCTCGCTGTGTTTTTGCATTTTTCCTAAATTTTAAAAGTACCTAATATGTCACCCCCCACCCACCAAATATTGTAGGTTCGTTTGGGGATGAACTGATGTCAAGTATTTGTTTGATATCCATTTTTTTGCCACAATGTTATACCTTGTAGCATGAATGAACCATGTCAGGTATTTAAACATCCATGAGAATTTTTAAAGTTTAATACTTCTTTTGTTTACTTGAACTGACAGTAAATCGACTGTGAGTAATATAGTTCTTAGAGTTACCTTCAGTTAATATGGGTGGATTAGTGGAGTGAGCCATTCATGGATATTGAACTTCATATGTACATGTTTTCCATGAATAAAATTCAGTGTCTATTAGAGTCACTCTGTGGATGGATCTGACATTTAAACAAAAGAATAAAATGAAACGTCTATTTTGGTAGTTGGAGAATAGTCGCAGAGATGTAAATTATAGCATTGGGAATATAGTCAACAATATCATAACTATGGTGCCAGGTGGGTACTGGACATATTGGCAGAACCACCCTGTAAAGTGCGTGATTGTCTAAACACTATTCTGATACAGAATAAACTTATAATAAAGTAGATCCAGAGATTATAGCTGCATGGACTTGACTGACACATTTCAGAGGGAAAGTGGGCTTGAGGCGTGGGGGTAAGAGATTAACTGGGCAACTTATATGCATATCAGCATAGCCATGGACACAGACAATAGTGTCGTGAAGGCCTGGGATAGGTGGGTGTGGGGTAGAGGGGGTCAATGGGAAAAATCAAAGGGGACATCTGTAATACTTTCAACAACAAAGATAACTAACTTTAAAAAATATTGAATGTAAACTCTAATTGAAAATAAAAAAGTTTAGCCCAGCTGGTGTGGCCCATTGTTTGAGCATCAAACGTTGAACCAGTAGTTCACGGTTCGATTCCCCATCAGGGTATATGCTCTGGTTGTAGGCTCCATCCCCAGTAGGGGACATGCAGGAGGCAGCCTTTCAATTAGTCTCTCATCATTGATGTTTCTATTCTCTCTCCCTCTCCCACACTCTCTGAAATCAATCAATATGTATATATATTCATGAGAAAACATTACAATGCATAGTTTTCTGTAATTGAAATATAATTTTGTTCCTTTGTCCTTGGTCCCTCTTCCTTTATCTCTCTAAATTTCATTGGTGACATAAACAGGTGATATAAAGGCCACCTCAGTTTTTATCTCTAATACAGAAGAAGCCAGGCATACTTTGTGTGGCCTGAAGTGAACTAAACATGGGACAGGTTTGTATAGTTGCATCTGATCTTTGCAGAATTGACTTAGTGGATGTTAAAGACTTTGGAAACTGCTTTACAGGTTAATAAAGAGACCTAAGACTTAGGGGCATTAAAGATGAGTGGCAATGTACAAAGTCATCAATTACATATTCAAATATGAATTATGAGTTGGCATTATTTAGAATTCCCTTCAATATTGTGTTTAGTGTATTTATGTGTGTGTGTGGGAGTAGTGTAATGTAGATATACATGTAATTTAATGATAAAAATAACTTTGACTTTCTACTTACTTTATCTTTGTAGTTATTTATTCATTAAACAAATATTAAGTCCTCATTGTGTTCCAGGCATTGTTTCATACTCTTGGAATATGTTGGTGAATCAAAGAGAAAACAAATCCCTGTGTTGAGGGACTTAGATTATTGAGTTCTTCAGACCCCAAATTCTTCGACAATCATGTGTGATGAGCAGTTTTATTGTCATAGGTCTACTTTTACTGGAATTATCTGAACAATCTTGTTGCGCTACCACTAAAACATTGTTAGTCTTACATGTGAATTATTTATCATCCTGCAGACATGATATTTCATAGCTTAAAATCCACCTGCTAATAATCTGTGTCTTTAGCTCATGACTGGTATTTGTGGGTATCACAGGTAAGAATATTTGCACATAGTAAAGAATACTGTAGCACCCCACAAGAACATCTACCCATAGAGAAATTACAAGGTGTTAAAAGAATACACAGATTCCACATTCACAAACTCACAGACACATATGCATACATGCATTTGTGTAAGTCTCTGAGTGTCCCACAAGCTGATTGTACAGCTGCAGAAAGTAAAGGTTAAGAAACCATCAATTTCTCCTGGGGTCCACTCCACTCAGCACCACACAAGAAAGCTGGTGCAAGGTGAAGGATTTCAAGAGAGATGTAATTCCATTCCTTGAGGCAGATATGTGACAGATGCAATGGAAAAAAACAGATTTAATAAAAATATTTCAAGAAAATTGTCAGCTTTTCTTTTTGCTGAGCAGCCTCAGGGGAAAAGGAGAAATTACCAACTAATATGGGATTGTGGGAAACAACAGAAAGGAAACACAGAAGATCCTGCTAATGCAATAAATAGCATTCTCACCTAAGCAATAGCATTAAAGGAAAGTTGGGCACTGAATTTAAAGTGACAGTGAATTTTTTGAGATTTAGATTTTTGCATTTAGATTTTTAATTAGCTAAAGTGTTCAACTTGTGTTCCCTAAAAATAATAGAATAAGTGAAAAACTGAAAAAAAAATTACGGCATTTGAGGCAAGATATTAATTAGTCCCCTGTGGAAATAAATTTAACATTCTCTAGCTCTGTTAAAACAATGGATAAAAGAACAATTAGCAACTTAAATACATTGGCCAATACATTAGTTTATTTTAAATTGTCTTAAGGTCAATTGCTATTCGGTTGTTTCTTTTTAACATTCATAATATTTTGTGTCCACCCACACTTGGACATTTCTTTGCTAATGTAATTGTATTATTCATAAGCAAAGCTTATTAATATTTGAAAACTGCAAAAACAAAAGCTAGTATAGGTTTGAGTGTCAGCCTGAGAAAAAAGCTCAGTATAAAATCCTAGATGGTAATGTATCCTCAGGAATCTGTTTTGAGCTCTAGAGCCTAGTGCAATGGAAATTGTTTCAGAGTTATTATCAGAATTGCGGAGCTCAGCCACATCTGTGCTACATTTGCTGGTGGTATGATGCTTTACAGTGCTATTGCAAAAGTTATAAAAATTGAAATTGTCATACCTGCTTTGAAATACAGATGCTCCTTGACTTAACGATAGAGTTCTGGTAAACCCATTGTAAGTTGAAATCATCAGAAGCGGGGGACCTGCCAGAGTGGCTCAGTGGTTGAGTGTCAATCTATGAACCAGGAGGTCAAGGTTTGATTCCCAGTCAGAGCACATGCCCAGGTTGTGGGCTCCATCCCCTGTAGGGGGCATGCAGGAGGCAGTCGACTGATGATTCTCTCTCATCATTGATGTTTCTATTTCTCTTTCCCTCCCCCTTCCTCTCTGAAATCAATATGTATTCAGAAGTCAAGAATGCATTTAATACACCTAACCTACAGAATACCATCGCTTAGCCTAGCCTACCTTAAGGTGCTCAGAACACAATATGTATCTAACAAACACTGGCAACACAGTACACTCTCCTGACCTTCTCTTCTTCAGCTCTTCTGACAGCCATGCAAGATTGTCATTGCCTTTAAATCCTGTTTAATAAGAACTCATAGATAAACTTGGTCTGACTCAACCATTACTGATATATCCTTGTAATATCTTGAGACTTGTTTTTGTTTTTCACATGCAATATTTATCCAAAACTATGGGCCAATAATTTAATTTAAAAGATACAGGCTATTCTTAGGAGAGTGGCAATATGTCTAAGTTATGGGGGGTTTTCTATTTTATCTAAAACAGGAATTTAATGGCTTAAAATACCTACATTAACAGGTATGGATATAACAGTATCTCTGCTTGAATGAGTTTTTAGATAGCTCAATTATGGAAATTAGAGAATGTCAATTCCTTTGAGAACACTAATGCCAGTGGCCCCTGAAATTAATGCACACTGAGTAGACTCACATTATTAAGAAAGAATTTAAGTTTTTCCTTACCAGATTTAAAAGTCTCCTTTCATGGTTGGGAACAGAAAAGAAAGTGAAAATTCAGAATGCTACCCATTAAGGAAACTCTGTTCATTTAGAACAGTCAGAGCCTGCAGAACTATTAAAACCATAATAAAGGGCCAATATAGTCAGCTAAGTTTATCTTTTCCATCTTAGGTTATTTTATGTAATAAAACTTCCAACTCTTATGAAGATGTTACCTATATGAAGGAAAAAAGATAAGCCAGAAAGTAAAGAAAAATCAGGCTTAACTCATAGAGATGATAATGGTGAGACCAAAAGAAGGAGGAGCTATAGCAAAGTGTGGAGTATAATGATGTATATTGCCCATAATTGCTTCCTTCTCTCGGCACCTTCATCAAGAATCACATGCAAAGGATATAAATATGAAGGAAAAATGGTCACTCAACAGTGAGAGGAATATAGAGGGAGAATTTTAAGCAATTAGGATTGTGGGGGCTGAAGGTCTGAGATTAGTAGGGCCTGCAGGCTAGAAACTCAGGAAGGATTTCTATGTTACAGTCTTGAGACAGAATTCCTTTTTCCCCGGAAAACTCACATTGTTACTTTTAGGAACTTTCAACAGATTGGATGATGCTTACTTACATTATTGAGGGTAATCCTCCTTCCTTAAAGTCAACTAGATTGTAAAGGTTAATCACATGTACACAATCCCTTCACACCAACATCCAGACTAGTGTTCAAACAAACACCTGGGCACCATAGCCTAGCCAACTTGTCACATGAAGTCAACCAGCACCTAGGTCCTAGGCCTAACGAAAAACCCATCATAGATAGACAAATAAAAATAGTCCTGGATGAGAAATAAGAGGTTATTGTAAAATCAAGATGATATATAAAACACAGCTTGGGAAAATTTAAATATTAGAAGAAGGCTCTCTATTTGCTTGTCAACCTTTCACATCTTATATTTCAATGACAGATGGATTGCGAGGCCACAGCTGGGTGATCAAATGCAAGTAATTAAACTTTTCTGTGCCTCAGTTTCTTCATAGATAAAATGAAGCTAATAATAGTACATACCACATATGGTTTTAAATGAAGATTAAATTATGAAAAATATATAAAGTACTTAGAAGAGTGTTGACTTATGGTTTGTATGTCATAATTTTCATTAGAAATACAATTTTTAAATAAATAAAAAAATTATTTATATAATGTCAGGCATTCTGGTTTTAATCATTTAACACAATTTCTACATGAAAAGGTTGCTATTGTATTTTTGAAAATACCACTACCCTTGGAAAAGACAGTTTTAAAATAATAAAAGAGAAACCCTTAACTAAACATAACAAAAGAATTGTATCCAGTATAATGTTTAGCCAAAAATTTAAAATAAGCATTGGATAATTTAAATTGAGGAAAGGCTAGAAAATACAAGCCAAAAAAATTAAAATCCTGAAATATTACAGTACTGACCCATTTTCATATTTTTCAAATGGTTGCAAATGTGGGTGAAACTGCTCCTAAAATAACTGCCTGTGTTAACACTTAGGTATGAGAAAAATCAAAAGAAACCTTTTGTTACTCGAAGGAAAGCTTTCTATTGCTTAAGTCACTGTGTATCTACCGTATACCAGGTTGGTACATGGTTTATTGGTACACAATAGATTCTACCCTACCCTCCTACATCAGCTTTCTTACTCTTCATCACTCTCTCAGACATGCTTACAAGGAAAAAAAAACACAAACTGATATCTGAATATTTCCCTTTTTCTTCATGTGATGAATGTTGTAAAGCATGCATAATATCTTTCAAGGCTAAGATAAGATATATGACACTGGATAAAAATATAATATGTTAGATAAACTCTATAATGCAAAATTAAAGGCATAAGAACTGCAGCTTATTATTTTAAGTAATCTCATGGATTTAAACATTGTATAATAGAGATTGAGAGTCATATCTTGGTAAGTCCCATGATGTGAAATGTAAACCTTTCTAATACCATGAAATAAAATAGTATCATTAAGTTTAAACATTGCCTTTACTCAATTTATGGAAATACTATTATTTAAATAGCACTACGATGATTTAACTTATAAAACTAGACATCTTCACAGATGTAAGTAAAAGTAACAAGTTGTTTTATAGCTACCACTCTCTCCTGGGTTAAAATGAGTTTATTGAATGGAATAAAATTTAACTTTAGCATAGAACAGAATCTGTGCTATAAATGCAAAAATGCCCAATACTTTTATTATATTGTTGATTTTATATAGTTATGTGGTAATTTAAAAGTTATTTTTTAATTTATAAGTTAAACTATCAGGTGCATATCTAATCTAATAAAAGAGAAACGTGCAAATTGACTATACCTCCGCTACACCCACAAGCCACGTCCACAAGCCACATCTGCAAGCCACTCCCACCAGCCAATCAGGAGCAAATATGCAAATTAACCCAACTAAGATGGCGGCGGGCACAGAGCTGGAGCAAGCAGGAGGCTTAGGTTGCCCCTGGCAATGGAGGGAGCCAAGCTTCCCGCCTGCCCTGCGGCCCTGAGCTCCACTCAATGGTACAAAGTTTTAATTACAGAAGAAAAATAAATCCCAGGTATCTGCTTCCAGCCTGGGGCCATGGCCAGCCTGAAAACGGCCATCAGTCCCTCACTCAGGCTGGCCAGGCACCCCAGTAGGGACCCCCACCCTGAAGGGGCTGTGGGCAGCCTGAAAACAGCCCTCACCCCCTCACCCAGGCTGGCCAAACCCCCATGGAGTGAGGGTCCCCGCTGGGGGGCTTGGCCAGCCTGCAAACAGCCATCAGCTCCTCACCCAGGCTGGCCAGGCACCCCAGCGGGACCCCCACCTTGATCCGGGACACCCTTCAGGGCAAACCAGCCAGCCCCCACCCTGTGCACCAGGCCTCTATCCTATATAATCCTATATAATAAAAGGGTAATATGCAAATTGACCCTAACAGCAGAACGACTGGGAATGACTGGTCACTATGACACAGACTGACCACCAGGGGGCAGACGCTCAATGCAGAAGCTGCCTCCTGGTGGTCAGTGCGCTCCCACAGGGGGAGCTTTGCTCAGCCACAAGCCAGGCTGATGGCTGCCAGCACAGTGATGGTGGCGGGAGCCTCTCCCGCCTCCTCAGCAGTGCTAAGGATGTCCAACTGCAGCTTAGGCCTGCTCCCTGCTGGCAAGTGGACATCCCCCGAGGACTCCTGGGCTGCCAGTGGGATGTCTGACTGCCAGTTTAGGCCCGATCCCCTGGGGAGTGGGCCTAAGCCAGCAGGTGGACATCCCCTGAGGGGTCCCAGACTGCGAAAGGGCACAGGCCAGGCTGAGGGACCCCCCTGAGTGCACAAATTCTTGTGCACTGGGCCTCTAATTCTATATAATAAAGAGTAATGTGCAAATTGACCGTCACTCCAACACAGAAGATGGCCGCCCCCATGTGGACACAAGATGGCCGACAGGGGAGGGCCGTTGGGAGCAACCAGGCCTGCAAGGGAGTGAAGTTGTGGGCAATCAGGCCTGCAGGGGAGGGTAGTTGGGGGGGACCCAGGCCTGCAGGGGAGCAGTTAGGATGCAATCAGGCTTGTAGGCAGAAGCGGTTAGGGGCAATCAGGCAGGCAGGCAGGCGAGCAGTTGGGAGCCCGCTGTCCTGGATTGTGAGAGGGATGTCCTACTGCCTATTTAGGCCCGATCCCACCAGTATTGGGTCTAAACGGGCAGCCAGACATCCCTCGAGGGGTCCCAGGTTGGAGAGGGCTCAGGCTGGGCTGAGGGACACACACCCCCTGTACACAAATTTCGTGCACCGGGCCTCTAGTCTACATATAAATAAAAGGGAAAACACTTAGACATTAACACTTTAGAGCTCTAAAGACCATAAATGCCAACTCCTCCATTTTGCAATGAAATTGAGGCTGTTGATACTTGCTTCTACTCTGAGATCCTGTATTCTGTCTCATAATGCCTCTGTTTCCAAGCAATAGTTGACCTTATTCATTTGGTTATATACACATGCATTCAATACACACATAAAGCCCTTAGTATATGCCAGGCTTTGTTCCAGAACCAGGAAACCAAAGAATCCTAGACTTCAAAAGCTTATGTTTGAAAAAACAGAGAGCTTTTAATCCATGCATAAATAAATGTGACACATTGTCCTAAGTGTTTGATTACAAGTGTGCAACCACAGAGTGTGAAGTTTTCAATTATATCGGAACTAGAGGGCTGTTGCATGAAATTCCTTCATGTGTGGGGTCCCTAGGCCTGGCCGATGATCAGGGCCAACCGGGGCCTTCCTTCATTTCGTGCCACCCCCTGGTTATCAGCGCACGTCATAGTGAGCAATCCAACTCCCAGTCTCCCGGTTGAACTCCCGAGGGGACAATTTGCATATTAGGCTTTTATATATACAGATGAGGAAGAGGGGGCAGAAATGAGTGTGAAACTTAAGTGGAGTGTTGAAAAGTGGATAGGTATTTGCTAAGCAATATATAAAATACTGTGAATAACCAAGGTGGTTGGAGCACAGGCTTTGAGTAGACCAGAAGAGGAGAATGGGAGAATGAAGTAGATGTATGAAAAGAGATGAATAATTGGAATCACAGATGCCTTTTTTTTAAAGCAATGATAATTAAATGTTGATTCAACTTTGTTTTTTTATCTTAACTCATGACACTATTCCCTCACTTCCAGTTGCAGCTAACTCAGACATTATCTGTGGTGGGGAAGATCATTCTGCATATTCCCCTGAAAATCTCAAATCTTCATGTAATACTTCCCATCCCTATGTCTAGCTATCCCAATGCAGGCATACCCATCCCTCATTCAAATTATAAGAAACCTACCTCGTAGATGTGGATAATCACATTTGCTAGTCATCTGCATAACTTGCATTGTCTTGACTGCCTTGTGCTCTTTTGTGAAACATGGACCTTGGAGACACCTCTAGTCTTAGTCAGATCATAAGTCCCATGTCAACCCTTTATCCAGGTTAATAATAGACTTGGGTTTTATGAATTCTCATATCCTTTAACCACTCTATTCTGCTTCTACAATTAAACTTCTCCATACATATAAAACAGATCTCTAAAATATTGTTAGGTCTTTCTTTTCTTTAAATAAGTTCAGAAGAATCTTTAAACTTTGTCTACAACTTTGTCTTGAAGCAGAAAACATCATATTGTCCTAATAAGCCTAAGGTTGGGTCTTTTGTTTCCCTTTCATTTGTCCTGGATGATTGTTTCCAAAAGGCAAAAATGAACAAATAACTCTTAAAATCACAAGTCATCAGTGATATCTGTATATATAAAAGCCTAAGCGACCATCTGAATGGTAGCTGTGATGCACACTGACCACCAGGGGGCAGACGCTCAATGCAGTGACTTAGCAGCTGGGGTACTCGGGTGACACACCCAGAACCAGAGAGCAGGGAGTCTGATTCAGGGGTGTGTCACCCAAGAACTGCCCTCTCACAATCTGGAACCCCTTGCGGGATGTGAGAGAGCCAGTTTTGGCCTGATCCCTGCAGGCCAGGCCGAGGGACCCCACTGGTGCACGAACCTGTGCCCTGGACCTCTACTGTTTAAATAAAACAGCTCCATCCAATATTTTGCCTCTGTTCCTCTTGGTGAATACAGTTAAGAAAAATACAGTGGCACTGTTCCTGTCTTGCAGGACATGTTATTAAAGATAGCTGAGGAAGCCTTCCATATCTCATGTGAACACATTGCTGATGTCAACACAGCAGTTTAAAGTGACCTGGAATACAGGCACTTCTTTCAATTTTAGCTTTAGTGTGGTTTCTGTGATGTTTTCTTCAGATTCCACCAATTGTTCCATGAGAAAGATGTAGTACCATTTTTATAATCATTATCTCCACATGATAACTTTGATAAAATAGATTGAGAGAAACCTGTGCTTTTCTTTCAAACTAAAGCATTATTTTTTAGTAATTGCTAATGAACACATCTATGGGTTATTTATCTTTAACAGACATGAGTAGTATGTGTCACCTCCTACCCCCAATATGCAGGTGTGGCTTCCAAGGTTATATAATTCTGAGAGAGTAGACCTATTCCTCTAAGTAAGAATAGGTTCACATAATATTTACACGTTATATAGAGATGAAATACTGGAAAAATAGAAATTAAATATGATGAGAATTTATGTCTGAGTAAATGAGAGTGTGAAATCATGGGCAGGGAGATTTTTCTATATATTTATATATATGTTTTATCAATTACTGAGAGGGAGAGGTATTATAAGTGTAATTATAATTATTAATAGACCTATTTTTCCTTTCAGGTCTATTACATTTTGCTACATTATATTGAAGCTCAATGACTACTTTGTATACATTTACAGTTTTTATGATTCTTGGAGAGCTGACCCCTTTATTATTGTATGATATCCCTTTTTATTCCCGGTAATTTTTTTTGTTCTGATAGTTGCTTTGTCTGAAAATAATAGTTTTAGCTTTTTTTAATTCAGTTTGCACATTATGACTTTTCTATCAGTTTTATTTTAGCAAATCTATGCCTCTATTTTTATTAATTCATTTATTTTGAATGATATTCTGGCCTCCCTGATATTATAAATAGATGATTGATAGATAGATAGATAGATAGATAGATAGATGTAGATATATAGATTGATTGATTTCAGAGAGGAAGTGGGAGAGAGAGAGAGATAGAAACTTCAGTGATGAGAGAGAATCATTGATTGGCGGCCTCCTGCATACTTCATGGGGATTGAGCCTGCAACTCAGGCATGTGCCCTGACCAGGAATTGAACAGTGACCTCCTGGTTCATAGGTTGATGCTCAACCACTGAGCCATGCTTGCTGAGCCAGATATTCTTTTTTTCTTTTCTTTTTTTTTTTTACTTTATTTTTATTGTCAATACTATTACAGATGTCCCCTTTCCATCCCCCCTCCTTGGCCCACCTGCACCTGATACATCTGCTAAGGGGTTAATTTCCAAAACATGCTTTTATTTTTAAAGGGTTTTATTTTTAAAGGGTTTTTGTAAATAGCCTAAGGTTGGGCCTTTTGTTTCCCTCTCATTTGACAATCTCTGTATGTTAATTGGTACTAATGGATTGCTTATATTCAATATTATTCAGCAGTTAAATTAAAATACCATCCTGATTGCTGTTTCCTGTTTTTTTCTATCTGTTCTTTGTTTCTTTTTTCCATTTTTTGTCATTTTTGGTTAATTTCCATATTTTTTGTAGGCCCTTGTTTCTGCCAGGTATTATAATATATTTGCCTGAAGAATATCATTAACATTTCTTTCAGTGCAAATCTAGTTGCAATTAATTCTCAATTTTTGTCTGTCTGAAAAAAGATTTCTCCTGCAATTTTGAAGGAAATGTCAGTAAGTGGCCAATGAACACTGGTACAGGAATGAGAAAAGGCACAAGAGCAAATGTCAGTTTTATTCTGTCATAAAAATTTGATTAGCCAACAATAATGATGTTGTATTAAACATGACTAATACAATGATTAATAAATATTGTCTCAGCAGCTTAAAATTATGGAGTTAATGAGAATTAGGGAGCTATTAGTAATGACTTATACTTATGTGTAAGGAAGGCCATGGGAACATAAAGCCTTATGTTAATAAACTTGGAGCAAAGGTAGCAGTGCAGGGTATACAGTGTCAAACAAGAATTTATTCTTGGTCTTGGAAGACTACAGTGGTATCACAGCCAGCTTGCTTTTATAATGTATTTATTGAGCTAAAACTGAAGTCCTTCGATTCTGCCTCTGCCCAGACAACTGAAGATGGGAACCAAAAGGTGCAATATTTACTGCCCATCACCTTCATTAGAAAATTAAGTACTTGCCCTGGATTTAAGCATGGGAACCTAGAAGGAACAGATATACGGTGCCACTATTTTTTATTCTAATTCATCTAAAAGTAAGTATTTTTCTTGGAGAGACAGGTGTTGAGTCACCATTTTCCAGTGTTAAGTTTAAGAAAAACTGGAATAAGTTCCGTTACCTTTTTTTAAATTAATCTAGTCAAATCAGAGAACAAATGAAAAAAAAAATAATTTCATATTTGTCTACTTATGTGCAAATACAAAAAAAAAATGACTTTTATTTCTCCATGAGCAATGCAAATTGGATCATATTTTTATGTTCTTCCACATTTTTAAAGCAGATTTCTTATATCTGTGACTAATTTGCATGAGTAATATACTCCAAGATTTTTAAAAGTTAAGTAATTGCTATTTGGTGCTGAAGAGCAGCTTATAATGATCTATACTAGTGGTTCTCAACCTTGGCTACACATTAGAATCATCTGGGAATCTTTTTAAAATCCTGATTTCTGGCCGAACCGGTTTGGCTCAGTGGATAGAGCGTCGGCCTGCGGACTCAAGGGTCCCAGGTTCGATTCCGGTCAAGGGCATGTACCTTGGTTGCGGGCACATCCCCAGTGGGGGGTGTGCAGGAGGCAGCTGATCGATCTCTCTCATCGATGTTTCTAACTCTCTGTCCCTCTTCCTTCTTCTCTGTGAAAAATCAATAAAATATATTTAAAAAAAAAAAAATAAAATAAAATCCTGATTTCTGAGCCTCATCCTCCGGAAATTCTGTTTCTTTGTTATGGGGTGGGACCACAACATTAGTAACAAAGAAACAGAATTTCCGGAGGATGAGGCCCAGAAATCAGGATTTTAAAAAGATTCCCAGGTGATTCTAATGTGCAGCCAAGGTTGAGAACCACTGATGTATACTAATAAAAGGCTAATATGCTAATTAGACCGGATAGACCAGAGGTCTTTCAGACGTCATTATGGATGTCCTTCCTGACAAAGCCGGGGCCCGGGCAAAGCCGCCCAGGGTCCCGGGTGCCTGCGGCCATCCCGGGCAACTGCAGCTGGTCAGAAGGAGGGAAGCCCGGGTCCCGGGTGCCTGCAGCTGGCCGGAGGAGGAAAGCCTGTGTCATGGGTGTGGGGGCATAGGCAGAGGTGGTTCAGGGAGATCAGGCAGACAGGTGAGCAGTTAGGGGCATCAGGCAGGCAGGCAGGTGAGCGGTTAGGAGCCAGTGGTCCTGGATTGTGAGAGGGATGTCCAACTGCTCCCGAGGGGTCCCGGATTGCGAGAGAATACAGGCTGGGCTGAGGGACACCCCCACCTCCGTGCACTAATTTCGTGCACCAGGCCACTAGTACATACATAATACGTGATTAAATAAGTTTAAAAAGAGAAAGGAAAAACAAGGGTATGAGTCTGTGTAATTTTAGATCTACTAAAAAGATATCATTGCACTGACTTCCCAATAGTTCTACAGCCTCTTAATATACATATCAATACAGATCAATATCATCACTATTCTGTAGAATCCTACCTGTGTTAGTTTCTTCTTGTGATCATGTGGCTATAATCATCTTTTCTCTCCAGGTTCTCTTCTCTAATCTTGATTGCCTGGTGATTAACAGCCTTGTCCATGCCTTTCTTCTTCCCTCACACCTGAGTTCCCTTCTCTGCCTTTGGCTCCTCCAGCTGTTCTGCTGAGGAGGCAAACCACCCTCTGGGTGGTTGAATCCCCTTGCTCAGCTCAAAGAAATACAACCAAAGCCACATACTGTAACTGGGAACTTGCCAGTTTTCATGAAAGCACTTTCTTGTCAAAAGTCTGTTCTATGACTTTATAAGGAAAAACAAAGTTTAAAAAAAATGCAAAACATATTTGAATACTTAAAGTCAGAGTCAAAGTGATGACATAAATGATAATACTAATAACTACATTAACAACAGTGCATTTGCTTCTCTGTTTAATTCCTGAGGAAACTGCATCTTAGAGCGATTTAGTAAATTGTTCTCATTTATGCATTTATACAAGAGCCGAACAACAATTTTATTCCATCAATAACAGTAATCCTATGCCCTTTCTTCTACAAAGAAGCTAGAGGCTGGTGGCAGCTTTCCCAGATTGTAAGAGGTCTGGCATATCTGTCCCCCAGACAACTAGAGCACAGATATCTGGGGGAAAATCTTTCTGTGAAAAATCATAGACATATCTTACTATATGAAATACATATTACTGCTTTAAATCTTAAAGAAAACGTCTTTATATTTTCAAAATAAAAAGAAAGTACTTACATTTTACTGTATCAATCTTTTATTATGGAACTATAAATTACAGTGGCCTTTGTCTATAGTTAAAATTAATACTCTTTCATAAAATGCAATAATGATTTCTAAGGAGAAAAATAAAATGATATTATTATATCCATAGATGCTGAAAAATATTTTAAAATACAGCATTCTTGATTTTAAAACAGTCCACCAATACACATAGATATTTACTTGTATTATTATTTAGTTTTGTATTATATATTTTCCATACAAACAACTGTAAGCCTACTTTGTCCACCCAAGTATATGCACTCATTATTTTATAGAATGTTCCTGACCTTGTACTTGTCTGTTTCTTAGATTTGTTTCAAGCTGTGCCTCTTTGATTAGGAAAGCAACATCCTGTTTTCATCATTGCATTGCATCAGGGGGCCCATGATTGTGATTTGGTTCCTTACTGGTTATAGCGACTGATCCTTTATCAGATTCCTAATTGAGTTATCAGCCAATAAGTACTTTGTGTGAAACTACATCCAAACCATGTAAATATCTTGTAACTTAAAAACTTTCAATTTAACATATTCAAATTGACCTTTGGTCTCCTATTTTTAAATTTTTTATTATAATTTATTTCTGCAAAGATTTATTTTTTATCTCAAATGGTTCACATTTGGCCAGGGAAAGTTCATGTCAGCTTCTATGTCCTTTCAACATGTTCCCTTCCTTCTTTAAGAACTTCTCTAACACAAGATGGTCCAGGCTCATCTTGTTATTTTTCTGTCTACGCCCTGGAGCCAGCCATTTCTTCAAGGAGCCGTATTTTCTTTTTAGTAGGAAATAACATTTTCTGGCCATGCCCTCTGATCTGACAGAAACACACCAGGCATGTGCTCACCTTGCAGTGATGGCGAACCTATAACACTCGTGTCAGAGGTGACACGTGAACTTATTTTTTTGGTTGATTTTTCTTTGTTAAATGGCATTTAAGTATATAAAATAAATATAAAAAATATAAGTCTTTGTTTTACTATGGTTGCAAATATCAAAAAATTTCTATATGTGACACGGCACCAGAGTTAAGTTAGGGTTTTTCAAAATGCTGACACGCCGAGCTCAAAAGGTTCGCCATCACTGCCTTAGGGACTTTGAACCTATGTTTTTTGCACTTTGCACTTGTTGCTCTTTTTGTCTGGAATCTTATTTCACCAGCCATTTGCCTAACTAACCACCTCACTTCTTTTCTATCAGTAGTCAAATGTCTCCTTGTCAATACACCTAATGTTCAACAATTTTAACATTTCAATCTTTATATAAACAGTTTGCCATTAATGCTTTCCATCCAACTTCCCTTGCTCACCTATCTCAGGAACAAAATAAATTGAACAAGATAGGACCATAGACATGGAAGCATGAAACAGACTGAGGGAAGGTAGGAAGGAACAGGAAGAGATTAACCAAAGAATTTATAAGCATATTTATAAGCAAATATACAATTCAGTTATGCACTCATGGACACAGACAATAGACAGTGAAGGCCTAGGGGGGAGAGGGATGGAGGCAAAGGGGGGGATGGGGGACATCTGTAATACTCTCTTTAATATAAAAATAAAACAAATTTAAAAATATGTTCAATGGCATCCTTCTCATTATAACACAGTATCTAATTCACTGGTGCTTTGTTTACGTTTTTGAATGGAACATACATGTTGAAAATCCATACTTTGTAATGAAGTAGATAACTTCCTGCATCATCTCTCCACTGCCTAGACTTCAGGCAGTTTCTCACTACCTCCACCTCTAATCTTACTTCTGGCAATACTGCATAATATGTAATTTTCCAAATTTAACACCACCACATTGTGTTTTCATCTTCTTATTTATCTTTCCAAGTTCGCTCTATGCTTCTCAGTCTTCTTCCAAATAGGTTAATGAACACAAATTAATCTCCATAAATTAAACATTTGCAAAAATTAATTAATCTGCAAATTCTGAATCATGGTTGTTCATCCATTCTTGTGTATTAATTGCTATTTTCTAGTTGTTTTAATGTCTATTGCTTTATTAAAATGTTAATTAATTATTCATAAAGTAACCTCATCATTTTTGTAATTTAGATTAGACTTTTTAGTAGGAATTAGCACCAGGAACAAATTTAGATCAACAGTCGGCTTTAATTCAATCTTATTTTTACTTGTTAAGTTTATTGAAGAAAATTATAATCTTTTGAAGCCTTGAACAAGTTTGTTTTTTATTAAGTTTGTACTTCTATAACTACATGCGTTATGGATATGGGTAACCCTGTAAGTGAATATATTTTGTATCAGGTGGTTATGGATGTTTCCTTGCCTAATAACTGAGTTGTTTTCTTTTTTTATAAAAATAATGAATGCCAGAAAATGTACCCTAGCTGCTAGGCTAGCATATTAAATTAATGATACTCCCATGATGTATAGTAAAAATAATAGCAATTTATTTTAAGATCCCTTAATCAAATATACAATTCAGTTATGCACTCATCACATGATTATTTAGTGCTTTCTATGCAGCAGACATGGTTCCAGAGACTGGTGATACATAGAAAATAAAACAAGTCTGGCCTGCATGTTACTGACAGTGTATTCTAGAATATTGAGGATAAAAGTCATATGTTTATGAGCTTAAAAAAATGAGCAATGTAATGCAAAGGTGCTTGGAAGGTATCAGAGCAGGTTATGTGGAAGAGGTTTGTAAGAGGGATTAAAGATAGTCCCACCCATGACTTTGATGCTCTGTCAATACAGTTTGGTTTTAGTTTTCCTCCTCTAAAATGATGCGTGTAACTGGGCAGAAAGATACATGTTCCCTTATACTCTTGGATTCATCCTCACAACTTCCTCGTCAAGCTTAGTTTGGATAGAAGATATACGGAATCATTTTCCATTTATATTCTGTTGTTCTTAACCCCAAGAGAGCCCACCTAGTTTATGAAAATAAAACTGCTCTTTTCCCCCCATCTGATTGCATGGATATTTTATGTTGCCACCTAAAACCATTCAGAAGTAGATACAGTTCCCATTACATCACAGTTTTTGCTTATAATTTATGAAGCAGACAGGATTTTGTTTGGTTTCCCTAAGCTTCACTGAACCTGTAGACTGGAGAATAAAATTTATTCTGACTGGAAAGCTGAATAAACACATTTATCAAATCCATTGAGTTAAAATAGTGAGATAATTCAGTGGAATAATAATGTGTTTCCTTCTTTTAATGTTAAATGTGTCAATAACATTTTAGGATATGGATTAGGCTACAGACACTAGACTACACAGAACAAAGTGTGATTATTCATTGATTCTAAGAGGTTTACATTTGTTTAAATCTGTGCTGTTTATTTAGCAGGTTTGTATTTCTCATCTCCATTCAATTTAGTTGACTGATTTGATCTTGGCATATCTTCTTGAATACGGTAGTTTATATTTTGACCAAGCAGGTCAAAGAAATAACTTGGAAGATTATAATATTATAGGAGAAATCTATAAGCGCTTGATGTTGAGTTAAAATAAAATGTTAGTATGTTTTCAGGGAATGTTTTTGTCTTCAAAACTGTTTTAAACTTCTTAACTTACAGATCTTAAAACTTGTACCATTGAAATAAAAGTTACACTATCTGGTAAAATGGTGTTTAAAATATTACAATTAGATTTCAACCAACTCTCTAAACTGTAGGCAGTCCACGAAAGGTAAGTCAGAATTCTTATTCCAGTGTCCTTGAAATGTTAGTTTCTTTGAGATGAATAAAATGCAATGACTATTTTCTGATAAGACAAAAATACATGCTAACATATGAGGCAGTTTTGGAGTATTCATCGTTTCACTTTATTTTTAATCTTTTCATTTTGTTCATAGTGAGTTAATTTGGACACAGGTTAAAGTGAGTTCATTTGAAGATAGGATAAAGTGTGTCAAATTGGCTCACTTTGACACAAAATGAGTTAATTTGAATACAGGAAAAGTTTGTTGTGGTGAATTCATTAACATATTCAAAAACTCCTAAAAGTTCACCTCAGATTTATACTTGTATTGAATATCATTAATAGTACACTTTAGGAGGAGCAGTATGGTATTAGTTTGAACTACTATACAGATCCAGTAGTATTTAAAAGGAAGAAGAACAAGGATTGTGTAAATTTAGGCCAGGTTGAAAAAACAGCATAAAAGATGGACATGGAAGTAGCTCAGTCTAAGGTAGACACCAGAATATTAGTGAACACATGATTAAGAGGATAGAAAACATATCAACATGTGACATTAATATATTCATATTAATCACAAAGTACTTCCTATATGCTAAGTACTTGCCTAGAAACTGGCACACTCAGGTGAAATGCACAGATACGGCTGGGTATCAAGAAACTGGCATTTTATTAGAGTTTTCTCATCCCAGGAGAAGTTTATAACCAAGGTGCATGTCAACGTCTGACCAAAGCAAACATCATGGCAAATATAAAGTTAGACACTCTTAAACATATTCTCATATAGTATCTCACATTTTTAAAATAAAAATGAAATGGAAAAACAAATGAATAAAAAGGTTTTCCCTCAATATGTTTATTATATTAATACATTTTCTTTTCATTTACTTCGGAAAGAGTCCTAATTCATAATTTTATTCCTCTTTCTCCATCTTCCTGGAATCCAAATTAGCAGCTTCTATTGATTCTGTGTGTTTACTATCATTCATTATATTCTGTTTAGTTTCTTCAGTTAAATGCAACTGTAGACTCCCAGCTTCTAATCTTGACCATTCTAGTTGATTCTAAAAATTAAATCCAGATTTCAAACACACAAACCCAATCTGTAAAGACAAATCATAGACTGGGGGAAAAATGGCTAAAGACAAATATCAAAAAGTATGTGCACCTAGAATATACATGGCTCACTAAAAACTTAAGTAAACAGCCCAGTAGACCATGTAAATGGTGTGGAGACATTTCACCAGAGAGATATGTAGAGGACATATAATTAACAATGTTTAATATCCAAACTAAATGTGGAAGAAAAACAATAACAAATTTGGGTACTCAATATCATTAGTCATTGGGAAAATGCAAATTCAAATGACAATAAAATGCCTTTACAAACGTATAGAATATCTCAAATCAAAGACATCCACATAGTAGCAATGCAACTAAACTCAATGATTACAGGCTTGAATGCAATAATGGCTCAGTAACTTTGGAAAATATTTTGGCAATTGCTAGTAAAGGTGAACATATAATTGACATATGACCCACCAATCCCAATTTTTGATGTCTAATTAAGAGAAATGAAAACTTATGTTCATGTATGTGTTTACTTGACTTAAGAAATAATGGGATTATTTCCCTGTTTTTTATTTTTATTTTTTTATTAATATTCTTTTAGAGAGAGAAAGAGGGGAAGGGAGAGGTAGAGAGAGAAATATTAATCAGTTGCCTGCTGCACAGAGCCTGACAAGGGATTGAACCTACAACCTTGTATATGTGCCCTGACCAGGAATAGACCCAGTTACCTTTCATTTATTTGCTGAATAATATTCCATTGTGTGTGTGTGTGTGTGTATCATTCAGCTGACCCACACTGGGAAGGGCTATTTTCCTATTTAAAATTCTCAATCTATTTCCATTACCCAAAGAATGAAAGCCACATTCTACATCATAACACATCTCTTATTTCATAATTTTCTCTGATTAGTTGTCTAAACTTCTTTCCCCAAATCAAATTCCCATTCTGTTAAACTGAAATAGCCAGTGTACACAATAAACATTCCATTTTTACAGGAACCACATGTTATAAAAGTATATGCTACTACTGTGATGCATAGAACTACAATGTTCTTTTTTTTCCTATAATTGTAATCAACTTGCCCCCAAACTCTTATTTCAATTCAATAGAGGAAAATATATCATTTCTTTAAAGAAACTCTGTGCTGTTCAAGTTAAAGCAGTCTCTTAAGGTTAATTTCTCAATCAGTGTTGCATGTAAGATTAGTCAATTTAAAATTCAAGCTTAATCGCAGGGATATTGTCCCATTTTAATGATCTTCCTTTTTATCCCTCTGAGCTGAAAGGAAAATATTTATCATCTTGTAGCATTAGAAGGGGTGTAGAGTCCTGAATTGTCATCAAGGCTAGTTGTGGCATCTCTAATGTATCTTGACCTGTCTGGTCTCTGGTTCATCTTCTGACCCAGCATCCACTGTGACTTGCTGTGTCTGTCCCTTGAGAATGGGCATATATTGTTGTTGTCCTGCCAATAGCATTTGCTATGGAATTCAGCTGAAAGGTCCACATACCTTGTGTTATTCGTGTCCAGACCACAGGCATTTTCTGGATAAGTCAATGATATATCTATGTCTCCCATTGTATCATGGCTTATAAAAAATAACCATGAAAAATCTTCTGAGAATTAAATTTTGCTATTTGATTGAGCCCTTAAAAACAACAACAACAATAACAACAAAAACATATTTTAACTTTCAACTGCCTGGATTTTAGAATCTAAAAACCTAGTTATTAAAAGTCTCTTTTGAATTGGGCTTCACTAACCTCTTTTAGAATTTCAAAGCTAAAAAACAAAACAAAACAAAACAAAAACAAAAACTCCCTTTTATTCCAATCCTAAAATGCTAATCTTTCCTAATAAAATAATTGTCTCTGGATTTAGAAAAAACATGAAACACAAATAAGAAAAAAGTAAGCAATTATCTTACAATGTATTTTGCAACATTTGTCTTATAGATGGTCTACCCCTTTCCTGAACAGTTTCCACTCATCCCAAAGGATGTGTTATTTCTAAGAATCTTCTCATCTCTAAAGACTGTCATTGCTGCTTCCACAGGTTTCCTTTGTAAATGATATTCTCCTTGTTTAGAAGTTATTAGAAACACTTTTTTAATTACATTTTCAATTATGATTTCGTTTTGAATTTATGAGGTATTTAGATGTGTTTTTATTTTTTGTTATTTAAAAGAATACTTTGAAGAAATATTCCCATCTCTTTGCCCCTCTCCTTTTTGGCAGTCATCTGATTGTTCTCTATATCCATGGGTATATTTCTATTTTGTTTTATTTATTCATTTATTTTGTTTTTTTATAGATCCCATGTATGTATAAGTGAAAACATACAATGTGTGTCTCTCTCTGACTTATTTTACTTAGGATAACTTCCTTGAGGTCCATCCATGCTGTTGCAAATGGCAAGATTTCATTCAGTTTTATTACTGAATAATATTCCATTGTGTGTTTGTGTGTATCATTCAGTGTTTCTTTTCTAATTCATTTAATTGCACTGAATTAAGAGAACATAGTCTGACAATACTGATGAGTTGATGTTGTGATGAAATGTGTTGAAATTTGCTTGATGGTCTAATATATGTGATAATTTTTTAGATATTCCATATATTCATTACATAGATATATAATCTTTGCATATTGGGTACAGTGTTCTGAGGAGTAATATACAAAATATTTGAAAACCAATGCTGTGTTGATTCAACCAATAGGAATGTATGTTTAATCCAGTGGTTCTCAACCTGTGGGTCACGACCCCTTTGGTGGTCGAACGACCCTTTCACAGGGGTCGCCTCAGACCATCCTGCACATCAGATATTTACATTACGATTCATAACAGTAGCAACATTGCAGTTATGAAGTAGCAACGAAAATAATTTTATGGTTGGGTCACAACATGAGGAACTGTATTTAAAGGGCTAAAAAGTTGAGAACCACTGGGAGAAGCTGGGGCACATACATCTCAATATACAGTTAGTAGATAAATCTTATTATGTTGCTCAAGTCTTAGATATAATCAATATATTTTTGGATGTTTAGCATATAATTATAATTGAAGAAATTGGTGTCGAAATCTCAGGATGATGTTGAATTTGACAACTCAAAATGTTTAGATCAACTTTTGCTCTGTATGTTGTGAAACTCTTTTAAATTTCATGCATATTTGAAATAATTATATTGTCCTCGAGAATGAGATATTTTAGTATGATTTGGCTCTGCTTTATCCTAAATAATGTTGTGTCCTTAAGTCTATTTTTTCTGGAACTTACTGCTTATATATTTTATACCTCTTTGCAGGATTTATGGGGGTATTACTCATTGGTTATTCCTATGGATAAAAATTTTATCAGAGATGTACTTAAATTATAGACAGCTAATACTTTATCATCAGTCCTGTTCAGTTATTTTTATTCATATCATTCTTGCCTATTGCTTTTTAACTTTTCTTAGTTATTACACTTTTTGAAAAAAATTAAGATACCTTTTATTTTATTTTTAAATTGAGTTTTGTGGGGTGGCATTGATTTATAAGATTATATAGTTCAAGTGAACATTTCTATGATACATGATCTGTATATTACATTGTGTGCCCACCACCTCAATTTTTTTATAATGTGTTAGAGATCTTGTTTTGATTATGGTTTCTAATGGACACTAGTTTGTGTAGGGAAAAATGTATAAAATTTGCATGACTATTTTATTGATTTTAATATATTTTTATTTAATATAATGATGTCACTATATATTTTTATAAATAATCACTTTTTTATATAAAATTTTAAAGTAAGTGTAGACCAGGATAGAGGGCAGTAGTTTTTTTTTTTTGCTTTTACTGTCTTTTTAAAAAACATGTAACATTAAAAAAAATTATCTACCATGTCCCAAATAGTACACAAATAATTTAAACACAAAATTTGTCAATATCAGCAAACATTTAAAGACATTTTATAGGTGCACATTCATTGATGCATTTATCACTGATAACATGCTTGATAATTGTGTAGGTAATTATTTTCTTATGTGCTGCAAATTGTTCAAGCAATTGAGGCCCAAAGGAATTGAAAGTCAGGCACAGTTATTTAAAAGGCATTTGTTTGTGTGTGTTGACCTGTAAGTGTTGGGCACAATAGGATCCAACTAAATCAAATGAACAGGTTCCTCGGGTGAGTCAGCTTGGTCACCTAAAGAAAAAAGGGAAAACAAATGGAGTGTTTTATGTCAACAGGGTCTATCAACCAGGGTTACAAACATGCATGCCTAAGACACCTCAAGGTTATAAAACAAATTCCTAAAAGTTCAGGTTTATTGCTTCACACTGAGTCACTGTAAAACCTTCTGAATCCCATAGGGAACCTTTTATTTCAAAATCAATGTTGGAGTTGTTTGAAGAGAAGAGAACTCTGTCTGAACCAATGCTCAAGCAGTTAGGAAGAAACACAGGTATTTGAAATAAACTTGTAAGGAGCTTTTTAAAGTTTGAAGAATGAGCATGACAGCTACCTTTTACATGACATCCACTGAATATTGAGTTTAGCTATATATATATATATATATATATATATATATATATATATATATGCCTAAGTGGCTGTCCCACCAGCCTACTGGCCAATCAGTAGCTATGACAGCACTGACCACCAGGGGGAAGACACTCAATGCAGGAGCTGCTGAGCTGCAGTGACTTGGCAGCTTCGGTTTTCAGGTGATGAACCTGGAACCAGAGAGGAGGGAGCCTGATTCTGGGGTGCATCACACGAGAACTGCCCTCTTGCAATCTGGGACCCCTTGGGGGATGTCAGAGAGCCAATTTTGGCCCGATCCCCACAGGCCAGGCCAAGGGACCCCACCAGTGTACAAATCCGTGCACAGGGCCTCTAGTATAAGATCTTTGGTTAGTCTCTTCCCACCCTCTCCTCCTCCCCCCGCCCTCTGAGATTTATCAGTCTGTTCCATGTTTCCATGCCTGTGCATTGAGCGTCTGTCCCCTTGTGGTCATTGCACGTAATAGCTACCGGTCAGCAGGTCAGCCGGTTGCTTAGGCTTTTATATATATAGACAGTCCTTGAGTTATGTCAGACTTGACATATGTTGTTTCGTGGTTACATCGCCATCTCCCATTTATTTATAAAAAAAAAAAAGTTCTGTCATTTTGACGTATGTACATATGTGCCTTATGCTTTTTTAAAAATTATTTACCACAAGTAAAGGTCAGGAATTGTTATCTTTCTTTTAAATTTTTTTTTACTGTTTCACTTCATTACTGCTGTGTATGTGCTCCATGTGAGTGACATAGGTGCTTATGTAGGTGGGTTCCGACTTATAGAGAAAATCACGTTACATCCTGCGCCGTAGGAACAGATCTTCGATGTAACCCGAGGACCTACTATATAGATAAGCTAACATTTTCCCACAGCCTGTGATGCCAATTTAATTTGCTCACCTATCTCCTGCGCCTGATGATGAAATCACTGCTGTGAGTCCTGCTGTAGCATTGCAGGTTCAGAATCATTCTGCCTGTTTTGGTCTACTCTGAATGCTGAGGTGGGATTTCCTTGAACCCAAGATGGAGGAAGAGTTCATCTTAACTTTATTTTCTCCTCCTTTATACACTTACTTGAAAATATTCACTGAGATACTGAATATTTTAAAATAATATGTCCCACCTATATAGGTGTTAAATAGATTAACAATAATATAAGCAGTTACGTAAATGCATATGTGTTTTGTTTTATTTTTGGCTTGCGCAACAGAAATGTATCATCTCACAATTCTGGAGGCCAGTGAAATGTGGGGTTTAGGGTGCAGACTTCTTCTCATGGGTTTTTGTCCAATGAAGATGAAGAATTAATCTGTGGATTAGCAGATTTCTTTAATAAAAAATGTGGATCTTTATTGGAAGCATATAAAAACTCCATCTGAGCAGGGGTGTCTCCAAAAAGTACCTCCCTTGCTTTCCTCATTGGTCATTCTATTACATAGTATTAGCTTCAAAGCTCAAAGTTCTCATGGTGGCCTCCTCTTATCTCCCCTTATCTTGCAACATTTCTTTATCCTCTGTGTAAATAGGTTTCCTTATTCCCAATATTTGGTGACTTTTATTTATCCTCTGTGAATGTATGCCTTCCTCCCCCCTTATCCTATGGCTTTTCTCTATCCTTTGTACAAGGAAGATAAGCATTTTGTCATCTTGGAGTTATTTATGCCATTTACATATGTATTCCTCTCCCATGGACCTTCTTTATTCCCTAAACCTGCCTGTTTTGTCTCTAAAATTCATTTCACCACGAGGTGGAGATAGGGCTTGTTCCTTCTGAGGGCTGTGAGGGAAGGATTTGCCCCAGGCCTACCTCCCTGGGTTGTAGATAGCCATCTTCTCCATTTGTCTCTTCACATTGTCTTCCATCTGTTTGAGTCTCTTAGTCCAAATGTCTCTCTGTCTTGCAATGTGTTTTTCTCTGTTTCTGTGGTCCAAGGAGGTGCTTCAGCCTCACCCCCATGTTCCAGGATTTTCACTCTGATGTCTTGTGTATGGATATTGCTAGTTGGTCTTGTGAAGGGGCATTGAGGTCAGGAACAACCTATGTTGCCATCTTGATGACATCACTCAACATTTGAAAACTAGCACATTGTCTATGCCCCATGACAATTCTCCTTGCTCCCCTTTATGGTATAAACACATGTAAATGTGAGACTGAAGAATACAGTGCTCAGATTCTCCTTGGCTCAGTTTGAATACAAATGATAAAACCGGAATACCTTTTGATATTTTTTTCTGAATAGTTATTAAAGACTAGAGGCTTGGGGCACGAATTCATGCACAGATGAGGTCCAGCCAGCCTGCCCCAATTGGAGCCAATCGGGCAAGGCTGGCCAGGGAGAGGAGACACAGGAGGTTGGCTGCCCGAGGGGAGGGGTTTCAGATGGTTGGCGGCTGGCCGCACCCCTGATTGGAGTAGGGGGGACCGATTGGGGGCAGTGCTGGCTGTGGGCAGGGGCTGTGGGTGGTTGGCTGGCCGGCCCCGCCCCCTGGTCAAACTCCAGGTAGAACTCCCAGTCGAGGGGACAATTTGCATATTAGCCTTTTATTATATAGGATAAGCAGTAAAAGAGAAATTGAAATGATCTTTTACAATATGGAGGAGGCTTTTGTTTTTGAATGAGTCCATATATGCCTGGATGATTATTACTTACTGCTAGGATGAACTTTTTCTATTTTTCTTCATTTTAGATGTACTAGTAAATGATGAGAAAATGTGTGTGTTTAAATGAAGAGATACAAACAAAAAGAGCTTTGTAATAGCATTGTTTCTCAGTTCTTTAAATGCTTTTTAAATTATATTCCAAATAACATGGTGGTTTCAAATAAAACCTATTTTTAATGTTATATCAGCTGACAACTTGATTACTTCATCCTTCAGTTTTATTGATAGCAAGGAATTGGAAATGACCTAACTTTCAAAAAGATTTGTTACTTAGTCATGTAAATCAATCACATACTAAGTTTCTAGCAATTATACCTAAAGGGTTTACTAAGATTTTTCAAAAGACCATTACTTAGTCCTTTTAATTCATTCTCAACTTAAAGGCAGCCTGTTTAACCTGATATACTAAAATTTATTAGGATAAAATAAACTAATTAATTTCAGTGCAATATCTCTATAATAATAAAAGCCTAATATGCTAATTAGACCAGACAGCCAAACGACATTATGGACATCATTCCGGACATCCTTCCAGACAATTTTCTGGATGAAGCTGCGATGGCGGGGGCCGAGGCAGAGGTGGCTGCAGTGGTGGGTGGGGGCTGAGGCAGAGGCAGTTAGAGGCAATCAGGCATGCAGGCAGAGTGGTGAGGGGTGATCAGGCAGGCAGGCAAGCAGTTAGGGGTGATCAGGCAGGCAGAGTGGTTAGGGGCAATCAGGCAGACAGGTGAGCAGTTAGGAGCAATGAGGCAGGGAGGCAGAGGCAGTTGGGGTGATCAGGCAGGCAGGTGAGCAGTCAGGCAGGCAGGGGAGGACAGTTGGGGGCGACCAGGCCGGCATGGGAGGGCCATTGGGGACAACCAGGCCAGCAGGGGAGGGCTGTTGGGGACGACTGGACTGGCAGGGCAGGGCAGTTGGGGGCAACCGGGCCAGCAGGGGAGGTCATTTGGGGGCGATTGGGCCGTCAGGGGAACAGTTAGGCATCGATCAGGCTGGCAGGGAGCAGTTAGGGGGTGATCAGGCTGGCAGGCAGAAGCAGTTAGGGGCAATCAGGTAGGCAGGCAGGCGAGTGGTTGGGAACCAGCAGTCCTGGATTGTGAGAGGGTTGTCTGACTGCCCACAGGGATCGCACCTAAATGGGCAGTCGGACATTCCTTGAGGGGTCCCAGATTGGAGAGGGTATAGGCTGAGCTGAGGGACACCCCCCCAACCCCATTGCTCGAATTTCATGCACTGGGCCTCTAGTAATCAATAAATTTGCTTCTGCTTCCCTGAGGTTCCATCAGCCTGTGAGAAATTTTGCTTCTCTCTTTAATGTACTAACCTTGGCTTGTATTATTTATGAGGAAACTTGGAAGACATACCCACAGAAAAGTCCTAAGTTGCCTGTTACCATTCCCTTTTAATTTATGACTTCAACTTATTCACCCACTCACTCACTATGTGTGGGGGCAATAGTCATATTTTTCATTATTAGTAAAAATTTCTTCTGGGACTCTGATAATATTACCAAGTTCTTTGTTTAATCTCACAACTGCTCCAAGTCTGTGTGAATGGGGCAATTGAACAACCAGTGCTTAGGTGGCTCAGGGATCTCGCTGATTAATAATGGTAATCAGGTTTGAGCTATAAAGTCCAGGAGACAGTTTTTGTTTTTTTAAAAATGTATTTTTTATTGATTTTTACAGAGAGGAAGGGAGAGAGAGAGAGAGTTAGAAACATCGATGAGAGAGAAACATCGATCAGCTGCCTCCTGCACACCCCCTACTGGGGATGTGCCTGCAACCAAGGTACATGCTCTTGACTGGAATTGAACCTGGGACCTTTCAGTCCACAGGCCAATGCTCTATCCACTGAGCAAAATCAACTAGGGCAAAGGAGATGGGGTTTTTAAGTAGCACTTTAGTGGGAGCATACCTGCTAAATTTCCTTCTAAGTGAGCTTTTCCTTCTCTTTAGTTTTCTTTTTACTCTGTTTTTATTTATTTTTCTTTCTTACATCAATAACTCTAATGTCTAAATTATGTTATCTCAATGATCCTTTGTGGAATTCTTAGCCATTATCGGTGCACTATGCCAGGTACTGCTAAAGGTGAAAAATATGGGTCTCATATGGCCCTGCACCCCAGGAAGTTTTAGTCTGGTCTATTGTGAAATATACTTTACAAAAATGAGAATCAAAGTAAAAATCAGTGACAGAAACAAGAGGGAGAAACAGCCATGAGCAGTCAATCAGAAAGAGGTCACTTCCACATGTGATTATCAGGAGACCGGATCAGAAGATGGCTTTTCATCTTCCCCTTTCAGGATTTGGGTAGGGTGGGCAAGAAAGGGGAGGCAGTAATTTTCCCCACTTTGCCTGTTTGTTTGTTTTTTAAGTTGGCTCAGTTATGACAATTTCAAATTAGCTATGTCCTTGGGGAAGTGACTCCATAGCTTACATAAAATGCAGACATGTACTTATATAATTTGGTCACTCATGATAAGAGACCCCTCGAGTCTTGGGCTTCTTGTGGTGAATTACATGAACAAGGAAAAAGGAGTGAGATGAAATTAGTTGTGATTAGTCTTAATCAGATTGTTAGTCTAATTTATTTTACATCCCTCCTCCCTCTTTTACACACCCAATATCTACTATAGAATACTTCAAACAAAACATCATTCAGCCCTAACTGGTTTTGCTCAGCGGATAGAGCGTCGGCCTGCAGACTAAAGGGTCCCAGGTTCAATTCTGGTCAAGGGCGTGTACCTTGGTTGCAGGCACATCCCCAGTAGGGGGGTGTGCAGGAGGCAGCTGATCAATGTTTCTCTCTTATCAATGTTTCTAACTCTCTATCCCTCTCCCTTCCTCTCTGTAAAAAAATCAATAAAATATATTAAAAAAAACAACACACATCATTCAAAAACTAACATCTAAACCTGTGGGTCATGAACAATGAAAATACATCCTGCATATCAGATATTTACATTACAATTCATAACAGTAGCAAAATTACAGTTATGAAGTAGCAACGAAAATAATTTTATGGTTGGGGGTCACCAAAAGATGAAGAACTGTATTAAAGGGTCGCGCCATTAGGAAGGTTGAGAACCACTGATATTTTCATGGCTGCATAGTACTCTATGCAGTTCCCTAAAAGAATCTGAACATAACAGACTTCTTTAAAACCCATGTAATAGAAACTCTCTTCTCGGAGAAGCTCTAGCAGTATTAAGCATATTCTCCTCATAAGTTATTTTTATCAAATTTAATAGTGACTTTATTTTCCTTTGCAATGTATTGATTGTATTTTTAAAATCATCGATTTTTTTGCTCTCCTTTGGTTGACCCATAATATTTCTTCTCTTGATGTCACAGTACCTCATAACCAATTTCCTTCTCCAAAAGGAAAAACAGGGTCATTTGTCTGGCCAGCTTAGTTCTCATCTTTTTTTTTGTTAAAGGAATATCTCATATACCAATCCATTTTTTCACCAAAGAAATGCTCAAAAGAAAAATTTTTATTGGAATCTTTTACACACTTTCAATCTGTTCAAGAATTCATGTAAGAATTCATTGCTAACAAAGGAAAAACATAACTGTAAAAATCGTTCTGTAAACTCTATCACCCTTTCTTCCAAACTAAACCAAATAAGTAAACATCATTGTATTGGTCTTTTATACTTTTAAAAATCTTGTTTAAACTTTATAACACTGCAATTTAATTTCCCCTTCATCATTATGCTTTCATAAACCCAAAGCTTTATTTTTTTCCAGAAAACACTGTATTTGATAATAGAATGGTATTTTGCATTCTTTTGGTTGTTTGTTGTTGTTGTTGTTTTTGTTGTTTTTTATTTCATAGAGCAATGACATTTCTCCTTGGGGTAATATAAATTGTTTTCTTTATATTCTTGGTGTGAGGAGTGAATGGATGGGTTGGAAATGGATTATTAATAAAAAATAGAGTAAGCATGAAACATCTGTGTTTGGAAATGTATTTCTGTGGAATATGGAATGTGTGCCTTGGAACATTTAAGTTACTCATGATCTTCACCTGTTCTTCGCTTAAGGTTACATTGTTATAAAAGTGTCTGCCCTTTATTGTGGGCACATTTCTATTAAGGCATATAAGGAATAGAATTGTGAGAAATATTCACAACAAATCTACAATAAAGGTAATATTGAATAAAGTTTGTCATAGAAGCAACTTTTACAATATTTTTATCTTCTTAGATGTTTTCCCTGATATTAATATAGTTCATCAAAAGTTCACACTGCAGTGGTGATTTTTATGAAGCCACCTTTCCTAAGCCTATTTTCAAATAACCTAGATATTGTTGAAATTCATATTGCTATTGACCTGTAGAGTGTATTACTTAAGGTTACTGATCCTTTTAAAAAATATATATATATTTTATTGATTTCAGAAAGGAAGGGAGAGAGAGATAGAAACATCAATGATGAAAGAGAATCATTGATGGGTTGTCTCCTACCCAACCCCTACTGGGGAACTGATCCCTTTTTAAAAAACAAACACAAGATTAAGTTGACTTATTTACTATATCACTATAACATTTTTAAGATTCATTATATTACACTAGGGGCCCAGTGCACTAATTTGAGCACCTTGAGCTCTGGGCTGCGAGGCTGCGATAGGCACAGGGGCAGCTCTCAGCCCATCCTCCACGCCCCGGCCAGGCTCCTCCCACTGTGGCCACTGGTCCCCTGTCTGCTTGCAGCCCCACTCCCACTGCCCCCATGTGCTGACGGCACTAACCCCACTTGTACTTGCTGAAGGTGTGGAGCAATTGGGGCCAGCATCAGCAGCCAGTGTGAGTGGGGCCAGTGCCATCAGCGGGTACAAGTGGCAGCTCCAGCGCAGGCTGCAGGTGTGAGCGGGGCTGGCCCTGGCAGTGGGTGCGAGCAGGGCTGTTGCCGGCAGCAGGTGCGAGAGGCGGCTGCCAGCCCCAATCTCCCCTCAGGAGCAGAGGGAGGTAGAGAAGCCCTGAGGGGCAATTGGGGCCGTCAGCCGCCACTTGCACCTGCTGATGGTGCTGAGCGATTGTGGCCAGCACTGGACACTGGCAGGAGGTGCGAGTGGGGCCAGCGCCAGCAGCAGCTGCAAGCGCCAGGTGGGACCACGGCTTGCAGGAGCAAAGAATTTTCAGTAACCACCAGAGGCTCACCCTGATGACAGCGACCAGCACCCTGCTTTGGTCTGGTGCCCCTGCTCACCTGCTCCACCATCTTGCCACAACTGATGCCGCCATGTTCTGCACATGCCCCTGGTGGTCAGCACACATCATAGTGACTGGTTGTTCGGTTGTTCCGGTTGTTCTGCCATTCGGTCTATTTGCATATTAGCCTTTTATTATATGGGATGATTCAAATTATAGATAATATCACAAAACATTAAAGAAATTTTATAGCTAAGGAAACAGAGATTTGTTGGGAGGCAGTTACTGGGTCTCTCGCATTTGTGCATATTTTATGAGAGAGGAACCAGCGTTTTCTATTCTGGTTCATTTTTTCAAGGATGTTTGTATAGCACAATCTTTGGAAGACAGAGATAGCATTTTTCTTTGGAGAAGACAGGTTTGTGTTCTCCCAGTGTAACAGAGATAGTGTCTTCTTTTAAGGTTGAAGTCGGGTAGGCTTTCTTGCAACCCATTATAAAAAATTGGAATTTCCACAACTTGTGGTTCTTCAGCTGTGATAAAAATCCATTACAAATGCAGCATCCACCTGGATTGCTGTGCATCACAGGGGAAACAATGCAAATGCAGGAAATCAAGTTCTTTGTCTCTGACCCAGGGGTATCATGCCGTTTGCTAGCATCTATGAAGCCACTGAGGGCTTAATTTTTAACTTGCCTCTCAGGGAAAATCTCAAGTCCATTACAGTTAATAGAGATAGTATTCTACTTATACCTATTTTGTGAAAAATAAAAATAGGTGAAAGTAGAAATACAAGAAATGAATAATAATTAATTCTATTATTCTTACCATTTCACTATAGTTAATTATTATTTACTTTCATAGAACTATTTTATCTTAAATATTATATATCCTGATATAATTAGTTTTGGCACTAAAAATACTGAATAGTACAAAAAGTCCTTATTTATTGACTTTAAAATATGGTGTTATCTTTAAATACTAAGTTGCTTATAGTTTTAAGGTTAAAGGAAATATTATAATTCACTTATAATATTTGCTGATTAACTTTTTAGAAAAAAACTAAAATAGAAATAAACCTGATAACCTCTAGTAGAGGTTTCCATATATGTTCATATAGTTTTTATTTTTTCATCTACTTTAGCTTATGCTTCAAATTTTATCAAAATTCATTTATGACAAAACTTGTTTCAGAAAATTTATAGAGTTTAATAAGAACTCAGTGTTAATTTTATGCTTTGCCCATTTAATTGCCATACAATAAACATTTTAGTATGCTGTTAAAGTGGTTATTAAAAACTATTTAACTGGTGTGCATTCTATCAATTAGATACACAGTCATTTATTTAGCGCTTCCTTTTTATTTGAAATTTATCTGTTCTATTTCCCACTATAAAAATAATGTGGTTAGAATCACTTTTGTGCATAAATCTTTATTCACAAATACAGAAAAATGACAAATTTCCCAGAAGTAAAAATTGCTCGCTTAAAATTTGAATATAGTTAAGAACTCTGATTTTTATTATTTAATATTTATTAAGAAATCATGTGTCAATTGACTTTTAGTGTTAAAAGGATCTCAATAATATGGCAAATGAAAGGTAAAGGTTATAGTTGGTTTTATTTGGGTTTTTAGTTTGAGGTTAAATATGAATAGTATGTTAGTCATTGTTTATGTGTCCACTTTTTCAAATTGTCTATTTTTTCAGCTGTAATGCTATCCTTGCTGTCTTCACCATGATCACTTTCTCTCTCATCTGACTCCATAAATTATTAAAGAGGAAAGGGAATTGCATATTGAAGTAAAACCCATTTATTCATCCTTGTAACCATATGTCCCTGAATATTATGTATATTTTGTGTTCAGATGCTTTTACCCAGCATGTCTATGAGAAACATTCACGCTATTGCACAGGCCAGTATTTTGATACTATCGATGGTTGATTAGTCTACTGTATGTATATAGCACTATTTTTTCAGTATTAATGACCATAATAACATTAACATTATAATACTAACTAGCAATAATGAATACTTTGAAGTTCATTGTGACAATTGTGTGGTTCCCCCAAAGGTAATTGTTGTTAGTTTTATAATTCTTCAATTCTGAAACTTGGTTTTACTCTTGAGGTTACATTTGTCACTGAGCAAAAATTTTCCTAACTCATGGTACACAGAATTTCTACTTTTAAATTTCCTTTTCTGGAAATTGTCAATTCAGAATTCTTGGTGAATGTCTCTTCCCAAAGCTGAGGTTGAGCAGGTTCTCATCCAGCCCATTATAAAACATAGGAGTGTCCTAGGCTGGAGACTTCTCAACTAAGGGGAAACCCCACTGTCCCTGCAGCCTCCCCCTGGGTGTCCTCGTCACCAGGGGAAAATGGCACACATGTGAGTAATAAGGCCCATGGGTATCATTTGGTAGCATCTATGAGACTATTGAGGGCTTCCATGGAATTCTACACTGCTTGTTATAGACTAAATGTTTGTGCCCCTCTCCCTAAATTCACAGGTTGAAACCTAATCAATATGAGGTATTTAGAGGCGGAGCCTTTGGGAGGTGATTAGGAATGAGATTAGTGTCATTGTCTCCTCTGCTATATGAGGTTCCTGGGGGGAGGAGGGGGAGAAGCTCTCTATGGAAGTGGGCTCTGGCCACACAGTGAACCTGCCAGTACCATGATCTTGAACTTCCCAGTCTCCGAAACTGTGAGCAACCAATTGTTGTTGTTTATTAGCCACCCAGTCTATGGTACTCTGTTCCAGCAGCCCAAGTGGACGAAGACACTGCTTCATCTTTACTGGCAATGAGGACTCGTGCAATTGAGTTTCCAATCAGCGTAGCCACTTAAAACTGGCAAAGGGCAGGCTTGGCAGATAACCCCTGTAAAGGACAAGCACAGTATGATGCTTTCACACATAGTAGCCATGCCAAATATACATTCAGGTAAAGGCTACTGAATCCTTGAACGGTCTCTCCAGTCACACTCTGCATTTTCTAACTTGACAATTATTCTCTCCAGTATGGCATCTCTGAGCACATGTAGTTTCGAATTAGAACCTTTTAGGGTTGTTGCTATCTTGCATAATATTAACTTTCCATTGAACACCAGAATCTTAAAAATGTTAGTTGTGCAGAGCACTTCACCCAAATCACTGCACATTTCCCAAGGGCCCCTGAGAGTGGCACTCATTTCTGCAATTCTGCAAGGATGAGATGTGCTTCTGGTTTCTTATATTAGAGTGAGGACATTCCCAAAGCTTCCACCTACGTATTCCTATTATATTGGTCATTTCTCCATGGGTCAGAGAGCCAATATGGAAATTCTGAAAATTATGAAATACATCTATCTCAACTATACATTCAGAAAATAACCACAGGATGGGTCATTACCCACCCCTACTGCAGGTTGAACTTGGACTGACTATATCTGTCACGAGCCACCAAATGTACACACTTTGCTCCAGGCTGCGGTAGCATTTTTGGTGTTCTGGAATTAGTGTAATTTCAGAGCTAATGCCTACTAATCTTTGAAAAGTCTCAGTATTCCTTTCTCCCCAGTGTACCATCATTGTAATAAATTATCTTAAGTCCCTTAAAAGGAAAACTTAGAGGAAAATTTATGTTCTATATACTGTGACAAAGTTGCAAGCTCTTTCCCCAAATGGGCCGAGCTTCATTTTTATTTTTTAAGACTATTTTTGAACAGTTTTTTATTTACAGAAAATTATAGACATATCCTATAGACAAGAACCTATAGCTTTCCCCACCGCCATTCTTGTTAACATATTGACTAGTGTGGTTCCTTTATTACAATTAATGAACCAGTATTGGTACATTATTATTAATTAAAGTTTAAAAATACTTTATTTATATTTCCTTAGTTTTTATTGATGCCCCTTTCTGTTCCATGATCTCATCCAAGATAACACATTACATTTAGTTGTACATATTTCTAAGTTCTTCTTGGCTATGGTAGTTTCTCAGAATTTCCTTGTATTTGATGACCTTCATAGTTTCTGGGAGCAGACATTGTCTATATTATAAGACACCCCTCTATTGGAATTGTCTGATGTTTTCCATTGATTAGATTGGGGATATAGATTTGGGAGAAAGATCACAGGAAGAGCTCTGCTTCATCATTCATGAAAAAGTTTCATACTTCAACATGATTTATTCATGCTGGTAATGACTTTGATTACCTGATTGAGGTCGTGTTTGTTGGGTTTCTTTACTGCAAAGCCCCAAATCCCTGTTTTATACTCTACTCATTGGAAGGAAGTACCTACGTATAGTCCACACTTAAAGAATGGGGAGTTATGCTATACCTTCAGCATGAGATGAAGTGTATATAGCGATTTGGGGAGATTTCTCCTCCAACTTACCCAAATATTTTCTTAATATAAACTCATACATATTTGTTTTATACTTTGAATTAGAATTCAGTGGGGCTTTATTGATTGTTGCTCAAGTTATTTCAGCTTTAGTCACTGTAAATTGTCAGTTGGCTCCTGTGTGCCTTTGCAATACTCCCATCATTGAAAATATTGGGACAGTTTCTTACCTGATGGCACTACAAGATGCTCCAGACTCATCTTATCAGTTTCCTACACTATTGTTATAGTCAGCCACTTCTCAAAGGAACCATAGGTGTGTGGATGGCTCCAGAAGTGCCTTGCTTCCTGGCCCTCTCAGCACACAGAGCAAAGAAATATATGTGTGTATACTAACTTGTGTATGCACACATATTTATAAATATTTCTGTATGAACCACATGTATCTTTATTAAGTTAAACATGAATTCTTACTATCTGCAGTTATAATCCATTACCACATGGATCATTCTAACACCTTCACTAGCTTATGGATAAATTCCCACTCCAACAGTGAGAAACATGGCTCTCACAGTCTCCCATCCAGTTATTTCATGGTCAATTCCAACATATCCATTGGTCAATGTACAGCAGTATCAGAATTATTAACCTGTATCTCAATGGAAAACAATTTTATCAAGCAGAGGGCAGATAGTATGTTTAGTATTACATAATACAGTCATTTCCAAAGTGTCTTCGGTCAGCACTTTTCCCTAATGACCTTGTTTACATTCATTTGTGATACAGTTAGATTCTCTTGTAACACTTGGCATTCTTTCTGGGGATCCTACAATATTCTAAATGACATATGTTTTTAAAATTTCATACCCAAAGGTTCTCTTTGCTTTTAAGTTTTAAAGGTTTTTATAAATGTACTAGAGGCCTGGTGCATGAAATTTGTGCATGAGTAGGTTCCCTAGGTCTGGCTGGTGATCAGGGCTGATCGGGGCCTTCCAGCTGCCAGCTGGGGCCTTCCTTCATTCAGTGCTGCCCCCTAGTGGTCAGTGCACATCATAGCAAACAAACTCCTGATCTCCCAGTCAAACTCCCAAGGGGGCAATTTGCATATTAGGCTTTTATATATAGACAAGAGGCCCGGTGCACAAAAATATGTGCACTCGGGGCGTAGGGGGGGTTCCTCAGCCCAGCCTGTGCCCTCTCGCAGTCTGGGACCCCTCAGGGGATGACTACCTGCTGGCTTAGGCCCGCTCCCCGGGGAATTGGGCCTAAGATGGCAATCAGACATCCCTCTGGCAGCCCAGCAGCCCTCGGGGGATGTCCACTTGCCAGCGGGGAGCAGGCCTAAACTGCAGTCAGACATTCTTAGCGCTGCTGAGGAGAAGGGAGAGGCTCCCACCACCACCGCTGTACTGGCAGCCATCATCCTGGCTTGTGGGTGAGCAGAGCTCCTCCCATGTAAGAGCGCCCTGACCACCAGAGGGCAGCTTCTGCATTGAGATTCTGCCCCCGGGCGGTCAGTGTGTGTCATAGTGACCAGTCATTCCCAGTCCGTCTGCTGTTAGGGTCAGTTTGCATATTACCTTTTTACTATATAGGATAGAGGCCTGGTGCATGGGTGGGGGCCGGCTGGTTTGCCCTGAAGGGTGTCCGGGATCAGGGTAGGGATTCCGCTTGGGGGCCTGGCCAGCCTGGATGAGGGGATGGTGGCTATTTGCAGCTGGTCACACCCCCTTCAGGGTGGGGGTCCCCACTGGGGTGCCTGGCCAGTCTGGGTTAGGGGCTGAGGGCTGTTTTCAGGCTGGTGAGTGACTGAAGCTCCCAACTGCTCCTTTTTTTCTTTTCTTTTTATCCTGGGCCAAGGCCTCTGCTGCTGAAAGCAGGTATCTGGTTTATTTCGGTTCTATAATCGAAACACTGTATCATCTCCAGCTCTGAGATCCCGGCCAGCTGAGGTTTTGTTTAGCTTCTATATTTGTTACAATGTTTCAAACTGCCAGCTCAGAGGCCGGCAAGGCAGGCGGGGAACATTGGAGTCCTCCTTCACTGAAGCAAGCAAGCCTCATGTTTGTTTCCAGCTTCCTGGCTGCCGGCCGCCATCTTGGCTGGCAGTTAATTTGCATATCACCCTGATTAGCCAATGGGAAGGGTAGCGGTCATACACTAATTACCATGTTTCTCTTTTATTAGATAGGATTTTTCTGGGTTTTTTGCCAGTCTCTATAAGCTCAGTTTCAGTTTATCAATATTGTAAAATAGGTTGCTTGGATTTAGATTGACCTGCTATGAATCTTTGAATCAAGTTTGGAAGCACTCACATTTTAATAATATTGAGTCTTCCTATCCATATATATGAAATAGTCTTCATTTTTAAGCATTTTAATGTATTTCATTAAAGTTTTATATTTTTCCACATATAGATTCTGTACATATTTTGTTAAATTTGTAACTACGGTGTTGTGGGGTTTTTTTTGATATTGAGTGGATGAAACCACTGAATAGATCAAACTGATTGATTGATAGTGTTCACCAAAAGGATATAGCTGTTTACTGTAATTATGTCCTTTTAATTGAGTTTCTTATAGAAACATAGAGTTGAATGTTGCTTTAATACACTCTGATAATCCCTTTTTAAAATCCATACCTTTAGAGCGTTCACATTTAAAATGGTTATTGATATATTTAGAATAATGTCTACCATGTTTGACACTCTTAAATTCATTTCACTTGTTATTTATTTTTTTATTTCTCTCCAATTTCAATGGTACCCCACCAGATGCCTTCTTCCCAGGTGTCAAGGTCCCTGCATTTCTCAATCAAGCCCTAACTTTCATATGAGAATCTGAGCAAGATTATTTCAATCAGCATTCTAATTATATAAACAGCACACTTAAATTTTATGTTTAATAGTCAAGAAGTTTCACACTGAGATAGCAAGAAATAAGAGATTATTCTAGTCTTGTCATGGAAGTCATCTGGTTCTGGGCTCAGGACCTGAGCTAATAATTTAACAATGTAAGTTCCCAGGAATTGTCTTCAGTTGTCACATCTCACAACCACAGATGGTAACTAGATTCCCTGTGATGTCAGTGTAAAACATAGATTATTATTATTTCATTTTCCATAACAAGATGTTCAGCAAGACCATGACTAAATCAACCACAAAACTCTGTAATGGAGGGACAGTATCCTAGGACCACTGTTGGCACAGAATCTGTATCAGTCATGGTCCTGTCACAGGCAGAAACCACACTAATAATTTGAACGGGCAGAGATTTACTAAAATATTACTTCTCAGTCAAGCATTCTTTTAATACCCGATTTAAAATTGCAACCTCACGCACTGCCTAAATGTCAGGATTTATTTCCCTCCAAAATTCTCACTGCCATTTATAAAATATATTTTATTTTTGTGTTGTATGTGCTTTATTACACTAAGCTGTAAACTCAAATGTTAGAGATGTTTGTCTGTTTGGTCCGTTGCATTATTTCCATCACCCTGAATGGTGCCTGGGATATGGTAGTTCTCAGTAAAACCTCGTCAAATAAATGAAGCCCCTTTCCAAATGAAGAAGGAATTCCTCCCATGGAAGGATGGGTTTTGATTTCCTCCTCAGAATTAGGGCACAATATAATCCAAATATTTTAAAATCCAAGGAAGAACCTATGTGTGTGTGTGTGTGTATGTGCATGCATGTGTCTATCTATGTATATATATGTATGATGATATTTTTCATGATAGGTTATTCTAGGAAAATATGTTGTCTTTACCAATGGTTTTCAGCTTTAAACATAAGTATCTTGTGGGGATGAAAAAGGTAAAGAGGCTTAAAAAACACACATTTTCAATAGGGTAGTAAAGCCCTGGGAGGGTGAGTAGGGGCTGGGAGGAGGGGAGTAAAGGGGGCGAAATGGGAGAAATCTGTAATACTATCAACAATAACAAATATATTTTAAAAAATAAAATAAAGCATTTAAAAATTATTTATATTAATGATACAAATGAAATGTGGTGGTAAAGATCTGATGATACTGCAATGAAGTCGTACATTTAGTGCATGTTTATATGCTTTTAGCTTCACTAAACCAAATTAATATTTTTGACACTGAAAATTAATATGTCCTAACATCCTACTTTAGAAAAAGTATTTTATTTGAACATTGGTTATATTTGTCTTTTCCATTTATGTCCTGGCCTTCTTGCCCAGGGCAGAAGGAGTGAAAAAGAGCTAGTAACGGTATTTATTACAAAAAGCAATCAACCATAAAGACTGTAATTGAACACACAAGTTTAGTCATTACATGATTAATTACTTTGGTAAATCAAGCTCCTACATATATCATAAAAAACATTCAAAGAAGCTAGAACAAAGTGTTCAAAACCAGACTGTCTTCTGCATGATCACTGCCATTCATGGCTCCTTTTCAGTATATATCAGTTTTCATTATTTTCCTCCCTGCTAATCCTCTACCTTAACTACATTTTAAGATAAATGTTTTCATGATTAAGTGATAGCAGTGCAGGCATTGGCTGAGGCAAATGTTTTCCTCAAGTTTTTGTCACACACACAAAATATTAAACTCAACGATTCATTTGTCATCTTATGCATCTATCGGTGATTGATATATTACTGCACTCATTTCTAATATTCCTATAATGCTTCAGTTTAGTAGGCTATATATCAATACCATTTTTTTCTCAAGCAATGGCATATAGAAGGCTCTGAAAAAAATAGTGCAGAGAATAAAATCAGATGTGAGGCAAACTGATGAATAAAAGGTGTTTTCTTTTGCTCTGAATGTTCTTATATCTGGATATAAAACCCAGAATTTGTGCAGTCATCCTGTGACCTTGAGGGGAATCAGCCTAAGGACAAACTGCCATACTTCAGTTGCCAAATTAGAGATGTAGGAAGGACCCAGGTCATGGATAACATCATTAAATTATTGAGGCAGATAAAGTTAAAATGTGCTTTGAATCTGGACTTTGACTCTCTTCAGGCTGCTTCTCTTGCTCAAAAAACTATAATGTCCCTCAATTAAACCTATACGACTAAAATAATTTTGTTTTACAATTAAAAAAAAATAGGGAAGTACCTTGGACTTATTTCTCACAATCTAACACAGAATAATTTATAACAATAAAAGCATAATATGCTAATGAGACCGGATGTCCTTCCGGACAACCTTCAGGACAAAACGGGGGCTGCAAGGGAAGCCCAGGTCTTGGGTACCTACGGGTGGCCAGAGGGAAGCCTGGGCCCCAGGTGCCAGAGGGAAGCTGGTGCTGGCTACTCCTGCACGAATTTCATGTATTGGGCCTCTAGCCTTTATATAATCTCATCCTTCACAACTACTTATTTTCATCTAAAATTACATTGAAATTTCTAACATAGGTGCTTTGATCGAGACACCTGTTGGGTGGTATAACGTTCTCTTACCTATTTGATAAGAATGTGAGTAGCCACCTCTAGAACACTTGCTTGTCCCAGAACTGGGCATCTCCTACAATTTGGGCTAGGTAAGTTCTTCCTTGGATTTTAAAAATGACTCTAAAAGATTGCATTCAGGGTATTGCTCCAATAAATCACAAAGATAGAACTCTGGAATGTTGGTACTCATAGTTTCTGTCAAAAATATTTAAGAAACTGTGGAGACTCATATTAGTTAGAAGAAAGATAAAAGTAGCAGAATTAGCCATATAATAGGGAAATAATAGAACAGTTTGAAAGAGAATGTTTATACATTACACATTGTGAAATGCTAAAATCATGTTGCATATGGAAAAAAAAGAGAAAACATAGGGCCCTATGGTTGAATATGAAACTGTTTTATTTTGTTTTTTAAACTTTATTGAATAATTGATAATATAATTGCATATATTTAAAGTGCTTTGATAAGGTATATTACTTTGTAGAATGATTACCAAGATCAAGATAATTAACACACCCTTCACCTCACTTACTTACATAGATAATTCTTTGTGTGTATATGATGAGAAAGCTTAAGATCTGCTTGCAACAACTTTCAAAAATACAATACTGTGTCGTTAACTATAGTCACCATACTATACATTAGATCCTCTGAACTTCTTACAACTGAAAACTTGTGTCCTTTGACCTACAAAACCCTCTTTCCATCCCACCCCAAGCATCTGGTAACCACTATTATATTCTCTGTTTCTATGTAATGAGCTTTTAATCTTTTTTAAAGATTTCACATAGAAGTGATACTATGCAGTATTTGCTATTCTCTTTCCATCTTGTGAATCTGTTTGGCATAGTGCCCTACAGACTCATCCATTTCTTGCAAATGGCAGGATTTTCTTCTTTTTTGTGGCTGGTAAATTTAGTTAAATCACATACAGGTATTTAAATAAGTGTCTGTCCATGATTTTTTTTTTCCATTTTAGAATAAGCTTATATTGGGATTCTGATTATTTTCAGCAAGTAATCTTAAAGAAACAAGTGAAAATATATCCAGTCATACTGTTATAATTTCCATTAAATTCTCATGTTTTCTTACAGTCATTTTTCATCTTGAAGATTTCCCTGTGATTACACTTGGGAGGAATGCACACTGAGCAATGATTAGTATTATAGTGCACATTTTGAATGATAAAAAATAGTGTGCATGTTACAATTTATTAATTAAAAATAAAAATGGTCCTTTTCCAAGTATTTATGATCTGGAATTTGCCCCAGAAATTAATTAAATCCCTTTTTAGCATAACTAACAACATGATTCATGAATGCTTGTGAAGATTATTTCTAAATTGCGGTATTGTCAATGAGAAGACTATATGATGAAGTTAAAATGTAAATGACAAAAGAAGAATATCTAATTATTCTGAAAAAATTATTTAGGTGTCACCATATTTGCTTTATGGTGCCTATAAATTATTTAATTCAGAAATTGAACACAGATGTTTTCATCAGAAACTGCTAACTATAACCTATTCAAAGATGAGAATGTTTCATTTATCCATAAGTTATTCATGCAACAAACTAACCTGCCTAAAAAGATAGCCAATAAAATTGAAATAAGCACACTGTTTCTGAGCAACCACAGCAGATACAAATCAGCATATAAAATTGATACACACTTATTGAAAATGTGAACATATTTAAGATTCTATAATAATAGGTTTAACTGCAGTATTATAGTTTAAAATGTTATATAAGACGATATTTAATTATTTTTTTCATGGACATTTCCTTTAGCAATATGTATCAGTTGTTTAGGATTAATTCAAAAGAAATTCTGATAAAAATGGACTTGTAGATAACACTCAGCAAATGTGTTTGCATGGGATGTTTCAACATGCAAGACTTTTGGCAACAGTAGAATTAGGTGTACATACATGTGTTAATAGTCTAAGAATGCAAGTTTGTATAGTATTTGGAGCAAAGATGAATAATTTTTTATTATGTATTTGTTTTTCTTTCAGTCTGTGACTTTTTTCATTTACTTAAATACATGTTCTTTTCTAGAAAAGAAGAGATTTAAAATTTTTTATAAGGTCTAACCTATTCAAGTTTTCAAAGAAATCATGATTTTTTTTGGTCATAGCTAACACATCTTTACCTAAACCAAATACTTTTTCTATATGTTTCATCTAAAAATTGAAAGACTTTTAGTAGTATATTTAGGTCTGTGATCCATTTTGAGTTAATTTGACTCTCCTTTCTCTATTAAATTATTTTTGAACTTTGTAGAAAAATCAATTTACATATATATATATGACTTTCTATTCTATTTTATTGATCTATGTGTCTGTACTTTCATAAATACCACATAATTCTGATTACTTTAACTTAAAGTAAATGGTTAAATTATTTAACTATGAATTTTCTAACTTTGTACTTTTTGTATAAAGTTGTTTCTTGCTATTTTAGTTCCCATATTTTGCATATAAACTTTAGGGTTCATTCATTGATACCTACTAAACCCACACACAGACTTTACCAAATACTTCTTGGATTTTTTATTGGGTCTTTGTTGATTCTACAGATTAGAGGAAACTTGACATTCTACAAATATTGATTCTACAAACTTATGATGCTAGAATATATTTTCAATTTTTTAGGTTTACTTTGACTTCTGTTATTATTGTTTGTGTGTGTTTTTTGTTTTGTTTGCAAATAGGTTTCGTGAAGCAAACATTTTTGTTCAATTTATTTGAAAGGTGTGTTTTTTTCTGATATTTTTATTAAGATATTGACAAATAGCTTGTGAGTTTCAGGTATACAAAAGCAATGACTCGATATTTTTATATATTGTGAAGTGATCACAACTAAGTTTAGTTAACCATCTCCTTACATAGTTACAACATTTTTTTCTATCATGAGGACTTTTATGATAGATCTACTCTCTTAGCAACTTTAAGAAAAACAACATAGTAACACAGTATTATTAGCTACAGTCTCTGTTGTGTACATTGCATCCCATGACTTATTTATTTTATAACTGGAAATTTGTATCTTTGACCACCTTCACCTGTTTGCCCACTCTCCATCCCCCCATCTCTGGCAGCAATCAATTATACTCTATCTAGGAATTCATGTTTTGTTTGTTTGTTTGTTTTCTAGATACCACATATAAATGAAATCATATGATATTTGTCTTTCTGTCTGACTTATTTCACTTAGCATAATTCTCTCCAGGTCCATCCATGTTGTCTCCAATGTCAGGATTCCCTTTCTTGTGTTTGAATAATATTCCATCTGTTATAATAAAAGCCTAATATGCTAAGTGTCCAGACGTCCAGTGGGCTGTTCAACCAATCAAAGCATAATATGCTAATGATATGCTAAGGCTGATCAACCACTCGCTATGACGTGCACTGACCACCAGGGGGCAGACAGTTGACTAGTCGACCAGTCGCTATGACATACACTGACCATCGGGGGACAGATGCTCCAACCAGTAGGTTAGCTTGCTGCTGGGTTCCGGATGATCGGGACTGAGATGGGCCAGACATGACCTGGAGCCCTCCCGCGGTCCCTCTACGGCTGGCCAACCTCCTGTGTCCCTCCTGGGCCCTGATCATGCACCAGTGGGGTCTCCCAGTCTGGCTGTACCCTCTCACAATCTGGGACCCCTCGGGGGATGTTAGAAGCCAGTTTCGGCCCGATCCCGCAGGCCAAGCTGAGGGACCCCACTGGTGGATGAATTCGTGCACTGGGCCTTTAGTCCTATCTAATAAAGAGGGAATATGCAAATTGGCCATCACTCTGTCACAAAGATGGTGGCACCCACAGCAGAGGCGGGATTTCTGTAACACAAGATGGCTGCACCCACAGTGGAGGCCGAGTTCCCTTAATGAGCCCTAAAGTGCAATCAGCAGGGACCTCAGGCTGTGCCCCTCCCACACAGCAGGGCTTGATGGGGACCTCAGCCCATGCTCCCCCGCCCCGGCGCCGGGCCAAGGGACCTCAGGCCACGCCCACCACCTGGCGGGGCTTGATGGGGGACCTCAAGGTATTCCCCCCATCCCGATGCTGAGCCAGGGGACCTCAGACTGCTCCCCCCCGCCCCAGGCCAGGGGACCTGAGGCCATGCCCCCTACCCTGCGGGGCTTGACTGGAGCCCTGAGGCTTGCCCTCCACCTAGCAGGGCTTGATGGGGGACCTGAGGCTGCACCCCCTGCCCGGCACCAGGCCAGGGGACCTGAGGCTGCACCCCCCGCCTGGTGGGGCTTGACCATGGTGGGGCTGGCCAGGTCTGGATCTTGTGTGATTTTGAGGCATTGCAGGTGGGCGGGGACTTGACTCTGGGTCCCGCAGCGCGCTCCAGACTCTGACAGGAGAAAGATTTTCATATACATTTTACTAATTTTCTTTCATCTCTGACACTTCAGTTATAGAGAAAGGGCAAATAGCAATATTAAAATATTTCCTCTAATTAATCCCCTTTTAATGTGCATGAATTTCGTGCACTGGGCCACTAGTTAAATACAAAATCCTCTCTTCTCCTTCATTAATTGATGCACACTTAATTTGTTTTCATTACTTGGCTATTGTGAATATTGCTGTAATTAAAAAGGGAGTTCATATATCCTTTTGAGTTAGCAGTTTTGTGTCCTTTGAATAAATACCTCAAAGTAGAAATGCTGGATCATATGGTAGTTCTATCTTTAATTTTTTTTGTGGCAACTTCATGCTATTTTCCTTAGAGATTATACTAATTTAGATTCCTACAGACAGTGCAAAAGAATTCTCTGTTCTCCATTTCCTGCCAATTCATGTTATTTTTTGTCTTTTTGATAATAGCCATTCTAAAAGGTGTGAGGTGATATGTCATTGTGGTTTTAATTTGCATTTCCCTGATGATTAGTAATGCTGAACATCTATTCATTTACTTATTTGCCATCTTTATGTCTTTTCTGCCCATTTTAAATCAGATGTTTGTGTGTGTTTTTTACTATTGAGTTTTATTAGTTTTTATATATTTTTGATATTAGCCCCTTATAAATTATATGGTTTGCAAATATTTTCTCATTTGGCAGATTGCCTTTTCATTTTGTTGATGGTTTCTTTCCTATGGAGAAACTTTAGATTTTAAAGTAATCCAACTGGTTATTTTTTCTTGTGTTGCCTTTGGTTTTGGTGTAGAATACAAAAAATCATCACCAAGATCCATGCCAAGGAAAGTGTTGCCTATGTTTCCTTCAAGAAGTTTTATGGTTTCTGATATTATGCTCAAGTTTTTAATCCATTTTGAGTTAATTTTTAGGTGCCATGTGTCAGATAATGAATGATTCTAACATTATCTGAAATAAATGGCTCTTTGTTCTACTTTTCTAAAGAAGAAAATCACCTTCCTCCCATAAATTCACACTCAGATTAGAAATAGGAGGTGCTCTGTATGGAGTATTGAAGTCAACCTTTCTGAACTTTGTAAGCTTATGATTACTCTTTTATTTGTTGTATGTTTATCTCTTTAAGACTTCAGCTAAATTAATTTGTGAAGAATACTGTTTTACTTCAGATAACAAAATATTGACTTTGAGTCAAAATATTTTTATTGAGTTTTCTAGGATTTCTTCATTCAAATATTGTCAAATTACTGAACCATCTAACTGATCTTTCTTCTCATTTTGTAATTTGATAAAAGTTGTAAGCTCTAATAAATTTTCTAGCCTCATTGTACTTTTCAATTTTAATGTTTCATTATCTATGATTTGGCACCTTGAATAGTCTGTTTCTAGAAGTTTATTTCTCTTTAAAAATGTACTTCATTTTTATACAATAAAAATGAAAAAAACACACAAACCTGATGCAGACTCACTCATGTATGGCAAACTTATCTTAATTATGTAGCTTCCACAAGTGAGGACACTGAATTAATTCTTGTCTGTCTTAACTCCTTATATAAATAAGAGCTAGATTACCTTATAGAGATAGACATGCATGGTAACCCTTCTTTAGTGCTTAATTACCTCTCAGATGTTATCTTCCTCAATGGTAATGTATGAAATCACTTCTGCAATGTCTTCTGATAGCACACGTAGCTGTTAGTTTAACATCATAAAGATTGTCACTTATTTGGCCTAGGACATTTATCTAATTTAAAACAGTTAGATGATTCTCCCCCTATGTTCTCATCTATCAGGACCCATAATTTCATTTTTACCATGTTATTTATGCCCATCAGAGTCTACGAAGGCAACACAGAGTAGTTTTTTGTACTGCGAGCTTTTTACTAAATCTTTTTTGTTATTGTTATAGAATTTGTTTTCATTCTTATTGTATTTCTTGCTAGGCATATGATGTAAGAAAATATTTATTTTGTTATATTCTATCTTTTCTATTATAAGTTGCTTATCAGAGCTTTCCTTAGTCATTGAATATGTCATATTTCATTTTCTTAGAGGATTGTTCACAATCACATGATCAGAAATATAACTTTTAGAATCCCTCAGACTTTACAAACTTTATAATTTAATACAACTTATAGACATGAACATGTTTTTGAAACTCTAATCTTTATTAAAATTGGGGTTAAGTGTCTGCCTATGAAATATGTGATCTCATTCTGAGGTTTCTGAATATATGATTTCTTTAGTTAGACATTAGCTTATTAAACTGGGGGAATATGATGGGCACTTTAATAAACTGTGGTGATAGCTGGGTAGCTATTTGCAGAAACATACACTTGAAGTCATACCTCACACTGTAAGTCAAGATAAGTTCCAAACATATATACCTAACACACTAGCAGAAAACAAATTCTTTCAGAACTCTAACGCAGAAATACCTTCTTAGCTGCAACTTAAAAAACCAGTCATTTTAAAACTCATTAATTCAACTGCAAAGAACATAAACAGAGTAAAAATGATAAGCATGAAAAAATATTTGTATGAGTCAAAAAACAAGTTGCAGATTAATGAAATATTGGTAAATATATATTGATATTCAAATTTATATTCAAATTCATATACATATTTAGAAAGAAACATTCCTGAAGGATAAGCCAGTAACTAATGAAACTATAATCTATAGGTTGGGGAGAGGGGGAGAAGCAGATATAACATGGATGGTTGCATTACATCTCAACACATAATTTTCATACTTTTAATTTTGAAATTGGTGCTTTATATATTCAATAAAATAACATTAAATAAAAAGCATAAACAAATGAAACTGAAAGACATGGAAACAAATAAACTTAAGGTACATCTTTAGTGGGATATATTCCACTGACAAAAGGTGCTGCAAATAAACCTTAAATTGCATGAGTTATTGCAAGTTGTATAATTTATATTCATATATTTAAATTATATTAACAAATTGTGATAATGTTAGAAACATTTATTTTTTAGTCCATGAAAGTTCTAAAATAACAGAACAACAAGGACGTAGGGAACACTATTAGCACTCTTGAAAGTTATTTCTAAGTATCTTTTCCCACTAAAAGCAATAATGGGTCTTAGAATAGCATCTGTGTGTGTTGTGTGTGTGTAAATGTGTATCTGTAGCTGTATATGTATATAAAAATATATGTACATAAAAAACAGAATATATATACATTATATTAATTATTTTAAATGTCATTAAAACATATCTTTGGGGCAACTTTGAATATGAAGCTTTGGATGTTAGATGAATTTGAGATATTAGGATTAATTTTTAGTTGTTAAAATGACATTGGTTCAGGAGGTAAGAAAGACCTTCCCTCTAGTTGTCTGGTTCAAGAGCAACCTGAGATGAGGGGCTGCCCACTTCTTTCAGGATGTATGTATTGATAAATCAACAATTACAATGGAATATTTTACAATTTCACACTCAGTTATCCTTATCTGTGTTATGTTCTATAAAGTCACAGTGAGCACTGGATTGGTGAATACTGAAACACTGTTCCTTGGGGTAATGCAGAGTTAGGTTCCTGGGAGCCCCTGGATTGGTTTCATCAACCAATCAATTTCTAACCTTGATTATGTGAATTTCTGTATAACAGCACATTATGTAGTATATAGTTGACTCATTAACATGGAACTCATGGCCAGCCACTCTACAGCTTATGCCTGAAGGAAGCTTTGTGTAACACATACATGTTTTCCATAACTACATCATGGGCTTCTCACATTCACCGACAATAGATGGCACTACACTTAAGGGCCATTTTAAGCAGCAGAATCAACAAAAAGTACAAAAATGAGAAAAATATGGCACTAAATAGACAAAAAAAGGATACTTGTTGACATCATGAGAGCTGAAAAAAGAGAGCATTGCCTTGTTGAGGCAAATTGAAACAAAATCCACAAATAATGAAAATCGATTATATATTATTTTTATATTCCTATGAACACCAGCATTGTCTATTCAACATTAATAAAAGTGATGTTAACAGTTTTGTTAATTTTATATTAATATAATTTTTCCATAAACGCAAATGATGGAAATATTGTGAAAAATTAATGGGTGTAATAGGTCAAATTGCTCCCCCTGTACAGAGCAATTTAAATATACATATGTACATTTCAAAAATTATTCACTTTCTGAAACAAAGAAATTTCGATGAATTAGTACTGCACATTAGCCTTAGTCTCTAAATATAGGTCAATTAATTTAAAAATCAGTATTTAACAGGTAACATTGAAAAAATCCAAATGATTAGATATTTAAAAATCCATTGTGGGTTCTGGATTCAAATTAGTATGTAGAAAAGTGGGAACAGCATCACTTCCACTGTAACGACAAAAAAATCAGAAAATCCACAAATTCATAGCTGATCTAATCAGAGAGCTGTGGCTGCAGATAGTCACCCAGCCTGAAATCTAAGGGAAGATGGACACTTCCAAGTAGAGATGAGGTCTGAGCACTGCTTTGCTTGTGGCTGAGCACATACAGAAAGGTAATTTTAAAAATTATTATAAATAATTGAATTGATAAAGAGCAAAGACACAACAAATTTAACATAGTAAGCCCGCCCGAGACTGCTATCCTTAGAAGGCATGCTTATAAGACTGGCTTTGGCTGTCTTAATTGGTATCCCCCAATTCTGTCATAAGAATGGCTTTCTGTGTCGACCTTGTGGATCAGTATGGTTTGTGTGGAACAAGTGCTTTTCTCCTGGGAGCCTGGACTTAGTTAAATGCTGGGCAGAGGAGGCCTCTGTAACCATCCCCAATAAAAACATTGGGCTGTGAATCTCTAATTCGTTTCCCTGGTAAATAACATTTCATATGAGTTGCTATTTCTTGTTGTTGGAGGGATTAAGTATATTTTAAAAATATACATCTCTCTGGGAAGGACTTTCTAAGCAAATGTAAAAATGCGTTAATAAAAAGAAAACACTTGATATGTTAGATGACATCAAAATTAAGAACTTTTATTAATAAAAATATATTGAGTAATTAAAAGGAAAACTGTCAAGAAGGTTCATATGACACCAACATATTGCAACAAAAGAATAATAGCAGAATACATAAAATTTTCTTTAAAACACAGAAAAAAATGTTGTCCATTTTATAGTGTACAATTAGCAGAATAGGATCTTTTAAGAAATACCCACAGTTGTTATCACATAGACTCAAATTTAAAAACTAAGAGATACTGTTTTATCCCACCAAGCTGGTAAACATCTAAGGCAGTAGTTCTCAACCTTGGCTGCACATTAGAATCACCTGGGAATCTTTTTAAAATCCTGATTTCTGGGCCTCATCCTCCGGAAGTTCTGTTTCTTTGTTATGGGCTGGGGCCACAACATTAGTAACAAAGAAACAGAATTTCTGGAGGATGAGGCCCAGAAATCAGGATTTTAAAAAGATCCACAGGTGATTCTAATGTGCAGCCAAGGTTGAGAACCACTGATCTAAGGAGACCTGTGGATAATGTGGAACAACTGTGCTCTTTGAAATCTAATGACATTTTCTAGTAAGCTTAAATATACACATTTTTTCAGTGGTTTCATCTCTAGGCATCCTAAAATAACTCATGTGCATATATATGGTCCCAGATATGTGTGGTCATATTAGCTTGTAAGAGCAAGAAAGGAGATGTGATACTAATGACCATAAATAGTGGTACAGTCATACAGCGGAATATAAAGAACATGTGTTCGATTAGAATAATTTTTAAATTGCTTTTCCTGAAAAGAATTAAAGTAAATGCCTACCCATTGTAGAATTAAAGTCTGTAAGTTTTTTAAGCTTTACCTAAAATTCACCACTTAGGAATATGTACTACTATTATTTCTTCCAGTTTAATTTCTATATGTAAGGACATAGCCTACTCTGTTAGCCAACCTTAGCTCTTGCAATTACATGCCATTATATTTTGGCTGAGTTACTTAATTTCTTTAAAGCCCATTACCTAATAAATAAAAAGAATGTAATGTTGTTAATTATTTCATAGGCATTTTGGATAGTTAATGAGATAAATAGATGATGCCTCTACATTGTCTCTGTCACTACCTCTTCCTCTCTTCTCTCTATACAGGGTGTTCCAAAAAATGAATACACATGTTGATTATAAAGTCAGTGTTTATCAACATTTCATTTTCAATATTTAAAAGAATGTATAGAAATTAATACTTTTTTTCTGTCAATGCCCGTTTTCAAACTGGTGACATTCTGGTCCAAGCACTGATGATAATGCAAAGCAATAAAATCACAAATATCAAGAATAATTTTGTTCAGTATTTATATGCTTTCAATTCATCTGCTGTTGCTGGTTTTTTATCATAAACTTTATCTTTTATGTGTCCCCATAAAAAAGTCTAGTGGCACTTTAGGATAAATTTCTTTTGTTCAAAGTTTAGTCTAGCTTCACTCATTATTTCAAAGCAGTTAACCCTGAAAAGGAGTGAAAATTGAGTGAGTTGTCAGCTGTTAAAGTGTGTATGCATTTTTGGGGACACCCCATATTTATTACACACAGAGTGTGGCTTACTCTCTGCCAAGTTCTTTGTTCTCCTCCACAACCTTGTCTGACATGGGCATTGGGCGAGACCCTCTTTTAGGGGACTGCACACCTCTCCTGGGCAAGGGATTTTGGACTCTCTTTAAGGAATTTAAGGGTGATTTATTGGCTATGAAAGTGATTACAAATATTAGCAATTGTCTGGCATATTTCCCTCAGTTGGTTTTATGTATAAATATCCATAACCTAAATTCACATCCAGATATAGTTGCTAAACCTGAAGAATCTCACTTTTTACTTATTGAATTTTGCGTTCTTCACATTACCCATGCATTAAAGTAGCACTGACTATTTTGAATACACTTGAAAGAATAAGATCAGGCAGCAATGCCAGACCTCATCCTGACCTTCATCAGTGTGCTTACTATAACAAGAGAACAGTTCATCTCCTGCTATTGCTGCCCTTTAACAGGCAGAGTTGATAAATGCACCAGGCTGGAATACAGTAGAATTTATCTTTTTCATCCCAGCTTTCTTCCAAATTAATGAATTCTCAATGAAATTAGACTGTAAGCCATTATAGATGGATTCCCGAGCCTTGTATCTTTGATCTCTGCTTACTTTCCTCCTGGTTCTAATTTCAGTTTATCAACTGACATGACAAAGATTGAGCACACGCTACACTTTTACTTTTTTCTATAATAGTACAAGAGGTTGTGATATTACAACCCAGGTTGGCACGTTATCTACCTTTCAATATGCAGCAGGCAACAATTTGAACGAATATTTTGCTATCATATAACAAGAATTGTCAGCTCTCCAGCTTACACTATTGGAATGCTTAGTATTCTCCTAATGCTTACCTTCCCCATTCAGTCAGTTCCAGGGTTTTACTCTGTTAATTGCAATAGACACTTTGTTATCAAACTTTATATCATACTAGAGGCCCAGTACACAAAAATTTGTGCACTCGGGGGGGGGGGGGTCCCTCAGCCCGGCCTATGCCCTCTTGCAGTGTGGGACCCCTCAGAGGATGTCCACATGATGGTTTAGGCCCATGCCCTGGGGGATCGGGCCCAAGCTGGCAGTCAGACATCCCTCTGGCAGCCCGGCAGCCCTCAGGGGATGTCCACTTACCAGCAGGGAGCAGACCTAAGCTGCAGTCAGACATCCTTAGTGCTGCTGAGGAGGCGGGAGATGCTCCCACCACCACCGCTGTACTGGCAACCATCAGCCTGGCTTGTGACTTAGCAGAGCTCCCCCTGTGGGAGCGCACTGACCACCAGGGGACAGCTCCTGCATTGAGCATCTGCCCCCTGTGGCAGTGTGTGTCATAGTGACCAGTCATTCCCAGTCATTCTGCTGTTAGGGTCAATTTGCATATTACACTTTTATTATATAGGATAGAGGCCTGGTGCACGGTGGGGGTCAGCTGGTTTACCCTGAAGGGTGTCCTGGATCAGGGTGGGGGTCCCGCTGGGGTGCCTGGCCAGCCTGGGTGAGAGGCTGATGGCTCTTTGCAGCTGGTCACACCCCCTTCAGGGTGGAGGTCCCTATTGGGGTGCCTGACCAGCCTGGGTTAGGGGCTGAGGGCTGTTTTCAGGCTGTTCAAGCCCCCCTCAGTGGGGACCCTCACCCCATGGAGGTTTGGCCAGCCTTGGTGAGGGGCTGATGGCTGTTTTCAGGCTGGCCACACCCCCTTTAGGGTGGGGGGTCCCCACTGGGGTGCCTGGCCAGTCTGGGTGAGGGGCTGAGGGCCGCTTTCAGGCTGGCCAAGCCTCCCGGTGACAGAAGCTCCCAGCCTCTCCTTTTTTTCTTTTTTTTTTTCTGGGATTTATTTACCTTCTATAATTGAAACTTTGTAACCTTGAGTGAACCTCAGAGCCGGCCAGGGCTGGCGGGGAAGCTTGGCTTCCTCCATTATTGGGACAACCAAGCCTCCTGCTTGCTCTAGCTCCGTGGCTGCCGGCCGCCATCTTGGTTGGGTTAATTTGCATATAGTTGTAATGACTGGCTGGTGGGTGTGGCTTAAGGCATAGCAAAGGTATGGTCAATCTGCATGTTTGTCTTTTATTAGTGTAGATATTAAATTTATTTTTGTTACATAAAAAACTTATTTAATGGAAGTAGTTTATTAGTTTTTTTAATTGTTGACAGTATTTCAGATGTTCCCCTTTTCCCCGCTTTGTTCCCCTTCACCTAGTCCCCACCCCACCACAGGCCTTCCTCACACTATGGTCTGTCTCCATGGGTTATGCATATATGCTTATATGTTCTCTAGTCAATCTCTTCCTGTCCCTTCTACTCCCCTCCCTTCTGAAATCTGTCATTCTGTCCCATGCATTCATGGACCTATTCTGTTCATCAGTTTATTTTGCTCATTAGATTACACATATAAGTGAGATCATGTGATATCTGTCTTTCTCTAACTGGCTTATGTCACTTAGCATGATAATCTCCAGGTCCATCCATTGTGTATATGTACCATAGTTTTATGGTCCACTCATCTACTCATGGGCACTTGGGCTGTTTCCAGATCTTAGCTATTGTAAAGGGTGTCCCAAAATTCACGCAAGAAGTAATTTTGATAGAAAACACAGGTTTATAATTAAAAATTGTAAATTTTTTATTGATTCATAAAGTATACAGTATAAGATTATGTATGGAATAGCATATAGGGTAAAAGGCCTCCATGGCTTTGCTGGCACATACACACTCTTTTGTTGAAATTTTCCATGATCGAAATGCGGCTGCTCAGGCAATAACAGTTAATAGTGCTCACTATCATGACATGATAATTCAGTTTTTTGTACCTAAATTGCAAGGTATGGATGTGGACGACATGTGGTTTCAACAAGATGGTGCCACATGCCATACAGCCTGAGAAACAATTCAATTACTGCATGAGTCATTTCCTGGTCGTGTAATTTCCCGTTTTGGTGATCAGAATTGGCCGCCCAGATCATGCAATTTAATGCCGTTGGACTTTTTTCTTTGGGGTTTTTTGAAGTCTAAGGTTTATGCCAACAAGCCCATGACCACCCATGCCTTAAAGAAGGAAATTGAGCGCTGTATCAACGAAATTCAGCCACATTTATACAAAACGGTCATGGAAAATTTCAACAAAAGAGTGTGTATGTGCCAGCAAAGCTGTGGAGGCCTTTTACCCTATATGCTATTCCATACATAACCTTATACTGTATACTTCATGAATCAATAACAAATTTACAATTTTTAATTATAAACCTGTGTTTTCTATCAAAATTGCTTCTTGCGTGAATTATGGGACACCCTTTAAATAACACTGCTATGAAAATAGGGGTGCATATTTGAAAATAGGGTACATATATTCCTTAATATTTTAATGTTTCTTATATGTAAAAGGATTCAAAACCTAGGCAGACCAGGGTTGATGTGGATGTTGAGGAGTCTCCAGAGTCATCAGGAACCTAATCTCTTTTATCTGTTCTGTCAGTTTTCTGACAAGTTTCCAAAATCAAAGAGGGACTCTTTTTTTTTTTTTTTTTTTTTTTTGAGATAGACATTGTATCTCTAGTTATCAAATCCATGTTCTGCAAAGAAATAAGAAGGAAGAAACAAGCATCAAATAAAAAATATCCAGCAGAGTCATCCCCCTTTAAGGTGATTTCTTAAAGTAGAATCCAACCATTGCTGTTTAGAAATAAAACTTTATACCCTAAGACAAATTTACATCTTTAATTCATTTTCTAAAGGGAAAAAAATGGAGAATATACACAGGCAGGTAACTAGGATTCTCTGCAGTCTAATCCTACATTTTGTTTTATATATGGTTGGTGTACTTTATGGGCTATCCTTAGTAATGAGGATGGGTTGCTGTCAACTTCACACTCCTAAAACTTTTGAGAGTAGTGTTCAAGTGTCCTTTTGCAAATTCAATAAGTGGAATATGTTTTAATATATTAATTTCCTGGTATGCCCACTTTGGTATTCCACTACATGAAGGCCACTTTTCATCTTTTATTTTCTGACAAGGAACAAGCACAGACCTGCCTTTAAAAGAAAACGCCCTACAGTAAATCTCAGATTAGATAGTGCTTTTTATACAGACACTACTGTTATTTTTTTAATGGGATTTTCTGAGACAATGAAACAACTCACAAGAGTAGTCTTTTTAAATGCAACCAATTTTATACACTGAAAATTAACATTTTAAAAGATAATGCTGCCTGTCACTGCTGGGAGAGTGCTCATTTTTGCCCCTATATCAAGGTGTGTCCTGCTAGAAATACCTGGGGAAACATGATATACAGCATGTTTTCACACCAGAATCAAATACAAAGCAGTACTTTAAAAGTGAAAAAAGGATGTAGATGTATTTAACTTGCATTTATTGTGGTAAATGCACATATATCATTTCCCATTTTTGTGCTTCTGACATTAGAAGTCAGTGTATAGATACTTTCTAAATCCCTGAATTTTAAACAAGGGAAAAAATTCTGTAAATCATTTATAATCACAAAACCCACAATTGATCAATTCTTTCATAAGATCAATTAGTATGTAAGAGAGTTTGGATAGTTACTGTTACTTATACATGTCCTACTGCAGTTCATTCATTTATTCATCTGTGTGGTGTGGGAAGGGTATATACAGGCATAAAATTAACAAAAACAATGAAATACTTTCCTAAGGAGATTATACCTGTTTTTACATTTTTATTAACAATAGCCAAAAGTTGTTTATAATAGTACCTTATGATAATTTTTATTTATGTGGCAGCATTTGTAATGTCTATTTTTTGAATTTATTAATTTGTCTTTTCTCTTTTTTTCTTGGTTAGTATAGCTAAGGTTTTGTCAATTTTGTGTGTTTTTTATTTAAAAAACGCTCAGTTTTGTGAATTTTTTCTATTTTTACATTCTATATTTCACTTATTTCTTCTCTAATCTTTATTATTTCTCTTTATGATTCCTATAGGTTGTGTTTTTTAAATTATTTTTTAATGAATATGTTTGTCACCATAACTTTCCCTGTTAGTATTACTTTTACTATATTTCATAAATTTTGTTGTGTTTTCTTTTTGTGTCAATATTTTTTCTAATTAACCTTTTGATTTTTTCTTTGACCCAATGGCTATTCAAGTGTGTGCTGTGTAGTTTCTGTGTATTTGTAAGTTTCTCCATTGTCCTTTTTGTTACTGATTTTTAGAGAGTTTGTCAGCGGATTGGTCAATTCACTATAGGAATAAGGGGAAGGGAGAAATAAAAAATGTACTTGCGATTTTCATCTTAGGCACTAGGAGAGGAATGCCACTAATCAAAACCCAAAAGTCAATTTGGTTTGCTGAAGGAAAGAAGACTTATAATAAACTTAACTATAGGATGAATACAGTTTGTAGGGTGCATACAACATTGAAATGAAAATCACCGTAGAAATGGAAATGACACATAAAGGTGTAATTGCTTACTGAGTAAGAAATGTTTATGAAAATTACATTCTTTGGTGTAAGATAATCTCTCTCCTTTCATGTAAAGAAAGCCTATAAATTTGGGTTGATTGTAGAGACGATCATACATATAGATGTTTAAGTCTAGATCGTAAGTGGCAGCAAAATATTATTCAGCAATGACCCTGGGTCTTATTATCAGAGCTACCACTCCTGACCTCAAGAGCTCACTGCAAAACAAGAGGGTCATCCATCTTTTTTTTTTTTTTTTTTTTTTAGAAACATTGTACCTTCTGCACCCTCTGCTCAGGGAGAATACATGGTGGGGCAAAAGTAGGTTTACATTTCATATAGAAAATAATACAGGAATAAACTCAATTTTTTGCATACTCACAACTGTAAACCTACTTTGCCTGACTCTGTACTATTACAATGAGAATCTTGTCGGGAGAACACCTTGCAATATAAGCTAATTATGGATTTCTATCTTAACTTGGGCAGGGGGTAGGTAAAATATATTACAACTTTATTTTAGTCCACAAGACCCAGAATTTATTGTCAGGCTATCCAGCTCATGTTTACGACCTTTGATTTATATGACAGAGGAAATATCAGTGATCTATAGCTTAAAATAAATAGATCCATGTGCACGCTTGCATTCTGAACTTCCACTGTAACATGAATTTAGTTTGTACCATTTCAGAATTCTATAGAGTTGCCAAATAAAAATTTATTAGGTAGTGTCTCTATAGCCTGGGGACTGAGGCTACAGAGCAAAAGGAAGAGAATATTATTCAGGAAGATAAATGAAACTGCATTATAGCTCCTTAATTCCAAAGAAAATGAATCATTATTCATAATAAATTTATGTGGAAAATATTAACATAACAGTGTGTTTCAAAAGCCTGGTCTGTCTTATTTGACTGGGAAACAGTTTTCCTGCAGGCATAGTTTATCATTTAAATTATGGAAAAATATGATGAACATAATATTGAAATAATAGAACCTGAAATTTATCTTAAATGAGATTAGACTATGCCATTGTTCCTAAAGGTATATGCCTTTTTTAAACAGTATTGGGAAATGAATTTATCATTTCAATATCAATTCTAAAACAACCAGTATGTATCTTTTGAGATTAATAGGCTACTCAAAATTTTCATCTAGATATTAAAAAATAAACCAAAAATGCACTCTTGTGTAGCTGGAGGTCTGTATCTGAGACAGCAAATGTAGCTATGAAAGCACACATTCACAGCTGCCTGAGGAATATTTAATAATCTCTGTATATTTTTCATAAAATTTTAATTGGGTTTCCATGAGAGGTGATGGGGAAACCTTAACTAAATACAAAAAGCATCTCATTTATTATTCCATCTTTATCATATTAATATAGATCTTTAAAATAAAACATCCACAAGGGTGATTCTGAGTAAAGCAGAACCCAAGTTACACATTTAGTGTGTTAATATTCAAAGTGGGTTTCTGCTTTAGGAAAACAGATTTCTTTTTTAGCTTCTGTTTGCTAACAGAATATTTTATAAGAGGCAGATAGAATTTGGTGATATAAAGCCAAGAAAATTGGGGAGCCATGGAAAAGGAATTGTTGTCCCCCAGATAATCCCTAAGGAAGTAGGGATTTGTAATCTTCAGACAAAAATGTGGTTTAACTTTTTCTCCTGTTATTTATTCCATAGAAAGCAATTCATTAGAAATTATTTTATGGATTTGTAGTCATAATTAATAAGAGAATAGCATACTTTATTGTAACTGTAAATAACTTGACAGAACCTTAAACAAAGTACATAACTCATTTGCATTTCATTTTATATAATGTAATATTGAATCACATGTAATATTTCACTTAACTATATGCAAGAAAATGTGTAACTAAAAACTGTCTTCCATTGTTGCCTATTTTCTCTGATTTTACTCTTTCAAAACGCTTTCTCTGGCTTACAAGTTTCTTTTCTGCACTTTTGAAGTGGTTGATGCTGCAATGTAAAGGAAGCTCTGATTGGAATCACAACACATACTCAAAGCAGAAAGAGTGAGCATTTGCAGGAGATAAGCAGTGGTAGGGGCAAGAGGTGATGAAAGGGGCTCAAAGCCCAATGCTACCTGCTTCACAGTTGCTCTTTGTGCTGTCTCCACTCAAAAAATATTAGAGCATCCCTGTTCCTATGTTATGGATGAAGATGGCTTCAAAGCAGGAGAGGACAAGTACTTCCTAATTATTACTTAGTTCTCATTCTGAAAAACCAAGTTAGAGTGAAACCAAAAATAATAGATACTCAAAATTGCTATGTCTTGTCCTGGACAGTATGCTGTGTGGTTAGAGTGTCAGCCCGCGCACCTAAGAGTCACAGGTTTGATTCCCAGTCAAAGGAGCGTACCTGGATTGCGGGTTCCATCCCTGGCCTGCTGGGTGCGTGCAGAAGGCAACCAATCCATGGAGGTGTCGTTCTTGCATCTATGTTTTTCTCTCTCCCTAAAAATCAATGGAAAAAATATCCTAGGTTGAGGATTAACAACAACAACAAAAATGCTATGTCTTTAAAATTTCTAAACTAGAGCATCATGATCAGCTTTAAAAACACCGTAGCTTCATGTCAGTTTTATATAACCTGCTGGCTTTGAAACAACATTAAAAAGAAGCAAGTTAAATATTAAAGGTTTTTCATAAAGATAGAAAAAGAAATAAATGTAGTCATATATTATTAAGGGCACTTCATTTTTATAATGACTTTACTTTTACCAACAGACAATATCCACTTGTCTATTTTTTTAACCTAGTCCATAAAATCCAAGCATAACCCTAGAATATTTTTTTTCTGTTGTAAGTTGAACATACAGAGCTGTCTTATATTCTGTCATGGTTGGACTACAAAGTTAAAAATATATTAAACAGGAATCCCGACATGTAAAATAGTTTCTTTTCTACAAGTCATTATTTTGAAGAGTGTCAAATTCTGTGGGGTGCAGTATATTTTGAGACGGTGCATGTTCTTATTAATTACATTTAAATATTTTGAGTCTTCATAGGAATATTTTAAAGCCAAAAAGAAGAAGTTTTTAAAAATAAATGAGTAAGGATCAAATAACAGACACTAGATTTACTCTACTACCTGAAGCAGCCAAATTATGAACTAAATTAATGCAAAAATAGACAGGAGAGCTCAGGCAATGAAGGACAGAAATAGATGAGAAGTAGTAAATAAACCAGTTGAACCCTATGCTTACCAAAATGTGCTGTTCTGAGTGGATTTCTGGTTTGTTACAGAGAGAGAACGAACACCCAGGCACAGCCCCGTTGTGTCCCTGAGCTGAAGAAATGAAACCCTGAGTACAGGTAGACCTGGTGCCTAGAACTCACCAGACAGGCTTCCAGGTTGGAGCAGGTGCAGAGGCAGAGCTGCGGGGATCTGCAGAATACAGATTAGCACATACCAGCAAATGGAAAGAAACCACTGGTGCCAGAGATTTCCCAGATAGAACTTATCTCTGACAATAGGGAAGAGCCCAGAGCACACCCCATCCTTTCCTTCTTCTACCCTTTGCTCTCTGTCCAGGTAAAGGCATCTTGAACCCTAGGTGAAATTTTTTGGCTGCAGGACTAAAATCATTTTTAACCTAGGAAATTGGACAGGACTGTGCGTCTAGGAGCCATTTTACTGGGGGCTTCATTTCAAGATGGAAAGGTCACTTTCTCTGAGCTTGCTTTCCTTACTCAATAGATGAGAAGGAACCAGGTGGGATCCAGAGAGGAGGACACAGGGCGTTCTTCCCTGTTTTTCCTTACTTTGGCTGTGTCCTTTCCAGAAACAGAAGGAGGGACAATACTCCCACTTAAGTTTTCAGGCCCAACTTGGCATCATCTGAAAGGAGACATAAATTTGGTCCAGGAATGAAGTGTGTGTGTTTGTCAGCAAATTGCAAGGGGCTTGGTTTCTCAGGAAAATGAGCATGTCAGCTTGGTCACGGGTAAAAACAAAAAAAAAAAGGACTGTTTCCCTTTGGATATCTCAAAGTGTCTTGTACCTTAGTTCTGTATTTCTAGGAATTCATTTATTTTTATATCAAGAACTTCTTAAAAAATCTTGATGCTGGAACATTAGCTGTTTTAATCATTTAAGCTTTAATTGAGTTCATTCATGATTATTTTTTAGCATAACTGCTAAATAATTTTATTTTTAATAATATTGCAGCAGGTCATCTGGATTATACACAATTTAAAAGTGTGTAAGTGGCCCTGGCTGGGTAGCTCAGTTGGTTAGAGCATTGCCCATATACGCCAAGGTTGTGAGTTCTATTCCCAGTCAGGGCACATACAGGAATCGACCAAGGAAGGCATAAATAAGGGGAACAACAAATAAATGTTTTTCTCTCTCTCTAGAAATCAATTTTAAAAAGTGTGTAAATTAACTAAGTATATTCAAACACTTAGCCTTATATATTAAAGTATACTTTCTTACCAAATACAGTTGTAAAAATTTAACTTGAAAAGTAACATAAAATGCTATTATGAAAACATAACCTATGAGTATTTAAAAGCAATTAAAGAATTACCTAATGGAAATTAAAGTAAAATAAAAGATACATGGTTTAGCAGACTGTAAGTCTATGGTACTTCCATTGCGTTACCCATGTGAAATTTAAGAATTTATGTACAGATGACTTTGCTTCCATTACAATGATTCCTAACAACCATCAATGTATTTCAGTGCAACATGGAACCTAATATTACTTTATTAAATATAAAGGTAATAATGGAATTATTAATATTCATAATATGTTAAAGGGAATTTTATATATTTATTTTGCTGTGAAAATACTAATTGAGTCTATAATTTAGTTTGTTATCTAGTTTGGAGTTTAGTAAATAATATATATAATGTATATGATATGTGACATTAGGTATATTACTGAACCTACATAACTTTACTGGTATATGAAACATATAGCAAAATATCTAAATATAGCAATTAATGTACAGACTGTTATACAAAATGTTTCCATACATTGTATTACATACCTCCAGGGTATTTATTATATTTTGGGTAGAACACTATATGATTTCCTCATAAAATAGAGTGTTTTTAACACTCAAGCACCGAGCATTTGTGTCTGTCTTTATAGTTTCATTACTTTTTCATCCCTGTTTGATTTAAATTGCAGTATCCTCATATAAAAAATACATAACTTTTATAAACATATTTTATAAAATTAGATATATTAGCAATGAAATCCTTTCCTTGAGATATTTATAATACCAGTAAATCAGAAATATTATTTTCTATTTGCTGACATGATTTATTCTTACACTCAGGGATTTCCATAAATCAATTTGATGCTTGCAAATCAAAATGATTGAATTAATATAAATTGTTAAATGTCACACAGACTATAACAATGCTAGAACTGGAATAGGAAATTAATTTTTCTCATTTAAATTCACAAAACTGTTAATTTATGATACATTGCTTTAAAATTTCTAGTCCTATTTTTAGTGTTAGTACTAAGTCAAAGTCCTTCATGAAGGACTATAAGGTATCCAAAGAACAAATTAAATTTTTTTAATAATTAGGGAAGATGGGAAAACTGGTTTGTAGATATTTAAAATTTAAATATTTAAAACCAAACCAAACTTTACAATTATAATCTAACCATTATTTACAATCACAATAATCCTATTTAAATGTTGAGTATTGTGAATTTACTTGGGATTCTTTTGTTGTTTTTATTGTTTTAAATGTTTGAACATATTGTAGCAGAAATGGTCCATATGTTTTCTTTATATGAAGTTGCTTAAATTAATTCAATATGTTTAGTGGTTGACTATTCTATTTACAAAATGCTGTACTATAAAGATGAAAAGAGTATATTTATTTGCCCTTTATGAGCTCATGTATCATGGAGGAAATAAGATAAAGGTATCTTAATATTAATAAATGAGTACAGATAGAATGTGATTATTCATAAATAGGAAAGACACTTTTAGACAGATATTTTCTGTTATCATATAATCTGCTACCTAAAGAGCAAATATTGAAAAATCAATTGAATTTTAAAGAAGAGAAAAACCTCCCATATGCACAGGTTAGTGGATGCCTATGCAATACTCTCCAATATTTGTCAGTGGTTGTTTTTTTTTTTTTTAAATATACTTTATTGATTTTTTTTAAAGAGAGGAAGGAAGAGGGATAGAGAGTTAGAAACATCGATCAGCTGCCTCCTGCACGCCTCCTACTGGGTATGTGCCCGCAACCAAGGTACATGCTCTTGACTGTAATCGAACCTCGACCCTTCAGTCCGCAGGCCAATGCTCCATCCACTGGTTATGAGCCAAACTGGTTATGGCCAGTGGTTGGTTTTTGTCCATGATGAGACAGCAGAGGACACAGTGCTTGTCCGCACCTCTTTTGCAGCAGCATCACCAACACCAACATGAACAACAGAAGCAACAACACCAAGAACCTTTTCAAAACTACAAGGTATGTGACGAGGGTTGCTGTGAATGCCGGCATAAGCAATACTATTTTAATGCCCAAATAGCTTCTCCTTTTTTGATGGTTCAGATTTTTTTTCTAGTGGCTTAAAACTACGTTAAGAACACATTTATAGCCAGGGGTCATCTGGTTGGCTTATTTTTTAAAATAGCTTTGTGAGCTATAATCTATACATGCCATAAGTGATCCATCTTAAGTGTAGAATTCAAAGGTGGCATCATCACTAAAATATAATTTGAGACATTTTAGTCCCTTAAAAACAGATCTCATTGCCTGCTCATTCGTTACACTGGCCTGCATGACTTCTCCAAATAATATGCATGAGTGGAAATGTTTAAGATGTTTAGAAGTGTATATAAAAGTGTATAGCTGCTTGTTAAGAGTCTGGAATTCTGTAAAATATCATATTTATTAGCTGATATACTAAAATATTTGCAATACATTTTCACTCCTGGAATGTAAATACTATGGTTTATAAATATACAGTTTTCAGTAATAATTCTTTCTAACCATCTGAATGAATACTTTAGTGCAATTTGTTAGCCTCTGTCTAAATGTGATTTGGTATTTACCAGGTGAACACACCTAGTTAAGCACATTTTATTCAATGTATGTTAAGATATTTGAGTAAAGACAAATTATTTATGACATAAGGTAGTCATTACTATTGACTAATAATTCAAAAACAATAATGCCTTGAATTATAGTAGCATTTAGATAGAGAACTATTATACTAATTAAACTAGCATATATAATATAGTGGTTGATATTTTTCCTCCTTTAAAACCAAACATCAATATTATGAACAAGTTCCATTTTATTTTACTACTTAACCCACAGTAATAGAAAAGCGCAGGTAATAATACTTTTTTGGCATAATATATATAATATAAAAATTTCACCCACATCATAATTTTTTCTGTAATGATTGTTTGAAAATATTTCTAAATGTAATTTGAATTAGCATTCAAAATCTGTCATTAAAATATCTTTATTACTGAAGTATAGATTAAATTTTTATGGATTACTTTCGAATTTTCTCAATTGTTTATGTATATTTATTTTTAACAAAGTATATATTTAAGGTCTACATGATTTGATATACATAATACATAGTAAACTGATTATTACAGTCTAGCTAATTAGCATATCTTCTCACATAGCTACCATTTTTGTATATAATGAGAGTACCTACTTGAAATCTGTGTTCTTAATCCATATCCAGTATTTAATATAATATTATTAACTGTTAGCATCATGCTGTTCATTGAATCTCTAGACTCATTCATCCTACATGAATGCAATATAACTATATGCTACATTTTTATCTGGTCATTCATTGATAAACCTTTAGGTTATTTCCATATTATCAGTGTTGTGAATAATGCTGTAATGAATATGGGAGTCTAGATATCTCTTTGAGGTGTTGATTTTATTTCCTTTGGGTATACTAGTATACCACAGTGGTATTGCTGGAGTATATGTATTTTAATTTTTTTAGGAACTGCTATATTGTTTCTCATAATAGCTGTACCAAACTATATTCCCATCAGGAGTGTAAAAGTGTTCCAGTGCCTCCACATCTTCACCACACTTGTCTTTTATTATTTTTTATAATAGCCATCCTAGCAGTTATGAGATGATTACCTCATTTTGGTTTTAATTTGCAATTTCCTGATGATAAATGATGTTGACCATCTTTTCATGCACCTGTTGGCCATTTGCATGTCTTCTGTGGAAAAATGTGGGTGCAGGTCTTTTGCCTATTTTTAAAAATCAGGTTGTTTGATTATTACAATGGAATTTTATGGGCTCCTTATATATTTTGGATATCGACCTCTTCTCAGACACATGGTTTGCAAATATTTCCTACTATCCATAATGTTTTTTGATTTTGTTGTTTCCTTTGCTGTGCAGACACTTTTTACTTTGACGTGGTCCCACTCATTTATTTTTGCTTTTGTTGCCTGAGCTTTTGGTGTCATATACAAAATTCATTGTCAAGGCCAATTGTTTTCCTGATGCTTCTGAAAATTTTAGTTTTAGATCTTAGGTTTAAACTTGAATCTACTTAATTTTTTTGTAAGATAAGGGTGCAGTTCTTTCTTTTGCATGTAGATATCCAGTTTTCCCAGTACCATTTATTGAGGAGACTACCTTTCCCCACCTATACAGTGGGGCCTTGACTTACGAGTGTCCCGACTAATGAGTTTTTTGAGATACCAGCTGTCTCTTGGCTGATATTTTGCATTGAGTTGATAGAGTAATTTTAGTTAACGAGCTCCTTAACGAGCTCGGTCTCAGAACGAATTAAACTCGTAAGTCAAGGCCCCACTGTATTTAACAATTCTGCTCCTTTATTTCTCAGTGTTTTCCTTGAAATGCTCTCCTGGGAGATATGCTGACAGGAACAGTTTCCAAAGCCAAATAAATTTGGGAAATTCTGCACATTTTTTTTTATTTTAATTGTATATTTACATATTAAAACCCTCTGAATCCCTCCAATAAATAAATCTATGTTGTTATTTGTTTTCATTTTATTCCAGTCTCCCAAAGCTACTTGTTCATGGACTTGAAAAAAATCTTGTTAGGATGTATTTGCATCCCACAGAGTATTGTTCTGTAGAGCATGTTTTGAGACTTATTTATTTAAACCAAGACTATAGCAATTGAGTAGGGTTGGTTGGTTTGCTTTAGTTATAACAGATATATTTCTTGAATCTATTCTCTGGATATTTTTCTGTCTTCTCATCCATCCACATTGTCTCAATTAGCTTAGCTTTATAGAAAATCTTGGCATGAAATTGTGTTGGTCTTACAATGATTTTTCTCCCTTAAAATACCATTTTAACTATTTGAGATCGTCAGAGTTTTCATTATAAATTTTAGATGCAGCCAGATAATTTCTTCAAAAAGTTCCTGAGGTTCCTGAGGTTTTGATTGAGATGACATTGAAATTATATATTAATTTAGAAAAATGAATATTAACAGTTATATTTATTTTAGTAAAATTTGTACTTGGTATATAACTCTACCTCTATTGATCTCTTTAATTTATCTCAACAAGATTTTGTTGGTTTCAGGTATAGCTCTTCTAAATTTTTGATGGGTTTATTCAGAGGTAATTGATGTCTTTGATATTATTGAAATGATATAACTGTTTTTTTTTTAATTACTTGTTGTCAGCATTTAGAAATCAATTTTAAATTGCTTATATTGAGTTTGTTGCCCACAACCTAAATTTACTTACTAGTTCTAGAAGCTATATTTGTATTTCTTTGCTTTAACAAAGTATCACAAACTGAGTGCCTTTAAAACTAAAAACATGTTGTCCACAGTTCTGGAGGCTAGAATTCCAAGATGAAGTTGTTGGCAGTGCCACGCTCCCTCTGAAGGGAAGGATCTGATCCAGACCTTACCCCTAGCTTCTGAAAATTCTTTGGCTTGTGGCAGCATAACTTCAATTTCACATGATGTTCTCTTTGTTTTCATGTCTATATCTAAATTTTCATTTTTATAAGGACATCAGTCATATAGAATTAGGGGTTAAGCTTAATCCAGTATGATCTCATCCTAACTAATTACATCGGCAATGACACTATTTTCAAATAAACTCACTTTCTGTGGTACTTGGGTTTAAAACTTCAACATATGTTTTTTTATATATATATATATTTTAAATATATTTTATTGATTTTTTTACAGAGAGGAAGGGAGAGAGACAGAGAGTTAGAAACATCGATGAGAGAGAAACATCAATCAGCTGCCTCCTGCACACTACATACTGGGGATGTGCCCGCAACCCAGGTACATGCCCTTGACCGGAATCGAACCCGGGACCCCTCAGTCCACAGGCCGACGCTCTATCCACTGAGCCAAACCAGTTTCGGCAACATATGTTTTTTTTTTAAGGAACATAATTTAACCCATAACTATATATATATATACCAATTTCACACACACATTATATATATATATATATATATTACCTTAGGGTTATACATATTCACAATTATGTCATCCTCCAATAATGAGAGTCTGACTTCACTTATAGTTCACTTGAGGCCCAGTGCACAAAATTTGTGCACTGGTAGGGTCCCTAGTGGCTGCCAGCTCGCCAGCCTGACCCCTGGTCAAACTCCTGAAAGAACTCTGGTTGAGGGGACAATTTACATACTACGCTTTTATTATATAAGATGCCTTTTGTGACTTTTTATTTACTGTCTCTGACTAGGATTTCCAGTAAAATATGGAATGGAAATCAAAGTGCATTATATAATTGCTTTCTTCTCTGCTTAAGGGGGGGAAATTTCAATATTTTACCAGTGAGTTCAATGTTAGCCAGTTTTTTCATAGATATCCTAGTACAGCTCAGGAAAATATTCTCCTATTCCAATAACAATTTTAAATGCTTATGCTTATTCTTTATGTATAACAAAGATCATATGATACATTCCTACCTTACCCCATTACACTGTTAATTTTCAAGTGCTGAACCAACTTTGCATTCCCAGTTTAAATACACTGGGTTTTATATATGACATTTATGGAATGATGAGTTTGATTTGCTCATTTGTTTAGGATTTTTGTGCCTATGTTTACAAAAATAATCAGCTCCTAACTTTCTTTCTCTGTAATGTCTTTAATGGGCATTATAATAGTAGGATAATAATGGGATGTGCAAAATGACTTTAAAGGGATTCTGGTTTCTTTTTTATTAAAGGTTTTGTGTTATATTGGTATAATTTTTTCCTTTCATATTGATAGAATGCACATTTGAAGCCATTTGGGTCTGCACATTTTTATTAGAGGAAAGATTTTAATTAAAGCATCCGTCTTTAATAGCTATAAGGATATTCAAATTTTGTTTATTTTTATTAATTAGGCAAATAGTCATTCAAGTTGGTATACTTATTGTTAGAAAGCTCTTCAAAATACTTTCTTATATTAGTAAATTTTGTATCTAGTCTCAGTCAGTCTTAAGCATTTACAAACTTTGTTAAAATACCAAAGACCAACTTTTGATATTGTTTTTTGTTATCTATTTTCTATTTTTTTATTTTACTCACTGTTATTTATGGTAATTATTTGTGTTTAATTTGCCTTCCTGTTTCTCGCTTATGAAATGGAGGTATAGATAATTGTTTTTTAACCTTTATAAGTACACTCTTAACTTCAAATGCATCTCCTCCTAATCACTGCTTTAGCAACAGTCTGTAAGTTTTAATATAATGTTTTAATTTTCACCATGCTCAAATTATTTCTGTTTCCCTTTGTGATTCCCTCTTTGATCCATATGTTATTTAGAAGTGCAATGTTTGATTTTTATACATTTTAGAATTTTACAGATATATTTTTCTTACTGACTTATAATTTAATACTTTTATTTTTAGAAAACATATTCTGGATGATTTCAATACTTTGAAAATGTAAATATTTGTCTTTTGGCCCCCAAAATGGATTATATTGCTTAACATTCCATGTACACTTGAAAAGCATATTTATTCTGCAGTTGTTTCATGTAATGTTCTATAATATTAGTTTTGTGGAAACAACTTAATTGTCCATCAATGACTGAATGTAGAAATATGTGGTACGTGTATATACATATTATCTATACATAGGTGTATATGTACAATGTAATATTATTTAGCCACGAGAGAGAAGGAAATACTGCCATTTGTAATAACTTGATGATAGTATGCAAAATGAGATAAATTAGAGAAAGACAATTACTGTATATGTGGAATCTAAAGAAGCCAAACTCAGAGTAAATTGTGGTTATCAGGGGATGACAGGGTAGAGAAATAGGAGGGATATTGTTTCAGGATACAAACTTGGACTAGTAGGTAAATAGTCCTGGAGATCTAAGGCACAGTATAGTGAACATAGACTACAATATTGTATTATAGTCAGACTACAATATTGTATTATAAACATCAAACTTGTTCATTTTTCTTACCAGCAAAAAAAATTATAATTAGGTTAGTTTATAGGGGTGCTAACTATGCTACAATAGCAATCATATTACAATATATAAATGTAATAACATGTTGTACACCTTAAATTCACATAATGTTGTATGTTAAATATATTTCAAATGTGATATTATCACTCTTTGCCATGAGGAACATTTAATAATATATATGGATATACATCTCTGCTATCAATTATTTTTGTGTTTCTAAAAATGTCCTTAGCTTTTCATTTTGAAGAGAATTTCTACTGTATGTTGAATTTTTAGTTATTAGATTTTTTCTAGCAATCATATAAAGTATTTCAATCTCTCTTATCCTCTATTATATTGAAAAACTAGTCATCCATGTGTCATATTGTATAATATGACCCTCCTCAATCTAGCTATCTTAAACATTTCTCTTTATCTCCTATTCACCAGTGTAAATACAATATGCCTAATTGTGGTTTTCTCCTTGCATTTATACTTCTTGGGATTCTTTGGGTTTCTGGCATTCCAATTACATTTTATATTTCATTTAATACTGCCTGAAAGTCTCAGATGCTATGTTACATTTTCTTATTTTTTTAATTTTTGATAATTTCTACTGACCTTTCTTCTGCTGTATTCAGTCTACTGTTGGGATAATCAAATGAATTATTTCCAATTTAATATTTTTCAAGCTAGCATTTTCATTTGGTTGGTTGTTTTGAGAAGTTAGGAGTTTTCATTTCTTTTAACATGTTTAATGTTTATCAAATTTATTTTAAAGTTGCATTTGGTAATGTGTGAGTCTGCTTTTACTGACAGCATTTCCCTTGATCATGCATAACATTTTCTTCTTATTATGACTTTGAAATTTTTTTAACTGCTTGACGTTGTGTGTGAAGGACTAATAGGAACTTAAGCCATATTTATCATCAGGAAAAGGAATATTGGAGTTGTCATGTCACAACTTTAGGCAGGGAGCTAAGTAAAGTCAACCTCCATTGATTTTGGGTTTACACTTTGCTGCTCGTTTTTAGTTAGACTTATTTGATCACAAGATGTGAATATTTTGAAGTCATAAGTAATGAAATTTCCTTAGTGGGGCTTGTTATCTTATAACCAATCAGACTCTAGTGATCTCTTTTTGCTTTCAAGCTTAGGTGCCAACTTTACGAAGCACGTATAAGTGAACCCCATGATAAGGGGGTAAGTAAGAACTCTGACTTACCACTTTTTTATGGGGTCCACTTTAGTCCCCATCATTCATCTTCTCCAAGTATCTTCACAATTTATACTTCACGTTTGGACCTGTGGAACCTAAGAGTAACTATTTCTAATTTTAAATTGCTCTCTATTTTGAATTTTTTAAAGCCCAAAGTAAGTTTTCTAGAAGTCATAGTCTAGACTTACCTCTACTATGAATACTTATGTGAAAAAGTGTACCCTCCCCAAGTCAGAGTGAGGACATCAGAAGAGATCACCAATGTGAAAATCGGTGTGTCCAGTAAAATAACAATATGCTGGGGAGGGGGCTCACCATCAAGGAGAGTCACTGGGGCATCTAGAGGGCAGGTGAAATTTAAGGAAATGGAGGCCTGTCCAGGGTACAGGGATGAGGATTCACTTTGACTGGGGTCTGACAGGCCTGAGGGTATGCATTTCTCACAGGTTTCCAGGGGCTTCTATGTCATAATAACCTATCTATAATAATAAAAGCATAATATGCTAATTAGACCAGACCTCCTTCCAAACAAAGCTGTGGCTGCGAGGGAAGCCCAGGTCCTGGCTGCCTGCCTGCTGGTGGCTGGAGGGAAGCCCTGGTCCTGGGTGCCAGAGGGAAGCCTGTGCGCGCAGCCAGGGAAAGGAAGGCCAACTCTTGCACAGATGTCGTGCATCAGGCCTCTAGTGTGTATATAAAAGAACTGTAATTTCATTTTTGTAAGCCAGTGAAAAATGGGTTAGGTAATAAAGAGAACTGAGGTAATAAAATAATAAGTGGAGAGCAAGGCAAGGTGTACAGAGTCCTTTCAACAACAGATGTGCCTTAAAAAAGGTAAGTGACTTGCCCAAGCTCAATATAGCTAGTGACTGGGGAAACTGGGATTTGAACTTTCTGATCTGTGCTCCAACTAAGTTCGGCACAAGAAGCATAAAACTAGAATAGGTTCATTCTCTCTTCGGGGAACTGACTGTCTCATGTTTTATAGCAACCTCATGTCCAGGATCCCTGTTCTCACTCCACTCAGCTTTTCATCTTGAATGTGGTTGCAATTTGGAGACTAACTTTTAAGGGTAAGTCCTATGCTCATTTAATCATTAAAACACTGCATTTTGGCAAATTGGCCAATGCATTGTAACTGTGAAATATACGTTTCCATCATTTTAATCTGGAGTGAGGACTTTCACTGCAATCAATATTCAATGAGAAGTTCTGGTTCAAGATCACAATTTCGATGGACCCTGAACTCACTTTTTCCCATGGACACAATGAATCTACAGCTACATATGGAAGTTTCTTCTGGAAAGAAAATACTAGCTGAGCAATATCTTCACATTCAACGAACAAGAAAAAAGCACTTTGAAGCAGGTATGAGAGGCTGAGACATGATCTCACATTACATCTTCTTTATCCACTCATATATCAATGGACACCCGGGTTGCTTCCATATCTTGGCTATGTGGCATCAAAAAATCCCCAAGCAAAATAGACCCATAGATACTAATGGTTGCCAGAGGGGAGAGGGGAGAGGGTGTGGAGGGATGGGTGAGAAAAGTGAATAACGAGAACAAACTTCCAGTAACAAAATAAATAAGCCACGCGGGTATAGTGTACAGTATAGGGAGTGTGTTGATAATATAACTTTTCATGGTGATCACATTGTAAGGTATATAAGTTTTGAAACACTATGTTGTACACCTGAAACTAATAGTAATGTAAGCATACTATTAGCAATCATAGCAATCCTATTAAAATATTAAAGAATAAGTTATGGTCTAAAACCATGTGAAAACTTTTTAATAAGTATCTGAACATTATCTTATTTTAAATGAATAAAAGAAATAACAGAGAACTATCACAAAGAACTTCCCTTCACTATTGGTATTCATAAGACATATGTAGTTAAAAATAGTGAAATTTAATGTACAAATCCATCTTTACTTACGATTAACAGAGATTAACTAACTCTCACAATTTCTAGATGACCACAGAGGTACTCTGCATCAGAGATCTTCTTCTTTTTAAATCCTCACCTGAGAATATGCTTATTGATTTTAGAGAAAAGAAAAGGAGGAGAGAGAAACATCGATGTGAGAGACATCTTTTATTGGTTGCCCTCAGGACGTGCCCCAAGCAGGGATCAAACCCACAACCTTTTGGTTTACAGGATGATGCTCCCACCACCTGAGCTACACTAGCCAGGCCTGCATCTGAGGTCTTTGCTCAAACCAAAACAATAAAAATCTCTGGTGAAACAAACATAAGTAAAGGATAAATTTTACTTTTTCCATATACTTGTGTGAAAATATAGGTTTTTATAAAAGCTCAATTGTAATAGTACATCTATGGTGAGTTTGTAGAAGTTTGACTGATAAGCTGTTGAAATTGTTCATATGTAAAAATTAGATGCTTCTGATCCAAATTTCATAGTTTTAATTATTTGAATGTGTCCTCAATATGAACAAAATTGCTTGAATAATCTCTAGAGTAACATTCTTAACAGCCAATTCAATGAACTCATAGACTTAGAAAAATCGTAAGAAACGGAATTGAGTCATTAAAGTCCTAAGAAGGGGAATAACAATGCAAAATTACAAAGGAAGTTGCTAAAATGTTAATATGCATGATAATAAAGTAAGATGACAATGATGAGGTTAATATTGGCAAGAAGAGATCACCTGGTAATTTTGAATTTTCAGTTAAATGAAGAGATAGCTGCAATAGGCAAAATAAAATCAATTGAAATTTTGTATTTGTCTATAATGATGGTCACAAAAGATTTCTATAGTAATTGACCATATATTTCCATCAAACATGGACTCAATTCTCCTTTGTCATTTCATATAGGAAATTATTGTGTCCATGTTAATCTCAGTTGAATAAGTTTTCATAAACAAAATATAGTGTTGAATCCACAACACTATAAAAACAGCATGGTCTACAAATGATACTTTAAATATAAAGATTCAATAAGTTGAAAGTAAAGGGATGGAGAGAACTATACCATGATAACACTAATAAACCAAAGGTTGGAGTAACTACATTATTTCCAGACCAAATTTTAGAAATATAATTATCAGAGATAAGGAAAGACAAAGTAACAATAAAAGAATAAATTCTCCAAGAAAATCCTAAACATCTATATACCAAAAGAGAATTATCTAAATGCAGAAATAAAAATAGAATTGAAAAGAGACATAGACAAAACATCATTTTAATTGTATATTTTACCATCTCTTCTTCAGTAATTGGTAGACAAAGCAGGCAGAAAAAGCAGTTAGGATAAAATTGACCTAAAAGCACTATCAATCGTCTTGATCTAATTGACATTTAAAGACTCCTCTATCCATCAATAGTATAATACACATTTTTCTAAAATGCATATGAAGTATTGAATAGGACAGATCACATTCTGGCCATAAAACAAACTTTGTATGATCTATGTTCTTTTAAATAATTTAAAGTATGTCCTCAGGCCATAATGCAATCAATAATTAATAAACTTCCTAAATAGAAACCATAGTGCCAGTTGATTTCACTTATGAATACTGTCAAACAATTAATGAAGAAAGGATAGCAATTCTCCACAATCTCATCCGGAATAAAGAAGCAGAGGGAACAATGCTTATGAAACCAACATTATCCTAATAACATAACCAGATAAAGATAAAATAAAGGGAAAATGAAGATCACATCTTGCAACAACATACATATAAAATTTCCCAACAATGCATAAAGTTGTATAATCATGTGACAGTATAACCATGTTATATTTACTTAAGGTTGTCAACCTATCACATCAAGAAGCTAATGTGAGAATTTATATGATCAAATCAACTCATGCAGAAGATGAATTTCCCAAAATCTGACACCCATTCATGAGAAACCTCTCAGCAAAATAGGAATAGAGGAGAACGGTCTTAACCTAATAAAGACTATCACTTCATGATGGTACAAAGTTGGGGCTATATGGCAAGGACAATACAAGGGGGAGAAGGATCCATTTTGCCCTTCTCCTTGCTCACTGTCTGGTGGGTTTTGGAGGGTGTATGTTCAATTACTTAAATTGATATTCAATTAATTTCCTGTCCCATCGCTTCTAAGTGTTATGAAGCACTTTCATTAGGAGGTGTGATATTTAACATTTATTGAGGATTTATATGTCAAACACTGTGCTAAGCAATTTACATGGATTCTGTTATTTCGACCTCAAAACAATTCTGACTTACTTTTTTTATTATTATTGATCTCAGAGAGGAAGGGAGAGGGAGAGAGAGGGAAACATCAATGATGAGAGAGAATCATGGATCAGCCCCCTCCCGCATGCCCCACACTGGGCATTGAGCCAGCAACCCGAGCACATGCCCCGACCAGGAATCAACTGCGACCTCCTGGTTCACAGGTCGATGCCCAACCACCGAACCACACAGGCCGGTTCTATGACTTACTTTTGATTTGCATTTAGAGCTGAAGATCCGGGAAGTAAGCACTATGACTATTGCTGTGACCTTAGTGGAAGAGTCAGTACTCAAGTTTAAATATCAAGTCTAAATAATCAGGCTCCAAAGGTACCTCTCCTCTCCCATGTTGAACTACCTCTGGACAGGACAGGTTCAAAAAGAAAACTTCCCAATTAATTCTGGTGGAACCCAGGGCCTTCTTTCCTCATTGAGCATTCCTAGTGTAGGCCTTAAGTCTTTGCATCAAAGGACAATTATAGAAGTTTAGGAACTTCTGCCTATTCAGGTTGCCTATTATCCAAAAACAAAGGCAGAATTTACCACAATGGGAACCTTTTGTTTTCCTCAATCGAACTAGACTTTGATCTCACTTTTTATCTTTGTGAACTTTTCCATGTCCTGGCCAAATTAGCTTTTTTTTTTTTTTTTTTTTTTAATTTCACCATTATGGTAAAACAGAAATATTTCTGTCTAGGAGATTAAAACTAATTTTTAATTTAGAGAATATATTTGTTTCAAACCAATAGTCTTCCTGGAATTTTAGTTTCCTGACTTAATAATTCTAATACTTCTAAAACAAAAGATTAACATATCTGAAATAAAAATATTTAATAATACTCAATAACTAAATTAATGTAAAATGGAATGCTTTTCTTGGTCTTTTCTATGAAAATATTCTATATTGAGATGTTTATAAAGATAAATTGACTGTTTACTGAAGAAAAACACAAAGCATTAACCAGAGAACTATATTAAATTCCTAAGTAGATAAAATTTTATGCCAAACAGAATTCCAAATTATTTTTCTTTAGAAATATATGACTTGCTAAGGCACAATATAGTTCCATGTTTAATGGCAATTGAATATTTTTCTGCAAATTTTATAAAACAGACATCCAGAATATAAAAAGAAAAATAAAATAGTGAAAATAAATAAGAATACATTGAAATTTGACAATTTCAGGTGTGGGAGCAGGCATATTTAGAAATAAACTTTCATGTGAAGTATCTTTCTTTTAATGACTTACCTTTAAAAAGAATCATAGCTTAACTTTATCCATCTCCCTTGATTAGTCTGCTCCATAAAATGCTTGGCAAACACATTCTTTAGTCATTTCATGTATATGATTCCAAACCTATTGTATTTATCAGGATATATACTAATATTTATTACACTAAAGTACTACTTTGATTGCTGACTTTGAATAACTGGTCTATAAGTTTATAAAAACTATGCAAAAACTATATTAGAATTGTATTCAAGTTAAATGGGCTTATTAGAGTTCTTTTCCACACATACATGTGTATTTAACAGTAAGAGCACAATAAATTCCAACAGTGATTCTTAGGATTTATCTCCTTGTAATCTTGAAAAAAAAAAAGTATGAAAACTGCTTATGAGCCCTAACCGGTTTGGCTCAGTGGATAGAGGGTCAGCCTGAGAACTCAAAGGTCCCAGGTTCAATTCCGGTCAAGGGCATGTGCCTTGGTTGTGGGCACATCCCCAGTAAGGGGCTGTGCAAGAGGCAGCTGATCGATGTTTCTCTCTCATCGACGTTTCTAACTCTCTATCCCTCTCCCTTCCTCTGTAAAAAATCAATAAAGTATATTTTTTAAATAAAACTGTTTATGAGCAAGATAGAGTAACTGCATTTGAATTTACAGCCCCCCAAACCACCAACTAAAAATCTGGACACTATAAAACAATACTTTTCAGGGCATTGGAGATGGTGCAATTAAGAGTAGTGTTCCCTAAAAGATAATAAACAGGATGAGTGCTATTACTGCCACAGTATCCTGTCCAGAGAGAAGCTGGAGACTGCATCATGAGGTGAACCTGGGCAGAGGATGGTACTGTCACTGAGTTGAGGAGAGGAAGGTGAGTGCCTGGGTAGGACAAGAGGCTGGAGTTGACAGGGCAGAATCCTGAGAGCAGAAAGCTACACACAGAATGCAATGTGGGGTTATGCAGAGGGTCCTTTTTCAGTCTTCAGCTGAGTACTGATCCGTTTTCAAGGTGAGGAAACAACCATGTAAAATACACAGAGGGAAGCAACCTCAGAGCTCACACAGAGACAGATACAGTTCCTATTCCCACAATGGAAAGCCTCATATTTCAGAGGCTATTGGGTAGATGACTCAGAAGGGATATGCCTTAGTAATGGGTAAAAATTTGACTTAGACTAAGACTAAACTCTGTCTGGTTCTGCTTAAAAAAAAACACCTTAAAAGCAAGAAAGTAGATATCAAATGATTTTCAAGTAACATAACTATATCCAGTAATGAAATCAACACTATTTATAGGAATGCAAAATATACATATACACCAAGGCATCCATTCAAAACTATAAACTATGCAATAAAGCAGGAAAATTACCCATGATGTGGAGAAAAATCAATCAAAATTAACCCCCAAACACTGCTTATACAATTAAAAATAACACTGAAACATATACTAAGTGTATTTTCTATATATGTAACAAGCTAGAGGAAAAGAGAGCATGTTAAGTAAAACATGGAAATATAAAAAGATGCAAATTTAATTCTACAGATAAAAACTGCAATATCTGATATGCAATGTATTGGGTACATTAGACACTAAAAGATCAGTGAAATTGAAGACAGCCCTAGCCGGTTTGGCTCAGAAGATACAGCATCAGCTTGTGAACTGAAGGGTCCCAGGTTCTATTCTGGTCAAGGGTATGTACCTCGATTGCATGCTTGGTCCCCCGCTCTGGTTGGGGTGCATGTGGGTGGCAACCAATCAATGTGTATCTCCTCCTCCCTTTCACTCTCTCTAAAAATCAATGGAAAAATATCCTCAGATGAGGATTAAAAAATACTTGAAGATATAACCATAGAAACTACACAAAATAAAAATAAAGGAATATATAAATTGGGCATTACTGCATTGGGGGAAATATTTGAGCAGCTTACTATAAACGTAATTAGAGTTTCAAAAAAGAGAGGGAAATGGGGGTATTAAAACAAATAATATTAGAAAAAGTAAAAGTCCAAATTTACTGGAAACAAAAACCACAGATCCAAGATGCTAAATGGACTCCAAACACAATGACATGACAAAAATTATACAAGAGTACATTATAGTTAATTTGCTTAAAACCAGTGATAAACATATCAAAGAGTAGTCAGAAGAAAAGCAAACAGTGGATTCAAAATTAAGTTATTTAATTAATAGGCAAAGATAAAAATAACCTAAACTTCTCACAGAATATAAGTCAAGCCAGAAGTCAGTAGAGCAATGTCATTAAAATACAGGAGAAAAACACAACCAAATAAAAAGCTCATGCAGAATAATATGCCTGATAGAAGTGTCTTCAAAATAAAGGTGACGTCAAAAACAGTCTCATACTTTCAATGGCTAAAAGAATTAATCACCTATAAACATTAAATACAAGAAATCTATAAGGAACATGTTCCAATAAAAGTCAAATGACACCAAATTTAAATCTGGATATACACATGGAATGAAGAGTACCAAAGTGTTAACTATTGGGGTAGATAGGTTATTATTATATAAAAATATCCAAATGATAACAGTTCAAATAAAATAATACTGTGGACTTTATAACATGTGTATGACAAAAATAATGCAATGGCAAGTAGTGGTAAAATGGAAGTACATTTTTCTAAGGTTCTTACACTATGCATGAAGTAGTATGGTATTTGAAAGTAGACTGTGATAGATTAAAATGCATAATGTAAATGTAACCAAATACTAGAACAAGCAAACAATGTTATAGCTAATAATTCAACAAAGGACTAAAACTGAACCATAAAAAATACTAAATTAACCCAAAATAATGTATTACAGTGGAAATAGAACAGGACCAAATGTGACCTAGCATTAGGCTACAATTTCTTAAAACATAATTAAAAAATTGATAAATTACATTTAATAAAAAGTAAAAATGTTGGTCTTTGTAAGTCACTATTAATAGAATATATAAATAAGATACTAGTGAAAAAAATTACCAAATATCTGACAAAGAACTATTCTGAATATATAAAGAAATCTCAAAATTCAATAAGAACATCAACTCAATTAGAAGACAAAATATTCTAACAGAAATATGTTTATTCACTATGAAATAAATATAAATTGCAAATAAGTATTTGAAATGTTTTCAACATCATTATTTAAAAAATTGCAAATTAAAATGTAATACTACTTCGCATTTTTCGCATATCTAGCATGAAAAAAAGACTAACCAAAGAAATCATTGGCAAAATTGTAGAGCATTAGTAAATCACATTTACTTCTTGTAAGAATGTGAAATCATAAACATACTTTGGAAAACAGCTTGGCTTTTCCTTAAAAATTAAAAAATACATATACTTAGGCATATGTCCATGCAAAGACTTGCACACACAACAAATAGAAGGTGGCTTAGTAGAGAAATCAAGGGAAATATCTTAAGGCATGTAAAAAACCTTACTTACCATCTCCACATTTCAAAAGGGGTAAAGAAACCTCTAGACTTTCTAAAATCTGTGTGAGAAAATGTGAGAAATTTGAATCACATAAGTGAAAAATCATATAAGTAAAATAAAATACAGTAGGTTGAGGATGAATATTTACAAGCTTATTATATATGAAGAAATGATACCTCAAATATATATTAATAATAAAGGTCTACTGGTATAAGTCTTAATAAGAAAACCATAACAACTAAAAGAAAACTGGTAAAATACACCAATATGTTTACATTATTTTAAATTTCAAACAGATCTCTCTCTCTCTCTCTCTCTCTCTCTCTATATATATATATATACACACATATATGTGTGTGTGTGTGTGTGTGTGTGTTCAATTTTAATATTAAGAAAATCTAAAAGTAACAACTAGCTAGCCTGAATAATGTTTATGCTGATAACAGATATTACAAGTGGTAACCCCTGCTTGTGTAGCACGTGCAAGAAAGGGGCTTGCTTTTGAGGACTCATGAAATATATTTATTGCATTTCATTACCTTGGAAAAGAAACCTCAAAACTAGCTACTGAAATTTAAAACATATTGATATTGAAATAAAATATAAACATTTTATTGCAGCATCTCTTGTATAGGCAAAATATCTGGAAATAAATCTTTGGAATGATTATTGAAAAATAAAAAAATGACATATCACTAATTGAAAGAATTTCTCAGATACTATTATGTGAGAAGTGTTAGATGAAGAGGACACTATATAATGCCTCATAATTGTTAAACAAAAATGGCAAAATTACACTTTTTGTGTGCTTTGTATATCAATAATGATATTATATAAACACGGAGAAAAGTACAAATCAGTTTGTTAACATTAGTCATATGGTAGGTAAAGGGAAAAAGAAGGTGAGCATGATGTAAATATAAATAATACCAAAATCTTATAAAAATCAGAATGTCCATTTTCCAATAAAAAAACAATTGCCTCAAGTTCGAAAGAGGCAAACCTAGAGGAAATAAATAAATGTCATTTTCCATGATACAAAAAAACAAACAAAAAAAACAGCCTTAACATAAGTCATAAAATATATGGGTGGGTAGGAGACCAGGGTGTATCTAGAAAAACATATAAAACAACATTATAAAAATATTAGTGGTGCTTCTTTCAGGAAATTGAGGACTATTTTTTTGCTTCCTCCTTTATATTTTTATTGCTTAATATTTTAAAATGACACTGTATTATAAATTTAGTGAAAAATATTACATATATGAAAGTAAAGGAGATTTTTAAAAATGATATTTTGGTGGAAATGAGTGGGGAGGAAGAGGTCAATCAGGGAAAAGGGGGACAAATGTAATAATTTCAATAACAAAAATAAACGTAAAAAAAAGTCTTAGTTTAAAACCCAAATTATATGAACTCTATTCAAACTTGCATTTAAAAATTGTAACAATTTAAGAATTCATTTACTCACATAACTGAAAAGCCGAAGGGTAGTCCCAGCTTTGGGCACTGTTGGTACCAGTACCCATGTAGTTTCATCTGGAATGTGTTTGTCTATATCTTTCTGTGTTGCTTTGTGTGTGTGTGTGTGTGTGTGTTGGAGTTATTTTCAGGCAAGGTCTACTAAAGGTTGACAGGATGGCCATAAAAAGGTCTAAGTGTATATATATCTAGTAGTAGATGACAGTGTCATTTAGTTAATAATTTATTTTCTTTATCCAATGTAACAGCAAAAGGCCTCAAGTTGGCCTACGCTTGCTCTTACATGGCTTGTGTCATGTGCTCTAATTCTGTGAGTCTTGGAATACAGTTCACTCATTGGCCAATTCTTGGAGACAGAGGAGAGTTTGTATTACCTGATCCAGAGTTTCAGAATATCTTCATGAAAATAGAGATGTCAGCATCAAATGCACAGGAGTTGGGCAATAGTCCAAAGGGCAGAAACTGCCACTACTTTATGTTCTTCCTAAATGAGACAAAGTTTAAAAGGTATAAAGAAAAATATAACCACCTACATTTATTACCATCTCTACAGGATTATCATTATAAACATGATTAAAAGATAAGAGGCAGATTGAAAAACACATATTGCAATAAAATATTTAGTATTTATATGTAAAGTCCCTGTAACTCATATGAAGAAAAGATATCAATAGAAGACAAAAAAAAGATGAACAAAAGCAGGAATTCTCAGCTGAAAATGCTCATGCCCAATTAGTGTATAAAAATACTTCATTAATCATCAGTAATGCAAATGAATGTGATAAAAAGTTTTCAATTTTTATCCAGTATATTTTGAAACTGGAAATATAATTTATTATGGTAAAACAGTCTACTAAAACTAGTGCTCTCAAAGTTGATGGAAGTATAAATTGGTACAGCCTTTTTGTCTGGTACAACGTAAGGCTGACAAGATGACAGTAATTTGTCAAAATTGAAAATGTGCATAATATCTACCCTACAAAAATATTCACAAATACACTCAAATGTGTATCCATATAAGAATGTTATTGCAACATAATTTTTAATAGCAAAAATAAGAAAATAAATATCAGTTGAATAACAACAAATTATGGATGCACATATTTAGAAAGATATCAAAGTCCATAAGAGTATGAAATAGCTCTATATAAATGGAACCATATAGCTCACGAGACATTGTATGACTGATTTTATTGAAAGTAAATCTGCATTTATGTGCAAATACACATTTCCCCCACTATCCCTGTGTGTGTGTGTGTGTGTGTGTGTGTGTGTGTATGCATACAGAAAGAGTAGGAGAATGGGCATAAACTGTTGATAGAGGTTACTTGTGTGGAAAAGCAGGAGAATAATGAGGGAAGAGAGAAAAATTTCTAAATGCTAGAGTTTTGGTGATATTTTTAAAATAAATTTTCAACTTATGGTTTGTGGAGGAAAAGTACTGCAAATGCTGGAATATATGAAAATATAAACATACCATGGTTGCAGAAATTATAAAAATAATCTTTCTGAAGCCTGTTCAAAGAAACAGCAACTATTGCTTTTGTTCTTACCTTCATTCCATAGGCCAGCATATCTTTTATACTCTTACATCCTGACCCCATCTCCTCTCTCCACCCCTAAGCATCCTAGCACTGGGAGCACATATGGAGATGAAAATGCTAACAGTCCGAAACCGGTTTGGCTCAGTGGATAGAGCGTCGGCCTGCGGACTGAAGGGTCCCAGGTTCGATTCCGGTCAAGGGCATGTATCTGGGTTGCGGGCACATCCCCAGTGGGAGATGTGCAGGAGGCAGCTGATTGATGTTTCTCTCTCATCGATGTTTCTAACTCTCTATCTCTCTCCCTTCCTCTCTGTAAAAAATCAATAAAATATATTAAAAATAAAAGATTGGTATTTCCATAATAAAGAGTTTAAAAAAGAAAAAGAAAAAGAAAATGCTAACAGAAGCAGATCTAGGCCATGTTAGCATGGTCTCTATGAAGATTATCTCACACTGGGCAATTAATTCCCTATGATCAACACACCATTAGGAATTTATTGGCTGTTATTCCTTATGTCTTCTGAAATTGTGAGACCTGCCCTAATAGTAGAAGGAGCTGAGCCTAGCAGACAACACACTTCCTCTTGATACTCACCATCCTAGCGTTTCTTTTCCACTTCAAGGCAAGTTAACTATTTCAATGGTTTTTAAATTTTTATTATTATATGAATCAATAGGTAGTGACCAAAAAGTGGGCTACAGCTTGCCAAGATTTCTCTTTGGTGTTTCTGGTGCATTCAGGGCTGAGCCAATGCAGGCTGGTTTGCTGCTGCTCAAGAGCAACAGGTTGGGCTGCTTGTGGGCCATGGCCAATAGGAGGGCAGGGAAGCTCTGTCTGGATCAGCACAGAACAAAGATGATCTGCACAGAACCTCCAGAAAGCTAGTGAATTTAAACATGCTTATTAATGCATCATGGCGAACTTAATTTATTTCAAATATATGCTTTTGCAAAAACTCACTTTTCTCAATCATTATTTCATTTCATACTGAAGCCAAAAGATTGTTTGTGAATACATATCACAAAATATAGACCAAGGTAGTATTATGAGTTGATTTACCAAAAGGAGTTTTTGCAAGAAATTTTAAGTAAATATTCAGCATAAAAAGTATTTTGCATCTTAATTCTAAGATATATGGCTCACAGTTTAATTTTGTTCTATACTCTAGCATATGGGTTCAGAGTTATTGAATTTGATTACTTAAAAAGTACTGTCAGCTTGATCATTCTTTTTGTAGTTTTTGTCACCTCCCATTCATTCTTGTTTTCCTGTGTTTGTTCATAGTCCTGTTATTGTGCTTTCCATTTTTTGAGTAAAGTAATTTTTCAAAATTATGTTGCTAATTCTGTGATGATATGAAAGTTGAGTCTACACGTGCCTTGAGGGAAGTTTTTGATATCCAAACCTTGGAGTATTTCAGATTTTGGATGAAGGAAAACTAAACTCCTTAATGTAATTTTAATGTATCATTTAATGACTGCAATAAATCCTGATGTATTTTTTTCTTTCTACAAAAGAGAAAATATCATTACCTAATATTTAATATGATTCCTCAATTTGCAATTGAGATTTCAAGTATGCATTTTTCTGTTCTTGGTACCTAAACTGCTTTATTGTACAAAATATATAGCTGTGAAGGAATTTTCTTTTTTCACTAATGAACAAAATAAGAAATAAAATTGCTATATCTAAAGTTCTAAGTCAAAATTATTTCTTTCATAATGATCTATTTTTTTTTACATTTATGCACACTAAAGCAAATGCATAAACTTCCTAGCTTTTTTACCTCACATGTTTTAAGCTCATTTCTGTATTGGGAAACCATGCTTTTTAAGCTAGTAGAGTTATGCGATGAAATAAGAATTATATGTTACAAGAAGATACTATAAAAATGTTATTTGAGTTTTAGAAAGTCTTAATAGGAGTCCACAAAGGAAAGGTCATTACATGGTAATTTATGACATGATGAGAAAAAAATGAAAATATCGTCCTATTATTTAAAAACTAAAGGCCTGGTGGACGAGATTTGTGCACTCCAGGGGCATCCCTCAGCCTGGCCAAAGCCCTCTCGCAGTCCCGGAGCCCTTGGGGGATGTTCAACAGTTGGACATCCTTAACGCTGCTGCGGAGATGGGAGAGGCTCCCACCACTGCCACTGCACTCGCCAGCCGTGAGCCTGGCTTCTGGCTGAGCAGCGCTCCCCCTGTGGGAGGGCACTAACAACCAAGGGGCAGCTCCTGCATTGAGCATCTGTCCCCTGGTGGTCAGTACGCATCATAGCAACCTGTTGTTTCATGGTTTGGTCAATTTGCATACTAACCTTTTATTATATACTAGAGGCCCAATGCATGAAATTCATGCAAGAGTAGGCCTTCGCAGCCCCTGCTACCCCAGCCCTCGCAGCCCCCAGCCCATACAGCCCTGGCTTCATCTGGAAGGTCCTCTGAATGCTCGTTCCACTGTTTGGCTGTTCAGTTAATTTGCATAGTATGCTTTTATTATTATAGATGCCTGTGGGATCGGGCTGAAACTGGCTGACATCACCCGAGGGGTCCCGGATTGAGCGAGGGTGCAGGCCAAGCCAAGGGACCCCACAGGTACATGATCAGGGTCGGGGAGAGATGCGGGAGGTTGGCCAGCTGGCGAGGGGCCACGGGAGGGCTCCAGGGCATGTCCGGCCTGTCTCACTCAGTCCTGATCAGCCAGACCCCAGCAGCAAGCTAACCTACTGGTCAGAGCTTCTGCCCCCTAGTGGTCAGTGCATGTCATAGCGAGTGGTTGAGCAGCCTTAGCATATCATTAGCATATTACACTTTGATTGGTTGAATGGCCAACCAGTCTACCAGACACTTAGCATATTAGGCTTTTATTATATAGGATGACTAGAGGCCCAGTGCACAGATTCATGCGCTGGTGGGGTCCCTCAGCCTGGCCTGTGAGGATGGGGCGAAACCAGCTCTCTGACATCCCCCGAGGTGTCCTGGATTGCGAGAGGGCAGTTCTCAGGTGACACACCCTGGAATTAGGCTCCCTCCTCTCTGGTTCCAGGTGTGTCATCCAAGAACCACAGCTGCCAAGTCATCGCAGCTTGGCAGCTCCTGCGTTGAAGCATCTGCCCACCCCACCCCCCCATCCCCGTGGTCAGTGTGCATCATAGCTACCGGTCGGTGTGTCTGCCCTCTAGTGGTCTGGTCGCTTAGGCTTTAATATATAGAGATAATAATAAATTGAGTCACCTTAAAATGGAGCTGGAGGAACTGCCTTGCACTTCTTATGCCTCAAATCTCTGGCATAGTAAAGCAGGGCAAAATAACCTTTGTACTAGGACTAAAGCAACATTGTGCCTTAAAGAATTGTTTTCAAAGACAATAAGTAAGCAGTTATGACTTTTGAACTAAAAATTGAAAACATTGTTTAGAATTAACGTCACTATGTTATCTGCACTAATAAAAGAACCTTCTAGTAATGTAATTATTCCCTGTCTCTTTCTCATAAATGCCCTTTGCTTTTGTCTCCTAATCGAAACTACTTGTGCTTTTGCCTGAATCAGTGCGTCCCAAATGGCTACTTTTATTGATCTTAACTAAATGCATGTTACATCTTACTTTGAAAAATCTTTTATTTTTAGGTTAGCACTATTTTTGGAACTAGCATATAAATTAAACAAGAATAAACAAGCATTACTGAAAGAAAAAGGCCAACCTAAATAGCAGTGTTTCACCTTTTTTTTTGCAAAATGTATGGAAAGAGGGAGCATAGGAAAATGTTTCAATTGTCCCATGCTCTTTAGAAAAAAAAAAAAACAACCCACCAATGTCCTTTTATTTTATTTTTTTACTTTAATTTTACTTTTCTATTTTTTTAATTTTCTCAGTTATAGTTGACATTCTATATTAGGTTTCAGGTGTACAGCATAGTGTTTAACAAATGGTGTTGGAAAAACTGGTAGATACGGGGAAAAAAATGAAACCAGAGCATTTTCTTACACTATCTGCAAAATGGGTTAATGAGTTCCATGTAAGACCTGAAACCATTAAAGTCCTAGTAGAAAACATAGGCAGTAAACTCCTTGATGTTGCTCTTATTTTTTCTTGATATGTCTCCTTGGGCAAGAAAACAAAGAAAAATAAGCAAATGGGACTACATGAAACTAAAAAGCTTTTGCACAGCAAAGGAGATCATCAACAAAACAAAAGATCAGCCTACTGAATGGAAGATAATATTCACCAATAATACATCTGATAAGGAGTAAATGGGCAAAGGACCTGAATAAACATTCCTCCAAGTAGGACATACAGATGGTCAAGAGACATTTGAAAGGATGCTTAACATCACTAATCTCAAGGAAATGCAGTTTTGGAGACTGGGTAGGAAAACATAGATAGCAAACTCCTTGACATTGCTTTGATTAATATTTTTTTTTGAATCTTTCTTCTCAGACAAGGAAACAAAAGAAAAGAGAAACAAATTGGACTACAAACTAAAGTTTTCGCACTGCAAAGGAAACCATTAACAAAATGAAAAGACACCCAACTGAATGAGAGGAGATAATATCCAGTGATACATCTGATAAGGGGATAAAATTCAAGCTATATAAAGAACTCATACAACTTAATACTGGAAAAAAGAATCAAATTAAAAAATGGACAGAGGTCCTAAATAGGCATTTATCTAAAGAGAACATGCAGATGGCCAAGAGACTTATGAAAAGCTGCTCAAGATCAGTAATCATCAGAGAAATGCAAATTAAAAACACAATAAGATATGTACATATATGCAATGGAATATTACTTGGCCATAACAATGAATAAAATATTTCCATTTTTGACAATATAGATAGACCTAGAAGTTATAATGCCAAGTGAAATAAGTCAGAGAAAGCCAAATACTATATGATTTCACTTGTATGTGCAATCTAAAAAACAAAGTAAATGAACAAGCAAACAAAGAGATAACTGGAGGGAGGTTGGGATGGGGGGGGGATGAAAATGGTGAAGGAATTAAGAAATACAAATTGGCAGTTACAGAAACAGTCATGCAGATGTAAAGTAAATGGTAATAACTATGTATGGTGACAGGTAGATACTAGCTAGACTCACTGGGTGGATCACTTATGAAGTGATATAAATATATAACCACTACGCCGAAACAAATATAATTTGAATCAAATGTAATTGAGCAAATTTTTAAAATTTAGAAAACAAAAATGAATAGAATGATACCAACTTCCTGCAAAAGAACCCTCCCATCCCTTCCTATTGCACCTGGATAACAGGTAGAGAGCCCTTTCATAGGTTTACCAGGTGTGCAAGTTACTTGTGACTACTGTCACAAAGTACCACAATGAGGTGGCTTGAAACAACAGAAATTTGGAGTCCAGAAGTCCAAAATCAAAGTGTTGACAGGGCCTTGATTTTTGCAGACAATCTAGAGGAAAATATATTCCATGCCTCTTCAGATTTCTTTCAGCAAACAGCATCCCTTGGTTTGTGGCAACACTCCAATGGTCAAGGCCACGATCATCCATCCTCTCTGCTCCATGTTCACATTGCCTTCTATGCACCTCAGCCTTTCTCTTATAAAGACACTTGCGATGACCTCTAGAGCCAACCCAAGGTCCTTTTAAGTTCTCACCTCAAGATCTTAAGGTAATCACATTTGCAAAGACTTTACCACAGAAGGTAACTTTTATAGATTCTAAAGATTAAGACCTAGTATTTTTGAGATCCAACATTCAGCCACAACACCTAATTTCTGCCCAACTCCAGCCACATTTAAAACCACTTTCTCTCATTGTCTTAGTACACTGGAAATCTTTCAATGTCTTTCACAATGTTAAATTTTCTCTTCCCACTATGGCCTTACTGATTTTATTCAATCTCCTGGGTAGTCTTTCAAGTGCTCTGCTGACCTAATGTCTACTCCTTCCAAGGACACATGCTAAATGCCATTTTCTTGCAGATACTGTCTGGTATCTCACAGGGTAACTAGGTCCTGTTATGCTCCTCACAGTATCCTGTTCTTTTCATTTGCATGGGTTGTCGCATCATTTGTGTTAATCATTTGTGTTATTATTTGTATACATTCTGTGTTCTCCACAATGCTTTATAAGGACAGAAGAGATTATCTGCTTGCTCACTGGTGTAGGTCTAGTATCATTCACAGTGCAGAAGCTCAATGAATATACATTCTTGATTTGGATATAATCTTTGTAATAGTTATGCATTTATTCAACAGATATAGATGAAGGCCAAATGGTGTACCAGAGAGAGTTCTAATAAAGACGTTTGTCTCATTTAATAAGGGGTGTGCTATTGATTTAGTAACTTTTTGTATAATGAAAACATTACAGTTGACACTTACAAATTTTTAATATATCATTTTCAGCCCTGGTCCAGTAGTTCACTTGTTTAGAATATTGTCCCAATAAGCCACATTTATGAATCAACCAATGAATGCATAAATAAGTGGAACAAATAGATTTTCTCTCTCTTTCCCTTCCTCTCTCTCTAAAATCAATAAATAAAATATTTTAAAAAATGAAAATTTAAAAGTACATAAAATGGTAGTTTTCCATGCAATATATATTTTGTACTCTAAATTTATCATAGAATATATATGATTAAATTAACATTATGTCAGGCTATCAGATAAAAGTAAAAACAGCTTTTACTTTTGAATCTAACACTAAAAAATAAATTGGCTTATTTATTTATGTCTTAATTCTAATTGGAAAGATGAGGGAAGGTCTCAAGATATTTGAAATTACATCTATGAAAATAACACATATAAAGTGTGAATAATATTTATTCTCAGTTAATGAAAAAAAATACACCAAGTGTGATCATCACTTTTTCTTTAACCTTTGCTTTTAACACCATAGTCGTTCTGATGTGCTACATAAAATCTTTGATCAGCAGAATACAATTAGTAGTTGTGATGAACATCTTAAAATAAATTTAATGAGTTTATGCTCCTAACAAACTCATTCTATTTTAACATCTGTATACCTTATACTTTCTGCCTTTAACCAATGGTACATTATAGATTTATAACAATAATTTACTAGAAAAAAATAACAAACTTCATAATTATCAAAGTCATCCGTGATGGCTAGTGGCTGATAACGAATCTGACACATGATAGAACTCTGAGAACTTATTGTGTTGTTCCTTCTTAAAGGGCAAAGAGGCCCAAATGGTCTTTATCTATAGATTTTTTTAAATAGAAAAAAAATGAAACCTATAATCCTGGTCTCTTATGATGCTTCAAATCTCAGGGTATTAACAACAGCTTCTCTCGTGAGTTCCTTGGTATTGCACTATCTCCATAGAGGGGAGAATCATTCAGAAGTGAGTTAACGGATATGCAGCTGCTAAATAGAATAAATATATTTGCCAAATTGGGGCATAAACTTACAATTGGAGAATGGACCATTGCTAGAAAAAGGCAAAGCAGCAAACCTTTAATTGATGTGAAGGACTGGGTGACAAAATGTGAAGATTTTTGAGGGCTAATAAGTAATCTTGGTTTCCCTAGCATAGCCTTGGTTGGAATGTTGCCCTGAATGTTGGTCTAAGGAATTGGGCAGAAAATTGTGAAAAGGAAAGTGACGTCTCCCATAGAGATTCAATGCTTAGGAGATAAAAAAAATAAATTGAATCTAAGCAGATGCAAAATAGGTCAGAGATGAAGCTGCTGGAATGAGAGGTAAATTTACAGTGAGAATCCGCGGCCAATATAATGTAGGAGCACTGATTGAGGGCTCAGATGGAGGTCATGAGTCCAGTGTCAGAAGGTAGCTGCTAGAGGACATAGAAACTGGGGTTTGACATTGTGTGCGCTGATATATTAAGGTCAGAGGATGGAACAGCCCTCAAACCCAAGGAGGAAATTTCTCTTAAGACACTTGCCAAATATTGAAACATTACTGGACAAAAACTAAAGAGGATACCTTTAAAAATTATTTCAGGAAGAACGAAACTCTTATAGTCTTCAATACTGACAAAGAACCACAGATACTCTATTAAAAGAACTGAAGGATGATAAAGTTGTGGTGTAATGGTGGTTAACCAAAAGTAGCTAAATTTTCTGAAACTTCCATTCTGCTTTAAATAAAATTAATCCTAGATTAGATGGAGAGGATCAGCCCCAAAATTAACTGAGGAAATGGGGAATCCTCTCTGGATAAATGTGTCACCATTTTAAGTCTTTACTCTTTTTGTAATACACAGTATCTGCCAAATGATTAATAACTAAGGAAACAGTGAATGCAAATTCCACACTACTAAGATAAAAATATATAAAGAGCTATGGCTTTCTGATAAGTTCCCTATTACCTAGAGAATAAAATAGACAATAGAAATAGATAGATGATCAAATACTGATGTTAGTAGATGAGGAGTTTATAATAATTATTATTGATATGTTAAATATAGAGGAAAGGATGGTCAACCAGAGGAAAAGATGGACATTTTTAATGGCTAATGAGCTCTAATAATAATCATAATCTTTAAATACTAGAAATGAAATATCTGAGATGAGCAACTCAATGGATGGTTCTAATAGCACATTGTTTTTAGCAATGATAGAACTGGTCCAATGCAAAACACAATAATAAAAGATGTCCAGCCCAGGTGGCGTGGCTCAGTGGTTGAGCTTAGACCTATGAACCAGGAGGTAATGGTTCAATTCCTAGTCTGGGCACATACCCAGGTTGTGGGCTCGATCCCCAGTGTGGGGCATGCTGGAGGCAGCAGATCAGTGGTTCTCTCTTATCATTGATGTTTCTGTCTCTCTCACCCTCTCCCTTCATCTCTGAAATCAACAGGGATATGTTTTTGGGGAAAAAAAAGATGTCCATACTGAGGCAAAGAAAGCAAAAAGGATGAGAAGGAATAGAGCTTAAGTGACTTAGACCATTGGTCATATAGTCTAACACACAGGTTATTAGAGCTCACTCATAAAATTATGGATATTTGACCTGTGGTATATTAATTTCTTCTTTTCATATTCTTGGCTAATTTTCAAGGCATTTCAGACAACTCTATTATTTTTCAACCAATTTTGAAATAAAGTATTAAAAAACAAAGTGTTTGTAATATTTAGTGCTACATCTAAGAACAGAATGTTGACTCTCTTATAAATATACATTTTTGTGTGTTGTTTTATCTATGAAGTTACTATAAAGTTATTCCCACTATTTATATTTTATCATTAATTTTTGTTTGTAGAATATTTTCTTATATTATCTAAATTGTTTTTATGGTATATAGCAAATATATTTATTAGATATTTTTATTTCATACAAGCTAACTATGTGCCTTCTTTATAGCTGATTTATTCAGACTTTTGATTTCTCTCATACAATAACCCACAAATAATTATAATATACATTTTACTCAAGTTTTATATTTTAATTAATTTAGTAAAGCTCCAGAATAAGATACATATAGTAAACTAGTAGCTCTGTGCATGAATCCGTGTGCCCACTGCCCAGAGGCTCTCACAGCCCAGAGGCCCATCTGTGGCTGGGCATGGAATGCTTGCCTCGCTGGGGCAACGACGTAAGCATTCAGTGCCCTGGCCTGACCAGAGGCCCATCTGAGGCTGGGAAATGCAAACAACTTCCCTCCCTGTTCTCGGGAACTCCGATAAAGGGCCTCCTTCCTCTTTCTCAGCCAGCTTTCACCCCTGTGCCTCCTCCACCAGCCCCTCCTATCACACTATCCCCCACCCCCTCCACCCTCTGGCTGCCCAGACTTGACCTTGCCTGGGAGTCGGGGGCCACTCGACTCTGCCTAGCTCGCCAGTTCCTTCTCTTCTTATGCAAGTGTTTCACATCCCAGCTTGGCCAAAGGCCATCCGCGGCTGGGTGCAGAATGCTTGCCTCGTCACCACGGCGATGAAGCAAGCATTCCGCTAGGCCATTCATGCTGCCCACTCTCAGCGGCCGCTCCCCCTGCGCCCCCCCCACCCCCTCAGGACTGGGGGACTCCAGTGGGGCTGAGAGGACTGGGTGCCGCCATCCTTTGTGATGAAGTGATGGTTAATTTGCATATTACCCTTTTATTAGATATGATAAGTAAATGTAGTTTTTAAAAAAATTAAATTTTATGCCAAGTTTTATCCCTCAGGGATAATAGATATTTCCAGTGAAAGTATTTTAATATTCATTTTGTATTTGATCTGGAACTGTTTAGAGCCAAGAATAACAATTTTGTAGGCACCTGATGAAAGAAAGCTTTAATTTTCCTGGCAGTTAAAGCATGCTTTAAGGTTGCAGTTTATGCTCAGGGATATTCTGAATGCATTTGTTAGATAATTTCAAAGTCTATAAATAAAATTATAAATATGTATTTTTATCAATATGTCCCTACTATAAATGAATAAAAATAGACAAAAAAAGCATGGAAAATAACAGAATAAAAAATAGTCTTGGAACTTATTCAAAAAGCCCCATTTTACAATAATCCATGAGGTTTAGGAAAATCATTTGTTTCGTTCACTCAAGATCTGTCTTCCCATTTATGATCTAATAGAATGACATCTTAGCCTATTTATGCATAGTTAATAATGTATATATTAAAATCCATTTTGATTAAGATTATGGGCAAGATAATAAAGTACTTATATATTATCAATAATTATACACTACATGTTGTTTTATTCTACTATAATTATGTGTCATTTTCTGAATACTGGCTAAGAGAAATATCTTTGTTCTCACTACCCTCCAATTTATCTGTATCGTGGGTCCTTATTTATGGAAAACATTTCTTGAATAACTTCCATACACATATTTGCTCTGTTCAATACAGTCACCATTGGCAACATGTGATTAGTAAACACTTAAGATGTGGCCATTCCAGATTGAGATGTGCTGTGGGTGAAATATATGTAACTGATCACAGAGCCTGATATACATAAAAAAGAATGCAAAATACATTATTAATTATTTTTCTACTGATTACATGTTGCAATGAGCTTTGGATATATTGGGTTACAGAGAATTATTATATTCTACTTAAAATCTTTTTTAATTTGACTAATGGAAAATTTTAAATTGCCTGTGTGACTTACATCATATTATACAGATGGGACACATAGTATAAATATCAAAATGCATGTACTTTTCACTCAGAGTGACAACTATTTATTATTTCTGATACTTTTCTGTTTATTGAAAACTCACAATTGCATAATCAGTTAATAATTTGTATTCATTTTACCCTCTAGGTAGGTGAGGCTTGAAGAGCTTCAGTAACTTTGTTCTAAAGAGTTGGAAAACATAGAAGGTAGAATGTAAACCTAACTGATGTAGCATTCAAAGGCATTTTTTCCTCTTTACATCTCTACAGGTGACATAGGTCCAAAATAGTATCATCAATATAATGTAATTAAAATATAAGACAATAGATTTTGGCAGATAAACATGTTCAAAGTTGCTTCCTGGGGAAATGTTTAACTCTCCCTATAGTCTACTTCAAGCAGAGTTGGAAGGCTAACTGTTTGGCAATGATGATAAATATTGAGCAAGAGATTTGTAACAAAAAGTCAACTTTTCTCCTCCATATCTGTCTTTTAATAAAAGCCTCCTGTTCTCTCCAGCAAAATCTCACTACTGAATTGATTCCTTTCCTGTGCTTCTGAGTTAAATGATATGAGAGTGAGAGATGCTAAGCTTTTATTCTTTTAGACTCTGAAAGCAAAGCCTTTGCATCTAATAAGAACACCACAATGCAATATACTTTCATGATGATAATTCTATTTCTCTTGGAATAGCTTTCAACATTTAGAAATATGCTCTTGGGTTTTTATCCTAAACTGATGTAATAAATAGTCCAAAAAAGAGAAAGAGTAAAACAGAGACAGTACACCCACATTTCCATTAGCAGTATGATTCAGAAGTTACATCAATTCTGAACACATTTCATTTCCCTGGACCTTCTGGCATTGAATGCAGGCTGGGATGCAACCCTGCCTGGGTATCTGTGTGCCAGGGGCTGGTACTGAATGGAAGAAGAGAAATTATAAGGTTCACAGTTAGCAATGTCTACCATACATATTTGCCTAATGCACTAAAAAAACAACTTCCAAGTCATGTTAAAAAGGTACAGTCTCTCTTCTCAGATTCTTTTCTCTATTCTCTTACTTTTTTTGGTAACTGTAGTCAAATGGGGGCATTCTCTAAATTCCAGTTCTTTTTAATATATGAAGTAAAGGTATTAGCCCAATGATGTTAATATGGTGGCCTTAAAGATTATCACATGTAAAGATACACTATGAACTGTAAACTCTAAATTGAATCAAAATAAGATATATTATTTTAATTGTGAAGGAAGAATTATTATTTTAAGTACTTTTATTCAAAAGCTATCAATTATGACTCAGGGCAACTAAAAATGATGTAAATGTCATATTCATCAAATTACCAAAAAGGTAATTCAGAATGCAAATAATTACAAGTGGAAAAATAAAATCTTTCAGAGGAAATACCTACAAGACATTACAATTGAGCAGACAATATGATTTATACACATAAATATACTCATACACAAACACAAGATACACATGTATATATTCAATTTAGCACCGGCAAAATTCTTTAAGGCAAGCTTTCCATTTCCCAAATGAAGAAAAGTGAGGTTCTGAGGGATTATGTAAATAAACCGGTAGAAACAGAATTGATATAATCCACATCTGATTCCAATGCCAGAGCTACAACTGAAACATTTATTCACCCTTTATTTTGATTGATCTAAATATTTTATTAATGAATCTTAGTGTTTGTTTTTTTTTTAAATAGCAGTAACATTACCAAAAGTAATCTTACTACATTGACTTTAATTCTGCATTGTTTTTGTTGCTTTGGAGCTAAGATTTCGGAAGTTTCAATTTTATTACTAATAACTAAATAGGAAAAATGTGCGTTTTTTCTACTATCTGCTTAATTCATAAGATTTTATAAGTTAAAGTATATCATAAATAATTTAAATCCTAGTAATAGGGATTATATAATTGTATGGGTTTTGTTAATTTTGCTAAATATGAGATGCCTGAAATTGGAAACACATCTTCATGTTGTTATTGAATAAAGTACAAATGTTTGATCCTTGATGAAATAGTCACGTTTTGTTCAGTTCAATGGAAATCAACATTGATTCATCATCTTTAGCCCACTGGCTTTAACATCCAAGTGTCAAACTACAAGCTTATCAGCTGCATCGACAATTAAATTTCCTTTAAAACAGAGATGTGGGGAATTGAATTTGCTCATTGTAAATGGAAAAAAGATTGGATTGCAGCCTGGTTGCCAGAATGATTGAATCTTCCTGGGTAAGGCTGTATTAAATAAAATGATTAACAAGAGGCTGCATTTTTTTTCTTTTATAATGTGAATGAATCAGCTTTCAGGGTGAGTGCCAGAAGTATACATACAGCTATTCAATAAGTTGGAAAAGTGAATGATGGAAACCATATGAAAAATTAACATTTTTAAAATATCCAGATTAGCACAGACACAGCCTGCTCCAACTTCCATCTATATAGCAGCAGAGAAAAACACTAAAAACAATTTTCAAGCCTAGTTACACAGTTAGTGGGGAGAAGGAGGGGGAAATATGCTACTGAGAAGGTTTCTGAATAATGCTTGCCCCTCCCTGCAAATCCATTAAAATAATGAGCAAATCATACCTGAAATAGGTCATTTCTGCCTTTGTGAAGCACTTAAGGATATTATGAGGTTTTTTTTGAACACTGAGAAATATAAACATCAAGCTGATCTCATCTGAAATTGTTGAATTCTTAAGTTTCTTTGACAAGTATATACAGTAAATAGATGAGTATAATAGAAAAGAGATGATGACAAAGAAAGGTTGAATCATTTTTATGAAGTGTCTCTGTATATAATGTAAGAAAATAAGTGTTAATGGCTTCTCTGGAGACCCTCTCAATGCTGCATACAACCACTGCTTCTTATTTATCAACTATATATATGGCTTTGACATAAAATTGAAAGAAGCACTCTTTATCTACCTTTATACTTCATTATTTCATCATGAGTCCCATAACCTACAACTCTTTCCCCACATCTACTTTTAAAATATGTTAGAATTTATGTCTATTAATAGCTTTAAAATATATAGGAAGAGTTATTTATATCATGACACTTCATTACCCACAATTAATCCAATATTAGGATGGCCAGTTTTACCAATAATCCCTATCCTACTATTTGAATGCCCAAATGTCCCTTGATAGGAAAAGACTCAAAACCTAACATTCTCTATTATATAATATTCAAATGTTAATCAAATGAATTTTTTGCTATTATTTTCTTAAAATTTTTTTCAGTATCAGGTCATGGATATTTATTTTATACTTCGGATTATAACTCTATACTACGTTGGCCATTTGCCATCAGGTTAATTTTTTATTTCAATGATTATAAATTTAATATCAAGAATTTCCTTTTGGTTCTCCTTCATAGTTTCCAATTATTCCTTACAGATGGTCCTTAAGACCATATTTTAAAATATATTTTATATGTATTTGAATATTTTATAATAGATGCAATTTGATAAATCCAACATTTGTGCCATCACTGGGTTGGCTTCTATTGGCTATATTTATTTTTAGTATGGAAACCATTTTCACGTTTCTTTGAGTGACTAGTAATTTTTTAATTTTATATTGCACATTATAGATTATATATTATGAAGTCTCTAGGTTCTTTTACTGTCTTCTAAAAGCACTGATTTTTATTTTAGTGGGCACTTAAATTACTGACTGATCTCCTTGAAATTGGATAGGCTTGATGCTATGCCATTTATGCCTGAGTAAAGTTCAGTGTGTTTCTCAAACTTCTCTAAATTAGCAATAATTAATCTCCAAACTCTATCTCCTCTGTAGATATTGAGGCCCAGTTTCAGAATGGGTTAAAATTGGTTGGGGTGAGTTTGTAGGAGGTTTGTTCTAGAATGAGGACATAACTACTAAAGCTTGGCATCAATGGAGTCTCTGTTACATGCCCAGTGTACTAGGGATGTGTCAGAACCCCAAAGTCCCCAGCACATCTCAGCCTCTAGTATCTATGCTTCATTCACCACCTCATAGTTGCCAACTTCTGGTACTAATGTGCAGCCTCATTCTGTGTATAGACAGCCCAATCCTTAACCAACTACTTCAGGGGAACTTCCCCTTAACTTCTTTGGACTCCTCTCCTCTATATTGCTTTCATTTACAAATTAGACCTGCTGCATCTGCCCTAAACTCTTATTTTTGCCTTCTACATCAGCAGGACTACATCATTTGTTTGGATTCTACTTACTGCACACCAGCAAGAATTTGTCCCCAGATAGAGAACAGCAATGAATGGGGGGCTTCCCTTGTGCATATCCATGTTCTCAAGGATTAAGTTCTTGCATTGGCTGTTGTCCAATGCTGTAAAAACAGTTGATACATTTATATGTATATGTGTTTAAACACACACACACACACACAGAGACACACACACACACAGAGACACACACACACACACACACTTGTTTGATTTTCTTATTTACAGTGAGAGGGCTAGTCTGGTACCAGATGGAAAAAAAATGTTGATAGAAAGTGAAATCAGAAACACCAATCAGAAAGGATATATGCACCCCTATGTTCATAGCAGCACAATTTATAATAGCTAAGATCTGGAAACAGCCTAAGTGCCCATCAGCAGATGAATGGATTAAAAAACTGGGGTACATTTACACAATGGAATTCTAATTGGCTGTAAAAAAGAAAGAACTCTTACTATTCACAACAGCATGGATGGACATGGAGAGCATTATGCTAAGCGAAATAAGCCAGTCGGAGAAAGATAAATATCACATGATCTCACTCATTTGTGGAATATAATGAACAACAAAAACTCATGAACAAAAATAGATCCAGAGACAGAGAAGCATGGAACAGACTGTCCAACCTATGAGGATAGGTGGGGAGTGAGAGGGTAAGAGATCAAACAAAGGACTTTTATGCATGCATATGAGCATAACCAATGGACACAGACAGTAGTGGGGTGAGAGCATGTGCTGGGGGCTCGGAGTGGCCAGGGAGAGGTCAATGGGGGAAAAAGGAGACATATGTAATACTTTAAACAATAAAGAATTTGAAAAATAAAGAAGTCAAGAAAGAAAGTGAATTGAATTTATTTTTAAATATATGTATAAAATGCTTATTATAAATAGTGTTGACGTTCACTGTTGCACTTAAAAACTTTACTGTATATTAAATATTATTTTTCTTACATGTAAAATGAGAGTTTTCTTAGAGTGCTGGGGATTATCTATTGACACATATCCCCATTTCTGTAGATTTTCAAAGTATTTCTAGAATATTTACAAGTTGATTTCTAGACAAATATTCAGAAAAGAAATACAACGTGGTTGTTTCCAGTGGTTTGTATTAAACTATATAACATGATCTTGGAACCACAGAGTTTTTATTTTTATTTTTTAATATATTGTTATTGATTTCAGAGAGGGGGGGGAGAGAGAGAGAGAGAGAGAGAGAGAGGGAAGGAGAGAGAAAGAAACAACAATGATAAGAATCATTGATTGGCTGCCTACTCATGCTCCCTACTGGGGATTGAGCCTGCAACCTGGGTCTGTGTTCTTGACCAGAAGTGAACCTGGGACCCTTCAGTCTGCAGACCAATGCTCTATCCATTGAGCAAAACCAGCTAGAGCTACAATCAGAGTTTCTAAAGCATAACATTCAATTAAAAGGGGATGAACTTGAAATAAATGAAAACAATTATGTCCTCATTTCCACAGAGTTTTCACTGCAAAATTCCAAGATCAATACTCTCTCTGGAATTCAAATTGCACCGAAGTCTCTCTGTAGCTATCTTTATAACTCCATCCATCTTTAAATGCCTTTTTTTCTGTCTAGTATTGCATTCTTTTCTGCTAAGTTTACTCACCAAATGTTTTAAAAAGCCCAATTTTCATGATTTTGGGCAGTATGAAGAGCAGTTTTCATTAACGTAATATTTTTATTAACGTGTTTTAAGTGGTTGCAATCTACTGGCAGGACACAGCCTTTAATCTTTTGTCCTCTATGAGCATCTTCCATTAATAAGCTTCTCTGATGTGTGGAGTTCCTACTAGGATGTGTATATGGATTCTCATACAGTGTGTTAATTAAATAATTAAATATCTAGACACTTCTTATTTGATCTTTTACTTCTTATTTTACTTCTTATTTTTCTTTTAAAGATTATAACTAATAAAAGTATCCCCACAGTTACCTCACTGCCGTGTAGTGGAGCAGATTTCAGCGCAGGTGCTTTAGAGCCTCTATTAGCAGTTGCAACCTGCCAGCATTGGCTCTTGAAGCTAAATGGTAGGGAAATCATTGTTTCCCTCCTGTAATTCTACCTTAATCACTAGTAATTCTTTATCCTATGGAACAGGACTTTTCTTCCAAGTGATCTTGGCATTTAATGGGAAATTTGAGAACTACCAAGACATAGCAGAAATGTAGAATATGTGTAAGAGAGTAGTATAAAGATTAAAATGTAACCAGGTAGACCATAAAGGAAATCATTAGAAATAGATTGTCATACAATGAACCTAGAGAGGAAAATTTCACTACAGTTTAATTGTATCTGTTGCTCATCTGACATTATCCTTTGAAGGGTTTTAAGGAAGCATGTAACAAGGTCAAGTCTTCATGTAGGTATGCCAAAGGCACATCAACACCCACAGGCTAAGTGACTTTCCCGGAGGTAGGATCATTGTAGTTGGCTGTGGTAACTATGTCCTTTATATCCCTTAATCCTCTCTACTACTCTTTATTGCCAGGCACATTTATCCCTGGGGCCATACATTCAGAGTTATCCTTCTCTCATTGAAGGAGGAGAATGTCTAGAGAGGATTGTACTTAGTTCATGTGAGGATAAGCAGTTTGATTAACTTAGCACTCCTCCAGAAGATGGAGTTTAAAACCTCTTCTGTATTCACAATGGCATGTCATTTATTATTTTAATAGTTTCAAATAAATGCCTTAATGTATGCTAGTGGGAACATTTGGAAATTTCTAATGGTATGAAAAGTACAAAGAAAAATTCATTGGGAATATGAAAATCTCTTGACTATGAGACAGACCCTCAACAATGGGAAGAGTTTGGAAGATTACAAACAATATAATTTACTTGGTGCCAGTCTTATTTAGGGGTATAAGGTTAAGAAATTCCATAATGTAAGATATTTAATATATGCTAAAGCTATACATATCATCCATTGTTGATTAGCAATTTTGTTGTTGCCTCAATTTTAATTTCAGTTGCTTAGGTATTTAATGAGCAGTATGGATCCTGACATTGTGCCACAAAATTACAGAATTTTATATTTGAAATATTGTTCAGCCAAACATTTTTACATGTATTCTTTTCACTGAAACATTCTCAATCTCTACATTTTCTTAAGTGTCAAGATTTTCTAAATTTTCCCAATATTCACAATTCCTCCTTAGATAACCAATTTTTAATTTCCTGTTCTTTCAAAATATCTCAATGGAAAATATATCTATTTACATAAAAACCCTGGGTGTAACACTCATCACAACCAAGGCTCAACCAACCGGAAGGAAATCAGTCCTGCAGGGGTCGCCTTGGCAACAGCTGTGCCCTCCCCGAGCTGTTTCCCCCAAGGGCAAGGTTTGAGGCAGGAACCTACCCTCAAAACGTGAAGGCATAACTTATAAAGTTTTAATACATTATATTAGAGGTTGTGGTGGCACTGTTTTGCAGGAATTGCTGCAAGTTTACTTCTCAGTGGAAGAACTTTTCATTCCTAATATAAATTACCAATTCCATTAAATGAAACTTCAATTTCTAGACTCGATATAAACAGTGAAGTTGCTAAAACTATTAAAAAGGCCCAACTTCTCATTATTGATGAATGCACTATGGCATCCAGTCATTCTATAAACGCCTTAGATTACTAAGATAAATTATGAATTTGAATGTTGTATTTGGTGGGAAAGTTCTCCTTCTTGGAGGGGATTTTCGACAATGTCTCAGTATTGTAACGCATGCTATGTGATTGACCATAGTACAAACGAGTTTAAAGTACTGTAATGTTTGGGGATGTTTCAGAAAGTTGTCTCTTACAACAAATATGAGATCAGGGGATTCTGCTTATAGTGAATGGTTAATAAAACTTGGAGATGGCAAACTTGATAGCAGTTTTCATTTAGGAATGGATATTATTGAAATCCCCTGTGAAATGATTTTTAATGGATCTATTATTGAAGCTCCTTTGGAAGTAGTATATCTATAGATAATATTAAAAATATATCTAAACATGCAATTCTTTGTCCAAAAAATGAGCATGTTCAAAAATTAAATGAAGAAATTTTGGATATACTTGATGGAGATTTTCACACATATTTGAGTGATGATTACATTGATCCAGCAGATGATGCTGAAAAGAAAATTTGCCATCGAATTTCTTAATAGTATTACTCCTTCGGGAATGCCGTGTCATAAATTAAAATTGAAAGTGGGTGCAATCATCATGCTATTGAGAAATCTTAACAGTAAATGGGGTCTTTGTAATGGTACTAGATTTATTATCAAAAGATTATGACCTAACATTATTGAAGCTGAAGTATTAACAGGATCTGCAGAGGGAGAGGTTTTTCTGATTCCAAGAATTGATTTGTCCCCATCTGACACTGGCCTTCCATTTAAATTAATTCAACGACAGTTTCCCATGATGCCAGCATTTGCGATGACTATTAATAAATCACAAGGACAAACTCTAGACAGAATAGGCATATTCCTACCTGAACCCATTTTTGCACATGGTCAGTTATATGTTGCTTTCTCTTGAGTTTGAAGAGCATGTGACATTAAAGTTAAAGTTCTAAATACTTCAACACAAGGGAAATTAGTCAAGCATTCTGAAAGTGTTTTCACTCTTAATGTGGTGTACAGGGAGATATTAGAATAAGTTTAATCACTTTATCAGTCATTGTTTGCATCACTGTTGTTTTTATATCATGTTTTTGTTGTTTTCATGTTTTTGTTGTTTTCATATCATGTTTTTGTTGTTTTTATATCATGCCTCTGTTGTTGTTATATTCTTTTGTTACTATCTATTTATTAATAAATTTATATATTATTTTCATATAAATTTTACTAATTTCCTTTCATCTCTCACACTTCTATTATAGTGAAAGGGCAAATAGCAATATTAAAATATTTCCTCTAATTATTTCCCTTTTAATGTGCCACTAGTTATGTTAAGAAAAGAGGGGCTGCCCTAACCGGTTTGACTCATTGGATAGAGCATCGGCCTGCGGACTGAAAGGTCCTAGGTTCAATTCTGGTCAAGGGCATGTACCTTGGTTGCAGGCACATCCCCAGTAGGAGGTGTGCAGGAGGCAGCTGATCAATGTTTCTGTCTCATCGATGTTTCTAACTCTCTATCCCTCTCCCTTCCTCTCTGTCAAAAATCAATAAAATATATTTTTTAAAAAGAAAAGAGGGGCTAATATATGAGAGGCAAGGCCCCTCTGAAGAAATTATATAAAATAATGGACTTACTCTCTTTAAATTTTCTGATCCAGTCATATCTGAGGTAAAGATTCTAGGCAAAAGAGGATTATAAGTTAGGTTCTGGTGTACCTTGCATAGAATTCAATCTTGTTGTCCTGATAGCACATCTCATTAAAGTCTTCTATTAATCAAAATTGGCAAAATTTAGATGACATATTTTATTATCTTTGTACTTATAAGTAACAGGATGCATTTTAGGTAGATGTTTATTTTCCTTTAGCCAGGTCTTGTCTTTTGGAGCTCACAATATCCATATTGATGATGATGATGATGATGATGATTTCACTTAAGCCCTTAACCTAGAAAATGTTCAGGGGATAGAAGCCAGGGAGGGAGGGAATGCTTTCTAACCCCTCCCATGTTTAGCATCTTCAGAAACTCTACAAAGTATGGATATTTCTCTCAGTCCTCTAGTATGAACAGATTTTGGAACTTTAAAGGCACAAATAGTCTCCCTAATTTCTTTGTTATCATGTGATCACAGTTCTCCTCTGAAGCAATGAAAAACCATAATGACTGAGTACTTTAGCATAAGGTGGGGCAAGAAAAGTAGAGAGGTATTAGATTTTATTTTTAATCCAAATACATTATCTTGTTATGCATATCTTTTGCTCTTCTGGTGATGCCCTTCATGAAAACATCCTAAGTAAACATTTGGTGAATAAATTACTGACCTGGAATGAACTATGTCAGTATCATTAAATCTGAGGTGACCAGGACACCTTCCAATTTCAGAAAATAATATTAGGCAGCTGTGACCCTTGAGAGACTATGGCTTCAGCTAGAGCTCATACAAATTCAGCATGTTAAAGAATGGTAATCTTGTGTCACTGAATATTCAAAAGCATAGCAAATGCTTAAAATTGCTTGACATTTGTTTTTATTTATAAAAGTGCCTATAGCTTTAAAATGAGTGACTCCTAAAATTAGCTGAGCTTTGTATTTAGTCCCTCAATCAAAACTTGGTTCCTAGACTTGGCCAGTGTGTTCAGTGGTTAGATCATTGGTCTGGGCACCAAAGGGTCTTGGGTTGGATTCCTGGTCAAGGGCACGTACCTGGGTTGCAGGTTGTAAGATGTTTTCTTTTAATCTTTCTGTTGGATTTATTGAGTGTTTTTTGAGCACCTATTATGTGTTTAGAACTACATACAAAAAATAAAGTCTTTATATCTGTGTTCATGAAGGTAAAAGAAAATATGTGACAAAGGAAGCATGTATAGCCAGCCAGGTAGCATAAGAAAAAATAAAATAAAACAGGTTACTAGGGTTTTTGAAGGAAGATTAATGGTGATGACAACAATCTAGAAAGACAAACTGCATGATGAGAAGCAAGTGCTCTGAGTAGAATTTGATTATGCTGAAGGTAGGAAAGGAGCTATAGAAGTTTGACAATTCACTCCTGCAAATAAATCTTTTTGTTACTGATGTTCACAAAGAGACATGTGCCCCCCTATGTTTAATGCAGCATTATTTACAATGACCAAGATATGGAAGGAATCCAAATGCCCATCAGTAGACAAGTAGATAGAGAAGATGTGGTATATATATAATGGAATATTACTTAGCCATAAAAAGAATGAAATCTTGCCATTTGTGACAACATGGGATGGACCTAGAAGGTATTATATAAAGTGAAATAAGACAAAGGCAAATACTATATTATTTCACTTACATGTGGAACCTAAGAACAAAATAAATGATAATAATTTAAAAAAACACAAAACAGACTCATATAGATACAGAGAATAAACTGATGGTTGCCAGATGGGATGGGGTTGGATGGCTGGGTGTAAAAGGTGAAGAAATTGCCCTGGCTGGGTGGCTCAGTTGGTCATAGTGTCCTCCTATACACCAAAAGGCTTTGGGTTCAATTCCCAGTCAGGGCACATACCCAGGTTGTGGATTGGTCCCCATCAGCAAAGCACATATGGAAGGCAACTGATTGATGTTCCTCTCTCACATCCATGTCTCTCTCTCTCTCTTTCTCTTTTGTTCTCTCTCTCTCTCTCTCTCTCTCAATGATAAAACATATCCTTGGGTGAGGATTTTTTAAAAAGTGAAAAAATTAAGAAGTACCAATAGGTAGTTACAAAATAGACATGAGGATGTAAAGTGCAGCTTAGGGAATATAGTCAATAATATTGTAATAACTATGTATGGTGCCAGGTGGGTAACTAGAATTATTAGGGAAATCATTCCATAAATTATAAATTTGTCTATTCACTATACTATATACCTAAAACTAACTTAAAATAATATTTCATGGCAACTGTAATTGAAAAATAAAAATAAATTTTAAAAAAGACTTTTAATTTATTGAAAGAAAACCTCACCATATCAATCACATGCCCTACAAACAACCACTTTCACAATCCTGTACCATCCAGATGTTGTATCTTATTGGTCCTCCTCTGTCCCCCAATTTTCTCTGTTATACAAAATCTATGTAGTATTCCTATATATATCTTCAGTCATTTTCTACATAGTTCTTTGATCAAAATTAGTCAATGTTTTTGTTTGCTTCTATGACCATTTTTTAGCTTTTGACATAATTCTTGAACTTCTTAGATTTTTTTAGTATAATCTTAGTCTTTGAGGGAGTTTCAAGTACTTATTTCTGTAATAACTACATTTAACCATTATGTCCTTTCTGAAAAGTACAAAAGTGAATGACGAATTATTTTTACTTCCTTTCTCTGCCAGCCCTAAAGTTTAGTCAAATTGGCATTATTATGCTTTAGCAGTTCATACAAGTACACTCTTCATTCTGGTTCTTATACTTTCTTCAAAACATCTATATATATAAAAAGCAAAGACCAGCCAGTAGATATGACACACACTGACCACCAGGGGCAGATGCTCAATGCAGGAGCTGTAGAGCAACAACAACTTTGCAGAGTGCCCTCTTCCATTCCAGGACCCCACGGGGAATGTCGGACTGCCAGTTTCAGCCCAATCCGCACAGACCAGGACAAAGGACCCTACCTGCTGGAAGAACCCCGCTTATGCTGCAGACACCCTTTGAGCCCCGGCACCGCCCCAGGTGTGGCCAGCCTGGGATAGACCACAGGAAGTTGAGTCCAGGGCGTGTCCAGCTCATCTTGCCCAGTCCCACCCCACCAGCACCTTCTAATTAATATCCTTTCAATGTGCACTAATCTGTGCACTGGGCCTCTGGTTAAACTATATTTTATTACAATTTAGAAACTGTAAGTTTTAAGTAATTGCATATTCTCCCTTAAAACTCTTCTACAATTTCTACCTTTTCTCCCACAACTGCTGATCAAATGTGTGTTTTTATGAAATTCCTATCTTGATTAATGCCACAACTTCCCTATCCTAAGTTTAGTGTCAATATGCAATATTTATATGTAGATACATTTTTTCACTTAAACATGGTTTATACTTGTAACAGATAAATCTTATAAATTCATATTTTTCAGTAGCAGCAGAACAATTGTCCTTTGAATGTTTCTGTAATGTGAGGTAAATATTGATACAGAGAAGTTCCCCAGATAGGGTTGCCTGATAAAATATTGGATACCTAATTAAACTTGAATTTCAAATAAGTAATGAATAACTATTAATGTAATTATGCATGTATGGGTCATAACTGTATTAAAACTATATCAATCATTTCTTTTGAATTCAAATTTAACTGGGCCTCCTCTATTTTTATTTGGCAACCCTACCCAGAAATGGTTCCCAAGACTCCATTAGGCTTCCCCAGAGACATTTGCTTCATAATTTTCTTCTTTACCAACTTTCTTTCTTCTCTGCTTTGCTTAGTCCCTTCAATGAGTGCTGTCACTCCTGCACAGCCTTTGGTACATACACTCCCTGCCTCTGGTTTCTCATCTGACATATTTGTGTCTGAAACTGGTTGACCATGTCCTTAATATCTGCTCTAAAATCATCCATGGCTCTCTAATCTACTCATGATGAAGTCAAGTTTCTCAGCTAATTTTCTGCCTCTTTTTTAGCTGGGTGCATGTTTCAACTGCTGTCCACAAAATCCCCAAATTAATATCTCACTGCAAATGCCTTTAAATAGCACTTTTTTTGTATACTTCTGTCATATTTGCCATGCAGCTTCCATGCCTTAGATATCTTCTTTTTTTTCTCATCTGATTATCCTGTTGAGGTCTCATACAAATTCCAATTATTGGATGTTTTCCTATGTTTTTTAATCCCCTTTGCAATTACTCTTCTATTGAAGTTACATATAATAATTACTTAACCCATGATCCTATACTGCATTTTTTTATACAATGCTACTTCCTTCTCACTTGATGAAAGTTTAATATTTTTGAGGTCAATAAATATGTACTTTCTTAAAACACTAATCAAATAAAAGGCACTTAATAAATATGTTTTAATTAATTGGAAGATGATAATGACATCCTAATATAAAGGACGTGAATTTTCACTGAAATGGAAATGATTGAAATAGTGTAGGAGGACATGGACACAACCATGTCCTCTGCTTTGGAATCTGCTGTGCTGGATGCAAGTTGCATTTAGTAACTATCAAAGGGGAGCTTAAAGTGAGAAAGCATTAGGCTTTAATCATGCTTCTCAGAGTGAAAGGGACAGGACCCTAAGATTCTCTAAAATAGAGTATTTTTGCAGACTTCATTTTAGTGCTCGGAAGTCTCAATGTATAACCTTCTTTTTCTGATTGCTCATCTTTGCAGCTCCAGTCTGATCCTCTACTTCAGGTTCAGATTCCTACAAAGGGTTGTTTCCTGGCCATTGCAAGGAGTCATTGAATTATATTTGAGACTAGATAAGTGGAGGTCAAAGTGCAGGATACTTGACTGAAGGAATGACATTAGTAAAAGGGGGCATTTCAGTAGTCATTCTGAACTTGATGTGAATACAAATAATAAGACATAGACACCTTTGATCTACTGACTGAGTCCCAGACATGGCCTAGTATTTTTTGCTAGTACTATATATATCTAGAGTTCATATAAATCAATTTACAGGAACATTATTTATTCCTCTCTCCAAGACGATTTGCCAGAATGAGGTCAAAAAGAAAGATTAATATGACAGCTAATACCACAGCAATAAGAAAACTGTTTTACAAGTAGGGTCAAATCTTAAAGAGGCAGGTGTTTTTGCTATGCCAGAAAATATTAAATTCACAATCTCCTGTTAAGGAGCCTGGTAGGTCCTAGTCAAGGGTGTCTAAGGCAGAGCAGCCATGACACAGGGCAACAAAGCCTTGGGTTTGAAATCCTAGGTTGACAATCCCTTTAACCTCTCTGAGCCTTGGTTTTGTCATCTAAAATTGAGAAATGGGGTTTTGTGAGGACTAAAAATGGACATTGGTGTCTAATAGAACCTCTTGGTTTATAGTAGCCACTTGATAAATGGGGATATTTGACTCCACCCCTTACATCTTTCCTTGCTATGGAATCAAAGCTTGAGTCTAGGAAGGAATTTGTAAAGTACTTTTATATTGTAAAGCTCTTTCAAGTGTCATGTCTCATGTATTAAAAAATACTCCATTGATAAGCAAAGCTTATATTATCATCCTTATAGGGGTGTGCAGAGAGAGAAACTGAATTGCAGGAAAACTGTGTAAAAGAGCATTTCTAAACAAGAATCAGAAAGTTGGGTACATTTTCAACTTATCCACAAACTACTTTATGGCCATGAGCACTTTTAGCCTTTTGTGTGTCAAGTGAAAAATCTCTCCTAGATGTTCACCATGGTCTGGCAGAACATGGAAAGTCTGTAATGCAGCCCAGACAGGGACAGAATTATCAACAGAATTTGGTTTTTCTGGTTAATAAGTGGTATGGCTTTCCTCACTTGATTACATGGCTTCTTTTGCAGTTATTTGCAGTATTGATTCTACATTTCCATGAAGAAATATAAATTTCTTTGCCCTTTAAAATCCAACTGCTGAATGTGTGTCTTACAGTAAATGTTGCTCAACCATCAATGATTTGTTGTAACTGCATGGGGTACACACATAAATCAAAAATGCATTTAAAACTCTGTCCCAATTATAAATTCAATAACTTAGTCCACATTATAAATCAAATAACTGACTACTGTGCAACTGTCAATCAATTGAAATAGATTAACAATCTCAACTGAAGGGACTTGAACTATAGAAGTTATGGGAACTGCAAGCTTTCAGCTCTAATTTGAACAACTCTTCATAGAGTAGACAGGATATTTCTGTTCACTGGATAACAAAACTCTGTCCACAGGAATATGGAAATTTATATAACACACATTATGGCCTTTACTCAGACTGCCTTTTGGTTGTCACAACTGCCATATGCAGAAGCTACTCATTATTATTATTACTTTATAGATGAGGGACTGAGGATCAGAGAGGGGGCATGGCTTGCCCTGTCACATGTTACTAGAACATAGAGCAGGACTCCAACTGCCTGCATAGTCTTTCCCTCTGATCTCTTAACAATTACATTACACCGCTTCCAGTACGAGTATAAGTAGAGGACGTTGACTGGTGGGTGGAATTCCATAGGCTAATTATCTTCCACCTTTATGGGCTGGAAAATGAAATGTCCCCAGAAATCCAAAGTGTGTTGGATATATCACCTTTAATGTTGAGAAGGTTTAATTTTTCTTGCTCAAGTGCATTATTTCTGCTTATTAGAGTGTTCATTCCACCTGTGCTGTTTCCATATCTACTAGAACTACAAGATCACTAGTTTGTGGAATTAGATGCTTCAGTTTTTGTGATTTATATAATGACTTGCCTGAGCCACCGAGCCACTACCTGCAGCTTCCTCCCTCTCCAGACACAAGAAATGTTTGGCCATGGGATTTTGTGAGAATTAAAAAGAAAAAGAATAATTTTATGCCAATATCTTCGTATTCTGTTGCTCACAGATCACATATTAGGTTCGGATAATTGATTTCATTTATAACTTAATATAACACTGCAAGACAGGTTCTGTGCTTGCTGTCTTTACATGTACTATCTAATTCTCCAAACAACACTGAGAGGAAGTTCTTAGGATCATCAAGCAATGCAAAATCTCAGACTCTGTGACAAAAATAAAAGGATAGTTTCTTCAATAAATGGTGTTGTGAAAACTGGTTATTCACATGCAGAATAATGAAATTGGACCCTTAATTCATACAACATACAAAAATCAACACAAGATGGATTAAGACAATTGTTAAGACCAGAAACTTTAAAATTATTAGAAGACAGCATAGGGAAAAGCCTCCTTGACATTAGTCTGGGCAATGGTTTTCTTATATATGACACCAAAGACACAGACAACAAAAGAAAACTGGAAAAGTGGGATCACATCAAACTATGGAATGAGATAAAATATTTGCAAATCATCTATCTGATAAGGATTTAACATCCAAAATATATTTTTTAAAAAACCTCATACAACTCAGCAAATAAAAGTGGCTGAAAATGGGCAAATAACCTAAATATACATTTCTCAAAAGAAGATATACAAATGGCAAATAGGTATATGAAAATGTACTCAACATCACTAATCATTAGGGAAATGCAAATCAAAATCTCAATGAAGTATCACCCCACACTTGTCATAATAGCTATTATCAAAAAGACAAAAGATAAGTGCTGGCAAGGATGTGGAGAAAAGGGAAGTATTGACACTGTTTGCAGGAATGTAACTTGGTAAAACCATAATGGTAAAAAGTATGGAGGTTCCTTATAAAAGTAAAAACAGAATTAAACATATTTTCTTTTAATCACACTTCTGGGTATATATCCATAGGAAATGAAATCAGATCTCAAAAAATATCTGCACACTCATATTCTTTGCAGTATTATTCCAATAGCCAAGACCATCACCAGACAATTTAATGAAGAAAATATATTATATATATGTTATATATAATATTATATATTATATTATATATATTTACATATATGTTATATATAATAATGAAATATTATTCATGGGATAATGGAATATTCAGCCTTGAGAAAGAAGCATATCCTACCATTTGCAACAACATGGATAACCTTGTAGGACACTGCACTACCTGAAATAAGTCAGACACAGAAAGACAAAGACTGTGTGGTCTCACTTCTATGTTGAATCTAAAATAAACTCATAGAAGCAGAAAGTAAAATGGTGGTTGTCAGGGGCTCGAGGGAGCAAAAAATGAGATGTTGGTCAAGGGGTACAAAGTTTCAATTATATAAGAAAATAATTTCTGGAGATCTAATGTAAGGTGATGTGACTACAGTTAACAACACTATATTATATACCTGAAATTTACTAAAGAAATATTTATACTTTAAATACCTACTGTACTTCAACTTATTATTTCACATATAGATGGAAAAGGACACTGTATTTTTCAGAATGAGGAAATCAGTCCTCTGGATTTCTAGGTCTTAGTACAAGCCAGGCCATCACTGCACCTGCCTAGGTTTCAGTATCATTAACTGTAGAATGAGTCACAAGGAGGTTTTCTAGACCTCTATTTAGCACAAAATATCTATCTTTTCCATACTCCAACCTCAATATTCATAAATTTCTTTGTTAGTCTTAAAGCAATCACCATTACTTCTAGCTTTGGCACTGGTCCAAATTTTTAACAAATGCCATACAGCAGACCCTTCACCAAGACACTTTCTCCTAGTGGAGAAAGTCCCCATTTTTATTTATGCTTATCTAGAATGCTGCTCATTTCCTCACCAAGTGGAGAGAGTCCCAATACAGTGAGGCCTTCTTGTATTCTTCCTCTAGTCTCAACCTGTGGGTCGCGAACAATGAAAATACATCCTGCATAGCAGATATTTACATTACGATTCGTAACAGTATTAAAATTACAGTTATGAAGTAGCAACGAAGATAATTTTATGGTTGGGGGTCACCACAACATGAGGAACTGTATTAAAGGGTCATGGCATTAGGAAGGTTGAGAACCACTGTGTCTAGTGAGAGCAACTGAGAGATGCAATATGGCCATATATTATACTAGAGGCCCGATGCACAAAATTCATGCAAGGGGCGTGGCCCTTGCAGCCCCAGCTGCCTCAGCCAGCCTTTGCAGCCCCTCGCAGCTCCAGCCGGCCCTCGCATCCCCGGCTTCATCTAGAAGGTCAACAGGACAGTTGTCCAGAATGTCATCCGGATGGTCATTTGTCTGTTTGGTCTAATTAGCATATTAGCTCTTTATTACATAGGATACAATTCTATATTTGTTGCCCTCTTAATCAAGCTATTAATATAGTGTTCTTCTTATCAATGGTTTATTGGATCAATAATGCTTTGGCCTCAAAAACATATAAATTAGAGAATTATTAATACATTGTTATACATTTATTTTTCTATTGAGTTTTTCCACACTCAATATTCACCTGGAGAAGACATATTATACACTATTAGAAATCTTTTTTCATCAAGCTCTCTTTCCTCTCTCATCTCCCTTTGAATTGTTAGAGTGCATAAGAAAAGTGTACAATCAGAAAAACTATTAATATTTCCACAAAGAGCAATAATTTACCTAAACTTATTCCCTAGAAGAACAGCTTGCAGCTGCCCTTCTGGGACATCTGTTTTCCTTATTTATTAGTAGTTATTAACATACTTCAACATTTCCCCATTGAGTATTTTATCCTAAAAGATACAAATGCTAGCTATACAAATAAAAACTATATAGAGAACACTTCATGATCCATCTAAATATATTTGTCACTTGTATAGAAGCTAGTATTAAAACACACACACACACACACACACACACACACACACGCAAAGTTCCTCAAATGTTAGTTCTTCATAGGTGAGTGTTCATAAATGAAGGCTATTTTTAAATGTTCTGTGACCAGCAAAGCTTCAGTCTACTTGGTTTCTCTCACAGCAAAAGAAATGGTGGCAAAGAAAAGGAGAAAAATAGCATTTGCATATTTGGGCAAACTAAGAAATGGAATAATATGCTTATACAATTCAAATGTAATTATGGATTGACTCATTCCTATAAATTAGATAAAGATTCAGTGGCCATTATCTAGAGATACCCCCCCTTTTCTGTGTCAATTTCTACCAGAATAAATCTGTGGCTGCTAAAGTGCTACTTGGGATTCTGTGTGTATATGTATGTGCTTGCACATTTGTTATCAAGAGAAAGAGAGAATTGGTAAGTTAGTTTTCACATTCTGTGTCTAGATGGTATCACATGTCACGGACAAGTTTTAGAAACCATGTATTATAATACCTCTGCCTTTGAAAAATCCACAGACTCTTAGAAAATCAGGACTGTTAAAGGACAGTATACTAATAAGTAACATAGATTTTATACATAGCATATTAATAAGTCGCTAAAGGTTATAATCATAGAACCATTATAATATGATAGCCATTGTGTATGTGGTAGTAGCTCAAATAAGAGAGGTGGTATATAACAGGCATGGTCAGCAAAGTTTAATAGAGAAGCTGAGGTTCAGTTGACTTTGAAGGCAGATAGGATTCAGAGCAGTGATTCTCAACCTTGGCTGCACATTAGAATCACCTGGGAATCTTGTTAAAATCCTGATTTCTGGGCCTCATCATTAGTAACAAAGAAACAGAATTTCCAGAGGATGAGGCCCAGAAATCAGGATTTTAACAAGATTCCAAGGTGATTCTAATGTGCAGCCAAGGTTGAGAACCACTGATTTAGAGAATCCAAAAGAAGCAGGTGATGAGGCAATCAATAAGTATTTACTAAGTGAATTTATATGTGATTAATTAATGAATGGACGAGTGAAGAGAAAATATGGTAGAAAAGAATAAAGGAAAAATCACATATGAATCATTTTATGTAATAAATATTTACTCAAAAGTATCGTAGAGACTTATCAATTAAAATATGCTTATCTTCTGTATTATCATGGAGCTTATATTATAGTGGGGAAGGAATGGGTAGGTTTGTGCAGGGAATAGTAGACAAAGTAGGTTAATTACATTTAAGGATGCAAAACCCAGGGATACAGAGGGCTGACTCTACATTTATAGAAAAATATGCATATAAATGGAGTATTATTTGGACATAAAAAAAGAAGAAATCCTGTCATTTGTGACAATATGGATGGACTGTGAGGGTACTATGTTAAGTGAAATAAGTCAGTCAGAGAAATACAAATACTATATTATCTCACTTATATGTGGAATATAAAAAAAGTAAAAGTTGTAGAAACAGATAATAAATTGATGGTTGCCAGAGGCAGGGGAGTGGTCAGGGAATAAGTGAAATGGTGAAGGTGGTCAAAAGGTTCAAACCTCCAGCAATAAAGTAAATAAGTATTTGGAATGTAATATACAGCATGATGACTGTAGTTAATAATCTGTGGTGATTATTTGAAAGTTACTAACTACATGTGGTGGTGGATGCTAACTAAACTTACGTGATCATTTTGCATTCTGTCCATATATCATATCATTATTTTGTAGACCTGAAACATATATCAGTTATATCTCAATTTTCAAAAGTTACTGGGAGAAAAAAAAGGAATGTTAAATGAGTCCTCAGCTTTGTGTGGGTATAAAAGAATGTAATTTATATGTGATTATACTTATTTAAGTCTTATGACTCAAATGTGGCTTATTAAGGAAGAACCAACTCATTATTGTTTTGATGGGTCCACAAACTTATTCAGCCTTTACTTTCCCAATTCTTGCATATTTAATTTTAAAAGATATATTGGGGCACCTAGAATGTCCCAATATTGGCTCTCTCATTCATGAGTTATTTGGTGGAAAAGTCCAAATGGAAGTCTCTGAAATGATGTCCACCTAGCAATGCAGTAATGCAAAAACAATGTTGCATTTCTTTGAGAATTTCAAACCAAAGTGCTACCATAAAAAAATTTTGATATTGGACCAGTGTCCAGTCAATATAGCAAGGGTATGTGGGATCAGAAGATTTCTATTTCTGGCCACGGAACTCTGGTTGATAAAATACTTAACCAAGATGACCCTGACATAAGACAAGTGGCCAGGGATGGCTTAGTCAAGAAAGTATTTAAATGAGATCATTGATGGAAATTGTAGAATTCTCAATTACATAAAGAGTTAAAATATGGAGAAATATAGTCAAGGAGAGGTTCAGCTATAGCAGGATATACTTATTAGTACAAGAAGGGCGATGTTGCTGAAGTTCAGAGAATGGGACAAAGACCTGGTTATCAACCTGCAATAGGAGGAAGCAGAGGCTACTTTGATGTGAGAAACAGCAGCCAACAGTGTTCCTAAGAGAACAGGATGTTCTCATGAAGACTTGCTGCCAAGTGCTGTCTTTAAGCAGGCTTTGTCTTGATGGAGGCAGGTCCCTCTAGCATCCTGGTGATTAAAAGTCACATTTTTCTAGTTGGACTCCTCTAGTTCCATGAAGGAGAGAATGCTGTGTGCTTGTTATGCTCAGAAGATACTGATGAAAGTTAAGTAGAAAATTTAAAAAATGTTTGAATTTGTGGGGTCTGACTTCACAGAGCTACTTAATCAGGATCCTGATCATTGTTACCAGGCAAAGTAGGCAAATTATTTAGAAACTCATAAAAGAAAATATATTCCTAATGTTTTTATTTTTTCAGAGAGAGGAAGGGAGAAGGGGAGAGAAACAGAAACATCAATGATGAGAGAGAATCATTGATAGCCTGCCTCCTGCACACTTTCTACTGGGGATCAAGTCCACAACCAGGACATGTGCCCTGACCAGAAATTGAACTGTGACTTCCTGGTTCCTGGGTTGATGCTCAACCACTGAGCTACACCAGCTGGGCAAAAAATAATATTTTGTAACAATTCATCAGAAAAGATTTCATAGAGAAAATGCACTTGATCTGAGGCTTGAAGTATTGGGAGTGATTTGAGTGACAGATATGGGAAAATAGCAAACGTCAAAATGATTACAAATAAATTTTAAAAAGAATGAAAGAACAAGTAAAGGGTCAAAGGTTGCACACTACTATCTTCTTCCATTGTACGAAAGCAGAGTATGGGGATTTAATTTCAAATTCTGATGTAATATCTTACTTCCTGTCTGACTTACTTGTCCTACCTCTCAGTCTACTCATTTTTGACAAATAGCCCTAATGATATTGTAGAAAAGTTTAAATAAAAGAGCATAAGAGAAATGCTTAGCATTCAATATGTTTTTTTAAATGCTTTCTACAACTTTGAAACTATTTTTCTTTTATAAGAAGACTTTCAGTTTTCAAAGAAAGACATTATAAATAAAAATACACTTGAGGGATATTAAGAAGGGCTTCTCAGCTACAATTTAGGTTGAGAAACATTGGTTTCCTACAAAATAGGCCAGAGGTGAGCTATCCAGGAGAATAACTGTCAGCATTAGGAAATGCACATTTCTTCCTGCACCCCCCTCCCACCAGGATGCCTCTTTCTAGTAAACTCTTAAACAACTTTCCAGCGCTGCCCATACATTATCAATACTTAAAAATAATTTCCTGATACTTCCAAGCAGGTAAGTGCTTCACAGTAATGATAAACTTATAGCTTATTTGTATCTCTATTTGGACACATCATCTTTTGACATGTATGTCCCAGCCCTACTATGAGAGATCATTAAATGCAAGGACCATGTTCTAATATGTTTTGTGTCTGCAGCAACTATAAAGTATCTGGAACATAATAAGAGCATAATAAATGCCTGCCATAGAATAAACCAGAAAAGAAAATGATGGATGCTATTAGAGAAGCAGAAAGCCTAGTGCTAACCACAAATTTGTGCTTAGAATTTTTGTGTAAATCTTACTTTTATTTAATGGTGTTGTTTTGTTGTTTGGTTTTTGCTTGATATAACATGTAAAACAAAAAGGAAGGGAGGGAGAGCAAAGTGAATTACCCCCAAATCAAGCAAACAAAAATGAAATTCTATTCTAGAGCCATTATGATGAGCGGAACCAAATATATATACACACACATACACCCATATATATATGGGTGTGTGTGCGTGTGTGTGTGTGTGTGTTGTTAAAGACTTTGAAGCTTCATAAACCAGATTTTAAAACATTTTGCTATGAGCCATCTGCTAGGTTTCTGACATTACTTTTTTCACAGATTGTCTTCCCTTATGTGAAGACCCTCATAGTAAGATATTATTTGCTTAAAAATATTTCATGAAATTTGGTCCACCTTGTTTCAACATCTATAGAATAGAGGGTTGGGTAGACATTTGTGACTTTCCAATAGAAATATTTATCATTAAAGCCACATATGGGAGTGGCAGGTGGTTGTCTCCCTCAGTAATGGCTATTATATGAGTTAATTTAGATGCTAAAGTGAAAAGCAAAGAGTTCCACAATGCATACTCCATGCTAGGAAAATAGTCCATTGAGGCCTAGGCCCATCAGTTATTAAATGATGAGAAAGAATGGACCCTTCAAAACACCCAATGCTTTGTTAAGCAAATTTCATGATACATCCAGTATCCAAAGCACAATAACTCTGTTATTTACCAACTTTGTTATAAGCAACTAGAGGGCGGTGGAGAAGAAAGTTATTTTTGTGAAATGCTTAAAAAGTTATTATGAGTCATTTATCTCTGATGACAGGATATGCCCTCCTCCCCAGCCTATTAGCCACGGGTTACTTTAAAAATGGGATTACATTTTTTCAAGCAAAACCAGGAAATTGTATTGGCCTTATGCCATTCGCTGTGCCAAGGAAATAAAGAGGTGGCTCTGCCTAAACCTGATTCAAGTAAGAAAGCATTCACAAAGTTGTAAGAAAATCTCTAAATTACTTATGCCTCCCACTGTCAGTACGACCAAGGGATGATGAAGTCATGTATCTAAAGCTTCCTATGTCTGGAAAACATAGTACAATTTTTTGCTTTTCCATGTTAACACAACTGAATAATCCACATTTAGTAAACAAAGGAATAAAAATAAACACATTTTGAAAATATATGAACATTTATGGTGATTCTATCTTGAAGACATACTGTCCTTTGCTGAAGAGAATGTTGAGAAGGAAGAAACACTAGTTCTTTCTTTTTTCCCTCACTCTACTTCTTTTTTTAAAAAATATTTTATTGATTTTTTACAGAGAGGAAGGGAGAGGGATAGAGAGTTAGAAACATCGATGAGAGAGAAACATCCATCAGCCGCCTCCAGCACACCCCGCACTGGGGATGTGCCCGCAACCAAGGTACATGCCTCTGACTGGAATCGAACCTGGGACCCTTCAGTCTGCAGGCCGACACTCTATCCACTGAGCCAAACTAGTTAGGGCTACTTCTTTTATAATATTAACATATTTTATAAATGGCATGTATTTTTCTATTTATTCTTATTTAAATATTAATATTAATATTCAGTGTCTCAGTATGAGATTATAATCATATAAGCACCTCACTTTCCATTTAAAGTCAATGAAAGATATAGAAAAATAACCTGGTATCCATGAAGATTTTAACCATCGATATTCCCAGATGGAATCTAGATGGAAGCCAAATTAAAAAAAAATAAAGAGTTGTCAGTTGCCAAGAAACAACAAATGGATCAATTAGCATGTGTTTCTGTTGCCCAGTATATCTGTACCTATACGATGATGCCTTAGTTCTATAGACTTATAGGATATACATATTTGCATTGCCAAGTAAGAGACTAATAGCTCCAAATGAGTTAGACTAAGGTTTTGGTTCTTGTTCTGTCAATAGCAAATTCCATACAACTCAAGGTCCATTTCTGAGCATTAGTGTTTTTATATGGATTACATTTGGCCTGATGTTCTATGACTACAAACTTCCTAACAAGCTTCTTCAAACCAACAGAATTGCATTAATAGCTATATGTATTGCAGGTATCATATTTATGTTTACACAAGCACCCACAAATAGAGCCTAGAATTTTATGTTAGGACCAAAGCCTGAAGGCTATTAAATGCTGGATCATAGACATGTTCTGTAACTGAAGTAGAAACATATAAAAGCTTTTTAAGCACAGGGATAAGGTGATCATATACAGAGAGTAGATTAAAAGAATAAATTAATAATGGCCAGGGTATCTGACAGGAAGATATCTTACAGTGGGGAAAATTCACAGTATAGTATAGTATAGAAGAGAAATATCACAGGTAAAATATTTTAGAAACAGAATCAATAATTAAGAAACTGAAAAGTAAGCTTTATTAGCTTCATGCTAACCCTGGCTAAAACCAAAGGACTTTTCAGTTATATTCCAGAAGATGAGGTATGTTTTGAATTTTCATAAAATTTACAATATTATCAAAATTTGCTAACCTGCATTTTTATGTATCCCAGCATTAAAATTCCATTGCTAAAATTATCTGAAACATTTATGAATATCTATTTCTTGTGCTTTGATTGATTTTTTTACCCTAGATCAGTGGTCGGCAAACTGCAGCTCATGAGCCACATGCGGCTCTTTGGCCCCTTGAGTGTGGCTCTTCCACAAAATACCCAGTGTGGGCGTGCATGTACAGTGCGATTAAAACTTCAGGGCCCATGCACAGAAGTCGGTATTTTGTGGAAGAGCCACACTCAAGGGGCCAAAGAGCCGCATGTGGCTCACGAGCCGCAGTTTGCCGACCACTGCCCTATATTATATTTTAGGGTTCATCTTCGATATGCCTCTCCAAATTCAAGCACTCACTTATTAATACTAAATTTTCTTTCATTTATCTCTTTTGGCTTTGTCCTCTTTACATTTTTATTACCATTGGTTTTAATTATTTACTTAATTTCCTCTCTAAGCTTTCTGCTGAAGTCCTTCATTTTGAGCTGCTACCCATTGACGCCATAATTTGCAATAGATTAAACTTCCTAAAACTCTTTTTTGTAGGCATTGCATTTTTGTCCCCAAACCCTTCAGTGGTTCCTCAATACATATAAAATAATATCCAGCCCCAGCCGGTTTGGTTCAGTGGATAGAGTGTTGGCCTGCAGACTGAAGGGTCTCAGGTTCGAATCCAGTCAAGGGCACATGCCCGGGGTTGTGGGCTCAATCCCCAGTAGGGGGCGTGCAGGAGGCAGCCGATCAATGATTCTCATCATTGATGTTTCTATATTTCTCTCCCTCTCCCTTCTTCCCTGAAATCAATAAAAATATATTTGAAAAAATAAATAAAATAATATCCAAATAAACTGGAAACCATGGTCTATTCCAATCCAAGTCTCACATTTACCCTTATTTACTCTGATTTACTACTAATTCCTCTAGGACACTACAACTCAGACAAACAGGTTTATCGGTAGCTCCACATTAACTTAATGCATATTCCTTTATGTACGCCTTTCCCAGTGTGGAATAGTCTCAGTACTTTTACCCATCTATTAAGTCATTATCCATTCTACATAAACAATATCAAATGTTACACAAACCTTTTTTAAAAAATGTTAGTCTCCACTTCATTTTTTACTGTACAATTACTCTGATGATACTCAGTAGCTTCTTACTGCCATATTCATCTTTTCTAATTTACTTCCTATTGGTTCAAAAAGACCATGAATCCTTTGAAGCTAGAAGGCATTTAGTCAACTGCTTTATTTCTCTGAATACTTAACATATTGCTCAGTGTTTAGAAGAACATAAATATGGATTTCCATTTTGTAAAAGTAGCAGAGCTAGACACAATGGCAATGAGAAGCTGGTGTATTATCAAGTATAACTGTTCATTGTACTTTAAAATTATTACTAAGAAATAGTACGTGAAACCTCACCTTTATTCTTTTCTAATGTTACCTGCAGAAAAAAGATGCAATTGGCAAGCAACACAAGCAGCTTCTTATTTGAAGGTAGAAAATGACAAATGGATTTCCATACACATCTTCACAGATGGGCTCTGGAAAATAGGAGACTAACTGGGGTTGTAACAACCTATTTTAAAAACTATTTAAATTGAGCAGTAATATGTAGAACCCCTTGGATTCCCAACCACACAGGAGATGAAATATTATCAGGGCTGAGTCTGCTCCACTTTCTTCCCCTCTGTTCAGTGTCATTCTTATTTATAACTTCCTCTTAGCGTATTCAAAGGCAGCCATCAAATTCTTATACAACTTCCCTGTGCAAGAGCTGTTATGAAATACATTCATTTAAAAAATGCTCTAACAATCTACCCAGTTAGTCTTCTTCTATTTCCAGTTGATCAATATCAATTCTTCTGGCCAATGCCTAATGCAATTTGCTGACTCAATTTCATTGAACACCATGATTGAAAATTTAAATTCAATAAAATTAACAAATTTTCATCAATTTCTAAACTTTGGATTGCTCTTTATCACAAGATCTTAATAGTTAAAGCATTCTAAAACCAATGGCATTCTTATACACAAATAGCTTTTCCATATTATAGTGAGCATCTCATAATATTCCACCATTGTTAAAGCGATAGTAAAATTATCAAAACAACCTTTCAGCACAATATTCTGTTTTTTAACAATAATAGCATCACTATGAATATATTATGCATTTTCCTATAATTCTTAAGTCTAGCCTTATTGTTGTCTATAAATACTCCAAAATGCTCTGCATAATAAGTTAATCTTTTCCTGGTACTTCATAAGAACACCAGAATCTTGTAGAAATTATTTAATGCATAAAAGCAAACTAAAATATCTCTGACAATGTTCTAAGCATCTATCCACAAAGCAGGTTCTATGTATTTTCACAGCTTTCGCTGAGGACTCCCAAAAATATTTCTCCAGCTGGTATCCTCTCCTCGGTTTCCAATTTCATGTATCTGATTGCCTCTATCGTCTTAAAAGCATCTTAAGGGTAACATCTGTAAATTGAACTCCTCATCTGCTCCCTCTGCACATGTACTGCTTTCTTCTCCATCCCAGTTCCCTATATTCTCTATTTCAGCAACCTCATTCTCCCAATTGCTCAGCCTAAAATCTTAGTAGATTCCTCTTGCTTTTAGATCACATATATAATGTCTTCAGCAAAGCCTTTCCCTACTATTTCAAAATATACTCAGTACCTTACAACTTCTCACACTTCTGCCACTCACCCTCTGTCCCCAGCCATCCTCTGAGGGTACATATGATGGCATAGATTTTGCTAAGTTGAATTTTCATGAGTGCAGTTCTGTATTACACATTAGGGTGATTTTATTTATAAAATGCTCCCATGATTAGTAATATGTTATAAGACATAGATAATAAGAATAATAAAGGAGAAAAATCAATGAATAAGCAAGCATCTATTTGGTTGTTGTGCAATTTTTCCTGCTGCTCCTGTACACCAGCTATTTCCCGTTGTGACATTCATCTGTGTTAGCTTTCCACCTATATATTTTCATGTATACATTTACTGGCACTACTAAAACTTTGTAGATCTAGGTAATTATGTTTATAGTTTTGTGAGCACACTGTGGATACCTTTCTCTGCTGAGCTCATTCATTATTGTGAATTGCAAAATCTACAGCTATGTTATACAAACAGCCTGGTATTCAAGTCAAAACATGCTACCTACCATAAGCATGGATATTTGCTGCTCCCACAGGTCATAATACATGGCCACAAAAATGTATAGTCAAAGGGGGAGATTTCCAAAGTCGTGCCAGCACGATACTTCAATGAACCTTTCCTCCACTCATGCCACAGCCATGCCCTCTGCAACACAGTCTGGTATCTGCCCTGTAGGGGGCTTTAATTTGGGTTCTCCATTGCTATTCTCTGGGTAATAGTTCTTTAGAATACAGACAATTTCCATGTTCCTTAAAGTTCTCTTAGTATTAATTAAGAGATTATTTTAAGTATTAATTAAGAGATTAATTAAGTAATTATTTTCCAATCCCAATTACTCAAATCTCCTGTTATTAGTTCTGTATTGAACTTTGTGTAAATTACTGTGTGGTATTTGTCCACTGCATGGACTTTGACCAATACACATGAACATGTGGCCTCATGATTTCAGACAGAGCTGGCACTCACATCAGTGAAGGAAAGTTCAGTCAATGAATGAAGAGAATGAGTATCCAGTTGGAAAAGGAAGAGAGAAAAATGGATGGATGATAGATGGGTGGGAGGAAAAAAGGAAGGAAGGAATTGATTTTAGACCACTATTTTATATTAAACCTAAAATTAATTATAGATGTTTTAAAAATGAAATGTAAAGTATAAAACTACAGAATTTAAAAATAAAATGTAAGAGAATAACTTCATGACTTTGGGTAGAAATTTATTTAAATGATTCCAAAAAAAGCACTAGTCTTAAGGAGTACTGGTAAGTTTAAGTATGTAAATAGGAAACTTCTGTATACATCATGAAGAAAGTAAAAAGATAGCAACAAACATAGAGAAATTTTGTATTTCAGAAAAGAGACAAAACCAATTTAAAAATGAACCAAAAACTTGAAAGAAGCACTTCCTCCACCAAGAAAGGAAATTCAATTGGTCAACAGCCATAGGATAATGTACTGAACATTAATCAGAAATATCAAATTCTAACTGCAAAAGTATATTACAAATCTTCCATTTTGGCAAAAAATTAAAAGTGTGTTACACCAACTGTTGTCAAAGTGAAAGAAAAATTCTCAGTCATATACACATTTAGAGAGAATGTATATGAATGTTCATTTGGAGACAATGTTTATAGGACCAGATTAGTTTATCATTATATGGATCATCTATTCATTCACAGTTAGGTTAAATTTGACTGTGAAGCCCTAACTGGTTTGGCTCAATGGATAGAGCATTGGCCTGTGGACTGAAGGGTCCCAGGTTTGATTCCAGTCAAGGGCATGTACCTTGGTTGTGGGCACATCCCCATAGCGGGTGTTCAGGAGGCAGCTGATCAATGTTTCTCTCTCATTGATGTTTCTAACTCTCTATCCCTCTCCCCTCCTCTCTGTAAAAAAAATCAATAAAACATATTTTTTTGAAAATTAGACTGTGAATTCACCTGGTTTGATGAAGTTATAAAACATTATTAATTTGCTACAAAACCCTAAAGACACAACGTATACTAGTAGACTTTTTACATATAGAATTTCCCTTCCTTGTCTATACAGTCTGTGCCTGATAGCCAAAGATGAGTAAGCAAATCTCATTTCAACTTGCCAGCATGGAATTTGTTGATTTTCCATTGCTTTGATGAGAAACAATGTTTGGTTATTTAATTGGCATTATTTCCTGAATATTGAGTTTCACCAAATTGCTATTTGATGAAGGAAAAAAATATCCCACACAGACAAGAAAGCATTTTTTATTTCCTTACTCTCTCCCACATAAATATTTAAGTCAGCGAGGTGTGCATCTTTTCATTTATATATGTAAGCTTCCTAAACCTATGCACAAAATTTCCCTCATTTGGTAATTTTTTCTTGGTATAGAAACATATATCTGCTCAAACTTTAAGGTCTTACATTTGGAAATTACAAAGGATTTTTTTATTCAAGGAATTCCAGTTTGTGCCATATGTGATTACAAAATATGATATGCATGTGCGCATATTTATATGCATGTATGTATATATACACATGAAGTGTATATATGTTTGTATACATATTAATTAACTTTGTTAACTCATTTCTAAAGGTATTTTAACTGTCCTCTAGGACCCAGATTTTGTTGTCAGTCAACTATAATCATTTTACTTGCCCCTTCTCTGGGCCTTTCCATGTATGTGGTGGTTGTATATTGTGCACTCTTTAGAGCTCAAATCCATGCTAACACATCTTAAACACCAGTAGTCCAAGAAATATGAGACAACAGTTTGGCAGAAGACAAATCACATACTAAATGAAATCATAGTAAATGGTATCCTGGAAAAAAAAAGATTTTGTAATAAAACTAATCACAACAAAGTTGAAAACTATAATATATAAATAACTCTCATTACTTCTTTCAAAAAACACAACCAAGGGGAAGGTGACAGAAAAGTGAATAAGCAATATGTAGAAGAGTAAATACAAATAAATAAAAATGAAAATAAATACATTACTGACAAACTGTAAATTAAATAAGTTACATTTCATACTGATCAAGCTGGCAAAAATTGTATTTTTAAAACGAACTTAATATTGTTGGGGAAACGGAAAAAAGAATAGTCGTACATTTTGTTATCTGTACATTAAGACTAATACTATGTCTTATATGTCTTATGTCTAACAGCCATACGTGAGTGAGCAAGTCACCCTTGCCAGCATTACTTTTTATAATTTGCTATTGCTTTAATGAGAAACATTTCATTTTAATTGGCACTCACTTGTTGAATATTTTGCTTCACCAAGTCTATAATAATAAAAGTGTAATATGCTAATTAGGCTGGACAGCCAAACGACCTTCCAGACGTCCTTCCGGACAACCTTCCGGATGAAGCCAGGGCTGCGAGGGCAGAGCCCCTTGCATGAATTTCATGCATCAGGCCTCTAGTTACTATATAATTGATGAAAAGGAAAAACCTACTATTGACAGACATTGACCTAAGCCAATTCATTTCCTGTGTATTAGTATAATACATTTTTGAAATGTGATGATCTTTTATTTAGCCTAACCAAAAGGACAAATTTTCTATGAAAACTATCTTTACCCATAACTACCATTCTATAGTCAGATATATATGTGTGTATATATATATATAAAATTCTAACAAAAGGTAGAGTAGGTTTATTTTTTAAATTAAGACAAAAAACAAAAATCAAAATTACTGGACCAGACAGAGAAAGAGTAATGGCAAAGAGAATGAAAAAAAGAAATGGAGGATGAAGACAGGAACCCAAGTGACTTAGCAGTGTTGTTACAGCACCTATGAATGAATGAAACATTGAAAACAATTTTCTATCCAAGGTGTGCCTGAGGTAAATTTAGAATAGTAATATTAACATTTAATATAACTTTTTGCTCTATTGTCCAAAAAGAAAGAAGCCTTCCACCACAAGGGATAAATATGAGGGATTTTTCTGGAGATTTCCCCTTAACTCTCAGACAATATTATAATGTGACTCAACAGACCAAGTAATAAGGCCATTTAAATAATGGATGATGACAAAACATATATTACTAAGGCTGCTATATGATTTATTTTTTAAATATTTTATTGATTATTAACGAGAGAGGAAAGGAGAAGGAGAGAAACATTGAAGTGAGAGAATAACTTCGATTGGCTATCTCCTGAACACCCCCTACAACAACCCTGGCACGTGCTCTGACTGGGAATCAAACTAACCTTTTGGTGCACCTGATGATGCCCAACCAACTGAGCCACACAGGCCAGGGCTACATGACTTATCTTTAAAACATGAAACAGGTATAGATAATAACAATTAATTGATAACATGTTATAATGCTATGATTTGTTTTTGTTTATAGTTCCCTATTTCTTCATTCTATCTTCTTTTTCCTCTCTTCATTATTATTCTCTCTCCACAATCAATCATTCACTTTCCTAGATATTATTAATAGTTAATCTTTAGAGTCACAAAACCAAAGATACACTCTTTTCATGTGATACATTTAGGAGCTGTTCTTTCCTGAATTATAAGAACCTGAATAAAGCAATAACAAACAATACCACTCTACCCACTCACCCCCTAAAAAAAAACAACAGAAAACTTTACTGTCACTATCTCAAAGATGGTGCTTGCATGGATCACAAGGCTAAATTAACTTCCTCTCCATTTTTCTACCCTCCTGTATTGTCAACCTTTCCATTGTGTATTGCTCAGTTTTATTTTTGTCATACAAACAAAAAACTTGGAGTTTAGTCATCCCATGAATTTCCAAGTAATCATCAATGCATTTGGTATAAAAAATCTTGGTAGAATTTTAAAATTTTTAAATTATTACACTTTAATGAACATTTAAATAATCTTCATATTTAATTCATGAAAATTCTTTAGATTTTATGACCACATAATTTAAAATGCAAAACAACTTAATGTTTTCTCTCTTCTGACTCAAGGTGTCTTTTTGCCAATAAAAATAATCACTCTCTTGCCCTGGCTGGTGTTGTCCAGTGGTTAGAGTGTTGGCCTGCACACCGAAGGTTCACAGGTTCAATACCCCGGTTAAGGGCACATACCTGGTTGCAGGTTCCATCCTGGGCCCCTGTTGGGGCACGTGTGGGACACAACCAATTGATGTGTCTCTCTCACATCAATGTCTCTCTCTCTCTCTCCCTCTCTCTCCCTCTCCCTTTCCCCCTCTCCCTCCATTCCTTCCACTCTCTTATAAAAATCAATGAAGAAAATGTTCTCAGGTGAGGATTAACAAAAAATAATAATAATCACTCTCATTTTCTCACATATAGTAATCTATGTACCTACACATTTCTAAGTACTCTCTGTTCATGTTACACTAAGCATGACAACAATCATGCAAAATAGGTATTATTTTCTCCATTTTCCATGGAAAAGTCAGAAAAAATTATATTATTTGCTTAAAGCCACAAAAATAAAAACTAGCTGGCTAAAGTAAAAACCTATAGTCTTGCCCTAGCCAGTTTGGCTTGGTGGATAGAGCATCAGCCTGAGGACCGAAGGGTCCCAGGTTCGATTCCGGTCAAGGGCACATGCCTGGGTTGTGGGCTTGGTCCAACCTGCAGGAGGCAGCCAATCAATGATTCCCTCTCATCATTGATTTTTCTATCTCTCTCTTCCTCTCCCTTCCTCTCTGAAATCAATAAAAAATATATTAAAAAACAAAAACTATAGTCTTTTGTGTGGTTATTTCCACTTATAATGTTTAGAGATTTATTCACACTCTTGTGAATATTAATATGTTCTCTTTTCTTCTTTTTTTCTTTTTTTAATCCTCACCTAATAACATGCTTTAAAAGGAGGGAAAGAGAGAGAGAGAGAGAAACATCAATCAGTTGCCTGCTGTACGTGTCCAGGCTGGGGATCAAACCCACAACCTTTCCGTGCACAGGTCAGTGCTCAACCAACTGAGCCACTCTGGCTGGGCTGTTCTCTTTTCTTTTTGAATAATATTCCATAAGAACAATATGCCACTATTTGCTTAACTTTTCACTAGTTAATGGACATTTGGATTGTTTCTCATTTTTCTTTTTATTATTATGAATAGTGCTGCTGAATACTCACAAAGAAATCTTTAGGTGGACCAATATTTTCACATCCTGGTGGAAAAGATCAGAGTAGGATTGCTGATTGGTACCATAAGTGTGTGTTCCACTGCATGAAGGTACTGCTAAACAATGTGTTTCTGACAGTATTTCCACTAGCGTTGTATGAGTCTGGTTACTCCATATTCTTAACCAAAACTGGATATTGTCAGTCTTTTTTATTTTAGCTATTCTAGTGAGTATATAGTGGAATTTCATTCTGGTTTATCTTATAATTCTCTAATGACTAGTAATGTTAATCATATTTTTTATGAGCTTATTAGTCATCTAAATGTCTTTTGGCATTACCCTTCAAATCTTTTTTCCAGTTTTATTCAATTGTCTTCCTATTAATAATTTGTAAGATTTATTTATATATACTATTACTGATAAAAATGGTGCTGTTATCTTTTTTACTGCCACAAAATAGGTTTTGAATTAACTCTAACATCTTCTGAAATAGACTTATTTTCCAACCTTGATGGCCTTAATCAATACTGAGGCTCTAATTACAGATATACTTGGGGATCCCATTAAATTTAATCAAGCTGCCACCTATAATCTTATCAAATAATAAACAGGAAAAAATAGGTATGCCTCACCTTAACCATCAGACTATTGCCTTGCCAAATTCCCCATAATCACTGCACTCATTGCCCTACAGTATCTCATAGTGGACATGGATGCCAAGACCCAATGAGTAATACAATTCAATTGTCTTTGGAATTCATGATTTGCTTTGCCAAATAGAACCCTATTAATGTCTCCCCCTGCCCCCCACCACACACAGAGAAACACACCAGTTTAAACCATTAATATTTAAAAAAGAGTCTTCAGAATAAAAATCTATTACACAAGACCTATGTAGAGAAAGGGTGTTCATAATAAGCTTTCAACTGACTTATATATAACCCCCCTCTTTTCTCATAGAGGTTACACAAAATTCTCTTTTCCTGAAATCCCTTTTCCTCCATACTGGAATTCTTTTCCCTACTGTACATTTACACTCAAATATTTTCTTGATTCACATTTATAGCATGTCTTTGTCCCCGATAGAGCTGTAATTCTTCTCTGCTCTGTGAATCATACCTGGCAGGTGGTTAACTCCATCCCCTACGTGCCAGAATTCTCTTTCCCATGTATAATCTCCATTTCAGATCTCAAACCCTTCTGTCTTTTCTCTGCAGTGTCAGAATATCACCTTTTTGTCAGAGCCCTATATGAATGTCATCTACAGCAACTAGTTCATGCTAAAGAATTGAATAAAACATCATGGTATTGCCCTCAAATGGAAGCAGCACAAAGTTCCCTCAGGAAAAGTTATGGTATCTTACATGCACATAGTATTTATCATAGATTACAAAGGACTTTCAATACATCACTTGGTTATTTAGGAGTTTTTGCCTCTAAAGGGCACATAAAGCATTATTCCATTGTTCACATGGCAAGGCTGAGAGGTTCAGTGAGATTAAGATGCTCACCCAAAATAAGTAACACGTGCAAGGTAGAACTGATGAATTCCTGTTTTTTACCCCTCTGTTCTGTACCATATCCCAAGATTCACAGTTTTGCCCTTTTTTTATCCTGATACCATGTTTATCTTCTACCACCTTCATTTATGTGGTATCCATAAGCCTACTTAGATATCTTAATGCCTACTGATTTTGGAATTAATAAGGACATTACTAACACAGAAACTTAACTTAAGATTTGCAGAAACCAAACTTGAACTGAACTCTGCAAAATAAGTGAATAATCAGATTTAGTTTCTAAAGTCTATAAATATACATTACAATTGAAATCTTTTAAAAATATTAATTCTAGTTAAGACAGACAGTTAACCCAACATAATATATACTTAAACGTTTCCCTAACTCAATTTAATATGATTAGTCCAGCTGGCATGGCTCAGTGGTTGAGCATCAACCTATGAACCAGGAGGTCACGGTTTAATTCCCGGTCAGGGCACATGCCCAGGTTGTGGGCTCAATCCCCTGTGGAAGGTGTGCAGGAGGCAGCCAGTTGAGATTCTCTCACATCACTGATGTTTCTCTCTCTCTCTCCCTCTCCATTCCTCTCTGAAATTAATAAAAATATATATTTTACAAAATTGTAATATGATTCTATGTGATTTCAATAGAGAGGCAAATAATTTTTCTTTCAAGGGAATATAGTTATTACAAATATCTCTCTTTTACTTCAGTTTATTATTATCAAAGACACTACACTATGGTTCTTCAGAAAACTGGTTTCAGACTGTTGGATGCTCACCAATATTGCTGATTTTTTATTTTCTTCTCCTCCTTTAGTCAATCATTTACAAAGTAACAAAATTCTTTTATTTGCTCATAATTCTCTCCATTTCTTTTTTTCCTCCATCAAGACTTAATTTTTTCTCTTCTATTTTTCTTCCTTTTAGGCTGATATTTTCTGTTGATGGGTAATAGATTGCATCTTAATTACTGTTCTGAAAATTTTCCTCCCACCATGTTCTCCACTCTTCGAATAATATCTACCACAAGTCTCTTTGTTGAAACTGCAATAACATCTCAATAGGGATGTAATCCTTCTCTGATTACAAGCATGCTATTACTGTTTCTATGGCTATGTCCTCATTTCAAGATTCATCACTCACTCATATTTTTTTAAAAGTTCACTTGATTCTCCTAAAAATCTTATTGAAATGGAATAATATTATTTTACCCATTTTCCAAATGAGGTAGCAGGATAGAAACATTTATTACTGTTCCCAATAATTTTAAAGGAGGTATAACCTAGGTTTCCTAATTCTTATTGCCTATAACTATTTATTTGCAATATGATTACTATTACTTTTAAGCAGCTCTACATAATGTCAGAATAAATTCATCAACAAATTGAGAATTAAATCATTATATGTTTCAGAATTATTTCTTAATTTGTATGTAATAAAATATTATTAGTATTGAAGAAATCAAAATCAACCTGAACAAGTGAATACCAGAGTTTTTATTTCAATTTTAAAGTTTTTGTTCTCTCTGAAATGTAACACCTAGGATCTCTTTTTATCTTAACATTAATTAACATATATCCTCTTTGCCCTGTCTCAGGTTTATAGTAATTTACTTGAAGCAATGTTATTTGGAAACAAAATTTTTTTTTTCTCCTGCAGTTTGTTGTTATATAAACTATATGGTATTATATATTATTTATTTGGGGTCATATATAATACTTATTTGGTGATATATATATTATTTATATAGTGTATATAGGATGGATAGATGATAGATAGATGATAGATAGATAGATAGATAGATAGATGATAGACAGATAGATGATAGATAGATAATGTGTCCTATGCATGGAGTAACACACTTTTTTGATAAGCCAGACAGGCAAAATAAACAAAAACTCTTTAAAACTTCAAAGAAAAATCACATCAACTTCAGTCCAATTCTGATTTACTTTTTTTTCTGATTATGCTGATTATATGGCTATAGGATTATGGCTTTTTATGAGCCCAAGAAGTCAATTGAAAGATAGTTTTAACTTTCATTTTTCTTGCTAAATTTATGAAATAACATAAGTTATCATTAATCTATTACCATCTTTATGATTATTACTCAAGTTTAAATTTAAAAAACAACATTTTAAATGGGTGCAGAATAACAATAGGTAGAAATATTACCTTTTGTTTTGTTTGCTCTTCTAAGCATTTTCATGACATTAATCCCAACAAACTGCCCTCATGTATAAACTACTGGTTCCTCATACTGGTGTATGGCATTTCAATTTCAAACTTGCCCTCAATAAACAGATTGAAGAATTACTGTGTTCATGCATAAACGTCTTTGTGACTCAATGTTTTTCTACCATAATCAGTAACAACCTTATTTTTTTAAAAAAATCAAAGTGCATGAAAAGTAAAACAATCTTATTCCATATGCAAAGAAAATTCTTTGTTCTTCCCTGAAGTAGAAAAGATTAATAAAATAGTAAATGTCACTAAGTAAACTTCATCATTCAAAAACTATAATGTAAATTAAGCAATAAAGTGTTCAACAAATCTGCTACTTAGTTTCCAAAGGTGATATTGTTTATGTACTTATTGATTTCTTCAGACGTATAATCAAGTGTAGCTCATCCATTCAACTGACCTGTCCTCTACAAACTCCTAAATAATAAATATTATCTAGGAAAATAAATTATGCTCCAAAGAAGTATCTTCCTGTGCAAAGAAATTCTAAGAGAGAGAGAGAGAGAGAGAGAGAGAGAGAGAGAATGAATTTCTAAATAGCCTTCAGAGTGCCACAAGTTAACCAAATTGAAAAATAAGTTTGTTGAAACAAAAACTTTGTTTTCTTTAATTCTAAGTAAAATTTTAATTTTTGTGTAACATAATTTTAAAATACAGGTTTTCTATTCACTAAGCCTGAATTCTGGTAGTCCCTTTTTTTCCTAGTCCTTAAAGCCAATCTTTCTTAAATATTTATCAATTATCATTTTTAAAGAAATATAATGTGAAATATTCATTTAAGCTTCGCTTTATTTATGACTTTCTCAACAATAAGAAAAAGTCAAGATGTCAGGATCTGCCTTATACTGCTCTCATGAGGAAAATGCTATTCCTGAGGAAATACAATCTGCTAATTAATCGACACTTCAAAACCACACAATATGCAAATCCTCACCTTCTCTTATTTGGATGGAATATAAAGAAAAAGAATTTTGGGACTAAGGTTCTTGTGATTTGTTAGTTATATGACTCTTCTCTTGTTTATTTATTTATCCAATAAATTTTTATTGAGCAGCTACTATGTGCTAGGTACCCATCTAGACTCTGGGGTTACAATACGGAACAAGCAAAATAATGTGCCTTTCCTGTGGAACATACATTCAAGTGGATGTTACAGAAATTATACGAGTAGCTAGATGGAGAGATGTAAATAGGGAAATATTGTGATAAAACATGATGGAAGTACAATTTTCAATATAATAGGCAGAATGATCCACTTTGAAGAGATAACATTTGAACAGAAGCATGATTGAGGAGTGGGATAAGAAATTATGTGCTCTGACCGGTTTGGCTCAGTGGATAGAGCTTCAGCCTGTGGACTCAGGGGTCCCGGGTTTGATTCCGGTCAAGGGCATATGCCTTGGTTGCGGGCACATCCCCATGTAGGGGGTGTGCCAGAGGCAGCTGATCAATGTTTCTCTCTATCCCTCTCCCTTCCTCTCTGTCAAAAATCAATAAAATATATTTTTTTAAAAAAGAAAGAAATTATGATAATTCCTGGTAGAAAGTAGGTGCAAAGGCTTTGGAATGGGAGTGAACTTTGAGCATTTGGAAAGAGGAGAAGGAAGGCCCAAGAGGCTGAAGCAGAGGGCACCATAAAAAAGAAGATGAGTTCAGACCAAAACCTAGAAGTGAGGTAGGGTGGACGTTGTAAGCCAGAGCACATTGGTTTTGATATGTGTAGGATGCAGAATCATTGGAGGTCTTGAGTAGAAAAATAATGTGGATATAATTTTGCTGTAAAAGGCTCCCATATTCTGCCGATGGAGAATATACAGGTTAAACTCACAAGTCTCAATTTATCATTTTTGAAAAGGGAATAATAATGTTTGCCTAGTGCATCCCAGGAACATTGAATGAATTAGCAGGCATTAATGTCTGACACATACTAAGACCTCAATAATATTTCTTTTACTGTGTTTTATTTCCTCTTGAGTTAGATAAAACAGTATCCCTATTCCTTTCAAGGCAAATGCCACCCATCACCCCTATTCCCTTAATTCAATATTTTTCTAACTCTGACTTCTTCTCTGTCAATATTTTCCTTTCTATCCTCTAGCTTTCTTCCAAATAATTTATTCATCCAGTGTAGTCTAGAGTCATATAAACCTTCTTACCTCAAACAGAATAATTTTTGAATCCTGTTACTTCATACATCCAATCAAAATGTATCAGTCTCTATTTTTGTAACAAATTACAAAAAAGTATATTTCTCCAGAAAATAAAAACTGGTATGTTTTCAGTCAGTAGGTTTATCGCTGACTCTGTGCTAAGGTGATCCTTACTTTATAGATGTTAAGATTTTTGTTAATTAATCTTAAATTATTGACATTTCAGTATAACCTAATAGTGCTTCTGTTTATATTAAAATGCACTTCAAATCGTTTTTGAAAATAGGCAGACCATAAATCAGGGTATTCGTTTCCTGTGTCTGACATAAATTACCATTAGCTTAGCACCTTAAAAGAACATGCATTTATTATCTCACAGGTCTATGAGTCAGGAGTCTGGGTCGGCTAAGCTGGTTTTTCCCTTCTAGGTCACGGAAACCACTACCTGATCCACTACTGGGCCGGGATCAAGAGTCTCTGGGAAAATCTACTTGGAAGCCCAGGCATGCTGCGAGCAGAATAGAATTTCCTTGCCACACTTAATCTCTGGAGGCCATGAGGTGGCCCTGGCCTGCGTCCCAAAGCCAGAAAAGGTGTTTCCACGATTGAAATCTGACTTTGCCAATCTTTCTTCTACCTTAAGCCAGAGAAAATTCTTTACTTTAAAAGGCTTATGTGGTTAGATTATGCCCATCCAGATACTCAGGATAATACGCTATATGAAAGTCTCTAGTGTTACTAACATCTGAAAAGTCCTTCTTGCCATATAATGCAACATCCTCACGGGTTCCATTGGTTAGTGTGCAGACATTTTGGGGGCGTGGGGGCACACAAATAACAAATGCCACAATAAATAGCTCATAAGCTAAAACACGTGGCTATTTTTCATATTTACCCCCCAACCTGAACACCCATAAGTTGTTACCGCTGTCCATTGCTTAATTTAATACTCACAGAATACATTACTAATGTAATTTTAAAGATTTTTTATGTATTTTTGTAATAACCAAAATAGGTGGAAAACAAATACACGTTTACCAAAAAAAAATGGAAATGTTAGAAAAAGAAGATAATTTTTTGAAAACAATTTGTTTGCACTGGGGAGAGAAAATAAAACCCTTACTTTATTCTTGTTTTATATTCTAGAATCTGAAATATGTTTTAAAAGTTTGCCCTATTTGTCAATCTGTCAGGAAATGTATTTCAGCGTCAAGCCTCATGCTCCCGGGGAAATCATGAAACATCTTATTCAGCTGAAGAGGCTGAAGCTCGAAGCAGTGCAATTAATATCTCCCGTTTTTGCCATCGGCAGGGAAAGCCGCTCCTTGGAATCAGAATCGCTAATTGTGTGTAATAGCTTACATCTGGCCTGTGCACGTTCAGCACATTAGACTTGCTGTCTGTGTCCTGATCGCTGGGCACGGAGTAGACGTGCTCTGACCGGAGCTGCCACACTCTAAGCTTCTCAGGAGAGAGAATATTCATTAACACCTGAAATCTGGCTTCAGGAAATGGGTGGTAGACACTTACCACCAAATGCAGTCTTATTATTACTAGCAGTCTTGAATAAGCTGATAGGAACACCCTCAAAACAAACAAAACAACACTTCCCTGGAGTGTGTCATATAAAGTTTTGTTTAAAATTATGAGATGAACAGGGTTGTTATACTGATTCACTTAATTCTGTCTTCATGCTATGAAAACTCAAGACTCTGGCATATATTCATTTTAATAGCCACCTCAGAACACTCATCTAAGAGGACAATCCACAACATACAAAAAGAGTACCATTATCTTGCGTCACTGAAACTTTATACTCATTGAACACCGTTTTCATATTTTCTCCTCCCCCTAAACCCTGGAAACCACAGTCTCGTATCTGCTTCTCTGAGACTATTTTAGAAACCTGGTAGAGAAATCATGCAACCTCTGTCCTTCTGTAACTGGCTTATTTCACTTAGCATAATGTCCTTAAGAGTCATCCATTAGTTGTATATAGTTGGATTTCCTCATTTTATTCAAGGCAGAATAATATTCCACGGTATGTAGATAACAGTTTATGTATTCATTTATTTATTGATGGACAGTTGGATTATTTCCAAATTTTGACAACAGTGAATAATATTTTAACATTGGAATGAAGATACAGTGCCTATAGTTAACACTACTGTATTGAATGCATTAACCCTTTGCGGTCCAATGTTATTTTTGGAATTCAAACAGTCTGGTCCAAATGAATTGACGGGATTGAATGTTGAACTTTTTAATGTTCTTATTGCTCGACGTTGGACCTGCTCCTAGTGCCTGGTCTGTCGAATCAGCCTCAAGGTTGGACCAAAAAGGGTTAGAATGTATTGAGGCAAGAAATCCTATTGTGTCTTACCATAAAAACAAAACCAAACAAAAACAAAGGAACACAAGGAAACTTTTGGATGTGATGGATATATGCATTATCTTGATTGTGGTTTAAGTTTCACAGATGAATGCATATATCAAAACTCATTGAATGATATAACTATGTACAGTTTATATCAATTATCTGTATATATAAAAGCCAAGCAACCAGAACAACTGGAACAACCAGTCGCTATGAGGAACACTGCAGCTAGCCAGCCAACCAGCCCAATGGGGGCAGGGCCAGTCAGCCAACCTCCCACGGCTCCTCCCCTTGGCTGGCCCAGCCCCTGATCAGACCCGATCGGGGCAGGCCAGCCAGACCACACCTGTGCACGAATTCGTGCACTGGGCCTCTAGTCTATGATTATAAAAGCATAATATGCAAATCGACCAAACGGCTGAACAGTGGAATGACCGTTCAGACATCCTTCCGGACACATCCTTCTGGACGAAGCCAGGGCTGTGAGGGCCGAGGCAGCTGCTTCAGCTGCGAGGGCCAAGGAAGCTGGGGCTGCAAAGGCCTACTCTTGCATGAATTTCATGCATAGGGCCTCTAGTAACCTAATAAAGCTGCTTGAAAAAAATATATAAGTTAGAGCCTCAGCCCTGCCAAATTCCTCCTTCTAACTCAGGGAAATAATTCCTGACATTCCCTGCAAAGTGTCCCCAGCCTAGTCCATCATGGTTTCAGCTCCTGGTCCCTTAAAAAGAAACTTTCCCCTAAGTGATGAGTATTACCATTGGGGCAGCACCCATACCCATAGCAAGGCCATGTCACACATGAGTCTCCTCCCATCTGGGAAGAAGCCCGGAAAACAATGACCTGGTACAATCATTGATAAAGGTCAAGAAGGTGGACTTTTTCTGGGTTTTTCTTGTCTACACCTCACACATGCTGACTGGGAATACGTCTTCCTCAGGGAATTTTCCCTTTGGCTCCTGGACTCAGAGCTCCCTGCTTCCCATTAGTGTGATTGTTCTTGAAAGAGGAGGATGACTCTTAAGTACTGTCACCTCACACAAAACATACATGCTCTGCTATTTATCAATACCTTCAACTATCTAATCCTTAATTACTTGGAAAATGTGGGGGCGGAGAGGGGGGACGAGTGCTAAAAGCATTATATAGATAACTTCCCTATTACTTTTAGGGAAATATGCAGAATTTAAATACTTAAACGGTAGATCAAAAAGGCACCCTGGCACCAGAATTTTAAAGGAGGAAAGAAAGTGAAGAAAACTTCTATATTGCCTTTAATATTGGGTATAACAAACACAACAAAATGTAATGCTTATCCTGGTAAATAATCAGAAACTCTTTTAACATCCCTTGCACTTAGATGGCTTTTTAAAACAATTTCTGATTTTATAGGTGAAGGGAAACATAGTATTTTCTTTTTCAGGGCTACTAAATTTATCCCTATGTGTGTGATTTGTATGTGTGCTTATGTTTGATTTTAGTGGATTTTTCCTTAAAGGTAAGATAAACACAATGATTATAATAATTAAATCAAGACCTAGAATTTTAACACTATGTATATGCACACGTAGGAACACTTTATGTGACTTTTAATTATTCATTCTTTAAAAAGAAAATAAACATTAAGCCCTGGCCAGGTGGCTCAGTTAGTTGGAGCATCAAAAGGTTGTGGGTTTGATTCCTAGTCCAGGCACATACCTAGGTTGCAGGTTCAATCCCTGACTGGGGCTCATATGGGAGGCAACCAATCTCTTTCTCTCTCTCTCTCTCTCTCTCTCTCACTCACTCTCCCTCTCCCTCCCTCCCTCCGTCCCTCTCTCCCTCTCTCCCTCTCTCCCTTTCCCCCTTCCTCTCTGTAAAAATCAATAAAAACATATCCTCCAGTGAGGGGAAAAAACAATGAGATTTTATTAGCATCCACATTTTACCTCTGAAGAAAACTGAAATGCAGAATGATGATGTCACTAGCCTGTGTCATCTATCTGAGAGATGGGTTCAACATATGTTGGTGACACAAAAGATGGAGAAATAAAAAACCCTTGCTTAGGACATGTTCATAAAGGATCTCAAAGAAGATGGAAAAGGAAGTGCTATTGAATAATAGGTGAGCAGGTCTTGGCAAAGAGGACCAAAGGTAAAGGGCTTTCCAAGCAGAAGAACAGCATAAACTCCAGAATGAAGCTATCAAACAGCTTTGGCAATGGAGTATGGGATGAATTTGAAGGGATTTGGAGACTGGAGAAAGAATGTCATGCAAACAGTATATATTAGAAACAACAACATGGACCTTCAGTCAGTGGCAAGGGTACAAAAGGACTTCGCAGATGGGAGTCCCAGATGGTTAGGAATGGAATCCCACAAGAAAGGATGAAGGTTGGCCCTACTCTGATAGTTGAGATGGAAATTGAAAAGCAAAGTGCCAAGCAAAGAGACTGCCTATCATATGAAATGGTCCAGGTAAGAGTAATAATATGTACATGGAGAGGTTAAAGAAGGGAAGATACATCCAATAATACTTAGCAATAATATTTAGCTATATGGTTTCAATGATTCTTGCATCTTGTTTATTTTCCTCCTATTCTTCCTTAGTATTGAAATCTACTGAAAAGTACATTTTCAAGTTTCAGTTGTTCCAACAAATCTAATGTAGAAGATTTGTTTTCACCCTGAGGTCAGACTTTTTAAAAAAGAATGAGCAAGCCCCTGGTTACCAGTGTGATTAAAGCAGCAGTAACCAGAGTGGAGAATCTCAAGGGCAGATGGAATGCAAGATGACAAAATAGAGGTGATTCTGGTGCAAAAGTTTTGTTTTCTTTTAAATCAGCAGCTAATTACATAAGCGAGAAGATAGATTCTACTATGTAAGTCTACAACGAGTTATTTTTCTTATGTTGTATGCATTGTTCCAAATGAATCTTGTAATTAGCCAAAATTTTGAATGCATGAAAGTATGAAAATGTTTTCTTATTTGAAAAGTCATGAGATAGTCAATTCATACCCTCAGCTGAACAAACTTTGAGCTGTACTATTACATCATAAAACATTGTATTTACTGCCCTGGCCAGTGTGGCTCAGTTGACTGGGCATTGTCCCATATACCAAAAGGTTGCCAATTCAATTACCTGTCAAGGCACGTGCCCAGGTGGTAGGCTGAATCCCCATTAGGGGGTGTGCAGGAGACAGCAGATGGATGTTGTGCTCTCATATCAATGTTTCTCTTTCCCTCCCTTTCTTTCTCTCTAAAAATCAATAAAATACTTAAATATATATATAATATTTGTTAAAAATAAACTCTTACTTAATACATTTCCATCCTAGAGAACTTCTATAAAACATAGTGCCTACAGTTCACAATATTATTATACGCTTAAAAATTAAGAGGGTAGAGATCTCATAGTAACTTTCTTATTACAATGAAAGAACAATAAAATTAAAAATATAAATTTTAGTTGACTAAAACATATGCAAAATAGCATGCAATGAGATTTTGGTAACAATATTATAGAATACAGATACAGATAATAAAATATAAGAAAATAGCCTGGCTGGCATAGCTCAGTGGTTGAGCACTGACCTATGAACCAGGAGGTCATGGTTTGATTCCCAGTCAGGAATATACAGTATATATAATGCAGATACTATGCTGATTCTTGAAAAGGTACAAAGCAAACTGGTGTGGTATTTTGTTAATCAATTTGGTTAAGGATTTACAGGACAATAATCAACTTTTCCGACAGATGTTTAGGTAAGTAGAAAAATAAATTTTTGTTAAAAATAGATTTCTAATAAAATCAAAGTAAACATTTATTCTTTTATGAGCACAATTGAATGCCTCTTAAATTATCAACAGAAGCCAGTTACTGCAGGCCAACCAATTCACTAAGTCACAAAAAAGGGAAACAAAGGATGTGATATCACTCATGGCTCATTGAAACATACACACGGAATCCAGATGTCACAGGATTCAGCTCTGAAAGGTAGTCATTGTCCAAGAGGCGGTGACATTTTCCCTAGGATCTAATTTCTATAGCATAACTAATCCTTGATAATGAATTCATACTCAAGGAGAAACAAGAAGGCAGTATCTTGGCTTTCTGACAGTCTAGATTATTCTTGTCCTGTGTTCCTTGGTTGTATCTGATTGTGTTTCCATACTCCCATTTATCTTGTTCAAGTTTTTTTTCCTCCTATCAACAATGGCTATCTTAAAGTTCTTTTTAATATTTTTATAGGACTCAAAGTTTCTTAAGTGAAATAAAGATCACCAAAATATCCTGTAAGAAAGTGTAGGCTATAAGGCTTTGGCTGACAAGTTAAAGTATTTTTAATAAAAGTGAATGAGCATGTTTATGCTAGTCAGGATGATTGAGTGTGATCAATATTGAATCCAAGAATACGCAATGTGAGGGCACTGCTTTTGTGTGCACTCTCATAAAAATAAGTTCTATCTTTCCAGGTCATCATTAATATCTCTGTTCTTTAAGTACAGTCATGGTGCTATAGTTCCAGTAAATAAAGAAATATGATAATCTTCTGGTTTTCGGGGAGGGGGAAATTGAAATTCAATGTGCGTGTTTGTGTGTGTGCCTATGTGTGTGTTTGTCTTTATGTCCTTCAGGGACAAAATCAGCAATTTTATCTCTGAATGTTAATGAGTTTCTGTCTATTCACTCACATTCAGAACACTGAAAAGTATCTAGTACACAGTATTTCAAAAAAATGTACAATATCCCCAATTTTACTAAATTACCAGGCACTGTAATAATTATTGGAGTACAAATAAGAGACAGGGCTTTTATCAATGAAGAAATAAAAACAAAAACACGAGATGTTTCCTCTCTTTTAAAACAATATCAAAATATGATGATAAATCTAATGCCCAAGTGATTTTTTTTCAAGGTATTTTTTGAATCTTTTGGCTTCAGAAACAGATGTTACCAAATATATAAGAAAAAACAAGCTTGTGTCCCACTGAAACCACTGGGATATGCAGACTGGAATAAAGATAAGTTTACAGTTGCTCATCTGGAAAATAATACAATAATAAATAATAATACACGAATTAACTCTGCTGTTTGCATACTCACAACTGTAAACATACTTTTGCTCCATCCTGTATACTGAACACTAGTGTGAGGGAGGGAGGCACTTATATATAAGAACCACATTTCTCTATAGAATTTCCTTAAGCTACTTCATGTAGGGTTTCCTTTGAAGGTATACAAACTTCTACAAAGTCATTGACTGCAAGCATTGCCTAGAGAACATGACCTGGATTTCCTCCACCAAGGTCTATATCACCCCGCTTACCCACCACAGGAGATCCAGGTGGCTATTTTAATTGCCATATACTTGATACTTTGTATATATTAGGACTGTGGATCAGTACATGGAAGATCAAATAGATAAATAGGTATTTTTTAAAAAGAAACATGTCCAGCTGGTGTTGCTCAGTTGTTGAGGGTAAACCCAGGAACCAAGAGGTCACCCATTCTATTCCTGGTCAGGGCACATGCCCAGGTTGCAGGTTTGATCACCAGTAGGGGGTATGCAGGAGGCAGCCAATCCATGGATCAATGTCTCTATCTCTCTATCCTCTCCCTTCCTCTCTCTCTAAAATCAATAAAAATATATTTTTTAAAAAAATAAACAGTATTAATTGGAGAAAGAATGGATTAATTCAACTGAATACACACTCCCCAAATATTTTTATGATTGTGTGTGTGTGTGTGTGTGTGTGTGTGTGTGGACAGAAAGTGAGAAGGAAATAAGAGAGGGAGAAGGATGGAGAAATATAAATAGAGGATAGCTCAATAAGCAGGCAGGTGGGAAAATATATAGCTATAGATCAGTATACATACATGCATTACTGAGCTCTGACTGCCAGAAGGTTCAGGCAATGAATGACAACCTATTAGCAATGACCATTCCCAGAGCCCAGACCTTAGTATCCAATTTCTAGTTTCTAACCTCAAAAAGAAGGGATGAGAATTCTTAGAGAAATGTCTGATTCTAGGGCTGGGGCTGGGAAAATATAAAATGAGCCTGTAGCATCATACTGTATCAGAAAGTAAAGATAGGCTAAAGAAACGGGCCATAAAAGGGGGGTATTTCAAAGAAAAAGAGAAACAGACCTTACAAAGCTCCCAATATCCAAAGCTGGAACAATTTTATAAACAGAATAAATGAGGTAGCATAGGATCATAATTCAAATTATAAAATAAATATCCCTAAATTCGCAATGAAGTAAATAGTGACTACTGACTGAATAAACAAAGATACCAATAAATAAACAAAAGGGAAAAATAGAGTGCTTTCTTACAGAAGAATCCCAAATTATTTATATATTCCAAGAGCTGGAGTTTGCGTCCTGGTCCTTCCCTTTCCTTGTGGATGGGCTAGCCGCTAGACTCAGTGACTCACCTCTAAAGGATAGAGTGAGAAAATGGGAAAAATACTAATTTGACAGTGGAAATACCTGGCAAAAACTGCCTTCATCAAATGATCAAAATCAACATCTGTACTGTTATATGGAGATCATGTATTCTCTGATATCATGTGAGGGGAAGAGCATTTCATGGCTGTGATACGTACCCTTTCAAAACCCCATAACCCTAGTCTAATCCTGATACATATAAGATACATCTAATGTGGGCCTGATATTCATTAAGATAATCAAAATTATAAATAATAATAACAACAACTAGGAAACTGCCACAGACCAGAGGACACTGGAGTGACATGGAAATTAAATTAAATGTGTTACTCTGAATTGGATCCTGCAACAGAATGAGGACATTAATAGATGATGTCCAAATGAAGTCTGGAGTGCAGTTAATTGTAATACACCAAAGTCAATTTCTTAATTTTGACAGAGGCACTTGGGTAATATGATGTTAACAATGACAGAAATCAGGTATTTTATACTAGAACTCTGTACTATCTTTGCAAATTTCTGTAAACCTAATACTATTTCAAAATGAAAGATCTATTCAAAATAAAAAAATGTTATTCTACATTTAATTTCAAATATTTGTGAAGTAAAATATATCACTGAACAAAAAGACAAGCCAGATACTGGAAGAGACATTTGCAACCTCCATTACAGATGAAGAATTAGTATCTATAATTTGAGAGAGGGAAAAAAGTATTAAGAAAAAGTAAAACTACCTACAAATTGTGAGGAAACAAGACACAGACCGGGAGAAAATATTCACAATCCATGTAACAGATGAAGGACAAATATTCATGTTTTCAGAGAGGTAAATATTAATAAGAAAATAAGAAAAAATGAGAAAAGTTAATAAACAGAAGAAGCAACTTGAAAATCCAATAAAATATATCTTAAAGCTATTTTAAGTAATAACCCAGGTGGGCCAGTAATTAATTTATTGCTTTTCAGCTCCAAACTAACCTTCTTTGTCCTACTTAAGGATACTAAAAGGTGATTCTGCAGACTGTATCTCCTTTGTTTGAAGGCTTAATACTTAGCACCACCAGTAGCAAGGGCTGGAGAGACTCCAAAAAGATGAAAAATGATGAGGGAGTGTTTCCTCTGGTGTGGGATATCGACAACATAAACTTCAATTTAGTCCCTGGTATCCCTCTAGCCAGTGTCTTCACATTATTGGCCATGATTCCTGGGTCTCGTGGCTCAGAATGGCCAAATTCTTCATCACTAGTGCTACATTCAATGTGTTCATGGTTTCATCTCTTCAGAGATGTCCAGCACGGAAGGACCCTGTTCTCTTGTTTTCTAAATTCTTGGTTCTACAAGATATGCGGGGACCATTTGAAAGGGCTCAGTTATGGCATTGCTTCCCCACTCAGGGGTAGCCCAGAAATACTAAAATAAAGCAAATCCTCTCTATAAGCAGAACTTCATGTGATACATTTTGTAGTCAATTTTTTCTGGAATAATGATGACAGAAATATGCATTTTAACTTACTCATGTGTGGTTGATATTGTTTTGGTGGATGGAACTAAATTGAAAGAACATAATTAGGGAATTGGTGACAAGGACAGGTAGGGAATAAAGTTGTTGATATGCTGCTCAGAATGGGCATACAGTGAAGATATCTATGTCCTATTTCAGTGTTCATTTAAGAACATCTCCTGCCGTGGACAATATGACTTTATTTGTGCATTTCAATCAGCCTCTTACCCAAGCCAGTTCTCTCCAGTGATTGCTCAATGAGTTAATGAACAAAGTGGCCACCATGGCAGCTTATTGCATGGTCATGAAACTCCAATGGTTACATAAAGGATAAGACATTCCGTGAGTCCATGGCTGGTGACAGAACATTACAGACAGAAAAGGAAAATTCATATCCCATACCATATTCAGTGATGATGCCATGGTATTGGACAGCATTCCTTCTGATAAAGGAACTAATTTCAATGCAAAGGAAGTGTAGCTATGGGCTTTTGCCTATGTAATTAAATGGCCTTACCTTATCACATAGAAACCCAGTTCTAATTGAAAAATGGAATTGGTTTAATGAAGACAACGTTATGGTGACAGTTAAGAGTCTACTCTACATCCATTAAAAAATAGTATAAGACAGATGTCTTATAGGATGAAGTATATGCTTCATATCAGGGATCATTATAAGGTGCTAGATCTTCCCTTTCACAAAAATAATAAATATAAGAATAAGGAATAGAAATGGAAATGGTTTCTCTCACTATTTTACTTAATGATTCATTCATAAAATTTTTGTTTCTAGTCCTAGCAGCTACGAACTCTGCTGGTTTAGAGATGATAGTTACCAAAGGGAGGATGCTTTCATCAGGGGATAAACCAATGTTTCCATAAAACTATGAGATAAAACTGTTACTTGGACATTCTGGGGTTTTTTCCCCCAATGAACCAACTAGAAAACAGGACTACTTTACTTGTGGAGTAACTGATCCCAATCACCAAGAGGAAATTTCCTTGCTGCGAACACTAGGGACAAAAGAGAACTCACTGGGTGATTCTTAGGATTTCCTTCCCATTAATAAAGTGTCACAAAAAAACTACAGCAGCCATAACCAGGAAAATGCATAAAAATTCAATTAAAGAAGAAACTATACCTTTTGCGACAGCATAAATGGACCTGGAGATTATAATGCTAAGTGAAATAAGCAAGTCAGAGAAAGACAAACACCATATCATCTCACTTATATGTGGAATCTAATGAGCAAAGTAAACTTACAAACAAAATAGAGCCAAAGACATGGATACAAGGGACGGACCGACACATGCCAGAGAGGAGAAATATGGGGGGACTGGATGGAAGATGAAGAGATTAGTCAAAGAAGGTTATGCATAGCCCTTGGATAGAGGCAACAAGGTGGTGATGGCCAGAGGGATGCAGGGTGGGGGCTGGGTGGAGGTGGGCAAAGGGAGAGGGGAGTAGGGGACATCTGTAATAGTGTCAACAATAAAAATAAAGAAAAAAAGAAGACCAGTCCTAGCCAGTTTGGCTCAGTGGATAGAGCGTCAGCCTGCGGACTGAAGGGGCCCCAGATTTGATTCCGGTCAAGGGCATGTACCTTGGTTGCAGGCTCCTCCCCAGTAGGAGGTGTGCAGGAGGCAGCTGATTGATGTTTCTAACACTCTATCCCTCTCCCTTCCTCTCTGTAAAAAATCAATAAAATATATGTATTTTTAAAAAAAGAAGACCAATGCTATACTGATTCATACATAGCTGACTCTTAAAATTTTTAAACTCTTAAAATATAAGTTGTTGGCAAGAATATGAAGATAGCAGCAATTATTAGTGAGCATTGAAATTGCAACAACACATTTGGGAAGCAAATTGTTAATGTCTGGAAACGAACATATTCATATCCTGGCTCTCAGTCATTCCAAGATTAGTCATATTTTCTAAAAATAATGCCTGTCCATGTGCACAGAAAACATACACATAGAAGCATTATATATAAATGAATAAAACCTAAAATTTCATCATATTAAGTCAATTATATTGTATTCATTTAATGGTATAATATATAGCAATAGAACTAAATAAACAAGTACAGTTAATGAAGATCAATAAATTTCATAAATATAATCCTGAAAGAAAATAAAAAAGATAAATATAGAATGATGTACAATGCTAAAATATGCAAAACAATGTTTAAAATATAGACATATATAATTTGTGTATACTGTATATGCACATATTGTTAATATACACAAACATTTATAATTTAAAAATAGGCATGGGAATGAAAATATTTCTAGGGAGGATAAGGAAAGAATGGCATTGTAGAAAGGAAAAATAGGAAGCTTTCAATAGAAAAATTGTTAAATCTATTAATTTGAAACAAAATCTAAACCATCTTAAAATTTTGTCACATCTCTTGCCTAGAACCCAATGAAAGCATCTTATTTAACAAAATTTATAAGAATGCCTCCATGCTTTTGCACAGTAAGTATTCCCTTTGGAAGATCTAATTCCCCTCATTTATTCCTTTAAACTTAGCTCAGATATCACCTCCTCCCAGAAGCCTTTCATGACTTCTTTAATTTTAATGCTTTCTCTTTATGGGAGTCTCTTTGCTTTATATTTGTTTGTCCCTTTGATAATCTAGACATCTGCACACATATAGCTCTGTTTTGTTTTAGTTATGATGCAATGCCTGACAGAGAAATTACTAAGAAACATTTAGGCAAGCTAAGGTTATTTTGAATAATCTGAAACCTACAAACACCTAACTAGGACCAAGTTCTGAGAAACTAAAAATAAACTGTGTACATTGACTGCAAGCACCTTAGTCTAAAATCAAAGGATAGAAACCTACATTTACAGGAATTCTCAGTTACTATTTGCCAGAATTACAGGAAGGTTAAAAGGTTCATTTATTCATTCAACAAATATGTATTTAATTCCTGCTATATGCCTGACATTATAGTAGTCACGGTAGATTCAAGGATGAGGCAGATGAAAAGGATCTTTTTCCTTAAATGTATTGTCTAAGCAAAATAGCCAACTGCCCCACAAATATATAAAACCATTATCATACTTAATCATCATATTATCATCATTGAAGGGAAGATTTATCCTATTGTCTTGGTGTCTTTGTTAAATCACAGAATTATGAAACCCTGAAGCAATCTACTTCTAAATTATTGGTAGGTGAATTAAATGTTCATATTCAGTACCACATTTTGGAATTCGTTTTCTGCTACTTGCCATAATTTTTTTAATTGATAGCCTTTAAATATTTGCATGACTACAATTAAGTAATGAACGAATCCTGGTCAATACTTGGCGAATATCCTGAGAAAGTTAATCAATTAGCAATTTTCAATGAGGAATTAAAGAAAGGTAATGGGTACAAAAAGGAGGCACAAATATTTGTCTGTAGTTTTGTTTTTACTCTTAAAACATATTTTCAGTAACTCAAAAAAGAATAGTCTATGCTATTTACCTAGTGTGGTAAGCTGACAATAAGCTTTCACAATCTCTGCTCACTGGTGTTCCTCCTAGGATGTTAAGAACATGGAAAAGGGATGTTGCAGATATAATTGAGGTTAGTAAACAATTGTAAACAGGGATTATTCAGGTAAGCCCAATGTAATCATGAGTCCTGCAAAGGAAAATTCTTTTTCTGGTGGCAGAAAGAGAAGGTAGAGAGATTTGAAACACAAGAAGAACTCCACACACTGTTGACTTGAGAGGTGACATGGAAAGAGTGAGCAAGAAATGAGTTCTGTCAATAACCAGTGAGCTTGGAAGAAAAGGATTTATAGCCTGGTGCAACTCTGAGCAGAGAATCAAGTCATGCTGTGCCAGACTTCTGCTCTACAGAAAATGATCCCTTTGTAATCAGCTAGCTATTACTAATAGGAAAGAAGTAAAGGGACATCATAGTAAAGTTGGGATGACATAAGGAAGATACCTGTCAGTCACACCTGGGAACAAAGGTCATTGGCCAGAATGGGCATGGCCACTACAAGCCTGCAAAGGTTTGGAATACTTAATCCCCTGAAGTTCACTCCCTTGGTTCCTCTTGGCACTTGGCTCATGGCTCACACTTGGCTTCCTAGCATTCTCTCAGGTGGCCCAAGGCCATGTGGACCCCACACAATGGGCTAACGGACTGCAGCTAGCCTAACGCTGTATTGGACCTGGCTGCAACATGGAATGAAAACCCTGGACACTGACTCTAATTTTAGCCCCACTGAATCCCCAGCTACACTTCTTTTACTGGACTCAGGGGAATGGGAGTTTGGAATCCCAGGATATAATTCCACAGAAATAAAGCTTTCTAGCATAGCCCATCCGCGCGTGCAAATCTCAGAAAAGTGTTTGCAGTGCTCTTTGGGCGTGTTCTGTTCCAAATCATTGGCATGAGATCTTAGATTAGCTTACAGATGATCCCAGACATTCATAAACTAATCCTGGGGTCATTTATTGCTCTCTGTGATATTTCAAATACATTACAAGTGCCTGGGACTCCTATTTCTGTTCTCTGACAAAAAAAAAATAGTGCTTTTGTACTTCTTAATCCCTTCATCTTTTTCACCTAGTTCCCTCTCTGGCAACCAGTCTGTTACCTGTATCTAGGAGTCTGTTTCAATTTTGTTTGTTTATTTATTTTGTTCTTTAGATTCAACATATAAGTGAAATCACATGCTATTGTCTTTCTCTGACTGACTTGTTTCACTTAGCATAATACGCTGTAGGTCCATCCATGCTGTGGCAAATGGTAAGCTTCCATTTTTTTTTTTATTGTTGAAAGTCATTCTTTTTCCCCCATTAACCTCTTCCAGCCCGCTCCCATCCCCACCTCCACAGGCTCTCACCACTGCATGGTTTGTGTCCACAGGTTATGCATATATGCATAAAGTTCATCACTTTCATTCTTTTTTATGGCTAAGTAATATTCCATTGTATATATATATCCCATGGCTTTGTCAACTACTTGTCTATTGATGGGCACTTTGGTCCTAGAAATATCAGGGGGAACACTTTGTAAAGTATATGATTATCTAACCACTGTGCCATACACCTGAAACTAATATAAAATAACATTGAATGTAAACAGTAATTGAAAAAATAGCATCTTAAAAAAATAACAAGAAAGCAGTACTTTTATTTATGCTACTGTGTACTTTCTGAAAATGCTCTCACATCTAAGCCAAGCAGGACAGAAGGAGAGTCAAAGCAATGGATGTTTGATCCACTCTCTTGAGAAGCCAGCTTCTCAGCTCAGAGTGGAAGACTGCCCCCGACCTCAGAATTTTAGGTGACCACAAGTCCCTTCTGCTACAACTGCTGCTACTGCCACAACCCCCATGGCAGAACTCCCTTACAATTGGTGTGCACGCGGAAGGAGAAGAAACATGGGGAAATATTCCCATTTTTTTTCTGAGCTTCAGGAAACATGGTTTTTCCTAAAACTCACTCTATACTGCCAGTGCCAACTTTCTGATTTGGGGTGGGCTTTAGTACAGGACAGAGTATACTGGAGAAAAAGCAATAGCCCACAGCCAGTGAGGTGGTTCTGCATCCTCAAATAGCCATCCGATACATTTTCAAGGTTCTATAGTGCATTCAGTGGGAGAGGGAGAGTGGAGGATACTGATTCCATTTATCTAGGAATGGAACTCCTGTGCCCATAATTCTTAACTTAAAAAAAATTTAATTTATGGTCTTCCAAAATTCCACAGAAAATATATATTTAATAGGAGTGGTTTCCTTATGATTTATTGTGTTGTCTTACAGGTAGAAGGAGTCATCAAGAACTGGCTGGTGGAATTCAGTTCGCAGTAAATGTAGCATGATCAATGACAGGGAGTCGGATATCAAGTCAAAGTGAATAAAAAGAAAAATATTTTAAGAAAAGACAGAAAATGGTGAAGAATCCAAAATATCTTAATAATATTCAGCTTAACACCAATATTTTTGCAATAAATTATTTACAGACCCGAGGAAAGATACAATAAAACTAGAACTATGCAAAAGAAAATTATCATTACAAACAGAAATAACTTTTTTTAATAGGTACAAAAGTAAACTTATTACATTTTATTTAAGGCATGTTTTTTGAGTTCACCTTCAGAAATATAATATTTCAGGTCCTTATTCTAACCTAGGAGTATATCTTTCCATGTCCAACAGACAAAGGTTATGTACATATAAGTAGTCCAAGAATACAGTAGCATGTTTGGGTTGATTATTTAACAGTGGATGTGAAACACCTGGACTGGAGGCTCTATCCTTCACCCACAATTACTAACATATAAACCTTGCTCTTAAAATCCCTAAGCCGTCCATTTTACTCCCTGGTCCTTTCTCTCTGTTTTGCTAAATATTTCATTCTATTACTCTCTTCTCTTTGTTGTGCTGCACACCACTAATGCTATAGAGACAAGATTTCCCTGGAACCTAGTCAAGTTTCCACCTCGATCCCTTAGTGTCAATGAACCTTGAAGACACCTAAGCTCCTCTCTGACAGGAAAGATTTGACATCTGCCACTCCTCACACCCAGTGGGGGGAGGGGGGGAGATGATCTCCAATCACTTTTGCTGCTCAGAACACATTTCAACATGACCAAAACATTTGATCCATAATTTTCTCCACTCGCTTTTAACTAGGGAAGTTTTTAGGATCTATGTTATCACTGCATTTTACAGTCTGCTTCACAATCTGTTAAGTTCTGCAGCACTACATAATTTTATCTTCATTGTGCAACAACCATTCACCATCCCAGACCATATGGTACCATACCATGTTCCCAGAGTTCAGATATTGTCTTAAATTAGGCATAACTCCCAAAGTTTCACAACACATGTTTTTCTGATGGAGAATAGCACTCCACTTCTAATATCCTGAAGTTGCTTCTCAGATATCTTGACTTCTTCGTTGTGATCAAGATAAAGTTTCTGCCTGAAGTTTGTTCAGTTCTAGTTTGTATTCTTATAATTACCAGCATCTTGACACTACAGAGAGTTTCACACTTCAGAGAGATCCCATAAAGTACTTATAAAGAAATGACGTACCAAGTTATCAACCTAGACTTCTGAAAATATCTGCCCAATAAATAAGATATTTAGAACCTGGGTATGGAGCAATATATAAAAAGTTATGTTTTTAATACTTAAAGAACGAGATGGGATAGACACACTTTCGCCTTGTCCTGTTTGGTTCAGCTAAAAATCCTGGACAATATGTCCAAAACAAACCTAAGAAGACTACACAGTGAGAACAAAAAGGCAGTCTGGCTAGTGACTTCACCTGAAGAACAATGTGCTGGTATATTTGTTGGGTGTTCTTTTTGCCTCACGTAACCCATAAGTGCCAATGGAGCAAACAAAAGAGGCCCAAGAAAAGCTTTCTGTTTCTAGATAAAGATAGGGAGAGAAGGGCAACCTCATAAGACACAAAACAACCCCCATAAATGTTTAGCCAAGAAAAACTACCCCAACAAATAGCATGGAGAAAGCTGCAGTCTCACCACCAACCCTGTCATCAAAGTCAGGTAGGGACAAGAGAAACAGTCTTGTCTGGCTCTGGCGAACTGCTCCCACTCCTTCATCCCCATGGCTGTAGTATCAGAGAAGACCGAGAGGAGCTAGGAGGTTCATCTTTGCCCGGCAGTAATGACCTAGCAATAATGAGGCATATCTGATCTTCCCCACCAGTGTCAGAGGAGGCAAATGGGAAACTGCAAATCTCACCACCCTCCAGTGGAAATAAGCCTGCTACCTTGTGGTCAGTAGAGATTAAATAGGGTGCAAGAACAGGGTGGAGTTAGCAGAGGACTAGTGGGGAGTCTGAAATCCCATCTCTGCTCAAGGCATCCCAGGAGTGGGAGAAAGAAAGGACATCAGGTGTGCCCAGACTAAAGGTGGTTGGCATAAGAATCTGGAGGCAGACTAACTTCAAGCAGGGCAGCTTATGTGATTGGTCAGGGGATCATATCTGGCTCCTCTCATTGGCTCTAAGCTAGAAGCAGGGGCACAAATTAGGAAAGCCAGCAGCTATTAACCAAGTCCTGGTAATTTGGAGCTCACTGCTAGAGATTGTGGTTTGGCTTCTGGGCTGGTTGCTGCAGATTGTGAGTTAGAGTTCTATTGTAATAAATGGTTCTGGCCATTGTCTCTCTATGTATTCCATCTCTAACTGGTCACATCTAAGTCCATTGTTCCTTTCCAGAGTTAATTCAATAATTACCCTTTTAGTTAGATTAGTACTTCCATTCACCTGCTAACATCCCAGGTCTACATGTTATTTTGTTCTAGCTGTTACCCTTATCCATAATACATTCCACCACCCTCCATGACTATCCTATCTAACTCTTTGAAACCAGTTCAAGAACCATAAAATGTATAAGCATCTCCTCTTCACACTCTTGTCCATTAAACATCAAAGTCCCTCTCCTCTACTCCTGGAGTTCTGATTGCTTATCCAACTATCATTGCACCACATAACATAGAACCTTGCTTTGTTTGATTTTTTCTCTATTCGTTTCTTAGAGGACAGGATTCAAATCAAACTTCTTTTGTGACAGAACAGAGTGATGAAAATATGGAATTTCAATCAAGAGGATCAGAATTTGAATGCTAGCTCTGTCACTTATTACTTCTGCAATCTTAGACCTTGAATGTTATTTCCTTAATGCAGTGGTTCTCAACCTTCTGTTAAATACAGTTCCTCATGTTGTGACCCAACCATAAAATTATTTTCGTTGCTACTTCATAACTGTAATGTTGCTACTGTTATGAATCGTAATGTAAATATCTGATATGCAGGATGGTCTTAGGCGACCCCTGTGAAAGGGTCATTCGACCGCCAAAGGGGTCGCGTCCCACAGGTTGAGAACCGCTGCTCTAATGTATAAAAGGGGGAAATAGTAATGGAATCTTACCAGGTAGCGAGAGCTTAAAAATATACACTTTAATGGTACTGTCAACAAAGAAGCATTCTATTTTCCTTCTGTATCCACTTCATTAAGTAATATTAAAATAATGCCTGGATAGTAGGTAAGATTAAGCCTGATGTTATTATCTTAGATTTAATGCTTAGGATCCAGGATAACAGATAATAATTGGCATTTTCCTTGCCTTTCTCAATTAAGTAGGCATTTGATATGGACTCAAATAGAGAGAAACATTGTTGAAGAAAGTGTTCTTTAATTGTTAGATGTAATCACAATTTGTAACAACTTTGGTTTTTATAACCACTGAAGCAAATGCAAATATCTCTTTTATTGTGAAAAAAGAAAAAGTGTGATTAAAAGAAATCCAAATGGTTTCTTTCTAGGGAAAAATGCTGCCTTCCATTCAGAAATAAGAGCATTTTTTAAATGTGCTTCCTATCTCCAGCTGTAGAATTATTGTGAGAATGAATTTATCTCCAAAGAAAATCTATTTTTAAGTACAATGGAAATAAAGAATATAGTCTCAATAAGATAATGTATAAGAAAACTGCCATTTACCGAAGCTAGGATAAGATTCATGCATTCTTTTTATACTGTTCTAACTTTACAATCTAGGGTTTTTAAGTTTTAGTGTCAGTGAAAAATACCATTTTGAAATCTTTGAAAACTGGATTTCTTTTCTCAAACAAAAAAAAGATTTTGAGTTTTTACACTTTTCATAAAAGTTGATCTGATTTGCATTCCCAAATACTCATTGGTAAGGCTAAGACAGTGTCTACAAATAAGACAATATTCTCTATGAAAGTGACAAACTTGTTGTCACAAAAAAAAACACCACAAAAAAGATGGTATTTATAAGCAATCTAACTGCTAGAATTAAACAAATTCTCCAGGTATTTTTGAAGATTAAGACAGTATCTAGACATCAGACAACAATATTCTCTATGAAAACAGTGACAGTAATTCACTAATATGTCTCAGGAAAAAATAGTTCTGGGATTTTTCATAAGACTCGAAATGAAAGAGGAAACTTGCTATTGTGTTTAGCATTGATGGTATTATTTAATTTCCATCTCCAATTTAATTAAAAATTAAATCTAAACATGGTATCTTATAGACATTTAGTTAGATTTATTTTTCAAATTTGGTAAGTTAATGAGAAAAGCCAAATACATCATGATTCCTATTTTCTAGGGTATACCTATTTCTTCATCTCCTTTATAACCAAGCTGTGTATAAATATAGTTATCTTGTTATCAGAGATTTAAACAGCAATAACCATCAACACCATCCTATATAATAAAGAGCTAATATGCTAATTAGACCAAACAGCAGAACAACTGTCCAGGAGACCTTCCAGACAAAGCCAGGGCTGCGAGGGCTGAGCCCCTTGCATGAGTTTTGTGCATCAGGCTGCTAGTACATGATAAAAAAAAAAAACACAAAGGCATTTTCTGATGAATCATTTATATCATGTCATTGTGGGGGAATGAATGATGGTCCCCCAAAGAAGCTCACATCCTAATCTCCAGACCTGAGAACATGGTACCTAAAATGTAAAACAACTTTTCAGATGTGGTTACATCAATTATCTTGAGATAAGGGATTATCCTGGGTTATCCAAATGGGCCCATGTAATTACAAGCATTCTTCTAGGAAGAACGAAGGAGGTCAGAGAAGATAGAAGATGCTATGCCATTGGTTTGAAAGGTGAAAAAAGAGGTCACAAGCCAAAGAATATGTATGTCCTCTATAACCTGGAGAAAATAAGGAAATAGATTTTCCTAGAAGCCTCAAGAAGAATGCAGCCCCGCCAACACCTTGATTTTAGGCATCCAACCTCCAAAATTATAAGATAATATTTATGTTTAAGTTTGTGGTAATTGTTATAGCAGTAATAGGAAACTAACACAGTTAATTTAACATTTTGTTACAAATTATAGAAACAAAATAATAAAAATAATCAAATAAGTAGAAAACTAGGAATGCATGTCTTTTATAAAATATATGCTTTTAGAAGACTAAAAATTGGGGGAAATACTTTTGCAAATATTAGCAAAGAATTGGGTACTTACTTATTCATTTGGTAAACTAAGGGAGTCTAATATTTAATGTTTCAACTTTTTTATGCAGAACTTCATTTACATCAATAATTATTTTTAAATGCCATAAAATTATACCCCAGTGCTCACTAGTATAGGTTCATGGGCAAGAATCTATGCCCTGGAATAGAGAGGACCAGATATAATTCAACTGTCGCCTAAATACTAGATGTGAGGCATTGGGCAATAAAATATCCCTCAGTCCCTTAATATGTCCATTCACATGTAAAATGAAGATAATACTCCCTATGATATTTTAAGGGTTAAATTAAATAACACTATAAACTCTTTTAAAAAATGCTTGCCATATGATTAGGAGCTCAATAAATAACAAGGATGATAATGCTGATGATGAAAATATTAAAAATAAGACAATAGGCCCTAAATGGAGTCAGTTATGCTAAGCCCCATGTCACCAAACCTAATTACATTTTGGCTCTCCCAGAAATGGAACTTTCAACCAGTCAATCAGGAATCACCTGATCAGCATTTGTAGGCAATGCTTATAACTGTAAGGGCTACAAGGAATATCAAGGAGATGGTGAGGCCAACTCCCAAAGGATTTATGGCTTAGAAACCAAAGATAAGCTCATTGACTGATTTTGCTTAATGGTAACTCCTAGTTTCATTATACGCTCATTTTAATACATTAGCATCCCACAGGACACACCCCGTGACACCATGATTAGAAATGAAAAGTCGATATAAAGATACAACACGGCCAACTGTGCTCTTCTGAAAAGTCTCCACCCATTTCCTAGAAAAAATCCTGAATATTTCTTTCGCTTATGGAATGCCTTACCCCCCAATTAAATGAACCTCAATAAAGAAAGAAAATTTTGCTAAAAGGGGGGCTTCTCTGTCTGTGGAGTAGCCACTCTCTGACTCACTGCTTCACTAATAACCTCTCTTTCACTTTAAACTCTATGCTGGCTTGTGTTTGAATTCTTTCCTGCATGAAGCTAAGATCCCACAGTCGGTCATAGATCTTTCGATCCCCAGGTCCCCAGAAGGCCTGCATCAATTCCATCCCCAGTAAGGAAAGTAACCTTGCAATAACCAATCCCCTCTTCTGCCTAGGCCAACTTCCATGTTGCTGCTCACTTCTACCTACACAATCTGTTTTATATGGCTCCTTGGTTCTTCTTTCTAACTGCTAGATTTAATGACACCCAACTTATGAATCATTTAAAGAAGCCAATAATATCTGTAAAATTTCCTCATTTGAATTTTGTTTTTTAACATGATGAGGAGGTGGATGATAAAGGTGGTGATGATTTCCTGCTGTTAATACTGACAGGAAGCCTAACATTGAAATTTTACAAAGGTTGTGAAAAAGGAATTTTGGGGGGTGAAAAAGACAGGTTTTAGGGAATTTTAGAAATTTTGGAAATTAAGGGGACCATGGAGGAAGCACAGGGCTGCAGAGCAGCAGAAGGTATATTTCCATAGAATAGGGAAGCTGAAAGGCTGCAACAGGCACATTTCCATAGAATGAGGGAGCTGGGAACAGCAAAAGTGCTGGGGTCCAATCCCAGCAGGTCCAGGGGTCCCCAAAGGTGTGGACGGAGTCGGCGAAGAATGAATGACATGGAAACTGGTTTCAGTTCATCAGCATAGCGAGGTTCTCCCTCCAGGATCTCCAGCGAAGTTCTGGTCTCCAGCGAAGTTCTGGTTAGGAACTCCAACCAAGTTCTGGTCAGGATCTCCAACCAAGTTCTGGTGCCATGTTCTCTCGCTAGGTTCTCCAGCCAGGTTCTCCAGGTTCTCCAGCCAGGTTCAGTCATCAGGTTCTTTAGCCAGGTTCTATCCAGGTTCTTTTGCCATGTTCTGTCTAGATTCTCCAGTGAAGTTCTGTAGCCAGGTTCTGTCCAGGATCTTTTGCCATGTTCTCTGGCTAGGTTCTGGTTAGGATCTGATGATGATCTGATGTGGATCTGATGTTTATTGTCTTGTTACATCCGTATTTATACCAGCCGATTTTAATCCTGTCAATTTCTATTACAAAGGTTAGGGCGTTTCTTATCTCCATTCCAGGGAGTAAAGATTATGTAGCTTAACTACCCGCCTGGCACTTAATTAAGGGGTTGTATCCCCTCCCTAACCTCAGGGAAAAATCCCCACCTGGGGAAACAACCTTTCTCAGAGAGGTGACCTTGGTTAAAACACATGGCGCCAAGAAGGGGAGCAAACATATTAAGAACAGTATGCCATATATGCCAGGTCCCTTGAAACAGCAAGGATGGACAGACTCCCGGCACAAAAGGTCTATATTTACAAAATAAAGAGAAGGAAGCCTTTCATCTAGGAGAAGAAGAAAGCCCAAAGTGAATAGGAAAACAATAAGGAAAGAGAAGGGAGAACCTCACCTGTCCCATGTGAGGTTTGACCTTTGAGCCTAGGAGTTACTATAGTAACCAGTCTAAGGGAATAATGACCAATCAGAGGGGATATCAAGGCATCAAAACCTGCAGCCTTTATAAGCCATAGGGAAAAGGAACTCAGTGGGACCCTTTTCCCCTCCCTATGTGGGAGTCTGTACTTGTTCTTCAATGAATCTCCACCTTTGCTATACTACCCTCTGTCCATGGATTCATTCTTTGACTCTGCAGACAAAGAATCCAGGTTCCAGTCCAAAAATTCCATTTCAGTTGCATTTAAAGATTTGGGGAATCTAATGTGTAAAGACAACATTTTCAAAATATCAGTAATGCCAGTATATAAGTGGCAAAGTTTGTGTGTACAGGGCAGTGACAGAAGGTGGGTGGTGAGGGAGGTAGAGACCAGAAGCAGAGGTGAAATAAAGGTAAGCCATTTGACCAGTTAACTGGGAGGCAGCACTGGATTCAAATGAAGGATTAATGAGCTAATATCTACCAAAGGTAAAATAAAAACTATTAAATGGGAAAAAATTTAGTCCATAAATTCAGAAATTTTTTAAATGTTTTTTGAGTGATGACATATCCTTTAAAACCTTCATTTTGCTGAAACCGGTTTGGCTCAGTGGATAGAGCATCGGCCTGCGGACTCAAGGGTCCCGGGTTCGATTCCGGTCAAGGGCATGTACCCGGGTTTCGGGCACATCCCCAGTGGGAGATGTGCAGGAGGCAGCTGATCGATGTTTCTCTCTCATCGATGTTTCTAACTCTCTATCCTTCTCCCTTCCTCTCTGTAAAAAATCAATAAAATATATTTAAAAAAAAATCCTTCATTTCATCTCATTTTTGTGGGGGGGGGGAAAACGTAACTTTGGTCATTTTTATGTAGAGTAATTCCCAATAAAGATCAGCTTACTGAAATGCAAATTTGGGTTTTTTTTACTAGACTTTTAATATTTTCCCAATAAGCACTAGTGTTGCAGCAGCTCTTTATGTTGTTAAAATGTAAAAAACAAAAAACAAATAAATAAAAAAAAATTAAGTATACATTTTCATTCTTCTTTTACTCAGCCACAAAACCTATCAATATTATCAATTCACATTTAACCTTAAATCATTAAAGTTTCCAATAAATACTTTTTATTTTAATATTTTCTGAAGTGTTTTGTAAAATGTTTTGCTGTAGCAAACTCTAAAAATTCTATTTCAGCTCTAGTCACCGATCCATCAAAACACTTAAAGCTCAAATTCTGTTAAGCATCTATGCCTGACATTTTCTTTCAAGAGGAAATTAGAAGTAATCAGTTGTGCTGGCCTAAGGGAATTTCCAATGAGAAGTGCTATCCCAATATCTGACATCTAGGCTTTAACCTCTTAATTTATTATGAATATGCATTTCTCTTTTTATAAAATAAAATGAGTATTTTAAAAAACCCTGTGGGTATAATCCTTTAATACAATCTATTTCCAAAAGAGCTATGTTCCATTTTGGCCTCATGTTTAGGAAAACAATAAGCAAGATGCATAACTTTACATCATTCGTTATTTTTCCTGTTTTATTCTTTTATTTATACTACTAATACTATTATAAGTTTAAACTAATAAAGTAGTAATTGAGTTTAAGTTTTAATCTAACATAGTTGTATAAGATGTCTTACCTAAAGAAAATCTAAGAGCATATGAAATAATACCTTTAATTCTAATTGAATTGATTTGTTAAACTGACCCAAGTGAGGAATATTAACATAAAACCTCTGAAATATTTTTATTGGATTGCTGCCCTGAAAGATAGCATAGCAAAACTCATTTTCTCATGGGGGAATAAAACTAATGACAATATAGACAAATGCCATAATGTCTGGAACACATTTAATTATTGACAATCTAATAGAGTTTAAAACTTCCATTGTCTTATCCGATGACTGTAACTTCCAATCACCTGTACCCTAAGGGCAGAGTTACAAAGATGGGCAAGGTTAAACTATAGGCCAACATGTTCTAGGATTAAACTTCTCCAGCATGTTGGGGTGATTAGCAATTTTTATTATGTTAATTTATATACTTTAGTTCTATTATATTTTCCATGTATGAAAACTAAAGGTTTTTTAATAGATAACAGATATATAATACTTTGTGTAAATATAAAAAGAAGAGTTAAATCATCTAGTAGAAAAAGAGGAATAGACAAAGAGGAGAAAAACTGAGTAGAGGGGGAAAGAAATCTCAAAAATATCAGTGCCTTAAAGAGGTAATACTTATACTAATGTCTACTCTGTATTTCCAAAGCTTATTTAATGACCATTGTTGGGTTGAATGAGATTAAATAAAGCCTTTTTTAGGGTCCAAATATGGATCTGATTAAGAGACATACAAAGGAGTCAGGAAGATGAAAATCAATGTTAGCTAAAAATTCACTCCTCCATTAGATGGACCAACTCACCCCACAGAGAAAATAAAATTCTATGAGGGTGGGCCCTTTACTTTACTAGTGGTAGTTCACAGAGCAGAGCACACTATCTCAGAAGACGGAGTGGGCTGAAAGAGAGGGAAATGAAGGAACTGAACTTGGTATCTTGTCAGAAATTTATCAATCAAATCAGCCATCCCTTGGAGTAAATGAAGTATGGGAAATAACCTAAGGTTGGTAATCCAGTTTAGTGAATCTCCTATTGGCTGCTCATTGAAATTACCTGAGGAGTTTTACAAAATACTTATGCCTGGGTCCCTTCCCCAAAGACTCTGATTTAATTGGCATTGGTCTTCAAAATAATGACTTGTTTCACCTATTTCTAGGTTTAAGGTGAAAATCTGTTACAGTCAGTTTTTGTGAACCAAATTTAGTATTACAAATAAATGCAATTTATACCTTTAATATCACATTTAAAGGTAAGGATGATTATTATTATGCCATATGGTTATTAAGTACAAGGAGTAATTATAATAAATTGAGTGAAATTATAGGTTTTTCATACATCACAAGGCTAGGTTCTCTCTGGGATATCTTGAGTCTTTAAGCTTTTGATTACATTGATGAGGTCATAGGTTTGGGGGCACATTATGGAGTGAACTTTGGTCATTTATCTTTTTACTGGCAGTTTCCTACTTCAAATCAATAGAGAAGAGTCAAGTAAAGAGATAAGTAACAACACAACACAGTAGGGAACACAGGAGAGTAAAAGAAGAAAGCAAAAGCAAAAGGAAAAGATGGGAAGATAAAAAGATGACAGAGAAGAGACCAAAGGCAACAGAAATTGTAACTTTCATGGACTGGTTGAATTGATAATAATTATGAATTGGCTGAATTCAGTATTACAAAGAACAGTAATTTAGTTTTTGTAGGAAAACTGCCTTTCAGTAAAAAAAAGACAATGAGAACTTGCAAATTCCATATTACAAGGCTCATTAATGTGAGCCTGGGCTACATGATCTGTTTCAGCCAATGGGATGAACATGGATGTGATATTACCACACTGAATAGAAGCTTGAATGAGAATGAGTGGACTGGCCCAGGCCACTTATTCAAGCCTCCATGGGGACGGCCTGAGTTTTAGGGTGAGAAGACATGGGAAACAGAGCCCTCCCCAACTGATGCAGGCTAAACAGAGCCAAGCAGAGCTCACAACCATAAATAATAGTCATTTACTGTTGCAAGTAATGGAATTTTGAGGGTTGTTTGGTGCCATAATGAAAATTCATTAATACTTATATTGTCTGGTGTAATCATTTATTAATGTGGAAATGTGGAGGAGGCTTTCTTCATAGCAGGGACAAGAGAGTACACTGCTGGAATATATGATTTTCTTACATGCCTCATAGTACTTCCATAGGCAGTAATAAACATTAAAAATTATCATAATTTAATACGAACAATCAGAAGATTATATCCCACAGGAATGAAGATTTGTGTCATTCTAAAAGTCAAAAAAATGATATTGTCTGTGGCTATACTGTCAAAATGAAAAGAGACACTAAATAAACAATAGAAGAGAAAAAAACAACAAATATCAACTATGGTTTTGTGATCACTTGCAGAAATAAAATCTATAGCAGTTATGCATATATACTGGCACATGCTGTCGTCTTCCCCCATCTTCCTTTATGAATTTACCTAAAGTGGGAAGGTAGTTAAAGATGCAATTATATCTCTAAGTTACAGGGTAAGAAAGGGTATTATGAACAAGAGAAGAATAAATGGCATTACAAGATGAAATAGACGAGAGTTGGTTTTCCCATTTTTGTGTTAAGAATGCGTATTTGTATGGATAACAGTGGGTTATCTTTAATGGTAATGTGTTATTAATGCAATTGCCTGTAAGTTTAAATATAGTTAGAAGGGTATGTGTGGATTCTCAGTAACCATATTTGCGGGGGAGGCGCGGAGGTGGTGCCACCAGTTCAGCTCCCAGTATTAGATCCTGAGAAGAAGATTAATCTACAGAAACTTTACTGGGTAGTGTTCTTGCAATCAATACTTTTCTGAGGGAAGAAAAAGAAGCTGAGGGAGAAAAAGAACTTCAATACAGTCTCAGAAGCCTCCGCTGATCCAGCAGGAGGTTCTGAAATGAAATGAGTGTGGAATTGGAAGTTACCTGTTTGTTCCCCTTCACTCCATATATAAATGTTAGTTTATCCAATGATTCTTCTAGATATCTTCCTCAGATCTAAGTTCTTGATAGGCACTTGATAGCTTTTTACTTATTTATTCATTTTTTTGGCAATAGTTTTGTTTTTTGTTGTTTTGTTTTTGGTATTTTGTATTCAGCAGCTATAGCCTGTAATGTTTTATTATCTCTATGCCTTTATGTTTTACATTTTTACAATAAGCATATCTTATATTTGCAATTTTTAAAAAGATAAAGGACTTTCTACAGAAAAAAGGAGTAAAATATTTATCTGATTTTTTCCTTATCTGTTTTTTAACCAGTTTCCAATCTTCAAATAGTCTGCTAGTTTTCCATGAACCTTTTGAGCCACGTTGTAAGATGAAAACAAATGTAGCCTCTGATTTAAAATTGATTTGGCAATATTGGCTTGATGTATTTTTTACAGCTTTCTACTAAAATAAACATAAAGGCAAAGAGAAGATGAAAACCTATAGCACCACTAAAAATGTAGTCACTGTGTTTTAAATATGTAAGGTTTTCTCTGAAATATGGACTCGTCACAGAAATGAGAATCACTACTGATGAACATCTGCTATACTCATGTAATAGTAAAGCACATTCTTCATCACTCCTGCCTAATACTCATCCTGCTTTACAAACTTGAGGTTTTTCTTCTAATCAGAAAACTGAGCAATCCCCATCTACTGTGTAGGTCCTATTGTTTAAATGTTATTTCCAGGCTGTCTGATGCAGCCTAACTACTACTTCCATCCATCAGTCTCTGATAAGGATTTTATGTATTAACACCTAGAAAGAGACTAGAACCACACACACAGACAATTTTTTTCCAAGTAAACAGGTACCTATATGTTGTTGCATACTTGCAGGTTGTTGCAAACTTGCAGGTTTTATCCCCATATGTATAAAGCACAGTATGTGCCAGAGACAGAACATATCCCCAGGGACAATGCATGCTGGAGAACAGTTGTAATTCCCCCCATGTTTGTGGAAGTAATGGTAAGAAAATATTGCTTTTCCATTCACTAGAGCCAAGTCAACTACATCCTGCCATTTTCTGGAATGGGAGTAACAGCTATGCACATTTACTTTGCTATTTTCTTTGTAGTGAAATAAAGGGAATATATATGGTTGGCTTATTAGTGCTCCAGCCTCCAATTTTTGCCTGAGTAGCTTAAATCTAATTACCTTAAATCTAAAATAATGTTATATTTATATGTTTATGTCTTTTATATTTACATATTTTATATGTAATAATAGAGGCCCAGTGTATGAAATTTGTGCACTTGGGGGGAGGGTGTCCCTCAGCCCAGGCTGCGCCCTCTCCAATCTGGGACATCCCTCTCACAATCCAGTACTGCTGGCTCCCAACCTCTCCCCTGCCTGCTTGCCCCTAACTGCTCCCCTGCTGGCCCACATCACCCACCACTGCCCTTACCTGCAGGCCATCTTGTGTTCACATGGGGGCGACCATCTTGTATGTTTGAGTGGTGGTCAATTTGCATACTATCTCTTTATTATATAGGATATGTCACCTATAATTTATATGTATATACTATTTATTATAAAAAAAGATTAATACTTTATAAACTCGCCGAAACCGGTTTGGCTCAGTGGATAGAGCGTCGTCCTGCGGACTGAAAGGTCCCAGGTTCGATTCCGGTCAAGGGCATGTACCTGGGTTGCGGGCACATCCCCAGTAGGAGATGTGCAGGAGGCAGCTGATCGATGTTTCTCTCTCATCGATGTTTCTAACTCTCTATCTCTCTCCCTTCCTCTCTGTAAAAAATCAATAAAATATATTTAAAAAAAAATACTTTATAAACTCATTGGACATTTTCAATGTATTTAAGAGGAGAAAATACCGAATCTTTATGAAACAAGAGAGCAAATTGTGAGGTGAACATGACTTTAAAATTGAGACAGAGATGAGAAGATTGAGAGACAGAAAGTGCTTATTGAAATCCATTGAATATGGCTATATTAAAAATACATCGCATAAAAGGAAGAGAAAAACTAAATTCCAGATGACAATATAGCAAATATTTATAGATTTTTAAGAAAAATTTGATAACCCTATAATTTTAGACCCACCATGTTTTTTGTTCATTAGTAATCATAGGAAAGGAACAAAAGCATTGTATCTAGAAGACCCCAAAATGCACTAGGTCTCCCATTCCCTCGAAGAGAAAAAAGTTTTTGAAGAAATGTCCATAAGACTTCTGAAATATATACCAAAATTAGAAAAGTCATGATTAAAAATTAAGAAAAATACTTGTTTCAGCTCCAATAGAATCATAAAAAATACACCCTGAATTGAACTGGAAGCTGTCAAACAATTCTCATTCATTCACTGATAGCCTCAATTAAATGTAGTTTTTCATTGTCTTCACTCTGCATGCATTGGCTGGCAAAATGAAGATCCATCTTTCATTCTCAGATGGGATGCAGTTAGGGAAAACACAAAAAGTAAGCTGATTTTTAAAAATAAGGAAATTATATGATATGTAAGAGACTGATTGTCCTAGCCCCTTGACTCTTCCACACAATACCACGTGCGGGCGCACACGTACATTGCAATTGAAACTTTGTGGCCCATACGCAGAAGTCGGAATTTTGTGGTAGAGGCGGTATTTTGTGGAAGAGCCACACTCAAGGGGCCAAAGAGCCGCATGTGGGTCGCGAGCCGCAGTTTGCCGAGCCACAGCTTGCCGACCACTGTCCTAGCCTATTTGGCTCAGTGGATAGAACATTGGCCCTACCTCCTTTGCAGGTTCAATCCCTGTGCAGGAAGTAACCAATGGATGTGCATCTCTCACATCGAGTCTCTCTCTCTCTCTCAACCCCCGCCCTTCCACTCCCTCTAAAAGTGGGTCTAAATATCTTCAGATGTGGATTAACAACAACAACAACAACAACAAAGTGATGGGTGTTATGAAAGCAAGAAAAGCCTAATTTGAGGGAGGGGATGTATCAGAAAACACGTGGTGGGTAAATTGCAATGTAAAAAGCAACAAATCACAACTGCTTGAACATTCAGAGACATACAGGTAAGGTAAAGAAAGACTTTAAATTCTTATATTATTGGTTATTATTGCCAGTATTACTACTACATTACTTCTGCTGCCATTAGTATTCCTACCATTATTATTACTACAGGTCCTGCTGCTGCTGACACTGTTCCTAATGATATAAATACCAATTCTGAAGTAATACATATGTTCTCAAGCACTGGAATAGATGCTTTACATAGTTAATACAATAATCTCATGAACTTGTGACTATTATTATGTCCATTTTAAAGATGTGGAAACTATGACTGAGATTTTTAGCAACTTACCCAAATACTCTCTTATCTTTCACAATGTCATATTGATGAAGATTACAAAGCAATCTGATGACTTTAAAAATTTCATTAAACTTAAGAAATTTCTTTGGAAGGCCTTTGCTTAAAGAAGATTCTATTTCTTTACAGATATTTACACTGACTTAAGTTAAGACACCCATGCCTTTAGAAAGGTAAATATACCCAAATGCTAATTAATGTCATAAGACTAAAGTGAATTTTAGATAATACCAAATACAATGCGTTACTAAATTTTTAGGGTTATATATTTTATAATGAAAAACAAAAAGTAAGCTAGTAAAGCAAAAACACTGACTATAACCCAAAGGTCTAAAAAATCCCACAAAATATTTACAACTGGTACATAAAACATCTTAGAAAACGCCACTGCTGGCCTTTGGTCAATTTTGCTTTGCAGTGCAGAATAGTAATAATGAAGTACAACTTCAATCGGCAGAGGAAAATGTATTTCATTTTGTGATCAGCTTAAATATCTGGATCAATTTTTGAAATCTTACACTGATGATTAAATTCCAAGGACAGCTTTGGCAGTCAAAATCTTTCAAAAATGTCATGCAAACGAATTAGGATTCTCTTAGCAGTAACTGACAATAAAGGATGCTTGTAAGTGGTTTGCCCATTTTGATGGACACCCTCAGCCCAGATTCCCTTGGATCCGTAGCTTATCTGTGTACTAGTATCCCTTCCTGGCTTCAGTCTCCAAAACTCTGTTCTGAAGAATTTCCTTGGGCTACAGGAGCTGCTCTGTCTCCAGGCTAAGAGACCTACGCGCGCCTGGGAGTTTATAGCAGTTGCACCCTCCTGGGAGACCCTTAGCCAGTTATAGACTGAACTAGGAGTGAGGAAAGCTCATCTTCTAGGGTTTCAGACCATGTGTAATATGCATGTTACCGGTAGTTTGTATATTCATCAACTTATTTCCTTTATAGCACTTATAATCTGTAATTAGTTTTTAACTATTTTCTAGTTAACTATTGCTTTACTATTTTGCTTCCTTAACTAAGAATATAGGGCAAACAATAAATATTTACTCCTAACCTCATTAATCTGTTCATTTGGGCAATGATTTACTCAACTGGTATGGATTAAGTGACTACCGTGTGCCAGCACTGTTTAGTATGAGTCTAGGTAATAGAAAAGCACTTTGAACATAGAAACACTGTCACATGTTAGCCATAGTGCTCCAGCCTCCAATTTTTGCCTGAGTAGAGAGAATCAGGACCTATTTATTACTTTACTGATTAGGCAATTCATACACAAAGTCTCTAATCTATAAATATAGATTTCTGAGATTCTGGGAACTATCTTGTATATGTTTTATTTCTTAAAGTGCACAAAATAATAGTTATGGCACATACCTGTGTTGAATGAAAAAAAAAGTATACATGTTCCTATACCCGTATTAGAATAATAAATTGAATGAATTTACAGTGGAAAAGGTGTTGCAGCAATACCGACTACTTTATTTGATAGATAAAGAAGCTAAAGCCTAGGATGTGACTTACTTATTCCCTTAATACAGGTCTTTGCCAACAACAAGAAGGCAGGGCATCATCACTTCCAGACAGAAGCTCCTGCTATCTCTTGAGGTTTTTATTAAATTTGTTTTGTTTTGCTTGTTTTTTGTTAATCCTTACCTGAGGATATTTTATCCATTGATTTTTAGAGAGTGGAAAGGAGGGAGGGAGGAGAGAGAGGGAGAAAGAGATAAATATCAATGTGAGAGAGACATATCGATTGGTGGCCTCCCACACTGCCTCACCGAGGCAGGGATTGAGCCTGCAACCTAGGGATGTGCCCTTGACTGGAATCTAACTGGTAACCCTTCAGTCAGCTAGGCCAAGCTGGCTACGGTTATCTTGGGTTTTTTTTAACCCTTATATTTTAAAGGTCTTCCCCATTTATGAAAAAGGAATGAAATAAAAACCAAAACCCTGCCACTGTCAGAATATAATTTTCAAATGTTTAAAACAGAATTCTCCTGTCTCTCCCTCTCCCTTCCTCTCTGAAATCAATAAAAAAATATTAAAAAACCCACAGAATTCTCATAAAAATGGATACTGAGGTTAAAACAAACTTTATGTAACTCAGTGAGATGCAATAGAAAAACTAATTCAGTTCAAAAAGTTGGAAAGATGAATTTTATATTGAGGGAGGGAGGTATTAAAATACAAGTTAGACACAAAACACATAAATGTCCTACAGGGCCAAAAAACAAAAACAAAAAGCTTAATTTGAGAGATTCTTGTCTCCAGAATAGTAAGGAAAATAAATGTACTTTATCAGTTATTTATAAATTTACCTCTAATTTTACAGAGTATCAGTGATATGCATTTAGTCAAAGATAATTAGAAGAAAATATGCATAATCAATAGTAAATAGCAAATTAATTTCCCTACGGTCAGATGACCTATATAGGTGGGTTAGGCATCACTCACGATTAACCAGTTAACTGCCACTCGTCCAAAACAGAAACCATCACCACATGCCACAATACTAGTATTTTGCATTTAATTTAAAAAGTCAACTTGCAATGAATATTATAAAAATAAATATATTACTCATAATTCGGGTGTTCTTGAATATTTTCAGCTGAAAATTCTCACCAAAAGTTGGTCAGGGCTGCCATTTAGGGAAAACATTTTTTTTTTTAATGGATGCATATGGCATGTGGAAAAGGTCTGCTGCTTGTGTCTACAGACGTTTATGGTATACAATGGGTTAAATTAAGAAGTCATCCATATCTTTTCAACTTCTAAATTGTGGATAAGTATCTTTAACTCAAACTAGTTCTGTCCTTATTAACTAACAAAATCACACCAATCACATTTGTTTGTCATGATTCATTCATCTAAAATCAACTTCCTCTAACACTGAAAAAGAAAAAAGAAAATTTTAGCAATGATTCCATAGGCACCAAATATAAAACTTTTCCAGAAGTCTTTATTCTTTTTGAATGTTCAACCATTTGATAGTATTCCCTATTCCCTTTCTGAAACCCCTTCTTTTACCTTTTTTGCAGCATTGCACAAACCATCCTTTTTCCTTTTGTGATTCTCTGCTAACACTATGTTTTTCTAATTCCTTTTTTTGTATTCAGCTACCCTCAGAAATTTAGCATTCCAAAACCTGGGCCTCAATATTAACATCTTTGTTCTCTATATAAGCACTTATTAGCAATTTTTATTAAATAAAATTTTAAATATGTATTCCCAATAAAGTATCATTTGTATTAAAATAAGCCCTATTAATTAATACTAGTAACTGGCAACTGGATATTCTATTTTTATATAATTTTTTTTTATTCTCTAAAGTTTTACATATGTCTCCTTTTTCCCCAATTTGACCCCCCTCCTAGCCATTCCCACCCCACACAAGACCCCACCATGCCAGTGTCTGTGTTCATTGGACAATTGGATATTCTTAATGGCTACAATTACCTATAGTTCCAAATATTTAAAGCTAGAATTCACATTAGAGTCCCACTATCCACACTTTTACTGTTTTGTGGTTGATGTTACTGCCATTCTCCCAACTCCAGAAGTTTAAAAATTTACTTACCTTTTTCTCTTCCTTTATTTCCTACATCCAGTTGTTAGATAAAACCTAGTAGATAAATACTGTTTGTAATGCCTCTTACATCATTTTTATTCACTCTGCCAATAGAGAGGTTAATCTCTTTCTATTTCCCACCCAACTATGGCCCAGATTGTTGGCTTGTTTTGTTGAAGGCAGATTCATTCTCTCTGATTTAGCCAGATTAAGCAGTGTAAAATGTGACTTCTACAATGCCTTCTGTTTATAGTTTTCTTAGGCTCCTTACTGCTAAGATGATAAAAAAAAGAATTATACTCCTTGAGGTTTGTTTGTTTATTTATTTGTGTTTTTTTTTACATATATATTTTATTGATTTCAGAGAGAAAGGGAGAGGGAGGGAAAGATTAAAAACATCAATGATGAGGATCATTGATTGGCTGCTCTCCTACATTCCCTCTACTGGGGATCGAGCCCGAAACCCGGGCATGTGCCCTAACTGGGAATCGAACCATGGTTCATAGGTCAACGCTCAACTACTGAGCCACACTGGCCACACCTCCTTGAGTTTTAAGGCTGACCTACCTATATTTCTGACATTAATTTCCTCTCCTTAATACATTGTAATTGTTTGTTCATCCACTATCCCTCTCCTCCCCAATGACTAAGCTCATGCTTTCTTAACATCCATCCTGAGCATGCTTGCTTCCTCCTCTACATATGTACATTTAGGAGGCAGACCCACATCAAGAGAACACACCATCAAAAGCCCTGTCTTCTTTGGCACCAGTATACAGTGATCAGTGTATTGCAGCAAGTGATTGATAGTTATAACTCAATCATTAGATCATCCACTTATTCTTTCAATAGATATTTTTAAAGCCTACTTTATGTACTGAAAATAGTGAATGGAAGAGATAATGTTCTATCCTCATGGAGCTTATATTAACAATAAAGAATAATATATTATTTCAAATAGTATTAACTAAGCATCATGTATAAAACAACAACAACAAACAGGTAATTGGGGGATGAGAGACATTTAAGCTTAAACCTGAAAGATAGGAAGAATCAGACTGTGCACATGATGAGGTAGGACAGACAAGACCTAGACTAGTGGCAGGGCTGGATGGGGGCAATAAAATACTAGGATTTTCATTGTAATTTGAAGACAGAGTTGATGGGTTTTTCAAATGCATTAGGTTAGAGTCAGAGATAAAGAAAGGGAAGTTACAAAGAAGATTTTAAGTTGGTTTTTTTTTGTGGGCTTTCTTGTTTGTTTTGTTTTGTTTTTATTTGAGGAGTTAGTAGAATAAAAACCCAATTGAAAGAGGTGGAAAAGACTGAAAGAAGGTCAGTTATGTTGGGTGGAGGAGGGAATCACAAATTCTGTTTGGAAAATATCTACTTAAATATTCCTATTATACATCTAAACTGGATTGAGGATTAGTCAGGTTGTTGTATGAATGGAGTTAAAAGCAGAGATCTTGGTTGGACATAACAAATTGGGAGTCAGCATATTGATGAGATCCTTCCAACACTCCAAGGGTTAGAGGAAGAACCAGAAAGAGAAGCTGGGAAGTAACTATAATAAAAAAAAAAAGCGTAATATGCTCATTAGACTGGATGTCCTTCCAGATGTCCTTCCAACAACCTTCCAGATGAAGTGGGAGCTTCGAGGGAAGCCCGGGTCTCAGGTGCCGAAGGGAAGCCAGTGCTGGGGGAAGGAAGGCCTACTCTTACATGAATTTTGTGCATCAGGCCTCTAGTTTGAGTATAAAGAACGTTGTATTGGAAGCCAACTGAAAGCTTTTCCAAGAAAGCGAAGTATAGAATTCTTTCAAATGCTGCTACATCGAGATGTAGATTTAAGATGATGACTAATATAATATTGATGGCTAGAAGTCCCTCTAATCTACAATGCTCCCTGCCCTATAGTGCTTTTCACAGAGAAGGCATTCAAGCAAGTCATTAGCTGTTTCCTTTGTCACTGCCACATTATGTTGTAGCCTAAATTTATAGTGACAAGTTTCCTAATAAAAGTGCAGTCCTGGCTTTTGTCATGAGTAAATTGGAGGCACTACATCCACTACTTGCTCTAAAAGTTCTTCAATTAGTATCAATCCTTCAGTTTTGATGTCCACTTCCCAAACCAAAGTGACTATGGGTAAGTGGCCATTGATATTCATTTCTGCTCCATCTTTTATTCATGCTAGCTGTAGTCACATTTACAGTTAGAGGAGTCTATTACTTCACAACACCTCCCAAGAGGAGAAAAAGTTACTAAATAAATCAGTATATATATAAAGTGCCAAGTAGTATCCCATGCGAGCTTCTTTTATTCTTTAGGATTTCATGTCTAAAACCAATCTACTGTTTCTAGAGAGAAACAAGGAAAAAATGGTGCTTTTAACATTCCCCTCATTTCCACATGAAAATGCTATATTATCTGAAGCTCACAATAACCCCAAGTAGACAGAAGACTGTGGGTGGCCTAATAAAATCTATTCCTCTAAAAGACTCAGACGCATTCTAGTTCCAAGCTCTTATTTTACAGTATTTCAATAGAATCGCTGTTTAAAAGTCGACTTGAGGAATGAACTAAACTTTTTCTCTGCCTGACTCCTCACAGGCCCAATGACCTTTACAAATGACAGCAAATTTCTGTTGAATGAAGGATGAAGGGAAAGAGGAAAACATTAAGATATTTTGTCCTACTTTTTTGTGACTTGTTAAAAATAATCACGGGGCCTATTTGTCACATCGGAGCTTCGTCTCTTTTCCCCGTAGCATCTGACACGCTCAATGAAAAAAAGTGCAAGTGAAGATGAATTGGCAGCAGTATCATTTCTGCTCTGTCTCCTGGTCTTTCTAATTTCGCCTCAGATGAAATATATATACAATATCAAGTCAGTTAACTGAAGGAAACATCTATAGGGAGAAGGAGAGGAGCCGAGCCCTTTCTCTACTACAGAAACTGCTATTAAACAATATCTGTCTCTTTCACTTTCAATAGTCCAGTTATACCCTAAGTCGGCATATCTATAAAATGAAAATGTGTTTTCCTTTGGAAAATGGAAATGACAGATGGTCCGGGGAGGCAGAGGACTGAGAGGAAATGAAAGGGAGGGAACAGAGGATTTAGGCTGAATAAATACTAACAACCATAAACTGAGCTAAGGGAAAAGATTGCATTCTGAAAGACATTGTCTGGATGGCATGTTTTAAGTTAAATGAAACAATCCATTCAAGAATATATAGTAGAAAATAATATGGCCCTGAAAATAAAATGATGACATAGAATCATACCACATAATTTAGAGCTAAAGGAAACTTTCAAGGTTCACCAAGTCAGCTGGTAAGGATTCTTTATATGGTCTCCTTGACTCACAATCACTAAGCCCCTTTTTCAATACACTGAACAGAGAACGTCTTTGTCAAAATGTCCCATCCTGATGTTGATGCCTCTTCCTTATTTTGGACCTAATGCAGCTTTCCTTCATCCATCCCAATTTAACTAGGTTGTGCTACTCAAGATTAAATTTTTATTCCATATTTGTGGTAAGAAATGCTTCCTCAAATTTGATTACCACTAGGTCAAATATGTTTGTATCTTTTGATTTGGTGGGTTTTGTTTTTTTTAACCCTATTACTAGTCTCTAGGCCTGTTTTATATTTCTCAGGCTTCACAGTTACTTGTACTGGTATTTGAAACATTATTCTAATGTTCATAATTCACTTTTAGTTGTGTAGCAGTTAACTACCCAAGATATTATTCGTTTTTAAATGGGCATTGTTGATCTGTATTGAAGTTATGTTTAAGCAAACCACCACATTTTTGCCTTTCTTGTTTTTCTCTCCCATGAGTCACTGTTAAGTTGGTCAGATTTTTTTTGTTACCTAAACTCAAGCAGTTGTGTTATTAAAACTAAGTGTGAGCACTGAACTTTTTAAATTTGGTCATGGCCAAGTGTCTTGCTCTGGCCAGCAACATATGAGAAATGGCATTTTTCAATTCTGTACAGAAACATTTAAGGGAGCTAGGAAGCAACCCTTTCCCCACTCCCACTCCCTAGCCATAATACCACATGTTCTTATACTATTGCAATAAGTTCAAGGTAGCCTTGAATGAAGAGTCCACACATGTAGGGGACATGCTCTGCAGAGCTTTAAAGGAAAGAAAAATTTGCTGTTATTTCCTGCTGTGTAACTTATCCTGACTATGATCAAATAAATTAGAACTAGTACAAGAATTCCATATTTGGGATGATCCAGATGTGCCTCAGAAAATTCAGACCATCACTAAACAAAATAATGATTATTTTGACACCATGTGCAGCTAGTACACGTTCATTTTGTCCTCATATACATCCCCCAGTGTGCAAGTTTGTGCTAGGGCCATTCATATCTACTAGTGGCCCGATGCACAAAATTTGTGCACATTAAAACGGGATTAGAGGAAATATTTTAATATTGCTATTTGCCCTTTCTCTATAATAGAAGTGTCAGAGATGAAAGAAAATTAATAAGATATATATGAAAATCTTCCTCCTTTCAGAGTCTTGGGTGCACCATGGGACCCAGAGTCAAGTCCCCGTCCACCCACATGCACCTCGAAATCGCGCGAGACCCCAACCCAGCTGGCCCCACCCCCATTGGGCTAGATTTAGACCCGGCCAATCCCACCCTTGTCAACTCCCACCAAGAGGGGGGATGTGGCCTCAGGTCTCCTGGCCTGGTGCCAGGGCAGGGGGTGCATCCTGAGGTCCCCTGTCAAGCCCCACGGCCTCCACTGTGGGTGCAACCATCTTGTGTTACGGAAACCCCACCTCCACTGTGGGCACCGCCATCTTTGAGGCAGAGTGACAGCCAATTTAAATATTCCCTCTTTATTTTATAGGATGGGAAGACAATAATTTGGTGAACAAAAGACTAAGAGATGCTCAAATATTCAAAGGTGTTTGTGAGCCAAGAAAAGATTTAGATATTCTAGAAGAAATTGTATGTCAGGCAAAGTAACATTTTAAACCTGGATTCCTGGAAAATATTTGAAATGTACATTTCATTCAAACTATTAGATCATGCTGCTTAAGTAAAATGTCTCAGGGAGATGTGTAGGTAAAAAAAAAACCGAGTTTATTTCCTAATTCAATCGGGAGGACTTGGAATAAAGGTGCCTCTTCATATGTCAATTACCTTAATTAAGTAAAAACAACTAAAGGTAACAAGGTACACCAAGTGAAAATACCTGATTTAATCCCTAAGTTATTATGTATGTCATTAATTTTGCATTTCTTATACTTGTTTGCTGTAGTATTAGAAATAAAAGTGCGTTTATTATTTATGCTTTTCATGGGTTCCTCATTCTTACTATTTTACATATGATGTCAAGTTGATGAATTATAAATAATTTTAGCTTCAGGAAAAAAATTATCAAGTCTTAGAAGGAATGTTTTATACGTAACCAGTAATTAACCACTTTGATGGGGAAATATGATATTAGTCTTCCCTTATGGTTGATTCCCCAAAACAATTTACCAATTGGTAGGAAAATATTTAATAAAATAGTTCCAATTTTAAAAAGTAATTCAGATTTCAACAAATAATTGACAGAATTTTGAGAAACATATGCTACCACTTAACTGTATTAAGAAAAAATATCTTGTTTAATTCTTTTTCTGTTACTAATGAAGTAACATACACACCCACTCAAATACCTATTTTTCCTGATTATATTTATTCCTTTGTAATTAATTATTCATGAAATATTCTTTAGCCCTTTTTATTTATTATATATAACATTTTATATATTTAACAAACATTTTATTGAAAGCACAACAGGAAAGAACAAAAAAATTTTGAGACAGATGAGTCAGCGTTGGCTTCTCTTCCATTTTACTTTTTGGCTGCGTAACCCTAAGCAAGTGAATGAGTATAGACAAGTGTATGTATGATTAAAACACACACACATATATAAGATATATATATATATATAGAGAGAGAGAGAGAGACAGAGAGAGAAAGAGAGATCTGGCTGGTGGAAGGCACCTGAGGGTGCCATGAGAGCCACAGCCCTGCCCCTGAGGACACCCTCAGATTCTCAATTCCTCAGGCCTTTCGTCTTGGAAAGGTATCCTAAGAAGTGGTTCCTATTTTCAGACTTTCAAAGCCCACAACTAAGAACTCAACAGCAGGAAGATCAGGTTCCTCATGGGGAAACAATGGCCTCCAAAGTGTATTTTCTCAATGGCCACAAATCCAGCCTCAGATGGGCATCCTTGGGAATGTGAAATGTAAGACACCATATCTTTTTGGCAGCCAAGACATTCCTCCAAACCCATGAGAGTGAGAGACACCAGCCCTCACAGAACCAGCTCTTCCTTCAGAAGGAAGCCCCCTAGGGAAGAAATCACAAGCAGAAAGAGGCCTCTGAAGGGGCTTAGGCCTCCTGAGGAATCTAGACCAGATCTGCATGTAGAGTTTGACCACCATGAAATGCCTGGCCGCCATGTGGAACCAGAAGACAGGCAAACCCTAACTTTATGACCCAATTGAATCTTAATTACCTCCCCAAAGTCCTTATGGCTAAATACACTCACACTGGGAGCTGGGACTTCAACATATGACTTTTTCAGGGACACAAACAGTCCATACAGCTCTTCACTTATAAAGTGGTACGTTAAACAGATACCACAAAAGTACTGAGCATCAAATAAAATGAAGAGCGTACACAATAATAGTACTTATTATTTTTTATAATTTAGATTTATTGCAAACATTTTTTATGATAAATCAAGTTGGTGATTTACTTTGAAATAAGCTTCTTTTTTTTCCATTGGGTGCTTTATTTTGGAGCTTCTCTGGTTAGATATGTCTCCCCCTTTCAGAGTTTGGAACTGAACATTAAATGCCATTTTATGAAAATTAATTTAAGTTTTACATGTAGCGATTCACTAATTATGGCATTTATTTAGGTGTGTAACATGATGTAAAAAAGTTATTTCTAAATTGCTAATTAATTTTCCAGAATTATTTTTTGCCTGTGAGTATGAAAGGATAACAAAAATACAATTAAAATTATTACCTACAGCTAACTGGGGAAGATAGGTCAAAAAACAAGGAGAAAGGCAAGTTTTTTTTCTAAAACATACCTTAGTAATTTTGACTTTGGAACCAGGTGCATATTTTACCTATGTTAAAAATCGAACCATACAACAATCTCTAGACACTGGGGCGGGAGGGTAAGGGGGCTAAACAAATATAGCTTACATTATAACAATGTCTACAAATCAGATGGAAAATAAGTATTTACATTAATTTAAATCATTATTTTTAAAGCATTGTAAGTATTTTGTAGAAAAAGCAAATAATTTTGTCAATATTGTTGCGAACCTAGATTTTTATCAAAAGAGAAATAAAATGTGTAAAATAAAAATGTAAGCAAAATGTAAAATTGTTAAATGTGAAGTACTAGAATAAATAATCATGCCATTTCTCTTTAAGATATTAATAGCTGACCTCACAACTGAAAAGACTAGAAGCAAACAAGTGAGTCTTGGCTACTGTGTGCTACAAACCAAGAAGAGTCCAATGAGTTAATGTCAAAAGGACAAAGATAATTTGACAGAATGCCCCGTAGACAATTTAAATAGCATAAAGAAATACTAATGATATGTTGAACTAAAATAAATTAAATATACAAAAATTCATAAGATAATTACACTAAAAATATAAATATCTTTGGACACCATTGAGGTTGCTAGGGCACCAACTCATAGCTGTGAATTATTTATTCTACATTTTCTTTATGTTTAGATGCAAAGTACCTAAACGTTGACAGGGTAAATTTCCTTTTCTTGGAACTCCAGGAAATAGAAAGAAGGAAGATAGTGTTAGAAGATTTCCATTTGCAAATAAGAAGTGGATGCAGAACCTTTCATTATTACCTTAATGATGAAATACTAAAAGATTACACAGTCATCCATAAAAAGTTCTTGCCTCACTATGAATCTATATCTAACTATCGATTTGCAGAAATATTGAAAAGAGGGAAGAAGTAACTCCATGAGGCAATATTAGCGCATTCAGAATAATCTCTGATACAATCTGGGTGATGTAAATATGAGTTGGGTATTAGATATAATATTAAGGAACTACTATTCATTTTCAAGAATTCTTAATTACCTGGCAATTATCTTAAGAAAAAGTTTGATTCCTACATGATAACTGGGAATAGCTTTTTAAAAAATAATGCAGAAAATAAATAAATGGATATGCACAAGTACATTAAAAGAGGATAGGATATCTAAAGAAGTTGTGGCAAAGTTGACAATTGTTGAAGCAAGGCAATCATAAATGGGAGTTTGCCATACAATTCTCTTTATGTGAGTTTGAAAATTTCCTTAATAAGAAGTGAAATAAAATAAAAAGTCACAGAAAGCCCAAACCATGTGGAAGCTGAATTTATAAGGAGAAATCAGGTGTAAGAAGTTAGTCAATAGAGAAAGCAGGTTTAGGCAGATAAATAGGGAAACTGGGTAGTTTCTAAAGATTTCTAATTTCAGTCCTTGAAATATTACAACTAATCCTTTTTTAAAATCTTTATTGTTGAAAGTATTATGTCTGTCTCCCTCTTTCCCCCATTAACCTCCTCCAGCCTGCCCCAGGCTTTCACCGCCTAACTGTCCTTGTCCATGGGTTATGCATATATACATACAAAGTCTTTGGTTAATTACCTCCCACTTACCCCCATCTTCCTGCTTTTTAAATGTAAGTTGGTGATTTTCCAAATAAACAAGCGAAATTAAAGTACTATTTCAAAATAACTCAAAAATGTTTTGTACTGATATCACTAATTAAGATGAAAACGAACCTTTATTTACCAACTGAATATTGTGAAAAATTCAAAAACATTATTGGATTTTGATATATATTCTCTTTAAATTACAAACTTGTTTTGTGTAACTCTATTATTATTTTGTGTAACTGTATTAAGGAGAGCAACAAATCTTTGTCCATTTGATGGCTTTGGGGAATCTCATTCCTTATTAGGTCACCCAGTAAAGAGACAAACTCAGTTAACTGGCTTAACAGAAGGTTTTCAAAGTCTGGAACTAAAACTCCGACACCTTTTTGAAAAATAAGGTCTTGTCCTGAACCCAGACAATGTAGCCTTCAGCTGCAAAGCCTCATAATGCCGACTATTCCTGCTTCAACCCTGTGAGTTCCCAGCTCTGATGAGGGATGTCTCTATTAGAATCCCACCTTGTATGGCCCTTCACCTTGGTTTATGCACCCTGCGCTGGATAGAGCTTTCACAGAAGTTTAGTGTTTTCAATATAACTGTAGCTTTTGTGCTCTATGTACCTCTCCACATTTCTGTTTGTTTTTGAAACAAAAACGACAGATGTTCAATTTATTGAGAAATGCATGGCATCAGCTGTTCTAGGAAATAGGTAGAGAGATTTGTGAATTAGCCTTCTACACTTTATTGAAGGCTCAATTATAGTTTCTGGGGACAGAGGATTCTAAGCAATAGACTCTAAATAATAGACACGCTGTTTTTGAGAGACCTTAAAAATATTTAAGCAGTCAAAATTAAACATTCCAAAAACGCTCCTAGCTAGGAGAAATGACCATTCAATATAACACTGTGAGAAATGTTCCAGCAGCAGTGAAACTAAAAGGCCTATAAAATACAGGTAGAAATCCTTGCAGACTGGACCAGCTTAAGATAGTTGCACAGGAAAAGAACAAAAGGGAAGGAAGACATCCTGGTAAGGGTTCCACATGTAATGAGCTTGAAAGTCACTACGCTGTCTTAACAAATAAAAAGTTGAGCAGACTGAAAATTCAACAACTCTTCCTGGATTCAAAAGAGAGAGGAGGACATGGCAAACTGCTGCCCCCAATGCTGGATACAGGAAAAAAAATTTTAATAAAAGGAAACCAGACTCACCAAAGCAGAGACTTCACGCCTAAACGCCTTGCAACAGCCAGGGCCAAACAAGAAAATGTCAGCTGGAGCTGGGGGCCTCGTGCAGACAACTCAGCGAGTTAGAACTCCTAGGGGTCCTTGTCATGGGGGACGCTCATGATATTGAGAAATTTGCATCCAGGACTCATCCATATTCCCACAGTAAATATCAGAGAAAAATTCCGGTGAGCTTCCATCCGGGAAAGGAGAAATGGAGCTATTTTTAAATACTTCTTAGGGTCCTGATCTCAACAAGGCCAGCACTCAGGGGAAACTATTTAACTAGAGCCTAATTCTTAACCATCTCCAGCTGGCTCTAGGCTTCCACGTGAGAAAAGTAAAATCCCTAACTCCAGCCCATGCTAGTTACCCTGGCCCACTAAGGGGAGAGAAAGAAAATGAGAAACACATGAAATACAGTACATAGCCCAGCGTCTCACCTAATTGAGACTGAGACCTAATAACAGAACTTAGAATGCTTACCTTGCCCTAAACTTTACCACCACATTAGTAAAGACCTACTTACAGCAGTTCCTTTCACCTGGTACGTCGTGTCTGACTATCAACAAAAAATAATGAGGCATACCCTCAGGCAAAAAAACAAAAACCCACAGTTTGAAGAGCCAGAGCAAGAATCAAAATGAGACTTAGCAGGAATGCAGGAATTATGAGGCCAGGAATTTAAAACATCTATGATTAATATGTTAAGGACTCCAATAGGTAAACTTGACAGCATACCAGACTATATGGGCAATGTAAGCAGAGAGATGGAAAGTCTAAGAAAGATCCAAATGCTAGAAATAAAATGCTAGAAATGCTAGAAATAAAAAAAAAAAGAAAAAGAAAAAGAAACATTGTAAGGCGAAAGAAGACTGTCTTTGATGGGCTTATTAGTATACTGGACATGGTTGAGGAAAGAATCTTTGAGCTAGACATATCAATAGAATCCCAAAAACTGAAAAGCAAAAGAGCAAAAACTAAAAAATAGGAACAGAATATCTAAGAACTGTGGGACAATCACAGAAGCATCACATACACAAAATGGAAATACTAAAGTGCGATAAAAGAGATAAAGGAACAGAAGAAATATTTGAAAAATAATGACTAGGAATTTATGCAAATTAATATCAGACACACAAATATTGGTCCAGGAAGAAACAGAAGGGAGGAAGAAACTTTTGTTTTTATAAAGAATTCACACAACCCGTGAAGGGGGAAAGAGTTATTTGAACGTGGTCTTGGATTAGTTGTAAATGTATATTGCAAACTCTATGACAACCACACACAAAAAGGGAAAAAAGGTGCAATTGATAAGAAAGAAGAGAAAATGGAATAATATGAAATGCTCAATTAAAACCACAAAGGCAGAAAAAGAGTAGAAGACAAAAACAGAAACAGAACAAGGACAACGAATAGAAAAGAGTAATGTGGTGGATATTAATCCAACTACATCGATAATCAATTTGAACATCAATGGTCTTAATGCAGAGTAGATTAAAAAACACAACCTATATGTTGTCTGTATGAAACCCACTTTAAATATAAAGGCACATATAGATTCAAAGTAAAGGAATGGAGAAAAAGATACCATACTAACCCTAATCAAAAGAAAGCAGGAGTCACTATATTAATTTCTGACAGAGCAGATTTCGAAGAAAAATTATCAAAGATAAAGAAAGCCATTACATAATGATAAAGTGGTCAATTCTCCAAGAAGACATAACAATCCTTAACATGTATGTGCCTAACAACAGAACATCATACTACCGTATGTGAGGCAAAAACTAACAGAGCTGCAAAGACAAATAGATGAATCCACTATCATAGTTGGACACTTCAACACTCCTCTCTTAGAATGGGACAGATCCAGCAGGCAGAAAATCAGTAAGGACACAGTGCAACTCAACAACACCATCAATCAACTGGGTATAATTGACATCTATAAACTACTTCATCCAACAAAGGCAGAATACACATTCTTCTCAGGCTCACGTGGAACATCCACAGAGATAGACCACCTTGTGAGCCATATAACAAGCAGTAGCAAATTTGAAATATAAAAATAAAAAAGAAATCATCCAATGTCTGTTCTCAGACCACAGTGAGATCAAACTACAGATCTATAACAGAAATATAATTGGAACGTTCCAAAATACACAGAGATTAAACAATAATAATACATGGGTCTGGGTTCAAAAAGAGACTTGGCTTGGGGCGATGGGTGCACAATGCAGTGTGCAGATGACATGTGATTGAGTTGTACACTTGAAACCTGTATGGTTTTGTGAGCAAGTGTCACCCCAATAAATTCAATAAAAAATAATAATAATGATGCCCTAACTGCTTCGGCTCTGTAGATAGAGCATTGGCCTGCGGACTGAAGGGTCCCAGGTTTGATTCCAATCAAGGGCACATGCTCAGGTTGCAGGCTCAATCCCCAGTGGGTTGTGTGCAGGAGGCAGCCAATCAGTGATTCTCTCTCATCACTGATGTTTCCATCTCTCCCTCTCTCTCCCTTCCTCTCTGAAGTCAATAAAAATATATTTAAAAATAATGATGATGAAAAATTCAGAAAAATAATAATACACAGGTCAAAAATAAATCTCAAAAGAAATTTCAAATATACTAAATTAAAATGAAGACACAACTTATCAAAATTTGTGGGATTGAGACTGTGAATGACTAAAAATGTAAGCATATGTTAAGTTTTGGAAATGCTGAAACTAGAACTGATCTCTGGCATTACTTTCACACACTGCCTAGGATTCCCAAGACCCCCAGGTTATCACTTTCTATAAATTCCCTTCTAATTATAACACTCTGTGATTTGTGAATACCATTAAAACTAATAAAATTGGCCAGTTACAAATGTACTTCCAACAATGAGTCTGAAATCCAGGTCCAACATTTTGTGAGGGTTGAGGGGAAGGCACAGTTAGATACCTCTGAAACTTAGAGAACAGGGTAGGGACATGAGAACAGCTGTGCTTTGGGTGTCACCTGCAATTTTCTTTGGTAAGCAACCCCAAATAGCAATGTTGAGTTTGTCATCTTTGACCACAGACCGTTTTATTTGTGATTAAATAAATAAATAAATAAATAAAACAAAAAGCAGCCCCTTTATGTGACGCTTTGTCTCCACTTCTAAAGTGGACCTTATACCACCCTCTAGACCAGGCCCCACACTGCAGGCAGAATGACCTGGAAAACCAAAGCGAACTGTATCAAACCTCTTGTTAGGTCTCAAATGCCCACGGCCTAAAATCTAACCTCCTTGACTTGATGTACAAAGTCTTTGACAATATGACCCTAATCTATACCTGATTTAAAAAAAAAAAAAAATGTGAGATGCAGTGAAAGCAGTGCTTATGGGGTAATTTATAGCATTGAATATATATATATTTACAAAATCCATACTTAAATTGAATAATCTAACCTTCCACCTAAGGAATCTAGAATAAGAAGAACAAATTAAACCCAAAGTAAACAAAATAAGAATTAAAATATGAATTAGAGCAGAAATTAAACAATTTTCTGAAGACAGGAAATCATTTCAAATGAGTAAATTTTATTGATGAAAAAGTGAATTTCTAAGACCAAAATGGAAAAAAATTAGAGACATGTACAACCTTTCACCAAGACTCACATAATATGGGTACTTACCCCCAAAGAAGGGAGACTTGGGTGTTAATCAGCCAAACACTTTTAAAATTCAATTATCTTGCAATTGCTCTCACTACTTCCCCAGTGTGTTTTATTCCTTTAACGAGTATTTTTTGACTACCCACTATATTCTAGGTACTGTTCCAATATCCACATAAACTCTTTCAGTAATAAAAAATTTAAAAGCTCCTAATAAACTTAGTGTAACTTGGTGATATAGATCCCCAAACATACTCCTTCTACACATCTCTACACACAAAAAAATTCAAATTATTATATTTTATCAGATTCAGCTCTAAGTTAAGAATCCCTGAACAATGACTTTTCCCCCTACTTCTTTTGCAATTGTTTCAATAATCAGCTATCCTTAGACCCAAATTTATAATTAACCTCCACAAACAAACACATAAATAATGGAGGGAGGGGAGAAGAAAGACAAGGGAAATGAGGGAAATCTTGAAGCCTCTGTTGTGTGGGCCTTCTCTCTCCATGTTGGACTTCCTAATTGGTCTCCAACACATACTAGAATTGGATTCTCAGTGCAGGCCTGGAGATAACGAGCAATGATGGGAAAGGAACCCCCGAGGAAACTTAATTTCCTCTTGAAATGGAAACTCCTCTGACAAGACACTAACAGGGTCTTTCTACAAACCATGGAGAAAAAGCCTTATCAAACAAGAGAGAGGAGGTGTGATGTCGGAAGGCTTAGATGGTCATTCCACAACAGGGCCACATTGTCACACAAAGGCCCCAACGTCTCCAAACCTACCCCACATGGAATTCTCCCCATTCACTCTCTCCCCAAACTTAGGACAACAGGATATTCAAATCTGTGCTGCACTTTCTGGCACCAGCCCAGTCCTTTGTGCCACCTTTCAGGCACAGTGTGTTTCTTCTTCCTCCTACTGCTGTCCATTGCCCTTTAAGACATTCTCCCAATACCATTTTATTTTTTTTAAAGGAGAGGTCTATAACTCTAAAGCTGTTATCATTCAGAAAGAGAAATTGGAGAGTTCATTTTGGCCTCATGATTCAAGCTACATTTTACAATTTAAACTTATTAATAAATATAAATTTTTTAAAAAATTAAATCTCCTTCTCTCCACAATCACTGGGATTAAGAAGCTAGTAAAAGAGAATGGTAAGAGAGTCTCACACAAAAGCATCTAACATCTATGTAGAATAGGACTATTACTGTAATGTATTCAATAGGATGCTCCACATAGAAAAATGAATATTTCAGCACCCAGCTACCTACCAAAAACAACAGCAAAAGAAAAAATCTATTTCATAGTAGAATTGTAAAATTCCACAAATAAATCAAATAAGTCCAACAAGATTTTTAAAGTTTCGTGTGAGAAAAATAAAAAATGTATTATTTAAACCCATAAAGGAAATTTTTAATAAATGGAAAGACCTAGATATTCATTTCCCCAAATTAATATATCCCTTAAATTTATCACCAATGACATTTTTTAAACCAAACAAGCTGATTCTAAGATTTTTTACAGAAAAATAAATACAAAAAGCTAACTAAGAAAATTAAGAATAACAAAGACAAAAATTTTTACCTACCAAATAAGAATACTAGCAATAAGCTATAATTAAAACAGCATCTCACTGATCCAGAGTTAGACAAATAGATTAGAATAATATAATAGTGAGCACACAAAGGAACCTATGCACACATGGAAATTTATAGATCATCTGCAAGGCATTACAAATAGGTAGAACAGCTGAACTACTCAATAACCACAGACAAGAATATCGGCTACTCCCTTCATACTAAAAAGCAAACAAATGCTAATAAATAAAGGTAGGAAATCCTAATGCCAAAAAGTAAAGTGTGAATAAATGTTGACAACAAAAGTATATGACTAGGATAGATCATAAATAGAGTTAAAAGACACAATTGACTAAAAGAAAACATATGCAGTACTCATCACAAAATTTAATACCCATAAGCAGTATATAATTATTTTTTCAACTAAGAGTAGAAAGTAAATATTTAATTAAATATATGTTTGTAGCACAGGGGAAAATACAATGGCCATTTATTTATTTTTTATTTATTTATTTTTTTAAAATATATTTTATTGATTTTTTACAGAGAGGAAGGGAGAGGGATAGAGAGTTAGAAACATCGATGAGACAGAAACATCGACCAGCCGCCTCCTGCACACCTCCTACTGGGGATGTGCCCGCAACCAAGGTACATGCCCTTGACCGGAATCGAACCTGGGACCTTTCAGTCCACAGGCCGACGCTCTATCCACTGAGCCAAACCGGTTTGGCACAATGGCCATTTAATATCTGAATATTAATTAATACATAAAATGAAATTAAACTTTATTGATAATCAGAGAAACAGTTTAAACAATAATGATAAATTATTTATCATTCACTAGAATAGCAAAAATTAAAAACATTTAATGATATTCAGTTTGGGGTTGTGAGAAAATAAGCATTCTCACATATTGTTGGTCAGTCTATAAGTTGGAGGGCATTTTATCACCATCCATCAAAATTTCAAATCTACTGACTTTTGCTCAATAATCCTACTGCAGCACACTAAAATTCTGAACATTTGTGTATAAAGATATATACACAAGGGTGTTGACTGCAGTATAGTTTATATTATTGTAGAATCATTTTTAATATTATAGAATTTTAAACAACCTGAATCTATGTTTAAATATATCAAGCTACGTTTCTATTTTGGAATAGTAATCAACAGTTACAAAAGATCAAGCTAGAACTATTAATGATTTCATGAAAGATCTTTGGGGAGGAAAATGTAATTGATAAAGATAGAAATTCTCCTGTGAAAGAAATTAACTTTACATATTTAATAATTTTTATAATCAGCAAGAACTGAAATATTTCTTTCATAATGTTTCAATCAATTAAAAGAGCATATCCAATCAGAATGGTTTATAAGTCCTAATTGTGACCCAGGTTATAAAAGTATATTGATTTTGTGCCTACCATCACTGAGGAGGCTGAGGTCCACTCAATTTCAAATTGGGCCACTACTGAAATATGATTATCTCTGAATAAAATATGAACATCTCTTGGCATCAAGGCTCTTTACATCTATTCTAAAATCCAGAAGTTGTAATGTTAAAGCATGAAAAAGATTTATTTATCCCCATATATCCCAAAAGATCAGAAACCTCATCTGTTCTTTTCACAACTGTTTCTTGAGCACCAACAAGATCTCCTACTATAGAAGAAAGAGAATCTTACATCCTGAGAGAATTACATCTTAGGCTTTAATTGAAGACTGATCACTCTACCTTGGGATGAAATGAGGTGATAGGATGGAAAGATTTAAGAAGGAATTTATCTCATGCACAGCAGTGTAACTAAAGTCAGGGGAGGCAGGGAAAGACAGAAAGGAGCCTTCCTCTTTTCTGAGGACATTAGGGGACTTCTTTTGCACTATAAGAGAAGTCCCAATTTACCAATTCCAGAGACTTTAAATTTTTGTTAAAAGTAGTATTAGTTTTACATAGATGCCATAACAAAGTATTACAAAGTGGGTGGCTTCATACAACATAAATTTATTCTCTCACTAAAAGTCCAAAACCAAGGTGCCAGAATTATTGCCAGAATTGCTGGCAATCCTTGGTGTTCCTTTGTGTATGACTATGCCATTCTCATCTCTGCCTCATGTCCTTCTTTCTTGTGTGTCTGTCAAAATTCCCCTCTTCCTATAAGGACACCAGAACTATTGAATTTTGGACTCACCCTAAGCATCACCTTTCCTTCATCACATCTGCAAATGCTTTATTTTCAAATAAGGTCACATTTACAGGTTCTGGGTGGACATGAATTTTGAGGGAACACTATACAATCCAGTACAAACCCATAGTAAGATACATCTATATATATATACTAGTAAAAACCCAGCGACCATTACAGCAGAACGACCAGAATGACCGGTGGCTATGACATGCACTGCGGCAGGTTACCAGCCTGATCCGGGCAGGATCACCCCCCAACACCCCAATCAGGGTGGGGCCAGCTGGCCAACTGCCTTGGCTGGCAGAAATTTGGGGTCTGGGGACCTTGGAGGTGCACGGTCTCCGGTAGCTCTCCTTTGGCGGAAGTTGACCCAAGATCAGGTCACCGGAGTCAGAAATGTGGTGGGGAGGCTTTCCTGGTGGCCACAGCAGTCCCCACGGGCTGTGCACAGCACCTGGGCATCTGGCCCTAGTTGGAGCAGCAGCAGTAATAGGGGGCAGTGGCACACAGGAGCCAGGAGGCACGAGGCCCAACCTGAACTCTTACCCTGTCCCACCTGCTGGGCCCAGCAGCACTGTCAGGTGGGCCATGGTGTGCAGCGAGGTGCTGGGCCACCCACCAGAGGGGAAGCGAGCCAGGAGGGCAAGGCCCTATGCCAGCCAGAGCCCTGAGCGGGGGAGCTGGAAACCCTGCCAGAGTGGTTCGGGCTGCAGCCCCTGCGCCTTCTCCACCTTGGCCTTGGAATTCTGTGGGCAACCATGTACTGGCTACCAGTGTGTCAGAAGTCAGTCCCCCTTCAAGAGAGAGGACATGGTGGAGAGTGGCAAGGCCACAGGAGAGATGGGAAATGTTGTGGCCATCTTTGGGAAACACAGCTGCCATGGTCTTCAGTAACTATGAAGAGATAATCTTTGGTCTCTGTTCTACAGAAGAGGAAGCTAAGACTCAAAGAAGGGAGCCTTCTGCAACACCTCACCCACTTCTCAGACCTGACCCTGTGCAGCATTGTTTTCTTTGAAAGTAGAGGATCCAAAATGTTTTTGGATCTTTGCTATTTTAGGCAGGAAAGAATTTAGCACAGGGAATTAGTGCTTGGGAAATCATGGGAAAGCTGGAGGAGTGGGTATTAGGCCTGCCCGCCAGGAAAGACTCCCTGACCAGTGGGAGGAGGTGCCTTCTCAGCCACAACTGAATTCTAGGACACTCTGGCATAGCAGTAACCCAGGGAAACTGCTGCCCCACAAGTGCCCTCCAGCTCCCACAAAAATGGTCACTGGGCACTGCCTCTGCCACAACTGCCTGCGCACAGCCTGGATTCTGCTGCAGAAAACCTCCACATCTCTGCAAACATGATCACCAGCATCAAGCAGCCCAAACTGCGGGATGATGCCTCTGCCCCACTTCTGCCTTCAAAATATTGTGCAAGCGCATCCAACCGGCAGAAACGAATTCATATCCAGAAACCTAGCTGCAAGAGTTTGGGCAATTTCAGACCTTTGTCTATGGGTGAGATCTTGCCGATGTACCTCATGTGCCTGGTATTGATAAAAATGGGGCTCAGTGGTTGAGCATCGATCTATGAACCAGGAGGTCATGATATGATTCCCAGTCAGGTTTTGAGTTTGATCCTAAGGAGGCAGCTGATCAATGATTCTCATCATTGATGTTTCTATCTCTCCCTCTCCCTTACTCTGAAATCAATAAATTTTTTTTAAATGGGGTCATGCTGTAAATGTATTATAACGAGTTTTTCACTTCATAGATCACTAATGTCTTTCCCATTAAAACCATATTTATAGAACACTATTTATCACTCATTTTAATTGATTTCAGAGAGAAGAAGGGGGAGAGAGAAACATTATTCCGTTGTTTCCTGCACTCACTGGACTGGGTATTGAATTTGCAACCTGGGCATGTGCCCTGACGGGCAATTGATCCACCACTTTCTGGTGTATGGGATGATGCTATGCTGGTACCCTGACCCCAAATTCCAACCCCTAGAATTGTGAGAAAAAATACATTTTTGTTGTTTAAGCCACACAAATTTATGATATTTTGTTATGGCTGTCTGAGCTGACTAATCCTATATAATAAAAGCTCAGTGACTGAATGGCAGAATGACCAGAACAACCACAGCCCCTCGCCCTGGCCAACCCTGCCCCTGATCAGCCCCCTCTGGGGTGGGCCAACTGGACTCCACCAGTGCACGAATTCATGCACCGAGCCTGTAGTATATTATACAAATGCAAAAACAAAACAAAACAAAAAAACCTTTCTCAAAACACTTACACTGTTCTTATACAATGAATTCTAATATTTTCTCTTCTTCTTAATTTTTAAATAACTTGTCACAATACACAACATTGAATCCAAGTACCAATAACATGTGACATCACAGTCTGAAACACTTAGTAAGACCGATAATATTTGTCACTTTAATATTTTAAGTCACTTGTGACATTGTAAGGACCCTTTCTCTGAAAGGTTGGCCAGGCTAAAAGAAGAGGGAATGGATATCTGGTCTACCAGATATCTCATATTTTTGTAGGCATCCAAAAGATAGGGGCATGGTTCATTGGGTGGTCTGGAACACAGACCTACCAGTCCTATTGTCATTAATCAAGTTCCACCATCCGGTAGATAGGACTTGACACCGGAAGAGACAGTACAAACTACATAATAACACCCAAAGTTAACACTCTTTTTTTAAAAGTGAGGGATCATAGGGGGCACTATCGAGGTTGCATTTACATTAAGCTAAATCTGCATTATATCTTATTTTTTAAAAATATGAGCAATAACTTAGAGAGTACCTAGCTGTTCTCATGTTTTCTTCATCTGCAAAAAAAATTCTAATGAAAATGAGTGAAACACCCTTGAAAAGTAACTCAACACCCTTCTTCAAATTCCTTTGGAAAATGCGTCATTTGAAAAATCTTCAGATACCACATTGAATAAATCTGAGTGAGAGTCCTTGATAGAGAATAAAGACAGAGGTGTCCTTTCCAAGTCACTTTTATGACTAGCCCCAAACCTTAACTATGAGCTAAGAGTTCATACTAATGATTAACCCAGGAACAAAACTCCTCTACAATATTAATTGATCTAATAAAATATTCTTCCTTGGGCTACTTTTCATGCATTCATTTTATTATCAAGTCGGCAACCAGTCAAGGAGTTATAATTCTTTTTTTTTTTTTGTACCTGTATTCTAGGATGAAGTAATAGATACTATGATGAGCCAGCCCTTTGTAATAATGCTCCAGAGAAACTAAAAATAATTAAAGTTGTAACGTATCACAGAAGGTATCAAGGCGAGATTCTAATTTATGGTGTTGGGCACATGAATTTTAGAGGGATTTAGTATTTTCCTTTGCATTCAGTTTCTCATTGCCTTAATCATTGCCTTCTTACTGAAAGACAACTTTATAACTTGTTCAAATATGAAAACATTATCATCTTAAACCACCATGGCCAAACCTTGTCTTACACATAACACATTATGCAAATGATAAATACTATACTTGAAAATTGGTATTTTTATATTGTTAAAGTTAGTTTTATCACTTTCTCTGCTGCAAGGCACTTTCCTTGCCAAATTAGAAACCTAAAATTGTGATATATTTAATATAGGCTAAGCAAGAAATTTCCTCTAAGTTTTACAGATATAGGCTGCTATCTGGAGAAAACAGAGACTGAGTGTGTGTGTGTGTGTGTGTGTGTGTGTGTCCCTTTACACTTCGTCCATAATATCCTGAGACAAAGCTCAGATAATTTACTCTCTGGTTGTAACATTGGATTTGTTTTCCAACCTCCAAAATTACCCTTTGGCAAGCCCATGGCAGGGTTATTTTTAAATTACATTTTCTAATAAACTCCTGGAATAAAGAATGGTTTGTTGACCTACCTCAAAGCAAAGGCCTGAATATTGCCATTAAAATAAAGAGATATTTCCCCATCTATCTTCAGATCTTTATAACTGATCTCCCTGTGTAAGGACTTAACTTTAATTCTCTATTTACTTGTTAGTATGGCCCACAAGAACAGTTGAAATAAATGAAAAGTGTTAATATAGGGGAGACCTTCTCTGAAAACTCAGGTCTATTCTAAACATAGCATGAATCTGAATAAACGTGAGAACTATCCAATCATCTGCTCTGTGATATTGTAGATCAAGCAGTAACTTCATTCCACTAACCATTTGGATCTTCTTTGTTGGATCATCTTTTTTTCAGGAATTTCAATTTATTTTGACTACAGGAGAAATGGTCAAAGCTCTTTTGACTGAAGATAACTTTTAGGATGAGAGGAAAGCAAATTCTCATAAATCTACCACAAATACATTTTTATTCTATTTATCTATCCATTATTTTCTACATTGATTTTAAAATCACACAAAAATTATGAAACTCTACTCTGTCTCAAAAACACATACTTTTTTCTTCCACTGTCATTATCTATGTTATTTTATTATTTTCTCATACAATTCTTAAAATACTAATTCTATTCTCTATACATTTTCTTACCCAATCATCATACAATTTAAGGAAAACCTATTATTCCAACCTGCAGCTCAAAAACAAAGTATGAAGTAGTGGGTATCATATATTTAACAAAAACATCATTTTATTATGCCTTAGCTCATCATTGGTTACATTGGAGCACTCAAAAAAATGTATTTCCAATGCAGGTACCATTTTAGAAAAACATCAGGAGGACAACAATAAAATTAGTATCACCAATTCAATTTTAACCTGTGGGCCAGACTGAATGTCATCTAAAACCTTACTATTTCCAAAGAGATATGCTCTTTAAATGATTGGACGGGACCAGTATATCAGCTGAGTGCTAGAAGCCGTTACCCAATGGCACAAAATAGAATCAATTTCCAAATTTTGTGGTCACAACTCCTAGAAAACTTTTTCTTAAGACCTAAAGGAAGCATCGAATGCTCACAAAAATCCCAGCTTTCTCTGAACCTCTTTTTGTTTTAACTGTGCTAGTTTCAGGCCACTAATAAGGTAAGTGAGTTCACTGAGCCCACAACTGAGCCCATTTCTCTGCTCATCATGCAAGTGACTCCACTAATGGAGTAGACAGACAGGCTTCTCTGGGTGCCCTTTGTATAGTAGTGGGGCAATAAAACACTGTGGAAGCTGAAAGTAGGTTCATTACACATGGTGTGCTATTTCTAGACTCTATCCAAGTTGTTGTTTCTTATCTCTTCATTTCTTATCTGCTTCATTTGGGAACATGTATCTATGCCATGGCTGGAAATCCATGGAGGCAGAAAGGTAGTGAGCAAAAGGACAAGACTGTAAACTCTTCACTTTGACACTTTGCCTATAGGTTATGGTTCCCTTTGAAAGGAGTTTTAGGGGTAAAATAGGCAGGTTTAGGGAGTTTTAGGAATAAAGAGGGTCCATGGGGGAGAACTGCAAAGGTGGGAGCTTGGAGCTGCCCAAAAGCATACATTCATGGAGAAGAAAAGAGGTGCCAGGATAAGGGGAGAGGAAGACATCCATTCACAGAAGATAGGGAACAGCCACAGGGTATGGGGAGAAAGAGGAAACAAACTTTCACGGAGGATAGAGAAATGCCGACAAATGGGAGAAAGAGGAAGACAGATTTCACAGGAGATAGAGAATTTTACCACTGAAGGGGGAGAAAAACAGGGGTCACCAGGTGGGTTTTAAGCTTTGAAGTTGATAGTCTACCAATTGGAAGGCAGCATCAAGAAACAAAGAACTGCAGCTTTTATAAACCTTAGGAAAAAGAGCTTAGTGGGTTATCTCCTTTGGGACAACCTCCCTACGTGGGAATCTGTACTTGTTTCCAATAAATTTCCACCTTTTCATATACCACAGTGATGGCGAACCTGTAACACGCGTGTCAGAGGTGACACGCGAACTCATTTTTTTGGTTGATTTTTCTTTGTTAAATGGCATTTAAATATATAAAATAAATATCAAAAATATAAATCTTTGTTTTACTATGGTTGCGAATATCAAAAAATTTCTATAGGTGACACGGCACCAGAGTTAAGTTAGGGTTTTTCAAAATGCTGACACGCCGAGCTCAAAAGGTTTGCCATCACTGATAAACCACCTTTTGTCCATGGCTTCATTCTTCGAATCCACCTGGACAAGAACCTGGGAAAGAAATCACCCTTGCATCCTGCTCAGGAAAAAAACCACTCGACTCACCTTGAATTTGGAAAGAACAAACTGATTATACAAAGCTTACCAAAGATATGATGCCCAGAGTGCAATTCTGGCAGTCAGATTGTTATAACTTTAATTGTTTTAAAACATCTTTAAATAGGATTGCTGGGTTTCAGTGACCCTTGAGCCCTTCTAGCCTGTCCCCACTCCCTGCTCCAGGCCTTTGCCACCTTATTGTCTGATTATTCCCATTTAGAAGTTGACAATTCTGAGTCTTAAAGATATCACATAATTTTTTAAAAATTGTTTTTAATTTTTAACATTTTAATACAGATCAGTCTGTCAGGTTCATTTCAGCTCCTTCACCGCCAAACCTGGGGGCAGGGACTGCTTCAGCTTCTGGGCTTCTCTTTGTCTGTGATGACCAAGGTATAAAGGTATCTGCTGCATGGGAGTTTGAACTTCACATTATCCTTATTTTTCTTGATCTTGACAGATTTGGCATCCTTTCACCTGGCTGGGAGCTGGAAGTCCTTGATTTCCTCAATTTTGGGAGGCATGCCTACCAGGCACATGGTCAGCACAAGTGGCAAGAAGCAAAGAGGCAAAAAAAGCTATATAATTTTTAAAAGATTTCAAGCTAGGAGGTGTCACGATCAGGGACTTAAATCAAATAATTTTAATTTTCGTTGCAGAAATCTTTCTTCCACATATTATCGATTCCCTGAAAGGCTGTTGAGATGGGTAGCTCATTAGTCCCTGCTCTAAATGGTCTCAGTAAGTTATGATTTTAGAGGACTTGCACATTTTTTACATAATATTGCTGTTCCTTCCTTAGGGAGTAAGGTGTCAATTATTTTATATTTTGCCACTCTATCTTTATATAGTAGATCCCATCATCCCTCCTTTTAAATTCCTGCTACCAATTTGCTGTGGGTTTGAAATCCAATCGTTAAACGTTTAAAATAAGACTCTGCTGGCTGTGGGAGGTCATTTAAAAGCAAAGCATATGAGCTTGCATTTTATAGGAGATATTTGGTTGCTCTTTATAATTTTTTTCTGACTGAAAATCGACCCATGCTTATTATTTAAACAATAACAAAATGTAGAAAGGTTTAAATGTGAAGAATAAATACACCATCTTTCATCTCAGCAGCCAGACAACAGCTCAATAATTTAGTGTATTTTCTACTGTAAGTGTTTAATATTATTACTATTAGTGTGATTATCTTTAATGTTATTTTTTAAAATGAAACAGCTTGTATCCAGCTTTTTTTTTACTCAGCATTTAAACTGAAATATTTTCCCATGTCAATAAATAATTTTCAAACACAAGAATTTTAATTTTCATATACAATTTATGGTAGAAATATGCCATAGTTTATTTAGCTATTTTCCTCTGTTCCACATAATGTTTCTATTAATTTCTTTTTTGGCTATAATTCTATGAAAATCATTTTTGTCCAACAAAAACTGGACTTTGATTTCTAGTCGTGACTTCAAGGTCTAACTTTCTCAAAAATTAGGCTATATATATATATATATATATATATATATCTCCAAGTTCTTTTATCAAACATTATATAAATTTATACTCACACCAAAATTAAATAAACTTTAATTATTTTAATCACTTACTCTAGCTCTTCTAATGCTTTTTTATACTCACTACAGGTTTACTGGCTGTATTCCAAATATTTGAGGTTGAAATTAAGTGTTGCTTAAAAAGTGAGGTGTTACTACAAACTAAGGATACAAGGTCTTCATTCCACTATTCGTTTTCATTATCCTTAAAATTCAATTTTATCTTTAATAATTATAAATGATAGTATGGATTCACACAAATACACAAGGCCTGTGCTTTGAGCATCTTTATAGCATTTGGGGGCTGGCATACAGAGCTAGCCCCACTCCTTCTGATTCCTCCCTAATTCTAAAACATCTGTCTGATACTAAGCTACAATTGGTATCTGTGCCACAGTGTAAACTTTATTTGTCCATACTGTTAGTGACTCTGTTGGAAGAAAAAAAAAAAGCCTATTATAATCATTTGGGGGACCTAAAATAAACCCTAAGAAAAAGTCAACAAACATGCACATTGCTCAAACTATATATTAGGATCTGTCTCAGTTTGTTCAGGCTACTATAATAAAATAGCGTAGATTGGGTAGTTGATTAACCATCAAAATTTATTTCTCACAGTTCTGGAGGCTGGGAAGTTCAAGATCAAGGTGCCAGCATGATCACATTCTGGTAAAGTCCCTCTTCCTGGTGGCAGGTGGCCAACTTCTCACTGCAATGTTTCTGCCAAAACTACTATGTGTGGATTTATTAATCCCTCTTCTTCATCCACTAACCAGTTATTGCACTTGTGTGTATTAAACCCTAGCTTAACATTCAAATTACTGCTACAGCATACGTATTCAATTAGGGACAGGAATTGCCACCTCACACTGGAGATACTCAGTTCCTCTTAGAGGATTCGTTCCTCCAGGCTGAGACCAACCCAGCTCCATGTTTAGGATGCTTTATCCTTATGATCTGGTCTCATCATTTTTTTCTACCCAAAGCCTGGTGCCAAGTGAATCCAGTGAAGAAATAACAAGAGCACTATCACAACAAAACAACCGTTCACTCTTTAGATCTATAAATTACAAGACCTGTATTCTTACGCACATTCATGTTTTATAGTCTCACATACATACTTCTCTTTTAAGTGATTATTTTTCTTTATCTCTCTCTTCCCTTTGAACTTGTGCACATTTTCTTGCTTCCTGTAACAGAGATATACAACTCCCCAGCCCTATAACATCCCCATGGTTAAAGTAGAGAATCTTAGAACTTCTTACTTATGTTGGCTAACTCTTACATAAATATAATATTAGTAAGTTGCAAACACTTTTCTATTGAACATTATGAAGCAAGGAAGCCTATAAATTAATGCCTTTTTCATACTTGTCCTGAGTGAGGACAGACTGTGTATCTGTGTGTGTGTGTGTGTGTGTGTGTGTACACACCTATACATGCTTTACAGGAGGTCAGAGCCTCTGCTTTAAAGGCTCAGATCTCCTCAGCCACTCTTCCATGTTCCCCAGTTAAGCATGGTGAGTACACCACAATAACCAGATCTAGCATTCTAAGATAAATGCTTAAATGCTTCTTAGATGCTGCAAATAGATGCTTATTTCAATGATGTCAATAACAAACAATGTGTGCAAAAATGCTGTTTAAGAATCGGTGCTCCTCTGAGTGTGGCTTTCTCCTGGCTCACTTATAAGGGCTGCCTGTTTGAGGTATTTTATTTATTTTAAGCCAAAATAAGGAAGAAGAAGAAAAAGAAAGGCTATGCTACTTTGACAGTCTTTGGTGTTGTTCCCTTGAGAAATGTATGGCAGCCTTCAATTTGATTCGAGTACTTCTGTTTTGATTCTCAATCCCATCTCTAAAAATAATTACTGTATTTTGCTATTGGTCTTACGCTGACTAATTTTTATATAGCATATTGATTTCTAATTTTGTTCCTTGCAGTTCATCATTCAATTTGCAAGACACATCATTCTTTCTGTGAATTGCAGTTCCACGTTATCCATCTTGAGCCTTTATTCTAAGCAATGTTACCTCCCTTCTTCATATAGCAAGCCAACTTCCCTCCCTAAGGATTTATCTTCTTTAAAAATGCATATTTCTTCATGGTTTTTTATTGTTGTTCTTGTTAATGAGGTATTAAACTTTATTATAAGGCACATAGAAGGAATTGATTTAGGAACTTAATTTTTGAGGAAGTGGGAACAAGTTACTCACCTAACCTTAGTACTGCACTAATGATTTAAGGTGTGTGCCGGGGCTGACCAGCAGACCCTGAGTGACGGATGAATGATTACTCTGATACACATTTCTGTGAAAGAGAGGGCTAAGGGACTGCCTGGCTAAAGGAACCAGACAGCCCCCTTCACCTACCTCCATAGGCTTTTACTGTAGCAACAGCTTGAACTAAAATTAACCTCTAGATACTATCAGCAGGGTAAGTATCCTTGAGAAAACACATGCATCTGCAGTCTCCTTTAAACAAGGATGGTTTGAAGTCTAAACATAAAGACTCCAGTAAAACACCCAGGGCTCAGACTTGTTTGGAAAAGTCAAGGCAGGGTCTGTCTCCTTTGGCAAGAATCACCTAGAGGCCTCTGACTTTTCAGAGCGTCCTACTTACAGACTTTCCAACCAATCCTGTGCTTCCCTACAGGTGTGTATTCTGTGAAGAAGCCAAAATCAGAGGCCCATGCTCCATTTTCACGGGTTTTCCTCTTTCTAGAACACAGATGGATTTATATAAGCACTGTGACATCTGCTTCTCTTGAATGAGAAGTAAAGGAAGAAGTGATAAATATTTTGAGCCAAACACAGAAGAAGCAGAGTCAGAAACACAGATAGATCACCAGTGTTTTTAAAGATTACTGTAAGCATCTGTTACAATTTTTTCTTGGTTTACATTAGGCTGAAGCAGGATTTTATTGTCAGCTGTCTCTTCAGGCCAAAATAAGGCTTTCCTCAGGGTCTTGTGGGGAGAGGGATGGGAGAAAGGAGGACTTGTACTTTTTAAGGAATATTCCCAACTCTCAGTTAAGCTGAGTCAGCAGAATCCTACAGCTCTCCTCACCTGAACTCTTCCAGCCTTTACAAGCCATTGCGCACATCACTCCCACAATAATCTTTTGAAGTCACTCCCCTTCTCAGGAACTTGTAATGGATGAGAATAATAGTATTAATGGCTCACATTAGCAGAGAGTCTTTCCATTTACCAAGTGCTCTCACATGTGTCATCTCATTTCCTCCCAACAACAATCTGAGTACTTAGATCAGTTCTGAACTCCTTATCCGTAGCACAGCTTTAACACTTTCTTGACTAGTTAGATGTTTTTCTCTTACTTCTCCCAAAGGAAGTTGTCAGCCTCTTCTTTACTCCCAGACAATAACTGTTTTTGCCTTCAAGGATTGCCACTTGCACCCAGGTCGGGTAGCTCAGTTGGTTAGAATGTTGTACCTATATACCAAGGTTTTGGGTTCAATCTCTGGTCAGGGTATATACAACAAGCAACCCATGAATGCATAAATAAGTGGAACAACAAATCTCCCTTCCTCTCTCTGTCTCTAAATCGATGTTTTAAAAAAGAATTCCCATTTGCATTTGCCCCTGCTCTCTGCCTCCAAATGCTCCAGCCTCCTCCTGCCTCCTTGTGAGAGTCAGGAGGAGATGCCAGCTGGTGGGGGCACCTTGGTTTCTGAGGACAATGCCATAGATTATCTACCCTTTCTGGCCTCGCTCCACCCACTTCTCACATGAACATACTCTATAGTTTCTACCCACTCCCATGGGATGACCCTTTGTTAGTGAAGTTATGTTTGGCATAGAAGTTTGAATCCTGACCTTCATCTTTATGTCATATTATTTTGGGCTCAGTTTGCCTGCAAGTTCAAATTAGGCATTGATTTTACCCATAATGAACTCCTCTCCCAACCACTCTACATAGCTCTGAAAAGTTCTTGCTAGAGTTCCATCATTAGAAAATATAAGATGCCCATTAACTTTACAGAAAATTCTGCAGAAGTACTTTTGCAGGGTTTTTTTTATTATTATTAACTTCACTTCCTTTTTGGAGCGGCCTTAAAATCATCCTCATGGCATCATCTATCCTCTTAGCCCTGACAGACTGATGGGGGTAGGAGTTAAGTCAAGCCAACTTTCTTAACCTCTGTAAACGTCAACATCTGTATAAAGATGCCTCCTTTCTCAATCTCTCTGGTAGCTGGATGGTAAGTCAGATGAAAGCCAAAGTCAAGATTTATTTTCTCTATAAAAAGTTAGCTTCAGTATTCACTTCTGGGACCTGTCAAAGTTCAGCAACAGCTGAAATCACTGAAGTAGCAATTAGGAAAAGTATATTGTGCACACACCAGAAAGACAGTGTGCAAACCGGGAGCACTCAAACCAAAACATGGAATGAGGCTCAGGGGTAACTGTTATAAAGAAGCATATAAAGCAGCAACTGTATATTCTCTATAGTGATTGGTTATATCATCAGGATCTTCTTAAATGATAGAGAATCGGTCAGTGGCTTCCTCATATCAACCTTGGGAAACAGTAAGTCTTGCTTATAATTTCCAGAGGCATAAGCAAGAAATGACCCAGGTCATTTGTAAAATAAACCAAGTTAAGCTTTGCTTATATGATTTAACTGGTTTCGTCTGCCCGGGAGGTTTTCAAGGCTGGTCTCCCTTTGTATTTTATTTTAACAGACTTTCAGACCTTTTGAAGTGATCTATAATAGGATTGTACTTCTCTCTGATTATTCAATCATGTGTTAGAAGTTCATAAAAATAAATGTCTAATGACCCAAAGTTAAAAAAAATACTCATCCTCTCAGTGTTTCTATGTTGGAAAGACTTTTCTTTTTTTCTATTTATTTGTCTTTCTCTTCACCAGCTCTTGGTTTTCCACTTTTTAAAGTCTCTCCTATCCTCTCTATTTCCTCACTTTCTTTCTCCGCCTTTCTTTTCCCTTTCTTTATTTTCACACTCATTTATTAATTCCAGTAATTAGAATTTGTCAGATAATTTTACTATAATTTAATCAGATCTTAACACCAAAGCAATCTCTCACATTTCTTAAGTCTGAATGGGAAAGCTCTGGATAATAAAAATGAGTGTGTATTTTTTTCACCAAGACACCACCCCCAATTCAGCAACAAACCCAACCAGCAACAGCAATTTTGGGGAGCTTGGCAGAATTTATAGTCACCTGTTAAGAGAAAGACTTCTTTAATTAAAATGTATTTGTGTCCTCCCACCAACACGTCCATCTCTCTCTTTTGCTGTGATCTTTGCTGATCACGCTGCTTTACTAGGAGAACTGTTTTTGCCCATTATTCGGTAGAGGACCTGTCCTGTCAACCCCATACTCTCATAACATAGCACAGAAAAACAAAACAAACAAACAAAAAAACACAAATGAGCAACCATCATTACCAAAAAAATCTAGCATAATTTTAATCCATGGAAATATATAATCCCACTCTTCCAATCCCTTCTTCATCCTAATTTTATGATTCCCTTTACACCCTAAAAACAAGCATATCCACATCTTCCCTAACCTACATCAATGTAGATAAATGCCTCTTACCCTCAGCTTCACCTCTATTGGCCTTGGTGTCTTACCTGGGGCTGTGACCTAGACAGGACCCTGAGGGTTGCTGAAATCCCAATCACTGACCCCTTTCCAGGCAGAGGATGCTGATGTGTGCATTTACCATGAAACTCAAGATGCACTCAAGAGGACTGCTTGGGCATCAAACATAACCTTTTCTACCCCCACTATATAACAATACCCTAATCACCTCTTGATAATCTGGATCGATAACACCTGCCAAGTTGGGACTCTTTTCTTTCCTGATATTCCCTGGGAACTTTGGAGTGCCCAGGCAGCAGTTGAAGAAGATGGTGTTCTACCACTTTCTGGCTTGTCCGGTTCATGATGAAAAATCACCAGCAATTCTAATTGTTTTCCTTTTATAGGTAAGGTATTATTTCTCTCATTGCTTTCGAGAGTTTGGTGAAGTGTCCATTTTCTAATTGGATATTTTGTTTTGGTTATTGGTGAGTTTTGGGAATATTTTATATATTCTATATTATTTCTCTTTGTTTTTAGTTTGTGGAAGTTTGACTATAAGGTATCTTTTTATGAATTTCTTTGATTGATCCTATTGGGAATTTACTAAGCTTCTTGAATATTTAAGTTTATAGCCATTATTTCTTTCAGTATTTTTCAGTCCCCTTTTCAACCTTCCTTCCAGACTCTGATGACATGAATGTGAGAAGTTTTTGTATATTTCCACAGGTCCCTTATGATTTGTTTGGGTGCTTTTTTTAAAAAAAAAATCTAATTTCTCTGCTATTTAGATTGGGTTGTTTATCACATGATTTTACTTATATGTGGAATCTAAAGAACAATATAAGCAAACAAAGCAAAAACACACTCATAGACACAGAGAGCAGACTGGGGGTTGCCAGAGAGGAGGGGACTTGGGGGACTGGGTGGAAGAGGTGAAGGGATTTAGAAGTACAAATTGGTAGTTACAGAATAGTCAAGGGGATGTAAATGAAAGCACAGGAAATACAGTTAATAACACTGTAATAACTATGTATAGTTCCAGGTAGGTACTGGAAATATTGAAGGAACACTTAGTAAAGTATTTGGTTGTCTAACTAGAATGCAATACACCTGAAACTAATACACAGTAATATTGAAAGTAAACTGTAATTGAAAAAGAAAAAAAAAATGATTGGGTAGTTTCTTTCGTACTATATTTTTATTTTGACTTCCATTCTGCTTCTGATTCATTGAATTTCTTATTTCAGTTATTGTATTTTTTATTTACAAAATTTTCATTTAGTTGCTTTTATATCTTCTGCTTTCTTTGCTGTGATTTTCTACTTATTTGTCCAGATTTTCTGTTTTTTTTCATTTGGTTAGGGCATGTTTGTTAATTTCTTGCTAAAAAAATCTTTTACTGGCTACTTTAAATTTTTTTGGCAGATAAGTTTAATATCTATGTCATCTCAATGTTGACATCTACTGACTGTCTTTTCCCATTCAAGCTGAGCTGTTCCTGGTTCTTGGTAAGATGAGTGATTTTAAATAGGACATTTTGGGAATTATGTTATGAGACTGGAGTTTATTTAAAGTTTCTGTTCTTATCTAGCTTCTTCTGACACTGCTCTGGTCGGAAGAAGGGTCATGCCATCTATTTACTGCCAGATGGAGGTAGAAATCTAGGTTCCCGGAAAAAAAGGAAAAATGGCAGAGGCTTAGACGGACCTGTTGGTGCTTTGTCCCAGAGCAGATAAGGCCGAGCAGCTGAAACGGGTAACATACAGCCCAAACAAGCAGAGGAGATTCAGCTGAGAGACAGTCTGCAGCCAGGAAAGACAGAGAACTCCTAGAAAATGGGGATGGTTAGAGATTGAGGCTGAAACCTCCCCTGGGCGCCAGCTCAGCGGCAAGACCGCGCCATCTTGAGTAGCTGTTATCCGCATCCAGAGATCGGCTACTAACCCAGAGGCAACGGCTCTCAAGCAGCGCGACTACATGAACTCAGAGGAGACCTGCTTTCCTCCATGGAAAGGTTAGACTTCCCCCAAAGGTGCGGTTTGCAATTCAGGTTGGAGGGAGGAACTCGCACACGTGCACGGGGGGAAATCTGCGCCCCCCCAAAATCCGCACCCATAGAGGCCAGCGTTTCCCGCAAGTGGGGAGGGCTCCCGCAGGGCTGCTGGCAGAAGGTAACAGTATAAATAAGCCCATAGTTGGACTGGATGCAAAGGGCCAACCTCAGATTCTCCTAGGTGGCCGGCTACTTGGTGCCAGGGGCCAGAGCGCGCGCAGAGACTCCGCGCAGTTCTGGAAGGTGGAGCCCTGTGAGTTCGCACAGCTTCCCAGGCTCTTGTTTACACACTTCCTCTTAAATCTGTGAGTTTGATTGTTGATCCCAGTGCATGTGATTGCCCAGTTGGGGTCGGTAGCGGAGCTTGTAGGAGAAGATTGTTTTTGGGGAGCCTGGGAAACAGAGCTGGGAGTGGCACCTGGGGAGCCAGCTCTGGGCGGAGCTGGTTCAGGTACAATAGAGAACTCCTGGTCAGAGAGGACTTATAGCCTTGGAGGTCAATCCAGACACACTGCCACCCAGAGCCAGAGCCACGAACTGACTCTTCTGTAAATACAGATAAGGCAGTAAGGGGAACCAATACGGCCTGCCTTAAAATCAGGACTGTGGCTCACAACACGGAGGAACAGTGTATCAGAGGGAAATTCAACATTCTCCTGAATTCTGGGCGTGCCAAAAAGAAGAGTAGAAGATCTGAAGCACCTGCATTACTGCACATTTTTATTTTTATTTTTTAAATTACTTTTTCACCTTTTAACTAAGAAAACATTTTTTTTTCTTTTTTTTCCCCTCATCGCCTGATTTTACCCTTTCAACTACTACATTTTTATTTTTAACTAGTATATTTCCACTACCATTTTACCATTTATTAAAGTGTCATTTTATTTTGTCTTTATTTTATTTTGGGACTAATGTTCTCCATTCTATTTTCATCGTTCCTTTAGCAACATTTTTCTCTACCTCAATTTGCTTCTGTGCTAAACCCTCTTCCCCACTTTTTCCCTTTTGTTGTCCTGTTTCTCTTAACCTACTCCAGCTTTAGATTTTCCCTATTCTTTTTACCCCCGTCAAAATTTCACCCTACTTATATATCCTATTCCAATCTCCTGCTCTAAATCCTTATACACCTTTCCCTTATCTTCCTTCACTATCCAAATTTTTTTCTTCTTCTTCTTTTCTCTCTCTATTGTTTTATTGTTGTTTGCTTGATTGACGAGTATATTGGGGTTTTTTTTTTAGGATTGTTTGTGAGGTTAGTCTGCTTATTCTTTTTATTTTCCTGCCCCTCCCCCCCGGTTATTTCTGTGCTTCTGTTTTCCCTCGCGTCGCTTGATATTATTGGTTGTTTGTAGTTTGTATTCATCTCCAGGAATCTGTTGCTGTAATTTGTTGGTATTAGTGGGGGATCTATAGGAGTTTTCTCCTCATATAAATAGTCTCTTCCCCTTTTATACTTCATTCTCTTTTCTCTCTTACTTTTTTTTTCTTTTTTTTCCTCTTCTTTTTTCCCCTCCCTTTTTCCAATTTCATTTTTGCACTCCTTTTTTTTCTCTCTTTCTTTTTTCTCTTCTACCTTTTTCTCTTCTTTCCTCCTTATCTCCTAACTCTCTTAGCTCGGGTGGCCACCTTTATTTGGGGTTAGTAATATCGTAAATACATTCGTGTTCAGTGCCTGGTACGTTGTGCCTTGTTGTGTTATATTTTGTGCCTTTAAATCAACGTAGCAGATTCAAGCAACAGCGGCCTCCTGATCACCACACGCTCTGTCTGGGGAACAGTTGCTGTGTGTGAAGCCTCCCTCCACCAGCCAGAAGAGCCACCACAGCTGTGAACAGCACCCACCAGAGTCTCTGCTATCAACGGAGGAGCTGCTGCTACCACAACCGCCCAAGGAGCAACCACAGCCCGAGGAGCCACTGCCACCCAGGGAGCAGCCACTGCCACCCAGGGAGCAGCCACTGAATGACTCAACAACTAGATATGTCAGTGAGATCAAACATGGGTAGACAAAGAAACCCCCAAAGGAAAGAAAAGGAGCACTCGCCAGAAAAGCAGCTAAGTGAGACAGAGGCATGCAACATGACGGAAAAAGAATTCAGAATAAGGGTCCTAGAGTACATGCACCAGATGATCAAGAAGCAAGAAGAAACAGATGAAAAAATCAACTACTTATGCAAGAAGCTAGAAGAAACAGATGAAAAAATCAACAACTTAAGTAAGTCCCAAGAAGAAATGAAGAGCGACATAGCTGCAATAAAAAACACCATTGAAAGTATCAACAGTAGACTGGGAGAAGCGGAGGACCGAATCAGTGAATTAGAAGACAAGGAAGCAAAACACACTCAAACTGTACTGCAATTGGAGAAAAAAATTAAAAGACAGGAGGCGATCCTAAGGGAGCTTTGGGACAACATGAAACGAAACAACATACGAATAATAGGAGTGCCAGAACAACAGAAAGATGAACATGGATTAGAAAACCTATTCGAAGAAATAATATCAGAAAACTTCCCTGAGGTGGGGAAGAAAAAAGTCACACAAGCACAGAGAGTCCCAAACAAGGTGAACTCGAAAAGACCCACACCAAGACACATCATAATTACCATGGCAAATGTTCAGGACAAAGAGAGAATCTTACAGGCTGCAAGAGAGAGACGGAAAGTTACATACAAGGGATCTCCCATTAGATTATCAAATGATTTCTCAACAGAAACACATCAGGCCAGAAAAGAATGGACGAAAATCTACAAAGTGATGCAAAGCAAAGGACTGAATCCAAGAATACTCTATCCAGCAAGGCTATCATTCAAAATTGAAGGGGAAATAAGAAGCTTCACAGACAAAAAAAGGCTAAGGGAGTTTATCACCACCAAGCCAGCCATGCAAGAAATGCTAAAGGGACTGGTGTAAAAAGAAGAAATAACAAGCTCAGAAAGAAAACAGCCACCCACAAAAAAAGAAATGGCTACAAACAAGTACCTTTCAATAATAACTTTAAATGTAAACGGACTAAATGCTCCAACCAAAAGACATCGAGTGGCTGAATGGATAAAAAAACATGACCCATACATCTGCTGTCTACAAGAGACCCACCTCATTAGAAGGGACTCACACAGACTGAAAGTGAAGGGATGGAAAAATATCTTTCATGCAAATGGAAAGGAAAAGAAAGCTGGGGTAGCAATACTTATATCTGACAAAATACATCTCAAAGTGAAGGCCATAACCAGAGATAAGGAAGGCCACTTCATAATACTAAAGGGATCAATACAACAAGAAGATATAACCCTGGTAAACATATATGCACCCAATGCAGGAGCACCCAAATTCATAAAAAAACTCCTGGAAGATATCAAAGGAGAGATCGACAACAATATAATCATAGTAGGGGACTTTAATACACCACTGACATCTCTGGATAAATCCGCTAGACAAACAATCAGCAAAGAAACAGCAATCCTAAATGACTCATTAGATCAGATGTACTTAATTGACATCTTCAGAACACTTCACCCCAAAGCCATGGAATATACATTCCTCTCAGGTGCTCATGGGACATATTCAAAAATAGGCCACATATTGGGTCACAAGCAAAGTCTCCACAAATTCAAGAAGATTTAAATCATAAAAAGCTTCTTCTCAGACCACGATGGCATAATGTTAGAAATAAACTACAATAAAAACAACCCAAAATACTCGAACACTTGGAAGCTGAATAGCATGTTATTAAATATTGATTGGGTTACCAATGACATCAAAGGTGAAATTAAAAACATCCTGGACACTAATGACAATGAAAACACAACAATCCAAAACCTATGGGACACAATGAAAGCAGTCCTGAGAGGGAAGTTTATAGCTCTGCAGGCCTATCTCAAAAAACAAGAAAAAATGGTAGTAAATCATCTAACTCTTCAACTCAAAGAATTAGAAAGAGAGCAACAAGAAAACCCCAGAGTGAGCAGAAGGAAGGAGATAATAAAGATTAGAGCAGAAATCAATGACATAGAGACCAAAAAAACAATACAGAAAATCAATGAAACCAAGAGCTGGTTCTTTGAAAGGATAAACAAGATTGACAAACCCCTTGCCAGGCTCACCAAGAAGCAAAGAGAGAGGTCCCAAATAAACCAAATCAGAAATGATAGAGGCGAAATAACAACAGACCCCACAGAAATACAAATGATTGTTAAACAATACTACGGACAACTCTACTCCAACAAACTAGACAACCTGGAGGAAATGGACAAATTCCTAGAAAAATACAACATTCCAAAACTCAATCAGGAAGAATCTAAAAATCTCAATAGGCCAATAACTATGGAAGAAATTGAAGCAGTCATCAAAAAACTCCCAGCAAACAAAAGCCCAGGACCAGATGGCTTTTCAGGAGAGTTTTACCAAACTTTCAAGGAAGAACTAAAACCTATCCTCCTCAGACTACTACAAAAAATTCAAGAGGAAGGAACACTTCCAAGCTCATTCTATGAAGCCAGCATCACCCTAATACCAAAACCAGGTAAAGACAACACAATGAAAGAGAATTGCAGGCCAATATTCCTCATGAACATAGATGCCAAAATCCTCAACAAAATCTTAGCAAATCAGATCCAACAGTACATCAGAAGGATCATACACCATGACCAAGTAGGATTTATCCCAGTAATGCAAGGATGGTACAACATCCGTAAATCAATAAGCGTGATACATCACATAAACAAATTGAAAGAAAATAACCACATGGTCATATCAATTGATGCAGGAAAAGCATTCGACAAAATCCAACACCCATTTTTGATAAAAACTCTCAGCAAGGTGGGAATAGAAGGATCATACCTCAACATAATAAAAGCCATATATGACAGGCCCACAGCCAACATCATACTCAATGGACAAAAACTAACACCATTTCCCCTAAGAACAGGAACAAGACAGGGATGCCCACTCTCACCACTCCTGTTCAACATAGTACTGGAAGTATTAGCCATTGCAATTAGGCAAGAAGAAGAAATAAAAGGCATCCAAATTGGAAAAGAGGAAGTAACCTGTCCTTATTTGCAGACAACATGATATTATACATACAAAACCCTAGAGACTCCATCAAAAAACTACTAGACTTAATACATGAATTTGGCTATGTAGCAGGATACAAAATTAACCCCAAGAAATCTGAGGCATTTCTATACATCAATAGTGAACTTTCAGAAAGAGATATTATAAAAACAATCCCATTTACCATCGCACCAAAAAAATTAATATACCTAGGAATAAACTTAACTAAAGAGGTAAAAGACCTCTACTCAGAAAACTACAGGACGTTGAAAAAAGACATAGAGGAATACATAAAGAGATGGAAGAACATACTATGTTCTTGGATTGGTGGAATCAACATCATTAAAATGTCCGTACTACCCAAAGCAATCTATAAATTCAACGCACTTCCCATTAAAATACCAATGGCCTACTTCAAAGATCTAGAACGAACTCTCCAAAAATTCATCTGGAATAAAAAAAGACCCTGAATAGCTGCGGCGATCCTGAGAAAGAACAAAGTAGGTGGAATCTCAATGCCAGATATCAAGCTGTATTACAAAGCCACTGTTCTCAAAACTGCCTGGTACTGGCACAAGAACAGACATATAGATCAGTGGAATAGAATAGAGAGTCCAGAAATTAGCCCGAACCAATATGCTCAATTAATTTTTGACAAAGGAGGCATGAACATACAATGGAGCCAAGATAGTCTCTTCAATAAATGGTGTTGGGAAAATTAGACAGACATATGCAAGAAAATGAAACTAGACCACCAACTTACACCATACACAAGAATAAACTCAAAATGGATAAAGGACTTAAATGTACGACAGGAAACCATAAAAATTCTAGAAGAATACAAAGGCAACAAAATCTCAGACATATGCCAAAACAATTTCTTCACTGATACAGCTCCTAGGGCAGTTGAAACTAAAGAGAAACTGAACAAATGGGACTACATCAAAATAAAAAGCTTCTGCACAGCAAAAGAAACCATCAACAAAACAACAAGAAAACCCACCTCCTGGGAAAACATATTTGCCAACGTCATATCTGATAAGGGCTTAATCTCCAAAATTTATAGGGAACTCATACAACTTAACAAAAAGAAGATAAACAATCCAATCAAAAAATGGGCAAAGGATCTAAATAGACACCTTTCAAAAGAGGACATTCAGAAAGCCAAGAGACATATGAAAACATGCTCAAAGTCACTAAACATCCGAGAGATGCAAATCAAAACAACAATGAGGTACCATCTCACACCTGTCAGAATGGCCATCATCAACAAATCAACAAACGACAAGTGCTGGAGAGGATGTGGAGAAAAAGGAACACTTGTGCACTGCTGGTGGGAATGCAGACTGGTGCAGCCACTATGGAAGGCAGTATGGAGGTTCCTCAAAAAATTGGAAATGGAACTCCCATTTGACCCTGTGATCCCACTTCTAGGAATATATCCCAAGAAACCAGAAACACCAATCAGAAAGGATATATGCACCCAGATGTTCATAGCAGCACAATTCACCATAGCTAAGATCTGGAAACAGCCTAAGTGCCCATCAGTAGATGAATGGATTAGAAAACTGTGGTACATCTACACGATGGAATACTATGCTGCTGTTAAAAAGAAGGAACTCCTACCATTTGCAACATCATGGATGGAACTGGAGAGCATTATGCTAAGTGAAACAAGCCAGTCAATGAAGGAAAAATACCACATGATCTCACTCATTCATGGATAATAAAGACCATTACAAACTTTTGAACAATAATAGATGCAGAGGCAGAGCTGCCTCAAACTGATTGTCAAACTGCAGTGGGGAGGCCAGAGAGAGTTGGGGGGCAGGAGGGAGGGGAGTAAGAGATCAACCGAAGGACTTGTATGCAGGCATATAAGCATAACTAATGGACATAAGACACTGGGGGGTAAGGGAGGGTAGGGGTTTGTCAAGGGTGGGGGGGAAAAAAGGACACTTATGTAATACCCTTTGTAATACTTTAAGCGAAAAATAAAAAGAAAAAAAAGAAAAAAGAAAATAAAAAAAAAAAAAAAGAAAAAGTCCAAGATGCTGGCAACATAGGAGGTCTGAAAAAAAAAAAAAAAAATGTCCGTACTACCCAAAGCAATCTATAAATTCAACGCACTTCCCATTAAAATACCAATGGCCTACTTCAAAGATCTAGAACGAACTCTCCAAAAATTCATCTGGAATAAAAAAAGACCCTGAATAGCTGCGGCGATCCTGAGAAAGAACAAAGTAGGTGGAATCTCAATGCCAGATATCAAGCTGTATTACAAAGCCACTGTTCTCAAAACTGCCTGGTACTGGCACAAGAACAGACATATAGATCAGTGGAATAGAATAGAGAGTCCAGAAATTAGCCCAACCCAATATGCTCAATTAATATTTGACAAAGGAGGCAAGAACATACAATGGAGCCAAGATAGTCTCTTCAATAAATGGTGCTGGGAAAATTGGACAGATATATGCAAGAAAATGAAACTGGACCACCAACTTACACCATACACAAGAATAAACTCAAAATGGATAAAGGACTTAAATGTACGACAGGAAACCATAAAAATTCTAGAAGAATACAAAGTCAACAAAATCTCAGACATATGCCAAAGCAATTTCTTCACTGATACAGCTCCTAGGGCAGTCGAAACTAAAGAGAAAATGAACAAATGGGACTACATCAAAATAAAAAGCTTCTGCACAGCAAAAGAAACCATCAACAAAACAACAAGAAAACCCACTGCGTGGGAAAACATATTTGCCAATGTCATATCTGATAAGGGCCTAATCTCCAAAATTTATAGGGAACTCATACAACTTAACAAAAAGAAGATAAACAATCCAATCAAAAAATGGGCAAAGGATCTAAATAGACACCTTTCAAAAGAGGACATTCAGAAAGCCAAGAGACATATGTAAACATGCTCAACGTCACTAATCATCCGAGAGATGCAAATCAAAACAACAATGAGGTACCATCTCATACCTGTCAGAATGGCTATCATCAACAAATCAACAAACGACAAGTGCTGGAGAGGATGTGGAGAAAAAGGAACACTTGTGCACTGCTGGTGGGAATGCAGACTGGTGCAGCCACTATGGAAGGCAGTATGGAGGTTCCTCAAAAAATTGGAAATGGAACTCCCATTTGACCCTGTGATCCCACTACTAGGAATATATCCCAAGAAACCAGAAACACCTATCAGAAAGGATATATGCACCCAGATGTTCATAGCAGCACAATTCACCATAGCTAAGATCTGGAAACAGCCTAAGTGCCCATCAGTAGATGAATGGATTAGAAAACTGTGGTACATCTACACGATGGAATACTATGCTGCTGTTAAAAAGAAGGAACTCCTACCATTTGCAACATCATGGATGGAACTGGAGAGCATTATGCTAAGTGAAACAAGCCAGTCAATGAAGGAAAAATACCACATGATCTCACTCATTCATGGATAATAAAGACCATTACAAACTTTTGAACAATAATAGATACAGAGGCAGAGCTGCCTCAAACTGATTGTCAAACTGCAGTGGGAAGGCCAGAGAGAGTTGGGGGGCAGGAGGGAGGGGAGTAAGAGATCAACCGAAGGACTTGTATGCATGCATATAAGCATAACTAATGGACATAAGACACTGGGGGGTAAGGGAGGGTAGTGGTTTGTCAAGGGCGGGGGGGGGGAAAAAGGATACTTATGTAATACCCTTTGTAATACTTTAAGAGGAAAATAAAAAAAAAAAAAATGGATAAAGGACTTAAATGTACGACAGGACCATAAAAATTCTAGAAGAATACAAAGTCAACAAAATCTCAGACATATGCCAAAGCAATTTCTTCACTGATACAGCTCCTAGGGCAGTTGAAACTAAAGAGAAAATGAACAAATGGGACTACATCAAAATAAAAAGCTTCTGCACAGCAAAAGAAACCATCAACAAAACAACAAGAAAACCCACTGCGTGGGAAAACATATTTGCCAATGTCATATCTGATAAGGGCCTAATCTCCAAAATTTATAGGGAACTCATACAACTTAACAAAAAGAAGATAAACAATCCAATCAAAAAATGGGCAAAGGATCTAAATAGACACCTTTCAAAAGAGGACATTCAGAAAGCCAAGAGACATATGTAAACATGCTCAACGTCACTAATCATCCGAGAGATGCAAATCAAAACAACAATGAGGTACCATCTCATACCTGTCAGAATGGCTATCATCAACAAATCAACAAACGACAAGTGCTGGAGAGGATGTGGAGAAAAAGGAACACTTGTGCACTGCTGGTGGGAATGCAGACTGGTGCAGCCACTATGGAAGACAGTATGGAGTTTCCTCAAAAAGCTGGAAATGGAACTCCCATTTGACCCTGTGATCCCACTTCTAGGAATATATCCCAAGAAACCAGAAACACCAATCAGAAAGGATATGTGCACCCAGATGTTCATAGCAGCACAATTCACCATAGCTAAGATTTGGAAACAGCCTAAGTGCCCATCAGTAGATGAATGGATTAGAAAACTTTGGTACATCTACACGATGGAATACTATGCTGCTGTTAAAAAGAAGGAACTCTTACCATTTGCAACAGCATGGATGGAACTGGAGAGCATTATGCTAAGTGAAATAAGCCAGTCAATGAAGGAAAAATACCACATGATCTCACTCATTCATGGATAATAAAGACCATTACAAACTTTTGAACAATAATAGATACAGAGGCAGAGCTGCCTCAAACTGATTGCCAAACTGCAGTGGGAAGGCCAGAGAGGGTTGGGGGGCAGAAGGGAGGGGAGTAAGAGATCAACCGAAGGACTTGTATGCATGCACATAAGCATAACTAATGGACATAAGACACTGGGGGGTAAGGTAGGGCAGGGGATTGTCAAGGGCGTGGGTGGGGGGGAAGGACACATATGTAATACCCTTTGTAATACTTATTATAATATTTTTTTAAAAAGAATGAAAAAAAAGTGCTAAAAGAAAAAAAAAAAGAAAGAAAGAAATCTAGGTTCCCCCCTGGCCTCTGATGACACCACAAAGGTATGAAAGGGGAGGGGCTGCCCTTATCATCAGACTGGGGTGATAATGAAAGTTCTGACTCTGGACTTGGCCTCTTCTGACACTAACCCAATGGGCAAGAGAAGGGGTGACTCATTCTGATGCATAAAGGAGAGCAGACCTCTCATGGATGAGGGAATTCTCTGCCTCCTACTAGAGGAAAACAGATTTTGAAACATTTATAAATTTAATGTAGCCCATTTCTTTCTGAAGTTCAACTTATACAAATGTGTGCACCCTAGCTAATTTTTAATATCCCCAGCTTCTAAATATGGCATGTGTTTGTTTGCTTTTTCTTTTTCAAGTAAGTCCATGAAAATAGGTAAAAGAAATGACCGCAGGTTTTAAAAGATGAATATGGTATGAGGATGACTCTTCACTGGCATAAGTGTCACTATCCAGAAATAACATTACTGACTCAGCAATTTTTCTCAGAAAAGACAATGGAGGCATGAGAGAGACATAATTATGACAGTAGCATCAATGTACTTACCTCTTCATTAAATTATATATTCTTATATAACATTATCCTTGTTTACCAGTTGAGATGAAAACAATGCCAATATTTAAAAGGCATGAAAATATTTTATCCTTATTTGTTAAAATATAAAGAGAATACATCCCACATGGGACACACTCAAATTGCCACATCAGGTCAATGAGAAAATAATCCAGTACCAAAAGATGTGCTTGAGAAGCATGAGCAGACTATAATCAGTTAGCATACCTGAATTCTAGTCTCCATGGTCTCCGTCTTCCTTTAAGCAGTGTGATGACATTGTTAAAACTGTTTCTTGATCCAAAAATGAAGAGCTTAGATTAAGGGAGCCAATGCTTATACAACTCTAATATTTCATACTTCAAAGAAAAGATAAAATGATTATATTTAAATATGTCAGTGAAGCTTACCTCCAACTATGTCCCTGTGGAATACAGAGTTAGACCTTGTTTTCAGACTAATAGAATGTTTTGTACTGTAGTGGTGTGGGGCCATTTGCTTCATTCTTTTATCAGTTCCTTTCCTGATTCTATCAGGTTTCTCTAGAGAAGCAGAACAATAAATGACAGATAAGTAGATAGGAAGATGATAGATAGATAGATAGATAGATAGATAGATAGATAGATAGATAGATAGAACTGGCTCACATGATTGTGGGGACTGGCGAGACAAAATCCAGAAGGCAGGCAGGTGGCTGGTAGATCAGAAACTCAGACAGGATTTCTATGTTACAGTCTTGAGGCAGAATTGCTTCTTCTGGAAATCTCAGTTATTGCTCTTAAAGCCTTCAGCTGATTGGATGAGGCTCACCTACATTATCAAGGGTATACTTCTTTATTTAAAGTCAATTGATTGTAAGTGTTAAATCATATGGTAAATCATATGTTAAATCAATAGATGGCATGACCCTTCTTCCGACCAGAGCATTGTCAGAAGAAGCCAGATAAGAACAGAAACTTTAAATAAACTCCAGTCTCATAACATAATTCCCAAAATGTCCTATTTAAAATCACTCATCATACAAATATCTTCACAGCAGAATTAGACCAGTATTTGACCAAAGAAGTGGGCACCATAGCCTAGCCAAGTTGACACACAGAATTAACCAGAGCTGGTGTGTACTAAATATATACCTACTATGGGCCCAGTGCACAAATCTGTGCACCTTGAAAGGAACTTTGGGCCATGAGGCTGCAGTGGGCACAGGGGTGGGTCTTGGCCCATCCTCTTCGCCATCGCCCAGCTGCTTCCACTGCGGCCCCCATCCCCTGTCTGCCAGCAGCCCTCCTCCTGCCACTGCCCCTCCCACGTGCTGATGGCATCAGCCCCACTCACACCCACTGACAGCATAGAGCAATTGGCGCCTGTGCCAGCAGCGGGTGCAATCAGTGGTTGCTGCCCTGATCACCCCTCAGGAGCAAGGGGAGGTGGAGAAGCCCTGAGGGGCAATCAGGGCCAGCACCAGGAGCCGGCAGCAGGTGCAAGTGCCGGGCAGGACCACAGTGCATGGGAGCAAAGAATTTCCATTAACTACCAGAGGCTTGCCCGATGACAGTGACCAGCACCCCACCTTGGTCTGGCGCCCCCACTCACATGCTCCATCATCCCGCCACAGCCAACGCCCTCCAGGTTCCATGCTCTGCTGTCTGTTGCCGACACCCACCATGTTCCACACGTCCCCCCTGGTGGTCAGCACACGTCATAGTGACTGGTTGTTCCATTATTCAGTTTATTTGCATATTAGGGTTTTAAATATATGGATTACTTAGCACCTGAAATGAATCAGGAATTCTTCTTGATGCTTTGAATAAGAAGTCAGCTGTAATCCTCAACACTATCTTACGAAGTTTCTGTGGTTTCTTTCACTTGAGGCATGAGGAAATTGATTCTCTAAAAAAAAAAAAAAAAAGCCAAATATCATAAAGCCAATTGATGGTACAGTCAGGATTGAGACTCAGGTTTAGCTGACTATGAAATATGACAAAATAAACACTGGGAGAAAAGTCAGAAAATTCAGATTCATATACTTCTACACTAGCTTTTAAACTTGAGGCATGTAACAGTCTTCATATATATAATGAAGAGCTTGAATTGGATGTGCTCTAAACATATTCTGTGATTCTATTTTGGCACTGGATACATGTCTTTCATTTAGAATACATTATTACCTTTGAAAGGGTAGACATTTCATTGGCGTTTGGGTTTGGCTGTTCTTTTGAGCCATATAATGATTTTGTGCTGGTTGATTATTCCATTACAACAGAGAAGAGACAAACCATTATGAAGAATTATGAATCTATACCTTGGAAGAAAACACAGTGATTTTGTTTTGCCTATCAACATTCCATCTGTACTTACATTGCAATAAAGCAAAATACAATTGAATGAATAGGGAACCACAGGAACTGAAGCAAACAGTGAAGATGGCTGATGCCAGGCAATGAATTTTGCAGAACTTCACTCAACACTTATTTTCTCCCTAGGTGGCTTGGCCTAGGTTCTACTTACCTCAGAAACAGAAAGTAAGTTTTTAACACTATTACCTCCTGCTAAGCTCATGTAGTTATGCAGGAGCAGGCTGGATTCTTTTTGTCTCATTCATCAACTCCAACACTGTCATCTAAGTTCCTTTTGCAGAATCTTTATTACTGCCGATGATGTCAGAGAAAAGGAACATAGCTTGATTAATAGATTGCAGGTGCAATTTACAATACTGGCAGCTAAAAATGATCTTTTGATTTAGAAACTGAGAACATTCAAGAGAAAAGTCACACCTTTGCTCAGAACTTTGAGTTTCAGAGGTTTAACAAACCAGCTTCTGACTTTTACCCCACTCCTCTTCTTTACTGCTTCTTTAATAAAAAATACAGAATTTAACATTTTTCTCTGACATTTTCCCCTAGGGGATCTGAATGAAGCTGGATTTTTTTCTTATTTGTAATAGAGATAACTAATGTTCAATAATGACCTGGTAATAGGTGCACATCTTCTTGGAGTGAAAGTCATTCAGTTACTTGCATCTCTTCTTATGCCATTGCCTTTTAAATAGTTACCCAAGTGCAAAGGCAATTTGAAATGTTACTTTTAAGCGGGAAAATAAACAAAGAATACAAGTGTTATTTTTATAAAGAAGAATTCCTGGGTATCTCAACATCGATATGTTATTAAAAGTGTAAGAGACATGCTGAGAGAAAGATAATATTTAAAATATTTGTACAGAATCCATTCATATCTCTAATTTTATTTTCTTTGTTGACTAATTATCCCTACCCCTCTTTTGAAGTTAGCAGAGATGCTTTCTTTTCTCATTTTCATTCTTTCATTCAACTGACATTTTTGACTGATATTCAGATGTTCAACTTTACCAATCTATAATGGAGTATACTTCTGATAGTGTGAGAAATTTGTAGTATATATTAGACAGGGTAAACTTGCAGAAGACATGGAGAAAGTCAAGTAGTTATATCTGCTTCTGTGCATTTGAGATAATAGAATCTTCAGAATTCTCTCTTTTATTATGTGGCATAAATACGTTAATGTCCATGGTAATTTTTAAAATATAGTTGTTGTGCCCTTGGACTTCTCCTGCACAGCTTTTAGCACCTCAATTCTACAGATATAATCACTGATAACATCTGCCCAAGCTTGAGTTAATTTTTATTAAGATTCTCTATAGTTATTTTACAGTTAACAATGTTTAAAAATATATTATCCAAAAATAGTCTCTCTAAATTTCTCTAGGTAATAAGCCAATTGGAAATATAGCAGATTTACCTCTCAGTCAACAGACTCAGGTGTGAAGAAAATTGACGTTTATATTCTATTACTTCAACTTAATTTTGAGCCACTATCCCACTGGGTTAGTGATGACATTATTCTTAGACTTGGAGTGGGGGTAGGTTTGCCCTGATGTCTAATGCCTCCGGTTTTGTCAAGTTTTGGAGTGGCTTACCTAGTAAAGGAATTAAGGGACGGGGGGGCAGCTAGTTTTCAAGTCATTGATCCTCAAGTGAGATGAGACATAAACTATCACCTAGGCATGAATTGTGCCTTTGGTGTCTTACCTAAAAAATCATCACCATACCCAAGGTCATCTAGGTTGTTTTCATGTGTGAGCTTCTAGGAGTTTTACAGTTTTGTGTTTTATATTTAGCTCTGTGGTCCAATTTGAATTAATTTTGCAAAGTTGTGAGGTCTGTGTCTAGATTAAACAATTTTTTGTTTGTTTTTTACTTGTGGAGGTCTAGTTTTTCCAGGACCATTTGTAAAAAAAACCAAAACAAAACAAACAAAAAACAAGCAAACTGTCTTTTCTTCATTACATTACCTTTGCTTTTCTGTCAAAGAGCAGATGACTATGTTTATATGGGTCTATTTCTGGGCTCTCAATTTTGTTCCATTGACGTATTTGTTCATTTTTTTTAATCCAAACTGCCTTATGTTTATTTTCTGTTTTTCTTTTACAGACTAGGACCTTGATCATGAATGTGTTATCATTATGTCTGCATTGTAAATGGCTCACCAGTTGTCAATTCTAACTACATGCAATTAAAATATCACTATCCATATTCCTTGGCAGTCTGTCCTTATATTTCACATTTAAGATAAATGCACATCCAACTTCTTAAGGTTAAAATCCACATTATCAGTTTTGGGTTTTTTTGCTAAAGCCTACTTCTATTTTTTTACTTTTGTGAACCCTTAGAACCCTCATCATACTAGTGTAACAATTACTGGGAAGTGGTATGTCTCACCAATGCCATTGCAATGTTTTTTCCTCCTGTGGTTGTTTTCCATTAGAACTTTGCTTTCTACTGTTAGACACTGCAGTAATCTTCTCCTCACATTGCTATCTGCTGTGATCATGGTAACAGAAGAATCTTGCAGATCCTTGTGGCAGAAGTTTATACATTGCCTTGCAAAGTTCTATACACCTACTAAGAATTGCTTTTCATATGGATTTAAAAAGATCCTTCACTAGATTTAATTTGGAGATTCAGGCTCAAGTTCAAGTTTTGCTAACAATGATGTATATTTTTCAGTAACCTGGAAAACGTACCTAACTCTGAGAAAGGTATCTAACCCTTTTTTGCATCCACGTTTGAATTTTCTTTAACAAGCAATGCAATTTTCAGGCTTTGTCTTGGCTTGTTCAAAAGGCTTTGCAAGGATTATATATGGAATATATATGCCGATGTGCTTTGAAAATTATTGTGCGAATGTTGATAATTCATTTTGATCACAAAGACACAGCAAATGATATTATTGATTCAGTCGTGTAGAGATAATTAACGACGTGGTGTTTGAAAATGCTTTAACTCTTCTGCCATATTCATTTTTTCTGTTTCTGAAAGAATGAAATGCTGCTAGGAGAGATTACCACAGGAAGCAGACCCTTAGAGACTCCTTCTTGCTCCATAAATATCCTACTCCTCTGAGATCTTTTCTGAGCTCCAGAATATATTATAAACATTTGAAGATATTTGTTCCTCAAGAGAAATGCAAGCTGAAATTTAAACATTTCTAAATGAATTAGTGAAAATTAAAGAGACATATTGTTTTACTATTTCAGCAGAGCATCTAATAAAGACTTCCCCGTAAGGTGTTCTGTAGGAACTTCAAACACAGCCTCCCTCAGTGGAGTTATTACACCCTGTAGCTTATGCAAACTACTCCTCCCCAGAGTGCCAAGTGAGGTCCTACTCTCCATTCATTTGCCTGCTCAAATAATAAAATTGCCAACTCACCCTGCTTCTCTTGTCCCTCTCAGAATTCTCTTGGATTGGCCTCTTCCATGTTCACTGCCACTGCTCTTGTTCAGACCCCAACAGTCTTCACCAGACTACTACAGAATCTTTTGGGCTCTTTGTCACTATGCCCCACAGTCAATTCCTCCAATCTATCCTGTCAGAATGACCTTTGCAAAAAATAAACAAACAAACAAAAAACCACACAGATTCAGATATATCACTTCCTCCTTTAAAGAAATCACTATTTCCCCCCTTTCATTAAAATAAATGTAAGGCTATTTACACCAGTTGGCATGGCTTTCGAGACCTGTTTTCAATCTAGTTCTCAAATAACTTTTCAGCAATCCCTCAAGGATACTTTCCACACTCAATCTTTCCTCAATCACATTCCACGGGACTTGCTATCTCCCAAAGAGAGACTTCCAGAACACTCTATGTCAAAATAATTCTTCCACTCTTTCTTCATTCTGAGTGAGGTGGGGGCGGGGGGAGGGGAATTTCACTACTTAAAGGAGTTCTGAAAATTCTAAATCCATCTGGAGGAGGGTCTGAATACTGTATCTTGAGGAGTGCTTGAAAAACAGGGGTTTTGGTGTTTGTTTTTTTGGGAGGTGGGGGGTAAGGGTGTTTACTCATTTAGTCTAGAATCAATAAAACACGGTTTGATGACCACCTTTCAATATTTAAAAGGTATCATGAAGTAAATTGAGTAGAATCATTCTTAGTGGTACAACAGGACTTGAACAAATGTTTGGAATTTATAGAAAAGTAGTCTTTCAATGAGCTTTTTTAAAACAAAAGATAATTAAATTTGGCATTTAAAAATATGTTTTTTGCTAATCTAGTCCTAATCCTCACTACTCTATAAAATTTTAAAGAATATTTGATGATAAGAACAGAGGCATTCAGAAAGGTTTAAGCAACAGAGCCAGGATTTATGTTCCAAAATGACTCTCTCAAAATGAAGTGTGTTTTTTTAAATTATATTTTTATTGATTTCAGAGAGGAAGGGAGAGGGAGAGAGAGATAGAAACATCAATTATGAGAGAAAATAATTGATTGGCTGCCTCCAGCATGCCCCACACTGGGGATCAAGCCGGGCATGTGCCCTGACTGGAAACTGAACCATGACCTCCTCCTAGTCGATGTTCATAGGTCGACACTCAACCACTGAGCTACGCCGGCCAGGCAAAGTGTGTGTCTTTACCACTGTCCTCCAAGTACTTTGCATGGGAAAAAGAGCAGCCAACTGCCCCTTTATTAGAGACATGATAAAAGGAATCTCTGCATTCACTGAAAGTGAGAAATCTCTGCTTTAAAAAAGAAAGTATTAATTTTAAAAAAGAAAGTATTTACCTCAACATTAGGATTTGATAATTTAATTGACCTATAAGATTTATATTAGTAAACATCTCTTTACATTTCTAGATTGTTCCCCAAAGTACTGTTAAAAGTGGCCGTCAAATGAAAGGAAACAAGCCTCTGCTCTCTCCAGGGAATGCTAATCCAAGGTAACTGATGCAATTTTTTTGTTTGTTTGTTTCTTGCTCCCACACACCTTCCCAAGGCCTTCTGGTAGAATTCACTTTAGGATATTAATGGCAATATATTTTTACGACATCTACAGTGCAGAATTAGCCTCTATAATGGCACTTAGGCACCTTGCTCATAAAATTCAGCACTCCAAACTACTTCAGGTTCTTTGGTGGCCTCTACATTGTCTACTGGAGTCATTTCCTAACTGATAAATTCTTCTTTGTAATGGAACTTGTCAAAAAGGCTTACATAGCTACTTCAGAGTAAAGAAAAGCTCCCGGAAAGACATTTTACTTGTTTTAAATTGTTTTGCAAGTTTCACAGTATAGAAGTAAACATATGAATCAGAGATCATTTTCAAAACAGAACGGTGTAAAAAATTAAGAGGCTAGCTCTTTTGAACACTCATCTTAACCATAGTCATGTTATACATAGTAGATTTGACAACAGGAACACAAAAAATAAAGTGTGTGTGTGTCCATTCAGTATTTTATAAGGTTTAAACAATATAAAAAAGGTTCTATGGTTTTTATAACATCCCATTTTATAACTGAATGTTCTGTCTTCATACGCATAGAATCATTTTCCAAGTAAAGTAAACATGAATAAATAGTTAATTCTTTGAGATGCAAAGCAACTTAGAAGTGCACTTTTTATATTCACTCAAAAAAATATCCATTAAGGTCCAAGAATATAGCTCGAAGTGGAGTGTATAACAGTTGATTAAACTGAGTTTGTCTTCTTTAGGCACTTTTTCCGATATTTGCTCAAGTACATATACTATTCCATCTATCACTGCTAGCTTGATCCTGACCCTGACCAAGCAGCATTTCAGCATTGGCAGCTATGCTATGCTAGATTGGTTAACATCTGCTTTAGGTTCTTCTTTTCCTTCTAAAATTTAATAGCATTTGAATACAGTTACCAGCTTCAGCTTAAACTCTTCTTGTTCACATTTAAATCATTTCTGATTTGTTGGAGCAAAGCTTTCTTATATGATGGCACATCCACATTTTTCCCACAGGAAAATAGTTACCTAGGACATTTTTCTGGGGGAATTTTCCAAAAATATATTAACAATTTGGTGGTATAATACTATTTCTTAGAGACCTAAATTTTGACACACTTCCTTCCCACATAAGCCCTTCAGCCTGCTGAGCTTCAGCTGGAGGGAGACAGTGATAGTTTTGGAAGCTAAACACAGCAGTGTGTTTCATGATCATCAATATTTCAGAAGGAAAAGAAAGCCGTTGATGCAGTAGCCAGCATGGTACTCACTCACTAGGTCTGAGACAAGTAGATATATATCCTATCTAATAATAGACAAAGATGGTAATTGACCGTACCGTCGCTATGCCTCCATCGGCTAATCAGTGTGGTATGCAAATTAACCCAACCAAGATGGCGGCCGGCAGCCAGGCAGCTGAAGTGAGCAGGAGGCTTGCTTGCTCCAGTGATGGAGGAAGCCAAGGTTCCCCGCCTGCCGTGGCCCAGCTCTGAGCTCCAAAAGCAATAAAGTTTCAATTATAGAAAATAAACAAACCCCAGATACCTGCTTTCAGCAGGCCGTGGCCTCAGAGTTGGAGCGAGCAGGAGCCCGGCTCTCAGCTCCAGTGACAGCAACAAAGTTTCAATTATAGAAGGTAAATAAATCCCAGAATAAAAAAAGAAAAAAGAAAAAGAGGAGAAGCTGGGAGCTTCAGTCGCCAGCCAGTCTGAAAATGGCCCTCAGCCCCTCACCCAGACTGGCCAGGCACCCTAGAGGGGACCCCCACCATACAGGGGGTGTGGCCAGCCTGTAAAGAGCCATCAGCCCTTCATCCAGGCTGGCCAGGCACCCAAACGGGACCCCCACCCTGATCCGGGACACCCTTCAGGGCAAACCAGCCGGCCCCCACCCGTGCACCAGGCCTCTATCCTATATAGTAAAAGGGTAATATGCAAACTGACCCTAACAGCAGAAAGACTGGGAATGACTGGTCACTATGACACACTCTGACCACCATGGGGCAGATGCTCAATGCAGGAGCTGCCCTCTGGTGGTCAGTGCGCTCCCACATGGGGGAGCTCTGCTCAGCCACAAGCCAGCGATGGTGGTGGGAACCTCTCTTGCCTCCTCAGTAGTGCTAAGGATGTCCAACTGCAGCCTAGGTCTGCTCCCCGCTGGCAAGTGGACATCCCCTGAGGACTGCTGGGCTACCAGAGGGATGTCTGATTGCCAGCTTAGGCCCAATCCCCCAGGGAGCAGGCCTACGCCAGCAGGTGGTCACCCTCTGAGGGGTCCCAGACTGCTAGAGGGCACAGGCCGGGCTGAGGTACCCTCCCCCCCCGCCCCCGAGTGAACAAATTTTTGTGCACTGGGCTCTAGTATATATATATATATATACTTTGTTTTTTAAATATATTTTTATTGATTTCAAAGAGGAAGGGTGAGGGAGAGAAACAGAAACATCAATGATGAGAGAGAATTGTTGACTGGCTGCCTCCTGCACACCCCACACTGGGGATAGAGCCTGAAACCCAGGAATGTGCACTAGATTATAGATTCCTTGAAAGCAGAAACCATTTCCTCTTTCTTGATTACCACCAAATCAACACTTTTTATTTTTGTTAATTAAATTATCATTACTTGTGATTCCAACTTAATCATGTTTGAATTTAAATTTTAATTATTCATGATATGGTTTTTCTTTAATTAAAAAATCCTTAAAAATTAAGCACTTTACCATCAGGTTATGCCACATATGAGCTGTGGTAAATTACCAGGCTAATTTTAGTACAAACTACCAGGCCTAAACTAGTAGTGTCAATATTGTAAATCTGAACCTACCCAGGGCAAAATAGCTGGGATCGGAGCAGGCACATTTTCTTTCACTCTCTGTTAACAAAAGGAGAAGAGCAAGATGAAGCAGGGGTCTCAGGAGCAAACAAAATTAACCTAAATTTCTAAATCAGAGAAAAATTAAGATTTAAGAATATAACATTAACCAATTATGTATAAAACATAGTGTTAATAAACTATGTCAAGAAACAACAACAATAAGAACAAAAATGAGTTTCATGCCACTAGCCAGTAAAATTTAGGAGATAAAGCATGAAATTAGTGCAGCAAAGGAGTTGATTGCCAGATTCTGGAGCCAAAATTCAAGAGCTATATTTGGCATAGTTCTTGTATTGAACACAGCAAAGATGAGCACTTTGTAAACCAAGCAGAGTAAGAAGATTACACAGCAAACTCTCTCTTCATTTACCCGAACCTTGACCTTTACTTGGTCTCTTTTATTCTCTATCTTGCTCTTCCCCCAGAAGTTCTGCTCTCCTATGCCATTCCAGTTGACCATCCAGCTTAAATCAACCTCTCTTCTTGATTTCCATTTTAGATGTTAGACCACTAACAGGAATCCTTTAGCATGGCTTCAGGCTGCAGGATACTTTGAGAAGCTGTCTTTGCATGACTACAGCTCTTTAAAAGGCACTGAATATTAACTTAGCAAGTTTCTTGTAGGTCTTATAGACTTCAGAAATACTCATCAAATAGGTTGTCTTCTTCTTTTTTTTTTCTTTTGCTTTTCTTGGCCATAAGTGGGTATGATCTATTCAGGAAGTTTCCATAAAGGAAAAATTTCTGGAAATGATGTAAAAGTGTTTACCTTCAGTTGAATGATATCAGAAAACTTTGAGCAACTTACCTAAAAAAGTTTCAAAAATAAGAAATTCAAAACTGTGCTGTAAAGGCATGTGTCACATAATAACATTTTGGCCAACAGTATACCACATATACAATGGTCCCTTAAGATGATAATGGAGTTGAAAAATTCCTATCAGCCAGAGATGCCATAATTGCCATAACATCAAAGCACAATGCCTAACTAACATGTTTGTGGTGGCTCTGGTGTAAAGAAAACTATTGTTCTGCCAGTCCTATAAAGTACAACACATACAATTAAATACAGTTCATAATACTCCATAAATAAAATAAACAACTATAGCCGAAACCAGTTTGGCTCAGTGGATAGAGCGTCGGTTTGTGCACTGAAAGGTCCCAGGTTCGATTCCGGTCAAGGGCATGTACCTCGGTTGTGGGCACATCCCCAGTAGGAGATATGCAGGAGGTAGCTGATCGATGTTTCTCTCTCATCGATGTTTCTAACTCTCTATCTCTCTCCCTTCCTCTCTGTAAAAAATCAATAAAATATATTTTTTTAAAAATAAACAACTATATTAGTGATTTATGTATTTACTATACTATGCTTTTTTGATTTAGAGTGTACTATTTTTATTTATATAATAAGAAAGTTTTCTGTAAAACAATTACTGGGGCAGCAGCATCTTACATCTCCTATTTACATGGTCTCTTGGTTGCATTATTTCTCTTGTGCTTGATTTAAACTCATGTTATTTTGTGCAGTAATGTGCTCTATAGGTTTGTAGCCTAGGAGCCATCATCTATTCCTAATAACCTAGGTGTGTCGTAGGCTTTTCCATCTATTTTGTGTAAGTGCACTCTATGATGTTCGCACAATGACAAAATCACCAAACAACACATTTCTCAGGACCTAACCCTGCTCTTAAGCAGTGCATAAATGTATTTGCTAGCCAAAAAAAAAAAAAATCTATCTATATAAATGATTATGTGCATAGATAGTTATGTTGATAGTCTCTCAAGGTTAACAACCAAAATCTCCCCCTAATTAAAAATATGAACAAATTTGATGCTGACAGACAGAATTATCCACATTACACACATATAAATTTTTTTATGTAAAAAGCTGTTGACCACATTTGATGATAGCTTCTATTCCTGGCCTCAAAAAGGCTGATAAGAATTCAATGTAAACAATACTACAGAAAAAAAAAGGCTATTTAGCTTCCAACCAAACAACTCTGGTAATTTTCTGGTTAGTACTTTTTTTTAAACCTTGTTATTACCTTTTTTAGTCTTGTTATTACCTTTTTATAAACTAAGAGTCGTGCCCATGTTTAATATATAGAAATATAAGGCTGGGGTATGGAGGTAGATCATGAGAGAAGTGAGGGACATCATTTATCTTATTTATCACATTCTTCCGATATTTGCTTGTAATTATTACATCTGTATTTCATTCTGAACTTCCTTCTTTTAAAAATTCTCAGAAGATTGGGTTTTGCATTATCATTTTGTATTTATCCTTTTTTATTTTTTATAATTCTTTAGTCTGAACTGTTTTGTCCGAGTTTACTATCTATAAAGATACTCCTAGCATGTATTAATCACATATTTATATAGAAAATTGTCCTCATGCTTTGGCATTGTTGAATCAGGTTTAGGTATTCTGAGTCCTTTTAAAAAACATAACTATGTTACTTTATTTTTCAAACATTTTTGTGATTGGTTAATCCATGTCATCTGGTAAAATCAAGTAATACATAAAATATCATGATCTTTTTTTAAGTGGAAATTAATTTTTCTCCATATAAATCTTATGTAAGCGTTCATAAAACATATTATTTATTTTCTTGTCTGAAATAAAAATATAAACCTCAGTCTCCTGATCTACAAAAAAGATATTCCACTTTATAATATTGATATGAAGATTAAGGAAGTCATGTTTGCCTTAAATAATTTGCAATATGTTGAGTAGCTTTTATAGACTTTCTAATAATTTTAAATGAATGAAATATTCAAATAAATTGTTTTAAGATGCAATGTAGAAAGTGTGGTTGGTAACAAAAAAGTTACTGGATATTACAAAAGGGTCAATCTCAAAACTGTAGATATGCTATATTTTAATATTCCTAAATGGACATTTAAATATTTATAAGTATACTCTTTGCCTAGTTATATCAATATAACATTAATTTAGAGGGGGATATCTCATTTAAAAGTATTTAACATTTAATAATTATTTCAGGGATAAAATTCCCAAGTCTAGCTCCTTCAAGTTAAACTTTCAATTAAACAAGTTCTATTTAATAGCAAGACAATTCTTCAAATTCTTGAAGTTTATTATCAAGACCAAAGCACTTTAACATGCATGAAATCATCTAATCTCAAAAGCTCAGTAACGTAAGCAGTGCATAGACTATAATTTCTATTTCACCAAAGGGCATATAGTGGCTCAGAGTTGAGTGACCACATCGTTTTCATCGGACTAGCAAAGGAAGATGTTGGGAAGAGAGCAACGTTATCATTTATCCATCAGGTTTTCTCAACTTATGCCTTAGGAACTCCATTCAATGACATTTATTAATTCTTTAAAAATAATTCTTCATATCAAAGAAAAATAATTATGGATACAATATTCACCCCTCCCCTCCACATCTACATTATCTATCAAACTGTAATAATAAAATGCACATGGTTTTAAGTATGGAGCTAGAAGCTGTTGTTTGTGAATAGGCAGGTCTGTTTATTATCAACCATCCCAATCCAAAAATTAGTATTCATTAGCATTTCTCTTTGTATTCATCTAAACACTCAGAAAGATTTAATAGTTGCTTTTAGTGTTCACCATGCTTCCTTTTTCTCTGTGAGTGCTATATTTCTCAAGATATTTAATTAGATGAAAAGCTGGGAGATAAAACACAAAAAAGTTGAAGTATTTGCTATAGTTATGCTACTGTTGCATTTTAATTCCTATCAAAATCAATTACATGTTTCAGGCTTCTGGATAGAGAATTTTTTACCTGATGATGACTGAAAGGGCAGTATATGTATTGTATTTATATGTACACATTTCCTTTGCCTTTCTCTCCAACCTTCATAGCAATTATTAATAACATAACCTTCAGTACAGTGGGCTGTCATTGCTTTCCCTCTATTAGAAGAAACATATATCACCCATTTCCATAGAGAATAGGTAATGCAAGCTGAAAAATATGCTAGCGAAGATGTGTTCATTCAACTTATTTTACCTAATTCTATTTGATACCTGGGTGACGGTGATATTCATTTCATCTTCCTGTTGTAGCTATTGGATGGGGGAAATCAAGGCAATATATTCTGGACTTTTCATAGTCCACGCCCATAAAAAGTTTGCTTTTGGGGCTCTGGTTCAGTATGGCAAGTTTAATTATTATTTTTGGTGGTGGTGGTGGTGGTATGTTGTTGGTGTTGATCTGAAAACAATTTCCCAAATTTTTTAAGATATTTGAAAATTAGAACTCACAATGTAATTGTAGAGCCCTTTTCTAAACTCTAGGCATTAAAAATTTGATAAGAAACTAAAATATAAATTATTACAACTTTTGTTCTTTTCCTTTGTTATCACCATCAAGAAAATTTTCTTTTTCATTTGGCAGTAGAAAGTGGTCATGAACAAATCAGGCTAAATAATGTTAACTGCTATTCAAAGGAAATTACAACCTATTTCCATTGGAAATGCAACATTAATTCTACTTAGGAGAATAGAAGGACGTCTGCCCAGTAGTGAAACAAGCAGCCATACAAAGTAGTGAGTTCATTGTCAAGTATGAGAAGTATTAAGAGACTAGATGACCACTCACCAAAAATGTTGTAATATAGAAAACGGGAAATTTTTAAGTAAAATAACAGCTGAACCAATTTACCCTCAAGTCCCTCCCTACCTTGTCATTCTATATTTCTGCACAAAGTAAAGTGATGTAAAAGGTTAATCCAAGGCACCAAGAGTTTGTGGCAAGAGCTGCATAATATATAGAATCAGTTCGTATCAAGTACGCATATATGCCACTCTATGTAAATTTTATTTTCTTTTTCAAAATAAACCTGTGAGTTAAAGATACTGATTCCCGCCGAAACCGGTTTGGCTCAGTGGATAGAGCGTCGGCCTGTGGCCTGAAGGGTCCCGGGTTCGATTCCAGTCAAGGGCATGTACCTGGGTTGTGGGCACATCCCCAGTAGAGGGTGTGCAGGAGGCAGCTGATCCATGTTTCTCTCTCATCGATATTTCTAACTCTCTATCTCTCTCCCTTCCTCTCTGTAAAAAAAATCAATAAAATATATTAAAAAAAAAAAAAAGATACTGATTCCCTCCCAACAGTTAACAGAGAAGGAAATTTGCACAGTCACACAAGGAGGTGGCACCAGGGCTCCGAAGCCTTTGCACTCAGCCACTCTGCCTTCAGGGTTTATACTCTGTGTACTCTTCTAATTATTTCTGAATTATGTGATTCTAACCTATTAAAGAATATTACCAGTGAGTCTTTGGAGAACAAATTACCCAAAATAGATGTTCTCAGGCAGACTGCCAAAAACACGGCGCCAACACCCATGCTAAGCCTTTGGCTCATTTTTTCGTGAGGTCTCTTTACAGGGGGCCCTAGATGCTCATGCAAGAAGCCCAGGAAGTGGAGCCAGAAGAACTCAAGGGGCCTCGGGCTTGCTCACACAAGCATTTCCAGATTCGTTCTGTGAAGATAATTCATTCGCTCAGAAAAAAACCTTCCTAACCTCGCATCACAGAAACGAAGTGTTTTTCTCATGACTCTTCCAAACAGCCCTCCAGGAACCCAGCAGAGATGGACTGTCACACGCTAGGCTGGCTTCCATGGAACCCCCACCTGACCCAAATCGTCTTCACTGAGGAATTCTCCTCAGGAAATAAAGAATGTTTGGCTTAAATTTTCTGGCTTCCATAACATTAACATTACTGTTCATTTTGTTTCTCATTTTATAATAACTAAATTTATTCAAAACAACATTTTGCTTATTCAGGGCATTACCACATATTCAGTCTTAAGAGAAGGTAAATTCTATTCACCAACATTTTTTTTTTCTTGATAATCTCCTTAAATTCCTACACTCTAACACACAATGTTTGTGCCCCTCTAGGTTATCTTGGTCTACCTGCCCCCAGGCTGACCCCCTTGCTCAAAAAGCTTCCCTGACTACACTACCCAGCATATCCTGTCTCTGCATCATCTTTTGCCCACGGGTTTCAGCTCTGCAAGTCCTGGAAAGCACACTTCCACAGGACTCCGTCCACACCCTGCAGCAGGGCCACCAGCGTCTGGGTGGGATCCTTCATAACACAGGCTGCAGCAGGGCCACCAGAAGAACCACATCCAGGTGGGATCCTACATAACACAGGCTGCAGCAGGGCCACCAGGACCACCGGATCCAGGTGGGATCCTACATAACACAGGCTGCAGCAGGGCCACAGGATCACCAGGATCCAGGGGGATCCTACAGACCCTCTGGCTTCCCCAGCAGCTGCCTAGCTGGGTGGGTAACAAAACCAAGGAGTACAAAACAGTAAATACCCCTTGTGCAAGATTTGACCAATGCACGTCAGGATGTGGAAAGTGTCTGACATAAACTCGTCCCTCCTCTCTGGGAATACTCTACATGACGGAGCGGTTAGCTCTGTTTCTTGTAAGGCTGTGTGTCTCGGTAACACACCAAATCACCTCTACTCATCTGGCCCTACCCAACATAGGTGGCTCAAGTTACCATTTTTTTTTTACTTTATGATGGGGTGAAAACAATGTATATTCAGTAGAAACCCTAATTCAAATTTTGAATTTTGATCTTTTCCCAGGCTAGTGATATGGATACTCTTTATTTCTCTTGATGCTGGGCACTGGCAAGGAGCAGCAGCTTCCCCTGCAACAGCCACATGATCACAGGGTTAACAGCCAATACTCTACAGTGTATGCATTGTGTTAGACGTTTCTACCCAATTACATGTAAGTGTCTGAGCATGTTTAAGGTAGGCTAGGCTAAGCTATGGTGTTCAGGATGTTAAATGTATTGAGTGCTTTTTTTTACTTAAGATATATTCAATATATGATGGGTTTATTGGAATGTAACTCCATCCTAAGTTGAGGAGCACCTATAATTGTTTTTCCTTCTTTCCTTTACTCGTGTTGTACTGCGATTGTACCTCCAAAGTATGAGAATGTTTGCTTTGCTTTAGTTTCTCATTACTAAGAGATACTGTCTACACTTTAAAAACAAAAACAAAAACGTTCTTGTTAGCCTTTGGCACTGCTTAACAACAGAGAAAGGTGCCCTGGCCAGTGTGGCTCAGTTGGTTGGGTGTCATCTCATGCACCAAAGGGTTGCCAGTCAGGGCGTGTGCCCAATTTGCAGGCTCATTCTTGGTGGGGGCATGAAGGATGCAGCTGATCCATGTTTCCATGTCACATCCATGTTACTCTCTCCCCTCTCCCTTTCTCTCTCTCAAAAATCAATAAAAACTTCTTTTTTAAAAAAGAAAGGCAAACAGAAGTTTAATCAGGAGAAATATTTGTCTGTTCTACTACTAAAGCAATTTTCATATATATTTCTAAATGAAATTTGAGCAATGCAAAACCATATAACCATAATGTACCATTTTCTTGCTATCTCGATTAAAATTTAGTATCATTACCTATATTCCATACTTAATTAATCATCCCCAGAATTTATAAAATAGCCCTTTCAATTTCGAGAAGATATGAAACTTTTCTTCCATTTTACTTCTTCATGTAAGTATTAACTTCCACTTTAAAAAAGAAAATGCCACTGCCAGAAAATTTGCTTTACTGGTACGTTAAGGTCAACAGTTTAATTTTATTTTGCACTTTTCTTTTATTTTCATATCTTCATTATATCTCACTTTCACATAAAGCTAAATGTACTCTTTCATTCCCAAGGCAGTAAAAAAGATTAATTTAAAGCAAGAAGAAGAAGAAGAAAAACACACACAAAACATCAGCACTTTATTATAGCCATTCTCTGATTCCTTTCAATTGCTTTATTTATTTAATCACTTTCATATTGAAATATTTCAAACACCCTAAACATATAGACTAACAAAATGAACACGAGTACCCTCCATCCCATGCTATCTCTCCTGAAATTTGGTCAACCTGCTTCAGATTTTTAAAATTAATAAAACATTATTTAGGAGGTGACCTCTTCCTTATGTCATGTCTCATTCTCTGCCATGATGAATTTGATTTTCAGTCTTATTCACAATTCTGCTATTAGTATATGTGTAATTATATGTAAATGATCTTTTTTTCTTTACAAATGGTATAATAATTTAGGTATTCATTCACTTAATTCACCAACCCATATTTTTGGCATTTCCATATGCCAAACAATAATCTAAAAATTGAATTTACAGTGAAAAACAATACAAAGTTTGTGACTCTTTTGGAGTTTACATTCTACTTGAAGAATTATCAGGAAGTGATAATTGCTGTTTAAAAAAAGAATAAAGAGTGTGAGAAGTGCTAAAGTATTTAGACTGGGGAGCAAAATCAGAATAAAGTAGCAGAAAGAGAGCCATTTGAATAATTAGGTAAAGACTTATAGAGAGAGGTGGCATAAATACAACACTGAGGGCAGGCCTTGAATGGTGAGTTCAAGAATCCAAAGTGATGGCAAGAATGTAGTGAGAAGGATGGAGAGCCAAGAGGAGGAGGTTGCCAAGGTTTCTTGTGTAACATGCTCTTTGTAGTCAAATGTAGTTTTTAGAGATTGAACCATCTTTTAATGAGTAAACCTTGTTTAATTATTTTTATAAATTTTTCCATTGGTTAGGAGCCTAAAATTTAATTATCCATGTACACATCAATTTAAATTGTTTCCAATTTTCCATATTTTCACTATTGCAAAAGATGCTCTCTACTTTCATGCTAGGGCTTCATCTTCCAAACTCTCTCTTTCTCTGTTTGTTGAAGCAACCAGGTTATTCATCTGTAGAATATTGCATAATTTGGATTTTGTTTATAATACATACTGCTTATTTCTAATAGAGTCATCTGTTATTATTTCTTTTAAATAGTCATCTGTCATATGTATGCAAATGAATAGCTCCTTTAATCGGTTATTTTGACTGTAAGTAAAATACTTACTCTTTGTTTTTATGCCTGAGACTAAGCCAGTTACAAGTGTAGAAGGAAACTATTGATCAGATTCTGCTGCACACCTCCAACCACAGCACCCGCAGTGACAACTGTGAAGATCCCTGTGTCCCTTTCTTCTAATGCTCTGGGAGTGAAGTGATGTTGACTCAAGGTTACTCAGAGGTCAGGGAAAGAACAAGAAGGGGAAAAGAAGAGCACAGCAAGCCTTGGGTTAGTATTACTGACATTAAAGGTTCAAGCAGATAGAAGAAATCTAGATCTACTCAGTAACCAGAAAGCCTACAATTTTGAGAGAAATGAAGCAAGAACAATCCGAAAGAAATGTAAATGTTGCAAATATAAGTACTTTAGATGACAGAATAAATTCTTGAGGAAAGTAACCTGGTATTTTCTTTTAGTCAAATGTTCAAGCAGGACATTCATGGGCCCAACCTGTGAATCTCACTAGAAGGAAGAGTTATAAGTGGTAGGAAAATAGTAATTCCTACCAGCCTTAGTGCATGGTTTAGTTATGTAATATAGTATTAAATGAAAATTTTAATAAAGATATAGTAGAAATTGTCAACACCTACCACTCCTCAGCCCCCACTGTACTCCCGATGACTTCTTACTGCCAATATTTGGCCCTAGCCAGGTAGCTCATTCGGTCAGAGCGTTATCCCCATATACTAGGGTTATGGGTTTGGTCCTCAGTCAGGGCACATACAAGAATCAACCAATGAATGCATAAATAAATGAAACAACAAAGAAATCAATGTCTTTCTCTTTCTCTCAAAGTCAATAAATAAAAATAAAAAATATATATTTGTATGTCTCTGAGTAATGCTTTTTCAAAACCCTGGAAAGGCTATTAATACTTTCAGGAAGCAGCCCTCAACCAATGGATCACTGGAGTAGATGTACTACAAACACCTCTGCCTTCTCTTCTGCTCGGTGGGATAGTCCTGAAGCTTGATTTCACTCTTCCCAGTGTCACTAAGGAGTTAAGCTCCTAGTGCCCTCTTATGGTGACTTGACTTAACACCCTTTATTGGCTAACTTCCCTCCCCTGCTTCATTTCCAAATCCTCTACTCATATACACTACATTTCCCCCCTAAAGTATTTGAACTGCTTATAGCAGGGACTGAGCTCCTGTTTTCTTCCTGGCTGCTGGCTGGGACTGCTCTCAGCTCTTAGAGCCCAGTACATTTCAACAATGGAGAAACCTACCTTGTCAAATCTTTCACATGCTCTGAATCTCTCTAACTTCTTCAGTCTCCAGTCAGAGAAAACTCTTTGTTTTTCCAGGATTTATGGGATTAGGTCAAGCCTACTCAGATCATGACTATATCTTAAGGTCAACTGATTTGGAACCTTTCAGCTGTACCTAGATTAGGTATGATTGAATAATCAAAGTCCAGGAATCCCAGAGAACCATCATAAAACTGACAACCATAACCATCATTTAACTTAAGATAAATAAAATTGTGGTGATGCTTGTACAACTCTGTACATGTATAGTCACTGAGCTGTGAACATAAAACAGGTGGAATTTATATGTAACTTAACACAATCAAGCTTTAAAAAGTGATTTCCATGTTTAATATCTCATTTAATCCTTAGAAAAATCTTCTGCATTGTAATCATTATTATTCCTATTTTGTAGATAAGGCAAAACTGAGACTCATAGGGTTTAAGAAATTCCTGTGACCACAGAGTGGCAAACATAAAATCAAATGAATGTCATCTGCAATTTCCATTATTTTCCCTACTTATTGCCTGTTTTTATGTAACTATAGGAAAGTCATAGGATTATTCATCTGCTTCCTGAAAAACAGTCACCATTTTAAAATGTGGATAATATTACAAACAATTTTATACTTACCCCACAGAATAGCTCTCAATTTTTTACAGTCATTTTCTATAGAATTAAAGTTGAAGAATATAATAGGAATACTCAACTGCTCTTTCCACAAAATCATCCCCTAGGTCAAGGGTGGGAACGTCCAGCCCAAGGGCCATCATTTGGTCTGGCCCTGCCAAGGCAACTGCAGGCAAGACTCGAAATTCAATAAATCAAGGAGCTTTTCCATAGCAACATAAATTTATATTAAGTGAATTATATTAAACAAATTATGTTATAAATACCCAAATGGACCTTGGCAGAAAAAAGGTTCCCCACCCTGCTAGACGGATGGGGGGCAGGGGAGGGAAGATAAGGGAAGGGAGAGAGAGAAAATTTGTGAGAGGAAGAGAGGGAGAGAGAAGTGTTTTGCTAATAACAGCAGAATGCGAACATTAGTCCATTTTTCTCAGGGTAGAGAGAACCGTAAAATGAATTCAAGTGTCCCATAATAGAGATAGGCTATTTGATACTCTACACATTTTGCCTAAGAGTATGGAGTCTCAAATGCACAACATAAACCATCGCAGCTGCTATTTCCACTGTTTCAGAAACCACAACCTTAATATAAATCCCACACTTAATTAGCAATTCAAATATTGCATAAAATATTGCTATGCTCTGATTTTCTCAGCTGATAAAAACCCAGGTTTTATAATAAGAGGGAAGACAACTAAAATATTATAAGTCCAAGGAGAATGCAGACATAAAATTGATTTTAATTGAAATTTTTCCCCTAAAGGAAAAAACATTTTCCTCGTGTAAAGTATGTTTAGGGATCACTAAAATGTTTGCAATTGCTTAACAGCTGCCTGGCACCTTCACAGTTTTTTTGAAGGTTTTTTTGGGAAAGTTTTGAAAGCTGTAAAAAGTATATGCTATAAACTGTTAAAACATAAAACTGCCTGCAGCTTTTAATTCTATAAATGACTGAATACTCCTTAAACACAGAGAAAAGGGATATATATCTACACTAATAAAAGACAATATGCAAATTGACTGTACCTTCACAATGCCCACCAGCCAATCAGGAGTGAGTATGCAAATTAACCTGATGAAGATGGCGGGTTCATTTGTATATGCAGGCACTGAGCGGCTGGGGGCAGGTTGGGATGCAGGCATTCTGTACCACCCAAGCTGCTCTGGGCCTCTGGGCAGAGGAAAGGTGGCTCCAGCCGAGCAAAGGCAGTGCCGGCAGCCAGGGAAAGGCAGGCCCATTCTTGCACAAATCTTCATGCATCGGGCCTCTAGTATATATATAATTATATAGGAATATATATAATTCAAGGAATATAATTGCCTTCCTTGGCATATAATTGCCTTCATCATCCCAGAAGTCTTTAGGACATTTTCTTTTCCTTAGTTCTTATCCAACTATGCCCTCAACCCATAATACATTGAAGTGCCATTATAGGTTTTTTGGTCAGAAAGTCTTAAAACAACTCTCCTTAGCTTTGCTTTTCTCACTTTCTCAAATCCTCTCAGTATATGAGTTTGGGGAGGCATTGCTAAACTGCCTGCCAGTGCCCACAGTAGCCACTAGTGACTCAAGTTTAGTAGCCATTAAATACTTAAAATAGTAAAGAGATAGCTGAAACTCTCAATCGACTGAATTATGATCCCTGGGGCAGTCTTTTCATTACTGCTTGTTTTAGTGTCTTGTCATTGCTCACAGAGAAATTCAGGTGACAACCTCTGGTGCTTCTTAAACCTTTTCTAATTATACTACTTCAGGCTTTCTGATAGGTTCAGACTCTGTTCAAATCTTACCTGAGTATTAGGAGTGGTGGTCTCCAAGTGAAATGGGATGGTTCGGAACATGTATGTTGAATGAGACAATGCCATTATTACATGTTTTCTACTTTGTTGTTGTTTTGTTTATTTCCAAGCTAAAGATGAAATGTCTCAGAAGGCAAGGTCTTATCTCCCTTGAAAATATAGCATCCTTAGTAACTGGCTAGGTAAGACTGCCTACTGTTTTTTGAGAATTATGCATGCTGACAATCTGTCACCTATAATTGGAAACTTCCAGAACCTCTAGGAATAACAACGGTTTGATATAGTTATGTAGTCAAGTATTTTGCTATCTACTCAAGTTTATCTATTATATCTCAGGTGTTTACTCCTTGGGGGTCTGACCATGGCTTTCTTCTGGGATGTCTACAGTTAGTGACTATCTTTCTAAAACAAATGGCCAGGTTCATGCCATTATTCTTTCTGTCTACCCAAAGGACAATTAATTTCATAGGGTAAATATAGAAAAAGGAAAACAAGAGCAGAAAGAGCATAATAAAATTAAGGATTAAATGAATGGTAGTTTCCCAGTAGGAAATCCTACATTAGTGAAATACATTGGGATGGGATGTCAGTTAACTAAGCATTCCATATATGACACCTTACACAACTAAAAAAGTGCAAATTGATTAAAACTTGAAGGTATGAAGTAAAGGACTCACCAACCAGTGAAATTGTCACTCAAGGGCAGCTGATATTCTGACAAAAAAAGAAAGCTAGGAGTAGGGTGGTTTTACTGGGACAGATGAAGTGAGTTATATATAAAATATGCATAATTAAAATGACTCTCAAAGAACTGTTTAGAAAATTTATAGTAATAAATTCCTTATTTAAACAATCATAAAACTTTGAATAAAAAATGTCTTTGTCTATGCACTCAACTAAATAAAGGTTAAACAAACATTTAAAGGCTATCGGTTTTTGAAGGAAGGCAAACATTTAACTTGATAGATTTTAGTATTTCTAGTTCCTGATCCTAGCAGCGTTGGCTATAGAATTCTCATATCTTTTCTTTTTTAAAAAATTATATGTTTTTATTTATTTTAGAGAGAGGAAGGGAGAAGAAGAGAGAGACAGAAACATTGATGAGAGAGAAACATCATCCATGAGCTGCCTCCTAACACACCCTCTATTGGGGATGGAACCAGAAATCCGGGTATGTGACCTGGCCTAGAAGCGAACTGGTGACCTCCTGGTGCATATGACAACTCTCAACCACTGAGTCAAAGCAGCCAGGTGAATTTTCATATCTTGATCCCCATATACAGACCATAGTTTGATCATTTTGTTCTGTTCTGAATGACACAGAAATTTCCTAATCACTGTTCTCTCTAATTCCCAACATCTGAAAGCTAGAGTAATGAGATTCCATTTGTGAAACTTTTACAATCCTAGTGAAAATTATACAATTATATGCACAATACATTTATCTTTGTTGTAACTATACAAAGAGTTGTAATTGGCCCTCTTTTGTAAGTGTGTTTTTTGTTGTTTTGGGAAAAATTTTGTGATGGGTATAATTCTAATGCCGCTAATGCTGCTGTCTAAAATTTATATTGAAGACAAAGCTACTTCCCCTGAAGATGTCTTTCTTGCAATCATAAAATATGAACAAAATTTTGAATGCCTATAGCTGAAATTGAAGTACCTTTAACATGCTGGTAAAGCATAAGAGAGAAAAATCTGCTCTGTAGCCTCCATAATATTAACAAAGAAGCTAAAATATTTCATTTCTTGTTCTTCAAGTCTTTTTTGTATGTCTTAATGATGCCATTTCTCATCTTACAATCCAGACATCATCATCATTCTGCAAGCCATTTATTTAGTATTTTTTCATATAATTGGTCATATTTATCCCTTCAGATTTTGGGTTCCCTCTTTCATTTCCTATGTTGGCCACTTCCCCCTCATCATCACACTAAATCTAACCATTCCTCCTCTCCTAGGCTTGGCCCACAATGCCTTCCAAGGAGGAAAGGAGCTAGGCCATGCTTTTCTATGACCCAAAATGTCATTAATTTAGTGCATCCATCCAGATATAGAAGAGCACTTTATTGTACCTCTCAAAAAATGCAGCACCATAAAAGAAAATAAACATACCATCCAAAGGAATACCTACAACATATTTACATAGAGAGAGAAGTGTTCCATCACAGAAAGGAACTCTCCTTTCCCTATCCCTAGAAAGCACCAACCTGCTATCCATCTCTATAATTTTGATTTTAAGAATGTTATGCAAATGGATTTACATAATATTCACATCTTTTTTAGGCAACTTATTTCTTTAATTTTGTTTCATTGTATTATATTCAAATATCCTAATGCACTCAAATTTCAATAGCAAAGATGCTTTCAGAAGGAATAAGTTCCAACATAGTTCTACTAATACTCTAATAACCCAAGGGAGCCCAAAACACTAGTGATGTTTGCAAAGAGAACTGTATGGGAAATTAAAAACATGGCATCTCCTATATTATGAATGTCCTCAATTTCATACGTAGCTTTGAGAATTCAGGCTTGGGAAGTTGGCCTGTGTGCTCTAACTTCTGTGAATAATGTTCTTCGCTCAACACAATGTCCTTGCAATACATCCATGTTGTACTAGGAATCTATAGTTTATTTCATTCTATTGCTGAGTAGTGTTTCATTGTATGGATGTACCACAATATGTCTAACCATTCATACTTTGAAGGACAATTGAGTTGTTTCCAATTTGGGGCTATAGCTGTTATGAGCATACATGTGTGAGCATATATTTTCATTTTTCTGGGATAAAGGCCAAGGAGAACAATTACTAAATTATATAATATTATCTTTATTTATATTTTTGAAATTTGTTCATCACATATTTTTTTTTTTTTTTTTTTTTTTTTTTTTTTTTTTTTTTTTATTAAATCTTTATTGTTCAGATTATTACATTACTCTTTTTTCCCACCATAAATCCCCTCCACCCAGTTCCCACCCCACCCACCGCCCTCACTCCCCACCCAGTGTCCTAATCCATAGGTGCACGATTATTGTCCAATCTCTTCCCTCACCTCCCACATCCCCCCCCAAGAATAGTCAGTCCATTCCCATTCTATGTCCCTGATTCTATTACAATCACCAGTTCATACTGTTCATCAGATTATTTATTCATTTGATTTTTAGATTCACTTGTTGATAGATGTGTATTTGTTGTTCATAATTTGTATCTTTACCTTTTTCTTCTTCTTCCTCTTCCTAAAGGATACCTTTCAGCATTTCATATAATACTGGTTTGGTGGTGATGAACTCCTTTAGCTTTTTCTTATCTGCATCACATATTTTTTACATTAATTTTGGTTATTCAAAACATTGAACTACAATATTAAGTTTTTTATAATTTTATATTTTTTAGGTCCACATAAATTGTGGACCTGATGTAGGCCTTCTTTTGTTTCATCTTAGTTTCAGCCTTGGGTAGTATATATTTCCCTATATATCTGTCAAACTGTTCTCTAGAGTGGCTGGAAATGGGGCTGTTCTCCAGAATGGCTGGAATCCCCAACAGCATGTTCTGAGTGGTCCAGCTACTTAGCAGCCTTTCCACATTTGGTGTATTTTCATTCCAGCATTCCCATGTGGTATCTCATTATAGTTTTAATTTGCATTTTCCTAATGACTAATGATTTTGAACATCTTTCATGTGCTTATCTATTTGCCATCTGAAAATCCTCTATGGTGAAATGTCTCTTCTTATCTTTCGCCTATTTTCTAATGGGATTGTTTGATTTTTAACTATTCTGTTTTAAGAGATTGGTGTTTTTTTTTTCTAATGGTTCTTTGTTAAATCTGAGACTTGCAAATATTTTTCGTAGTTGGTAGCTTTTCATAGAGCAAATGTTTTAAATTGTGATAAAGTTCAATAAGCACTTTTCCTTTAAAGGGCTGTGCTTTCATTGTGAAGTCTAAGAACTCATTGTCCAGTTCTGAGTTGCCAACACAGCAGGCCCCAAATACCTGATAAGGGCCAGGCCCTGGGCTGGGATGGGGAACTAGGGGTGGGTGGCATTGGATGTGGCCCCTTTCCCAAGGGGGCCTAGGGCTGGCTCCCTCCTTGGGGCCAGCGGCCAACTTCCTGCAGCCTGTCCCTCCCCCTGGCCAGCAGGCCCTGATAAGCCTGCTGCCTGCCCACCGTGGTGGGGGCACAGTGGCAAGGGAAGGAGGAGGGGGGGAGGCAGGGAACCATGCAGTGGGAGCATCCAGGATCCGTTCCTTCTGCGCCTGGCCTGGCAACCATTGCCTCCTCTCCCAACCCTGCTGGGGCCTTGGGGCCCCAATCGGCCTTGCCCTAATCACTGGCCAGGCCTAGGGACCCCACCCATGCATGAATTTCGTGCACTGGGCCTCTAGTTGACATTTAACATTGTGTAAGTTTAAGGTGTACAAAGTGTTACTTTTTTATATATATATACTAGAGGCCCGGTGCACAAAAATTTGTGCACTCGGGGTGGGGGGTCCCCTAGCCTGGCCTGTGCCCTCTCACAGTCTGGGACCCCTCGGGAGGTAACGACCTGCTGGCTTAGGCCTGCTCCCAGGTGGCAGAAGGCATGCCCAATCCCTAAGTGCAGCCCCTGGTCAGGCTCAGAGCAGGGCCGATTGGGGAGTTGGGGCGCCACCCCGTCATGCACAGAGCAGGGCGGATTGGGAGGTTGCAATGCCATTCTCAGTCACTTTCAGGGTAGACTGATTGGGGGTTTGGGGCACCGCCCCCTGTTACACTCAAGGCAGGGTCGATGGGGAGGTTGCGGCACCACCCCCTGTCACGCACAGAGCAGGGCACATCAGGGGGGTTGGAGCGCTGCCCCCTGTCACTCACAGAGTAGGGCTGATAGGGGAGCTGGGGCACCGCCTCCTGTCACACACCGAGCAGGGAAGATCAGGAGGTTGGGGCGCTGCACCCTGTCACACTCAGGGCAGGGCCAATGGGGATGTTATGGCTCTACCCTGTCACACACAGAGCAAGGCCCGTGGAGGGGGGTTGGGGCGCCACCCTCTATTACCCACAGAGCAGGGCCAATCAGGGGGTTGGGGCACCGCCACTGTCACACTCAGGGCAGGGCCGATGGAGAGGTTATGGCTCTACCCTGTCACACACAGAGCAGGGCCCGTGGGGGCAGGGGGTTGGGGCACCGCACCCTGTCACACACAGAGCAGGGCCGATCAGGGGGTTGGTGCGCCGCACCCTGTCAAACACAGAGCCGCAGGGCAATCAGGGGATTGGGGAGCTCCCCGCTATCAGGCACAGAGCAGGGCTGATCAGGGGGTTGGGGCGCCTTCCCTTGTCATGAACAGAGCAGGGCGGATAGGGAGGTTGTGGCCCCACCCCCTGTCACTCACAGAGCCGCAGAGTGATCAGGGGGTTTGGGCACTGCCCCCTGTCGCGCTGATCCCGGTGCCGGGAGCCTTGCTGCTCCGCTGATCCCGGTGCCGGGAGGCATATTACCCTTTTACTATATAGAATAGAGGCCTGGTGCACGGGTAGGGGCCGGCAGGTTTGCCCTGAAGGGTGTCCTGGATCAGGGTGGGGGTCCCCACTGGGGTGCCTGGCCAGGCTGGCTGAGGGGCTGAGGGCTGTTTTCCCACTGGCGGTTGACTAAAAGCTCCCAACCGCTCCTTGTTTTCTTTTTTATTCTGGGCCAGCTTTAGCTCTGAGGCCTCGCTGCTGAAAACATGGATACAATGTTGTGGTCCGGGGCTGACTGAAAGCCGGTTTTGTTTAGCTTCTTATTTGCAACATAGTAATAGTTGCTTAGAGTTGCAGTTGAGAGACTGGCAAGTGAGATGGGGAACGTTGGAGTCTGCAGTCCCTGGAGCAAACAAGCCCCCCTGTTTGCTTCAGTGCATGGCTGCCAGCCACCATCTTGGCTGACAGTTAATTTGCATAAGGATACGCTGATTAGCCAATGGGAAGGGTAGCTTGTACGCCAATTACCATGTTTCTCTTTTATTAGTGTAGATATTTTATTGATTTTTTACAGAGAGGAAGGGAGAGAGATAGAGAGTTAGAAACATCGATGAGAGAGAAACATCGATCAGCCGCCTCCTGCACATCCCCTACTGGGGATGTGCCCGCAACCCAGGTACATGCCCTTGACCGGAATCGAACCCGGGACCTTTCAGTCCGCAGGCTGACGCTCTATCCAGTGAGCCAAACCGGTTTCGGCTAAAGTGTTGATTTCTTACACTTGTATATTGCAATACTATCATCACCATAGAGTTAGTTAACACCTTCTTCATGTCCCATAATCATCTTTTCCTTTTGGTGTGGAAACATTTAAGATAGAATCTCTTAGCAACTTTCTGATTAAAAAGTAGACAGAGGAACTGGGTTCATTTTCATATAAGGTATGAAGTTTGGATTGAGGTTGTTTTTGTTTTCTTTAGCGTTTTTATCTGAATGAGATGTTATGTTTTACCAATTTTACATTCAACTTGTATGGAAATGACTATATAGTTGCTATTTAACCTATGAATATGATAATATGTGTTGTCTGCAGACCCAGCCTTAATGTAATACCACTGGAATGAGTTGCTGAGAAATGAATTGGGCTTTGTTTTTTTGTGTAAATGTTTGTTTTTATTAATTTTCTTGTAAAAAATTAAAAGATCATTTGTCTCTTCTTTTTTCTATAAAGTAAGGTTTGACCTTATTGCTTTTAAATTCTTAGATCCACTTTCCAATAGGCAAATTAAGATATATATACTTTAGGCTGACCTCGAGCCCACCCTTAAAATCATTCTAAAAAATTGTTAGACACTGGGGAATCAGAACAAATGTATACCAGAATATTTATGTCATTATTCACAACCTATTTAAACCTAAGGTCCCATTATTTTTAAAAATATTTTTATAACACTCTAGTTATTATTCTAAAATGAGCTCACGGATGATATAAAATACTACCTATAATTATAAATTATTTAATTCAGGATAGTGCTCTTATTATATTACAAAAGTGAAGAAAAAATTTGATTTACAATTACAATTATTTATATATATATGTATATATATATAAATAATTGTAATTGTAAATCAATTTACATATACATATATATATATGTGTATATATATATATATATATATATATGCTAATGCCTTAACACAAGTACATTAAAACACCTAATGAAATAGTCAGATGTTTTTACTTATGTGTAATCATCCTTGATGAAAAGCTACAACAGTGTGCTGTCTGCATGTTGTGTAGGTGACTTAAAATCTTTGAGTTGATATTTTGTTGGTTTCATAATACAAAAATGGTCATCAACTTTGGGCCATGTTCTGAGCAAAACAGTATAATACTTTCTCCATTTGCACAATATTTCACTCCTAGAAATTTATGTAAAACAATAAATAAAATATGTGTAAGAGTTACTTTTAATACGCAGTTAAACTTCCACCTCATAGGAACATGAGCAAATTTTTCACTTATGTGGAGATAACTGTAGAGCTATTTGAAAGAGGCAAGTCTTTGCCATGCAAGTGTCACCTAGACTGCAGGATAGCTAGCATTCCCAGCCTATAATTTAATGCAAGTAATATACCACCCCCCCCAAAGTACTATCTCACATTTCTTAAATTCTTCATATGAGTTTGACCAGCCTCACAACTCAGAAATTCTAGTCAATTCCAAATATAAGAGATCTGCTTACTAGAGGTACTAAGTAAGTCATGTAAATGTATGAATCTAGCTGGTCATTAAGTCAGAAGGGAGTTTATGGTTTTAGTGTTTCAAGTACTTAAATGTATTTACAAAAATGTTAACACTATGCAGGCTACACAAAATACTCCATTCAAGTATTTTCACAACAGTTGTTGCAATGTCTGTATCAGCTAATTTCAACATCTGTTCCAGCGGTTCTCAATCTGTGGGTCGCGACCCCTTTGGCGGTCGAACGACCCTTTCACAGGGGTTGCCTAAGACCATCCTGCATATCAGATATTTATATTACGATTCATAACAGTAGCAACATTACAGTTATGAAGTAGCAACGAAAATAATTTTATGGTTGGGTCACAACATGAGGAACTGTATTTAAAGGGCCAGAAGGTTGAGAACCACTGACTATGCCATCTTGGTGTTGGCAGGTGCTAATGTCTTTTCTATGTCAGTTGAGATTTTCATAGCTTTGTTTTATGCCGAGTTATTTTTAATCTCATTTTGGGCATTTCGGATATTATGTCAAGATTCTGTGTCTTAATTAAATCTGATAAAAATTGATGTTATTTTTGTTTTGGAAGTTAATTGAGTTGGTTAAATTTAGGCCCTAAATTCCAACCTGCTTTCTGTAGGCTGTGGTTCCAATGTGTGCTCAATTTTCAAAGCCTTTTCAGTTCTCTTTAGATCTATCCAGCTATTTATTATCCACTGGTCAGCCTTTGACATAGGCTGACATAATCCCCATATATTATGCTGAAGGCTATAAGTGTGCCTCATCAAGATATCAAGATCAATAAACCTTGTGTCTTCCCTCAAGAACATCTTAGCCGAGGAACAGTCAGGCATGCAAAAAAATTACAATGGATACTTTATAGATATGTTGAAAGCGATCATGGAAAACAAATGAACAATAAGAAAAAATCTGTAGGTCAAAGTCATAATTTATTTTCTTAAATATCATATATATATATGTGTATATATATATATATATATATATATATATATGTTAGTTTATACTTAAAACATACATTTTCTTCCATTGGAAAAAATGGTTGTTCATACTGTGATTTAACCCGCACAGAAACATTTTCTAAATCTTCCACTTAGAGCACCACAGGCTACTCATCCTTAACCTTGACTAACAGACATGCCAGGAAATAATCCAAATGTCATGAACAAGGAAATATTTCTAATAGCAATTTGACCAGCAGGTGCTCGATATTTACTAAAAGAATGAATATTTTCAGGAAAATCCAAAATTGCTTAAACATTTCTGACTGCATTATTTATCCTACACATCTTGCCTCTGGGCTTTCTTAATCACCACCTCATATACAACCCAGCAAAACATTGCCGAGCATAAGGACATATTACTTGTAGTGTCATGGATTTATTTTTCTGCAAAATAAATATGCTACCCATTTTTAAAGTACTTAAATTGCTAAGACTTAAATTTAGATCACCTTCTAGAAATGGTCTCCCTTCTATTTGGGAGAGTTGTCTAAGTCCCTTTGAGTCTCTAATTGTACTGGGCATATATTTGTGCTTTACTTATTTCTGGATTTCTTTCCATACTACAAGCAAGAGCAATTCTAAAGAAAGAGAAAGGGGAGGGAAGGGAAGAAAAACAACATGTAGCTGGCAAAGTATAAATTATAGATAGGGTACCGGAGTTGATACATTTGTTTATGTCGGTGAATTTGGGATTCAGAGGAAAAAACTAAAGGAAATATATCATAGCAAAGAATGATAAAGCATAGAAATGTACTCTTTATTTATAAAAACAAAATATATTTTCATGTCTGAGGAGGGCGTTCAGTTTCCTCTACTTAATGTTATTTGTTTAGTAAGCTTTTATATAGTGTGCAGTTTCCTTAACACATAACTCCAAACTCACACAGGGATTTTCTCTTTCACTCAAATGGTACCTCTAAATTTGAACTATTGATTCGAGGTGTTTTCATAACAGCATTTGAATTTACCAATAAAATTATAGTATAAGTATTTAGGTGAAATGCTTATGTTGTCAGGGAAATGTTAGTATAACACATGAGGATGTCTTTCTCTTAATGAGGCTAGATAGATATAACATTTCTGTATGGTTTCTAAATGCCTAACCTGTTGTTCCCTGAAGTCTGTTTTTAGGAATCTAATGTGCATTAGAACAACTTGGCTTTTTATTTCAGCATTTATTTGAATGCACAAATGCCTACTTTGTACTACGGTGGTTGAATTTGATGATTTGGCTAATTTTCCTACAGCTTTATTTTATGATAGCAAATCATAAAACCACTATTATCACACAATGCTGATCTGTGGCTAGAGCACATACACTAATTTGCCATTAATAGAGTTGGAGCCTCCTTATGTAAAATATTTAAGAATTTAGTTATAAAGTACTCAGACATCTAAAAACTATTATATTAGAAACAATTAATGCAAGTGACTGAAAATCATTGACAAAAATAAATAAATTATGGAAGTCATACCCAAAATAAAGCACAAAAGAAAAGACCTAATATGAAGAATACTCTGATTTCTGGCGATGATAGAATACTGCTTCAGGACCCAAGGGCACTTGTGGCAAAACACTTGGAAAACAAATGTATTGGCTCAAGATTCCATAAATAGATGGCAAGAATTAGGTAATCAAGATCAGATGTAAAAGCACTACAGTATAATACATATAATATAAAATAACAATAAAAACCCCACACATATTCATCTAATTTATATTTAATTAAATTCATATTTGCTTCCTCTTTTTTTCCCATCATCTTCATTCTCAGTGCATGACCTTGCTCCAACTTCACTGTGAAAGTTGAAGCCATAACCACCACTATCTGTATCCATGTACTCTGCCTTCCTACCTCTTATAGTAAATGGACAACTATAGCCCTTTCCTTCATTGTGTATGATATGCTGTCCCCTCTCACCCACTTGAGCAGTTTGCCATAGCAATTCTCTCTCCTATATAATCATTTTCCCTCCTATATTATTATTATAATCAGCACAGAAACACGCTGTGTTTTTCTCTCATTAAAAAAAAAAACCACACCCAAAATTCCTTGTGACCGCACTTCCTCCTCAGCTTGGCTCCCTGTTGTTGCTCATCAAAATGAGCCTGGCTTAATCAGACAAGAGCCCTTAAAACAGAGTATTTTCCTATTGGTGGCAGAATAGGAGTCATCTGAGAAGTTAGAAGTATGGGAGGAACTTGGCATACTGTTGCTGGTTTGAAGTCAGAGGGATCCACATAGAAAGAAATGGGAGCAGCTTTACGAGCTGAGAGAGAGGCCCCTGGCCAACAGCCAGTAAAAAACAGGACTTTGTCTTCAGCTGCAAGGAACTCAATGCTACCATCACTGGAATCCAGAGGACAATCTAACAATCCTTCCAGATATAGGTCTGTGCACTCACTGAGACAAGATCCTGAGGTGTGGCAGTCAAGGGCATGGAAGTCCTGACTCTTATCCTAAAGAGAGTCATTAATACAAAGATTACTGTATAAAACCAACTCGGGTAGGGAGTCAAAATATAAGTAGACTAACTACTTAGCCTGAAAAGAAACTCATTAACCCAGAAAATATCAAGAACTTTCTTTGTCAACCAGTAGAAAGGAGGTTCAAGCATTAGAAAAAAGAATCTAAGCTTTCTTTGCACAGTTGATTAGAGTATGATTGAACATTTATCTAAATTCTTACCTATATGACAGATTTATAGAAATCAGTACATAAAAAAGTCTCAAATATTTCATCATGCATATTGGTTAATGTATGACTAGGAGCAAAATTCAATAAATTGCACTTTAATGAAAAGTTCAAAATATTGAAAACTGTTCTTGCCTTTCTTTCCCCATCTCTAAATTGAGCAAAATATTATATGTCTATTGAGGTATATAATGTGATAATGGGATAGGTTGTATTTTTATGAAGAGATTGTAAAACCCATGAAAAGTTGCCCTCAGCCAAAAGAATATTAGGCTGAGCATAAAAAACTATAGCTAGTAGAAAATAAGAATTTTAATAAAATTGAAAATACAACCCATCTCCCTCTTTTATACTTCTTCAGGCTACCAGTGTTCTCTCTCAGCCATGTTTCACTGTTATAACATTGATAAGTATAAAGCAAGCAGATAAAAGTTTTGAGAGCTGGCCAAATAATTTCGGGTATTGAGCCATCTGAAAGCTAATATGGCAGAGTTAGTTCATTGATAGCATGAAATGTGGTGGTCATATTAATGCTATAATAAGTAACAGCACTAAAATAGTGACTATTAAGATGAAATAATCAGTTTTTATGCACAGACAATAACTTCGAGATATCTAATCTAACCTCTCAATTCATAGCTAGGAAAACAGGATTAGAAGCAGTAATAATAATAATAGACATATCTAAATCAATCAAAAACTCATTAATCTAATAGTGACATTTGCCTACTTCCATTATTGACATTAAGACGATTACCACCAAGATCAGGTAGTAAAAAATGCCAGGACTTCCAGATGGGCTTCTTTTGTTCCTGTCTTTAATAAAACTAGACAGAAAGGAATGTAATTAGTCAAGGAAAACTCCAGCTGTACCTGAATCTCTCTAAATTGTTGACAAACGCCTTAGCCTTTCTCTAGTCTTAATAGGAATTCTTTTCTGCAGTGTTTACTACCATTTGGTGATTTCATGTTCCTATAGTAGTGCTGACAGCTGAGACCTTTCAGGCTATTCACAAAGCTATGGGGAGCTGAATGAGGAACTCAAAGCCCATTGTTCTCCTAGAACAAAAGCTCTATTTTCATTACACCTACATACACACATACATACCCAAGTACTGACACACTCCCCATGAGGAATTCCTATTTTTTAAACTTGACTTTAGCTGGGTTTACAACAAAAGGAGTCCTAAGTAGTGGGTTAATTTCTGTGCCTACAATAGTTTTCTCCTTTTCAAGGTTCCCCTGTGGGGTGGAGGAAGAGAATGAGATAAATAATAAACACTATCCTGTAAACTCCTGACTTCATTCAATAGACCCTAAGAATTGTGCTTTCCCCACATTTAAGGATGCTGAGTCCAAGGACAGGTTGGAAACATCAATGAATGACATGGTCTCTTCTTTCATCTACATGGTGAACTGCACATGGTAATCACACAAATGGTGAAAGCATGTTTCATTGTGTTCAGTTATAAAGAGTGCAAAACCAAAGGAATAATACTCAGATGGCAAAATCACAGACTGTGGGGGCTAATTCTAAGGCTTTCCACTTGGAATAAAGGGAACATTGAAATGTATAATTTAAAACTAACCTTTCTCAGGTGAGTTCAGAGTTGCCTTGTGTTGTGGGGTAATTAAAGCCAATGACTTGTTTAGGTCCACATACACACAAGCGTTATATGTATTTGTGACTGGGAGATAACAAAGAACATTGGTTTCTAACAGAACAGTAATGTGTTTCACTCAGCCTGTGGTCTTTAAATCCGCTTTGTTCAACATGGCGCTAGAGGTCTCTAGCTATATAACACAGCCTATACCCAGAGGTGAGCTTTGACATGATTAAGGCAGGCTTCCATAGATGATACCATTGTGAATGTATATGTAAAATTTTCTCCTCTCAGGAAATGAGACCAAGAACCTAAGACGACAATGAAACTGTCTTCAAAGTGGCTGACGCTTTTAAATTTTATATATGTAAAGTTCACAGTCTTGTGTATATTTACAGCCTGATGCTGGGCTCTAACTCCACAAGACGGCATCTGGGGAGGGGGAAGAAGTATGTATGTAAGAAGTAAGGATGTAAATAGAGGAGAGCAAAGACAACACAGCATGAGCCAGAATCCCTGAAGATGGACTGCATCTGGGGTAATTTCTTGTTGTCTCCAATTCTGAAAGTAAGGGAGTCCTGCAGCAGACACTGAAACCCTTTGTCATGGAACTGAACACACCTCTGGACCAGTTTGAATATTTGCACGACAGATAGCTGTCCCATATTAATGATATTGGTCATCAGATAAGAACCAACTGGTATGAGTTACAATGTGGCTACTGCCTTAAATCCATCCTCCAACTCCCACTCAAGAATCTTGCTTTTGCCCACTCTAACTGGAAACATACAGTACATCTTTGAATAATGATATTTTAGCCCAAACTTTTTTCCAATAAAATAATATAATATCTATAATAATATACCATATTATATCAGTCTATAATATCCCAACAGAAAACCTACATAGCCTCTGGTTATCAGAATGGGATGTTAGTGAAGTGTGGGGTATGGGGAGCAGATCTCCCCCTTGAGGGTTTTTGCCTCATGAAGTTTGAAAAATAAAACTCATGGACTAAAAGGGTGGAGATTTATTGGAAGCAAATACAGACTCCCACATAGGGAGGGGGTTCCAAAGGGGTAACCCATGAAGCCCCTTTTTTCTAAGGTTTATAAAGGCTGTAGTTCTTTGCCCCTTCATGCTCCCTTCTAATTGGACCCCTTCCCCATTTTATGACTCTGCTTTTTTTAATGGTCAGTCATTTGCAGAATATCAGCTTCAAAGCCCAAAACCCACGTGGTGCCCCCCCCTTCCACTCCCCCCCTTATCTTGCAACTTTCCTCTATCTCCTGTGAACATGTTTCCCACCTTTCGGCATCTGTCCACATTTCTCTATCCGCTGTGAAAGTATATTTCCTTTTCCCCCATACTCTGTGATTTTTCTTTATCCTCTGTGAATGTATGTCTTCCTCTCTCCCTATCCTGTGGCACCTTTCTATTCTCTGTGAGTGAATGCCTTCTGGTATTTCCAAGCCCTCACCTATGTGTTCCTCTCCCATGGGCCCTTTTTATTCCTAAAACTCCCTAAACCTGCCTATTTTATTCCTAAAATTCCTTTCATTAGTGACAGGCAGGAAAGCAAACATGACATAATTTGAATAACAACAGGAACAAAGATTCACTGTATTTAAAAACCCGATTATTAAAATGTTCTTATGTGTTCAGGGATGGTAGTCATAATAGAGAGATTCACCCAAATGGGATGTTTGCTAACATTGTAGGTAGTACTTCATCTTCACATCATTGACAGAAGCTATCAGTTTAGCCTGAAATTTTCTTGGTTTACAAATTCAATTTGTTTAGTAGAAAAAGCACTATTCACTTATCTATTTCTTTTTCAAGGAGCATTAGTAATCTGTGTGTTTCAAGGAATTTTAACATTTTATTTAATTGTTATATATTAGCATAAAGTTGCCCATAATATTTTCTTATATGCTTTTGAACTCTGTAAACTGTATACTAATGTCTCCTCTCTTGGTTCTGTTATTGATAATTTGTTTCATTTCTTCCCTTTACTTTGGCAAAAGGTTGAACAACTTTATTGATCTTTTCAAAGAACCAGATTTTGGTCTATAATTTTCTCTATTATCTTTCTAATATCTTATATCTGATCTTACCTTTCTTCTGTGTACTTTAGGTTTAATTTGCTCTTTTTAACATTTTTTTTTTAAAGATGGAGCTGAGGTCACTGATTCCAGTTCTTCTTTTCTGAGATATATATATATATATATTTCTGTAAATTGCACTCTACTGACTTAGCTGAATAAAATAAATTTTGATAGGGTCTCTTTTCATTAAGTTAAAATGCTTTTTAGTTTTTATTTTGATTTCTTCTTTGACCCATGAGTTACATAGAATTGTGCTATTTAGATTAATATATTTACAGATTTCCCAGATATCTTTCTATTATTGATTTCTAACTTTATTCTATTGTGATCAGAAAATACATTTTGTATGACTTAGAGCCATTTAAAAGATTTTAGAATTATTTTCTGGACCAGAACATGTCTACTTTGATAAATGTTCCATAAGTACTTGAAAAGAATATGTCATTGGTCCTTGTTGGGTGACATTCTATTCTATTAATATCAACTAGGTAAGTTAATTGATGTTTTTAATCAGAGAAGTATATAAATCTGACTATGCATATGAATTTGTCTATTTCTTCTTGCTTTTCTATACATTTTTGCATCAAGCATTTTTTAATTCTGTTATTAGTTTAAAAAAATTCAGGGTGCTAATGATTTTTTGACAAATTGACCCCTTTATCATTATAAAGTGACTCTGTTCCCAGTAATATTCTTTGATCTAAAATCTACTTTTCTGATATTAATATAGCCACATTTGGCTCAGTATTAATGGGTTATATCCTCTTCCATTCTTGTATACTTAACCAAATAGTGTCTTTATGTTTAAATTGGATTTCTTTTAGGCAGTATATTCTTAAACCTTGCTTTTTATCCAACCTGATTATCTGTCTTTTAATTGCAGGGTATAAACCATTTATATGTAATGTGATTATGATATGAGTGGGTTTAACTCTATTATCTTGTTATTTTTTTTGTTTTTTAGTTCCCCATTTGTTCTTTTTTATTATTCTTTTGGATTATTTGAGTGTGATGAATGAACGAGAGGCTGGGTGCATAAATTCATGCACCAGTGGGGTCCCTCAGCCTGGCCTGAGGGATCAGGCTGAAACTAGCTCTCTGACATCCCCTGAGGGGTCCTGGATTGTGAGAGGGCACAAGCCAGGCCAATGGACCCTATCAGTGCACAATCAAGGACCAGGAGGAACGCAGGTGGTTGGCCAGCCAAGGAGGGACCTTGGGAGGGCTCCAGGGCATGTCTGACCCATCTTGCTCAGTCCTGACCAGCTGGACCTCAGCAGCAAGCTAACCTACCAATCGGAGCGTCTACCCCCTGGTGGTCACTGCACATCATAGTGATTGGTTGACCAGTCGACTGTCTGCCCCCAGTGGTCACTGCACGTCATAGCGAGCGGTTAAGTGACCTTAGCATATCATCAGCATATTACGCTTTGAATGGTTGAACGGCTGACAGGTCGACCGGACACTTAGCATATTAGGCTTTCATTATATAGGATTCCTTTCATCTCAATTGGCTTCTAAGTCAAAATAATTTGACTTTTGTTTTTAGTGGTTGCATAAGCATTTTTAGTACATATTTTAAATGATCATAATATATATATACTAGAGGCCCGGTGCACAAAAATATGTGCACTGGGGGGGGGGGGGGGGGGTCCCTCAGCCTGGCCTGTGCCCTCTCGCAGTCTGGGACCCCTCAGGAGATAACGACCTGCTGGCTTAGGCCTGCTCCTGGGTGGCAGAGGGCAGGCCCAATCCCTAGGTGCAGCCCCTGTTCGAGCTCAGAGCAGGGCTGATTGGGGAGTTGGGGCGCCGCCCCCTGTCATGCACAGAGCAGGGCGGATCAGGAGGTTGCGATGCCACCCTCAGTCACGCTCAGGGTAGGGCCGATTGGGGGGTTGGGGCACTGCCCCCTGTCACACTCAAGGCAAGGTCAATGGGGAGGTTGCGGCGCCACCCCGTCACGCACAGAGCAGGGCCAATCAGGGGGTTGGGGCGCTGCCCCCTGTCACGCACAGAGCAGGGCCCATCGGGGGGTTGGGGCGCTGCCCCCTGTCACGCACAGAGCAGGGCCCATCGGGGGGTTGGGGAGCTCCCCCCTGTCACGCACAGAGCAGGACCCATCAGGGGGTTGGGGAGCTCCCCACTGTCATGCACAGAGTAGGGCCGATAGGGGAGTTAGGGCACCGCCCCCGTCACACACAGAGCAGGGCAGATCAGGGGGTTGGGGCGCCGCCCTCTATCACCCACAGAGCAGGGCCGATCAGGGGGTTGGGGCGCCGCCACTGTCACACTCAGGGCAGGGCCAATGGGGAGGTTATGGCTCTACCCCATCACACACAGAGCAGGGCCTGTGGGGGGAGGGGAGGTTGGGGCGCCACCCCCTGTCACACACAGAGCAGGGCCGATCAGGGGGTTGGGGCGCCGCCACTGTCACACTCAGGGCAGGGCTGATGGGGAAGTTATGGCTCTACCCTGTCACACACAGAGCAGGGCCTGTTGGGGGCGGGAAGGGGGGTTGGGGCGCCGCACCCTGTCACACACAGAGCAGGGCCGATCAGGGGGTTGGGACGCCGCACCCTGTCACACACAGAGCCGTAGGGCAATCAGGGGGTTTGGGGGCTGCCCCTTGTCACGCTGATCCGGTGCCAGGAGGCCTCGCTGCTCCACTGATCCCGGTGCTCAGAGGCATATTACCCTTTTACTATATAGGATCGAGGCCTGGGGGCCGGCTGGTTTGCCCTGAAGGGTGTCCTGGATCAGGGTGGGGGTCCCCACTGGGGTGCCTGGCCAGTCTGGATGAGGGGATGATGGCTGTTTGCAGCTGGTCACACACCCTTCAGGGTGGGGGTCCCCACTGGGGTGCCTGGCCAGTCTGGGTGAGGGGCTGAGGGCTGCTTTCAGGCTGGCGGTTGTTGATTGAAGCTCCCAACCGCTCCTTTTTTTCTTTCTTTTTTTTTTTTATTCTGGGCCAGCTTTAGGTCTGGCTCTAGCTCTGAGGCTTCTGCTGCTGAAAACAGGTATCTGGTTTGTTTGCGTTCTATAATCGAAACAATGTATAACTCCAGCTCTGAGATCCCGGCTGGCTGAAAGCTGGTTTCTGGGGTTTTGTTTAGCTTCTATATTTGTTAGAATGTTTCAAACTGCCAGCTCAGAGGCCGGCAAGTCAGGCGGGGAACGTTGGAGTCTGCAGTCACTGGAGCAAGCAAGCCTCATGTACGCTTCCAGCTGCCTGGCTGCCGGCCGCCATCTTGGCTGACAGTTAATTTGCATAAGGATATGCTGATTAGCCAATGGGAAGGGTAGCGGTCGTACGCTAATTACCATGTTTCTCTTTTATTAGTGTAGATATGTGCTAATTAACTGGGCTGCTGTAATGGGTTGACTGGACAGGAGGTTGCGCGTGCAGTGTCAGGGAGGGGTGGCAGGGGCCTCCACATGCCTGCGCTGGGGGAGGGCCTGATCAGCAGCGGTCACAGCTGCTTCAAGGGCCGGATAGGGAGGCAGGGCCAGACTGGAGGGTGGGCGGTGCTGCGCGATTTTGAATTGCGCACTGGGTTCCTAGTCCTATATAATAAAAGGCCAATATGCAAATAGACCAAACAGCGTAACAACCTGTCGCTATGATGCACACTGACCACCAGGGGGCAGATGCTCAATGCAGGAGCTGCCCCCTGGTGGTCAGTGCACTCCCACGGGGGAGTACCACTCAGCCAGAAGCTCTGAGCTGGGCTCAGGGCTCGCAAGCGCAGCAGTGGTGGCGGGAGCCTCTTCCACCTCCATGGCAGCGCTAAGGATGTCCAACTGATGGCTTAGGCCCACGTGGGGAGCGGGCCTAAGCCATCAGTCAGACATCCCCCAAGGGCTCCCAGACTGCGAGAGGGCACAGGCCAGGCTGAGAGACCCCTCCCCCCTCAAGTGCATGAATTTCATGCACTGGGCCTCTAGTATTAAAATAATATTAGAAATAGAATCTTATAACAATATGCTCTATGTCCCCACTGTCTTTGTGGTGTTATTGTCATACAATTTTATCATAGTACAAGTTATAAGTCCCACAATTCATTGTTATTATTTTTGTTTTAAACAGTTAGTTATCTTTACAGATCTTTATGGAGATCTTAAAACTTTTTAAAAAATATTTCTTTATTTCTCCATATATTCACTATTTATAGCACTCTTTTTTTTAAATTGTTGACACCATTACAGATGTACCCATGTTCCCCTGCTTTGCCCACCTCCAACCAGTCCCCACTCCCCCTTCCCTCAGGTCATTTCCCACTGTTGTCTGTGTCTATGTGTAATGCATATATGTTCTTTAATCTCTTCACCTTTTTAGATCTATAGTGTCATCTAGTATAATTTTCCTTTTTGCCTGAAGCACTGTCTTTAACATTCCTTTCAGTGCAGGTCAAATGATAATGAATAATTTTGGCTCTTCTATCAGCAAAAAAATTCTTATTCCAGCTTGGTTGAACATAGACCTGTGAACCAAGAAGTTACTGTTTCCATTCCTGGTAAGGGCACATGCCGGGTGGTAGGCTGACTGCCCAGTGGGGATGTGCAGGAGGCAGCTGATCTATGATTCTCTCTCATCATTGATGTTTCTATTTTTCTCTCCCTCTCATTTCCTCTCTGAAATTAATAAAAAAATATATTAAAAAATTTTTATTCCAGTTTTGTTTTCAAAATATATTTTACTGGGAAAATACTTCTAAGTGTAGAAGGGTTTTTTTTTTGTCTTTTCTTTCCAGCAATTTTAAAGGCATGGCTCCTACTGTCATTCTTATCTTTATTCCTTTGTACATAGTGACTTTTTTTCTGACTGCTTTTAAGATTCTTTTCTGACTAGTCTTAAGTAAGTTGATTTTGATATGTCTTAATGTAGTTTTCTTCATATTTCTTGTACCTGGGGATTGTGAACTTCTTAGAGAGTATATAGATTTCATCAAATTTGGAAAGTTATAACTTTTGGTCTTTATATTTTTTTTCCTCTATATCCTCTATTACATGGACTACAATTACACATACACAAATCTTCATAAAATTGTCCCAAAGTAGTTGCTAGTTTCAATTTGGATGTTGCTATTCCTGACATAAAGTTCATTATTCTTTTTGTCTGCAATATCTAACCTGCTGCTATTCCCAACCAAAATATTTGTCATCTCTGACATTATAGCTTTCAAGTCTAGAAGCTTGATTTGAACATTATTATTTCTTTCAAATCTCTACTTAGTATTCATAATCTTTCTTCTGCTTCCTTACACATATGCCATATTAGTATAATAAACATTTTAATATGCTTTTCTGTCAATTCTATCATCCGTATTTTTATAGGTCTATTTATATTGATTTTTCTCTCTTTATTTTGGATAATATTTTCCGGCTTCTTTGCATGCCTAGTAACTTTGGATCAGATGTCAAACATTGCAAATTTTACCTTTTGGGATCCTGCAAATGTTTATATTTCTGTAAATATCCTTAATCCTTATTCTGGGGTGTAGTAGAATTACTGGAAATAGTTTAATCCTTTCAAAGTTTGCTTTTATTCTTTTTTAGGTGCAATCAGCTGTGGCTTTATTTGAGAGCTAATTGTGTGTGTGTGTGTGTGTGTGTGTGTGTGTGTACGTGTGTTTGTTTGGTTTGGTTTTTTATTTTTATTGTTGATAGTATTACAGATGTCTCCTATTTTCCCCCTTTGCCCCACTTCACATAGTTCCTGTCCCACCCCAGGCCTTCACCTCCCTATTGTCTGTATCCATGGACTACACATATATGCATATAAGTTCTTTGGTTAACCAGAGAAGTAATTTCGCATCACTACTGAGGCAATACACTTCAGCATACTTTACCCAAAGTTTTTAATTTCAAAATTGCAATCCTTCCAAATTGTGGGAACAAGAACTATTCCTGCCCTTTGTGACCTCTGTAAATTACTTCTAATCCATTGACAAGGTTCTTGCCCAGCCTCCGATACTTGTCTCATATGCATTAATCAGCACTCAGCAAAGACTTGAGAGAGAGCCTTTGCAGATATTCAGATTCCTTCCTGCCCTCCAAGGCTCTCCTTCTCTCTGTCTCCCTCTTATCTCGTACTCTACTTTGCAAATTTTACCCACTTTGGTCTCTCTTCTTTCCCTCAGCTCATCAAGTCCACCATTCTCCAGTGAGCTGGGGCAATCAGAGAGCTATCTCATTTGTCTCCCTTCTCAGGGATCACTATTCTGTCCTTAATCATGTCTAATGTCTGAAATCATTGTTTTCTTTATTTTGTCTGTTTTTTTTAATTGTTTCAGTTAAAAGGTAAATCTGGCTCCTGTTACTGCATGTTCACAAGACTATTTTTTAAAAATATGTTTTATTTATTTTTTTACAGAAAGGAAGGGAGAGGGACAGAGAGCCAGAAACATCGATGAGAGAGAAACATCGATCAGCTGCCTCCTGCACACTCCCCACTGGGTATGTGCCCGCAACCAAGGTACATGCCCTTGACCGGAATCGAACCTGGGACCCTTCAGTCCGCAGGCTGACGCTCTAGCCACTGAGCCAAACCGGTTAGCCACAAGAGTATTTTAATACCTTTGTTTTCCTATCATTGCACAGGAGCCTCAGATTTAGAATCAGAATATCTAAATTTAAAATCTAATTGGATTGTGAACAGCAGTGTTCTGTCTGTGACTTGTTCTTTTACTAACTACAGCAACTTTGACAAGTAATTTAATAAATTGTCCTAAAATTGCCATTCCCTTTTTATAAAGTAGGGACAATTATATATATTCTATTTATTGATGAGATATTTTGTGTGGGGGGAAATGAGCACTAAATTATGTAAAACTGTTTTTGTAATTTCACAGTTGAATTCTCTCTTCTAAATCTAGTGCTGTTTCCACAATTGTCTGCTTTATTAAATACACAATTTAGAAATTGGTTCTTGTCAATAAAGCATTCTAAATGCTGGCAGGATTTTCCATATATTTTGCTGTTTTTCTCCCTATATACATTTTTTTACTGAATATTATCACCTCTGTATCACTCTCTAAGGATTTGTACAGCTTTTCATCTAGGAAAGGAGATGGCCTCCGGTGCATTTAAAATCCAGTTATAAATAGCTAGGAAGGACGAGTATTTATAGGGTAAGGCAGTTGTATATTATTATTATTAACCACACAAGACAATTCTTAATTCCACATTATACAGGGAAGTCCTTGCCACCGCAAAAGTACCACAGGATTTTCAATAAATTTTGTAGAATGGGAGCCAATTTTAGTCAATGTGCTGATAAGGAAAACTTGGTTTAAAGAAAAACAAAAAACACACAACCTCAATATATAGTTAGAAATGACTTTCCAAAAAATACGCCAGAAATATATGTTGATTTAATTTTATTTTCAATACTCTCTATGCCTTCTTACCTCTAAGGATCTTTTTCCCCATTCATCTTTCCCAGAATCCTCGTTTCCTGTCCTGAACTCCCTCTGAAAATAGCTCTTGGGAAAAGGTTTTGAAAAACTCATACAGTGGAAGTATCTGCTACAGATTGTCATTCCAGGAGATAATGTAGTGTTTTTCCTTTTGCTTTATTTTCATTTGGGTTCAAAGAGTAACACAGCCTCTTATTTAATTTGGTTCAGAGAAGCACATTTGAAGCAACTGACCTGTATTGGGGCATCTCACCCTGATTCCTCTCTAACTCTCTGAATGAAGATTTGATCATGGAAATTCAGAAATTATCAAGGGGTTCTGGTAGATATCCATAGGTGTGCAAAACACAGGACTAGGAAGTAAGAAACAATTTCTGATTCTGTCTCAGATTCCCAAAGTTCACTTTATAAATGTGGATAAAAATTTCTCCCTATGCAGTGCTCTCATTTGCAAAAATATACACATTAAAAGTCCACAGATTATCTCTAGCACAGTGAGTTCGCATTGAAGAGGTTCAATACGTGTTTGTGAGTTGAAGGATCTTATTCACTGTTTTGTAAAACTTACACCAATGTTCAAACAAAAAATCAAGCCCCTGAATAAAATGAATGTAAATCATTTTCATTTGGTTCTCTTCTACTTGAGTTTTGGATAAGACTGATTCAGGAAGTCAGCACAACGAAGAAAAATAAATTATTAAAGTAGGTTCATTCACATGTAGATTGAAATAATTAGTTTGGAAATATTCTGCTGTCTCTATTTCCACCAAAGTCATGACAAAATTTTATGGCTACTAAGACTCATAGGAGCTTGTGACTCTTTTTTTCCAGGTAAAGAAACAATCAATCTTAGTTTAAATCTAGCAGGAGGATCAATCTTAGTTTAAATCTAGTAAGAAAACTCCTTAAGCCAATTTTCAAAGTTTCTAAAGAAATTGTTTTGAAAAGTACATTTTAAATGAAGTTGATATATTTGGTTCAAGTTATACTATATTATTATGCCTTTAATTAAGCAACAACCTAAAAAATGGTTTCTTTCTGATGACATTCTAACTTGCTTTTTTTAAAGAAAAAAAATGTGGATTTAATATTCTAGATCCCAGAGATAAGTAACACATGACTAGCATTGTTCACTGCCCTTATGCTTCTCATAATTACTAAATCCTCACAGACCCCATAAAATTATTCACTACCCTGACTTGTATGGTATTTTTTTTAATGTGTTTACACTTTATCAACTAAACATGCATCTCTAAAAAGAGTGGTTTGTTTTAATTTTGTCTGATTTTTTTGTAATGTAAGTACAAGGAATCATATATTCTGAATTCTTTCCTTCCTGTTTTTAGTTTCTCAACCTTTTACTTCTGAGATGGATTTGAAGCATAGTAGCAATCATCTCGGGTAAAAACTGCTGTTTAATTTTTAACCCTGCTATTCTGGCTTCTGTAATTATTTACTTGCTAAAATAATAGAGAAGTTATTTTGATGCTCTGAACTTATATAAATTATCCCATTCGATTGAATACCCCATTGATTGTGGTTTCACTGGTCTTTCAAAACACATTCCTCTGCACCTGGAGACCAGGACAGCACAATTGTTTAAATTGCTTCAGTGGCTCCAGAAAATGTGTTTTCGTTGACTCAGTGGCTCCAAGACCTGAAACTATAATTAATCTTTGTAGATAACTAACTTGCTTAATTTAGCTTCTGTAACAAACTGCTTTTGCAAACCAGGTTCCTCATTCCAACCCTAGAGATATAATCAATACCTTTGTGATATTTGCCTATATAAGTCTGATGTTATGGCCATTCGAGACTGCGAGATTTGGAGCCACATCTCCCTCGCAGTCGCCAGCTTTATCGATTAAATGACTCATTGATTTGATTTTGCATCCTGTGTGTTACTCTCGGGGTACATTACAACAGATTCATATTCTGTGTAACTATATTTCATTCAATTTTAAGTCTTAAGAAAATACAATTAATTTATCTATTATAGTGCTGTTAGGTATTTGGGTTGTTTATATTTAGGAGCTATTATAAATAATGCTGCCATGACCATTCTTTTCAAAGTACTTCTGTTGGGCATAAAACTAAGGGTAAAATTGTTAGTTATTCTGATTTTAGAACTATTTTGCATCTGTTGTTAGTGTTTTCAATGTTTTTTGGTTTTATTTTTATTATTTTGTCCATGTATTTTGCTTTTGTTTGGCTTAGCTTTTGCATGTTTCTTATTAAATATACTCTAAGTTAATACACTATTTTTACTTCTTGAGGTTGTTGTAAATGGAGTGGTATCTCCTACTATAGCTTCTGACTCTTTTTAAAAATATATTTGTATTGATTTCAGAGAGGAAGGGAGAGGGAGGGAGAGATAGAATCATCAATAAGAGAGTATCATTGATCGGCTGCCTCCTGCACACCCTCTACTGGGGATTGAGCCCACAACGGGAGCATGTGCCATTGACGGGACTCGAACCCAGGACCTTCCAGTTCGCAGTTTAATGCTCTATCCACTGAAGCAAACCAGCTAGGGCAGCTTCTGACTCTTGTGAATGTGAAAATGTTTGATTTTGGTGAGATAATTTATATCCTGATATTTTACTCAATGCTTTCATTGTATAGATTCTAAAGCAAATTCTTCAAATTTATTATAGTTGTTTCAAACTTGATTTGACTAATCTATGTCCTTTGAATTTCCATATAAATTTTATTTTTATTTTAAAATATTTTTATTTGCAATTTAGAGAGAGAGAGGGAGGGAGAGAGAGAAACATTGATGAGAGGGGAACATCAATCCGTTAACTCCTGCACACCCCATACCAGGAATAGAGCCTGAAACCCTGAGCATGTACCCTGACCAGGAATTGAACCAGTAAACTTATGAAACACAGGATGATACCCACCAACTGAGCCACATCACCAGAGCATGAATTTCCATATGAATTTTAGAATTAGCTCATCAATGTCTACAAAAGAAATGGTAGGATTTTGATTTCTTGAAAATTGGAATTATTTTAAATCTACACACCACTTGGGGGGGGGGGGTGACATCTTAGTAACCTGAAGTCACCTGACCTATGAACATGGGATATCTATTTATTTAGATCTTCTTTAATTTCTGTAGTCAATGTATTGATTTTCACTGCACTGCTATTTCATCCATGTTAGATATATCCTGAAATACTGCACTTCTTTGAAGTCTCGTAACTTCAAATCAAAACATCTGCCAACACAAAAGCATCTATACTAATAAAAAAGAAAGATGCAAATTGACTGTCCCTCTGTGATGCCCACAAGCCTCGCCCACCAGCCAATCAGGAGAGAGTATGCAAATTAACCTGACAAAGATGGTGGGTTAATTTGCATACACAGGTGTCAAGTGCCCTGGGAGGCAATGGTGGCTGTGGGCTCCCGGGACCATCACTGGCCCCGGGAAGCGAGGCCGGTGGCACCAAGCCATGCCCGCAGGCTCCCGGGACCTTCGCTGGTGGAGAGCAGAGCGGGAGAGCGGGCAGAGAGCAGTAGGTTTGGAAGACTTGGCAGAGCAGGAGGCTGCTGAACATAGAGCAGAGCGAGAGAGTGGGCGGCTTGGAGGGCATGGCTCCCTCTATCACCCCAGCTTCCTTATCACAGCTGTGGAAACTGACAGCAGGGAGGAGGAAGTCCCACCCCCACAGAATCAGCCAGAATCAGCCATTGGACAGAGAGCTCTCAGCGGCCTGACAGTCAAGACTCTCATTCCCTTGCATCTCAGACCATGACAGTAGAGAGGTGGGACTATGTCTAAAGAACAACTGTTGATACAATGTAGCTCTGCAGCTGAAAGATGCCAGCGTTATCGACAGAAAATGTCTGAAGAGCAACGTGCGTCTAATCTTGAAAGAAGGCAGCGCCTGCGACAGAATGTATCTGAAGACCAGCTATTGGAAAAATGTCGCTCTGATGCTGAAAAACACCGGTGTCATCAACAGAAAATGTCTAAAGACCAACATGCCTTTGAAGTTGAAAGAAGGCGGTGGCAATGACAGAATATGTCTAGAGAACAGTCATCAACAAGTACTACCAATTCTGGTAGGAACTGCCTTCTCAGCAAAAATGGAGTACATGAGGATGCAATTCTCGAACATAGTTGTGGTGGAATGACTGTTAGATGTGAATTTTGCTATCATTAAATTTCTCTGATGAAAAACCATCCGATGGGAAATTTATTCAATGTTGTAGCAAAGGGAAAGTCTGTCCAAATGATATACATTTTCCAGATTACACGGCATATTTCAAAAGATTACTGACAAATGAAGAGACTGACAGTAAAAATTTCATGGAAAATATTCGTTCCATATAGTTCTTTTGCTTCCCTGGGTGCAAATATTGCATCGCCATCAGGATATGGGCCATACTGTTTTAGAATACATGGACAAGTTTATCACTGTACTGGAACTTTACATCCTTCAGATGGTGTTTCTTGGAAGTTTGCTCAACTCTATATTTTTGATACAGCCGAAGCTCCAAGTAAAAGATTAGCAATGCCAGAAAACCAGGGCTGCTCAGAAAGACTCATGATCAACATCAACAACCTCATGCATGAAATCAATGAATTAACAAAATCGTACAAGATGCTACATGAGGTAGAAAAGGAAGCCCAATCTGAAGCAGCAGCAAAAGGTATTGCTCCCACAGAAGTAACAATGGCAATTAAATATGATCGTAACAGTGACCCAGGTAGATATAATTCTCCCCGTGTAACCGAGGTTGCTGTCATATTCAGAAACGAAGATGGAGAACCTCCTTTTGAAAGGGACTTGCTCATTCATTGTAAACCAGATTCCAATAATCCAAATGCCACTAAAATGAAACAAATCAATATCCTGTTTCCTACATTAGATGCGATGACATATCCTATTCTTTTTCCACATGGTGAAAAAGGCTGGGGAACAGATATTGCATTAAGATCACAACAGTGTAATTGACAATAATATTAGACAAAATGTAAGGACAGGAGTCACACAAATGCAGTATTATGGATTTCATCTCTCTGTGCGGGACACGTTCAATCCTATTTTAAATGCAGGAAAATTAACTCAACAGTTTATCGTGGATTCCTACTCAAAAATGGAGGCCAATCAGATAAATTTCATCAAAGCAAACCAATCTAAGTTGAGAGTTGAAAAATATAGTGGTTTGATGAATTATCTCAAATCTTGATCTGAAAATGACAATGTGCCAATTGGTAAAATGATAATACTTCCATCATCTTTTGAGGGTAGTCCCAGAAATGTGCAGCAGCGATATCAGGAAGCTATGGCAATTGCAATGAAGTATGGCAAGCCTGATTTATTCATAACCATGACATGCAACCCCAAATGGGCAGATATTGCAAACAATTTACAATGCTGGCAAAAACTTGAAAACAAACCTGACTTGGTAGCCAGAGTTTTTAATATTAAGCTGAATGCACTTTTAAATGATATCTGTAAATTCCATTTATTTGGCAAAGTAATAACTAAAATTCATGTCATTGAATTTCAGAAACGTGGACTGCCTCATGCTCACATCCTCTAATTAATTCCCTTTCAATGTGCATGAATTTCGTGCACCAGGCCACTAGTTTTATAATAATGACATTTGGGGTTTGTGTATCCTCCTCAAATTTATACATTGAAGTCCTAACCCTCAGTACCTAACAATGTGAGCTTATTTGGAAATAAGGTCTTTATAGAAGTAATTGAGTTAAAATGAAATAATTAGGGTTGGCTCTAATACAATATGACTGATAGCCTAAAAAAGGGACATTTAGCAATAGATATGCACAGGAGGAATACCATGTGGCCATGAAGGCAAAGGTAGGGTGATGCTTCTACAATACCAAAGACTGCCAGCAAAAGAGCAGAAGCGAGGTGAGAGGTATAGAATATACCTCACAGCTCAAAGAGGGAATTAACCTTGCTGACACCTTGATCTCAGACTTCTGGCCTCCAACACTGTGATTCAATACATTTTCTGTTGTTCAGTCCCCAGTTTGTGGTACTTTGTTATGGCTGTCGTGGAAAACTAATACAGATGCTGTGAGTTAAGATTCAGAATACACTGGATTCTGTTTAATGACTTGGAAATAATTAATGTCCCTTTTCAGAACACAGATCTAGACTATATCAATGTCCAACTATTTATAAAGAAATGGAAACAACATTAATTCCTTCAGACTCCTAGATTATTGTTCAGTAAAACATACCTCTGCAGTACCAAGGAGGGAGCACATTTGAAATGAGGCCGGTCCCCATCTCCCAGCGCTGACAAAGGGCCAACCAGAGCTGTCCTGTCCTGGAACCAGCCCCTGCCTGCGCTTTGCCAGCCTCTTCCTGGGTGGCATGTTTGGAAGTTGCATTAACTCATCCAAGTCCTTAATGCATCATTTAGAGTAATTCACCAATTAGGATTGGCTAAGACTAGACCTAAGTTATACTAAATGGTACCCTAAAGGCCCAAAGGAGTTAATGTAGCTTTAAAAGTGGCCTCCTTTAAATATTCACAATTTGCCAGATCCAGCCAACTACAGCCTGCTCAGGCAGCATATTCTGGGGGAAAGTAAAGAGGTGTACTCTCAGGAAAGTGATGGGCACGTTACCATTCCAGGTTCTAACCAACAGAAAAACACTGAAGTTATTCATATAGGTACCACTGATCATTCCACTTATATTGTAATTATTACTATTACACAGTTAAAAATAAAAAGAGGGTTACACAGACATCATAAAATGCAATATTAACATTAACCTCAGAAAAGCTAAAAATCCTATGTACCAACTTTCTTCATCAACCCTAAACCCAGGTTTCCATCACTAGATGCCTTGTATCCTCTTGCCCCTGCATGCTTTCTTTAAATCTATTTTCAAGAATTATTCTCATTTGCATCAGAGAATACAGAGTTAATAATGATGTCAAATTACTCTCAAAAGAGGTCTATAAGTGAATGAGAAAAGAAGCATAGTTGTGGGAAGCAGCTAGGAAAAAGATGGGGTTTGGGGAGAAGTCAAGATCAGCCTGATCTCACCAGGAGCTCTGGAGCATGAATTGGATCACAGTTGTACTGCCCAAAGCAAGGAGGTTACACTCCATCCCCAGGCTGAGAGTACATAACCCCTTGGACAATCAGCCACCAACAGGCCAAGACAGGCCCCTAGAGCTGGGTGCAGCAAAGAGCCATGAGGATGGTGCCTCAACCCGCTCAAGGATGACTGGGTGGGCCATGGACAGCCTCCCATACCATCAACATGTATTTACTCAGCACCTAGCTGACTTGTTGATACATTAAGATGAGTCATAGGCCCCACTCTTATTGATAATACAGGAGATATCCATATGTATGTATATATACAGGGGTGGGCAAAGTAGGTTTACAGTTGTGCTATGGGAAACAGGGTTTATTTGTGTATTATTGATTTATTGATTATTGTATTATTTATTATTCACCTCCCTATATAAAAGCTAATCAATGAAAATAGGTTTATTTATTAGCATAACCTATTATACTAAATTTGACAACCTTTAAATAGGTTACAGCAAAAATTTTGACCTTTGACTTTATCTCAAATGGGTTTATATATTCCATGTATAAGAAATGTAAATTTTTAACACTCATTTTTCTCACAATAAAATAAAGAAATAACATTAAAATTTAAGCTGTAGAAAAATTAATTGAAATTAGTTTGATAATTTTTGAAGTTTGGAAATCCTATATAATAAAGAAGTGATATGCAAATTAACCCTCACACCCTCACAAGATGGCTGCCTACAAACCAGGCTGGCAGAGGGGTAAGAGATGACCAAACGACTGAACAAGCAGGCTGCTTGGGGCGACCAGGCTGGCAGGGGGGTTAGTGAGGGATGACCAAACGACTGAATAGCAGGCTGTGTGGGGTGACCAGGCCGGCAGGGGGGTTAGTGAGGGATGACCAAACGACTGAACAGCAGGCTGCGTGGGGCGACCAGGCCGGCCGGGGGGGACGTGAAGGGCAACCAGGCCAGCAGGGGGTCAGTTGGGGGTGACCAGGCCAGCAGGGGGGGCAGTTGGGGGCGACCAGGCCAGCAGGGGGGGCAGTTAGGGGTGACCAGGCCGGCAGGGGGGGCTGCAGTTTGGGGTGACCAGGTTGGCAGGAGGGCAGTAAGGGGTGACCAGGCCAGCAGGGGGGGCAGTTAGGAGTGACTAGGCTGGCAGGGAGGGGGCAGTTGGGAGTGACATGGCCGGCAGCGGGGGCAGTTAGGAATGACAGGCTGGCAGGGGGGCAGTTAGGGGCGACCAGGTAGGCAGGCAGGTGAGCAATTAGGAGCCAGTGGTACAGGATTGTGAGATGAATGTCTGACTACTGGCAGTCAGACATCCCCCAATGGGTCGCAGATTTGAGAGGGTGCAGGCTGGGCTGAGGGGACCCCCACCCCCCATGCATGAATTTTATGTACCGGGCCCCTAGTTTTTAAATAAAACCTTATATACGAACATTAGATTTAATAAGAATTATCTTAGTCAAATAATCCAAACACCAAATGGGTTGAGGAACGCTTTATCAGAACTACAATTTGTATGTATTTCCCAATGTCCATTCTCCTTTTCTTTTCTCAGGCATTCTAGTATCTCAAATCCTGCAATTAAATTTTTCTATGGAGGGGTAAACATGAAAATAATCCTTCTTCCTGTACTAACACACATAGATATATTCCAGACATTTGTAGAAAGTTCTCTTACAAGAATATATTTTCATGAATAATTAAATATTAAGGTCAACCATACATCATTTGTTATCCATGTCCCTTTATTGGCCTACTCCGTGTCTTAGACTTGAGAGTTGCATAGTTCATGATTCTTATAGAAAAATAAAAAAAGATCATGATTTGCCCTGGCCAAGTTAGTTGGAGTATAGTCACATACACAGAAATGTTTCAGGTTCGGTTCCCTGTCAGGGAACATACCTAGGTTGTGGGTTAGATCCCCAGTCGGGGAGCATACAGGAGGCAACTGATCCATATTTCTCTCTCACATCAATTTCTCTGTCTCTGTCTCTCAACCTCTCTCAACCTCTCTCCCTACTTGTCTCCCTCCCTCCTCTCTCTCTAGAGTCAATAAAAAACATATCCTCAGGTGAGGATCTGAAAAAAAAGAACAAAGATCATGATTTTATGGTTAGAAAGAGATGTGTTCTCATATTTACCATTGCCCTAAAATTTATCATTAGAAATGATCATGATGGCTACTCAAATTCCTAGTTTCACAAATCACATTGATAACCAAAGTTTTCTGCTCTGAGTTCTGTCCAAAAAAACTGGTAGTTATTTGTATGGTATGAGACCAGTGACAGAAAGCCTGCTTTGATGAGATGCAAATACTTATATTCAGGTGCTTAACAGCTAGTTGAAGGGGGGAAAACAGTAATAATAAGGATTCCAATCTGTGCTATATGCAGTCAAGTATATGCATGGAAAGTCTCTGTGTCCCCACAATTGACCTGAAGCTGCACTTCCGGGGTGACTCACTCTTGATAAGGAGATGTCTGCCGCACCAATGATGCTTAAAGGCCACTGTCAACTCTCCATGACTTCGGGATGTGGAATCAGTTCTGCAGTCCCAAATATGATAATTTAAAAGCAATTTATGGATTTTACAGTTTATGCTTATGGTCATAGAGGTCATCTCTTCCTGGCATTCATCATTTCACATATCAAAAAAAATAAGCCTGGAAAACCAGATTAAAAATTCAAGAACACAAAGTTCAGTTATGAAAAGAACAAGCTATTACCAGCACTAGGAAGGCATGCTTCTGAGTTATCCCTCTGTCATTACCAAAGCAAATGTCCAGGGAACTGAAGTAACTTTTTAAAGAAAGGCCAATAACATTACATATTCAGAATGAATCAAACAAAGACATGTGACTGTAAGATTACATGGTCAAATTCTTGACGAGGTTTTTAAAAATTGCATGTAAAAATTATTTACTCCCTAAAAGCAGCTTCCTTAGTAAACTATGCATCTATTTCGGTGACATTGGTGAGGCTTCCTTGAATCTTTAATATCTTCTTCTGATGTTAAAAAAATTCTTACCTATAAGGGTGGCTTGCATTTTTAAAAAAGTAAAAAAGACAGTAAGATACAGGTTTAGTGAATATTAATTGAAAAATCACACAGTTAGTAGATGTATACAGAGGCACCCATCAGAATGATATAGATACATACTGTCTTTCAGAGATATAGAATATATTATTAAGCATCCATCATTATTATAATAAATGTATGTTGCTTGATATATTTTAGTTTCTTAATTCTCTAAAGATTTTGAAAATTGTTTCTAAGAGTTCTTCCTACGGTTTTAGTGTCCCTCTGGGAATTTCAAATGTGTCAACTGCCAAGAAAGAAGGAGGTCAGGAAAATGTATCTTCCTACAAACTACATTATCAATATTAAAATTACCTCACTGCCTCAAGAAGTGAGCTGTGAACGGTGGCCTTGATGCTACTGTTGCCTCTCTCATTACACTTAAGTCAGTGGCCAGCCTCTCTCCATTTCTGTCCTTGACAGATATGAGTCATGGGTTCATAGGTTTCATGAACTCGATTCCAAAAAGAAAAACCACACCAAATTAACCTTTGTGATCAGAGGTGGCCTTGCTCGGTTAGTGGAGGGTATATTTATAAACAATGAAGATAAAATGTCAAGATATGAACAGACTGTAACTATTATGGATGGATAACTCTTTCTTATTAGACAAGGCTAAAAATGATTTGTCTTCAGTAACATAGAAGGATTATAGTGTGGCTAGTAAATGATATTGGGATTACGTAAAATGGTTATTTCCCTTGGAAGTTGAGTGCATGACATTGGAGAAAAAAATAAGTTATGTGCCCAAATGTTAACCCTACTTTAATAGGAACCTTGTAGAGTTAGGAAGTTCTTATCTCATTGAGATAAAGCCTTATGTCCCAAGGGTAAATCTGCAAAATTCAAACGAGACTTTAGACCTTTGGGGTATGTGTGATGCAATAGAGCAGTATTTACTTGTGTGTTCATATATGTTTGTGTGCATGTGTGTGTAATAGAAAGAGAAAATATTCCAATATTTTATTACTAATTGGCCTTCAGACTTTAGTGATGTAAAAGCATATTTCAGTAGAAATAAGCTATTTCTTTTTCCTAATTACATTTTCCCTTCCTAAGCATACTTCACTTTACTTAGTAATAAGCACTAAAAAGCTATCTCCAATTAAAGTTTCCTTTCAAGCAGTGGTTCTCAACCTTCTGGCCCTTTAAATACAGTTCCTCATTTTGTGACCCAACCATAAAATTATTTTCATTGCTACTTCATAACTGTCATGTTGCTACTGTTATGAATCATAATGTAAATATCTGATATGCAGGATGGTCTTAGACGACCCCTGTGAAAGGGTCGTTCAACCGCCAAAGGGGTCGTGACCCACAGGTTGAGAACCGCTGCTTTATAGGTTTCTTATGACTAAGAAAAGAAAGAAAAAATGCTTTGTCATTATTTAATAATGCACCTGATATGAATGCAGGGGCATGAGGACACAAGACATCTAGTGATGGAAGCCTGGGCATAGGGTTGATGAAGGTTAATGTTAATATTGCATTTTATGATATCTGTGGGATAAGAGCAATGGGAGCATCTTTTACTATAATATTTGGTTTCTGATCCTGTTTCTGAAATGGCTTCAGGCCCATAAAGGTAAAAAGGGTGTCTTATTATTCATAACAAGCCCCTTTCTACCACTACTGAGTTTATGGTAATGAGGTTACTTTGGATAAGAGAGATGGACTATACATTTGAAGTTCATTGAAATGGAAACACTTTTCCATAATATAGGATGGAACACTCGGGCAATTACGAAATTGAGTATTAATATATGTCTAGGTTTACACAGAAAAAAATTACAGATATTATGGAATTCAGACAAGATTATCCCTCATTCAATTTTGATTTACAGCCTTACTAATTTAAGTGTAGTCTGCAGACAGCATTAGTATTCCCTGGAAGTTTATTAGAAATGCAGAATGGAAGGCATTTCTACTAAGATGCCTTCCAGAACTACTGAATCAAAATCTGAATTTAACAAGACTCCCAGATGTTTTCTATATCTGGTAAAGATTGAAAAAACACCGATTTACAGGACAATACACCTACCTTTTTGTTGTTGTTATTACTTCCGTATCTTATGTACATGCAATGTTTACACATTTTCTAAAATCCCCTATAAATTTTTTCTGCAATATATCCCATTTACCATTATTCTTTTGCTTTCTTCTCTGAATTTTTCTTCTCCCAACTGAATGCCCTTCTCTAAATTTTACTTTCCTGTTCCTTTGTTATCAAGATTTCAAGCTATTTTTGAAATTTGAGCAATTTTAGCATGGTTTTGACATGGTCTTTAATAGCTTCCTTTCACTAATTTTCTTTAATATCTCAGCTGTTTTAATTTGTTTCTGATTATTGGAGAGTTTAATTTATTTGAAATTTGCTGAGATGCACATTGGGGTAGGAGATATTATAATAAATTTTTAAGATTATATAATAAATGAGACCAGAGATATGGGTCCACAGAAAGAAGTTATTTTTAAGAGGATCATTAATGATAGCCATTCTGACAGGTGTGAGGTGATATCTCGTAGTTTTAATTTCTCTGATGATTAGTGGCACTGAGTATGTTTTCATTTATCTATTGGCCATCTGTATGTTCTCTTTGGAGAAGTGTCTATTCAGGTCTTTTGGATTATTTGTGTGTTTGTTTTTTGATGTTGAGTTTTATAAGTTCTCTATAAATTTTGGATATTAACCCCTTGTCAATTATACATCTGACAAGGGGTTAATATCCAAAATTTATAGAGAACTTATAAAACTCAACATCAGTTCTCCCATTCAGTGGGTTGTCTTTTAATTTTGTTGATGGTTTCTTTTGCTGTACAAAAAGCCTTTTGTTTGATGTAGTCCCATTGTTTATTTTTTATTTTGTTTTCCTTGCCGAAGGAAATGTATCAGAAAAAAATACTGCTATGAGAAATGTCCAAGATTTTACAGAAATTCAGGTTGGTTCAGCCACTGTGGAAAGCAGTATGGAGTTAACTCAAAAAATTAAAAAACGGAGCTCCCTTATTACTCAGTGATTCCACTTCTTGGAATTTATCCGAAGAAACCCAAAAAACTAATTTGAAAGAATATGTGCATCCCTATGTTCATTGCAGCATTATTTACAATAGCCAAGATTTAGAAGCAGCCAAAGTGCCCATCAGTAGCTGGGTGGATAAAAAGCTGTTGTACATTTACACAAAGGAATACTAATCTGCTGTAAAAAGGAAGACAGTTTTACCTTTAGTGATAGCATGGAAGGACCTTCAGAACAATATGCTAAGTGAAATAAACCAGTCAGAGAAATATAAGTACCATATGATTTCACTCATATGTGGAACTTAATGAACAAACTGAACTACCAAGCAAAATAGAGAACGACTCATAGATAAAGAGCAAGCAGACAGATCTAGAGGGGAGGGAGAGTTGGGAGTGAGGAACTGGACTGAGTGAAGAAAGAAAGAAAAAAGGAGAGAGAACTCATGGACATGGACAACAGTGAGGTGACTGTAGCGGGGAGGCAGGTGGGTGGAAAGGGGCATAGAGGGGATAAATTGTGCTGGAAAAAATTAAATTAAAAACAAACAAAGAAAAGGATAAGTCTTGAATACCTAGTGAAGTTTTTTTTAATTTTATTTGGAGGCAAGAATTCATTTTGAGAATCTTAACAAAACCGTTTCTTGAAAAAACTTTAAACATACGCAAATAAAACTTTGCATATAGCTTTTGGGCATTCATCTACTCTAAATCCCACATGTGGATCTTGAATTTCATGTCCTAAGCTCAAGCAAAAATAAATATGAATGTCTATACTTCCTTTGCAGTGTTTCAGCCAGTGGACAAAATGCTGATTGTTGGGGGGGGGGGGGGGGGTACAATTTTTTTTTTTTTGCCCCGGCTGATGCACATTAATTGTGAAATATTGGTATAATCATAACAAACCAAATGAAATATAAATTTCCTTTAGTAAACTGAAGATAATTAACTCCCTTTCAGATGACGCAGTAGAGCCGTCCAACAACCATTTGTTTTATGATGTAAAGCTCCCTTCAATGCAAAACTGTAGGGTCAGGAACACTCAGCCAGTTGAGCAACTGGTTGGCTGCACATCCTCAAGTGCTGTGTAATTTAGGTCAAGTAGGTTAATTAGCGTATTATTGTTTGGCCAAATGAACAGCACGAAGTTGCCAAACTTCAATTCCTTAAATAGCAACACATAAATCTTCGTACTTGGCACTTCTACAGATGGCAGCACGCTATCTGATGGATGGAAAGGGCTGCTTGAGCATAGCATTAGGATTCTAAACAGCAAAAGAACTTCCACATTGAAGAAATTTCACAGGACAGCAGAAATTTATCATGTTTGTTTTGTCACTGTAACTAACATCTTGCCAACTCAACCTCATAAAATAATAAAGGGACATTTACAGAAGGTCACAAAAGGGGGAGTGAATGAAATCAATTTATGCAAAGATAGTGTACAATAAACTGCACTCTAAGAAAGAAATGACATAAAGTATTGTATTGTTGCTTAGCTTTTTATAAATAATGTAAACTTCTAGGCCTCTCATTTGTTTCTTATTTATCTTGCTTCTTGTGTTATTACAAAATGTTTTTGGAAGCATTCAGTCAAGTATTAATTCTCCATTTTATTGTTTACTGCCTTCTCTTCTATAAGCATTATATTTATCTTTACATTAAAAAAATCATAATAGCATGCAATGCATTATGATAGCAGTCCCTGGAGGAAGGGGGGTGGAGTTTGCTGTGTAGAGAGAATGGTTCTACTCTTTAAGTCAAGATGTTATGGAAATCCTACGTTAAATCCTGTTTCCCATGTGTGTTGGAGGTCAGCGAGACCACGTTGGGGTTTTCATGACTTAAGGAAGGACTTATAGGACCCAGGAGAGCTGTTATACTCATGTTTACAGTTTATTATAGCAAGAATACCTAGACTAAAATCACAGAAGGAAACAGGTGCATAGGGCAGAGTCCAGAAGAACCCAAGCATGAGCTTCCAGTTGTCTCCTCCCAGTGGGGTCAGAGTCAGTACTTAATTTTTCCCAAAATGTGTGACATGTACAAAGTGATGCCAGCCAGGGAAGTTCAGCAGAGCCTTGGTGTTCAGGAATTTTCTGTGGGAATTTGTCACCTAGGTATGTATGCCAGGCTCCTGTAACTGACTTCAGCTACTCAGTATCCTGCCTCCCCAGAGGCCAACCTATTGTAGCATGGCTCAAAGCCCCAGGCATACATACAAAAATAGGCATTTACCATAAATCACATTGTTAGCATAATCTATCCAGTGTGATTCAAGGTCACAGGGATACAAAGACATTATCAGGCAGGATATTCCAATGGCTCAGAAGTTATCTCCCAGGAGGCAATCAAGGGCCAGTCCAGAAGATCTTGGAATGTGCAGGGTTTGGGCAGCCTAAACCTCGTGAGTTAACTCTTTGTTGCATGCCATGGAAAGGGAACAACAACCATGGCTAAAGTTTTACCTTACTTATTGCTCTTTCCCCAAATTTCTCCTGAATTTCTTGTTGTCATTCACTTTGACAAGACTGTATTTTTACCTTCAGGAAACTCTTATATCTATGTGTGCCCAAGTATAGACATATCCTATAACTTTTTCTCTTCAGGCAACCAAGCATATGTATTCTTTTCAAAGCAATGGTGAACATTATTAAGTCAATTGCCCAGCACCTGAATATATGAATCTTGTGAGAAGAGCAGGATGCATCTAATTCTAATGAACCTACAGCATCTAAAGCTTGTGTTTCCTTGCTCCTTTGGTTGCTAGGATTTGGGCATGAGAACTCAGATAAGCCAACATTACTATCCCACCTGGGCCTGAACCTGGAGCAAGTATCTCAAAGAGAGAGATAAAGGGTTTCTCCCAGGTAGCTCCTGCAGATTCCCTAATCTTGCTTAATTCCTACCCACTTTGGACCCAGGATCTTCAACCTTCCCCAAATCCCCGTGAGCCATAAAATATCCTTTCAGTACATTTATTAGGTTAAAATTTACAGAGTCAGCATTTGTTGCTTTCAATAAAAATGTCAGCTGATATAGGAACTTTACTATGAAATTAAAATAAAATACAAGTGGATAAACAATTATAGGAAACCTTTAAAAATTTGTAACAGAAGACTAATAGGAGATTCCATGGTTGGCACAATTTCTTAGGGTCTCAGATCCCCTAGAAGGATTACCAATGTGTTTCCTCATTTTTTGTCTGAGTCAATTCTAATATGAGGTTGTGAAGTCTGCTGAGAATCTCAATCTCTCCTGGGCTATTACCTGATCTTTCTAAATGTGGCCTCAGTATCACCTCTAGGGCTGTTTGTACTGCACTTTTCAATTCACTGTCCCTACCAAATTGATCTGAATCTATAGTTAGAATTGATAAAGTTCTTTTTTCTTTTAATTAAATTTATTGGGGTATCACTGGTTAAAAAAATTACATAGGTTTCAAGTGTATGATTTTATGATATACAGTATTACCTAATATAGCATTGTGTGCCTACCAGTCTTTTTTTTAAGTAGTCCTCAAAGTAATGACTTTGAATGTCATGTAATTTTATATTAATACTGAACTTCCTATACCCTTCTTGATGGATTTCTTTCTGTCCCCAAGCCTTGAAAAATTTAGTTCCCATCATTGTCCAATTTTATGCTACATTTTCAGTGGTCCTCACCTTGGTCTAATTTCACTGTAGGTTTTTTAATTTTCATGATGGATTCAAAGTTTCTAGAGGACTTTTAAAAATAAAAACAAACTGGTCTTTTACCTTTTAATTAGTCACACCTAATCTAAGGCCCTCCATTGAACTCTTTTGCTACATGAAGAAAAAGTACATTTCTTGGTTTCTTTGCAAAGCAAAAATTCTTAATAAATCCTAGAGAATTTATTAGGTACAAGAAGGGCGGTCTCTGCCCTGATCCAGAAATTGGGGTGTCCTGACTTTAGGTTGAACCCTCTACTGGCTACATCCTTTCCAACAAACAGGATAATGAGTTTGTAAATCAAAGCTTCAAGTTTCCCTGTCAATTCCTGGACTATAATTCTAGTTCCCAGAAATCACAGCCCAAATATCCTATACAGAAGTACAGACTTCTTCCCAAGATCTGTTCTCCTGGGAGGCTCACATCACAGAAGTATGCATCCCTAGGTGCAAGGGGCTACAGTTTTCAGAGGAGTGGGAAGCACTTGAGCATATGGACTTTGTGTACACACATGTCTGCACAGGTCTCTCTCAGTGTGAGGCAGAGCAAGGGTAAAAAGAAAAGAGGAGTGGGCTGGAGTGAAGAATTAGGGGCTGAGACCACCATATTCTTCCAAGTTTCAAGAAGATGAGAATTTTAAATCCAAACCAGACCTTCCAGGTTCTTATGAAAGGAAAGACTCTTTTTAGAATATTCTTTTAGGAAAGAAAAGAGGTTTGCTAACTTCATTTTAATTTAGAAATATGTACACATATGGTATGTGGCCTCCATTTGTACCCATGTTCCAGGCAGGTTTGCTGATCCCAGTAAATAATCAATTTCCTCTGAGGTCAGTTATTCAAATCCACACCACTTTTGTTGTTGTTGTTAATCCTTACTGGAGGATATATTCTCCATTGATGTTTAGAGAGAGTGGAAGGTGGGGAGGAAGGAGGTAGAGAGAGAAAAAGACAGAGAGAGAAATATCAATGCAAGAGAGACACACCGATTGGTTGCCTCCTGCACACAACTGGATCAGGGCGTAGGATCAAAGCTGCAACCCAGGTACATGCCCTTAAGAGGGAATCGAACCTGCGAACCTTTGGTGCATGGGCCAATGCTCTAACCACTGAGTAACAACGGCCAGGGCCAAATCCACACCACTTTTATAGACTGTGTTTTACAGCAGGAATTAGTATATATTCTGCAGAAGTTATACAGACATATCCTCCATTAAGGGGGTGATTTAACATATTTTGTAAGACTATCACCCAGTTACACTGGAGAAATTTTAGAAAACATAATTATAATATCCAGAAACTACAAAATAGTATCAGCTTCACAAAGATTTTCCATTTTGTTTTTCCATTTCCACCAATTCCTCCTAACATTCATATATGTGAATCTGTTGATGTGCACACATTATTAGAAAAGATAGAATGTTGTGTTGTGGGTGTGGACTCTTACCAAAGGCAGACAGGAGATCTAGGGCTCTAATCCAAGGCTGTGATTTGGCTGGGTTTAGACAGCAGGAACTGAGTATTAAAGGAGAACTTGGTTAATCAAAGATTTGGGGGCGGAGCGAAGGTAGGAGAAGATTCTAAAATAAAAGAGCCAAATCCAAAGGGAGAGAAATAGGCAAAGTCTGGTCACAAAATAAAGAAGCTATTCCAGAAGCCAGGCAAGGTGGAGCAATCTGTGTTAGAAAAGTGAATAAATGACAGATGCTGGAGAAATTCCTTAAGTCATTTAACACAGAGAACATACATTTGTTGTACTGGCAAGTACTCCAGTATCTCTTATCACTTGGTTAACCCCCCTTTCATATTCAGATCATCTACACTAATAAAAGAGAAACATGGTAATTAGTGTACGACCGCTACCCTTCCCATTGGCTAATCAGCATATCCTTATGCAAATTAACTGTCAGCCAAGATGGCGGCCGGCAGCCAGGCACTAAAGCAAGCAGGGAGGCTTGCTTGTTCCAGGGACTGCGGACTCCAACGTTCCCCGCCTGCCACTGCAACTCTAAGCAACTATGTACTATGTTGCAAATAAGAAGCTAAACAAAACCCCAGAAACCAGCCGGACCGCAACATTGTATTGATGTTTTCAGCAGCGAGGCCCCAGAGCTAAAGCTGGCCAAGAATTAAAAAAGAAAACAAGGAGCAGTTGGAAGTTTCAGTCACTCGCCAGCCAGAAAACAGCCCTTAGCCCCTCACCCAGACTGGCCAGGCACCCCAGTGGGGACCCCCACCCTGATCCAGGACACCCTTCAGGGCAAACCAGCCGGCCCCTACCCATGCACCAGACCTCTATCCTATATAGTAAAAGGGTAATATGCCTCCCGGCACCGGGATCAGCGGAGCAGTGAGGCTCCTGACACCGGGATCAGCCCAAACCACCTGATCAGCCCTGCTCTGTGCCTGATAGGGGGGAGCTTCCCAATCCCCTGATTGCCCTGCAGCTCTGTGTTTGACAGGGGGGAGCTCCCCAACCCCCTGATTGCCCTGCGGCTCTGTGTGTGACAGGGGGCGGGGCCACAACCTCCCTATCCACCCTGCTCTGTTCGTGACAGGGGAAGGCGCCCCAACCCCCTGATCAGCCCTGCTCTGTGCCTGATAGGGGGGAGCTCCCCAATCCCCTGATTGCCCTGTGGCTCTGTGTTTGACAGGGGGGAGCTCCCCAACCCCCTGATCGCCCTGCGGCTCTGTGTGTGACAGGGGGCGGGGCCACAACCTCTCTACCCTGTTCTGTGTGTGACAGGGGGCGGGGCCACAACCTATCCACCCTGCTCTGTTCGTGACAGGGGAAGGCGCCCCAACCCCCTGATCAGCCCTGCTCTGTGCCTGATAGGGGGGAGCTCCCCAATCCCCTGATTGCCCTGCGGCTCTATGTTTGACAGGGTGCAGCGCACCAACCCCCTGATTGGCCCTGCTCTGTGTGTGACAGGGTGCAGTGCCCCAACCCCCCCTCCCCACAGTCCCTGCTCTGTGTGTGACAGGGTAGAGCCATAACTTCTCCATTGGCCCTGCCCTGAGTGTGACAGTGGCGGCGCCTCAACCCCCTGATGGGCCCTGCTCTGTGGGTGATAGAGGGCGGTGCCCCAACCCCCTAATCGGGCCTGCTCTGTGTGTGACAGGGTAGAGCCATAACCTCCACATTGGCCCTGCCCTGAGTGTGACAGCGTGCAGCGCCCCAACCCCCTGATCCGCCCTGCTCTGTGTGTGACAGGGGGCGGTGCCCCAACTCCCCTATCGGCCCTACTCTGTGAGTTTCAGGGGGGAGCTCCTCAACCCCCTGATTGGCCCTGCTTTGTGCATGACAGCGGGGAGCTCCCCAAACCCCTGATCGACCCTGCTCTGTGTGTGACAGGGTATGGAGCCCCAACCCCCCTGATGGGCCCTGCTCTGTGAGTGACAGGGGGCAGTGCCCCAACCCCCTGATCAGCCCTGCTCTGTGAGTGACAGGGGGCAGCACCCCAACCCCCTGATTGTCCCTGCTCTGTGAGTGACAGGGGGCAGCGCCCCAACCCCCTGATCGGCCCTGCTCTGTGCATGACAGGGGGTGGCACCGCAACCTCCCCATTGACCCTGCCTTGAGTGTGACAGGGGGCGGTACCCCAACCCCCCAATCGGCCCTACCCTGAGCGTGACTGAGGGTGGCATCGCAACCTCCCGATCCGCCCTGCTCTGCGCTTGATGGGGTGGCGCCCCAACTCCCCAATCGGCCCTGCTCTGAGCCTGACCAGGGGCTGCACTTAGGGATTGGGCCTGCCCTCTGCCACCCGGGAGCAGGCCTAAGCCAGCAGGTCGTTATCTCCTGAGGTGTCCCAGACTGTGAGAGGGCACAGGCCGGGCTGGGAGACCCCCTCCCCCCCACCGAGTGCACAAATTTTTGTACACCGGGCCTCTAGTATATTAATATTAGCTTCTAGAGATGACTTCTATACTTGCATTTGTGAGAGGGAGGGTGCTGCTTGGGAGGAAAGGCAACTAGGATTCTGAGAGTATGAATTTGTACACATTTTAATTAAAAGTTAACACTTACAAGTTTGAATGAGTAGCTAGCGTGTTAAATGAACATGTAGGAGGTAGGTGCAATGGGAGGGCAATGATATGTGCAGTCTCAGAATTTATACTAAAGAAAAGAAGAAGAGAGAAAAACAGGAAGGAATGGAGGGAGAGAAGGCAGGAGGGAGGAGGAATTGTGCATGTTCAAAAGGAAAATCAGGAGAAATAACAGAAATACTGAGGGATTTGAATAATAAATAAGCTAAATTGTGAAATCAAAAAGTAAAGAAGATAAACTAAGTGGAAAATTGTAAGGCAAATTGAAATAGCAGAAAAGAAGTGAGAAGAAGGTAAGTGTAGTCTAAGAAATCACTCACATACAGATCAACCAACGCAGGACGTGGATAAGATCCAAAGACAGAAAGGACATGGGACAAAGATTAATTAAATAATTTAAAATGCTCTAGACATTATGGGAATACAAATACTATTCCTACAAGAAATAACAGTGAAACCCAGTTGATGAGCAAAATTCATTCAGTCACCCAGCCATTATTTACGGAATTCCTCCTCTATGCTAATCCCTATAAAGTGCTGAACAAAAGAAATAAGATCCTTGATCTCCTTGAGTTTACTGTCCAAGGGAGCAGCAGCTGATGAAAAAAAAATCCACAGAGTAATAAATTAATATAAATTGAGATGCTGGATTGCCAAATATAAATTGTTGGGCTATAAAGAAATATTTCAATATTAAAACTGGGAGTTCACAGAAGTCATCTCTAGAAGCTAATATTAATATATGATCTGAATATGAAGGGGAAATTAACCAAGGAATGAGAAATACTGGAGTAGTTTAAGTGGAGGGAAGAAACGTGTAAAAGCCTTGAGAGGAAAAGGAGCCTGACTTATTTGGGTTGCTGAGGGGAAGCAAGTTTAGGTAAAGCATGGTGAGCTCAGTGGACAATGGTATGAAAGGACATTACAGAGTTGGGTAAAGTTTGCTGGTTTACGTTACAAATTTGTATTTTTATCCTAAAGAATAAATGTTCATTTCAATACTGTGTGAGACCATGTCAATTTTTGTAGTACATGATAAGCCAGAGAAAGAAATCAAAATAGGTTGGCATTGAACAAAGATTAAAAAGGAATATGTTGAATTAAGTGAATTTAAAAAAATACACTGAGTTTGTAAGACCCCAAGTATATATGCATCTTGAGGAATATGAATCATAAGGATATTGAGACAACAGAGAATATTAATAAGTAATTAACACATGTACCTAAAATAAACTCAAGCTGTTCCGTGTTCATACCGAAGATAATGAACATTGGATCAATATGAGCCCTTATAAAAATGATTGTGTTTTGCTTACATGGAATATTAAAAAACATAATGGATACTGCCTCAGAACATCATAGATTCTGCCCCTGTGACTACTGTGTAATCTGGTCTTGCCATCTCTTATTCTCTGAGAAAAGCAAGAAGAGATCTACACACCCCTGTGATAAAATGATAGGACGACCAGTCATGACAGGAAAGTTGGAGGCATTAGCTGAGGAGCTCGGGCATCAGCACCTACTAAGGTATATTGAAATGAAATGAATTCAATTCCGTATCTGTGAATGTTAAACGAAAACTAGGAAACAGCTTTCTATGTTTATATAAGCTACTTATATTTGATATTTTTGCACTAGCTCTAACAAGATCTTGAAATCTGAATTCATCATGAAAGAAATCTTTCTTACAAATTAGAAATAATGAAAACAGCACTGAATTTAGAGTCGGCTATTATCCCATTGTTAAATTCTCCACTGAAAAGACCCAAAGTATTCCATCTTATCTTCTTCCAGCCTCGGGTTTTTTCTTATTAAAAACTGTATTGCCGAAACCGGTTTGGCTCAGTGGATAGAGTGTCGGCCTGCGGACTGAAAGGTCCCAGGTTCGATTCCGGTCAAGGGCATGTACCTGGGTTGCGGGCACATCCCCAGTAGGAGATGTGCAGGAGGCAGCTGATCGGTGTTTCTCTCTCATCGATGTTTCTAACTCTCTATCTCTCTCCCTTCCTCTCTGTAAAAAATCAATAAAATATATTTTTTTTAAAAAAAATAAAAATAAAAAAAATAAAAACTGTATTAATGCACATTTATTCTCTATTTCTGTTGTACTTGTGCAAAGCAACAATATGTCATTATAACTGTGTGGGCAGGCTCTGTGTTTATATTCAGGTTCTACTACTTGGCGAGTTAGATAACCTCACTATGTCCTTCTTTCCTTACGTATAAAGTAGACTGCCTCATGGAGGTGTGGAAATTGAGAACAGCCCCCAGAACATATGGGACCAGTGGGTATTGGGTATTAATTATTAATATCTATTAAGTGAAGCCACTCAGGTAAAAGTACTTAGAATTGTAAAATGCTATGCAAGTGCAAGCCATTATTACTTTAAGTGACATTTATATTTTCTTTTGAATTTGAAGGGCATTGATGTGAAATTCAGCCTTTATGATACCCTAATGTCTATGATGAAGAGTGACAACTGTCATTCAGTATTTTTTGAAAACTGTAGCTGATTTCTCAGAACATGGCAGATATGAATATGTAGTCAAGGATGTTGTGCCAAATATTTTTATATGTTCTACTCTAGAACCACCCACCATCCTTCTTCATCCTGTTCTGGGCCTCCAAGTCTTACCTGTATGGATTATATCAATAGGACAACCGTGCTCTCTCACTTCCAATTGAATTCAGCCTAGAAGGAGCCCTAGAAAGATCAGAGAAAAGGAAAGAAAGTTCTTTAGTTATTGACATGCTCAGTTTTCTCTAGTCCAGTCTCATTACCTTGCAAATCCTGTATTCTACTGACTCCTCCCCTGAGAGATTGCCTCACGTTGGCTGCCTCTGCCAAAGCCTCTGCTCCATTCAAGACAGCCTCCTGGATGGCACTTGGTCTCCATCCCTGTGTCTCTTTGGTCCCTCCCAGGAGTGGTACCAGCTTTCCTGCTGCTCGTTCAGGTTCCTGCCATATTATGGCTCCCTAATACCTGCCCATGCCTCTCTCATAAGATCCCCTATAAATAAACTTTTCTTGAATGATCTTAGGTCTCTTACTGGTTAGACTTTAATAGAGGGAGCTTGAATTATTCTTAATTTTCCTTTTAAGATCTTTCATCTCAGGCAATATAGACTAGTAAATGGTGACACCATAAAACCCAAGCATCCCTACTGTGACCTAACTTTAAAAGAGTCAGTGCTGGAGGAGTGAGGTTCTTGGCTGTCCATTTCACAGGTGCTTGGCAGCAGTCCTGAGCAAAAGCTGAAAACACTTTTTAGGAAGAAGCCCAAGAACCTATCTGTGTGAAGTTAGGCAACAGCCTAGAGAAGTTCTAGAAAGGGAGGAAGAAAACTTGAAAAGTGGAGGTGTCACTCTGCATACAGGAGTATAAATGGACTCATTTATAGTTAGGTACACATATTAATGTAACCTCATTTGTCCCTTCATACCAGTGATGCCTAAGTATATACTGATGAGTCTGGAACTATATCTCAAAGTGAGAAATTTCTACTAGGAAACTATATAAACAAAAGCACAGAACCAGGAATGGTTATCGCATTTATGGAATTGTGCAAAAAGGTCAGTCTGTCAAGAGAATGGGTTAGAAAGAAAGGAAAAAATATTTAGTAAGTACATGAGGATCTTGAATGGATGTTAAAAAGTTTTAGCTCAGATCAAAAAGGCAATGTATGTTATATCTATACAAGTACTCAATGGAAAGTTTTTAAATTATCTTGGAAATATTATTCTAGCAATTTTCAGCAAAAAAATCAAAGTTAATAAATATTGTTTGTTGGGACACAAACAAAGATACTGGCATAAGTATTACTCAGGAAGGAAAATCACCCAAAAGATATCTTTGAAAATGACTGATTACAATCAGATCTTGGTTTCTATATAAAAAGGAAAGAAATGAAAATAAACCAGAGAATCCTTGGATAAATGGCTACTTCTAGGCTGGAGTAAAAAAACAACAACAAAAACAAAACAGCATAAGATAAGCCTGGAGCACTATAGTAGTGGAAAGGAAAAAAATGCTTTAAAACAAAACAGACAGCCCTACCCGGTTTGGCTCAGTGGATAGAGCGTCAGCCCTCAGACTTAAGGGTCCTGGATTTGATTCCATACCTCTGTTGCTGGCTAGATCCTTGGCCCTAGTAGGGGTATATGTGAAAGGCAACCAATCGATGTATCTCTTTCACATTGATGTTTCTCTCTCTCTGTCTCTCCCCCTCTTTCCACTCTCTCTAAACATTAATGGAAAAATATACTCAGGTGAGGATTAATAACAAAATAAAAAGCAAAAAAGGGCAAACAAAACACCTCACAATCATTTGGGATATGTTACAGGACATAGGAGCCCACTGAAAGAGGTCCTAGTGGCCAAAGCCAGAGCAACTGGAGCAATAAAATTGCCTTAGATTATTACCCAAAGCATAAAATAAATATCCACAAGTCCACACTAATATAAGTGATTAAGTAAATATACAAATGGGGAATAGACAAATCTCCTGTGCAGCAAAATTCCAAATAATTTATGTAGATTCACTGACGCCTTAGATGTGGGCTGCTCAGTGTTTCTTCCCAAAGACGACAGCATGTAAAGGGGAAAAAGGATAACGTTACAATGGAGAAACCTGACTAACATGACCAAAGTCAACATCAACAGTGATGTCATGTTATAGTCTGTGTGCTTGACATTGATGGGGTTAAAATGACACTTTACCTCTGCAGTGTTTCTCCCCAGTATAATCATGAGAAAAACATCAGACAGTTCCAAATTGAGAGACACGGTATAGAATACCTACCTGAGCAGTATTCTTCAAAACTGTCAAAGTCATCAAAAACAAGGAAAGTTCAAGAAAATGTCAAAACAAAGAGGAATCTAAAGAGACATGATAACTAAATATAATATGGTATCTTGAAAGTCATCCATGAAACAAAAACAAACAAACAAACAAAAAACCCCATAGATAAACATTAAAGTAATCTGAATAAAGCATGGGCTTTATTAAACAATGATTGATCAATAAAGGTTCATTCATTGTAACAAATACACTATACTAATGTCAGATATAAATATCAGGGGAAATTGGGTGTGGAGTGTTTGGGTCTTTGTACCATCTTCACAGTTTTTATCTAAATCTAAAACAGATACAAAATTAAAGGTTTTTTTAAAACCCTATGTGAATATAAATAAAATATCTTATGTATTGGAAACATGTATAATGTAACCACCCTGAGTTCAAAAACTTTTGTTCTGTTCATCATTGTATGTAACATTCAGCAAGATGTCTGTCACATAGTAGGTGCTCATTAAATATTTGAGTGAATGAACAGTTATAGGGGAGCACTTGGGAACAAAAGCAGACTGCAGAGAGTTTATAAGAAATAAAATGTTGAGGAACAAACAATAAAGTAAATGATACTGTGGATAAGAGGGGATAGGGAATGAGATAAAAGAGAAAAAATAACAGAGCCATAGATAAAGATGGTAAAAAATAGAGCAGGATAAAGACTAACAATGCAAGGAAGAGAGGAGAGAAAAACAGATTTATTGTCATTTTGCTATAGGTTGAGACAATAGGGCTTGCTCACTGACATAATGTGACTTGTGCTGTTGAAATGCTTCCTCAGAATGGCTAATGTGTCCAGGCTAATGTGTACTCACATTGACACTATCTCAGAGTTCTAACATTGTTTATATTAAAAGGAAAAACATAGGAAAAAACTAAGATAAATTATTCTTCATTATCCGCAAATGAGAAAAATATATCTACAACATAAATTTTGAGGCATCCTAATTCTTGAAGGACATCCAGAAAGTGTTCCATTTATACTCAAGAGCTGCAAAATGAATGTAGCAAAGACCTTGATCCATATTCCTTCAAACAACCCATCATGTTCCCTCTTACATTCTGAAGACATTGACCTCTATTCAAATGAAGTGGGTATTGATGGAAAAGATGTTTATTCTTGACATGTTAGATTTATTGAGCAACCTTCTATAAAATGTGCCATATTTTAGGACCATTTTAATAGCTTTAAACAACAAGAGATTATAGATTGTGATTATTTCCTCAATAAAATAAAAAGGCAAAGAGAATTGTTAGATGAAACTGGAGATGTAAGCAAGGTCTAAGATGCACAGAGGTGGAAAGGGAAGGGATGGGACACTGAAAATGAACTTGGTTTATTAAACATCAAAATTGCATAGGCCCAGCTCTTTTCCCTGCTCCTGAATGTTTTGGCAAAGCACATCTTTAATACATTCCAGTAGATTTCATAAGAAAAAATATGATTTGGAAATTCCTATGTATTTTAAGGATATATTTTTATTCAATAATTCATTCTACTGGGACCCTTTCCTAACTTTCTCTCCTCTATAAGTGTTTTTATTTATCTTTATTAATGACATTGCATTTTAACATCAATAATCATTAAGTGTCAGGAAAATGTGGATGTTTATGCAAAATGATTTTTGAAAAGTTCCAAATGTTTTGCCATTAAGGTTTAAGCCTTTGAATACTTAAAACTGAATTACTTTAGGCTATGTTGAGGAAAAGATTTCCAGGATGTTAAAAATTGCAAAAGAGACATAAATGGAAGCAACAGCCTCTTAAAGGGATTAACAAGAAATAAAATTACATTTATAAACCTCAATACTTGTGTTCTAATAAAATGATTCTGTACACCCAGTTGTAAAAAGACAAAACTCCCATTAGGAAAATCATCACTTTGCAAAACGTTTAAACAAGGACATGACTATGGTACAATAAGAATAATAAATTATAGTGCCAGGAAGTAGTGTGTGGGTGTATTTTTGTCATTTATATTTTATAATACAAAGCAAAACTTTTAGTAGATTAACTATCAGTTCTTAATTCCTTACAGTTCTTTGTTCTATAATGTTTATTCAATGGTTACCTTCTTTTATGGATTGTTAGGTCAAGTGGCATTTAAAAATATATAATTAAGATGTCTGTCCTCCTAAACTCTTATTTCCATGCCAACATACTTAGTATTTTAAGGCTATTTTGAATTCTTTTATATTATAAACTAGAGGCCCAGTACACAAAAATTTGTGCACTTGGGGGAAGGGTCCCTCAGCCCGGCCTGTGCCCTTTCACAGTCTGGGACCCCTCGGGTGATGTCCACCTTCTGGCTTAGGCCCACTCCCCGGAGGATCGGGTCTAAGCGGGCAGTCAGATATCCCTCTGGCAGCCTGGAGCCCTCAGCGGATGTCCACTTGCCAGCGGGGAGCAGGCCTAAGCTGCAGTCGGACATCCTTAGCACTGCTGAGGAGGCGGGAGAGGATCCCACCACCACCGCTGTGCTGGCAGCTATCAGCCTGGCTTGTGGCTGAGCAGAGCTCCCCCTGTGGGAGTGCACTGACCACCAGGGGGCAGCTCCTGCATTGAGCATCTGCCCCCTGGTGGTCAGTATGTGTCATAGTGACCAGTCATTCCCAGTCGTTCTGCTATTAGGGTCAATTTGCATATTACCCTTTTATTATATAGGATAGAGGCCTGGCGCATGGGTGAGGGCCGGCTGGTTTGCCCTGAAGGGTGTCCCGGATCAGAGTGGGGGTCCCGCTGGGGTGCCTGGCCAGCCTGGGTGAGGGGTTGAGGGCTGTTTTCAGGCTGGCCACACCCCCTTCAGGGTGGGGGAGAACTGCTGGGGTGCCTGGCCAGCCTGTGGTGAGGGGCTGAGGGTCGTTTTCAGGCTGGCCACGCCCCCAGTGACCCAAGTTCCCAGCCTCTCCTTTTTTTTTTCAGCAGGTATCTGGGATTTATTTATCTTCTATAATTGAAACTTTGTAGCCTTGAGCAGAGCCCAGTGCCAGTCAGGGCAGGCGGGAAGCTTGGCTTCCTCCATCGCCGGGGGCAACCCAAGCCTCCTGCTGCTCCAGCTCCGTGGCCACCGCCATCTTTGTGATGGAGTGATGGTTAGTTTGCATATTACTCTTTTATTAGATAGGATGTATAATTTACTAGGCTTTACTTTTATTTACTATTTTTAATTAAATTAATTGGGTGACATTGGTTAATAAAATTATGTAGATTTCAAGTGCACAATTATATAATACTTGATCTGTACACTGCCTACCACCCAAAGTCAAATCTTCCATCACCATACATTTGGCCCCCTTTACCTTTTACTAACCCCCACCCCCTTCTCTCTGGTAACCACCATAATGTTATGTCTGTAATTATGTCTGTAAGTTACTGTTTGTTTGCTTTTCTTGTTTGTTAATTTGATGCTTTCAGTTTTATATCACACATATGAGTGAAATCATATGGTTCTAGACTTTTTCTGACTTATTTTACTTAGCATGATATTCTTAAAATCTATCCATGTTGTCATAAGTGGCAGCTTTTCTTATGGCTGAGTATTGTTCCACTGTATATATGTACCATATCTTCTTTACCCAATCAACTATTGAAGGACACTTCGGTTGATTCCATGTCTTGGCCACCATGAATAAGGTTATACTTTTATATTTGGGGTATATGCACTAGGATACTTTAATACATTATAATAATTTCTAATGAGAGCCTTATACTTCTTTCTTAGTTAAACCCCACTGGAAGAACCCAAGAAAGTCCCGTTTCACATGGAACACCTTTGAATAGTGGACATTGCTCTAATGAGGTTTCTGTGCATTAAAAAGTTGATGCCTGTTCCAAAAGTACTTTATTCAAACTCAGGGAGTGATAGAGGTACCAAGAGACTCTAACACATTATTCAATGGTGACACCTATTACAGTACTCAAAACCATCACATTGCATAGGGTCTAATGATCTCTCTCTAGTACTCACTAGGGAACTTTCTTGAATGCTTTACCTTTAATGTCTGCCTATTCATAATACATTAATTTTTCTTTTATTTTTGTATTCCTACTAGTTTTATTAGCTGTATTATATTTATCCCTTCATTGTTTCTGGGTCTTAATTTTAATTTATATGATATTGGAAGTTTATAGCTGCTCAGTGGAGGGTTAGTTTTATTTATGTACTTCAAAAAATTCTCTACATTTGATGAATGGATTTTGGAGTGAGAGAAAATTTATTGTGGAGTACTTTCCGAATATCCCATCTCGAAATCCCCTTTCCTAATGCATAAAGTGCACAACTTGACATGACTTCTCTTAATAGGGTTGAAAATGAATCATGAACAATGTTTCAGAAATAACATTCCCTGTAACTTCCAAAACTAAAGGAAAGAAAACAAAGAATTCAAGAACAGCTGAAAATAGGCAGAACAAACAGAAATGCTGCACATTACGTTTACCAGAATCAGAAGAAAAATAGACAGGAATAAAATTTTCTTTTTGTTATATCTGCTAGAGAAAAAAAAATGCATGGCCTTTTGATGCTTGCAGTCATAGATAATTCCATGTGCTACGAAGTCTAGGAAATAATAAAGAGCAATAATGCAAAGCTGTGGTTAGAAAACATACCTGGCCCAGTTTTCTACCTTAGAAAGAATGATAAAAGATAATAGAGGCAAAGGTTGCCTTAGTCACTTTCCAGAAGTAAAGATACTGTCCCTTTCATATGGGATATGTTTTTTTGTGCATTAAGGACCACTAGTTGTTCATTTTAGTTGTGTGCAAGTCTTGACTAAGATTTCTTGAGCAGGGTACATACTGTAAAGCAAGAAGCTGTCCTGAGAGATATAAATATCTAAATAAGTCCTCAGAGGAGATTATGTGCCAAGCAGGAGACAAATTCAGTCTACTTAGATCTGATGTCGAGTTTCTAGGGATTATGCTAATAAGAAAATTTTTGTCAGGAAACATTTATTCTCATAAAAGCTATTGTCAGGACAGCTGTTAACAGCATTAGCAACACCAATAAAATTAAGATGCTCTCCTCCTTATGCGTAAAGGCTGAAAAATCTGCCTACCTGAGTTGGGCTCATAACTATACAAAATAAATGCATTAAACTACTCTTGTGCAATAAGCAAAAATGATACTATACAAATCATTTTCAGAGGCTTTGCTGCTAAGTACCCATTATAGCTAGACACAGAGTATTAAGAAGCAATGGACCATGTTGTACTGGCCCATTTATACTGTATACACACTGGATAATCATTGTTGGTATCAAGGGTAATCCACCAGCATGCACTAGCTAGAACTGTGACATAAAGAAATGAAGTGTTTGAAGGGGTTATGGAACATGAACAGAGCTAGTCTTAATAGCTATAAATGCAGGCTTGAGACCAGAAATCAAAGTAAAACGGAATGTTCTTCCCATCCTCCCCTACTTTATTCCTAAAATCTATTAAAGCATTTCAAATAGCATAGAAAGCCATCTCATGGGAGATTTCCCCAATCCACAGTAGTCTCTAAGGCACAAGGAATCAGCTTTATCAGATTTTGCTAGAAGAGACCAGTGAGTAGGGAAAACCTGCATTATTTTGGCCAATGATTTTCATGTTCTTTTTTATGTTTTTAATATATTTTATTGATTTCAGAGAGGAAGGGAGAGAGAGACAGCAACATCAAAAGAAACCTGAAACACCAGAAAGAATGTATGCACCCCCATATTCATAGCAGCACAATTTACAATAGCTAAGATCTGGAAACAGCCCAAGTGCCCATCAGTAAATAAGTGGATAAAAAAGCTGTGGTACAATTATACCATGGAATACTATGCAGCAATAAAAAAGAAGGATCTCTTACCCTTTGAAATAGCATGGAGGGGTCTGGAGAGTATTATGCTAAGTGAAATAAGCCAGTCAGAGAAAGATAAGTATCACATGATCTCACTCATATGTGGAATCTAATGAACAAAATAACCTGATAAACAAAATAGATCCAGAGGCATAGAAGCATGGAACAGACTGTGGAATCTCAGAAGGAAGGGGTTTGGGGGTGGGAAGAGATCAACCAATCTTATAATGCATAACCCAAGGACACAGACAATAGGGTGGCGAGGGCCTGGGGCAGAGGGGTTGGGGTGGGCTAGAAGAGGTCAATGGGGGGAAAAAGGAAACATATGCAATAGTTTCAACAATAAAGACAAGAAGGAAGGAAGGAAGGAAGGAAGGAAGGAAGGAAGGAAGGAAGGGAGGGAGGGAGGGAGGGAGGGAGGGAGGGAGGGAGGGAGGGAGGAAGAAAGGAAGGAAGGAAGGAAGAGAATCATCGATTGGCTGCCTCCTGCATTCCTGCATGCCCCTCGCTGGGGATCAAGCCCACAACCCTGGCATGTGCCATAATGGGAATCAAACCATGACCTCCTGGTTCATAGGTTGATGCTCAACCATTGAGCCACTGAGCCACAACAGCCCAGCTTCATGCTCTTTTAAAAATTTTAATTTTCTTTACAGGTTTCTTGAAGTATAATTGATATATTAATAAATTGTGCATACTCAAAGTGTACAGTTTCATGATTTTGACATGTATATCCATGATAACGAGTATATACATCACTCTAAAAAGTTTCTTGTGCCCATTTGTAATCCTTTCCGACATATCTTCCCCATCCTCCCGTCCCAAGTGTCATCAGGCAAACAGTGATTTGCTTTCTGTCACTATAGATTAATTTACCTTTTCTCAAATTTTACATGAACTTATTTCTATTAATTGAATCATGCAGTGTCTTCACTTTGACTGGCTTTTTTTTAACCTGCCATAATTATTTTGTATCAATGGTTGCATGTGTATCAACAGTTTCCTCAAAATGATTTTGCTATATATAATTATTTTGAGTGTATCAAGAGTTTATTCCCATTTATTGCTAAATTGGGGCCTCAAAGCCTAAACAAGTCTGGTTCAATCAGAGTTTTGGCTTTAATTAAAGGTGATGCATAATCCATGGACACAGACAATAAATGCAGTGAAGGCTTGGTGGGGAGGATAGGGCAGAGGGGTTCAATGGGGGAGGGGAAAGGGGGCATCTGTAATACTTTCAACAATAAAGATAATTTTTTTCAAAAGGTGATTTGTGTAACAATGTTTGATGATTTCTTACTTCTGTCATACAGTGACAGGAAATATCAATAAAATCTTTTTTCTTGCTACCAGCTAAATAGTTCATTCGTTACTGGCTCAGCTGCAAGTACATGCTTCCCTGTTACGAGAATGAACATCTTATAGCTGAGAACAATGATTACAAAATCCAAATAGACTAAATACAAAGGTAATTTGCCCCAAGGTAGTATATCAGGTTGCTAAGCACACAGATCCTCGGGTGTACACTGCCTGTATCCAAAACCCTCTCTAGCACTTATTAGTTGTGTGACCATCAAAAATATGCCCCATATTGTGATTCTGTTGCCTCATCTTTAAAATTGGGCTGTGTCTAGTTAACAAATTTTGTTGGGACGAAATGAGTCAATATATGTAAAGCAGTTTAAAAAGTGCCTGATACACAATAAAAATTATGCAAGTATTAGTTATTGTCTAGGTAGTTATTATTCTGTTGATGACATTTATTTATAGGCAACACTCCTGATCCACATACTAATAATGTTACTAAAGCAGAAATGTTTTTTCAGCTTTCTTTTAAATCCTCACCCAAAGATATGTTGTTGGTGGTGATTTTTTATTGATTTTTTTCAGAGTGACAGAGATATACCTCAATTGGCTGCTTCCTATACATGCTCCGATCGGGGATGGAGCCTGTAACCTAGGTATGTGCACTAAATAGGAATTGAACCCACAACATTTTGGTGTACAGGACAACACTCCAACTGACTGAGCTACCTGGCGAGGGCATTTCAGCTTTATTTAAAAAAAATATATTTTATTGATTTCAGAGAGAAAGAGGGAGAGATAGAAACATCAATGATGAGAGAGAATCATTGACCCACTGCCTTCTGCATGCCCCCTCAGCTTTATTTTTTATTTTTTAAAATATATTTTTATTGTCTTCAGAGAGGAAAGGAGAAGAAGAGAGAGATAGAAACATCAATGATGAAAGAGAATCACTGATTGGCTGCCTCCTGCACACTTCACACTAGGGATCTAGCCCACAACTCAGGCATGTGCCCTGACTGAGAATCAAACATTGACCTCCTGGTTCATAGGTCAATGCTCAACCACTGAGCAACACTGGCTGGGCCTCAGCTTTATTTTTGATTGCATGTTACTATCAATATATATAAAAGGCTAATATGCAAAGTGTCCCCTCGAGAGTTCAACCGTGAGGCTGTGAGTTTGACTGCTCACCATGATGTGCGCTGATCACCAGGGGGCAGTGTGGAATGAAGGAAGGCTCTGGCCAGCAGTTGGCAGCCAGGGAAGGGAGGTCCTAGCCAGCAGCTGGAAGGAAGGCCTCAGTCAGCAGCCGGAAGGCCTCGATCAGCCCTGATCACCAACCAGGCCTAGAGACCCTACCTGTGCACCTCTAGTTTAGAATAAGACCAAAGATAATGAGATAATGAAAATGTATGACAACAAGTCTCCCTTAGGAATGTATTGGTTCTTCTCTACTCTACTTAAATATTGAATACTGGCATCCAATGCACCATAGCATAGCCTACAGTTGCCACTTTCCTCTTACAGTCTACGATTAGGAATTCTAGTGTGGTATCAAGGTGCTACCATGCCCTGTGAAGGAGATGGTATCTGAAAGAGCCAGAGGAAGCCTTTCCTATGAGTTGTTTTGTGCTTCCAACTTTGTATCATAGATCTAAAAATAAAATAAAATCCATGTTATTAACTAGATTCGGAAAGTCCTATTTTCATCTAGAATATATCAGCAAGAGTCCATCATAATGCTTGAAATATTATCAGGAAAGTGGGTTGCTAGATTCCCTTGCAATTTACTAAGTTTGAAATGGTTGGATGGGATCACCACAACCTTTCTTTGGGAAAGAAGAAGTGAGCAACACAAGGAGAATGATCAAGATCCCAGCCAAGTAGAGCCCAGTTTCATGGGACTAGAAATCCATCGGAAACCAGGCAGCAGTTCATAGTTGGGAAAACCAGTGCCCATTTGGTGAAAGTCCATGAGCGCAGAAGGGACCAGAGATTTGTGAAGCACATTTTCCTGTGGAAGCAAGATTGATTTTTGGCCCACTGGTAATGTGAATGGGGCTCATAAGATTTTTTATTGAATTTATTGGGGTGACATTGGTTAATAAAATTATATAGGTTTCAGGTACACAATTCAATAATATATCATCTGTATATTGCAATGTGTGTTCACCACCCCAAGTCAAGTGTCCTTCCATCACCATTTATTTCCCCTTTACCTTCTTCTACATCCCTCTACCCCCTTCTATGAGTCTTTTTTATCTTTGCTTAATTCTTTTATCCTTCTCACCCAGCACCCAACCCCCTCCCTCCTGACAGTTGTCAGTCTGTTCTTTATATCCATGAGTCTGTCTCTACCTTGTTTGCTAGTTTATTTTGTTCATTAGATTCCACATATAAGTGAAATCATATGGTACTTATCTTTCTCTGCCTGGCTTATTTCACTTAGCATAATACTCTCCAGACCCATCCACGCTGTCATAAAAGGTAAGATTTCCTTCTTTTTTTTTACAGATGAGTAGTATTCCACTGTCTGATTGCACCACAGCTTTTTTTATTCTACTTGCAGGTCTATTTCAGGTGAATTCAGAAGCTCATCCTCTAGGATGTAGGTTTATAACATCTGCTGTTGGACTGGGTTGGGGAAAGCAGAGAATGGCAACACAGTATGAAATAAAAATGTATGTGTCTTTAAATGAAATTACCACAATAAATATAATAATGCTACATTATTACCTAATTCAGAGAACTCAAAAATAGTTGCCTTTAGAAAAGGAACAAATTACTATTTTAATAAAAAAATAAAAATTAGTCTCCAAAAATCAAAATAAATAAATAAATAAATATCCTAGAGCTAAAATATAACATGGGAAATACATTTTACCCTTTGGAAGAAAAATATTTATTTATGTAAATAGGCCTTTCTAAGTATGACCTAACTTCTCTTTCTATTGTGAAACATCCTTATAAGCAAAATCCATCTCTCAAGTCTTTTCAAAAGGAGTTTTTGTTTCTTCCTTTTATAGTTATTTGAACCCAAATTCACTTCAATTATGCATTCTTTTAAATGTTAGGCTTTTACTGCTTCTTCCCATGAACAACTGTCAACGCTAAAAGAAAAAATCATTTTAAAGTCAAAGTACCATGAAAGAAAATTAAAGAGAATGAAACAAATTTTCAAACACAGGCAGTAGTTTTTGTCCTGAAAATAATTCAAGAGTGGACACTCAGTTTACTTTGTGTCTTAAAGATGATAGAACTATAAATGTATGACTCATACTAAGAAATCCTTCTTAAGGAGCAGCAATAGAAAAACAAGCAAACAAACAAACAAAAAACACCTGTGCTTCAAAGGTGGATTCAGTCTCCACCTCTGCATACACAGATCTGACTGGATATTAGTTTCTCGCAGGTTGTCTACTCAGTGGACCCAAATGCAAAATGCAGTTCTAAGCCTCATAAGCATTATGAGAAATTCTTTAAGTTGCTGCCTTTAAAAGAGCCTTACTATTAATTTACATATAAACTTAATAGATTTTAAATGTTTCATTAAAAATAAAAGAATGCTTTATGAAAGTATATGTGTTTTACAGCAGTTATTTCATTTAACATATTTCATCACAATTAGCAACAGTGGAACGGATTTCAAATAAATAAACTTCTAGTGTATTTAATCAGGATAAAAGTTTCTTTATCAAGAAAAACTAATTAAAAAATAAATAAGGAGAGTTACAAACTCTCTTTGTTTTTTAGCCTAGAATAAAATTATTATTTCTGCCATCTGGTCTTCTTTAGTGTAAAGTTCATTAGTATGCAATAGTTTAGTTTGGCTATAAACAGAAATGTAAAAAAAAACCAGTATATTCCTGTATATTCTACTTTTTGTACACCTTACAAATTGTTCAAGTCTTGCCTCAGGCAGAATTTGTTTGTATCACTTGAACTGGCTATATCACTGGCCAAAGCCCACTATAGTCCAATATGTAAAATTAGAATAAATATCCTAGAGCTAAGCAATCATGTAAAGATAATTTGTCTATTCAGCTTAAAACCTTACAAAATGCATGAATATACTACTAAAAGAGAAGGGCACATTTCAGAAGATGCCACTTAGTCTTCTTAGCCTGAAAAGCTTTAAAGTACTCACTTTCCTCTATAATCAGAAAGTTTAAAATTTGCACTCTGGGGTTGTTTCTGAACAATAAATATGTAAGAGTTCATTTGTCAAATACACTCTATTGTAGATAGTCAAGCATTTTGAAATGTAAGATGTTAAGTTTAAATGTGGGGTGGGGCATAGTGAAACAATATAATGTAACAGCACATTATATTTTTAAAATTTTAAAAAATATATGTTTTATTGTTTTCAGAGAAGAAGAGGGAGAGAGAGAGAGATAGAAACATCAATGATAAGAGAGAATTATTGATTGGCTGCCTCCTACACACCCTTTACTATGGAACCAGCCTACAACCCAGGCATGTGCCCTGACATGGAATTGAATCATGACCTCCTGGTTCATAGGTCAACGCTCAACCACTGAGCCAAGCCGGCTGGGCAAGCACTTTACATTTTTAATAAAGCTCTTTAAGACTCTTTAGACTACACTCTCACTTCTTGGTAGGATTAAAAATATAGCTTTACTCTAAGAGCAAAAAAATATAAACTTAAGTGCTACTTAGGGAAACTATACAGTATGCTGTGCATTTATCTATAATCAGTACGATTTTTCTTTCATGCCTGTGACATTGGTCATTAATCTTTGCAAGTGGCCAAGTGGAAATCTAAGGTGTCATCCATGCATAGCATTATTTCATAGATGACTGGAAGCACATTTTAAAGTTCAGCTTACTGAATCACTGAGCAAGTTACTTTCTCTTTGATCCATACCTGTCAAACTGGCAATGATCAGAGATCTTTACTGAATTACTTTTTGCAGCATCATCATTTTTCAAACCAAGAAAGCATAGAAACATGTTTTGATTGCAATTGAAAATACTTTGAAGGGCATTAAATTTGTACAGAAATGGCATTTTACATGTAATCAGAGTTCTAATAAGTCAAGATCAATCTTTTCTTGTGGATCAACCACGCTTCTTAATTTAAGTGTTCAGTTGGCACTGTGCGGTCACCATCAGGAAGGTCCCAAAAAGTATATCAATTTAATAATTGAAAACTGTCAAACACATCCTGCTTTAGGTTAGAGGCAAAGGTGATTACACAAGAGTTACCTTAGGCACACACAGTTTATATATGTCTGAATTATTATGAAAAATGAAGCTGAAGGTATTCAGAAGACCTAGACATAAACCTGATTCCACCACTCACTAGCTGTGTGACCTTGGACTAGGAACATGCCTCACCCAATAGAATGTTATTCACCTAGAACATATAATAATAACATGGCTTGCTCTACCTGATACACTAAATTCCTATAAAGTACAAATGAAATTATGCATATGAATGTGACATTCCAATTTTAAATGCTATGCAAGAGAAAACTTGATTATCTACTGCTCTATTTTTGCCTCTTCACCTTTCAAGTGTCACCTTCCTTTAGCATTTCAGGATAAAATGGTCTGTTTCATACTCATCCCTAAGCTTCTAACTCGCCTACTCCTAAGTGTGGCATTCTGCGTTGGGCTCCACTTCAAGTTTGGTCCTGCCCTGGAATTCTGTAAGGCGATACTCCCACCAAAGTGGGGCCAGTTGAGAAGGCCGCATGTCCTTCCTGCCCTTAGTTTTTTATATAAGTAATGCGAGCCTACTGTGTGAGCAGTTTAAGAAAAGTTAGGCATCATGGAGGAGAGAGTACCCACACTGGCAGAGGGGAATGTGGTGAATTGTACAACTATACTAGGTATCTCAGTGCTTACATACAAGTTTACCATATAAACACCTACTCAGAATTTTTCTTCAAGCTGGAAATTCATAGATTTCTTAGATCATGATCCTCTCTCCTGTCTTCCCTTCTTCGAACCTACAATCTTCAAATTCCTATTTATCCCCTTACCGCCACCCCAAAGCAAACTGTAGGTTTTTCTTTGCATAACCCCTTCTGTGCCCTTATCAGTAAATCAATTTTTTGAATTATTTTATAAAAAGGTATTGGTGTGCATGTGTGTTTGATTGTTGTTTTATAATTATTAAGGTTTGTGTATTCACACAAGATGATGAATTAATCATACTGATAAATATTGATGCAAAAACACTAAATAAAATATTTTGGGACCAAAATTTGCAGCATATTAAAAAGTAAAATCATTAATATTCAGAGTTTATTCCCAAATTACAAGGATGAGTAAATATTAAGTAAAAATATTATTCTTCTTACTAATTAGGGCTAACACAAAAATTATATTATCTTCATAGATGCTTAAAAAGGTATTCGACAAAACTGAAAACCCATTCTACATAGAAATCATTCAATAATATAGGGAAAACTGAGAACTTTAAAATTATTTTTACATTTATATATAATTATAATTTAATATATTATGTTACATATTATGTGTACATATATATATATATATATATATGAAGCATTTCCATTAAAAATAGGAAGAAATAAAAAAATTCTCATTATCACATGCTATTTAAGATTTTACTGTAGATATGAGCCAATATAGGTAGAAATGAAAAAATAATTAGAAATGTCTGGTTTCAGAAGATGCCACTAATCAAGCAAGGCAAGAATATATTGAAAAATTATTACTAAAAATGAAAATATAGTAAGAAAATTTTTTAAAAAGAAAACACAAAGAAAGATAAAACTATAGGAGTTACGAAAAACAAAGTATCTAGAAACAAGCTTAACAAAAAACATGTAAATAATACATGAAGAAAATTTTAAACACTACTAAAACTCAAACAAATGGAACCATAAACAAATGGAAGCCATACAATTTACTTAGACACAATGTCAACCCTACCAAGTTAATTTATTAATTAAACTCAAAATAAAAATACTAATATATATTTTATTTTTATAGAGCTGGGGAAGCTCATTCTAAAAATTATTGAGGAAAATAAAAAAGTAAAATTAGTCAGTGAATTTAGAAAATATAAAAATGATTATGGGAACTGGTTACATCAAATACAGTCTCAGAACTTTAAAAATCAGAATACACATGTCACTAGACTTACCAACAAATAGAAGCAATTTTCAATTCCAGACATAGACTCAAACATATAGGAAAACTTAGCATGTGATGAAGGTGGCATTTCAGATCAGTTGGATGAAGATGTCAATAATAAGACTTGGGATCCCTGAGTAGCCATCTGGGGAACAAATTGGCTGTATATTTCTTACCTTACGTAAAGAAAAAGTCCAAATACAATAAAAAAAATTAAATTCTTAAGAATACATGGGAGTGGCATGATGGCTTGAGGAGCTCCATAGATCTATTTCCCAGTGAAACTGGCGAAAATTATTTTTTAAAAAACAACTATTTAGAGGCTCTGGAAATAATACAAAGGACATGCAGCACATGAAAAAATATTCATTCTAGGAAATCAACTAAAACATGAGTGTGGCTGAGGGGCAACATCAGAGGCTTCACATTGAAAAGGCAGGTAGACTTGACTAAAATATTCTGTCAGTCACTAAACAAGCAAGAAAACAAACAATAACAAGCCTGGGGAGTGGGGAACCAGTTTGCAACAAATTATTATTAAACAATCAAAGAAACAGAAAATTACAATCCATGTCAGGAAAAAAAGTAAAGAAATAAAGCAGGCAACAGAAGGTACCTGTGAGAGTGATTAGATGTTAGAATTAACAGACATAAACTTCAATGTAGGCATTATAAATATGGTCACTGAATTCACTTACCCACCTGTGCACACAGAAACAGGCCATTGTCTTCTAAATCAATGACATTAGTAAGTACAGCATGTGCCACTGTCTTCTCTCTAAATTGTCGGAGATTCTGGGAGGTGGAAAGAGGCAGTAATATGACTTTTAAAATATTTAAAATATTTTCTTTATCAAAAGCAGAAAAATGTTTACTCATGTAACAATGAACTCTTTACCTATAGAAATCATGTGTTTACATTTACGTCTCTAATATTTAGGGTAATGCTTGGCACATAGTGTTTATAGAATAATTAATGAATGAAGAAGTGGATGAATGATAATGTATGTCATGTTTCATAACTTTGCAGAAATGTCATATTCAATCTTCTACCAAACCCCAATACCTTGATTCTTATATACGTGAGACTATATTATTAAAATACTAGAGTCCCGGTACATGAAATTCATGCACAGGGGGAGAGAGGGGGTGTCCCTCAGCCCAGCCTGCACTGTCTCTAATCTGGGACCCCTTGGGGGATGTTCGACTGCCTGTGGGATCAGACCTAAACCGGCAGTCGGACATCCCTCTCACAATCTGGGACAGCTGGCTCCAAACCACTTGCCTGCCTGCCTGCCTGATCAACGCCTAACTGCTTCCCTGGTGGCCCATTTGCCCCAGCTGCTCTCCCCTACTGGCCCAGTTGCCCCCAACTGCCCTCCCCTGCCAGCCCGGTCGCCCCCAACTGCCCTCCACTGCAGGCTAGGTCCCACCAAACTGTCCTCCCTCCCCTAAAGGCCCGGTCACCCCCAAATGCCCTCACCTGCTGGCCTGATCGCCCACAACTGCCCTCCCCTGCCAGCCATCTTGTGGCGGCCATCTTGTGACTTGGGGGCGGCCATCTTGTGACCACATGGGGGTGGCCACCTTGTGTGAGGGCATGACAGTCAATTTGCATATCACCTCTTTATTATATAGGAATACATGCTCATAATTGTTATGTTTCTAGATTCATGCCTTACTATCTATTTTTGTCCTATATTAATATAGCAATACAAGCTTTTTGTATATTTGCCCAGTATATCTATTTACAGTCTTTATTTTTAACTTCTCATTATTTTTATAGAGTAGATTGAATTGTTAGCCACAGCTATTTATTTTCCTGTGATTATCTTATAGACATGACATATATATCTGTGGAATTTCCTGAGTTTCTGATGCAATCTCTCTGAGGTGGAGTCCAGAAAATTTGCATTTTAATTAGTTTCTCGTAATGCTGATGCCCCTGGCTTGGGACCATAATTTGAGAAGCATTTCTCAAGAAACAGGAATTTATATCTCTATTTTAAGCAAGGTATCAATTTGCTGGTTTGGGAATCAAATTTTTTTAGTAGTTTTCTGCCTCTGACCCTCCCTTCTGGATTTTCCACCTTTTTGTCTCTATGTGTTGCATCTGAATAATTGTTTTATTTTTATCTTTCTTCTACTTTCCAATTTTCTCTTCTGCTGTGTTCATCCTCTTGCTAAGAACAACCATTCATATCTTAATTTGGGTTATCTTGATAGTCATTTAAAGAAATTCTGTTTGCCAATTTTTCAAACCTACTATGCCAGTTATTAAATCTTACCCGCAGCTGATTTGATGTCTGACATTATGTGTTTAAAGAATAAGCATAGTTATTTTAAAATTTATGCTCGAGGTTTGCTCATTTTATTCTGGTCCTTGAAGTCCCAACTTTGTTGGGAAAGAATCCTACAGACTCCAGCAGTTCTCAACCTGTGGGTCACGAACAATGAAAATACATCCTGCATATCAGATATTTACATTACAATTCATAACAGTAGCAAAATTACAGTTATGAAGTAGCAACGAAAATAATTTTATGGTTGGGGGTCAGCACAACATGAGGAACTGTATTAAAGGGTCGTGGCATTAGGAAGATTGAGAACCACTGCTAGACCTTGGTCAGGCCCTGGGCCTTAACTTCTGTCTCTCTTCCTGTGGAATGTTATCAAATCAAAGCCCTGGAGAACTTTATCTGCAAATTCCCCTAAAGCAATAATAGATTTAGTGCTTCTATTTCTGCTGATAATGTTACTGGAGAATCAAAACTCTCCCCTGTCACTTGTGGGAGCATGGTGGAGACTCTTGGGGCACGTTGAAATAAGCATTTTCAGAAGTCCCCATGGAAGGATGGGAGGTGGAAAAGGCTTTATTTTGGTGATTACATGTGTTGGGTTCCAAACTACCCTGCCCCTTAAGCCAGTCCTAAAAAAGGTGCAGCTGGGGTACCAGCAGACCCAGCAACAAGGCCAGTGTCCAGAGCTTCTGTTCCATGTTTCAGCTCAGTGTGGTTCAGAATTCCAGCGAATTAAAGTCTGTTAGTCCATGTGTGGAGTCCAACATGGATGAGTTCACATGGGAACAGGAGGGCGCATCTCCCTGCCACAGGAGAACCAGGAACCCAGCGCATGAGAGGGAGAAGAGAGAGAGCACTTGCTTTGTTTGGAAGTTTAAATATTTAGATTTCCAGAACTTGGCAGTGGCTACACCTATCTTGGCCACTAAATTGTTCCCAGGTATGACTGGAAGACAGATAGGCACCCTCCCGTGTTACTCAGACCTTTACTGGGCATGCATCTAAATTGGCTCTCTCCGTCCCATCCCTCTTGGATCAGTGGGGAACAGATTTGGAGAATGTTAAATGCAGCCTTTTGGCAAAGCTGTATAATTGGCATGCCTATATTATTTGGCCTTCTCTTTCCTCCTTTCCTGATAAATTATAACCAGGTTATTTCAATAGCATCAAGAGGAATACATTAAAATATTATGCCTTGGAATTCCCCAGTGTCTTTCTGACTCCTAATGGGTTTATAAGATAAATTAAAAAACAAACAAACACATTTTTTCTTGCAAATTTTATTGTCCTTAGTGGAAGAGTTCATTACCAAAAATTGGACAAATTACTTTTGATCTTAAATATCTATTTTAATAAGAATGTAGATAATGTTGATAGATGCTAAGTTCAAAAGTCTTCAGAAGTATACATAATACCTTTTTCTTCATTTTACTTTAAGTATAATTCTTTCACTTGAATGATAAAACCCCACTGTGAATCAATTTAAACTAACAGATGACTTTTAAATCAGCATTTTTCATCATACATATAGCATCTGGCTTTTTGTTCTATTTTATAACTAACTAGAGACCTGGTGCACTAAAATCATGCATGGGGGTGTCGGGGCTCAGCCAGGCCTGCGCCCTCTCACAATCCAGAACCCCTCAGGGGATGTCCAACTGCTGGTTCACGGGCTTACACCGGCAGTTGGACATACCTCTTGTAATCCGGGATGCTGCATGCACCAGTGACCATACTTTTCATACAGGTGAAAGGCATCTTGCTGTTGTATGGGCAGCTACATTTTTTTGCCCTGATTACAAAAAAGTAGTACATAATATGATCCTTCTGAGGCAGTAGTACCATTTTCCCCATCTTATGGGTGTAAAAACTGAAGCAGAGAGAAGTTAAGTAATTGGCTTTGTCACACAGTTATACGTGTCATAATCAGGGCTGACCACAAAATGTGCCAGCCAGAGTCCATGCACATCATCACTGCATCATCCTGTTTTTTCAGTGTTAGAGTAGCCTTGCCAGGTTTTAATTTTTAAATCTAAGAGACTGTTCCCAATATATAGGGTAGGATCCCTAGGCCTGGCCGGCGATCAGGGCTGATCTGTGGGGCAATCGGGGGGGAGGGAGCAATTGCAGGGCCCCCGCTGGCACCCGCCTTGGCTGACCTGGGGCTTGCGGGCTGGGGGCAACTTCTGCGTTGAGCATCTGCCCCCTGGTGGTCAGTGCATGTCATAGTGACTGGTCGCTCCGCAGGTTGTTCCACTATTCGGTTGATTTGGATATTAGGCTTTTCTTATATAGGATGTTTCACTATAAGATTAAGACTTTTTTTGGTAATCACAAACCAGCTATAAATTTGTTGTAAAACAGAAATTTTAACATCCAGGTAGTATAAGGATAAATAAAATTTTAAAATACGAGGTTTAATTCTCCATCAAAAATAAAGAACAGGGACTCCTCCTCCCTTAGAGTATTTACTTTAGAAAATGTGTACATTCTTTCAATATTACTTTGAAATGTATGGAAATCTTTTTAAAAAGCTAAATAAGCCTCTTACCAACTTTCCAACTAAGCTTGCCTTTCTCCAGTACCTGGAAACTATCTCTTTGAAATTTAATCATCAAGGAAGCTAGTGCCCCTACTTCCCCAAGCCCCTGGGCTCACTGGAGCTTGGCTTCAGCTGCAGGTTGCCTCTCTATAAATTGCCAAATGTATTTCCCATTATAAAGATATGAAAAGTTTATTTTCCTGTAGATAAAGCCAATTAACTAACACAAATGTTTGCCTCAAATACAAATAAACTAATAACAAACAAATGGTGCTGCTGATAAGTCCTTATATTTGAAAATAGTTGTGTTTACTCAAGAAGACAGCTGAGTATGTAGCTGAGATTGACAAGATGATGGGTTATTGACAGGAGAGATAGTAGAGTGACTGAGGGAGTTCTGCTTCCATTTGAGATGTAGAAATTCACCAAAGAAAGTCTTCCTCACTCTGAAAAGGACAAGCTGGATAACTGTAGATCCGTGATTATTTTAAGTCCATCACCATAGCTGGTGTTGCAAAGTAAACAAATGAACTAAAATCAGAAAACTGACAGCCCTTTTTAGGAAAGATGGGACATACAACTAAATTTCATCTCTGGCAGAACTGGCAAAGGAGGAGCGAGCTACTGGAGAAAAAGATAAAAGGAAAGCAGATGAAATTTTAACACATTTTAAAAGGCCAATTGGAAAAAAAAAAATAGGCCTAGAAGTCCCAGACAGGAAAGTCTGTACCTTGTGCTAATTCTTTTCCATGGGTCCTAATGATACTGTTGTAATAATCTGCTAATTATTTAACAAGAAAGAAGCAAAGGGAAGACTAGATAATATAGGCATGCCATCTATTTTGAACTGAATGATAATGAAATTAAAATATATCAATATGTTTTGGTAATCACAATGAGATGGCCTAACAAGAAATTTATAACTTTGTGCGCCCATAGTTGACAAGGTAAGCAGACTAAAGTTTTCTTTTCTTGAGTATCAATTACTAGTAAAGATTTTTTAAATCACAGAATGTAACTATCCATAAAGAAGAAAATGAATATATTTTGGAATTTCTATTCAATTTTTAAATAGAAGATATATAATGTTGAAGACTGTTTTTAATTTGCTTGTATTTATCCCACATCTGGCCAAGATTACTGCCTAACAGACAAAAAGTGAACAATGTATAAAAGTACTGTTTTCAGGCTTTGTGAAGCAACAGCACAGAACTGTGATCTTTGTAGGAAGGAAGACAAAAGAAATGAGGCCTATATTTGGCCCAACTTTATGCCTAGAGGAACATTCTGGACTTCATAGCAGGGAGGGAAATTCCAGAGCAATGAATTGGCTAGAAGTTGTTAAGTAGACATCAAGACAATCAGAAGCCCTAGGTGGCTCAGTTGGTTGGAGTGTCATCCCATACACCAAAACCTCATGGGTTCAATTACCATTCACAGCACATACCTAGGTTATGAGTTTGGGCCCTGGTAAGGGTGTGAATGGGAGGCAACCAATCGATGTTTCTCTCACATCAATGCTTCTCTCTCTCTTTTTTTCTCCCTGTCTCTCTCAAATCAATAAAAACATATCCTTGAGTGAGGATTAAAAAAGAGATAAGCAGAAGCCTCTGCAGGGTGGTGGAAGATGTCCACATGAATGAACAAGATGTGACATGAATAGACCTTGAGAATATCATGCTAAGTGAAATAAGTCAGACAGAAAAAGTCAAGAACCATATGATTTTACTCATATGTGGGATATAAAACTGAGAGCAACAAATGAACAAATAAGAAAAACAACAAACAAAAACTCATATACACAGACAACAGTATGGTGGGGTTACCAGAGGAAATGGGGAGTGGGGGGACTAGTACAAAGTAAAGTGGGTCAAATATATGGTGATGGAGGGTGATTTGACTTTGGGTGGTGGGCAGATAATGCAATAAACAGGTAATGTATCATAGACGTCTATACTCCAAATCTATATAATCTTATTATATAGATTTGTCACCCAATTAATTTAATTTAAATAAAAATAAATAGAAGCATTGTAAACAAAGAATTCTTAAAAATCTTTAGAGGCCATCTAAATCTTTGCTGACTAATATAATATGTGTCCAAGGTTGAAACTCTATGAAGTTAGGTATAGAATGACTGTCAACCTGAGAGATGAATACCTCCCAAGGCTCACATGGGAAGGAGTATTGCTTAAATTCCAGCCATCCAGGTAACTCGAGATCACCTCCACTGGGACTAAATAAGCCATATCTAGTTGTAAAAACAAAAAACAAAAACACCAAAACGCTATGACTAGAGTAAAGGCCATTCTATATTTTCTCTAGCCAAGCTTAAAAATAAAAAAAAAAGGCTAGAGAGGAAGAAACTAAATCACAAGTTACTTAGCTGTTGATCAGAACAAAGCCTGACAGTCTTTAAAGGAAGGATCAAATTGATTCCAATTAACCTAACTGCATCTTGAAAACATTGCATGAATATTTATGAGTATACAAACACAGCACACATCTAACAGCAAAAGTTAACAATGTCTGGCATCCAATAAAAATTTTACGGACCAAAAAAAGCAAGAAAATAGGACAAATAAGAGAAAAACCAATCCATTAAAACCAACTAAACACTGACACAGATGTCAGAACTAGCAAATAAGGATATGAAAATAGTTATTTAAGCATATCCATGCATTCAAAAAGTTAGGCAGAGACATGAAAGATATAATATGACAGAAATCAAACTTATAGAGATGAAAAGTTACAATGTGAGAGATTTTAAAATACCCTACATGGAATTATCAGAATATTAAACATTGTAAGAAAATGGATTTATGAACTTGTAGACAGGAAAATAGAAAGGATCCAAAATAAAACACTTAGAAGATAAAAGACCCCAAAATAAATAATTGACAGAGCATTGATAAGCTGTGGGACAACTTTAAATGGTACAATATACACGTAATTGGAATATTCAAAGGAGGAGATTGTGAAGGAAAGACAGAAACATATTTGAAAAATAATGGTTGAAAATTTACCAAAATGATGAAAATTATAAACCCACAAATCTAAGAAGCTCAAAGAACCCTAAGTATAAGAAACTTGAGGAAAGTACACTAAGGCCCTTCATAATAATCTTTTAAAAACCAGTGATAAAGAAAAAACTTAAAAACAGCCATAAAAAGACATTGTGTACAAAACAACAGAATGACAGCAAATTTCTGTTTTATAACAATACAACAAGGATGATAATAAGACAAAAGAAAAGGAAAGAAAAGGAAAGAAAAGAAAATAAAAACTTGTTAACCTAGAATCCTATACCCAGCAGCATAACTCTCAAAAACAAGGTGAAATATTATTTTGCCAAGCTTACCAAAGGCTGAAAGAATTCATGAGTAGTAGACCCATAAAACAATAGATATAAAAAGAGGTTCATCAGTTAGAAGGTAAATTATACCAAATAGAAGAGAACAAAGGAATAAAAAACACAAAAATGGGTAAGAATATGGATGAATATATAAGCTTTTTCCTTATTATTTAAATGTTTTCCAAAGAAAACTGTCAAAAGAAAAATAGTAATTATTAATTGCTGGATTTAAAACCTATGTAGAAGTAAAAATTATGAAGATAAAGTAGAATAACAAATACATAATTACTCTAGAAGAATTCATCTAAAAGAAGACAAAGAGGGTAAAAGAAATAAAGGACAGATTGACAAAGAGAAAACAAGTAGGAAGGTAATAAATGTAAACCTAATCTTATCAATAATCAGCATAAATATTAATAGCCATAGCCCCACAAGCCAATTAAACCGCAGGTGTTTAGATTGGATTAAAATAACAAAACCTAAGAATATGCTACCAAAAAGAAATCCACTTTAAGTAGGAGGTTCTACTAGGTTAAAAGTAAATGAATGGAGGATTTCAATTTCAGTTTAGATATGTAGTGAGCTGAACAAGAAAAGCTATTATTCATACAAGAAAACGAGATGAACTTATAGCAAATTAATGACTTTTCACGAACCCATTGGATATCACATTTGTCAGGGGACAAATGGCAGTCCTGAGGAAGAACAGATACTTGCAGAGAAACACAGGAGCCAAGCACTTGCTTATGTGTCAAAGAAGCTACCACTGATCATAGAGGTCAGTAGGATCATTAAACTACAAATTCTTCAGAATTGCTGGAGCAAAAATGCAAAACTCCTGGAGGCTAAGACATAGGGAAGTTCTCACATTTTCTTCTCATGGGAAGGGGAGAAACTGGAGAGAGTTCACCTGTGGTACCCACTGGGGGACATGCCGAGCAGCCACTATAAACTCTATCCAGGCTCTTCTCCCTTATTGAACAAAAAATACTCACTGTGCAGGTGAAAGGTAGAATTCCATCTCAGCCAGGAGAAGGGAGCTCTGCCTACTCTCAATCTCTCTATCTCACCTAAAGGAAGCTGAAAAAGCCTTTACCTCCATGGGAGAGTGTCTCAAGGTCAGACTGAGAACACTGGATGATACTCATTGCACCAGGGAAGGAAATGGTGGCTGGAGAACCTTTACCCTGGAGGAGGACAGAAACACATACTACCAAAGACCAAGTCCCCAAACATGGGCCCAATATACACTCCAGAGATGAAAATTTAATCAGAATGTCTCTGGCTGGAGATAACCTCTGACCAGAGACAGTACTGTGAGCCCCCAGTTCTTGGCTAGCTTGTAGGAATGAATTCAAACAAGAAACAACAAATAATAGCAAAAGCAGGTGAGAATTTATTTGTAGGAAAGAAATGCACTCAGATAGAACCTGAGTGGGCAACTTAGCTGACTGAAACCAAACCAAGTACCCCAATATTTGGAATTGTAGAGGATTTATACCCCTAGGCTGGAACACCTCAACAGAAGGAACAAGTCACTCCCTCCCTTGTGTCTCAAAAAAAAAAAGTATCTTTAAGCTATAAGGCTCCTTTGCCCAGGTGTTAGACCACACTATGGAGGGCTCAGAATCCTTCCTCCTCACATAGGGGCCTGCCACCTCCACTGTCTGTTTTTAGTTTGTCACATCTCACACATACTCCCTCCAAAGCCCCAGCTTCCTCTCCCAGGTCATACCTTTCCATCTGCCTATTCTAACAAGAATCCTGGACCACTAAGCCTCCAGCAAAGCTGGGAGAGCTACACAAAGAGAAAGTCAAAACCAAAAGGGGAGAATCGCTAGAGAAATGTGCAGCTTCTGGTGTTCACAGCAGCAACATACATCCAGCAGCATAACTACTGACTTGGTTGATGTAAACTCCTACACTAAAGGCCTGCTTACCTCACTGTCTACTTCCCTATATGTCAAACAAAAAATTGCAAGGCATGCAAAAGACAAGCAAATACAGTCTGAAAGGGCCATGCAATTATCAGGGCAAGATTTTATCACTGCTCCTGTTTCTAACTGCCAAGGACAGCTAGAAAGCTAAGATAAAACTGAGAAATCCAGTAACCACAACTGACAAACTCCACAACAAATTAGCCTGGCTTAAGGGGCACCAAACCATTTTGCAGCCCCCTAAACCTTATAGATATCCCTGTCCCCTAAAGCTGAGCCTGAGATAGAGATATTCATTCCAGTGATTTGTTCAATTTAATACCCTCAGGAGTAAAGCAGTAAGGAAGCAGGGCAAGGTAGGAGAGGACATCCAGTAACAATGGGTTTTCATAATTCTGGAGGCTACTGTTCTCCACCACAAAGCTCTGGATCATGAATGGCACCCACAGAGCCAGTCTCACCTTGAGGCACGGCAGTCCATTTTTTGTACCTCTGTGTCAGTATCTGGCCATTGTCTGCAGTGGATGGGGTGGTCATAATCCACAAAAGATGCCACTGTGAGTGGTCAGCAGCCAATATTCACAGAAGTCATGGTTGGGTGCATTACCAGCAGTAAAGGGGATCTGGATGGTGCACCAAGAACACTCAATATCACTTTTTCACACTAGCTTTTATTCTTCATACTAAATCTTTAAAGTTTTACCCACTTACTCTAAGGTCTGGAAAATATAGAAACTATGATGCCAGTTTCTCTGAGCTCTCTCACCACCTTGTTACTTCTCTGTAACTTCACTGTCTGTACCATCCCCCAAATTTTTCCACGTATTTATCCTTTATGTGTCCCCCCCATCGTATCTATAATAAAAGTGTAATATGCTAATTAGACAGGACAGCCGAACGACCTTCCGGACACCCTTCCAGACGACCTTCTGGATGAAGCTGGGGCTGCCAGAGCTGAAGCAAGCTGCTGTAGCTGTGAGGGTCAAGCCCCTTGCATGAATTTCATGCATCAGGCTTCTAGTCTATATATATAAAAGGCTAATACGCAAAGTGTCCCTTTGGGAGTTTGACCAGGAAAATGGGAGTTCAATCACTCACTATGATGTGTGCTGACCACCAGTGGGTGGTGTGGAATGAAGGAAGGCCCGGGCTGGCAGCCAGCAGCCAGGGAAGGGAGGCCCTGGCCAGAAGCTGGCAGCTGGGAAGGGAGTCCCTGGCCGTCAGCCAGAAGAAAGGCCCTGGGGGCAGCTGGAAGGCCCCGATTGGTCCTGATCGCTGGCCAGGCCTAGGGACCCTACCCATGCACGAATTTCATGCACTGGGCCTCTAGTTTAAAAATAAACGGCAACACAGACCTGGGCTGACAAACCAACACTTGGATTCCAAGTGGGACACAGGCTCAGCCACCATCCCATAGCAAAACCCCACCAAATCGCAGACAACGCTGCCAAGACCCCATTGTGCAAAATGTGGCCCAAAGCCCAGCCCAGCCCAGCCCAGAAACAGTCACTGTGGGCACTGGGTAATGACGTCACGCAGCAACACCCAGCTTCTTCTCTCTAGGACTAGCCTTCTTGGAGTTTCTCCAGTCCAGGAACATGACTTGCTTTATAGCCAGGTGCAAACATTTTACAGTTCAACCAAATGTTTGTGAAGCGTTTTCCCATGCCTCATCTCATTTGATCCTCACAGAAGTCCTGGAGTAGGTAGATAGGAGACTCGGCAGTATCCTATTTTCTTTTCATTAGCCAGAAAACAGAGATTTAGAAAGTTTAGAAACTTGATCCGACTGAAAAGAAGTAAGAAATGGTGGACCTTGAAAATGACTTCAGTTTTACTCACTGTGCAGAATATAGTCAAACACTGCTGCTGTTAAATATTTTACCCTTTGTTCTTCCTGCATGATCTATAATAATAATCTGCTTTGTGTTAATATTTACTGCTGTGTTGTGACCATTTCCTGAAAGAGAAGTTGGGGTACTTCACTGGGCTGGAAAAAGTTTAGTGACATCAGAAAGCAGGTCTAATTAAGCAAGTTTATCTATCCTATATAATAAAGATCTAATATGCTAATTAGACTGAACAGCAGAATGACCATCCGGATGACCTCTGGATGACCATCTGGATGAAGCTTGGGCTAGAAGGGCTGGCCAAGGCTGCGAGGGGCTGTGAGGGCTGGCTGGGGCTGTGAGGGGCTGCAAGGGCCAGCTGGGGGCTGCGAGGGCTGGCCGAGGCTGCGAGGGCCAGCCAAAGCTGCAAGGGCTGAGCCCCTTGCACGAATTTTGTGCATCAGGCCTCTAGTCTATATATATAAAAGCCTAAGTGACCGGACGACCAGAATAACTAGTTGCTATGATGAGCACTGACCACCATGGGGCAGAAACTCAATGCAGGAGCTGTCCCCTGGTGGTCACTGCACTCCTCCCACAGCGGGAGCACCAGTTAGCTGACAGACCTGTCCCAGCGGCCCACGGGCCCAGTACCAGCCACTCCCTCAGTAGTCCTGCATGTCCAATCTCTGGAGAACAGGCCAGGCACCAATGGAACAGCACCACCGGCACGATCCCAACAGTGCCTCCGGCCTCCTGGAAGTCTGCCTCAGCACCGTGTCGTTTCCCCTCTCTAGACACTCCGCAAGGAAGAAAGGATATAAAAGCAGCCACCAGGTGGCTCCCGACAACTGGCGTGAATGTCAGCAGGATGGATCCAGATCACGGGCCAGCAAGGGTGTCCTAACACCTGCCCGGAGGACTAATCGCATCCTGGCTCACCCCCACCCCCTTTGGGACCCTACCTGTGCACGAATTTCGTGCACTGGGCCTCTAGTATATATATAAAAGGCTAAGTTGACTCTTACATGGGCGATACAAATAAAGCTCTCACTGGCATCAATCATACATGTTTTTTCCATCTGTCATTGTTGATCATGAATTTGGTTGACACTTCTATTATAGAGAAAGGGCGAATAGCAATATTAAAATATTTCTCCTAATTAATTTCCTTTCAATGTGCATGAATCTGTGTACCAGGACACTAGTATCACTATAAAAAAAACTCTAAAGTTTTATTTCTTTATTTCTGCTTTCCACTTAATCACTTCCTCATCTTCAATTTCATCGTCATGTCTACTCATTTTTTCTTTTAAATATTCTATTCCTTGACACTGTGCAATCTTTGGTCCACCACTTTTTTATTAACAAGTTTTTGAAAGAATAATTTTGGCTGCTCTCACCATTTAATTACCATCTGTCATTCCTTAACCATTTTCCTTTTCTGGCTCTAACACTGCAATAGATCACGTAGACTTGGAAGCAGTAAAGATACATTTTTAATGATTCCTCAACATCTAAGATAATGTAGAAATTAGTCCATCAAAGAACAGCTATCTAATCAACAAATTCAATGGCATTTTCTCAGTTCAAAAAGTCCTATGTCATTCACTACTATCAATTAACTCCTTTTTAATTTTCTCCTATTTGATAAAATGATATAAAGAAAACTGTACATCCTCTTTGATTAAAAATTATTATGAAGAAAATATTTCTATTTGAATGTAAAACTTTGATAAACCACAATCAATAGCAAAAAAAAATTCCTTCTAAGACAAGGACATTCTATTTTAATTTTATTTTAGAGTTTTTTAAATGTTTTTTATTGATTTCATAGAGGAAAGGAGAGGGGAGAGAGAGCTAGAAACATCAGTGATGAGAGAGACTCTTTGATCACCTGCCTCCTGCACCCCCATTACTGGAGATCAAGCCTGCAACCCAGGGATGTGCCCTGACCTGGAATCAAACTGTGACCTCCTGGTTAATGAGCCAACTCTCAACCACTGAGCCACACCAGCCTGGAATGACAAGGACATTCTATTAACTGTAAGGTCACTTGTTAGACAGAAAGTTTAGATGAGTGTAATGTTCAAGTTTGGGTCTAGAGCAAAACTTTTCTGCATAGGAGTGGAGAGGGAAAGAAGTAAGAAAGGAGGGAGGGAGGGAGGGAGTGGACTTCCTTCACAATTCTGAAATGTTTGGCTGATATACAAACTTCCATATGGAAATCCCAAATGAAGCAAAGCAAAAAGCTCTTTAAAATATCCTTTTCATAAGTTAAATGTTGTTTATAGACGATTGCTATAGTTAAAATTCTTGTCCCAAAAAATGTTATTTTCTTAGGATTTGGTGTGTGGATGAGCTTGTCCTCACATTGGCTAAAAACAGAAAAACATGTTTTATCCCTAGAAATGTTGCCTTAGAAGTACAAATTTGGAAACTTCAGCTTTATCTCCTAACATCCTCATTTATGTCCAATGATTTAGTAATTCCTTGTATCTGGTGGTGATTTTTATGGCAGACTTTAGCTTACTAATACCAGCATAACTTTTGCCAACTCCTTGGTAAGAAAATCACAAGCTCTTAAGGCTTGAAAACTTAAAAAATCCCCTACAGAAGTCACTGTGAGGGATAAATGGGCTCCTCTATCACCATTCTTACCCAGTCACTTTTATAGTTATAACTGCATTAAAAGTCAACGTGGCTGTCAGGAATTCATCTTGGCATTCTGACTGATCCTCCATGTAGTCAATCTTGTTACTTTAACCATCAGTATCTGTAGTTCTCCTATACCAAGAGACAGAAGGAGGGAGTTCAGTATTTCATTGGCTGTCTAAAGCAATCACTTTTAGGCATAAATAAGTCAGGCTGAAATGGATGGCTTTAGCCTACATTAGGAAACACTTGTGTGAGTGGAAAGTTGAAACACAGTATAAATTCAGGTTTGCGGATGCCACATGGCGTTCTCCTTTAACCAGTCTCACTTTCGCCTCTATTGAAATGATAGATATATAATATCATTTTAATACAAATGCAACCTAAGTCTCCTGAAACTGATTTACTCAAATGGCTTGTGATATTCTACCAGAGACCTCGTTAAGAAAATTCAAGATTCTAAAGTCAGAATAGCACGGCTGCCTCTCAGAATATGGATGATGGATGGAAATGACTGGCTGTTCATGCTTACCAGTCCGTGGGTGTATTTCATTCCCCTGATCCTTTAAACAACAGTTGAAGAAATTTTTTCCAGCATCAACTCTCTCTTTTCAATTCCATCATCAATCTGTAATTCATTTCAGGAAGTGTTTTGTTGGGCATCTGTCTCAGTATTTCATTGGTTTCTTTTGAAGTTCACACCTTTATTTTTTTGTAGCAGAGATGAGATTTTGCCAAGAGCACTGGGTTATGTGCTGAAGGATCAACCTATATTCCTTCAGTCTCACATGTCCCGTATCCTCTGCCATATTTGCTTGCCTATAAATACAGAAGCACTTCACTCTCCAAAAGAAAACTTAACAATCATGGTTATATATAAGCCATGAAAATGAAGAGAAAAATGGGACCTCTGTGCTGTAACACACATCCTGAATTAACACACAGAAGTTCCAAATTTTCATTCAGTATTCTCATACTTAGACTTTACACCTTATGTTGACAAACCTAGCATGTGATTTGCAAGTCAGGGAATTGGTGGAAGTTATTCCAGCATTAGTTCCCCCAACTGTACCTTAAATACTATTACCAGGTAATAAATCACTAAGCAAGTATTAATAAAGATGATTTAAGGGGAAGAAAATTTTTTTTTCTAAACATGCAACTTTAAAGACTGTTTCTTGGAGGTATAAAATATATTTCCATTTACTGGGATTTGGAATAACAAATCTACAGAGGTTATATTCTTACAGGAAAATAATAAATACTTTTTTATTTAAGTATATAATAACTATAGTGATCAATATATAGACAATATTTTAGTGCCTAAAAAGGCAATTGTTTACTCTGCTATAAAAAGGAAGAAAAATTAACCCTTTGTGATGGCATAAATGGACCTGGAGAGCATTATGCTAAGTGAAATAAGCCAGTCAGAGAAAGACAAGTACCATATGATTTCACTCATATGTGGAATTTAATGAACAAACTGGATTACCAAGCAAAATACAGACTTATAGAGAGCAGGTGGCTGGCTTGGGGGGGGGGGGGGGATTGCTAAGGGAGGAGTGGGGGGGGGTTCAGCAGAAAAAGAAAAAAAGAGAGAGAACTCATGGACATGAACAACAATGTGGTGATTGCCGGGGTGGGTGGGAGAGAACAGGGGAGGTGGAAAAGGGCAGAGAGGAGATAAATGGTATTGGAAAAATAAAATAATAAAAAAGGCAATTGTTTACACACATATATATTTACTCTGTCAGCTGAGAGGACCCAGAAACACCACCACCCTAGTAGCAATGAGCACACATAGGACTTAAATTTTAGTTTCCAATATCATTCTGCAATAAAAGGAATCAAGATTTCACTCCTTGGGAAAATGTCTGATTCTGGAAAATATACAGGATGCTCCTGGAGCACCTTAAATGCCAGAAAGGAAATGCTCAAGTGCATGAATACAAACACAGACACACACACACCGATACAAGTATCTCAAAAAAACATAGAAACCAACTAAAAGAACTCCCAAATGCCAAAATATTTTCTATTTTGGGTTATAACCAAAATATAATATAAATATCAGGAGCCTATACTGATATAAAAATAACAGAATAAATAAATTGAGGGGAAATGACAAATTTCTCATTCAGAAGAATTCCAAGTAATTTACATAGATACTTTACCCTCAATGAAGTGGAATACAATCTCTACATTCCTTCATTCTGTACTACTCATAGTAACTTCCCTTGAAAAATTGCAATCTGGAGAAAGTGGGAAATAGAAACTTTATCATGGAAAAAACTGTCAAACAGTTCAGTCAGGTGATTAAGGTTAAGATCAGCAGTAATAAGTCATGTTGTTCATACAAACCCTTGATATGATGTGATTAAAATGGCATTTTACTTCTGTGGTGTTCTTCCCATATAACCTGCCCAGCTGGCATGGCTCAATGGTTGAGCACTGAACTATGGACCAGGAGGTCATGTATGATTCCTGGTCAGGGTATATGCTCACAGGCTAGATCCCCAAAGTGGGGTGTGCAGGAGACAGCCAATCAATGATTCTCTTCGATGTCTCTATTTCTCTCTCTCTCTTGCCCTTCCTCTCTGAAATAAATACAAATATTTTAAAAGAACATATAATACCAATATAATCATGACAAAAACACTAGACAAATCTAAACTGAGTGACATTGTACAAAATACCTGGCCGTAACTCCTCAAAATTGTCAAGGTCATAAAAAAACAAGGAAAATCTGTGCTGGCTTCAGCACCACATATAGTGAAATTTGAATGATACAGAGAAGATTAGCATGGCCCGTGCAAAAGGTTGAAACAGGCAAATTCATGAAGTGTTCCTTATAAAAATTTTTAAAAGAAAATTAAAAAAAATAAAAATCTGAGAAACTGTCAGAGCAAAGACTATCACAAGAAGACATGAATACTAAATGTAATATGATATCCAGGATAAAATTCTAGAATAAAGGGCAGTAGGTAAAAACTAAGGAAATCTGAATAAAGTATAGGCTTCATCATTTATCAACAGTGGTTCCTTAATCGTAACAGGTACCATACTACTGTAAGATGTTAATATAGAAAAAATTGGTGTGGGGTATATGAGAACTCTAAACTATGTTTCTAATTTTTTCTGTAAATCTAAAACTATACTAAAGAAAAGTTTCTTTTTAAAAAAGGCAATTGTGAAAACTCAATTTTCTTTGTTGTTTAAATAGGAAATATTTATTGGGTACACATTATTTAATATTGTTGAAGCAAATCTCCTTCTTTTTTCTTATATTTTCTATAGCATTTATCACCTTCTGGCATCATGTATATTGATAACTTGAAAATAATTACCATGAAGGCAGGGTTTCTGTGTGTTTTCTTAAGTGCTTTATCACCATTATATGTTAGTTATTGTTGGTTAATAAATCACCGTAGCATTTAGTAGCTTTAAACAAGTCATTTATTATTTCTCACAGGGCTATGTGTCTCTGGGTCTGGCTGATCTATGTCAGGTATGTTCGTGTGCCTCTGGCCAGCTGGCTGGTGGGCTGGCCAGCTGCTCTGGGCTGGCCTGAGCTAGAATGACTTGGCTTCTTTCTCTGTGTCTCTCAAATCCCTACAGCAGGTTAGCAGAGGTGTTTCTCATGGCAGTGACAGAGCTCTGTAAAATGGAACCAAAATTTGCAAGCATTTTAAAAAGCCTCTATTAATGTTAACTTTGCAGGTGTTTGATTAGCCCAATCACTGGCCAAGCCCAGAGTCAGGGTGCCAGGGGAATATCAAAGGCTATGATACAGAAGGTGCAAACCATGGAAGCTGTTAATGCAATCAACCTATTGCAATCATCTAGAAGAGTTGACATTTGTTGCATAACAGAATGAAACAACTTTCTTTAGCATAACATTAAGTTTTTATTGATTATATACTATGTGTATAACACATCAATATTATGAGGTACAGAAATTTCCTTTATAAATTTGGAGTCCTATAACACATGCAAATAAGCAACATATAGTTACATATCAAATTTAGCAAAATGTGTGTGTGTTTGTGTGTGTGTGTGTGGGGGGGGGTTAAGTTTGGACTTTATATTTCATTCTATTAGTTAGTTTTATGTGAATACCCACATTATTTTACTTATGGAGTAAGTCTACTTTATCTAGTCTGGCTCTCTGCTTTTCCAGATGAACTTTAAAATTAGCTTATCAATTTTCAGAAATTAATTGAGAAAGTGTTAAATCTATACTACATTTTGGAGAGAACTTTCCTCTTTATAATATAACAATCTACACCAGTACAATATCACTTCATTTATTTAATCTCTTTTTGTAAGGTTTTGTAGTTTTCTGTGTCTAAGTTTTGCATAGCTTTAATTAAATTTTCTCTAGGTACTTGATGTTTGTAGATGCAACATTTAGCACACTTATTTTAATTCTAATTGTGTGTTTGTAGATTATTTTAGATGTTTAAGTGCACACCATGTCATCTGTGAATAATAATACTCTTTTTATGGAAGACCGTGTGTGTGTGTGTGTGTGTGTGTGTGTGTGTGTGTGTTTGACCCCAATTTGATTTTGTCTTTTTTTTTCTCAATGGCAACAATAACCTCTCGGTAGTCTTCCACTCATTCTAATATTTATTCAATTCACAGACAATCAACAATCCTTCCATTTCTCCTTGAAATATCTTCTGCACACATTCCTTCCTTTCCCTTTCCATGGTCACTGCCACTGTGTTTCTCATCAACTCTGATGTGGACAGTTCCCTAACCATTCCTCCTATATCATCTATTCCTTTTTCAATGAAAATCCACTGCTTCATTAAATTATACTTCTTTAATATAATGTCAACTGCTTGTTTTTGCCCCAATATTTCACTGATTCTTAGCTCACTTCATAAAAATTCCAAATTCCTCAACTTAATATTTAAAGCTCTATAAAATATATCTTAATCCTAACTTTGCCACCCTTTCATCTCTAAGTTATGTATCAGGATAAACTGTTTATTAAATTCATATTTTGATACCTTTAATTTCCATCCTATAAAACTTGGCATTCTTTATTTCCCTCTAATGCCTATATTTATTTTCCTCTTACAAATATTTTCTACCTTTTTAATTCTTATAGAACTTCTTACCATTTATTTAATATATAATTTAATTAGATAATGCTTTGTAATATTACTCAATGTTGCTCTTGAGCTAACACTGAAGCTTTCATGTGTCTTGATTTCTCAAAACCAATTATAAGTACCTCTGATTTGGGATTCAGCAAATACTTAATTAAGGTCTACTATATTTCAGGCATTATGAAGACAAGGCATTTGCCTGTCTTGATGACAAATAGTAATAGCAAGACAAATAATTATCAAATAAACAAATATATAAATAACACGTTTTCAAACCTGGATCAGAGCTATAAAGAAAATAGACAAGGTGTGTATGCTCATGGAGATGAAATAAATGAGCGAAAAGGGTGCTTATGGATTCTCTGTCATGATGTATATCAACTGCTTGTTTTTGCCCCAATATTTCACTGATTCTTAGCTCACTTCATAAAGAACTGCTGAAATGATCAGACCCTGGCCCTTCAGGCTCATAGAGCACCCTTCTATTGTTTCTAATAGCAAAGATCTGGGTCAGCAGAGATAGGTAAAGCTTGGCATAGCCCCATTCCTCATGCTGACCATGAATCTCAACCTTCAATCTTTTCCTTCATCTACTAATTTATTTTACAACTGTAGCTATTAAAAAGTCATGAAATATATGGAATGTCATCCTTACTACAGTTCCTTTATGAAATAAGACTCCTGTCTTTAAAAAGAAAATTCTCAAAATTACATACTGGAAAGAATGAAGAGAGGTTAAATATTGTCAACCCACAAATTTATAAGCCTTTTTTTAATTTCCAAAAGTTTAGTAGACATTAAAGTGTTTAAATCATGGCTATTTGCTGAAGTATGGTTTAAATGCCAATGGTAGCAAACCAGCAGACCTTACCACAGGTGATATTCTAGGAGATTGGGAAGAAGGGAGCCCCAGCTGGAAAGGTAGGACCAAGCTAGTTGTAAAGGCAGCAAGGGAAACAATGGATATAATAGAAGGGAGGGGGCAGTGGTACAGGAAGAAGGTCCAGATACTGCTGAATTTCTCTTGTCTTAATTTTGTCTCATTCAGTGTGCATTTGCACACACAGACATATTAATAAACTGTTACAGTTTCTTGCCCACAGCCCTGCCTTAGAGTTTGCAGAGAAGGACTGGGCCAGCCAAGATAGAATGACCAGAGAAAAGAGAAGTAGCAGCAATCTAAGTAAGGTCAGCCCATGCCTGGAAGCCAAGACCAAGTGTTTTAAGAAGATGAAGGCAAGGCTGACATCCTGGTGTCCACTTCAGCTTCCCTAGACATAGCTGAGTTGAACATGAGAGGCTCGGGAGTTATTAGAATCAGATTCTGGTCTTGGCTGAGACTCACAGCTATGTGGGCCTACATGTTATCACTTCACCTCACTGGTATTTAATAATGTGGTATGAATAAGAATACTAACCTACAAGGCTGTGAGAGTAGTGCCTGGCTCAGAAAAATAAAAAGTGACAGAACTCTTATTGTAAATCATGCCCATTCATTCAGTCTTCCAATCAACAAACATGATTGTTTGAATTACATAGTTATTAATTTATCAGGAAAAAAGTCTGCAAATATTCCTAAACATTATGAATTGATGCTCATAAAACGAGGAGTTATTAATAACCACATGTTCTGCAAAACAGATCCAGAATAGCCTTCCAGATGGCTTCTTCAAATAAAAGTTTGTTGAATAAAAACCACTTACATCATTATGATTAAGAATTAATTTTTAGTATTGGAAAAATGGGCATATATCCTTTATGTTTTTCTAATGCATAAATATCCTGGTTGATATTAAAATTTTAAAAATAGCTGTGCATAATTAACTTTAAACCCCATTTTTATCTCAAATAAAGTAACAATGTACTGCATAATTATTAGTGATTAGCAAATCCTATTTTTCTGCAGTGCTTTTATTGAAGAACTAATTTACAGCTCAGAAATTAATTATATGCATTAGTGCTTTGTTTTACTGATTTTAAAAAATTTTATAAGTCAATAGTATGCTTTGGTTACACATGTATATATTTGACAATACATGTATAACATTTTTGGTTATACATATATGTTTATGCTCACTTTATATATGTTGCAAATAAGTAGTTTTTATTCATAAAAATAAAAAGTTTATTATTAATTTAAATTTAAAAATAAAGTTTTTGAAAATAGTAATCACAGGAAGAGTCTATGGCAAATATTGTCAAGGTATTAATTAAAAAATAAGTTTGAGTAATGCTTCCTTAAATAAAGAAAATTTAAAAGCTGAGCATCCTTTATTTCTTTTTCAAGCATCATTGGTTAAAGGGAATCAGATTTCTTTTTCAAGAACATTCTGGAGTTAGAGCCTTTTTCTTAAACTTATACTGCATTTCTTTAAATATCATTAAGAACCTATAAAGGTGCTTTAAAATAATGGTACTTAATTATAATTCCTAGTGCATCAGGGTGATTTTAAAAATTAATTACATTGCCATATAACACTCTAGTAGGTATATCTATACATACATTAACAAATGAAAAAACTGTAAAAGTATATCACTGCTACTCAAACACTAAGGTTTGAGCAAATATTCTTATAAAATCCTGTCCCACAGAGATAAGCTACCCAGAAGTCCAGAATTGCAGTAATAAGCACTGGAATGACAATGGTGACAGCATCTTCTGGTTGGCCTGAAACAAAGTGAAGACCAGAGAGCACAATATTTAAGAAGTTGCCTGTGTTTTGTCTTGGAAAGGTATCTATTGTTTTCCCTCTAAAACTTGCTTATTTTACTCAGAGGCTTGCGGGCTTAAAGACTTGAAACCTGAAAATTAAAAACTCTCTGAATAACGTTTACTACTGACTCAGTGACAAGGTCAATGAAAGATGACTTTGACATAGATTGTACTATCCTAGAAAATATCAATAGTCTGGCCAAAATTATTTCTTCTCCTGTATCTATTCACTATTCATCACAGGAGAAGCTAACAGAAGAAAGGGACTTGATACACATGATTTAGAATTTTAGAAATTTCAGAGTTGAAGAGGAACCCCCTGAAAGATCATCTAACACAACTATTATTTGTATGAATGAAGAAAATAAAGCCCCAGGGTTAGAAGTGGCTTGTGCATGTGTCCACATGTATGTGTACATGTACACACACATACATACACACACACCTGCCTGATGACAAAGGAAACTTTGCATGTTCTTTGCAAGATAAAATCTTTTCCAAATGATGTAAGGATTTTCCACATCTATATACATGTCATTTCTTTCAAACAAAAGTAGCATAGGTCCATATATTTTAGTTTATGACTCACCCACATCTTCTGAACTAAACGATCTCGCTAAAAAATACACTTTTCCTGAGAACTGCTTAGTGAGAGCAGCCGGAAAAATGCTGACTCTTGAGAACAGGTGTTGGGGACCCTGAGATCCTCAGCTCAATGCAATGGCCCTCACTTGGGCACCTTTGAGGTCAGTTGTTTGGGGCTCTATCACAGCTAAGAAATAACTTTCCCCTCCCTGCAGGGGCTCTCCTTGCCAGTTCCCATGCAGTAGAATTTATTTTATTTCTTAAAAACACTGCAGACCCACAGAATTCTTTTTATGATCATAAAAATATAAATTCCTGGTTATTACAGAAAATCTGATAACCTGGAACAGGAAAGATAATAAAAACTCAATCACAATCCCACTGTGATGAGAAATTATTGATTTCATTCTAAGAATTCATTTCTGCTTCCTAAAATCCTCTGGCTTTATTTTTGAATCCATGTGTTTTTGAGGACATCAGATAGATCTTCAAGCTCCAAAGAGGTGTGCCCATCAGCGGACATCCCCGTCCATGGCCACGGTGATAGTTTCAGGAGTAAACGGTGTCTCCTAAATCACCTGTGTAAATGCTTTTTATTTTAAACATATTACCTTAGTATCATATTTAGTACTAATTTTATCAGTCTCTGCTTTCTTTAAGATCTTTTCACATAATTTTTGAAATTTTCATACCTGTAAGTATACTTTTTTCTTTAGAACTTTCTCATTGCTTTAATAGTTAAAAGTTCATTCCTATTATAATCTAAAAGTCCCCCCCCCCAATTTATATGTTGAAATCTTAACACTCAAAGATTATGGTTATTAGGAGGTGGGGCCTTTGAGAAGTGATTAGCTCATGAGGGTAGAGCCCTCATGAGTGGATTCAGTGCCTTAAACAAGAGCCCTCACAAAGCTCCCCAGCTCTTTCCACCACATGAGGATATAAGAAGGAGACAGGCTATGAAACAGCGAGAAGTTGTCACCAGAATTCAATCATGCTGGCTCCATGATCTCAGACTTTCAACCTCTAAAACCATGAAAAATAAATATATGTTGTTTATAAGTTATCCAGTCTGTGGTATTTTGCTATAACAGTCTGAAGAGCCTAAGAAAATTACCTTTCATAAATGAGCCACAACCACTTATAATCTAGGTGTTATGGCATCATGGGTTGCATTGAGGAAAATTTTAGTACTAGTTTGAAAAGCAACTGAGAAACTGTAAGATTTTTCTGCCCAGGTTGTCCTAAGGTTATTTTTTTTCCTTTGTGCTATTTTAATTACCCATTTATTTAGCATTCACTTAATAGATTCATTGAGTTCATATTATGTATTGCACACTGTGGTAGATAGAAAAACAGTTTCTGTTAGAACGAAATCAGGATTATAATGGCACAAAAATGTGTCCAAAGAAATATGGGAGATGTTATCTCCCTTTGCCTCATGTTTGAAGGTATTAGAATGGACTCAGTGAAGGAGTTTGAGCAGAAGAAGAGAGAGGAGTTTAAAGAAAAGAATGGCTTAGGCAGAGGCATAAAGAGGAAGCAGTGCAGGGCAATGATTCACTTTTGCTGGAACTTAGGATACAGGGCAGAAAGTAATTAAAAATAAGACTGGAGAGATGGATATGACAGAGCACAGAGGCCTTGAAAGTCAGAGCAAATGCACATTACTTGTGGCAGAACAAGTCCCTTCGAAGGGTTTTTGCACAAATTTTAAAAGAGATGTTTTAGAAAACATATCCTTAAATTATATTTAGTTTAAAGAAAAGACTGAATGACTACATATTTCTGAACCTTAGAATAAAATAAAAAGGAAATCTGGCAAGCTTTTGACAGTATCAAAGGAACTTCCTAGGATAGCAGAGAGATTGACCCATACCTGCAGTATCTTACTCCAACAATCACAAATCCTGACCATCATGTAAAAGACAATTACCTCATTGTTCATCTTTACTATTTATTAGACTATACAAGGGCCAGAAATGCTATCCTGTAAGTACCTCATTCAGGTCCCAGAGGCAGAAAAAAAAAATCCAATAAGGAATTAGTGAAATACAAGCAAGAAGATTGGATGTGAGAAGTTTTATTCCTCCATCTTAGTAAAGATTTCCAAATATTATACTCAAATTTGAAAGTAAATACTCTTTACATTTTTAATTTCTTCTTAGGCTGATAGTTATCTTTGGAGAGGCTATTTTCAGTCATCATGAATATCCAATTTCTATTCGTGCATTGTACTCTTTGCTACTGTGAAGGTAAATTTGAGCTAAAAGTGAAAATTGTCTCTTGCTGCATTAATTTTCTCTACCACATACAGTGTAAGTTCGAATCATGTTGCTCTTCAAGGTTTCTTCTGGGGGCAGAGTGAACTTCAGAGAGCCAAGTTATGGCCCCCTCTAGCAATTTTATGAGCCTGAAAAGTATAGACATCCGTATGTGATTTTCAAGTACCTAGGAAAATCAAATTCAGATGTAGTAGAATTATCTTTACATAATAAAAGCGTAATATGCTAATTAGACTGAAAGTCTTTCCAGACAACTTTCTGGACAAAGCCGTGGCAACTGAGGCAGAGGCGCTGCCACTGCAGTGGGGGCCAAGTCCCTTGCACGAATTCCGTGCATCGGGCCTCTAGTCTTTACATAATATTCCATGAAATATTGATATTTCTGCTGCCACACTAGCTCAGAATGCCCTACAAGTAATCAACCTTAAAATATTAAAATTAAAAATAAAGTAGGTTTATATTAATCATGGTGAGTTTGAGGAAGAAGCCCAGATAGAACTAGGGTCTTTAGTTGAACTAAATCCTAATCTAGAGTCCTACTGTAAATGTGACCCCTAGATTTTTATGGCATGGCTATACTTTGAAAAATTACCTCATTTAAACATAGTTTCAGGTAATGTTTTTCTTGACTTTTATGCAATGAAATGTTTTACTGCAGCTGCTGGTGGATAAGGCACAAAATTTTCAAATCAATGTGCTCAGCGCTTTTCAAAAAACTAATTCACTTTTTTCATAGAGCTAAAATTACATAAATTTATACTCAAGCATTAAATTCCTAAAAATATCTATTCCATGGTACTTACCTAATAGCAGCACATTGGTATTTTAGTTCTCATTCAATCACTTAAACATTCTGGTTATGCTCTTATAATAACAAAGACAAAACTGTACAAAATGGTAACTATTAAAATATTTCAACAACTTAATAGTAATAGGTCAAACTGGGTATATGATAGATTAGAAAAAAAATGTGCAAACCTTATTTATAATGTAAAATAACCATTTTAACCGTGTAAAATTAACCATTAACATTTATAAAATGATATATCAAAAAAGAACAATTCGAGAGTAACCATCAAGAAGCAAAGTGCATAATTGAAACAAATACCTATGTAGATAATATTCAACTGAATGATTTAATTATCTAAGTGATGTCTTAACACCAAAAACAAACTGGAAACTAAAAATAAATTGGAGAAAATGTGCTTGTCCAGATTGTTTATGATTATAGGGTCATAAAGCCAGTTAATGGGTGGATATCTGGTCTGACTTCAGAAAATGAGCAAACATTTATGTAAGACATAACCCCAGTTCTACACAAACTTATCAAAGCTCTCAATAGTAGAAAACACTTCCCAGTTCATTTCTCTAAGGATAGCATTACTCTGATATCAAAACCAGACCAAAACACTAAAGAAAACTCCGGACTACTATTTATAATGAAAATAGTCACAATAATTATTCACACAATATTAGCTAATTAAATCCAGAAATACATTTTTTTAAAGCAATACCTCATCAATTAGAATTTCTCTCCAGAATGCAGTTCTTTTTACATGTGAAAATCCATTATACACCAAGTTGTGACATTAAAATTAAAAATCGTTTACCTCAATAGATGAAGAAAGAAATCATTGGACAAAATTCAACAAGCATGATGATAAAAACTCTCAGCAAGTGAGGAATAGAACTTTTTCAAATTGAAAAAAGGAGATCTGTGGAAAGCTTCCTGCTAATATGATGGATAATAGTGAAAAACTGACTGCTTTCTGCATAGAAACAGGGGCAAAACAAGGGTGCCCATTCTCACCATTTCTATTCAACACAGGACTAAAGGTTCTACCTATAGCATTAAATAGAGATGTGAACTGGGCAATAGAAGTCTATTCATAAGTCTACAGGTAAGGCCTCATATCATCACCTTTCATTGGGAGGGGGGGGAGGAACAGCCAAAATACCGACCTGACCCATATTGAGTCTGAATTTAATTAAAGCCCCTAGAGTTTTTGTTTTTATTAATTTGTTTTGTTTTGTACATGGTACTGTTAAAGCAAGCTTTCTTGTCAAAACATAAGAAAGGCACTGTAAATTGAAACTTACCAATGATAGCTGAACACAGTACTAATCAACTAATCAATGAACTAACTACTAATCTAACTACTAATCAACCAATCAATCAACTAACAACCTTAGTGAAGTTTTTCAAGAATTTCAGGTGTCCCTATCATAACCCTCTTAATTTGTCAAACTGTATATTCATTTGATAAATGAAGACTAAATCTACTGTGGTAATCATTTCACAATATATGTAAATCAAACCATCACTCTGTACACCTTAAACATATACAGTGATGTATGTCAATTATTTCTCAATAAAACTGGCAAAATAATAAAAATACACTTAAAAATAAATTTACAAAAGAAAGAGACCTATTAATCTTAAAGCACTCTTGAAAAAGAAAGATCTGCTCTAATCTAGCAGATAAATTGACTCTGGTGGATTGACTCTGAAGTTTTTACTGAGGTGCATGTTAAGTGCTTTTCTAAAGATAGACTTCTCCTGTCTGGCTGGCCTGGCTCAGTGGTTGAGCTTCAACCTATGAACCAGGAGGTCAAGGTTCCATGCCCAGTCTGGGCACATGCCCAGGGTTGCAGGCTTGATCCCCAGTGGGGGGTGTGCAGGAGGCAGCCAATCATTTATTCTCTCTCATCATTGATGTTCCTATCTCTCTCTCCCTCTCTCTTCCTCTCTGAAATAAAAATGATAAAACAAAATAAAATCAAATAAAAATAGACTTCTTTCTATATGTAAAATCAGAGAACAAAATTCTATTAAACAGCTACCTATGTCATAAAACTACTCATATCAATGAGCTGTAATCTTGAATTTTCCATTCTATTAACTTTTCACCTTCTAAGTCCTGCCTTGCTCTTCAGAAAGTGATTGTGGCTGTATGTGCCATCTTGATGATGCATTCAGAGGTAACGCTAAAAAATTCCAACTTTGAAAATAACTCAATACAACATATGTAAGGGAAAAGTGAGACTGTCATACATTCTTTCCCAATACACATGGACATATGCACACTTATATACATAGAATAAACATATTTTGCTGAATATTGCTCATTTCACCAACTAGAAATATGTAATCCAATTCTATATTTCTAAATTCCTAGTTATTAAAAGGATATATTCTTATGTGATGACCTTGTTCTTGACTGAAAATCTCACTCTCACCATTTCTAAAATTATAAATAGGAAGTATATTTCTATTTTCATTATTCCCTTGCTTTGCTAGTAGCATATATACAAAGTGATAAATGCATGGACTGTAATAAAAACTTAAATGAATACTCCAAGGTTCCATAGGAATTGCTGAAATCAGTACTGGTAGGCCTTAATCAGTACAGGCAGCATTAATTTTTGCTCTTCTGAGATAATAGTTTGATAACTGCTGAAACTAGATGTAAGAATGTTTGGACATCATGATGCTCTTTTAAAGGTAAGATGATTTCTGCTCACTTTATCATTCTTAATAAAAGAAAGGAACCATTAAAATTTAGAAATAAGAATGTGAATTGTGCAGGCACCTGATTTGGGAATTGAGAAGGAAAATCTTGTGGGAAAGGGGGAGAAGATCAGAATGGCCACTTTCATTCCTGGACCTAGTTAAGGTCCCTGCACATTTAGGGCTTCAGACTTTGAGACTTTGGGGTGGAAGAGAAGAGCCTAGGCAGAGGGGCTTTTGGAGCAGTGGGATGCTGCTGAGAGAAGGAAGCCTGGAAGTAAAGCACATGAAGGCTTTTTTGTTTTGTCAAAGCAAAGAAGAGTAAGGGATTTACTCATCAGTCCCGGATGGCGGCAGGGAACACAGGTAATTTACTGAGGCGCCTCCCTACTCCCTACTCCCTGCGCTCCCCAGCACTGATCTGATCTGTGTTAATAGCCTTCTTGTTTCTGAAATCACTCTTCTCCTAGTGGATGTCCATAGCAGTGAAGAATAAAGCAAAATATGAGTGACTGAGCAGGAAGCTGTCATGGGCAGAACTTAAAAGGGAAAAAGGAAGAGAACGGGCTTAGCTAATAGATAGGGAAGTGTGCTTTCTGCTGAGCGAGGAGTGAAGTTAACCAATAATGGAAAGAGGAAAACCAAATGAATGAGAGAACAGAGGGAAAGCCAGGGAGGAGATAGATGCTTGTTTACACCTCTCCCAGGTCTTCCTTCATGAATAAACACAACAGTTTTGTTCTTTGAAATCTTTGTTAGTATAAGAAATGTAAATATATGTATATATATATATATATATATATATATACACACACACACACACACACACACACACTAATATCCATGAGCATTCAAACCTTTCTAATGTACTCAAAAATATCAGGCACCACAAAGAGACAGTGAAGTGACATCTAGAAGACATTTCTAATTACATTTCAAAAGGATATATATTATCAGAATGATAAAATTAAAAAACAAAACGAAGGAAACCATGTTTGTCTGACTATCTCTGTTCTCTGACATTTATCTTGCATACACACCCAGGACTCTCACAGGGCGAGCTCTGGAAATCAATACTGTAAATAAAATAGTGCTGGCGTCCTCTTCTCATTTCAGCAGTGGAGTGAGTGAGTGACGAGTGGAAATATCTCCATAAATAATGTTTAGCTTCAGTCTCTTTTAGCCTCTTCCAAAATGATAAGCAATTTCTAAACAGCAATGGCAAAAAATGCACTTTTACCTCTTCATCAAAAACATATAAAAATGAAATATATTGTGATACTTAATACCGTGTAGATTACAAACTACCATGTCAATCCAGTACAAATGTGTGTGTGTGTTTTTCTGCTCTGTGGTGCCGACCTTCAAAAGTGATGATGTGAAAAGTCCTAGGCTTTATGACAGCTTAACTAGAAACACATTACGGCTGCTATATTAATACAGAGTTGTGGCTTTGCTATAAAGTTTGAATTGAAAAGAAACTTTGAACCTGGTGCTCTGCTCTAAACATTAAATATGCAAGCAACAGGAAGAGGTTGAAACAAGGTTTCTATGAAATGATGCTTCCTCTTTTTCTTACCCTCAAAACTCCATGGACGTTTTTGCATTATCTAAATTCCAGAGTAGCAATTGGATGACTGGCATCATCTCTAGCACAGCTCCTCAGAAAAACTTCCCAGAAGTGTATGCGTGTACATATGCACACCCTTAGGTCTCTGTGTACAGTGACATGTGAATCTCCAGGTATAGAGAGAGGGAAGCTCCATAGTAAATGAGCAAGTATATTTCAGCTGAGTAATAAAACATTGATGGGTACTGAACATTTTCTTTGAGAGTTATCAAATATATTTCCCCTCTGTATGTTCAAATATTTTATATGCATAAATATGATGCTACTACATTTTTTGTAGCTTACTTAACTCCTATAATCAGTTGGGTCAATATTTTGGTTTTAAGTGGACAGAATTTTCCCTGACATACTAATGAAGCCATGGTTATATATCAAGATACTTTTTAATAGGGTTTTATGTTAATTTGCATACGTCCTCAAGCAGCAACACAGATTTTTTTTCTGATGATGGTACAGGTGGTCATGTGATATGGTGGAAACATGCACTCCCTATCAGAACCTGACAGATGAGGTATTGGCTATTGTAAGTAACACTGTAACAAACAGAGGGGTGCATGTATTTTTTCGAATTAGTGTTTCGAGTGATATATTGGATCTATTCCCAGAAGTGGGACTACTGGGTCAAGTCAGTTCCATTTTTTTATTTTTTGAGGAAATTCTATATTGTTTTCCACAGTAGCCACACCAGTCTGCATTCCCATCAATAGTGCATTAGGGCTCCCTGTACTGAGAGAGAGGCATGAGATGATATCTCATTGTGGGTTTAATTAGCATCTCTCTGATGATTAGTGACAATGAGCACTTTTTCACATGTCTATTGGCCATCTGTATGATCTCTTTAGAGAAGTGTCTAGTCAAATCCTTTGCCAACTTTTTAATTAGATTATTTGTTTTCTTGGTGCTGAGTTTTATAAGTTCTTTACATATTTTGGAAATTAACCCCTTATCAGATGCTTCATTGGCAAATATGTTCTATTTAGTAGGTTCCGTTTTTATTTTGTTGATGGTTTCTATTGCTGTGCAAAAGTTTTTTAGTTTGATGTAGACCCATTTGTTTATTTTTCCTTTGTTCCCTTTGTGCAAAGAGATATATCAGCAAAAATATTGCTATGAGAAATGTCTGGAATTTTACTGTTTTCTTCTAGGAATTTTATGGTTTTGAGTCTAATATTTAAGTCTTTAGTCCATTTTGAGTTTATTCTCCTGTATGGTGTAAAAAGATGGTCTAGTTTCATTTTTTTGCATGCATCTGTCCAATTTTGCCAATGCCATTTAATAAAGAGACTATTTTTGACCCACTGTATATTTTTGCCTCTTTTGTCAAATATTAATTGATCATAAAGGTGTAGGTTTATTTATTGGCTCTCTAGTCTGTTTCATTTATCTGTATATTTGCTTTTATGCTAGTACCATGCTGTTTTGATTACTATGGCCTTATAGTATAGTTTGATATCAGATAGTGTGATCCTTCCAACTTTTTTCTTCTTTCTTAAATTGCTGAGGCTATTTGAAGTCTTTAGTAATTGTACATAAATTTTTGGAATATTAGTTCTAAATCTATAAGATATACCATTGGGATTTTTTTGGTTCTTTTTTATTGTTTAAAGTATTACAAATAGTAATACATATGTCTCCTTTTCCCCCATTGACCCCCCACTCCTACCCCCTGGCACATGCAATTCTGACAGGTGTGAGATGGTACCTCATTGTTGTTTTGATTTCCATCTCTTAGATGATTCATAACTTTGAGCATGTTTTCATGTCTCTTGGCCTTCTGTGTGTCCTCTTTCGAAAAGTGTCTATTTAGGTCCTTTGCTCATTTTTTGATTGGATTGTTTATCTTCCTTTTGTTAAGTTATATGAGTTCCCTGTATATTTTGGAGATTAAACCCTTATAGGAGCTAACATTGGAAAATATGTTCTCCCATGCAGTAGGCTTTCTTATTGTCTTGTTGATGGTTTCTTTTGCTGTGCAGAAGCTTTTTATTTTGATGTAGTCCCATTTGTTCATTTTCTCCTTAGTCTCCATTGCCCTAGGAGCTGTATTGGTAAAGATATTGTTATGACAAATGTCTGCTATTTTTCTGCCTGTGGCTTCTAAGATTTTTATGGTTTCCCATCTTACATTTAAGTCCTTTATCCATTTTTAGTTTATTTTTGTGTATGGTGTAAGTTGGTGGTGTAATTTCATTTTTTTTGCATGTATCTGTCCAATTTTCCCAACACCATTTATTGAAGAGACTGTCTTGATGCCATTGTATCTTCTTGCCTCCTTTGTCAAATATTAATTGAGCATAATGGCTTGTGTCAATTTCTGGGTTCTCTGTTATATTACACTGGTCTATATGTCTGTTCTTGTGCCAGTACAAGGCAGTTTTGAGAACAGTGGTTTTGTAGTATAGCTTGATATCTGGTATTATGAGCCCTTCAACTTTGTTCTTCTTTCTCAATATTGCTGCAGCTATAAAAAAAAAAAGAGGGGGGGGTTCTTTTTTTATTCCAGATGAATTTTTGGAGAGTTTGTTCTAGGTCTTTGAAGTATGCCGTTGGTATTTTAATGGGGATTGCATTGAATCCGTAGTTTGCTTTGAGTAGTATGGACATTTTAATGTTGATTCTACCAATCCAAGAACATGGTATATTCTTCCATTTGTTTATATCTTCCTCTATCTCTTTTTTCAGTGTCCTGTAATTTTCTGAGTACAGGTCCTTTACCTCCTTAGTTAAGTTTATTCCTAGGTATCTTAATTTCTTTGTTGCAATGGTGAATGGAATTGTTTGGTATTTTTTTGAGTTTCTCTTTCTGTGAGTTCATTATCCTATATAATAAAAGCCTAATATGCTAAGTGTCCTGTCATCCAGTCATCCATTCAACCAATCAAAGGGTAATATGCTAATGATATGCTAAGGCCACTCAACGGCTCACTATGATGTTCACTGACAACCAGGGGACAGATAGTCAACCGTCGACCAGTTGCTATGATGTACACTGACCACCAGGGGGCAGGTGCTCTGACTGGTAGGTTAGCTTGCTGCTGGGGTCCAGCTGATCAGGACTGAGCAAGACAGGCTGTACATGTCCTGGAGCTATCCCGCGGTCCCTCCCCAGCTGGCCAACCTCCTGTGTCCCTCACCAGCCCTGATTGTGCACAGGTAGAGTCCTTGGCCTTCGCCCTCTTGCAATCCAGGACCCCTCAGGGGATGTCAGAGAGCCGGTTTCAGCCTGATCCTACAGGCCAGGCCAAGGGACCCCACTGGTGCATGAATTTGTGCACCAGGCCTCTAGTTGGTGTATAAAAAAGCCATAGACTCCTGGGTGTTAATTTTGTATGCTGCTACATTACCGAATTCATTTAAGTCTAGCAGTTTTTTTTATGTAATCTCTAGGGTTTTCTATGTACAATATCATGTCATCTGTGAATATAAGTGGAATTTTAATAGGAATTGTACTGAATTTGTAGATTGTGTTGGGTAGTATTTTAAAGATGTTAATTTTGTCTACCCATGAACATGTTACATGCTTCCACTTATTTGTATCTTCTTCATTTTCTTTCTTCAGTATCTTATAATTTTCCGAGCACAGGTCTTTTACATCCTTGGTTACATTTATTCTTAGGTAACTTATTTTTATTGTTGTTGCAATAGTATTTTTTCCTTAATTTATCTCTCTGATAATTATTGTTGTATAAAAATGCCTTTGATTTCTGAATATTAATTTTGTATCCTGCTAGTCTGTCAAATTTATTTATTAGGCCTAGTAAATTTTTGGTAGAGTCTTTATATACAATATCATGTCAGTCCTGGACCAGATGGCTTCATGGGCAAATTTTACCAAACATCAAAGAAGAACTAACAGTTATCCTTCTCAAACTATGCCAAATATTCAAAAGGAAGGAAACTTCCAAGCTCTTTTTATGAGGCCTGCATCATCCTAATTGTAAAACCAGATAAAGACACTACAAAGAAATAAAATTATAGGACAATATCCCTGATGAACATATATGCTAAAATCCTCAACAAAATATTAGCAAACGGGTCCAGCAATAGATTAAAAAGACCATACACCATAATCAAGTGAGATTTATTCTGGATATGCAAGGTTGGTACAATATTTGCAAATCAATGAATATTATACATCACTAAAAAATGAAAGATAAAAATCACATGGTCATATCAATAGATGCAGAAAAAATTTTGATAAAATCCAGCACCCATTTATGATTCAAAAAAAACCTCTCAGCCAAATGTGAATATAGAGAGCACACATGACCATAAGAAAGGCTATATATGATAAATCCACAACCAACCTCTCTCATTATTTAAATTAATCTGTAGTGCATGGTATTTTATATGGTAGAACTATATTAAAAAAGTGAAAAATCATCTATAATTCACCTCTCTCATAAGTCTGGATTATAACATACATTTGATAAACATGTAAATAGTCATAAATTCTAGCAATAGATTTGAATTTCAGGAGACAGATACAAATCTATGAACTAAATAACTCTGTTTTTCACTTAAATTTGTGGTGAAGGCCCTGTTTACACAGCAGCTGGTATAGCTTCTGGAGCTTACCTGCTTAGGTTCACTGCCTGGCACTGCACCTGTGCAATACTTCTTGCTCTGTCTTTGTAGAATACATGCTTCCAAGGACTCCAGACCATTTATCTTAATCTGGAGCACTTGGAAGTACATGGGACCCAGCACTATTCCGATGAAACTTGGCCTTGTTGATTACTTCTGATAACTTCAGAGATCAGAACTTCCCCATTAATCATCTTGGCAGATGACTTCAGATTTCTGCATTTGTACTCTAGTAAAAGCATTGAAGTGTTTTGTGGGTTTTTTTTGTGTGTGTGTGAAGAATCTTAACTTTAAAATTCTACTTTTTGGGGACTTAATTATGTTCAAAAGTGGTGACCTGTAGTACATTTTACTTTCTAACCCTTTTTCTGTGTAATACTTTAACATCTTGTCTAATGTGAAAAGACTAATTCTTTGCCCCAAATTTTTTCTTGGGGGAATCCAAAGTCACATTTGGTTCATCAACATTGCTGCTGCTTCTACATGATATCAGAGACTACCATTAATTGAGGAGTGTATTTTTTCTGCCATGGATGCTGCTAAGGATTTCAAATACAGATATTATTTATTTATTTAAACAGCACAGAAACTCTTGAGATACATGCCTCATTGTTCCCACTTTCCTAATCAGTAAATGAAGATTAAGGAATTGCAGCATTTTATCCAGAGACCCTTAAAAACAAATAGCATATACAGAATTTGAACTACAGCAGTTTGAGGTTAAAGATAATATACTGAATTATGGGTGGCAAAAAGCAAAGATGTAAAGATAAGAACTCAGGTCTGAGCTCAGGATGTTAGGCAAACCACCGGGCAACAAGTGTGCAATGGAAAGATATTGTTTCCCTGGAAACCTTTTCAGTTCTGCTGCAGCATGTCAATCAATCTTTGGGACCAGCCTAATGGCTTTCAACCCTAGCTCGCTTTACAATTTCCTGGAGAGATTTTGAAAGAACACTTAATATATGAGCCCCACCATTTAAATACAAATATTTTGGGGCGGGGTCCAGGCACTGGATAGGGGTCCTATAACGACCATTTCAATAAACATGTCAGTTAGCACCAGGAAGATAGGGTGTCTGGGTTTGCTGTAGAGGTGATGGGTATTTAAGTGGTGGTTAGGGAAGGGAGATGTGCAAAATTATTAGAAGCTACATCAGTGTTTGCTGGTCCACTGACAGACCTGTCCTATCCCCACTAAAGTCCCTGTGAAGTTTTCTGTGTCCAAAGGAGCCAGGCAGTTTGGTAAGTGTATTAAAGTTAAAAAACACTTGATGAGTGGATAAATACATGAAGTCATTTCAGTGTTCACTGGCCTGACATGAATGCAATGGGCTTTTCAAAAAACTGCTGTGTTTCATAAATTTTATTGCCAAAAACTATTCTTCCAAAATATCATGATTGTTCTCCATGGGGGATGATAATTCAGTAAGTAAAAAACACAATAAATCAAACAAATCTGAAGACATCTCATTAGGTCAAGGCAACATCAATACCACTGTTAGAAAGACCTGCTGTTTTACAAAGCAAATCACATCTAGGTAAAGTGAAATAAGAACAGAGAAGAAAATTACTTAAGAGTGTGATAGAGCTAACTTGGGAAACTGGAAGCTATTTTAAAACAGATGCTCAGTATGACTGAATAGCATTCCATTGTTACCCAATCATTTATCAAAGGACACTGGGGTTTTTTTTTCATGTCTTGGCCAATGCTACAATGAACTATATAGGAGCATATAGATTCTCAAATAAATGTTTCCAAAATTTTGGGATAGACATCCAGAAGGTTAGTTGCTGGATCTTAGGGAAACTGTATTCTTAGTTTTGTGAGGAGCCACCATACTGTTTTCCATAGGGGCTGTACCATTTTACATTCCCACCAGCAATTAAATGAGGGTTTCATTTTCTTCGCAACAACCTCTCCAACACCTTTTATTAGTTGTCTTGTTGATAATAGTCATTCTATCAGGTCTGCGGTGGTGTCTCACTGAAGTTTTGATTTGCATTTTCCTAATAGCTAGAGAAGTTGAGCATCTTTTCATATATCTGTTCGCCATTTGCATGACAGAAGACTTTACTCTGGGTGATGGGCACACCATGCATTATATAGATGATGTATCAAAGAATTACACACTTGAAACCTATTTAATCTTACTAACCAATGTCACCCCAATAAATTTAATAAAAAATAAAACAAGATATATGCTCAGTAAATAGTAAAATATTTGCCACTAAGATTACAAAACCATAGTAAACACAAGAAAATGCTTTACTCTTTATAGGCTACTATATGTCTTCTGGAAAATTTGTTATTTTGTAAATATAAATCAACAATTGATTCTAATGCTTATGCAGGGGATACAAGAGGCCCAGAATAGGTGACACAATATTTAAGAAGAACAGAATCACTGAATTAACAGTTTCCAAATTCAAAACTACAGAAATCAAAACAGTGTAATATTGGTTAAATAACAGAAAAATAGGTCAATGAGACAGAATAGAGAGCCCCAAAATATGTCCACACAAATAAAGATAACTGATCAGTGGCAAAGGTGCAAAGGCCATTCAATTAAGAAATGACAGTCTTTTCAACAAATGGTACTGAAACACCTGGACATCCACATGCCAAAAAAACCCCCCACACATATCTAAACCCAGACCTTACACCTTTTGAAAGAATTAACTCAAAATGGATTATATATCTAAATGTAATGTGCATGCAAACATTCTGAATCCCTAAAAGAAAACATAGGAGAAAATCTAGGTGACCTTGGCAATGACATTTTAGATACAACACCAAAAGCATTATGCATGGAAAAATAAAAAACCAGCAACTTTTACTTTGTTAAAAATTATAAACTTCTATTTGATGAAAGACACTGTCAAGAGAATGGGAATACAAGCCATAGGCTGGGAGAAAATATTGGCAAAAAGTATATCTAAAACTATATACAGAAGTCTTAAAACTCAATAATAAGACATCAAAAAAACCCAATTTAAAAATGGGCATAAGATCTGAACAGACACTTCACTAAAGGAAATGCACAGATGGCAAATAAGCATGTGAAAAGATGTTCAACATCATATATTAGGGAACTGCAAGATAAAATTATAAATGATACCACTGTACCCATATTAGAATGGCTTAATTTCTAAAATATTGACAACTCCAAATGCTAATGAGGGTATGGAGCAACAGGAAATCTCATTTATTGCTGGTGTAATTGCAAAATGGTACAGTCATTTTGGAATATAAGGTTACAGTATTTTACAAAATTAGACATAATATTACCATAGGATCTATCAACTGCATTCCTTAGTATTTATTCAAATGAGTTGAAAACATATGTTCACACAAAAGCCTACACTCAAATGTTTATAGCAGCTTTAGTCATGATGGCCAAACCTTGGAATCAACCAAAATGTCCTTTAATAAATGAATGGATCAACAAACTGTGGTACAACTGTGCAATGGAATATGACTCATCATTAATAAGAAATGAGCTATCAAGCCACGTAAAGACATGGAGGCACTATAAAGCATATTATTAAGCAAAATAAACCAATATTAAAAGGCTATGTACTATAATCCCAACTATATGACATTGTGGAAAAGGCAAAACTAAGGGTGACAGTAAAAAGATTAGTGTTGGCAGAGGTTGGAGAGAGGGAGGGAGAGATGCATAGACAAAGCAGAAGGGATTTGTTAAGGCAATGAAACTATTCTGTATGATAATGTAATGGTGGATATATGACATTATGCATTTTTGAAAACTCATAGAACTGTAGAACACAAGAGTGAACCCTGATATATAGACTTTAGTTAAAAATAATCTATCAATATTGGTTCATCAATTATAACAAATTAACCATTATACTGAAAGATGTTAATAATAATAATAATAATGATGATAATAATAATAATAATAAAGGGTGCCTGCCAGTGTGGTTCAGTTGGTTGAGTGTCATCCCATGTATCAGGAAGTCACCAGTTCCGTTAGATTAGGGCATATACCCGGGGTTGCTTGCTCCGTCCCCAGTAGGGGGCATGCAGGAGGCAACCAACAGATGTTTCTCATCTCACTCACTGATGTTTCTATCTCTCTATCCCTCTCCTTTCTGCTCTTTAAAATCAATAAAAACATAATTTTTTAAAATTTTGAATAATAATAATGGAAACTATGTGGAGGGGATGGTGGTGAAAATCGGTATATGGAACTTCCTGTATTTTCTCCTCAAATTTTCTTTAAACTTAAAATGGCTCTTTAAAAAGTCTATCAATTAAGAAAAACAAAAATGAAGACATTGTTGCTTCACCTTCAGTTCAAAATAGAATAATAGGGACCAAATTTATCTTCCTATCTGAAAGAACTAACAAACTCAAAAATAAAATAAAATAGCAGTTCAAGACATTGGACATCAGGTAATGAAGGAGAGTGATTTATGAGAGATGAAAAAAGAATGAGATGGACTCTAGGACAGCAATAACTGATTGCCCCTGGGCCATGGTGCAAGGAGGAAATGCAGATGAAGCCTGGTGGTATTCCTGATGTGAGGAGAAACCAGTTTCCTGGGAAGAAAAGGCAGCTAGAGTTCCCCAAAGAGAAGAAGACAGCATACAGAGGAGCACCAGGGAAATGCAGAGTCCATTCTTTAGCTAAGAATTCATCAGTTAATGAGTGTTAAGAAACTACACAAAGTCTGGAAAGTACTAACCAGCAAGTTGAAAGGGATCAATTCCCAGAGTTTGCACAGACCGAAAACAGTTTCTATTCGCAACACCCTATATGAAAAATCTCATCATTGACAGGACATCACAGAGAGTACTCAGAAGGGTTCTACCTCAATAGAGTAGAAATTTAGTCCTAGACAAAATTTAGTAAAACTCTGAAACTGTCTATCAATGTTTAAAAGTAAGCGAGAAAGGAACTCCCTGTTTTTAAGTAACTTAACTACATCCCAGACCAGAGTGGACAAATATTTAAAGGAATGAAAAAAATTCAGCACTGAACAATATAAAAGCCAAAGTATATGGAATTTTATAAAAAATTTACCCAAATGCAAAAAAGTAGAAATATACAAATGATAATGAGGAGCAAACCAGTCAATCAAAAAACGCCTTGGAAGAGATGATGGAATTAGTAGATAAGCTAATAAGAGAGTTATAATTATAATCCATATAGTCAAAAAACTAGAGGAAACATTATACGTAGAAACACATTAGATATAAAAAGACCAAAATCAAGCACTTAGAGATTAAAAATATCAGACAAAAAATATAGTGAATGAGATAAATAACAGATGAGTCATTGCAGAACAGTGAACATGAACACATAGCAATAGAAATAAAAATAAAACAGAGAGGAAAAAAAACACATTAGCAGTCATCATGTGTGAAAAATCACGGAGCTGAATATGCATATAATGAGAATCCCCAAAAGAGAGAACAGAAAAAATATTTGAGAGAATAATGCCCCAAATTTTTTGAAATGTAATCAACACTTTGTTGGGGAGCACACAAGACTTGGTTGGAAAGTTTATAAGGAGGACATTCTGAGTAAAGGGAAGTGTGCAGAAGGCTGCCTGTCCTGTTTATTGAAATTCCAACTTAGGGGAGTGCCATAGGCGGTGCCCCTAATTATTCCTTGGCCTTTCCAAACAAGTCTGTGCACATGCAGACCCCTGGGTGTTTACTGGAATCCTTATGCTTAATCTTTAGGTGTCCTTGCTTAAAGGACATTGTAGACACATGAGTCCTCCCAATATGACTTACCCAACTGATTGTATCTAAAAGATAAACTTAATCTCAAACTGCTGTTACAATAAAAGTCTAACAAGGCAGGCAATTGAGGCTGTCTGGTTCTTTTAGCCAGGCAGTCCCTTAGCCCTCTCTTTCACAGCAAATGTTGCGTCAGAGTATTCGTTCATCCATCGCTCAGGGTCTGCTGGTCAGCCCTGCCAACACTTCAAACCTACAGGCTTAAAGTATAATGAATCTCAAAAAAAAAAAAGGAAAAAGGAGGAGGAAAAAATACACGACAAAATCAATTGCTCAAAATCAGTGATAAAGAGAAAGTCCTACATACACTCAAATGAAAAAGATACTTTGTGTGGAGAAAAACAAACACAAGAATGAAAAAAAAAAAGCTTATTGTAAACCATGGTAGTCCAGAAGGCAGTGAATTCCAAAAGGAAAAAGATCTTTCAACCTATAATTTTATAGCCAGAAAAGATAGCTTTCAAAGTCAAAATAAAAATTTATACAGTTATAAAAATTCCAAAAGGATTAGTCAGCCATAGACTTGCACTATAAGAAATAGGAAAGGAATTCCTTTAGACGACAGAAAAATAATATTAGTTACAAATATGGATCTACACAAAGGAATGTAGGGCACTGCGATTGCATATGTGACATCATATGTAATTTTTTAAACTATTTTTATTATTAAAGATCTTTAAAGGATATATTATTATTTTAACTTAAAGTATAGTAATATATCTTTTAAAGATCTTTATAATGTAGAATTACAGTGTATGACAATCATAGGCAATAGATAACAGGGGACAAGTGAAGTATATTAATTAATATAAAGTTCATAAACTAACTGTGAAGTGGAGTAATTATCACTTGGGAGTAGACTGTAACAATTCAAAATGTGTACTATAAATTTTAAAGCAGACTTATATAACACAATAAATGGTTATAACTAATGACTTCAAAGAAAATTAAATGGAATCATAAAAAAATTAATGCCAAAGGAAACAGAAAAAGAAAGCAAAAGGAATTAATAACAGATGGGACAAATGGGAAACAAGCAGCGAGATGTCAGATGTGAAACCAACTGCATAGATATTCACATTAAATGTAAATAATCTAAATACATTTTTAAAAATAGATATTGTCAGATTGGATACAAAGCAAGAATAAATTATATGCTGCCTATAAGAACTACATATTAAATATGAAAACATAAATAAGGTCAAAGAAATAAGATGGAAAAAATATATCATGCCAACAATAAAAAAAAGCTTGAGTTGTTATATTAATATCAGACAAGTATATTTAAGAAAAAGAATATTAACAGGGATAGAGAACATCATTTTATAATTATAAATTAATCAATATATCAAGAAAACCTAATAGTTGCAAATATTTATGTATCTAGTAAGAGAACTTCAAAATACATTAAGCAAAACCAAATAAAACTGCAAGGAGAAATAGAAAATCTACAATTATAGTTGGAAATGTCAAAACTCTCATTTCAAAAACTGACCAAAACAAGTGGGCAGAAAATCAATAAGGATATAGAAGACATAAACACTACTATTGAGCAACTTTATTTTATTGATGCTTACAGAACACTCAACAGCAGAGGAATATTCAATCTTTTCACTTAACAAAATAGACTGTTTTCTATGCCACAAACAAGATTCATTGATTTAAAATTTTTAATTGTACCAAGTATGCCCTCTGATCCCAGGGAAATTTAATTAGAAATTAATATCAGAAAGAATTTGAATAATCACATTTGGAAAATATTCTTCTAAACCTCAAGATTTAAGAAGTCCAAAAAAATTAGAAAATACTTTGAATTTAATGAATATTAGAAGACAACATATACAAATCTGTGGGATGCATCTAAAGCAGTATTTTAAAAAAATAATTTTAAAGCATCAAATGCCTATATGAGTTAAAAAGAAAAAAAGGTTTTTCCAGGCTGGTTTTGCTCAGTGGATAGAGCATCAGCCCCAAGAGTCCCAGTTCAATTCCAGTCAAGGGCACAGGCCTCAGTTGCAGGGTCGATCCCCAGCCCTGGTCAGGCACATGCAGGAGGCAACCAATCAATGTGTCCCTCTCACATCAATGTTTCTCTCTCTGTCTCTCCTCCTCCCTCTATGAAATATCAATGGAAAAATATCATTGGGTGGGAATTAACAAGAAATAAGAAAAAAAGTCTCAAATCAATGATCTCAACTTCCACCAGAAGAAACTAGTTGAAACTAGTATCCCAAAGAAAATACGAGAAATAAAATAAAGATCAGAGAATAAAACAATAAAAAAGAAATTATAAGGAAAATCAATGAAACTAAAAGCTGTTATTTTGAGAAAATCAACAGAGTAGATAAATGTATAGCCACCATGGTCAGGGGAGAAAAAAAGAGAAGACACAAATTACTGTTATAAAAAATGAAAAAGGTTATGTTGCTCCAAATTCTATATATAGAAAAGGAATTAAAATGTTAATTTTGAACAATGTTATGCCAATATTTGTCAACCTGGATGAAATGAAAAGTTCCTTAAAAGATATATACGAACAAAAGCTCACTCAAGAAAAAACATGTAACTCGGGGATGAGGGTGGGCTGGAGAGGGCCACTGGGGGAAAAAGAGGGACATATGTAATACTTTCAACAATAAAGATTTTTAAAAAAAGAAACATGAAACCTGAACGATGCCATGCTATTTTAAAAATTGTTTTACAGAAAAACAATACATGTAACTAAACAGATAGTCTAAATAAGCCTTCACATATATGATACATTTATTGTGACAAAAGTGCACTTGGTACATGTAGGGTAGGCTGAGGTGGCAGCAGTGTTAGCTGTTGACCATTCACATTTGGGTGCCTCTCTTGTATTGCTCTCTGTCAAAGAAAGCTGCCCATGCAAGGCTCTGCCTCCTTTCTCAAAGGTTACTTGCATGCAATGATTGGTCCAGGTAGTAGTACAAAGACCTGCCCCTTGGCTTTCATCTGCAGACATCCCAGCTCTAGAACTCCCCAAGGAATCATTTGACACTTCTGTTGCAACTAAAGAGCAATTTACTTCTTTCTCTATCCAATTTTCTCATCTCCTATAGGGGTTATTCCCAGGAGTTTTTCCAAACATCCTTCTCTATGCAATTACCAGAGCCTCAGAATCTATTTCCCAAGAAAACACATCTGGGGTCATTGATAATCTTATTTAACTGACAAAACAATTCTCTAAGATATGTTCTATTAGTACCTGGGTTTTACAAGTGAGAGAAAAGCTACGGTTAGAAATTTTAAGTACCTTGTCTGAGATCACTAGGATAATGGAGGAACTAATAAAACAAAGGCCTGCATAATGCTAAACCATACAGCCTTCTGAGGGTGTTTTTATCATGAGTGAATCATTAAAATCAAACCTAATTACAAGCAATTGTATAGATGCTGAAGGCATAGTTTATCTTGATTTATCAAAGTATCTCAAATAATAGTTTTATATGGTGAAATGAGATGTAAATGATGAATTAACAGCTAACTAACCCAATGAGTGTTGATTAGTAGGGCTATTTCCAATAGCCTGTGTATTTTTTTTAGGATAACATATTGTTAATGCCTACACAGGCCTGTCAGATATTTAGCATTGGTAAATGATTATATAATTTAATTGAAGCCCTCCGGAGCCCCTGATGGATTATCATCTGGCCCTATCCTTGATATTGTCTTTTATGATATTTATATCGGTACATTTAATAGAGCCTGTAATTACACTTACAAAATCTGCTATAAATATTCCATTAAAATAGTGCTAAGAAATTATGCATTAATGTGCCGCGCCAGCACAGACAAGGGTGATCCTGAGTGAGGGTGATGAAAGGATTGAGAAAAGACAGACGAGAGAAAGAAAGCTGGGTCTCGGTGTGATGTGGCCATGAAAGGACTGTGCTCTCTCATTAGTCCAAGGCTTGAACCTGTCCAAACACTGTAGCTGCGCCCCATACATTAAAACTCAAAGATATCTTATTTATCAATATTTATTCAGAAAACATTGGTTGAGCAGTCACTATGGACTAGATTCTCTACCATGCACCTAAGCCATAAAGATTATTAAAATATTTTTATTTTCCACTACAATATAACATTTAATATATACTATAATTGCTATATTTACTTCCTTTTTTTTCACCGAGAAATTCGTAAGCCTTATTTTTTTAGATTTCTTCATTGACTAAGGTATTACATATGTGTCTTTGTCTCCCCATTACCCTCCCCACCCAACCCCACACTCATGCCCTCACCCCGCTGTTGTCTGTGTCCATTGGTTAGGCTTATATGCATGATTACAAGTCCTTTGGTTGATCTTTCTCCCTTACCCCGACCCACATTCCCTCTGAGGTTTGATGGTCTGATCGATGCTTCTCTGTTTCTGGATCTGTTTTTTGTTCAACAGTTTATGTTGTTCATTATATTCCATAAATGAGTGAGATCATGTGATATTTATCTTTCTCTGACTGGCTTATTTCGCTTAGCATAATGCTCTCCAATTCCATCCATGCTGTTGCAAATGGTAAGAACTCCTTTTTTACCGCAGCATAGTATTCCATTGTGTAGATACACCACAGGTTTTTAATCCACTCATTTGCTGATAGGCACTTAGGCTTTTTCCAAACCTTAGCTATGGTGAATTGTGCTGCTATGAACATAGGGGTGCATATATTCTTTCTTATTGGTGTTTCTAGTTTCTTGGGATATATTCATAGAAGTGGGATCACTGGGTCAAATGGGAGTTCCATTTTTAGTGTTTTGAGGAAAATCCATACTGTTCTCCATAGTGGCTGGACCAGTCTGCATTTCCACCAGCAGTGCACGAGGGTTCCTTTTTCTCCGCAACCTCGCCAGCACTTGTCATTTGTTGATTTGTTGATGATGGCCATTCTGACAGGTGTGAGATGGTACCACATGGTCGTTTTGATTTGCATCTCTCAGGTGATTAGTGACTTTGAGCATGATTTCATATGTCTCTTGGCCTTCCTTCTGTCTTCTTTCGAAAAATATCTATATAGGCTCATTGCCCATTTTTTTGATTGGGTTGTTCATCTTCCTTTTGTTAAGTTGTATGAGTTCCCTGTAAATGTTGGAGATTAAACCCTTATCGGTGATAACATTTGCAAATATTCTTCTCCCATGCAATGGGCTTTCTTGTTGTTTTGTTGATGGTTTCTTTTGCTGTGCAAAAGCTTCTTTATTTTGATGTAGTACCATTTGTTTATTTTCTCTTTAGTTTCCATTGCCCTAGGAGCAGTATCAGTAAAGATATTGCTTCAGCATATGTCTGAGATTTTGCTTCCTGTGGATTCCTCTAGTATTTTTATGGTTTCCCGTCGAATGTTTAAGTCCTTTATCCATTTTGAGTTTATTTTTGTGTATGGTGTAAGTTTATGGTAAAAGATAAATAAGACTGATTAACCTCTAGCCAGACTCACCAAGAAGCAAAGAGAGAAGACCCAAATAAACAAAATCAGAAATGAAAGAGGCAAAATAACAACAGACCCCACAGAAATACAAAGGATTGTTAAAAAATACTATGAACAACTCTATTCTAACAAACTAGACAACCTGGAGGAAATGGACATATTCCTAGAAAAAATACAATCTTCCAAAACTCAATCAGGAAGATTCTAAAAATCTCAATAAGCTGATAACTAGGGAAGAAATTGAAGCAGTCATCAAAAAGCTTCCAACAAACAAAAGCCCGGGGCCAGATGGCTTCACAGGGGAGTTTTACCAAACATTAAAGGAAGAACTAAAACCTATCCTCCTCAGACTATTCCAAAAAATTCAAGAGGAAGGAATACTTCCAAGCTCATTCTATGAAGCCAGCATCACCCTAATAACAAAACCAGATAAAGACAACACAATGAAAGAGAATTACAGGCCAATATCCCTCATGAACATAGATGCCAAAATCCTCAACAAAACTTTAGCAAATTGGATCCAACAGTACATCAGAAAGATCATACACCATGACCAAGTAGGATTTATCCCGGGGATGAAAGGATGGTACAATATCTGCAAATCAATAAACGTGATACGTCACATAAACAAATTGAGAGATAAAAATCAGTCATATCAATTGACGCAGAAAAAGCATTTGACAAAATCCAACACCCTTTCTTGGATAAAAACTCTCAGCAAGGTGGGAATAGAAGGATCATACCCCAACATAATAAAAGCCATATATGACAAACCCACAGCCAACATTATACTCAATGGGCAAAAACTAAAACCATTTCCCCTAAGAACAGGAACAAGACAGGGATGCCCACTCTCACCACTCCTGTTCGTCATAGTACTGGGAATACTAGCCATTGTTATCAGACAAGAAGAAGAAATAAAAGGCATCCAAATTGGAAAAGAAGAAATAAAACCCCTTACTCACAGATGACATAATACTGTACATGGAAAACCCTAAAGACTCCATCAAAAATTATTAGGCTTAATAAATGAATTCGGCAATGTAGCAGGATACAAAATTAATGCCAAGAAATCTATGGCATTTCTATACAGCAATAATGAACTTACAGAAAGAGAGACTAAAAAAGCAATCCCATTTACCAATGCACCAAAACAAATAAGATACCTAGGAATAAACTTAACTAAGGAGGTAAAAGACCTATACGTGGAAAACTACAGGACACTGAAAAAAGAGATAGAGGAAGATATAAACAGATGGAAGAACATACCGTGTTCATGGATTAGTAGAATCAACATCATCAAAATGTCCATACTACCCAAAGCAATCTATAGATTCAATGCACTCCCCATTAAAATACCAACGGCATATTTCACAGACCTAGAACAAACTTTCCAAAAATTCATCTGGAATAAAAAAAGACCCCGAATAGCTGCAGCAATCCTGAGAAAGAAGAACAAAAGTAGTTGGGATCTCAATACCAGATATCAAGCTGTATTACAAAGCCACTGTTCTCAAAACAGCCTAGTACTGGCACAAGAACAGACATATAGATCAATGGAATAGACTAGAGAACCCAAACAGATTCAGAGACAGAGAATCATTGATCAGAATGTCAAACCTCAGAGGGAAGGTAGGGGAGGGTGGGGGTAAGGGAGAGACTTGTATGTATGTATGCATATAAGCCTAACCAATGGACACAGAGAACAGGGGGGTGAGGGCGAGTGGTGGTGGGGGGGGGGGGGTAACAGGGGGATAAGGACATATATGTAATACCTTAATCAATAAAGAAATTTTAAAAAATAAATAAAAAATTATAAAGCAAAAGACCTTAGGAAGTATGAAAAAAAAAAGAATAGAGAACCCAGAAATTGACCCAAACCACTATGCTCAATTAATATTCGACAAAGGAGGCATGAACATACAATGGAGTCAAGACAGTCTCTTCAATAAATGGTGTTGGGAAAATTGGACAGATACATGCAAAAAATGAAGATATATTTACTTTCAAAAAAATGAATTGCATGATGATAACTGCTCAAGGTACTGGGGCTGATTATATATTATGAGAAATCTAACAGCATAATGCTGTTATCAAGATTATCTCAGTCAAATTTATGCTGGGTTAATAGAAACACAATGATGAGGTGTATAAAAGTAATACCTAGTTACGTTCTGACCTGGTCAGGCCACATCCACAGTATACTACATTCAATCTAAGCACCACATTAAAAACACCACAGCCAAACAAACGTTTAATAAAATGACTTGCAATTATCCAGATTAAAGCAAATAGAATACACTGGTAATTGTACTCTATGAAAAATAAATGAAAGCACTAGAATTATTTAATCCTAAGAAACAAAGGCATAAGACATTCACTACAGTCTATGATGTCAAACAGATAGTAGGTTTGCTCTCTGATTCCTAGGAAAGGAAGGTGAAAGAAAATTAGAAGGAAGCACCTTCTGAATTTACTTATAGAAGAACTTTGTAACAACTACACCAATTTCAAAAGAGGAGTGTTCTCTCTCAGAGTATGGTGAGTTTTCTCTTCCATAAGACATATTTTTCAAAGGAATGCATAAAATTTGTTGATCCAAATGATTTCTAAAATTTCTTCCACTTCTTTTTTGTGAAACAGAGAGACCATTTTGCTTTAGGATAAACCGTTTAATGGGATAGAATGTCATTGTGGGTTTTCACAAGGATCATATATCGTAAAAAATAATGCATGAATTTTATTTCTTACAATGATATATTTCCTCCATGGAATATGTCCAGAAAAACTACTGTGGAAAACCAAATTCAAAATTCAACAATCTTGTGCAGTAAATTCCAACAAATGGATTTATACCTGATTCTATTTATTTGAAAAATTCTGATTAGTAACAATGCCATAAAAATCATTTTCTATAATACATGTTAGTCACTTGTCTCTTGACCTCACTATGTCATATGACTTATAATACCATTTCAAATTTTAGGGTAACATCTATATACCATACATGAAGGGAATATGGATACACTATAGCTACTACTATTGGTGTAAATTTAATAAAATGAATCAGGACAGTAAATTTTATATGTATAGCATAAATATAGGGGCAGGAAAAAGTAGGTTTATAGTTATAATACAGATAAATAATACAATAATAAATAATATTATAAGAATAAGCTGTTTTGGATACTCACAACTGTAAACCTACTTTTGCCCATGCCTATATGATTTATACTTTTTTTCTCTTTTGTGGCCAAGATTTAAAAAATACTAAAAAAAAGTAAATGTTTTTCCAACCAGATAATTAACAATTGTTATAAATATTGGGTGTGTTACTGAAACTAGGTAAATGTTTTTGGGTTATCTGTTTCCTAAAGAGGCTTAAAGAGTCTTTTTTGGGGTCTAAGATACAAGAAGAAGCTCTTATTTCTCTCTCTCTCTCTCTCTCTCTCTCTCTCTCTCTCTCAAAAAGAGAGAGAAAATAAAGAACTAGTGAAAACCACTCATGTACCATTCAGAGGAAAAAACAGAACACTAACCAGTTATAAAACAATGAACCTTGTCCTAAAATCATTTTATAAAAAGAATTAAATGACTTGGTGATTTTTCTAAAGTTAATCTCTTTAAACAAACTCTCACATAGTGACTAGTGAGGTCAAACAACACACATTTTTCTAACAATAGATATTAGCTGTAAAATACATCTCTTCTCAATTTGTTAAGAAATTAATGATTCATTACATGAAAATATCAACTCAGAAAACATTATTCTTTTAATAGGAATCAAACAATGTGTTATGATTTTAGGACAAGGAGCTAACTAAAGAAAAGAAAATTGTTGTTTCCACTATGGAATGTTGTATTAGAAAGGGCAGATATGAAGAAATAAAGCAGTCAGTGTATAACGCATTTCTGTGGAATTTAAATCAAGAGCTAAAACTTACTCAAAAAATTATTTAGAGGATAATTTGCAGGAAGAACTTTGATGGAACCGTACAATGATGTTTTGCTTTGAGCAAATTTAAATCATTATCAACATTTTGATAACAAATATAAATGAGGCAACTATCATGTGCAAGCATTATACTAAGCACAAGGATAAAATGAGTTTTAAGAAATGCACCTTGTCCTTACTGAGCTTAGTTTAGCAATCAGGATTATGAGACAATTAATTTATAATGGCTTCCTAGTGTGTTATATAATAAAGGAATCTGATATAATGCCAAAGCTTCACATGAAAGGAAACCATTTTATTTATTGAAGCTTGCCATTGGCACAGTAGAGAATATATACATCACATGAATAAGCAGTGTGCATAATTATTTAAAGTACAGGCTCTAAAACTTGGGTTAAGAACAAAGTAAGTATACTAGAATATTCTAATTAGGCATATATTCATGTTTATATAGAGATCTAGCTATCTATCTAGAAAAGGGGAGTTAAAGAGAAACATATTGTATTGTGTGTGAATGTATAAATGGATGATAGATCACACACAAATTACCTAGACTATTCCGTGACCAGATACTAAAAGAAAAATTTATAGAAAAAGTGGAGACTAAACTGATCTGTAAGGAAAGACTGGGAACTAAAAAAGTAAAATGGATGTTCACCACAAGATGGGCTATGCTAAGCAATAGCAACAGCTAGGTTATTCCAGAACAAAGCTAAAATAACCATGTTGCTGCTTTTTTTTTCTGGTAAGCCTCTTTGGATGAAGTGAAAGTTTCTTTAAAAGCCATGGACAACACAGAATGCCAAGACAAGGACTATAGACATTATGGGCATTATTTTATGCATTAAGGAATAACTGGTATTTTTTAAATAAGAAAATAATGTATTTTAAAAGTAGTGACGCTTAAAAGTATGAATGAAAAAATCTAGAAACTCAAGGAAACTTTCAGCCACACAAATCACAGTTCTGCACAGATCCTCCAAAAATCTATGTAAATTAACAAACAGTATATTTTGAAAAAGTAGAAAGACCATCAGCTTATAAATGGGAGGAGGAAAAAGAGGAGCAGCCTGGCCCTGGTGCCCCAGAGCTTTTTATTTCTCCAGACCTCATTCTAAAACTGGGGATTTCATCAGTTAATACTGGTAAATGGGTCACCACAGGACATCCCAATGTCACCTGCATGAGGAGTCATTCACTGTTGGCTCTTAGTTGACACTAATCTCCAGGGACTCAAAATGGCTACATTGGTCCATCAGTCAGCATGACAAATTGTGGAAATCAGAGATATTGGGAGTCTTGCTAGTAGTCCATCTTACAATGAGCCAGTGCTCCTGACAGACCATTATGAGTTTCCATAGTTTTTTGTGTGTGAGAGAAAGAGAGCTATTGTAGCAGAAAAAAATCAAGGACAACTGCTTCTTTCAGAACAAATAAATGAAAGTAATATGTATTTCTGTAGGAATTCCAAAGACTCATGCCATGAGTAAAGAAAGACCTAAAAGATGCAGACGGATGAATTCCTGTGTGTCCCTGAATAATTCAACTAGGGTACCAACTCTGTCATATTATAACATGAAGCCACCATAGACAAGTAGTGAATGGGCATGGCTGTGTCCCAGTAAAACTTTATTGGTAGGTAACATGCTTTATTGGGCCTGGGGTGGGGCATAGTTTGGTGATCTCTGTCTTATGATATGCCAGGAAGTTCCAGCATCCCAAACTTATGACTATAGAATTATAGTTTAAATTAGCCAGCCCCTTCCATTGGAAGAAATCAAAGCCAATTAAACAGCAGGCTAGGTAATGTAGTGCTGAGATCTGCCTCCCTGGTCTCACCTAAATGTTTTACTAATGGAGTACCCTATCAAAAAATTTAGAGACCACATTTTAGTAGTTAATATTCTATGAATATAGAGTATTACGTCTTAAGATTTTTATTGTATAATGTTCACATAAATGGGGGCATGTGTATGTGCACACACTATTGAGGCATGCCCTTTCAAGACACCTCAAAATTTTAATGCATCCTGCTTTATGGCTAGGTGGAAATTTCTTAATGAAGTTTGTTTTGGATGACACTGAAATTTGTTGGAAAAGCAGTAATGATTCTTCTTCACTTTCTCATATCTCAGCATGCAATTTCTGTAACTCTTCTTGCCCTGTCCTCCAAGTGAAAGATTTCTTCACATATAATGTTAATGATTAAATAATCACACCTTGATGTGTATTTAGTCGATTATATTGCACATCTTGAATTAAGGGTGTAGATCATACCTGAAGCTCACATCTGGTTTTCTTGCACCAAATACAACTGATACTTAGAACAATGCTCAGGAAGATTATCAGCACAGGTCTAGATGATTGTGATTTTCTATGACAGGGACCTCTCAACATGACAAAAGGGGAGCACAAGGTCATCATTCTACCTCCAGACCTTATAACACTTCAATCATTCCCAGACAGGTAACAGATTCCTTTCCCCATTTATGCTAGGATGTTGTGAGTCTTATTACTTCTCTTTTATAGACCATTGATTTTTCTTATGCACTCCATGTCATCATTACTGTCTGAGTAATGTTAATGCACCCTTGTTATTATAAACTTTTATTTTTACTTTAATAATTTCCCCCAACAAATATTGAGAATCAGGAATCCTTAACTCTTGTCCTGCCCTTCCATTTATTTATTTTATTTTTTAACATATATTTTTTTATTGTTGATAATATTACAGATGTCTAATGTCTACTCTTCCATTTAATGTCCATGTGACTTTAGGCAAATTACTTCCCCTTCCTGGACTTAGCTGTCCATCAATAAAAGGAATAAATTGTTATAAATACTCAACTACAACACTCTAAATTTATGAAATCCCTTCAGTGGTATTAAACCACTTGCTCTTTCCTACAAAGTTTAATTTGTCTGTCTAAAAAATGAAAAGTGTATAAAGTTGTGATTAACCACTATCATATTTTACTTACTTGAAGATATTTCATTTAGACTTTGCATTGTATTCTATTTTTTAAATGATATAGTGATTTAAAAAATAATTTTACTGATTTCAGACAGAGGAAGGGAAAGGAGGAGAGAGAAAGAAATATTGGTGAGAGAGAAACATCGGCCTCCTGCACTGGTGATTAAACCCACAACACAAGCATGTGCCCTGACCAGAAATGTAACTGGTGACTTCTTGGTCCATGGGATGAAGTCAACCAACTGAGGCACACCAGCCAGGCAATATAAAAATGTTTTTTACAATGTTAGCCATTTCATTCTTTAGCACTCTTGGATTTCCACATTTATGCTACATATCTAACCACTCCTTTTTAGCTTTCTTCTAGCTCCTCATCTAGCTTCCCTTAAATTCCATAGGGCTCTGCCCTAAATTTTATTACCCTAGACCCGTGGTCGGCAAACGGTGGCTTGCGAGCCACATGTGGCTCTTTTGGCCCCTTGAATGTGGCTCTTCCTAAGCCTTAGGAATACCCTAATTAAGTTAATAACAATGTACCTACCTATATAGTTTAAGTTTAAAAAATTTGGCTCTCAAAAGAAATTTCAGTCATTGTACTGTTGATATTTGGCTCTGTTGACTAATGAGTTTGCCGACCACTGTCCTATACAATCCACCTGAACAGTCTTGTCCACACATATGGTTTCAAAGCCATCTATATGTTGACAACTTCTAGTCAACGTATCCAGCTCAGACTTGTACCTTACTATTCAGCTCTATGCGATATCTCAAATCAAATATAGTACCAGCACCTCAAAGGCTGTATATCTCATTCTAAACACATTACATTTTCCAATATTCTGCTTCTTCTCTCTGCTTCCTGTTCTTATTAAATGTTTCCATCATTAACACAATAACTCAAGCTTCAAACCTGAAAGTCATCTTTAAATCTTCTCATTATCATTTCCTAAATTCAATTAGCATCTGATGAATGTAACTGGGAGAAATTAAAATAGCCTTGATTTTTGTACAGTAGACCAACTCCCTGTGGACAAAAAAACACCACCCCAATAAAATGTGAAGTTTGGTTCATGGAAGAACAGTTTGTGAATTCATTTTGTAAAGAAAGAGTTAACACTGAAATAGTACAGAGTACAGATGATGTTTTTTATTGAGTTGTACACTTAAACCTGTATGGTTTTGCAAACCAATATCACCCGAATAACTCAATTAAAAAAAAAGTCGCCTGGCTGGTGTGCTCAGTAGTTCAGTGTCAACCCATGGACCAGGATCCATTCCCAGTCAGAGCACATGCCTGGATTGCAGCCTTGATCCCCAGTAGGGAGCTTGTAGGAGGCAGCTGATCGACGATTCTCTCTCATCTTTGATGTTTCTAATTCTCTTTCCCTCTCACTTCCTCTCTCTGAAATCAATAAAAACATTTTTAAATTGATTAGGTTGTCTTTAAACTAGCAAATCTGTCACAACAGAGGTCATTAGTCATCTGTTGATGAAATGGAGAGACTAATAATTCAGCCTCCCATGTAAGGGCTTCGCTAAAATGAGAAAAAGCTTTGGTTAGGCCAAATAGGTAATTGTGGACTGATCAACATTTGTATTTTTCACTGTCAATTAATAACTCACCATTTGATGTTTTTAAAAATTAATAGACATTCTTCTCAAAATCTGAAATTTACCTCCAGCCTAAAATTAGTGAAGTGACTTAAGTGAATACTCAACCTGCTTGGCTACATTTTTAAAAATGTGGATACACTCCAATCCAACCAGAAATACCTTTTTACTTTTATTCAGGTTAAAACAATAAACAATACATATTTTGATTTAACTCTGGTTGTTTAATAGAAACAATCTAGAAAGAGGTCCTATGAGATTTAAGTTTATGCCAAATAAAATAATTATGAAACAATTCTACTTTGTTAGCTTATGACATTCAATTTCTTTCATACACATATGGCCAATGATTTGTTACCTATCTTGACCTAGTCCATGCCAAATGCCTGCAAAAATTCAAAAACACAAATACAGTCTCCCTTTCCCTTATTTGATGTTTTGGTTTTATTTTACCATAAGTAAAGGGACCCCATCAGAAAAATTTTTACATAGGAACACTGGAGGGGGCCCTGACCATAGTACGCAGGAGGTTACAGGCCCATTCTCCATACACATGCGTGCAGGCAAGGACACAGCAGTATTACTATGCTAAAGGCCCCTTTACCCTATGTATGCACGAGGGCAATGACTTAGCAGTAGCACTATACATTCTACAAAAGCACACCCTTATATGACCTGCTTATGTTAATATAGTAGGAGCATCACTAATTGGCATGAGGCCTCTTTTGTTTGAGCCTGTATACAAGGTGCCACTGACCAGCCAATTTTCAGCTGATTTGTTCGTAATAAAGCATGTCCCACCTACCAAATGTCACTCGTGCGTTCTCCCAATTACCTGCACCCAGAGGTGTCAAGTCCCTGGCTGAGGTACTTGCCCCCAACGAAAATACTTAAAAGTTCTTTTAAACATACAAATTGTAGTTGTAATGAACAGAATTTTATAGTTTTCTTCAAATTTTTATAAAGTGTTTACTACATCTAGGCAGTCTGCTAAGTATTTTATAAATATTAACTTATTTCATCCTCAAAATGAGCCTATATAGTAGATGTCTATAAAACCTATAAAATGGAATAGGGCTCATTTTAAGAGATTAAAAAACTGATGCTCCAAGAGGCACATTACCTAAGATCACATAGCCAAAAGTAGCCCAGCTGGGATTCAAACCCAGGCTGTCTGTCTATAGAGTGCACGTGCTTAATCATAATGCCAATCACATTTGTTAACCTGAGTTCAATCAAACTAAAATGGCACATGCTATATTTCTTTGGATATTTCAAGATAGTTTATTTTATATGAATTTTCAGATGTATAGAGAATCACTATAAAAATCTTACCAACCTATATGCAAATTATTCCTGCATAGTCTCCTTCCTTCTATTAGGCAAAGGAGAAATGGTTTCCCTGCTCTCCAAGTATCTGTCAGAAATTAGTTCCTGCAAGATATACTTCTGTCTTAAATTTACCTTCAACAAGATCAAGGTAATATTCAAAGATGAGAAGATTATTTAGAAGTGGCTCAGGACATAGCACTAGAATTGAAATGTAGTGAAGGGTTCTAAAAAGACTCAGAAATATAAATGTTGTCCTAAAAAGAAAATGAAACGCAGAAAACATGTATTAACAATTCACAAAGAAACCTGAAGTGCTACGTAAAATGTTCCTAGCCAGAACATGTGACTTTAAACGCATTGGGGGTATATTTTTATTAACATTAGGTGTGTTTGGTCGGTGAAAGATGTCCACACAAGGGTATTCACATGAAGGCAATTATTCTAACACTAGAGGCCCGGTGCACAAAAATTTGTGCACTCGGGGGGGGGGGTCCCCCAGCCCGGCCTGTGCCCTCTCACAGTCTGGGACCCCTCGGGAGATAACGACCTGCTGGCTTAGGCCTGCTCCCGGGTGGCAGAGGGCAGGCCCAATCCCTGGGTGCAGCCCCTGGTCAGGATCAGAGCAGGGCCGATTGGGGAGTTGGGGCGCCGCCCCATCATGCACAGAGCAGGGCGGATCGGGAGGTTGCAATGCCACCCTCAGTCACGCTCAGGATAGACTGATTGGGGGGTTGGGGCACTGCCCCCTGTCACACTCAAGGCAGGGTCAATGGGGAGGTTGCGGCGCCACCCCGTCACGCACAGAGCAGGGCCGATCAAGGGGTTGGGGTGCTGCCCCCTGTCACTCACAGAGCAGGGCCAATCAGGGGGTTGGGGTGCCGCCCCCTGTCACTAACAGAACAGGGTCCATCAGGGGGGTTGGGACACCGCCCCCTGTCACACACAGAGCAGGGCGGATCAAGGGGTTGGGACGCTGCACCCTGTCACACTCAGGGCAGGGCCAATGGGGAGGTTATGGCTCTACCCTGTCACACACAGAGCAAGGCCCGTGGAGGGGGATTGGGGTGCCACCCTCTATTACCCACAGAACAGGGCCGATCAGGGGGTTGGGGCGCCACCACTGTCACACTCAGGGCAGGGCTGATGGAGAGGTTATGGCTCTACCCTGTCACACACAGAGCAGGGCCGATCAGGGGGTTGGTGCGCTGCACCCTGTCACACACAGAGCCGCAGGGCAATCGGGGGATTGGGGAGCTCCCCCCTATCAGGCACAGAGCAGGGCTGATCAGGGGGTTTGGGCGCTGCCCCCTTCACGCTGATCCTGGTGCCGGGAGGCATATTACCCTTTTACTATATAGGATAGAGGCCTGGTGCATGGGTGGGGGCCGGCTGGTTTGCCCTGAAGGGTGTCCTGGATCAGGGTGGGAGTCCCCACTGGGGTGCCTGGCCAGTCTGGATGAGGGGCTGAGGGCTGTTTTCCTGCTGGCAGTTGACTAAAAGCTCCCAACCGCTCCTTGTTTTCTTTTTTTTTTTTTTTTATTCTGGGCCAGCTTTAGCTCTGAGGCCTCGCTGCTGAAAACATGGATACAATGTTGCGGTCCGGGGCTGACTGAAAGCCAGTTTTGTTTAGCTTCTTATTTGCAACATAGTAATAGTTGCTTAGAGTTGCAGTTGAGAGGTGGGGAACGTTGGAGTCTGCAGTCACTGCAGCAAGCAAGCCTCCCTGCTCCCTTCAGTGCATGGCTGCCGGCCGCCATCTTGGCTGACAGTTAATTTGCATAAGGATACGCTGATTAGCCAATGGGAAGGGTAGCGGTCGTACGCCAATTACCATGTTTCTCTTTTATTAGTGTAGATGTTCTTAATGGCGACATATATACAAACTCAAATCAATCTTAGGGATAATGTTTCATTTTTGGACATTTGTTCTGGTTCTTAAACAGTTATTTTTTTTCCCCTAGGCCAATGTCCAGGAGCTCAGGTCATTCTGTAAAATGTAAGCAAGGCCACCACTTACATAATTTGATTCATAATAAGTGGAGGGAAACAAGTTGGTAGAATATAATTCAACATGTATATTTAAAGCAGACAAAACAAATCCCAATATATTAACTTAAAACACTGTGATAGAACTTATCAGGTTTATACAAATTGAAAAGAGAGAACAATGTGGCTTTTAATTACAGTACATTCCTTGTAGCCAACTTTTTGGCTAAATAAAGGTAAGTAAACTGGGCACATACGTATCTCTATCAAATAAATTTTAAAGAGTCAAATTAACTCCTTCAGTTCTTTATGGAATATGTCTTGCAAAGTGGTCTTGTGACTCATGTGGAAGGCCGAACCCTCCTGCCATTCCTGCTACCTGTGCAGAGGCCCATTAGCACCTCTTAAATGCCTCTCCTGTAATTTCTGTAATTGCCACCACATGGTTGGTGGCTTCTTGGGTTACACAGAAAAGACCAGACAATTTGTTTTCCTATGAATAAGGGCTTCAAAATAGTGGACCAAATTCACAATTGAATCAGCATTGTCAGCTTTCTAAAATATTATAATACAAAGTTAGTAAATTCCATAAGATCTGACAAAACTCAGATGTGAATTTAACTCAAATACCTCTGTAGAGAGAATTTTAAATTGTATATTTAATTTTAATGAAATATTTGTGACCATCAAGAATTATTTAGATCATCATTAAACAGGCCTGTCCTCGGGAACCTTGCGGATTATTTATCCATACTACTTCCTTTAAGCAGTGACCGCGGAGAAGGTGATCTCTCTGAAAGCAAGGGTTTCTGTCTCATCATACATTCCTTTAGAGTCCCTGCCAGAATGCTCGGCGTACGGTAGTCTCCTAATACAGATGTGCTTGTTCAACCCAGCATTTAGTAATTGTGTGCTCTACACTTGACCTACTTTATAAAGATAAGACCACAAAAAATAGCCCTGTCTCCCGAAAGCTTACAGAGGAAATTAGCATAATGTACGGTAGTCCCCCCAGTGGATGCCTGAAACCTCAGATAGGACCAAACCCTATATGTATCTATATACATATATATAGCTATACACTGAGTGGCCAGACTATTATGACCACCTGACGTTTGTAGGCAAATTAGCCATACACTGCATCATATGGGATATGGAAGCCAAAGGCCTGTTCGAACACCTTTGCTGTCTGCAGTTACCAAGATAAAACATCTCCAATTCGCACAGGAACACAAGGATTGGACAGTCGAGCATTGGAAAAAAGTCATGTGGGCCGATGAATCACGTTTCCAGTTGCATCACGCAGATGGCAGAGTGAGAATTTGACGGAAACAGCATGAAAGCATGCACCCCACATGGATGGGTACAACCCTTCAAGCAGGTGAGGTCAGTGTTATGGTTTGGGGCATGTTTTCCCGGCATGATTTGGGCCCTTTAATTCGTGTGGAACAACGTCTGAATAGCACAACATACCTAAGTATCGTTGCTGATCAAGTTCATCCTATCATGTTGATGGTGTATCCCAATGGAGATGGCTTCTTCCAACAAGACAATGTGCCATGCCACGGTGCTCGTATTGTGCAGGAGTGGTTTCAAGAACATGAGGGAGACTTTACCTTGCTTAGGTGGCCCCCACAATCATTAGATCTCAATCCAATTGAGCATTTGTGGGACGAAGTTAAAAGAGCCATCAGGCAGCTGGCTCCACAACCATCAAATCCCACAGAACTGGACAGTGCTATTCATCAGGCATGGTGTCAGATTCCTTGCATCACCTTTCAACATCTCTTGGAGTCAATGCCAAGAAGAAGCGCCACAGTATTGAAGGCAAAAGGTGGCCCAACGAAGTACTGATGGGGTGGTCATAATAATCTGGCCACTCAGTGTGTGTATGTATTGCTGGAATTTTACATTTGGTCTCTCTCTCTCTCTCTCTCTCTCTCTATATATATATATCATGTTTTTCCCCCGGTATATACATACCTGTGATAAAGTTTAATTTATAAATTAGGCACAGTAAAAGATGAACAGCAATAACCAACAAAAACACAGGACACTTAATACATGGTAATAAGAGTTAGGTGAATGTGATTCTCTCTCAAAGCACCTTATTGTCTGTACTCACCTTTTCCCTTAAAGGAAGCACGTTAGGGCTTTTCTTCTGCATGTCCGAGTTGCCAGCATCACTACCTTTGCCCTTCGGGCCATTTTTAAGGAAAATAAGGGTGACCTGAGTACCAGCGCAGCCCTGGCAACAGCGGGCTCCGTGACTAACGTGAGGAGCGTCAACAACGTGCAGACGCAGGACTGAGGGCGCCGGGATTCACGTGGAGGACGGCGGGCCTCGCGAGAGTTCTCCGCGGCTCAGAAGGCCTGCCTTGTAGCACTGGTGAGTTGTTTACTGCTGGAATTTCACATTTGGTGTTTGGGGACCACAGCTGACGGTGGGTAACCGAATCTGTGGTGAGTGAACTGGAGGGTCAGGGGGCCCTGCTGTCACCGGTTTTATGCCCTGGCCTGCGTGCGGTCCTGCAAGCGCACAGACGGTACCTGCACCTCCCGGGAGAGAGAAGGCCGCCAGCACCGGAAGTACTTGCTTAGACGGGAAGGAAGGAGATGGGGGGGCGGGGATGGGGGGGGGGGTTGGGGGGGGAGAGCAGCACGTGTGAGGTCACTGAGTGAAGCCCGACAGAGAATGACGGGCAGGGTTTCCAGCAATTTAACCAGCGAGGATAGAGCGGATGGGAGTGGCCGGAGTGGCAGTGGGCTTATAGGAGGAAGGAGGAACGAGGAACGGCGAGAGACCGGAGGGGCGGGCCCAGGAACCCTATGAACACGGTTGAAGAGTTTGAATTTTAGCACGAAGACTCTGAGAAAATAAGATATGAAAGGAGCAATCACTAGACTAGAGAATGGAAGAGCTAGTTACGTCTCCTAGGGTTCTGATCTTTGCAACTGTGTGGATCCTGGTGCCTTTCGCCAGGATAAAGGGTATGAGAGAAGAGTGCATTTTAGTGGGTTATGAAAGAGGAAAATGTGCTGCGTTTGGTTACATTTTTGGATTATCTGGAAAGAAGGGACAGCACAGAGCAGTAACAAGTGGAGACTTTTCATCAAAGGGGGTGATTATAATAGTGCCTTTCCTATTGTGTTATTGGGAGTAGTAAATGAGTTAACACATAAAAGTTCATAAGATAGGGCCTGATAATGTAAATGTTATTTAGTAATATTGTTCAGTTATAATTTGTATCCAACTGGAGGCAACCAAGCAGTTCGAAATGGTTATCAATTGCTTTGAACAAGCCCTAGCCAGTTTGGCTCAGTGGATGAGCGTGGGCCTGTGGACCAAAGAGTCCCAGCTTCGAGTCCGGTCAAGGGCACGTACCTTGGTTGCAAGCTCCTCGAGCCCTGGCCCTGGTAAGGGCTCGAGCAGGAGGCAACCAGTCAATGTGTTTCTCTCACATCGCTGTTTCTCTCTGTCTTTCCCTCTCTCTTCCACTCTCCCTCAAAATCAATGGAAAAAATATCCTCAGGTGAAGATTTATCAAAAAAAAAATACATTGAACAATGTTTCTCAACCTTGATTATGATCCAGAATCATCCAGGAGCCTGGATGTCCTCGCCAAGCCCTACCCCTGGTGGTTCCCGTATACAGACAACAGTGAGAGCACGGGAAGATAGAGGTAGTAGGTGGAATCACATGTTGGATGAGATCCCCCTGAATGACTAGAAAGAATGGGAAGAGGTCTTAACATTCAAGTTTCCCAGACCAAATTCATCATTCTCCATGACCAGATCCAGATTTTGTAATTTTACTTCTTAAAATGGGACTGTGGATAAATGTGAACCATAGTATCATAGAAAATTGTAAAATACTTGGGGCTATTGTGTGTCTTACCTGTTATGCACCATGGGGTGCAGGGAAATGTTGTAGGGAAGCAGTGATATGAATGTGCTGCCAATCATGCCAAGGCAGAATTCAAGTAGACTTTGAGAACCCTGGGAAACTGGCTAAGATTCAGGGTATGATTCTTTTGTTGAGGGTGAATCACTCCAGGACATGTGGTAGAAAATTGGAAAAAAATTATTTAATTTTCTTTATTGATTAAGGTATTACATATGTGTCCTTACCCCCCTATGTTCCCTCCCCCCCCCCCCCCCATGAAAACTAAAAATTCTAAAAGCACCACAAAGCTGGTAACTGCAGTGGGGATAGAGCTTCCAGCTTCGAAATAGTACATTTAATCCCTGGGCTCATGGGCAAAAGGTAGAAGAATGATGACTGGCTCTTTAGATATGAAAATAATAAATCACATGCCTCACATTTGAAGGGACTTGTTCACTTCAAGTGAATAAGATAGCTATTCTTACAACCTTTTTGACCTGGCCCTTTAGATGGCCCACAGGAAATGACAGAACTGTTTTTTTTTAAAGCATGATGCCAGGAAGACCCACTATGACATGAACTCACCTAAGCTGAGCATAATAGCAGAAAGGGGATGTCCTATTTACTTCCTACCATCTTATACACATACATGAGATTACAGGCTCTCTGTGGCAGGACCTGCTTTGGAGGTCAGAGACTTCCCTGTTATGTCACAAGGAGTGCTCCATATCTCTGGCTCATATATAGTCAACTTAATGGAAAATCGTTAATTCACAAAAACCATTGTTCTTTTTTTTATTTTTTAAATATATTTTATTGATTTTTTTACAGAGAGGAAAGGAGAGGGATAGAGAGTTAGAAACATCAATCAGCTGCCTCCTGCACACCCCCTACTGGGTATGTGCCCACAACCAAGGTACATGCCCTTGACCGGAATCGAACCTGGGACCCTTCAGTCCACAGGCCGACGCTCTATCCACTGAGCCAAACCGGTTAGGGCAATACCACTGTTCTTTAGGCAGCTTTATGTAACTATTATTAGTAGGGAAAAAAAACCAAGGCTCAACTAGGCAGAACTAGGTTAGAAATTTATCTAAATCTAAAACCAGCATTTTCTCACTCTATGATAGTACATATTTGGAAACAATAAATATTGTAGTCCAGTTTGTCTAATTATTTAGAAATAAATGAGAAAGAATGCTGGGAAAAATGGTTTGGAAAACAACTCTTTATACACCAGTCTCAAGTAAAAGAGTTAAAACTACATTTGGTAAACAATGGAGAGGTTGGTAGTGCCCAGCATCAATGATTTTTTTTTTATTTTTGCTAAAAGTATTACAAAGGGTATTACATAAGTGCCCTTTTTATCCCCCCCCCACCCTTTTTTTTTAACTCATCCACTCCCTTCCACAAATATTTCATAAGCCCCTTAACAAGCCGACCATGAGTTTAACTTGTTTGCAATGTACAGACCCTGTTGTGGGCTCTAGGTCAAGAAAAGTGGCAAAGTACTTGCCATCATGGAGCTTAAATTCTAATAGAGGGAGTGTGAATTAAGTTTATACATCTGGTGGTGATCAATGCTATAAAGAAATGTAAAGTAAGATTAGAAGGAAAGAAGATGAGGTAAGGAGGAGGTGTCCTGTTGTATATGGTATTATTTTATACGGATGTCTTCTCTGGAAATGCAAAGTTTCCTGGAACAGAAAGAACAGAATCAAACCCTATTTCCCTCATTTTGTGATTCTGCTGCCTACCCATTTTCCTTACATAAATGTCTACATTATTGATACAGGATTTTTTTGTGTGTATTTTGTTTTCGATAGATGCAATTTTTCACAACTTAGGTCTTGGAAAAACAAGGCGGGAAAAAAACACAAAAATGTTCTCTATCCTCTTTTTCCTCTAAAAAGATTAGAGCCAAAATAACTGTTTGGCAAATCTAGCACCACTGTCCCTGTCTCCTAAGTCCTACTATCATTTTTTAGTAGACCAATTTTCTCTTTTATTGTCTGTTGACTGAGGATATATGGGAGCAGCCCTTTATTGTTCTAAGAAACCAGTCACTGCAATTCGGGAAGGCTGAGCTTACTTTTTTGCTCATTTAATTATGAAAGGGAACCTGGACACAGTTTGATCAAAGATGCAAACAGCTGTGATGAACACTTCTCTGATGCATTTAATTCATTAAAAAGCATAATTCGCTTCTTTCTGAGTCATAGTTCCTTAGGAATTCTGTAACACAATGACATTCTGACAAATTTGTCATTTGTGCAAACCTGTATTTTCTCAGCATTTTTAATAGAAGCACGGTATTACCTGACTTTCTAGATATTTTAAAGGGTACAAAACACCACAGGAAATTGTATCTTGGTTATAGCTTCTGTGAATCTACCAAGAGTTTCAGGTTTATGCATGTCTTTTCAAATCGGAGATATTATAAATTGGATTTTTTTTATCACCATGTCATTGTAGGTCTTACTGTCTTACTCTCTTGCTACTCTATTCAATCTAACTTCCATCCAACAGTCACACTTCATAATTTATAACTCTCCTAAAAACAAAGGGCAAGGGAAATCTAGCAGCAAGTACTGTGAAGCACAGCATTCTTTCTTGCCTCTGATAAAGTAACATTCTGGAAGGTATAAATATGATGCAATCAAAGAGGAGAAATGTGGTCTTGAATTCAACTTTGACCCACTTATTGAACTTGAAATGGGGCCAGATTTAAACCATGACAGTGTTGGTAGGATAAGGAATCATATATGACCTCATCCACAAGACCAAGAAACCTCCCTCCTTAAAATGCTAACCTTTTTGCAGATGCTCCATTAGTAATCCATGGCTTGGGTTAAATGTTACTTTATCCATATTCTTAAAGCACCATCATGGATGGGTACACATGTAAAACATGGATTCTTTTGACTTGAGTTTATGTGGCACTTCTCTCTTGGGTACTAGAGTAATAAGTATGTGGAAATAGAAAGGAAATAGTAGGAAAAGATAGTTAAAAAGCAGGAAAATGATGGCTAACCCACACTAAATCCATTTCTTTAATGTTTGTCCTAGAGGCAGCCCTACATTTGATAGCAAATGGTTAAAATTGTTGCCATTCCACAATGTTAGTGCAACCACGGAGGATGGGAGAAGGCAATCAGGCATCTAGGAAATGGGCTCCTCTCCTTTAGAAATTCAGAGTGCCAAAATTCTAGCAATTTTCATCAAATTAAATCTGAATGGAACACTCACCTGGCTGGTTTCAGTCTATAGTAATTTTAAGTGTACTTGTCACCTCAACAGAAGGCTAAGGTAGAAAATTATTCCAACCTGGTTGAGTAGTTTTGTTGAAAATAATATTAGGATAGCCGCCTTAAAGGAAGCAACAATTTGAGGGTCTATGTCCCAAAGAATAAAATATAGGCTACATAATGTAAAGGTTGTAAAATAATTGCACATAACCACAAAAATATCCATAGCATAAATGTTTTTCACTTTTTTCTTGCTCACACCATGAATCAGAGAAAGAAAGATTATTGTCATTATTTCTGTGGCCTTGTTCATTATCCAAATGCTTTATAGACATTGATTAGTTAACTGTATGATCCCTGCCAGAAAGGTCAGTCTGATTAACCTCAGAGCCAGAGCCAGAGCGCCCAAGGTTAAGTGATTCATCCTTTCCTCTAAGGAGATCAGTGTGAACGACAAGATTTCAGTGCTAGAGTTCTTCTGCCTAAAGCTATTCCTATCCTGGCTGACATATGTAACACTGAAAAGCCTTTTTCTTCCCTAACATAAGTAATGTCAGAAAAATAAAACTAGAAATCATAGATACTTATTGGTAAAAAATGAAATATTATTCTGGTGAGAGTCTCTGTTCAATTAGAATGAATACACTTGGATAAATTTTCTAATCTGTGGCAAGTGGTGCATTATCAGGTTAGAGTTACTACATCTTCATGCAACAATTTGCTCCTTCTCTCAGTATTTATTGAGATCCCATTATGCTGCCAGAGGAATGTAGTAGGCCCCAGAGACACCAAAGTGAATTTGAGAGCCTAGGTCCTGTTCTCATGAAACTTACTTTCTAGTCTGGTGAGACTGGCAATAAAAGAATTAAAGAACCAAGAATAATGGCAAGTAGAGATAAGAAAAGGGGGAGAATTAGCACAGTTGGAACTGTGCCTTAGTGATTTCTAGATGCCGTCATCAGAAAAGGTATTCTGAGAAGGTGGCATTGAGAATGAAGGGCAAGAAGTAGATAGCCATGGGAACAGAAAACCACAGAACATTCCAGAAGGAAATAAAAGCTAAAGGGAAAGCCTGAAAGTAGAAATGAACTAGGCATGACCAGGGACCTGAGAGAAATTCAGCGTTTCTGGAGTATATTCTAGGTGCCTTGAGAAACCACTGGAGAGCTTGAAGTGGTGATGTGACAAAACCTTATTCATATTTATATTTTCAAAAACATTACTTTGGCTGTTATTTTGGGGGAAAGAGCGAAAGAAAGGAAGCCACGTAGCAGGCTATTGCAGTGGTTACCATGACAGATGAAGGTGACCTGAACTAGGATGGTAGTTGTAGAGATGAAGGTTTAATTGGATGGATTTATGTAGGTTTTGATGGAAATATTGATAGGATTTGCTAATAGATATGAGAAATATGAGCATTGTAGAATTAAGGACAATTGCTATATCTTCAGGTTGTAAAATGAAAGAGAATTACTAGTAAAAGTGTGAAATCTAAGGCTTGTCACAATGCATTTTAACTTGGGAAATGCATAGCACCAGGAAAATAAAATATCAGGAGGATCTGACATAGTCTAAGATGTCAGCAAAGCCTTTCAAAAGTGACATGTAAACTAAGATTGAAGGAATTAGCTGGAAAGATGCCATGACCATCACTGGGATATAGTCATAATTCATACACTTATTACCACAAGTTACTGACTAGAGCCATTATGTGTCCTTCAAATTCTGGAGAGGGAGCGTCTGGTCACTTGATTGTCATTAGGGCTGGTGTCCAGCTCGTATCCAGTCCGTTGTGGCCCAGGGAATGCTAGTTGAAGTTTTCCTGGACTAAGAGCCTGTTATGTAGAAGAAAAGTTGGGTAAGACAGCAAATCGACTTATGTGTCTAATATAATCCTCCATTCACCTTTACATTCCCCGAGCTTAATAGAGTACCAGGCATATAGGAAACTTTCAGTGTCAAGTGATTAAGTGTATAGAAGCAATTTAAAGAGACAGGAGGCATTCTGGGACTTCTGTTAAGTAAAAAAGACATCTGTTTCCTAAATCAACCACAACCATCTTCCAAATATGCTACTCCTTCCCTCCATAATCTTTTCTAACAGACATATTAACAATATCAGCTTAGAAATATGTTGGTTATTATTGACACCTGAAATAGTTCACATATAAATCCAGTGCTTCTCAAACTTTCCAGAATCTAAGAATCACCTGGGCCATATATGTTAAAATGCAAATTCCTAGATCTTGTCCATTTTAGGACAGCGAAACAATGTAAAATTTAATATAATGCAGCAGTTATTCTTTAGGAGGAATATCCAAAAGAATTGAAGGCAGAATCTTGAAAACTTATGTGTACACCTATGTAAATAGCAGCATTATTCACAAAAGCCAAAAGGTGGAAGAAACTCAAATGTCCATTAACAGATGAATAGATAAACAAAATGTGGTATATACATAAAAAGGATATTATTTAGCCTTAAAAAGAAAGGAAATTCTGACATAAACTACAACATGGAGAAAGACCTTGAGAACATTATGCTAATAAGCCAGTCGCAAAATGGCAAACACTGGATGATTCAATTAACATTTATTCTCTAGAGTAGGCAAATTCATAGACACAGAAAGTAGAATGGTGGTTGCCAAGGGGAGGGGTTAGGAAGAAATTGAAAGTTGTTGTTTAATGGGTTTAGAGTTTCAGTTTCAAAAATTGAAAAAGTTCTATAGATTGGTTACACAACACTACGTATATTTAACTCTACTGAACTGTACATTTAAGATGGGTAAGATGCTAAGTTTTATGTTATGTATATTTTACCACAATTGAAAATAAAAGATTATGAATTTTATCAAAGATCTAAAGTGATTAAGATGCAAATGAGGAAATTTACTTTGAGAAACACCATGCTATAGTCAGCCTTTTCCCCAGTCCAGTCTATTGCATATCTAGAGTCTCATTTTCACTGACTGATTTGGACTTCATCACCTGTCTATTGGATTCCAACAGCCACATATCTGTGGGGGTTTTTTGTTCCAATCCAATTCCTATACTAATCTATCACTTTAATCTAATATCATATTCCCAAAACAATGATTTCTGTTTAATATAGATGGATTATGATTCTGATAGAAGATTCAAAGAGAATGAGAAAAAAAAACAGTGCAGGAAATGATCAAATAACTACAAAAAGTAACAGAATGTAGTATGCTTACCTTAGAATTATAGATTTTAATTTTATATTTTCTATATTTTAACCTTCTGAAACTTCAAGTCTTTTACTTAATATGACCTACAAATAATTTATACATTAAAGGTTCATTTAATGATAATACAAGCGAACAGAAATGAATTTGTAATCCTTTTCTCATTTTTTCCACTGAGCCAAGAACAAATTACATCTCAAATATTCTTACCATGTTTGAGGAATAGATGCCATAATTGAAATGATGTCCCTTCATATCTTTGTAAAATCGCTGGTTCTCAACCCTGACTTGACTTTAGCATCACCTAAAAAAGTAAAACAAACAAACAAACAATATTCTGCCCCCATTCTAGAAGTATTAATTATCTGTAATACTTTCAACAATATATTTTTAAATAAAATAAATAAAAATGAAATATATATACACACACACACATACACGCGTGCACGCATACGCGTGCGTGTGTGTGTGTGTGTGTGTGTGTGTAGAATTGAATCAGCAATAGGTGAAGACTGAGAACAATTAGACTAGTTGATACAACATGAAAGTCGCCATCCTTTGGGTATCTTTAGTCAAAGACAGAAAATAACTAGGCCAATTACAACCGCTGATTTTTAACACTCTTTTAATCCCTTGCCTCTACATTTCTTCTTGTTCTGGACTGAATGTTTGTAACTCCCTCCACATTTATATGTTGAAGCCCTAACCTCCAATGTGATGGTTTTTGGAGGTGAGGCTTTTGGGAGGTAATTAGGTTTAGATAATATCCTGAGGGTGGAGGCCCCATGAGCAGGTTAGTGCCTTTAGAAGAAGAGGATGAGACTGGAGCTTGAGTAGGTGGCTAGCTGCAAGCCAGGACAAGAGCTCTCACCAGACCCCAACCTGATATTAGACTTCCAGCCTCCAGAATTATGAGGATTAAATTTTTGTGGTTCAAGCCACTGGTCTATGGTATTTTATTATGGCAGACCAAGCTCACTAAAACACTCCCATACGCCTCATGGTACTTAATCTTATCCCTTATCATCTTCATAACCCATAGTTGAGAACTGTGATCTGATACAGTTTTTGAGTACAAATGGTATACGAGAAGGATAACCCTCTAAACAGTTGATCCAGTTCTGTCAATTGGTGGGGTATAGTTGTAAACATCTTGTAGGTGTGTCATTTTGAAGACTTGATAGCTGAAAGTGGGGGAGGAGTAGGAGTAACAACCATGTCTAACCACACAGGTAAGCCTGTGAAAGGTGGACTAAAAACATAGGGACTTTGGAATACAAACAAGCGAACAAAAATAGTGACAGACTTAAAAGACTAAAGGGAGTTAGAAGTTTCAATTTGACTTTAACATAACGAAGACTAACTTTTGGCTAAATCAGACATTAAATAAAAATCAAAGCGATAATATGGAGATGAGGGAAAATATACAAAAAAATTTAAATGAAAAAGTTTAACATGTTTTGAAAGGTTATGATGCTTTTGCTTCTTGCTCTGTAGACTTGATTTTATTATAGTGATTAATTTTTCTTAATAATCAAACTAATTGAATTTGGAGACACAAGAGGGTCTGTTTTTTTGTTTTGTTTTGTTTTTAAGTTCATGAATTACTAGCTTTTATATGCTTTCTGACTGCCACCTGGTGCATGTTAATATATTGCAAGAGAAAGGCAACAGGGTACAATGAACTTCCTAGTGTTAAAATCAAATTGGCAACTAATCAGTTCATTAACAAATAGCTTTGATGTAGCTTAGTGATTTGAAAATAAAATGTGAGAGCATCTCCATTCATTAATACGGCTTTCTCTAGTTTTTCAAAAACTGGGTATAAGGGTTTCATTTTGTTTTGCGATGATGATTTTTATATAATGTTAAAATATATTTTAATAAAAGATTGCCACAAAGAAGTGGCAGTGTTTTATTTTATTACTAGGGGCCCAGTGCACAAATTTGTGCACCTTGAGAGGAACTGTGGGCCGAGAGGCGGTAGGCACAGGGGTGAGTCTAGGCCCATCCTCCAAACCCCTGCCCAGCACCTCCTGCTGTGGCCCCAGTCCCCTGTCTGCCAGCAGCCCTGCTCCCACCATCGCTGCTGCCCCCACTGATGGCATGGAGTGATTGGAGCTGGCACCAGCAGGGAGTGCCAGCAGGGCCAGCGCCGTCAGCAGGTACGAGTGGTGGCTCCTGCTCCAATCACCCCTCAGGAGCAAGGCGAGGTGGAGAAGCTCTCAGAGGCGATAGGGGCTGGCAGCTGTTACTCGCACCCACTGTTGGCGCCGAGTGATCAGGACTGGTGCCAGCAATGGCAGCGGATGTGAGTGGTGGCTCCGGCACCAGCTGCGGGTGCAAGTGGGGCCAGCACTGGCAGTGGGTGCGAGTGCTGGGTGGGACTGCAGTGCGCGGGAGCAGAGAATTTTCAGTAACCACCAGAGGCTCACCCTGATGACAGCAACTGGTGCCCTGCTTGGTCTGGTGCCCCTGTTTACCTGCTCCACCATCCTGCTGCAGCCAACGCGCGCCATGTTCCGCACATGCCCCCTGGTGGTCAGCGCACATCATAGCGACCGGTTCGGTTGTCCCACCGTTCGGTCTATTTGCATATTAGCCTTTTATTATATAGGATTATTAATGATTACCTTGCTTGGCAAAAAGAAAAAAAGGGATAGGTGATCAGCCTTTCTGGAGAGGCTAAGAGAGGTGTTCAGAAACACTTGGACACTGTCTCTTACTTTCTTCTCTCCCCATCAAGAGGAGGGGACTTGGACTCATGCTGAATTGATTCAAAATGTGGACATCAGTACATCAGTAGTCATGCCTTTAATGGAAGTCATAGAAAATTAGTGTGGCTGCTTCTTGAATGGTGGCAAAAATGCCACAAAAGACTTATAGTAAAGCAAGGATTGGGCTTCTTTCTCAATTCTGGTAGGTTTCTACCAGAAAGAAAGTCTCATGAGATACTCTGTGTTTATAGAGATAGACACAGATGCTTCATAGAAAAACAAGGGGCCAGAAAAAAGCTACCCTGAAACATGATACATTTGCTCCTGCTCTCTGTAGCTGCCTTATATCCATTAATTTCTGTACCATAAGACAAATATATGGGATTTTATAGCACGTGTGTGTGTGTGTGTGTGGGGGGGGGGGGGGGGGGTGTGTCTTCATATTCTCTTCCTATTAATTCCTATTAAACACCAAACTGAAAGCTCCATTTTATTGCCGCAACACACATTCCCATTTTTGTTGTTGAAATTTTACTGAACTATAAAATCCACAAGTCTAGGAACCATGGATATACTAGTAGTGATGAAAATAGCAGGATGTAAAAGGAATGAGCTATTTTAGAGCCTTATTCCCTTTGGTCTCTTACTAAAATAAGTGTAATCTGTCGATTATGAAACATAGATGATAGGCCAATAGATCCTGGTGAAAAGCCAGTTTGGGGAACAGGATGGTAAGGGAAGTTGGTTCATATGAAGACTGGGGAGGGAACATTACTTGAACTTATAAAGAGAAGCTGAAATGGAAGATCAAGGCTGAGCCTTATTCATGATTTTGCTTTGAAACAGGGCTGTACCTGGCCTTTTATTACAAAATGATCTGTGAGCAAAGGTTTATGGGCAAATTTCTTCAGCAAGAGACAAATTTTGGAAAGATAAAACTTAGATAGCAGAGGCAGAGGCATGGGTCACTAAATCTGTCTTCTGTTTTTTCCTCTTAGATTTTATATAATTGTGGCATCAATTGCTAGTTGCCAAAAAATAGTAATTTTTTTTCTCTTCTTCACACTCTTCTCTTTTTTTCTTTATTTTTCTCTCTTCTGCCCCCCCAGATTTATTGATCAAAGTGTTTTTTTATAATTAATTTTCTTTTTTATAATTTTTTTATTTTTCAATTACAGTTGACATACAATATTATATTAGTTTGAGTTATACAACATAGTGAGTGATTAGACATTTATATAATTTAAGAAGTGACCATCTGTACGTCTAATACCCATCTGACACTATGCATAGTTATTAAAATATTGACTATATTCGTTATGCTAAACTTTATATCCCCATGACTTTTTATTTTTAATTACAGTTTACATTCAATATAATTTTGTATTAGTTTCAGGGGTACAGCATAGTGGTTAGACAATCTTATACTTTACAAAGTTTATACTTTTCTTTAATCAATATGATTATAAAGGTTTTAGGGGGAAAAATAAGAAAAACATTTTCTCAAACTCTAAAAATTTGCCTAGCCATTAAAATATATTCAAGTTCTTAATTCTGTTCATTTAGATATTGAATATTTCTTAAAGCAGAGCTTGATTATTCAAGAGATGCTTACTCTTTCCTCTTCAAATACTTCAAGTATGTATCGTTGGCAGAATTTTGACAGTCTCCACAGCCTTAGCGGAGCTCACCAACTTGTTTTAATTCAGGAGAAGCCTCTTTAACTTAACTACTTCAGAGAGAATCTCTCTGCCAAAAAAATAACCTATATAGCATAGAAATAGTCCCTCTTCACGTCTAATTGTCATTTCTCCCAGATCACTGCAGTCAGGATGTCACTTTCCTTTTTTTCCACCCACAAAGAATTCGACTCCTGCAGCTTATAGTGATCTTGTATTTATAATGTTTGGATCAGTTTAATGGCCATGTACATATTTTTTCAGTTATAATCTATGCTGTCCCAAATATAGTTTTGACTAATGGATTTTATAGAAATTATCTGTCTTTAAAAATCTGACTTTTAGCACTAATGCTGAAGTACTATCAATAATATTTATCTTAGGCCTTTCCTTCAAAATGAGTCATTAAAGCTATTTGAATATAACAGAGAGGGAAGTTGCTAAGTTGCTCTTTCAAAGGGGACTTCTTTTTTTGTGCTAATGATTCATACAGTAATTGGAAAGATAAAATAGCATGCATGAAAAATAGTAATTATACTTTCTTATTTGAGAATCTTTGCAGAGTGGGGAGTTATACAATATTTGATTCTTTATTAATACTTATAAAGGCAATATGTCAAATTTGAATACTTTTGTTCACTTTCATCAAATTGGCTTCTCATCGCCTTTTTAGCAGCACTAGTTTAAAAAGCCTAAGTCATATTTATAAAATGAGCAGTAAGTGTTTTACTGCTGAGAAAATTTTAAGTTGAAATGAAGCTATATTACTAATAATTATAGAATGATTGCACTAAAAGGCAATTTAGAGAAAATATAATCAAATGCTCATTCTGATGCCTCATTTTATTGATCATAGATGAGGAAACTAAGTCCCAATGAATTAATTCCACAGAGCTGATCAGCAGGGGTAAGAATTTACTTTTTTTTTTTTTTAAAGAAGCCAGTAATGTATATTGCCTTAGATTGCTTGTATATGCTTAGGTGCTACAAAAGCATAGTTTATTTCAAACTCTATCAAAAATGTGAATACTCAGCACATATCCAGTGTTTAAGAAGTACTGTTTGCTAAGGTTTTGTGATTATAGCATTCTTTGTAGATAAAATAGATAATAAATGACGTAATTTACATTATTGAGTTCCTCAAAGATATAATAGAAATGAGACCAATGTTTTTTAATTATTATTAATTGATTTGATGTTGCTGAGTAGCTTTTTCATAAGTAATTGACACTTGAGATGGAATCATGTTTTTATATAAATTTACATAGGAGCCTTCATAACCAAAGAGAAGACCCATCAACCTTGAACCCCAGAGGCAAATCAAAGGCAGGGCAAAGTGCTTATGGTGACCTTCCTCTTTTTTGAGAAGAGAAATACCCTAACTCCTAGCTCACTCCTTGCAAAAGAAATGTTATATCTATGTCATTCTTGAACAAACTGCTTCTTTCTGTAGCTTCAGGATTTATTACCCCTGAGAATGGCCCTTGAGAACTATCACAGCATTTATTGCTTGGCCTAATTCCTAAAAGTTTCAGATCCCCTACACTGAACTTCATCACATAGTATGATTTGCTGTGTGTTTTCCTATAGATAAAATAGACTTTACTAGGTTGTATTAATATAACAGGGTTGAGATGAATTCTGGCCTTTTGTTTTAGAAATAAAATTTTCTTTTAGAGGACAGAGAAATAAATTCAAAGAAAAGTCATAGTAATGTTCAAAAGCACAATATATAAACTGGAAATCCACTGTACAACATGGTGTATATAGTCAACAATAATGTACTGTACAATTATTATTTTTTAAAATATATTTTATTGATTTTTTACAGAGAGGAAGGGAGAGAGATAGAGAGTTAGAAACATGGATGACAGAGAAACATCGATTCAGCTGCCTCCTGCACACTCCCTATTGGGGATGTGCCCACAACCAAGGTACATGCCCTTGACCAGAATTGACCTGGGACCCTTCAGGCCCCAGGCCGACGCTCTATCCACTGAGCCAAACCAGTTAGGACTACAATAAATATTTGTTAAGAGAGTAGATCTCATGTTTCATGTTCCACAATAAAATAAAATTTAAATGAAGGAAAAAAGAAACATTCTTTAAAATAGCTCCAATACTAGTAAGTGAACAGCATATACCAAATGTAAACCCTTTTGCATTTACCCTTCCTCTCTTACTGGAGGTGTCTCTGATATATTGCAAACTGAGTTGCTTCCTAACATTTCCTCCAGCTTCTTTGCTTAGAAAGTCTTTGTCTTAAGAGCAGGAAGAAAGTTTGAGATGCCTGCCCATAAGCAGCTAAGACTTTTTTTCATGGAGTACTCATTAATATCTTCCTTAAAATGGAGGTTCTAGCAGTTATACTTTATTTAGATCTGCCACATCCAATCCACCTTTCTCAACTAAGGACACAGACTCACCTACAGTAGTCCAGAAGAAAAAGTAGATTATACCCTTTTTTAAAAGAGAGACACGTGCTTAAGTAATTGAACCAAAGCCAAATAAGATGCATTTGGTTTACCTGGAATGACCTGAGTTTGCTTATCTGACATGGAACAACCAGGAGACTGAGTCACAATCATTTGGTTGGTCAAGTCAGCCTCTATCTGAAGTATTGTGGTCACTTTCAGTGAAAGATAAATTTCAAAGAAATCTTTTACGTAAGAGTTTTATTTGGAAAATGTTTACTACTATTGAGGATGCCTTTGGAGAATATGTTTTAGAGCGGTGACCCGAATGACTTCTTTTTCTTTTTTCTAAAAAGTAAAAAGAAAAATTCTAATTCAATTATACTACAAATTCAATTAAAATTAATAAGATTTTTAAATATACTTTCATGGATTTTGAGTTTTCAAGTTCTTGAGTTCTCATGTCTGCCATTAAATGTTTAGCTCACAGTTGTATAGCATTTAATACCATTTCTAATTATAGAATAAGTGAAATAAGTGGGGGGGGATTAGCGGTCATTGTGCAAAAATTTACATATGATTAAACATTTTAGTTTAATATTTCTTTAAAATTCTCAAAAGTATTCATATAGTTAATCAATTCAGGGTTATTCATTTGTTCTACAAATATTGCCTGAATGTTTATACCTAACAGTGTTCTAGGCTCTGAGATTGCAGTGGGAGTCAAAATGGAAAATAGCCTTTCTTTCATGAACCATACAGTGCAACAAGAGAGTATTAAATTAATAATAATCAAATGAGCAGGCGATCAATACTACACAATTCAAAGTACAGTTCTGAGAAAATGAAAAATGGCTCTAATCTAGATGAAGTGCTAAGGAAGAATCCCCTACCAGTGGTCAGCAAACTGCGGCTTGAGAGCCACATGCGGCTCTTTGGCCCCTTGAGTGTGGCTCTTCCCCAAAATACCACGTGCGGGCACGCACGTACAGTGCCATTGAAACTTCGTAGCCCATGTGCAGAAGTTGGTATATATATATATATATATACACACACACACACACACACACACACACACACATATGTACTTTATTTTATTTTATTATATATACTAGAGGCCCAATGCATGAAATTCGTGCAAGGGGATCGGCCCTCGCAGCCCCAGCTGCCTCAGCCCTCACAGCCCCTGCTTCATCCAGAAGGTCGTCTGGACAGTTGTTCTGCTGTTTGGTCTAATTAGCATATTAGCTCTTTATTATGTAGAAATATATATATATATATATATATATATATATATCACTGTGTTGGCACAAAGATGAATACAGTCTAAACTGAACTGTATTTGTTCTTTTTTCCCTCTGATATCAAAGCATTTTCATGGGCCCTTAAAATTCTCATGTCCTATGGGCCCTGTGCCTGCTTTGCCCAATCTACAAGGCAGCCCTGGTCTTACCAAAAGAAAACAAGTTAGATAAAGTAGAAAGCTATTACATGACAACTGACAAAAGAAGGTGGCAGAGGCAAAAAAATCAATAATGTAATCATTAATTTAGTGTTTAAATAAAAATAAGACATAGCATCCACTCAAACACTTTAAAAAGATATATATCAAGAAACCTAAACAAGCCCCAGCTGGTTTGGCTCAGTGGATAGAGCGTTGGCCTTTGGACTGAAGGGTCCCAGGTTCGATTCTGGTCAAGGGCACAGTAAGAGGAATGCATGATGCAGCCGATCAATGATTCTCTCTTATTGGTATTTCTATCTCTCTCTCCTTCTCCCTTCCCCTCTGAAATCAATAAAAATATATTTTTAAGAAAGCCTAAGCCAATATTTGCTAAAAAGTGACAGAAGGGAAAAGAAACAAAGGAAGAGGCTGAGAAAGATACCAAGGGGTGAAAAAGAAGAACTGAAGGAGACTTGGAGGCAGGACAGTGGAAGGAGAGGACGACAGACACACAGGGAAGCAGAGGGATAATGGAGCAGAAAATGAATGTGCAAACTCTTTGAAAGGTAAATGTGCTGGACAAGCATAGGAAGTGTAATAGGAACTCAGGGGACATTTTTCTTGGGAGACTGGAGTCAATGCATTAAAAATCTTCTAATGATCACCCATAATCCTTCAGAAAAAATCAATAGGGCCATTGTTTCCATAGTTGTGTTAGGATGGAGCTTTGAAAGGGAGCATATGTGGGGCTTATTAGATCCAGATTTTCTGCAGAGGGATGGGTTAGTGGGAAGCTGGCATGCATTTTTAACTGGCATCACATGTCTGTTTGCTGAAGAAGCTACACATGGTGTGGGGAGGGGAAGCAGGTGTTGTTTTCCTAGTCCTTTCTGAAAGTCCTCTGCGATGTCATGTGAAAAATTCCAAAATGGTTTATAAGAAAAAACTCAAGGTATGCTCACAACCACTCCCTCCTTCTCTCCCAAGAGAGCTCAGTAACCTCTGTGCTCTGTTGAGAGAGTACCTTTTTATGCTCTGTCCTACCTGGAACAGAAGTGACACTCTGTGAGCACAGCAGGAAGCATGGCTGGCTGTGGTGGGGGCCCTTTCTTCTCTTGATACCTCTACTCTGCAACTGTAGTTAGTCTTATGTGTCCACTGGGCCAAGCCATAATACCCAATCTAACACTTCAATCTAACACTATCCAGATGTGGTTAACACCCACAACCAGATGACTATAAATGAAGAATATTATTCTTGTTAGTGTGCGTGGGCTTCCACCAATCAGCTGGAGGGTCATAAAATAAAAAAAAATTAAAAAAAAATGAACTTTCCCTGAGAAAGAAATTCTGCCTCAAAACTAAAACACCAAGTCCTGGCTAAGACTTTTCAACCTGTTGGCCTGCCCTACAATGTTCAAACTTGCCATCCCTACAATTGTGCGAGCCAGTTCCTTGAAATAAATTTCTTAATATCCATATCCTACTGATTTTGTCTCTCTGGAGAACCCTGACTAATACAGGTCTTGGTATTGGGGAATGGTTTTTAGAGGAACAGATCTTTTTTCTTTAAATCTTTATATATATATTATTTTATTGATTTCATGGAGAGAGAGAGAGAGAGAGACACATCAATGATGAGAGAGAATCATTGATGGGCTACCCCCTGCACAACCCCCACTGGGGATCAAGCCTGCAACCTGGGCATGTGCCCTGACCGGGAATTGAACTCCAACTTCCTGGTGCATGAGGTCGATGTTCAACCACTGACCCACACTGGCTGGGCTAGAGGAACAGAATCTTAAGGATGAGTTTTCTGAGTTGGGTCTGGGGATTCTGGAATGGGTTCTCTAAACTAATTAGATTTAAAGGCACTAATGTTAAAGAGGGTGCTGATAGTCCATGGCATGATGTGGACATAAAGGTAACACAAAATTTCACCATTGCATACCACTCATCAAATATCTATAAAAGGTGAGGTTCTAGGTGACCATGTATTTGATACCTTAGAACAGGGGTCCTCAAACTTTTTAAACAGGGGGCCAGTTCACTGTCCCTCAGACCGTTGGAGGGCCGGACTATAGTTTAAAAAAAAAATATGAACAAATTCCTATGCACACTGCACATATCTTATTTTGAAGTAAAAAAACAAAACGGGAACAAATACAATATTTGTATTTGCATGTGGCCCGCGAGCCGTAGTTTGAGAACCCCTGCCTTAGAACATTGTTATCTAATGAGTATAATAATGAAGTGACTCATTGCTCCAAACTGCACTGGAGGAAATGGGGAAAGAAAAGGGTGCTTTCAGAGCTTCAAATTCCCAGCTCATCTGCAGCACAAATGACCTAAAAAGTTCAATGTCTGTCCTGAAAGAAATTCTTACCTCCTGTAGCTGAAGAGCTGAGGTTTCTGAAAACCAAACCCAGAAACTCATCCTACAATTGGCTAAAACAACACAAATTGAACTCCCTATCTCACCGGGCCACCTTTTTTTTTTTTTTTTTTTTTTTTTTTAAATAAGCTTGTAACAGAAGCCAGGAATAAAAACAGGCTTATCCAGGAAAGATTTGTGGAAGGCTCTCATCTGGATGGCTTACACCCCTGTTAATTGCATGAAAAACTGACAAGGTTTTTGAGAATTTCATATCATCAGAAACACTGCCAGCCTGGATTTAAAGGTACCCACACAGAGAAGACACATAGGGAAGAGAACATATGAAAACAGAGAAGGAGATTGGAGTGATACAAGCCAGGGAACAGCAAGGAATGCTGACAGAAAGGATTCTTCCCTAGAGCCTTCAGAGGGAGCATGACACTGCTGACTCCTTGATTTCAGACTGTGAGCCTCCATAACTATGAGAGAATAAATTTCTATTATTTTAATCCAGTTTATGATATTTTATTTAGAACCGCCCAAGGAAATCAGAATAGTAACCATAGCCATCCAGTAAGTTATTTATACAATCTTCCCCATTGTAGAGGTGAGGGAGGGGAAATATTGAGATACACAGAAATTGTGTATCTTCTTTTCCTTTTGGAATGTTCAGGAATTCAGAGGATATGTGGTTCAAAAAACTCACATTTTCTCAAAGTTTCTAAGACTCATAGTAAAGCCTGGTGTATCAAAAGATTGATTTATGTAAATATAGTTTGTAAAGAAAACTTCTCTTTCTCTTGACCCAGATAGTATTCCTATTTTAATTATCACTAAGGAAATAGACAGAACACAGAGAAAAGTTTGAGGAGAGGTTAGAAAGAAGGCGTGAATGGAAATTTATTATAAATGACTTTGAAGTGACCTTAGAGTTCCAAGAGCAGTCCCAAAGATCTAATGTGAGCTGCCAGTCTCTGACTCTGGTAACACAAACTGAATTGAAAGAGATTTTGCATATCATGTAGTCTAGAGACATGGTATTTATCCAGAGGCACAATGAAGGGCAACATTTCCGCATGCCTAGTAAATGACCAGATGTAGATCAGGCCTCTGAAGAGTAGAAGCCACGGGACAGATGTACACCCCTGATGTCCATGCCCACCAAGCTGGAGGACAGCCCAGTGAAAGCAGCAGGGTTCTCAGTCAGTGTGCTACACTGACTTTATTCAATATAAGCAACCACATTTTGGTCTTACTGGATCATAATGAAACAGAATTTTTGGACTGTAACCCGGATTCTTTGTCCACCGGAATCGAAGAATGAAACCATGGACAGAAAGTGGTATAGAAAAGGTGGAGATTTATTGAAGAACAAGTACAGACTCCCACGTGGGGAGAGGGAAAGAGTCCCACAGAATGGACTCCCCTATGGGGAGGGGGGAAGGGTCCCACTGAGATCCTTTCCCCTATGGCTTATAAAGGCTGCAGTTCCCGGTGCCTTGACATCCCCCCTGACTGGCCACTACTCCCTTAGACTGATTACTATAGCAACTCCTGGGTTCAAAGGTTGAACCTCACATGGGACATGTGAGATTCTCCCCTCCTCCTTCCTTATTGTTTTCCTATTCCCTTTGGGCTTTCTTCTTCTCAGTCCGGATCAGTGATTCTCAACCTTCCTAATGCCTCGACCCTTTAATACAGTTCCTCATGTTGTGGTGACCCCCAACCATAAAATTATTTTCGTTGTTACTTCATAACTGTAATTTTGCTACTGTTATGAATCGTAATGTAAATATCTGATATGTAAGATGTATTTTCATTGTTACAAACTGAACATAATTAAAGCATAGTGACTAATCACAAAAACAATATGTAATTATATATGTGTTTTCCGATGGTCTTAGGTGACCCCTGTGAAAGGGTCATTCAATCCCCAAAGGGGTCGCGACCCACAGGTTGAGAACCGCTGATCTGGATGAAGGGCTTCCTTCCCTTTATTTTGTAGACTTTTTGCTGTTTCCAGCTCCCTCATTCTATGGAAATGTACCTGTTGCAGCCTTTCAGCTTCCCTATTCTATGGAAATATACCTTCTGCTGCTCTGCAGCCCTGTGCTTCCTCCATGGTCCCCTTACTTTCTAAAATTTCCTAAAACCTGTCTTTTTCACCCCCAAAATTCCTGTTTCAATAATCATGCTGCTTCAGAGACATCTTTCATATGGAAAACTGACCTGAGTAGGTCTTGTGCCATGAATTAGAGTTATCTAAAACTACATGTTGAAAGAGGTTTTATGTTTACCGGAATATAAAAAAGTATAAGAGCTTGCTAGGGGAAATGGACACTTCTAAAGAAAATAGTACAGTGACAGTGTGTTTCATTGGGTCCGAGATAACAGAGAGATAATTGTTGGTATTAAGTAAATGGTCTATTGAAGTGCTATTTGTGTTGTAATTAAATCTAATTTTTAAAACTGTTTGGGGAGATTGCCCATCACTTAGCATATGCTGCAAAAAATTGTATGATTTAAAAAATGTTGAGAACTAGTACAATAAGATCTTTGAATATATTTTATAGACTCATGTTTCATGTTAAGTACCACCAACCTTGGTTAGCTGTGCTGTCAAATTGTAACTGATTGAAAACATGCAATTAGAGGTGGGAGGACTAAAAGGGGCAGCCACACTTACAGTTGACAGCCTGGCAGAAGGGAAGTAGGCATCTAACCACTCTTTACCCAGTTAAAAGCTAATTTGTCATAATAATAGCAACTCTCAGGTGTGTCTGTAGTGCCTTGAGCCTAAATTGTGTTCCCACTGAGATTTAGCCATGTGTGGGCACATCAGAAGGGCTGGGGAGGCACACCCAGATGATCCATTTTAAAGAGCAATCTTAGAACACCCTAGAGCAGTGGTCGGCAAACTCATTAGTCAACAGAGCCAAATATCAACAGTACAACGATTGAAATTTCTTTTGAGAGCCAAATTTTTTAAACTTAAACTATATAGGTAGGTACATTGTTATTAATTAGGGTACTCCTAAGGCTTAGGAAGAGCCACACTCAAGGGGCCAAAGAGCCACATGTGGCTCATGAGCCGCAGTTTACTGACCACAGCCCTAGAGGAAAGTTTATTTGGGGCACTCCATAGTGTCTGTTACTCATATTATCCTTTAGCCAAGTCACCACTAGTCTATTCCTAAGGATAATAAGCCGGTATATAAAAAGTGAGAAACTGTTTCCACATAAAATTTCCAAGTTCTTAGGAGTAAAAAAAGTGCAAAAGTGTGGATAAACATCCTCTTCATATCTAAAGAGCAGTTTCAGAGATGTGACCCTGCCATAGAAGGAGCTTGAAGACATCACAGGAGTGGTACCAGAATCAGCATGTCATCACAGGGAACAGATATGATGGCCTTCATTTTTTCATAGGTGGCAGAAGTAGTGGTCGGTCATGAATCATCAATGAGCAATTGTCACAGAGTGATGCCTCAACTGTTGCTATAATAACAGGACCAGCAGCAGTGGCCGAGTTGAGGAGCCTTCATGTGTCCACATCACCTGGAGCAGAAAAAGACACCGTGGAGTATTTGAAAAGAATTGTCCCTTTACTCTTATAGTATATACTCTTTGGGTACTTCTAGAGATCATTAAGGAAGAAAAAGCCTTCAATAACAAATGGGAGTTAAAGTAAAAAAGAGTGTTTATTGCTGTTACTATAACTATTTTTATTCACTGTCCTATCCTGGTCCCATATGGTAGTTCTGTGGAAATATTGACTACATTAAGAAAAAGTGTTAATCATTTGGCATACACTATTTAAGATAGCAGGTGTTACAGAATACGTTTTAGCAGTATTTTTATCACAATGGTTCATTTTTTTTTTTTACGTTTCTGCACTTGAGGTTGTATGCTTGTTGTCTATGAAATTCATTTATGTGGAATAGTCCATTCCCTGACAGACAGGTAAATAAGGCATTGCTATAATAACAGGGAAAATTCAATTCAAGATGGATTTAAAACACTTGTATTAAGAACACTCTTGGTTTAATTGGGAGCTAAAGGACTTCTATTTTCAATAATTATTTGTTAAGAATGGGCTAGAATTTTAAAGGATTGATTGTATTACCCAATGCTTTTTCAACATTATTATTCTTCCTTTTCATCCCTCCTATAGACTAGATGTTTAAAATGTAAATGTATGAAACTTCATGTAATGAAGGCCAGATATGGCAAACCCACACCAACATCATACTTAGTGAGCAAAAACTAAAAGAGTTTCCCTTAAAATCAGAACAAGACAGGGATGTCCATTTTCACCATTCTTATTTAACACTAGAGGCCCAATGCACGAGTAGGCCTTCCTTCCCCTGGCTGCTGGCACCAGCTTCTCTCTGGCACCCGGGGCCCGGCCTTCCCTCACAGCCCCGGCTTCGTCCAGAAGGTCATCTGGTCTAATTAGCATATTATGCTTTTATTATTATAGATAGTACTGGAAGTCCTAGCCACAGCTATTAGACAAGAAGAAGAGATAAAACACATCCAAATTGGAAAGGAGGAAGTAAAATTGTCATTATTCCCAGATGGCATGATTCTGTATATAAAGAACCCTAAGGATTCCACCAAAAAAACTACTAGAACTGGTAAATGCATTCAGTAAAGTAGCAAGATACAAAATAAATAACCAAAAATCAGTTGCATTTTTAAACACTAATAATGAACTATCAGAAAGGGAAACTAAGAAAACAATACCATGTATGATTGCATAAAAACAAACAAACCTAGGAATAAATTTAACCAAGGATGTAAAAGACCTGTTCTTAGAAAATTATAAGGCAATGAAGAAAAAAACTGAAGAAGATTCAAATAAGTGGGAGCATATACCATGTTCATGGAAAGGAAGAATTAACATCACTAAGATGCCCATACTACTCAAAGCAATCTAGACTTAGTACAATTCCTATCAGGATACCAATGGAGTATTTCAGGAACTAGAACAAATATTCCAAAAATGTGTATGGAACCCTGAAAGACCACGAATAGCCTCAGCAATCTTGAAAAAGAAAAACAAAATTGGAAGAATCATTCCACCTGATATCAAACTATCCTACAAGTCCAGTGTAATCAAAACAGCATGATACTGGCATAAAAACAGACATATAGATCAATGGAACAGAATAGTGAGCCCAGAAATAAACCCAAGACTTTATGGACTTTATGGTCAATTAATATTTGACAAAGGAGGCAAGAACATCTGCAAAAAAAAAATGAAACTGGACCATACACAAAATAAACTCAATTAATTAAAGACTTGAAACAATAAAATCTTAGAAGAAATCATAGGCAGTAAAATCTTGGACATTTCTTGTTGTAATATTTTTTTCTGATATTTCTCCTCAGGCAAAGGAAACAAGAAAAAATAAGCAAATGGTACTACATCAAACTAACATACATTTGCACAGCAAAGGAAATCATCAATAAAATAAAAAGACAACCCACCTAATGGAAGAACATATTTGCCAATGATACATCTGATAAAGGGTTAATATCCAAAATTTATAAAGAACTTATAAAACGCAATACCAAAACCAAATAGTCCAATTAAAAAATTGGCAAATAACCTGAATAGACACTTCTCCAAAGAGGACATACAGATAGCCAATAGACATATGAAAAGAAGCTCAATGTCACTAATCCTCAGAGAAATTTAAATTAAAATCATAATGAGATATCATTTCACACCTGTCAGAATAGCTATCCTCAATAAATCAACAAAAAAGTGATGGCAAGGATGTATCGTGCCTTGTGCACTATTGGTGGGAGTGCAGATTGGTGCAGCCACTGTGGAAAGCAGAATGGAGTTACCTCAAAAAATTAAAAATAGAACTGCCTTTTGACCCAGGGATTCCACTTCAGGAAATATATCAAAGAAACCTGAAACACTAATCTGAAAGAATATATGCACCCCTATGTTTAGTGCAGCATTATTTATAATAGCCAAGATTTGGAAGCAGCTCAGTGCCCATCAGTAGATGAAAGGATAAAAAATCAGTGGTACATTTACACAATGAAATACTACTTGGCTGAAAAAAAGAAAGAAAATCTACCTTTTGTGACTGTCCGGTATTCGCTGGCACCCTGCCCCGGGGGCGAAAAGACCCCCTCCCTCTCTTGGGCCGGTGAGAAACTGACCTCACCACACTGACGTCCAGAAACTGCCCCACCCTGGTGGAAAGTCCCTGCCGGACAAACGGCTCCTGGAAATGGCCAAAACCGCAGGACAGACCGCAGGTTTCACCTGACCCCAGAAAACCCCCACTGCCACCAGTTTCTGCCAGCATAAAAACTTGCCCCTGCTCCAGTATGGCGTGGCTTCTCCTGCTCCCCTCTCTGAGCTGGTGAACCCGCCCGTGTGCTCCCAATAAAGCCTGTTTAATCTGGTTTCTGATTGGACTCACGGTTTTTCCTTGCGGCAGCGTAAAACCTAATAGTGACAGCATGGATGGACCTGGGAATATTATGCTAAGTGAAATAAGCCAGTCAGAGAAAGACAAATACCATATGATTTCATTTACACGTGCAATCTAATAAACAAGATAAATAAATAAAATAGAAAAAGACTCAGATACATAAAACAGACTGACAGTTGTCAGAGGCATGGGAGCTTAGAGGGCTTGGTGAAAAAGGTAAAGGGATTAAGAAAAAACAACAACTTGTAGACACAGAAAATGGGATGGTGATTTCCAGAGGGAAAGGGAGGTGGGAGGAAGTAGAATAAGGTAAAAGGGGGATAAATGGTGATGGAAAGAGACTTGAATTGGGGTGGTGAACACACAGTATAATATACAGATTACATATTATAGAATTGTACACCTGAAAGCTATATTATTTTATTAACCAATGTAACCCCAATACAATAAATTTAAAAAAGAAAAGAAAAATGTAAATTTATGACTTATTTCCTCCATAACATAAATTTTTAAGTTCTGAAGTCAGTGTACTTGCCTCCAAAAGTCTGTTTCCACTCACAGGGGAAGACAAACATTTAGCCGCTTCACAGCTGGCTGTCTTCTGCTGTGGGCTGCCTCTCCCAGACTTTGGTGCTACAGCAAACTATAAAATTAACAACTGAGTGTTACGATACTCTGCAGAGTACCATGCATCTGGCCTGAGGAAGCGTGTTGGAGAGCAGTGACATGGGTAAGTAACTACAAAGCAAGATCAGATTCCCAAATTAGATTGACTTTATTTTGCAACTGCAGCTCTCCTAACCAATTTGCATACTTTACATTATCAGCCCAAATGCTAATGTGCCCTTAGCAAGTGATAGCTTTGAATAGCCAAATGAAGTCTGGGGGGAGGGGGAGGGGGGAGAGAGAGAGAGGTGGCAGGAGAGGGGGGAAGAATTTAAATGCATACTTAACATGGAATAAAAATTTTGCATGTTTTACCATTAAAATAGTAAGTTTACCTTGCTCAGTATTTTTTAATGAGAAAGAGCTGTATATGTCTGGACTTCAGACTGGTTATCTTACATCTGAAGCCACAGCAGAAGGGAGAAAATATGCTGACTGTGAACTACCCCACAGGGCTCTTTCCTGAAAAACTACTTCATAAAGAAATGCATCATCCTAAATTTAGACAGGTAATATATCATTTCCCAAAAATAATATGGACATCTCGTCATGTTTGAGGATAAAATTGTGTGTGTACACACACACACACACAAATGTACAAACACATATGTGCAACATATTCTATACAAATGCTCAATATGGTGTAGGCTCAGAGTAAGCATTCGATCAATGCATGTTTTTGCTTTACAAGGAACAAAAAGCAGCAGTAAACAGAAGTCCTAATAAGTTTCCAGGTCTCAGACAAGAGGGAAGAGGGCTTGAACACCATTTTTGTTCTTTGTTGGTCCATGAGAGGTTTTCTGGCTTCCTCCGTTTCCCCTAAGAAATGGATTGTAACCTTAATCCAAAAGGCATCTTAAAGTGAGTTAAAAAGTCTGTTTGCCTCACATTCCAATATTTTATGGAAAAATAGAGCTTAAGCAACAGAATTTGTCTTTTAAATAGTTCTCCATTCTGATATCTATAACAAATGGGCTATTTACAAAGAAAAATTAAGTTCCACAGCACACATCTTCCCTCTCTCACCTTCATCAATGACTAATACAGTGCCGAGATTTACATTGCCTATTTTTCTGGGATCCTTTTATACATTGAAGGTTCATATAAGTCTAAGGATCATTTCTCTGAGGCTTTTCCAGAGATCTAAAGAGTAAAGAGAATGAAGAAAAGAAATAAAGAAGAGCAGTGCCAACCTCTTTTTGGTCTATTGGGATGAGTCATGATTTCAGAGTTATGAATTCCACTATAAGTTTTAGAAAACTATAATTTTAATAAGTTAAAATATAATTGTCCTTCAAATATAGAATAAAGACATATCAAGGATAATAGATCATTGAACTAATTGATGAGGAAAACCAGCAAGATGGTAAAGGTGGTTCAAAGCAGAATTTGAAAGTTTAAGTGTACACAGGCCAAACAAAAAAGCAAATTTTCTAGGTTACATGAAAAACTGTTTAATGTCCTGCCCAGTAAAAAAGCCATGAGTTTTAGAGTCATCTTTCTATGGAACAGAAATTCTGTGCATCTCTTCAGGATAAAATCTGAATGTTAACAACATGTAATTTCACACTCATTTGACCCTAGTAAAGAGTGAATAATAAATCAAAACAAAAATACATCCCCCAAAGAATTAAGATAATGTCCTGTTATAACATTGATAAAACAGTTATTCTTTTGTCTTATTTTCAAGATAAATTTTAATAGCATCTAAGTTCTCTAGGTAACTTGGATTTCCTCTCAAGAAATGTTCTTTTGCTCTTCCCTACTCGTGATTTAAGAAAATAGTAATGATTTAAATGCCTTTCACCCTCTGAGGTATGCCTTCCATCTTTGAAAACCCAGTTCAAGAATCCCAAGAACCTCTCATATTAGAATGAATTGCTACCCACTTTGTGCTCTCCACACTTTTTGGTTATAACAATTGTCATCGTAACTCATTTCTGTGTCTGCCTCCTCGCAAGATTGTGAGTTCTCTGATGCAAAGATTACATCTTGACAATTTTAGTATCCCAAAAGCTCCTCTTATACATTGTATCAAAGAATACAACTTCCTAAAATCATCAATATTGGTTTAAACACAGACCAGATTAAAATAATTTTACATAATACCTCCTTATTGTAAGCTATCCTAACATGCCCAAAAGATGATTAGTTAGTAGCAGATTTCCAGTGGACTGAAATAATCAGCAATGAATTACCAGGAATTAATGTGACATAGTTCCTTCTAAGACATATTAAAATGTACAATCCATGGTCACCTCATTTCATTGACAATATTCATAATTACACATACAGTATCTTAATTGGTTTAAATTTATTATTCATTTTGCACAAAAGCGTGTTGTCAGGCACAACTGGATGTGGCAAATAGGCACTCATTCAGGATTTATAAGGCACTCATGCCTTAATAAACAGGCCTTATATCCAATGAGTAGTAAACTCATTTAAATTTCAATAAAATTAAATGTCCATGTTTATGTAGTCCTTTATCTGAATGTTGCCATTTGAATAGCAACATCTATTTCATTTTTCCCTTGGTTTTCCTTTATTAATCTTGTAGTAGATTGTGTTGAGGCTGAATTATCCAAAAAAGAGTTATAATGTCAAGTTCTTGGCATTTATTCAGTGTAGCAGGATGGAAATACTAAAGTTTTAGTGGTAATGACATCTGAGCTTCTGCAATGCTGCTGATCTTCCCAAAGATGGAAAATAGGATCAATTAGACTAAGCTCTGGTTAACAAGCTCATATCAAACCAAACATTTAAATGATATATTTGTCAAATTTCGTGAACTTTTTAGATTGTAGATACTAGATTTAAGCTATGCCCAATAAGTGGAAGACTGGCTTTTAAGTGGAGCATTTAATTCATGTACATCATTAATATGGATCATTGTGAACTAAAGGTTTAATGGTCAGCTGAATTATTTTGGCAAACACCCAACATTTTTAGAAGAAAAAGAAGAAGAAAATGTTAGGACTTTATTTTTGAAAAATATTGCAGTGTATTTTTGCATATGCATGGTTAGAAAATGATTTAGCATTCATAAGTGAATATTAGCATATAAGAAAGTGAAGTCACTACTCTATTGAATAAAGAAAATTTAACGACAAAAGCAGATGATGTTGGTTTGAGTCTAAGTTCTGTCCTTAACTAACCATGTGCCTAGGGAGGAACAACACCCTTTACTACTCTGGGTGATATCAACTCCTCTATAATTAAAAAGAAATTTACAGCAGATATTTCTTTATATCTTTAAATAATCAATCTCCATTTAGGTAGGACCAAGGAAAAATACTTTGGGGGCATTCTTTTAAACCTCCCTCCCCCCCACCCGGCCCCCAACCTCCATCAAGTCAGTAATCCATGAGGATTATTCTTTCTAGATCTTTTCTTAAATTTTAAAAAAAAAATTTTATTTATTGTCTAAAGTTTTACATATGTCTCCTTTTTCCCCACTTGACCCCACCCCCCAGCCATTCCCACGCTGGGCAAGCCCCCACTGCCCTAGTGTCTGTATCCATTGGTTAATGCTAATATGCATGCATATAAGTCCTTTGGTTGCTCTCTAACACCCCCCCACACACATACACACACCATTTGTCTCTGAATCTATTCTTGTCCATCAAATTATGTTGATCATAATATTCCACATATGAGTGAGATCATGTGATATTTACCTTTCTCCAACTGGCTTTTAGCATAATACTTTCCAGTTCCATCCATGCTGTTGCAAATGATAAAAGTTCCTTCTTTTTTATAGCATGGTATTCCATTGTGTAAATGTACCACAGGTTTTTAATCCACTCATCTGCTGATGGGCACTTAGGTTATTTCCAAATCTTAGCTATTGTAAATTGTGCTGCTATGAACATAGGGATGCATATATACTTTCTGACTCGTGTTTCTGGTTTCTTGGGATATAGTCCTAAAAGTGGGATTACTGGGTCAAATGGGAGTTCATTTTTAATTTTTTGAGGAAACTCCATACTGTCTTCCACAGTGACTGCACCAATCTGCATTTCTATCAGCAGTGCACAAGGGTTCCTTTTTCTCCACATCCTCGCCAGCACTTGTGGTTTGTTGATTTGTTGATGATAGCCACTCTGACAGGTACGAGATGGTACTTCATTGTTGTTTTTATTTGCATATCTTGGATGATTAATGACTTTGAGGATGTTTTCATATGTCTCTTGGCCTTCTGTATGTCCTCTTTCAAAAAGTGTCTACTAGTATTTAGGTCCTTGGCCCATTTTTTGATTGGATCGTTTATCTTCCTTTTGTTAAGTTGTATGAGTTCTCTGTAAATTTTGGAGATTAAACCCTTATCTGAAATATCATTGGCAAATATGTTCTCCCATGCAGAGGGATTTTTTGTTTTGTTGATGGTTTCTTTTGCTGTGCAGAAGCTTTTTATTTTGATGTAGTCTCATTTGTTTATATTCTCCTTAGTCTCCATTGCCCTAGGAGCTGTGTCTGTAAAGATATTGCTATGACATATGTCTGCTATTTTGCTGCCTATGGAGTCTTGTAGGATGTTTGTGGTTTCCCATCTTACATTCAAGTCGTTTAGCCATTTTGAGTTTGTTTTTGTGTATGGTGTAAGTTGGTGATTTAGTTTCATTTTTTTTTGCATGAATCTAACCAAATTTTCCAACACCAGTTATTGAAGAGACTATCTTGACTCCATTGTATGCTTTTGCCTCCTTTGTCAAATATTAATTGAGCATAATGGCTTAGGTAGATTTCTGAGTTCTCTCTTCTGTTCCATTGGTCTATATGTCTGTTCTTGTGCCAGTACCAGGCGGTTTGAGAACCGTGCCTTGGTTATATAGTTTGATATCTGGTATTGTGATCCCTCCAACTTTGTTCTTTCTCAGGATATCTATGGCTATTCAGGGTCTTTTTTTATTCCAGATGAATTTTTGGAGAGTTTTTTCTAGATCTTAAAGTATGCCATTGGTATTTTAATGGGTATTGCGTTGAATCTGTAGATTGCTTTGAGTAGTATGGACATTTTAATGATGTTGATTCTACCAATCCATGAACATGGTATGTTCTTCCATTTGTTTATGTCTTCCTCTATCTCTTTTTTCAATGTCCTGAAGTTTTCTGAGTACAAGTCTTTTATGTCCTTAGTTAAATTTTTTCCTAGATATCTTAATTTTTGGGTGCAATGGTAAATGGGATTGTTTTTTTGTTTCTCTTTCTGTGAGTTCATTATTGCTGTAAAAAAAGGCCATAGATTTCTGGGTGTTAATTTTGTATCCTGCTACATTGCTGAATTCATTTGTTAGGTCTAGTAGTTTTTTTGTGTATTAATTTTTTAAAATATATTTTATTGATTTTTTACAGAGAGGAGGGGAGAGAGATAGAGTGTTAGAAAAATCAATGAGAGAGAAACATCGATCAGCTGCCTCCTGCACACTCCCTACTGGGGATGTGCCCACAACCAAGGTACATGCCTTTGACTGGAATCGAACCTGGGACCCTTCAGTCCACAGGCCGATGCTCTATCCACTGAACCAAACTGGTTAGGATAGTTCTAGTTTTTTTATGGAGTCTTTGAGGTTTTCTGTGTACAGTATCATGTCATCTGTGAATAAGGACAGTTTTACTTCTTCTTTTCCAATTTGGATGCCTTTTATTTATTCTTGTCTGATTGCTACGGCTAGCACTTCCAGTACTATATCAAACAGGAGTGGTGAAAGTGGGCATCCCTGTCTTGTCCCTGTTCTCAGGGGAAATGAATTTAGTTTTTGCCCATTGGGTATGATGTTGGCTATAGGTTTGTCATATAATACTTTTATTATGTTGAGGTATGATCCGTCTATTCCCACTTGGCTGAGAGTTTTTTTAATCAAGAAAGGATGTTGGATTTTTTCAAATGCTTTTTCTGCATCAATTGATATGATTATGTAAGTTTTATCTCTCAATTTTTTTATGTGATGTATCATGTTTATTGATTTGCGGATATTATACCATCCTTGCATCCCCAGAATAAATCCCACTTGGTCATGGTGTATGATCTTTCTGATGTAATGCTGAATCCGATTTGCTATAATTTTATTGAGGATTTTAGCATCTATGTTCATCAAGGACATTGGCCTGTACTCTTTTTTGTGATGTCTTTATCTGGTTTTGTTATTAGGGTGATGCTGGCTTCATTGAAAGAGCTTGGAAGTGTGCCTTCCTCTTGAATTTTTTGGAATAATCTGAGGAGGATAGGTTTTAGTTCTTCTTTGAATGCTTGGCAAAACTCCACTGTAAAGCCATCCGGACCAGGGCTTTTGTTTGCTGGAAGATTTTTGACCGCTGATTCAATTTCTTCCATAGTTATCAGCCTATTCAGGTTTTTTTATTCTTCCTGATTGAGTTTTGGGAGCTTGTATTTTTCAAGAATATGTCCATTTCATTTAGGTTGTCCATTTTGTTGGAATAGAGTTGTTCATAGTATTTTTTCATAATCATTTGTATTTCTGTGGGATCGGTTATTTCACCTCATTCATTTTTGATTTTGTTTATTTGGGTCCCTTCTCTTTGCTAATGTTGAGCCTGGCTAGAGGTTCGTCAATATTATTGATCCTTTCAAAGAATCAGCTCTTGGTTTTGTTGATCTTTTGTATTGTTTTTTTGGTCTCTATGTCATTTACTTCCACTCTGATCTTTACCATTTCCTTCCTTCTGCTTATGCTGGGCTTTTTTTGTTGCTCTCTTTCTAACTCTTTGAGTTGTAGGGTTAGATAATTTATTACCATTTTTTCTTTTTTTGAGGTAGGCCTGTAGAGCTATGCACTTCCCTCTCAAGACTGCTTTCACTGTGTCCCATAGATTTTGGATTGTTGTATTTTCATTGTCATTTCTTGCCATGATGCTTTTTATTTCTTCTTTGATCTCTTTTGTAACCCTATCATTGTTCAATAGCATGCTATTTATTTTCCAGGTGTTTGATTTTTTAAATTGTTTTTATTATAGTTGATGTCTAATTTTTTGCCATTGTGATCTGAGAAGATGCTTGATATGATTTCTGTCTTCTTGAATTTGAAGAGACTTTGCCTGAGTCCCAATATGTGGTCTATCTTTGAAAATGACCCATGTGCACTTGAGAAGAATGTATATTTTGTGGCTTTGGGGTGAAATATTCTGAAGATGTCAATTAATTCCATCTGATCTAGTGAGTCATTTAGGATTGATGTTTCTTTGCTGATTTTTTGTTTAGAGGATTTGTCCAGTGGTGTTAGTGGGATATTAAAGTCCCCTACTGTGACTTTATTGCTGTCAGTCTCTCCCTTTATATCCTCCAGAAGTTTTTTTATGTATTTGTGTGCCCTTGTATTGGGTGCATATATGTTTACCAGAGTTATATCTTCTTGTTGAATTTCTTCCTTTAGTGTTATGAAGGGGCCTTCCTTATCTCTTGTTATGGCCTTCACTTTGAGGTCTATTTTGTCATATATAAGTATTGCTACCCCTGCTCTTTTTTCATTTCAATTCACCTGGAAAACCTTTTTCCATCCCTTCACCATCAGTCTGTGTGAGTCCTTTGTTCTGAGGAGAGTCTCCTGTACACAGCAGATATATGTGTCATGTTTTCTTATCCATCCAACTACCTATGTCTTTTGATTGGGGCATTTAATCAATTTACATTTAAAGTTAATATGTTTGTCACCATTTTTATTCTTTATGCCTGTGTTTCTCTTCCTTTCCTATTTCTTCTTTTTACAGCAGTCCCTTTATCATTTCTTGCATTGCTGGTTTGGTGATAATAAACTCCCTTAGTCCTTTTTTGTCTGTGAAACTCCTGATTTCACCCTCAATTTTGATTGATAGCCTTGCTGGGTACAGTATTCTTGGATTCAGACCCTTGCTCTCCATGACTTTGTATATTTTATTCCATTCCCTTCTGCCCTGAGTGTTTCTGTTGAGAAATCACTTGATATTCTGATGGGAGATCCCTTGTAAGTAACTTTGTGCCTCTCTGGCAGCCCTTAAGATTCTTACTTTGTCATTGGTGTTTGCCAATTTAATTATAATGTGTCTTGAGGTTTGTCTTTTTGGGTTCATCTTGTTTGGGACTCTGTGAGCTTCTTAGAGTTGTGTGAGTTTTTTCTTCTTCCCAATATCAGGGAAGTATTTTGTCATTATTTCTTCAAACAGGTTTTCTATTCCTTGCTCAGTGTCCTCTCCTTCTGGGACTTCTATTATGCGCATGTTGTTTTGTTTCATGTTGTCCCAAAGTTCCCTAAGGCTCTCCTCCTTTTTTTAAAGTTTTTTTTCCTAGTTGCTGCTCTGCTTGGGCATTTTTTCCTACCTTGTCTTCTAGCTCACTGATGCGGTCCTCTGCTTCTTCTAGCTACTGTTGATGCTTTATATTGTGTTCTTTATTGCAGCAATGTCATTTTTCATTTCCTCTTGGTTCTTACCCATATTGTTGAATTTCTCTTCCATCCATTTCGGCATCCTTAGGACCATTGCTCCGAATTATTTTTCTGACATATTGCTTGCCTCCATTTTGTTTATTTTCTTTTCTTGTGATTCCTCCTTTTATTTTGTATGGGGGCTGTTTCTTTGTCTCCCCATGTTTGCTCCTCTCAGGGTGTCTGGTTATATAGCTCTCTTGCTCTCTCTCTCTCTCTCTCTCTCTCTCTCTCTCTCTCATGTGTTGACTCTTTCTAGGCCAGTGGTTCTCAACCTTCTGGCCCTTTAAATACAGTTCCTCATGTTGTGACCCAACCATAAAATTATTTTCGTTGCTACTTCATAACTATAATGTTGCTACTGTTATGAATCGTAATGTAAATATCTGATATGCAGGATGGTCTTAGGCGACCCCTGTGAAAGGGGTCGCGAACCACAGGTTGAGAACCGCTGTTCTAGGCAGTCACTGACCTTTCCATCCATGGATGGCCTCACCAGCTGTGTTTAATTTGCCAATTCCAGGTGGATGTTGTTCAATTCAGCTGTTCTTCTGTCTGCTCTGTGAGAAGGTTCAGGGCCCATCCACATATTTGGTGCCACTTTGTCTCCCCCTAGACAAAATTTTTAGGTGCCCATGGTCAGGAAGGCTTGAGTCTTAGTGTTCGTGGGTTCACAGCTGAGGCAGCTGGTTCCTGGGTGATGTGGTTGTAGGGTCCCGGGAGGTGCCTAAGGTCTCCCTGGTTGAAGGTAAGGTTGGGCTTCCAATCACAGCCACTCTCCCCTTTAAGATGGCATGGTCTCTGAGGCAGGGCCGTCTCTCTGGGAGAGATTTCAGTAGTAGTAGAGGCTGCCCGGCCAGAGGAGCCTGGAATGCCATCCCCAATAATCCTGTGGAAAATACCTGTCCCTCACTCACAAATACAGACACTCCCCGCACGTCCACACACACTCCTTTTGCTTTCTCCCTCACACACTTTCTTGCAGCCTGCCCTTCCATTAGCCGCCATCTTGGATCCCTCTTTGTAGATCTTTACTTCAAATCCGTTCCTCCTCTCCAACCTATAGCCTCCTTATTTGTTCAAGCTACAATGGATTATTGTGTTGATTTTAGTAACAACCCCTACTTAGACTCATTCATGCACTCTTTGCCTAGCGCTCTCTCTCTCTCACACACACACTTTTTTGCCTGACTATAGCACATTATATTTTTAGTAAATAATAATTCCTTAAAATGTAAATTAACCAGGGTCATTCCTCTGGCTTTCCATTTTCCTTTGGATATAGCCAAAAATCCTTAATGTGGCTCTCCAGCCATAGCTCACTGTCTTTCTCTTCCTACTCCAGAAATCTGTTAACTTTGCTTAAACCTCAGGATCTTCAGCATGGAGTGGTGTTTTCATATCTTTACCAAACTAATTCCATAACCTCTCTTCCTCAGAAAAACTTTCCCTGATTTACACACCAGGTTAGACTCCACAGCAACCCATATTCTTCTCATTATTTATACAATTATTACTATTCTTTAATATAACATCTCCTCTTTATATATGCTCACTAGTGGATAGTGTGAGAGCATTAAAACAGATCTACAATAAGGTCTTCTACCCTGAACATTTATTTTCTAGGAGACACAAAGACTTCCCCACAGTCTATGCTTGTGACCGAAGGCCCATGCTCCTCATCTGGACATTCTGACATGCACTGTGTTGAGTAGGTTACCTCTGCTCATATGTAATGATATTTTCTCTGCAGTTTCAGCCAACCTTCTAGTCAGAACTGATTTTAGCCTTTTGTTAACTGGAAAAAGGAGGAACAGAGTTTAAAGGCCTATGTGTGCTATACTACCAGGCTTGCTGATACCATTTATCTACACCTTTACCAAGAATCACCTCCTTTAAATTCACATTGTTTCCAAATCCCTATCTCCAGGCAAGGAGCCTGGGTCTGGAGGGGCTTCCTGCCCTCATGACAGGCCAGGCCTTCGTATCCAAGGGTAGCAGGCTGGTGCAGAAGAGCTGTCTGCTTCCACAGTGAGTTCCTTCTGGAGGGTCTCAGTGTACTTTGCTCTGAATCAGCCTCAGGCTAAACCTTCTATTCATCAGTGCTAAATGCAATGAATCTCTAAAAAGGAAGACTGGAGGGCTCAATTCTCTTCCTTTTAAGAGCAAATTGGCTTACTTTGTTTCAAAGGAGAAGCTTTAAATACAGTCATATGTCATTTGACAAAGAAGCATTCTGAGAAATGCCTCCTTAAGGAAGTCCTTGTGTGAACATCACAATATGCACTTGCACAAACCTAGATGGTATACTGGCCTACTACACACGTAGGCTATATGGTGTAGCCTGTTGTTCCTAGGCTATAGATCTGTACAGCATGATACTGTACTGAATACTGTAGACAAGTGAAACACTTTGGTAAATATTTGTTTATCTAAACACAGCACAGTTAAGTAAATATGTGGTATAGTGTATGTGTGTGTGTGTGTGTGTGTGTGTGTATGTGTGTGTGTATGCACATATCAGAGGCCCAGGGAGAAGGCATTGCAGGGGGATGAGTTGGAGGAAGAGCTGTGGTCAGGAGGAAGGAGGGAGGAAGGAAGAGAGGGAAGGAAGGGAACAGGAAAGCAAGGAAGATCAGAGATCAAAAGTGACCTGGAAAGATAAAGAGTGAGGGGGAGAAGACAGAGAGAAAGAAATAATTGTTGAGGAATGAACTAGGAAGAAAGGGATATAAAGAGAAATAAAGGAATGAGAAGTGTTTGTGTTTGTACTTGTTGCTTATAATCCATTGTAGTCTTATGGGACCACCCTCATATATGTGCTCTGTCCTGGACTGAAAATCTTTAATTTACTGTACATAAGGCTACTGGGAAGGGTAGTAAGTGTTCAAGTCAAAACAGAAAGGTAATCACATCACTCTGTACCGGATGTAGAAATCGCTGTTGTCGTCATCCCACCCTGGGGACTCCCAGGGCTTACACTGGGGGAGGGCCTTGGTGGGGTGCCCTCTGTTGTGGCATCCAGAGTCCCTTTAGTTTTCCTCGGGGTCCTCACCTTGACTCTGGTAGGACATGGGCCAGTCCTCTGTGTATCTGAGTTCCCGCTCCCTATACCAAAGCCCCCGAGTCTCTGAGACCCGGATGCAGAAATCGCCTGTTGTCATCATCCCGCCCTGGGTGGGATGACTCTGTTCTAGGGCCCAGGGTCCCTCCCTCCTCCCTCATGTTCCTCACCTTGAGCCCTGGCAGGTCCTGGGACCCTCCTTCTGTTGACCCAAAGCCAGACTCCTCAGATCAAGGCCTCATTGCCCTGAGTCCTCCGCAGGAAGTCAGTGTACATCACATCCAGTACCAAGCCCAGCAATTCCAAAGCCTGATGGCAGGGGCTGAGATGGATTCGTAGGGTCCTTTAGCCCTGCCTCTGATACATACTTTGACAGGGCCTGGGCCTCCTGTCCTCTATGAACCTGAGTTTGCAATCCTCAGACCAAGGGTCTGACTACCCAAGTTCCCTGAGGAGGTGGGATGGGGGGAGGTGCAGTTTTCAATCAGGAAGCCCAACTTTGGAAATTTAAATTCCTGCCTCATTCACCATATACTGTTAAACCCCAAATCTAGATACCATACCTACTATGATCACCCCCAAGATTTTAAACAAAGCTAAGATAACCAGTTGAGCTACTCTATTCATTAAAGACAGCCTAAAGGCAATGATTTCAACCTTGAAAACAGAAAGCTGGGGAGAGCCACATGGACAGTGGAAAAAGGGGGGTGAGATGGAAAATTTCCCTGGTAGTAGCCAAGAAGTGAATGATTTTCAAGGTACATAAGAGCAACCTGTACTAGGGAAGCAGGATGATTCACATCTCCATGGAGACAGTCACATTACCTTGAAAAGATTTTAGGTAAATCTTATGAAAACTAGCTAATGGTGAAGGCTGAGAAAGAACAGTGAACCACTGAAATGGGTGGCCTAGGGAAACATGTGGAGGAAGAATCATCTCCCAACCATGTGACCCATCAGAATTGAACATGGGGTCAATAAGTTTGAGAAGGCTTAGGAGTGCTAAAGAAATGCTCCCTTTCTCTTACCAAAGCATCTTGGCCTTCTCACCTCTCTTATGGAAGTGTCAGGATGGTGCTGTATGATGTCTAAGTTTCTCTCCCAGAGCTACCATTAGCTGGAGGAGAGGTTTCCTGATTGATTAAAGCCTAGGGTGTGTGGCCCCTCATTGTCCTAGAGAAAATCATATGTTCAGGAGGCGTGGGTTAGGGCCCTGGGAAATTTTGACATGGTGAAGATGACCAGGAAACCACAAACTTCTAGCACAGTTATGTAACAATCAACCCCATTCACCAAAAGAAGGTAATAGAGGAAGAAGCCCTGTTAACCCAGGTCAAGTGTCCAGGATGAAAGGACTACACCCAAACTTCTCCTCTTCTTTAGTGGCATATCCCCAAGACTCCCTGGTCTGCCTGGCAGATTCCATCCTCAACCCATACTTTTTCTCATGAAGACTTTTTTCCCTTTCATCCCAGCCATTTCCCCAACAAACCAGTGTTCTTCTGCGCTCATTCTGTTGTCCTTCCATGTACTAAAGACATCCATGGGGGTGAAAAGATGTCTTTAAGGAAGTTCAAGGAAAGGAGCCTTTCCAAAAAGTTCTACCCCTTCAATAAAACCTACAAGAGCTATAAAGCCTACAATATGTGGCCATTATCACAGGCCAAATGAGGAACTGAATAAAAATGATCCAGAAAAAGACCAAGACATTGTAGAAAAATTCACCACCTCGAATGATAACTTGGGCAGCCAGTAACTTCAGAGCAAGGCCAAAGACCTCAGAACTATCTATGAAGTGTCTGAAGTCTGGCCCCCAAGAAATGCTGACAGTGTGAAAGCCAAATTTTACACCTACAGGGTACACCAATAGTGATGATTAAAATAAAATTGATAAGTGTTCATTTCCAGTGTAAGCATAATTTGCAGACAGTTTTTATTAAATTTATTGGGATAACATCCACATTATAAAAGACCAGGGGCTGTCATGTCCTAAACAACCAGATGGATGACCGGTCACCAGGCAGGGGTGAGGGGCAGCGGGGAGGGCAGGGTGGAGCAAGGTGGGCGCGGTGTGGTTGTTAGCCTCTGGCTAGGGCTGGGCAGAGGCCTCATGACCTTGCCGCTGCCTCAGCGGCTGCAGATCAGGCCCAGAGAGAGGCCTAGAGAAAGGCAGGGCCTAATCAGCAGCCACTATAGCTGCTGGTGAGGCCTGGAGAGAGAGAGAGAGTGGCAGGGCCTGATCAGAAGCTGCTGTGGTTGCTGGCAAGGCCCAGAGAGAGAGAGAGGCAAGGGCTGATCAGCAGCTGCCACAGAGGCTGCGGATCAGGCCCGGAGTTAGGCCTGGAGGCATTGGCAGGCAGAGGGGTTAGGGGCAATCAGGCAGGCAGGCAAAGGCAGTTAGGGGTAATCAGGCAGGCAGGCAGGTGAGCTGTTAGGAGCCAGCGGTCCCAGATTCCAAGAAGGATTTCTGACTGCCTGTCCCACAGGCATTGGGCCTAAACCGGCAGTCGGACATCCCCCAAGGGGTCCCCAATTGGAGAGGGTGCAGGCTGGGCTGAGGGAGCCCCCGTGCATGAATTTCATGCACCAGGCCACTAGTCCTATATAATAAAAGACTAATATGCAAATTGATCAAATAGTGGAACGACGGGTCGCAATGACATGCATTGACCACCAGGGACCAGACAATGCGGGAGCTGCCCCCTGGTGGTCAGTGTGCTCCCACAGGGAGAGTGCCGCTCAGCCAGAAGCCCTGAGCCGGGCTCACACCTCTCCTGCCTCCTCGGCAGCACTAAAGATGTCTGTCTGTCTGATGGCACTGGGACTCTAGTTTATAAATAAGTAGATAGATAAATAATTGGGGGTGGGGGGCAAGATGTGCATATATTCTGTTAAGAATGAAAATGCCAAGATGATTCCAGATGATAAAATAGAAGATCCAAGGGAAAAGTTGCCCTTTTCCCCTTTGCAGTTTATGTTTAAAGTTAATTTTTAAAAGTCTCTTATTTATTCATTTCTTCAACAAATAGTATTATGCGCTTACTATGTTGTAAGAACTGGACTAGGTCCTGGTTCAAAGATCAAAACTGACAGTGTATGTGAAAGTATTTTGTCATGTATTATACAAATATAGAAAGAGTCATTGTTACTATGGTTAAGGAACAAAATTCAGTGGAGTAAATTGTAAAGATCTTAATGGTCTTATTCAGCAGCTCATGAATCAGGCAGCAGCCCATGTAGCAGATAGAAATGAGCTCCAAAGAGCTGTAGAAGCTGAGATATTTTTACAGCCCAAAGTGTACAGGAACAAGGAAGTCATACTGGGCATGTGCTGATTGGTAAGAGCAGGGTTACTTACATTATATGCACCAAAGGAAAGACTTTTGGAGCAGGGCAGGTAACTTGTGCTGAGCAGGCAAGCACTGATTTGTTGATACAAGGCCTTTTTCTGAGAGAGCTCAGCCTAGAAACTTAGTGAAGTTTTGATTTGCGGCTATGGGGCTTAGTGTGAGTAACTCCATTTTGGGCCAAATCTTGTGATGTTAACATTACAGTAATAACCATGATAGTATATATTCTTTTGTTGTAAAAGGCTTATTGTTAAGAAGACAGAAGGATAGTGACATTTTGTTCTGTAATGGCACCACAAAGACCTTAATTTTTAGAGTTGAAAAGTTCACTAGAGCCTATACTCTGTAACAGTCTCAGACTCAAGTCAACTTCCCACCACTGAAGGCTGACAGATGCCAAAGTGTGGAAGGTGCAGCTGTGTCTCAGCTGGAAGGAAAGCTGATACAGAAGGTAGTGCCCCTCACGGGGGTCAACCTGTTTGCAGTGACTTCAGGGTAAGCCTTTCAATAAAACCTTGTGCTGCTGTTTTGATAGAATTTCATAGGCATTATTTGGATGTCACCTATGTGTATAAATACTATAGGTGGAGAATTGGGGGTTGCTGCAAGAGATCATCTAATTTGGAGTATGAAATTTCCTTTGATGTTTACCTGTGGTTGGTGCACAAATGCAAGGTCTTTGGCCAATTCCACACCATTCTGCTTATAATGTGATGATAGTTTTTTTAAAACTTTATGAAAGGAAAAGATGAAGAAAGCAAAAATTACCTGTGAATCCCCTCATGCCCTATGTTCCATTGCAAATATCCTAATCACCTCCAAAAGACCACGTAATCAAATGACTACATGAAATGAAACTACATGAGCTAGGAGGGGGAAAAGATACTTAGAGCTTGTTCAGAGCATGGACAAAATATGCAAAAAAATCACATTTTTCTAGCTCATACATTCATTCTAAAAATACATATTGTCTGCTAAATGCCAGGAACTGATCTAAGTACTCGGAATAAATCAGTAAACAAAAGTGACATACATGCTCATCCAAATGGTACTTACAAATTACTTGTGAAGAAAAGATAATAAAAAATAAACAGTAAGTATGCTATAGAATTGTATTAATATGTGTAATTAATACTAGCGGTTGCAAAATAAATACCTCAATATCTCAATGGCTTAAGCAGAAAAAAAGTTTACTTTCCTTCTTATCACATTCTGTTATGTGATGGATGGCCATTCCAAATGGAAAAGTGACATCTAAAGTCACTGTACCAAGAGACAAAAAAAAGAGAAAAAAAGGGGAGGCAAAGACTACATTGACTAAGAGGTGGCACATATTACTCTACTTATGTTTGATTGACCAAAATTTGTCATGTCTTTACACTAATTGCTTTGAAAGCTGGGGAATATAGAGTATCACAGATCTATTTGATGAAACCTACAGGTGGTTTTCTGCCAGAGTATATTAGAAGGTTAAAAATGCAATAGAAAAAAATAAGAATACTGAAACGGGGCATTAAGAGTGTGGGAGCACTGAATAGTAAACAGGTTGAAATTTTAAGTAGGATGGTTAGGAAAGACAAATCAACATGTGACTTAGGAGAAAAATTTTGAAAGTGAGGGAATTATCCATTTACCTTTTTAAGAGAAGATATTCTTAGGCATAGGGAATGGCCAAAGCAACTGTTGAAATGCAAGAGTGTATTTGGCTTGTTGAAGGAGCATCCAAGAGGTTATTGTGGTCAGAACAGACTGAATGAGGGGAGGGGAGGAGGAGACCAGGTTATGGAGGAGATTGTAGTCCACTCTAAGAATTTTAGATTTTACTCTGAAATGGGAAACTTTTGCAGGACACTAAACAATGGAGTAACATGATTTACATCTGTGTGTGTGTGTGTGTGTGTGTGTGTGTGTGTGTATATATATATATATATATATATATATATATATATGGCTAATATGCTAAGTCCGACCGTCCGACTGGTTTCTATGACACACACTGACCACCAAGGGGCAGACACTCAACACAGGTGCTGCCATGATGTGCACTGGACATTTTTAGAGAAATGGAACCGCGTACCTGGTGCTCACAAAGCAACACTCAGCTTCCCCCAAGTGTGAGTCAGGCCCCACCACCACCTTAGAGCCGATGCTGCCAAGACCCCATGGTGCAAAATGCGGCCCACAGCCCAGTCCAGCCTGGAAATGGTGGCTATGGGCATCAGGTAATGATGTCATGTACCATTGCCTGGCTTCCTCTTTTTAGCAACTAGCCTCTTTGGAGTTTCTTCAGCCCAGGAACACAACTTGCTTTATAGCCAGGTACAAATATTTTATAGTTCAACCAAATGTTTGTGAAGCATTTTCCCATGCCTCATCTCATTTGATCCTCATAGAAGTCCTGGAGTAGGTAGATAAGAGACTTGGAATCCTATTTTCTTTTCATTAGCCAGAAAACAGAGATTTAGAAAGCTTAGAAACTTGACACAACTGAAAATAAGTAAGAAATGATGGGCCTTGCCCTGACTGGTTTGGCTCAGTGGATAGAGCGTTGGCCTGCGGTCTCAAGGGTCCCAGGTTCGATTCCAGTCAAGGGCATGTACCTTGGTTGTGGGCACATACCCAGCAGGGAGTGTGCAGGAGGCAGCTGATCGATGTTTCTAACTCTCTATCCCTCTCCCTTCCTCTCTGTAAAAAATCAATAAAATATATATTTTTTAAAAAAGAGCTCTTCCTATTGTTAAAAAAAAAAAAAAAAAGAAATGGTGGACCTTGAAAATGTCTCCAGGTTTTTTCACTGTGCAGAATATTGTCAAACACTGCTGCAGTTAAATATTTTACCCTTTGTTCTCACTGCATGATCTACAATAATAATCTGCTTCCTGTTGATATGTACTGCTGTGTTGCTGACAATTACCTAAAAGATAAGTTGGGGTGCTTCACTAGGCTGGAAAAAGTTTAGCTAAATCAGAAAGCAGATCTAATTAAGCAAGTTTATTCTATCCTTCCTATAATATAAAAGGGTAATATGCAAATCAACCAAAGGGCGGAACCAGTCACTATGACGCACACTGACCACCAGGGGGCAGACAGACGCTCAACGCAGGGGCTACCCCCTGCTGGTCAGTACGCTCCCACAGGGGGAGTGCCGCTCAGCCAAAAGCCGGGCTCACAGCTGGCGAGCACAGTGGCGGTGGCGGGAGCCTCTCCCACCTCCAAGACAGAACTAAGGATGTCAGTCAGACATCCCCCAAGGGCTCCCAGACTTCGAGAGGGCACAGGCCAGGCTGAGGGATCCCCGCCTCCACCCCCGCCCCCCGAGTGCACAAATTTCGTGCGCTGGGCCTCTAGTATATATAAAAGGCTAAGTTGACTCGCACAAGCATGATACATATAAAGCCCTTGCTAGCGCCAATCACATGCATATGTTTTGTTTTGTTTTAAATTTTTTATTGATTTTTTACAAAGAGGAAGGGAGAGGGATAGAGAGTTAGAAACATCGATGAAAGAGAAACATTGATCAGCAGCCTCCTGCACACTCCCCACTGGGGATGTGCCCACAACCAAGGTACATGCCCTTGACCGGAATCAAACCCAGGACCCTTGAGTCCGCATGCCAATGCTCTATCCACTGAGCCAAACCGGTTAGGGCACATGCGTACGTTTTGATCTGTCATTGTCAATCATGAAGTTGGTTGACACTTCTATTATAGAGAAATGGCGAATAGCAATACTAAAATATTTCTTCTAATTAATTTCCTTTTTTAAAAATTTATTTATTTTTTATATATTTTATTGATTTTTTACAGAGAGGAAGGGAGAGAGATAGAGAGTTAAAAACATCGATGAGAGAGAAACATTGATCAGCTGCCTCCTCCACATCTCCCACTGGGGATGTGCCCGCAACCCAGGTACATGCCCTTGACTGGAATCGAACCTGGGACCTTTCAGTTCGCAGGCCGATGCCCTATCCACTGAGCCAAACCGGTTTCGGTTAATTAATTTCCTTTTAATGTATATGAATTCCTACAACAGGCCACTAGTTTTAAATAATCAGTCTGTCTGGTGTATTGAGAATAGGCTGTATTGTTTAAGAAGGGCTGGGCATAGGGAGACTATTGCAAAAAAATCAAAGATAAGATCATGTCTCCAACTAGGGTGGCAGCAGTGGGGATTCTGCATATATGTTGGAAATAGAACAACAGAATTTCCTATGATAGCATGTTTGTGTAAGAGACAGAGAAGAGTCATGGGCTAATGCCAGGATTTTGACTTGAGCAACTGGCAAGATAGAGTTGCTATAAGATAAGATGGTGAATGGCAGGTGTGGATTTCACCTAATGGAAACATTAAGCTCGTATGTTCAAGTTTGGATACATAAGAACTGAGTTAATTACAGAGATCTGGGTTTAAAATGTAACTTGGAGAATTAATGTCATGTGCATGGCATTTAAGTAATGAGACTGGATGAAATTATCAGAGAGGTTATCATAGAGAATATTAGAGATTGAGCCCTAAGCATTTCACTATTGAGAGGTCAGGTAGAAATGGAAGATACAACAAAAATAACCTGAGACGGATCAACCAGTGAGGTGGAAAGAAAACCAAGAGATTGTGGAATCCTGGAAACCAAGTGAACAAAACAGTAAATCATGAAAGCGGAATAATTAACTGTGTCAAATGCTGTTGATATGTCAAGTACGGTAGGAACTGATCATTGGCAATTGAATTTAGCAATAAGAGAGAAATTGGAAACATTGCAAAGAGATTTTTCAGTGAAAAGAAAGGGAAATTTTAGTGAAGTGGGGCCAAAGGCTAATTAGAACACAGGAGAGAGGAGAAATTGGAGAGAGAATAAGAACTCTTTGGAGAATTTTTATTAAAAATTGTCACAAATAATGGAATGGGGTATTTGTAGGGGTAATCTGGGATAAAGGGGAGGAGTTTTAAGATAGGAAATTAACCTCATCTTTATATGTTGATTTGAATGTTCCAGTAAACAGAAAAATGAATAATGTGAGAAAGAGAAGTGAGAATAGAAAGTGTCCATGAGCAAAAAGAATGGAGTATAGGGTAGAAGTGGAGAGATTGGCCTTAGAAAGGAACCCGGATTGGGGGGAAATTTTCTGAAATGATTTTTTAGGAAAGAATGATAGAAGTTAAATAAGTTGTCTAGAGATGAACCAAATATTTAAGCAAAGTCTACCCAAATTGAGGGAATTGTTTTTTCCATGATAAAACATAGATTCTCATTGAGAAATAGAAGTGATTTAATTTCACCCAGGCTTTGATACAATTCTCCCTGACATTGCATTCTTTAGTTCCCCAAACCTATATAAAAACTGCCAATCAGCCTCATCTACTGAAATATACAGTGATATATTTCCCTAAAATTATTCCCCAGAAAAAGAGTCCCCTTATACTTGAGTTTTACAGAGTGCACTGCCCATTATTTTGAATCAAGAAGCACTGGTTGGAGAAAGCATATTAGCCTGAAACAAGCTTCTAGTTCTGAGTGCTTATAATGGCCATCTGGTAGAATCTGTGATTGAAAAGAGGGGGGGGGGGGGGGTGGCTATCAAAGAAATACAATGCTCGTTTAGTAATCATTTCTGTGGGGATGTCTCCATATCTCATTTTGAATTTTGTATTGGGGCAATGCTAGATTCTGTGACAAATAACTTCCCAAATCCTCAAATTCTCATTGTTTAACACAATGAAAATTTAGTGTTAGATTAATAACAAACTGGCATCATTCCCAGATATGCAGTCTTTCTCCAACTGTGGTTCAGGTACCCACATTCCTTCTGTTGGATGCCTCCAGGAACCTCTGGAGCAGGGGGCAGCAGGGCAGCCCAGCCTTTGGGACATGTCTTGTTGATGTGTTATCTGTTTGCTTTCTAACACAGCAGCAAGACTGAGTACATGCAACAGAAACCCCCATCATCAAAATGCCCAAAATATTACTATATGGCCCTTTACATAGTAGTAGACGTTTACCTACTAGTCACATCCTGGGAAGGAGAATATGGTCAAGGCACTTCCCCATCATGACTGCCATCACTGATGCAGGCGGCCCCTGCTGGCCTGTGGCTGGCAAGACCTGGTCACAGGGCACCACCTCCTTAGAAGGGGCTTGGAAAATGTGATTTTGGCTAGGACGCTTCTTTCTAGTGATAGTTCTAAACAGTGCAAGGTAAAACACATATTATGGGTGGTACCTAGCTCTTTTTGCTGCAGTTGTCAATTTAAACAAGCCTTTTAAAGCTCTATTGAAAAAGCAATAGAAATCGCATGTATGCACCCTCAGGATGAATAAAACACCAAATATCCTAAAGCTGGGACTTGATATAAAATTCCAGGTGACAGCACCATACCCACATATAAAAATTGCAATATCTCACACTGGACAGTAAGAAGAAGTGGAATGAAAAAAAAAACTGGATTAGATTGTTCAAAATGTTTTAGTTCCAGCAAAGGTACTGATATAAAAGTACATGTGCAGAGTTTGATTAAAAAATATTTTACAGCCCTAGCCAGTTGCTCAGTGATTAGAGAGTCAGCCCATGCTGGGAAGGGTCACTGGTTCAATGCCTAGTCAAAGGCCAAGGGCACGTTCCTGGGTTGCAGGTTCTATCCCCAGTCCCAGTTGGGACATATGCAGGAGACAACCAGTCCATGTCTGTCTGTCTGTCTGTCTGCTGTCTCCCCCCCCACCCCCCCGCAAAAAAAAAATATCTATGGAAAAAAATATCCTCAGGTGAGGATTAACAAAAATATTTTATAATCATAAGTGTAAAAGCACAACACTTCCATTTGAACATATCTCATGTACCTTAAAAGTTCAATTAAATTTAAAAATTAAATATAAGTAGACATTTGACTATGCCATCTACATGCCCAAAACTTTACCTATTTGTCATGCAGGGTATTATTGACTCACAGTACTAATGTAACATGGTTCAGCAATGAGACCTATTTGATGGCAACACATACAAGTGAAGAAATAGGAGGGAGGACAGGATCCCCAAACTCCTAATGTACCTCCATGCACAGAGCTGGGTGTCTATGCAAAGCCCTTCAAATACTGGCTCCACAGAGCTTCATGTACTTATAGGCTGGCCAGAGAAGGGGAGTATCTAGACTTCTTTGAAACAATATAATAAGGGAGGATCTCCAGGCAAGAAGATAGCCTTGGGTTACCTCCTGAGACCACCTAAAGAATGAGCATATTATGTTGAAATATCGACCCATGGTTTTGAGTCAGATCACGAAAAAGAGACTTGGGAGACTTCACAGAGCCCTATCTCAGAAACCAAAGTTTTGCCTCTCCTCAATGCTCATGTTAACTAGAAAACTTTGGCTGGATAATAATGTCATTGTGAAGATAGGAGGATTACCATATATTTGAGTTTGTATGGTCTATATGCAATGGGGGTTTTCTTACTGATGCAGGAATTTGACAATTAAAAGATTTTTATGTAAATTGAGGTCAGAATTTTGATGAAAAAGATTACAGTACCTATTACCCTAAAAGTTCTGAGCTCTGCTTTTAATTTGAATTAACTTGTTTTTCCTTCATTTCAATACAAGTTGGAGTTGTGGCTAGTTTTTATTTCCTTCCCTTTTAATATTTTTGCGTAATTCGGTGTCACATAGCTTTTTATTTTAAGTAAGGCTGGCTCCACTTTCAGGAATTATTGGGAGAAATCAGAGCAATAGTTTATTAATCAGGCATAGGTTTTCAAGGCCCTAAATTCTAGGGCACTATACTCTGATTTTTATGTTTAAGTGAAATAAATTAAAGAAATGGTTAGTTCCCACTGGATTCTAAGGCCAATACAAAGGACTCTCTAGACTAGTGGTTCTCAACCTTCCTAATGCTGCGACCCTTTAATACAGTTCCTCATGTTGTGGTGACCCCCAACCATAAAATTATTTTCGTTGCTACTTCATAACTGTAATTTTGCTACTGTTATGAATTGTAATGTAAATATCTGATATGCAGGATATATTTTCATTGTTACAAATTGAACATAATTAAAGCATAGTGATTAATCACAAAAACAATATGTAATTATACATGTGTTTTCTGATGATGTTAGGCGACCCCTGTGAAAGGGTCGTTCGACCCCCCCAAAGGGGTCGCGACCCACAGGTTGAGAACCGCTACTCTAGGCCCTTTAATCATTGTGCTGTTATAAAGCACCCAACAGACAGAGTCCACCACATTTTTCATCTTCCAGAATAGTTCTTTCTCCTTTCTAAGACCTTTCTTAATTTGCAAAACCAAGTTGATGCAGCTGCTAAAACTCTTTGCAGTATCTTACATTTCTTTTATCATAAAAAAAGCTTCTTGTTGGTTTTGGCTCCCTTCAAGATCCCAAATTCCTGAGTATCTTTTTTTTTTTCATTTAAATTCTTTATTGTTTAAACTATTACATGAGTCTCCTTTTTCCCCCATTGACCTCTCCCCAGACGCTCCCACCCCCCAGCATATGCCCTCACCCCCTACTGTCTGTGTCTATTGGTCATGCTCATATGCATACATACAAGTCCTTTGGTTGATCCCTTACTCTCTTACCCCTCCCCCACCCCCCGCCTTCCCTCATAGGTTGGACAGTCTGTTTGATGCTTTTATGATTCTGGTTCTATTTTTGTTCATCAGTTTATGTTGTTCATTATATTCCACAAATGAGTAAGATCATGTGATGTTTATCTTTCCCTGATTGACTTATTTCGCTTAGCATAATGCTCTCCAGGTCCATCCATGCTGTTGTAAATGGTAAGAATTCCTTCTTTTTGCAGCAGCATAGTATTCCATTGTGTAGATGTACCACAGTCTTCTCGTTCACTCATCTGCTGATAGGCACTTAGGCTGTTTCCAAATCTTAGCTATGGTAAACTGGGCTGCTATAAACATAGGGGTGCATATATCCTTTCTGATTGGTGTTTCTAGTTTCTTTGGATATATTCCTAGAAGTGGGATTACTGGCTCAAATGGAAGTTCCATTTTTAACTTTTTGAGGAAAATCCATACTGTTTTCCACAGTGGTTGCACCAGTCTGCATTCCTACCAGCAGAAAAAGGGTTCCTTTTTCTCTGCATCCTCACCAGCACTTGTTGTTTGTTGATAGCTATTCTGACAGGTGTGAGATGGTACCTCATTGTTCTTTTGATTTGCATCTCTCAGATGATTAATGACTTTGAGCATGTTTTCATATGTCTCTTGGCCTTCTGTAGGTCCTCTTTGGAAAAATGTCTATTTAGGTCCTTTGCCCATTTTTTGATTGGATTGTTTATTTCCCTTTTGTTAAGTTGTATGAGTTCCATATAAATTTTGGAGGTTAAACCCTTATCAGAGATAACATTGGCAAATATGTTCTCCCATGCTGTGGGCTTTCTTGCTGTTTTGTTGATGGTTTCTTTTGCTGTGCAGCAGCTTTTTATTTTGATGTAGTCCCATTTGTTTATTTTCTCCTTATTTTCCATTGTCCAAGAGCTGTATCAGTAAAGATATTGCTATGACATATGTCTGCTATTTTGCTGCCTTTGGATTCTTCTAAGGTTTTTATGAGTGATTTCAGAAACCTCTGCATCCACTGCTCTTATAATAAGAAAATAGATTGAGCACCTACCACTGTCATCTATACAGCCAAGAATTTACATGCACTGGTGTTCATTTCTTATGACAAGATTATAAGGGATATTGTTATCACCATTTATAAATAGGAAAAGTAAGACTCATATTGGTAGAGTATCTTTCCCGGTATATGCCAGAGTTAGTATTTGAACTCAAGACAAGAGTATTTTTCAAGACACAGCCACAAAGTGGTTGATTTCTGTCCTCATGTCACTCAGGTCCTACTTCAAATTTCTAGGGATGAAAATCTGGTTGACCTTCGCACCTGGATCAGTGAGCTATAGTCAAGAGGACAAGTCTCATAGGACAACCACAGTTGTTGGGGCTGCCTCCTGCATATCCAGTGTAGTCCAAAAGGGTTGAGGGGAGGTGATTTATGATCCAGGAAGTCACCAAGAGAGGAGCCTGCAACACAGGCTTTGATGTAATCCCTCGGACCTGATAGTAATACTCTATAATACTAATCAGCCTATTCTAGATCATCTGTAAATCCTCAGTAAATCATCTTTCACTTTCCAATTCCAACTGTTTCCCAATACAGGATGAGTTCTCTCTTAGCTACTGTCATTCCTGGGCCCCACTGTTAGGATCCCACTGTTAAACTCACTCTCCTGGGACTAGCCAAGGACATCTCCTCTAGTCTTGATTTTTCATGAATCTCGTAAAGGGCTTATTCTTTCTTAACTGTGGGCAGCCTTTTCATCTAAGTGAAGGCAGTAAGTTATACTTAGTTCACCCATTAAAAATTGTCTCCTCAAAAATGATCTATTTAACAATCATGAACAAGTGTCAGCAGGAGTTCACAACACTAACTTGCAACACAAGAGTCACACTAGGAGCCTGTTCACCATATATTCTGCAAATATGAAGAGCTCTCACATAATGTAGTTGTCTCTAGTTATTTCCATGTTGTATAAGGTTGTATACAGTGATCTAATGCCTAGCACATAAAGCTAAATAAATATTTGTAGATTTGATTTCAGCTCCTCTGGAGGAGATAATGTATTATTGAAATAACAGCATAAGAATAATGTTTCTTAAGAATCATATAACTTATTTGCGAAGTTTTGTATTTATGTTTGTAGGTGTATATACATATGTATATATACATATACAAAGCACACACAAATATATATGATGTTCCTTTGCATGTTTACATATTTAATTTACATATATACACACAAATATATAACATTTCTTTTCTACCCTTATATAATACTCACCTCCCTAATTTATATTTAACAAATTTATTTTGTATTCAATATCCATGTTATTCATTTTAATGCCCTTAGAAGTCTTCTGAGATTTCAAGTAGTAATTCTGAAACATCCTTTACTCCAAAATAAGGAAGTATATCTTTTGGAGCTCAAATATCAAGAATAGATACATATGCAAATTTCAAGTTAGAGACAAATTTAAATAAATCTTCCACCACATTTAGTGAGTTTGTGGAATGATCAAAGCACTCTAAGAGTGGGGAAGGGGAAGCATACAGGTAGAAGTTGCTCACAAACTGAAATACAGCTGCCTAAACAGATGTTCATTCACAGCCCAGGATAGACAGAACACTTGGAACTCTGAAAAGGAAACCCCTTTGGATGGCATGAGAGAGACTAAGCCCAGGCCACTGACAGAATATTCTACTATTCCTAAAATAGTAGCAAGGCTCCTTACCCCATCAAAGGGCTAAAATGTCATACAGCCTGAGTTAGGCCTCTGGGGAGAACTTGACATGCTTGTTAAATTAGAAAGATAGCTAAATTGAGCTACATCTAATTATTTTGCTTTAATGGTGAAGCATTTTCTCCTTCTATAATCATGGCCCAAATAAGTCATTTACAATAGCATTTATTCTCAACCCTATTAAACAATCCTCTTCACATTTGCTTTCCGTAGCTTTGTCTCGAAGACCAAATAACATGAAGAACATGACAACACACACAAAGCATTTAGGGAAGCTGGCAAAAAAAAGAGGCATTAGAATTACTTAGATATAGTTTTAATACCATTAATAACCTGGTTATTATTAACAGGAAAGGAGTAAAGAAAGGGAAGACTAAATGATATAAGTATGCCATTTATACAGCTTTGCCAGGAAGCTGTAATTAACATTCTCCACGTCTCTTCCCACAGATATGGGGGAAGAGACTGGACAATAGAACCATGCCCAGTAAGATCTGGGTGATGTAAAAAGATGCTTACTTGTCAGTCACACCTGGGAACCAGTCAGTGGCCAGAATAGGCATGGCCACTGCAAGAGCAGGAAGATTTGATATTTGAGCTCCTGAACAAAGGAGCTTCTCTCTCTCTCTCTCTCTCTCTCTCTCTCTCTCTCTCTCTCTCGCCACTTTCTGCTTGCCTGCACTCCTGGCTCTCTTATTGCAGGGGGCTAGAGCCATGTGGGACCAACACAATGAACTGATGGACTAAATGTAGCCTGATGCTATATTGGACCCTGCTTCACTATGGAATGGAAACTCTGGACACTGGCCCTACTTTTGGATCTGCTGTAGCTCCAGTTGCACATTTTCCAGGACTGGTTTAAGGACTTTGCAACCTGATAAATATAAATCTATGCCAATAAAAACCATTCATTCTCCCATGCGAGTCTTAGAAATTCATTACTGAAGATATGCCAAGTGCCACCCCACTTCCACTAGTGTTGGGGAAATTGGATCCACTGATTTTTCCAGCAACAGTATGACATAAAATAGAAGTTTTGTCCATCATCTCTGGCTTTAGTCAACCCTATATTATACCCTCTCCTCTGCACCCACGCACACATCTCCTGTGTATTCAGTTTAAACATGAAATTAGTAGGTCTTTAATTAAAGGAACTTTACTAATTTAAAAAATTTAATATTCTAATTTGGAAGAATATAAAAATAGACCTAATCCTGATTATTCCCTTTTTAAAATGTATCCTATATTCTCCAGCCCTATTGCTAGCCAACATCCTATCTTCACCTTTATCAATCCTACTTAGATTTATTGTAGTAGATTGCTAACTCCTCTCTTTTTCAAGATTCTGTTGTCAATATTTGTTGCACTTGCAGCTATTGTCTTCCCCAAAACATCACAATTAGCCCATTACTGCCAGGGCTTAATACATAAAATCAGCCCAGCTGATGTGGCTCAGTGGTTGAGTATCAACCTATGAGCCAGGAAGTCACAGTTCGATTCCCAGTTAGGGCATATGCCTAGGTTGCAGGCTAAATCCCCAGTGTGGGGTGTACAGGATGCAGCCAGCAATGGTTCTCTCTCATCATTGATGTTTCTATCTCTTTCTTCCTCTCCCTTCATCTCTGGAATCAATAAAAATAAATATTTTAAAAATACATAAAATTACATTCCTATTTTTCCCCATGTAGTCTCTATTTTCATGAGCTTATGACATTTCTTTCCCACAGCAGAAATTCTCTTATCTAGTCCTGGAGGTCCTATTGTTTGTCACAATAAATTTGCTCAAGTATTTATGTTGAAACCTCTGCCCACAATGCTCTTTTTCTCTTTACTTTTCCTGTATAAATCCTACATATTCTCCAAGGCTAGGTTCACTTCTCATGCTCTCTATAATGGTCTATCCTTATTTTTATTGATGATTCAAGTTCCTAAATTGCTAAATTACTAAGACTCAGGCAAGAAGGATCCTTGCCTGGGACCTTAAGCTTTAGATGCGCTCTCACTCGCTCTCTCTCTCTCTCTCTCTCTCTTTCACATACACACACACACACACGCACGCACGCACACACAATCCTCTTCTTCACATTTGCTTTCTGTAACCTTTGGCTTTGTCTTGAAGACCAAAGGATTTAGGATAGCTGGTAAAAAGTGAGGCAGGACAACCCATAACCTAAGCATCTACTTTTATGACTAATACCATTCAGGCCCTAAAGACATCTTCTCCACCATTTTTTCTTTATAATACATTTAACTACTGATGAATATTTTAAAGGATTTGAGTTTTGGTGCAGCTAGTTTATGTTATGAACACTGCTTTAGAACACAGGGGCAAGATGTGCTTTGATAAAAGACAGCACAAATGAACATGTCAAAGTCGTACTCTCAATTTGCATGCTTGCAGTGGAGTCTTACATAGCAAAGATCATTTCCCAGAACTACCACATGTCCATTTTCTAGCGTCAGTTACTGATCTGACATGTAGTTGTGGAAGTAATCATAATTTAGCATAGCATTTGCAACAGTTACCAAAAGTGACTAGAAACTTTTTTGCAATGTTAGAAAGTTTGCTTTTTATTCTTAAATTTGTTTCTTTATAAAAATTATTTTTATAGCTATAGAATATATAAAGATGAGACAAATTCTTTACATGAGCAACTAGATGGACACTGTATAATTAAAAGTATTTAATAAGATGTAATTAAGTTTCTAAAATAGATATTAAAATTTTAGCTTTATTTAAGTGCTGATTTTTTATATTAATTGTAATTTATAAAATTTGTGTTATTATTAGAATAGATCATTTTAAATATATTAAGATAAAATATATTTATTAAAAATTGATTTATACTATAATAAAAATATTTTCAAATTCATTACACTGATACAATTATATTTATATGTTTAAGTCATTATTTTAAACAAGAAATATGTGAAAATATTGATTATGAATTTTAGTAGTTTCTTACTCATTTTGCTGAAATGAAAGAAATAAAGATAAATCTTATAAAATATGTACATAAAGGATTATGAATTATAGATATATTCATTTTATTATCATGTAGTAGTAAACATTAACCAGACTATCATAAGAACACTTAGGCACACTCAATAATAGCTTAAACCAGTCATAGTTGGTATTTTGTCAACTTTCAGTATTTGGAAAGCAAAAGCTTTACACAGATGTTTTTATTCCATCAATATAAAAAAACATTTTGCCAGTGAAGGAGGAAAAATATTTCTTATTTAATTGTTTGTTTGCTTTTTTCTGTATATTTAAAAAATATTAACCTACGATAAGTAGAACTTTATTTGTAATTTCTGCCTCAGATCTTACAATTATTATACCTGGCCATAAAACCATGAACCCAAACTGAAATCTAATACGATATCCTTTCCTATTATTGTTTTCCCTTGAGGTGTGTGTGCTGCTCCCTCTCCCCAGTAAAAAGTGAATTACAGGGCAAGGACCATGCCTTTCATTCCTTATCTATTTCTCCTCGTCCCCATCACTATTGTGAACAATATGCTGGTCCTTAAGTAGCTGCCAATTGATTAGAAAAAAAATGAGAGAAAATAATTATAAAATTATAAATAACCAATGTTTCCAAGTTGAGTGTTGGGTACAGGTTTGGGGGGTGGTAGGGAGGTTGTATCTAGCCCTGAAGATGACAGCTTCCCTTAGGGACATAAAAACAGCCTGAGGAGCAACAGGAGGCTACTTTAGTGCAGCTTTATGTGGTTCCTGCATGACTAAAAGCTGGTGAGCAAGGTCTTCCTTATGGAAAAGCAGAGTTTTGCAGCTGCACAACAATGCTCAATGCTGTTTAATTTTAAAATGACGGAAATAAGAAGTTTGTTCTTAGAAAGCAATTCTGCAGTCAATCTTTTTTGTTGCTCTATTTTGCAGCCATGTCAAACCTATTCATTTCCAGACCTTCAGTGAGTTTGCTCAGGATCAGTTTTTGTGTGAGCAGAAATAAAAAGCTGTCCCCCAGCTACTCTCATTGAAGAGGAAGGACATGATATGTAAAGTTAAACTGACATTTAATTACTGCCAGTTTACTATTAAGTAATAGCTTTTCTTTTTAAAAAATATATTTTTATTGATTTTTAGATAGGAAAGGAGAGGGAGAGAAAGAAAAACATCAATTGGCTGCCTCTACATACCCCTTATCTGGGATCCCTACAACCCAGGCACGTGCCCTGGAATGAAACTGGCAATCTCTCAGTGCACAGGATGAGGCTCAACCAAGCCACACTGGCCAGGGCAGTAATAGCTTTCTCTAAAAAAATTAAGCAAATACTAAAATCATTTCTTTACAAAGACATTTTGATTTAGCTGGTTTGAAAGCTATTGTTAGCTGCAAAGTAGTTCAGTTAGCAAGATATCATATGTGTGGAAAGCCAACCATTGCAAAATATGTATTGCAAAATTCCTAAAGGAAAACTGCCTTATTGCTCTAGTTTTAGGCAATTTAGTAAATACTTGTAAGTAAGATCATTCTCAAAATAGTTTTTACTTGGGAAATAAAATTTACTATATTCCTCAGTGGTCAATGTGATTTTCTAGAGTTTATGTATTCTTATTGCCCATTCCAAAATACTTTTATGTTTATATATGCATAAACAGTGAATTCAAAAAGGAGTTATGTGAAAATCAAGATCTTTGTAGAAAACATATTCTTATACTTTATGAATAAGCTCTATTTCACATCATTGTTCTTATTTTCTTGTAATTCAAGTCAATGAATGTAAAAAAAGCTTACTTATTTTTATTAATATCATAGAGGAAGGGAGAAGGAGAGAGATAGAAACATCAATGATGAGAGAGAATCACTGATTGGCTGCCTCCTGCATGCCCCCCACAGGTGATTGAGCCTGCAACCTGGACATGTGCCCTGACTGGGAATCAAACTGTGACCTCCTGGTGGATATTCAACCACTGAGCCACACTCAATCAGGCTTAATTTTTTATTGAATAAATTTGATGTGTAACATTGTGTAAGGTGTACAATGTATTGCTTTTATACATTTATACTAAAGGCCCAGTACATGAAATCTGTGCACAGGTAGGGTCCCTAGCAGCTGCCGGCTGCCGGCTGCCGGCCGGGGCCTCCCTTTGCACCCGCCTTGACCTGGCACTGCCCACTCACCTGCTCCACCATCCCACCATGGTTCCACTCTTTTCGGGGCCCATTGGGGCCAGCAGCACCTCACTGCCGCCTGCTGGAAGCCCACCATGTTCCGCGCCACCCCCTGGTGGTCAGCACACGTCTATTTTCCAGTGAGTCAAACTCCTGCCTGTAGGGACAATTTGCATATTATTAGCCTTTTATTATATAGGATATTGTAATATGATTGCCAAAGCAGTGGCAGTTATAATATTACATAATTATAGTACATTATTATTGTCTAATTAATTATATTGTGCATTAGATCTCTGTGGCTTATTTACTACTAATTACTAATTGGTACCTTTAATACCATCACTTTTATTCCCTCTTCCCCCATCTACTGGTAACGAACATATTCTGTTTTATATAGGTTTAACTTTTTTAGATTCCACATATAAGTGATATTATACATCACTTTTCTTTCTCTGACTTAGCGTCATGTGCTCAGGCTCCATCCATGTTGTCCCAAATGGGAGACTATCTTTGTATTTCATGACTGAATGATATTTCATAGTGTATATGTACTACATCTTTTTGTCCATTCACCTGTTGATGTCCATTTGGGTGGTTTCATATCTTGACTATGGTGAATAATGCTGTGATAAACATGGGAGTGCTTACTAGTATATCTCATTGAAATACTGTTTTCAATTCCTTTTGATATGTACCCAGAAGTAGAATTACTGGGTTATATGATAGATCTATTTTTAATTATTTGAGGAACCTCCATATTGTTTTCCATAGTGGTTGAACCAATTTATATTCCCACCAACAATGTATAAGAGTTCCCTTTTCACCAAGTCCTCGTCAGCAGCTGTTGTCTCTTATCTTCTTGATGATAATAATTCTAATATGATAACTCATTGTGAGGCAGTGTCTCCTTGTGGTTCTGATTTGTACTTCCCTGATTATTTATGATGTATCTTTTCATTTGACTTTTGGCCATTTTTATGTCCTCTTTGGAGAAATGCCTATTTAGTTCCCTTCCCTATTTTTAATCAAAGTTTTTTGCTTTTTAACTATTGAGTTATTGAGCTTTTTATATATTTTTCAATCCCTTCTCCCATACATGGTTTGCAAACATTTTATCCCATTCTGTAGGTTGTCTCTTAATGTTGTTATTTATTTCTTGTGCTGTGCAGAAACTTTTGAGTTTGATGTAGTCCAATTTGTTGATTTTTTCTTTTGTTTGTGCTTTTAGCATCATGCCCCCAAAAATTATTTCTAAAACCACTTTCAATGAGCTGCTTCTCTGTTTTTTTCTAAGAAATTTTTTGTATCAGATCTTATGTTTAAGGGCTTTGATCCATTCTGAGTTAATTTTGTAAATGGTATAAGGTTTTATTGTTCTTAAGGTGTTTCTCCAGTTTTCTTAGCGCCATTTGTTGAAGACACTGTCCTTTTCTTATTGGGTATTCTTTTTTTAAAAAATATTTTTTATTAATTTTTTACAGAGAGGAAGGAAGAGGGATAGAGAGTTAGAAACATCGATGAGAGAGAAACATTGATCAGCTGCCTCCTGCACACCCACTACTGGGGATGTGCCCACAAGCAAGGTACATGCCCTTGACCGGAATCGAACCTGGGACCCTTCAGTCTGCAGGCCGACGCTCTATCCACTGAGCCAAACTGATCAGGGCGTCTTATTGGGTATTCTTGGTTCCATTGTCAAATGTCAGTTGATCATAAAGGCTAAGGTTTAATTCTGGGCTTTCTATTCTATTCCATTGGTTAGTATCTATTTTTGTGCCAGTACTGCACTATTTTTATTACTATGGCTTTGTAGTATAGTTTAAACCTGAAAGTGTGATACCTCTGGCTTTGTTCTTCTTGCTCAAGATTGCTTTGGCTATTTAGTTTTTTTGTGCTTCCACACACATTTTAGGATTATTTCTTTTATTTCTGTGAGGATTGCCTTTGGTATTTTGATAGGGATTGTGTTAAATCTATAGATGGCTTTGGGTAATATGGCAGTTGTAACAACATTATTTCTTATAATCCATTAACATGCAATGTTTTTCCATTTCTTTGTCTCTTCTTTGATTTCTTTCAGCAAAGTTTTGCATTTCTATTGTACAGATCTTTCCCTTCCTTGGTTAAATTTATTCCTAAGTATTTTATTGGTTTTGATGCTATTATAAATTGAATGGTTTTGTTTATTTTTCAGATGCTTCTGAATGCAATTGATTTCTGTATGTTGATTTTGTACCCTGCCATTTTATTGAAGTCATTGATTAATTCCAACAGAAATGTTTTGGGATTTTTTATAGGATCAAATCATCAGCAAATAATGGCAATTTTACTTCTTCCTTTTCAATTTAGGTGCCTTTTATTTCTTTGTCTTGCATAATTGCTCTAGTTAGGACTTTCAGTACTACATTGAATAGGAGTGGTAAGTGGCTTGTTCCTAATCTTAAGGAAGCACTTCCAATTTTTTCCATTGAATAGAATGTTGGGAGTTTGTCATATATGCCCTTTAATATGTTGTAGTATGTTCCTTCTATACCCTATTTGTTCAGTGTTTTAATCATGAAACTATGTATTTTTTCAAATGATGTTTTTCTGTATCAATGAGATAATATTATTTGTATCTTTCATTTTATTGGTGGGATGTATTACATGTATTGGTATGTATATATTGAACCATCTCTGTATCCCAAGGATAAATCCCACTTGGTTATGTTATTAGGTTTTTTAATTCACCTTGATAATTTGTTGAGAACTTTTGCATCCATATTCATTAGGGATATTGGTCTATAATTTTTTTCATACTTTCTATACTTTTCTTGTGGCATCCTTATCTGGTTTTGGTATCAAAATAATGCTGGTCTTATAGAAGAAGTTTTAAACTGTTCCCTTCTCCTCAATATTTTGGAAGTGTTTGAGGATAATTGGAATTAACTCTTCTCTTTCCTTATTATTGATCTATTCACATTTTCTATTTTTTTCCTGGTTCAGCCTTTCTAGATTGTATGCTTCTAGAAAGGTATGCATTTCTTCTGGGTTATGTAATTTATTGGCATATAATTGTTCATAGTAGTCTTTTCTAATTCTTTGTATTTTTATAATATCAATTGTAATGTCTCCTCTTTCATTTCTAATTTTGTCTTCGCTTTTTTTCTTTCTTAATCTAGCTTAGCTTTTGTTGATTTAATTTATATTTTCAAAGCAGCAGCTCTAAATTTTATTGATCCTATTGTTTTCCTGGTCTCTATTACACTTATTTCTGAGCTGATCCTTATTATTTTCTTCTTCCTGTTAACTTTGGTCATAATTTATTTTTTTCTAGTTCTTTGAGGTGTAAAGTTAGGTTGTTTACGTGTGATCTCTATAATTTCTTTTTTTAATATTTTTTATTGATTTCAGAGAGGAAGGGAGAGGGGGAGAGAAGTAGAAACATTAATGAGAGAGAATCATTGATTGGCTGTCTCCTGCCTCGCCCCCCTCCCCCGCCCCACTAGGGATGAAGCCTGCAATTCGGGAATGTGCCCTTGACTGGAATCACACCTGGGACCTTTCAGTCCATAGGCTGACTCTCTATCCACTGAGCCAAACAAACCGGGGCATCTGTGATTTCTTAATACGTGTATTTGTTTATTGTTATAATCTTTCCTTTCAAAATGGTTTTTGCTGGTTTCCACAATATGTGATATGGTGTGTTTCCATTTTCATTTGTTTTGAGATAATTTCTTTATTTTTATTTTTGTTTTACCTAATACTTGCTTAGAAGTATGTTGTTTAGTCTTCACATATTTGTAGATCTTCTCACTTTCCTCTTGTTGTTGATTTCTAATTGTGAACCTGCCACCTTCTGGTATATGGGACATCTTACCCTCCAATTAACTAAGCCATATTGGCCAGGGCTGATTTCAGTCTTCTTGCATTTGCTAAGATTTGTTTTGTGCCCTAACATATGACCTATCCTAGAAAAAGTTCTCTGTGCACTTGAGAATGATGTGTATTCTGCTGCTGTTGGATAGGATGTTCTGTCTGGTAAAAGCTTATTTAGATTTTAACATATGTATGATATGTTCACGTTAAATTATAGTGAGATAAAATTTAGAAAAGATTAGGGTTAAATTATAGTTAGATAAAATTTATAAAAGATTAGGGTTAAATCCAAAGAAGAACTAAAACCTATCCTCCTCAGATTATTCCAAAAAATTCAAGAGAAAAGAACACTTCCAAGCTCATTCTATGAAGCCAGCATTACCCTAATATCAAAACCAGATAAAGACAACACAATGAAAGAGAACTACAGGCCAATATCCCTCATGCACATAAATGCCAAAATCCTCAACAAAGTTCTAGCAAATCGGATCCAACAGTACATCAGAAATATCATACACCATGACCAAGTGGGATTTATTCCAGGGATGCAAGGATATCCGCAAATCAATAAACATGATACATCACATAAAAAAATTGAGAGTTAAAAATTACATAGTCATATCAATTGATGCAGAAAAAGCATTTAACAAAATCCAACACCCTTTCTTGATAAAAACCCTCAGCAAAATGGTAATAGAGGGATCATACCTCAACATAATAAAAGCCATATATGATAAACCTATAGCCAACATCATACTCAATGGGCAAAAACTAAAACCATTTCATCTAAGAACAGGAACGAGACAAGGATCCCCGCTTTCACCACTACTGTTCGACACAGTACTAGAAGTGCTAGCCATAGCAGTTAGACAAGAAGAAGAAATAAAAGGTATCCAAATTGGAAAAGAAGAAATAAAACTGTCCTTATTCGCAGATGACATGATAATGTACATAGAAAACCCTAAAGACTCCATCAAAAAATTATTAGACTTAATAAGTGAATTCAGCAATGTAGAAGGATACAAAATTAAAGCCAAGAAATCTATGGCAGTTTTATACAGCAATAGTGAACTTACAGAAACAAAGATTTAAAAAAACAATCCCATTTACCATTGCACAAAAAAAAGTAAAATACCTAGGAATAAACTTAATTAAGGAGGTAAAAGACCTATACTCGGAAAAATACAGGACACTGAAAAAAGATATAGAGGAAGACATAAACAGATAGAAGAACAGACCATGTTCATGGATTGGTAGAATCAACATCATTGAAATGTCCATATTACCCAAAGCAATCTATAGATTCAATGCACTTCCCATTAAAATACCAATGGCATATTTCAGAGACCTAGAACAAACTCTCCAAAAATTCATCTGGAATAAAATAATGCCCCGAGTAGCTGTAGCAATCCTGAGAAAGAAGAACAAAGTAGGCAGGATCTCAATACCAGATATCAAGCTGTATTACAAAGCCACTGTTCTCAAAACTGCCTGATACTGGTACAAGAACAGACATATAGATCAATGGAATAGAATAGAGAACCCAGAAATCGGCCCAAACCAATATGCTCAATTAATATTTGACAAAGGAGGCAAGAACATACAATGTCATCAAGGCAGTCTCTTCAATAAATGGTGTTGGGAAAATTGGACAGATACATGCAAAAAAAATGAAACTACACCCCCTACTTACATCATACACAAAAATAAACTCAAAATTGATAAAGGACTTAAACATAAGATGGTAAACTAGAAAAATATTAGAGGAATCCACAGACAGCAAAATCTCAGACATATGCTGGAGCAATATCTTCACCGATACAGCTCCTAGGGCAATGGAAACTAAAGAGAAAATAAGCAAATGGGACGACATCAAAATAAAAAGCTTCTGCACAGTAAAAGAAACCATCAAAAAAACAACAAACAACAAGAAAGCCTACTGCATGGGAGAACATATTTGCCAATGTTATCACCAATAAGGGTTTAATCTCCAACATTTACAGGGAACTCATACAACTTAACAAAAGGACAATAACCCAATTAAAAAAAAATGTGCAACAGACCTAAATAGATACTTTTTGAAGAAGGACATAAGGAAGTCCACGAGACATATGAAAACATGCTAAAAGTCACTAATCATCAGAGAGATGCAAATCAAAATGACAATGTGGTACCATCTCACACCTGTCAGAATGGCTATCATCAACAGATCAACAAATGACAAGTGCTGGTGAGGATGCAGAGAAAAAGGAACCCTCATGCTCTGCTGATGGGAATGCAGACTGGTGCAGCCACTGTGGAAAACAGTATGGAGTTTCCTCAAAAAACTAAAAATGGAACTCCCATTTGACCCAGTGATCCCACTTCTAGGAATACATCCCAAGAAACTAGAAACACCAATCAGAAAGGATATATGCACCCCTATGTTCATAGCAGCACAATTTATCATAGCTAAGATTTGGAAACAGCCTAAGTGCTCAACAGCAGATGAGTGGATTAAAAAAGGTGGTACATCTACACAATGGAATACTATGCTGCGGTAAAAAAGAAGAAATTCTGCCCTAACCAGTTTGGCTCAGTGGATAGAGCGTCAGCCTGCGGACTCAAGGGTTTCAGGTTTGATTCTGGTCAAGGGCATGTACCTTGGTTGCGGGCACATCCCAGTGGGGAGTGTGCAGGAGGCAGCTGATCGATGTTTCTCTCTCATCAATGTTTCTAACTCTCTATCCCTCTCCCTTCCTCTCTGTAAAAAATCAATAAAATATAAAAAAAAGAAGGAATTCTTACCATTTGCAATAGTATGGATGGAACTGGAGAGCATTATGCTAAGTGAAATAAGCCAGTCAGAGAAAGATAAATATCACATGATCTCACTCATTTATGGAATATAATGAACAACATACAGTGGGGCCTTGACTTATGAGTTTAATTCATTCAGAGACCAAGCTCGTTAAGGAGCTCGTTAACTCAAATTACTCTGTCAACTCAATGCAAAAAATCGGCCGAGAGACAGCTGGTATCTCAAAAAACTCGTTAGTCGGGACACTCGTAAGTCAAGGCCCCACTGTACACTGTTGAAAAAAACAGATTCAGAGACAGAGAAGCATCGATCAGACTGTCAAACCTCAGAGGGAAGGTAGGAGAGGATGGTGGTAAGGGAGAGAGATCAACCGCAGAACTTGTATGCATGCATATAAGCCTAACTAATGGACACAGACACCAAGGGGGTGAGGGCATGTCTAAGGGGGTGGGGGGGGGGGCAATAGGCGAATAAGAACACATATGTAATACCTTAATCAATAAAGAGAAAAAAAAGATTAGGGTTAAGGATTCAGGTAGGATACCAATTACCAGAAATTGTGAATATAATAATGCAGGATTAAACACTGAGCTACTCTTCTTCTTCCACTTTCTCTTTCCTTTTCTTCCATTTTCTTTATAATATAAAGGTCATTTGATAAGGCCAAATAAGACAGGCATTTGTGCAGGCATGAGAGAAAGGATGAATAGGGAATTACAGTGATGAAAGAGAATGTCAAGAGGCCAACATGAATGAGGAGGGGCATTCTAGAGAGTTGCATTCAAGCCCAACTAGGTTAACAGAGTGTCTACACACAAGGGGCAGGCCAGTGTAGACGGTCATAACCCAAGACATAGTTGTGGTGTGACCTAAGTAGGGTGGCAACGGCATGTATATAGGATAAGTTCTGGTGTAGCTCTGGGTGTCTGAGCACAGGTGGCATAGGGAATGTGCCCACCAGAGGGGACAGCAGAGAAATCTTAGCACAGGGTGTCAGAGCCCAAGTAGGGTGGTAAGGGCAGTCATAAGGGGGAAGAGGCAGCATCACAGCAGAAGATTAGTTATGGGATGAAGGGGAGAAGAAGAGAACATAACTATATATATAAAAGGCTAATATGCTAAGTGTCCCTCCCACTGTCTGACGGGTTGCTATGATGCACATTGACCACCAGGGGGCAGATGCTCAATGCAGGAGCTGCCATGATGTGCACAGGCCATTTACAAAGATACAGTACTGCAGACCTGGTGCCCACAAAGCAACACTCAGCTTCCCCCACGTGGGACACAGGCCCTGCCACCACCCTGGAGCAACAGCCGACCAAATTGCACCCAATGCTGCCAAGACCCCATGGTGCAAAATGCGACCTACAGCCCAGCCCAGGCCAAAACAGTCACTATGAGCGCAGGATAATGATGTCACATAGCAACACCCAGCTTTGCTCTCCCTATCGCCTAGCCTCTTCGGAGTTTCTTCAGCCCAGGAACACGACTTGCTTTATACCCAGGTGCAAACATTTTACAGTTCAAACAAATGTTTGTGAAGTGTTTTCCCATGCCTTATCTCATCTGATTCTCACTGAAGTCCTGGAGTAGGTAGATAGGAGACTTGGTGGAATCCTATTTTCTTTTCATTATACGGGAAATGGAGATTTAGAAAGTTTAGAAACTTGACCCGATTGAAAGAAGTAAGAAATGGTGGGCCTTTAAAATGATTTCAGGTTTTCTCACTGTGCAGAATATAGTCAGACACTGCTGCAGTTAAATATTTTACTCTTTGTTCTCCCTGCGTGATCTACAATAATAATCTGCTTCATGTTGATATTTACTGCTGTGTTGCTGACAATTACCTGAAAGAGAAGTTAGGGTGCTTCACTAGGCTGGAAAAAGTTTAGCTAAATCAGAAAGCAGGTCTAATTAAGCAAGTTTATTCTATATATATAAAAAGCTTGCACATGCATGGTACATATAAAACTCTCGCTGGCACCAATTGCTCACGTGTGTTTCCATCTGTCATTATCAATCATGAATTTGGTTGATACTTCTATTATAGAGAAAGGGCGAATAGCAATATTAAAATATTTCTTTGAATTAATTTCCTTTCAATGTACACGAATCCGTGCCCTGGGCCTCTAGTTAAGTATAGTGGGACATAGTTTTATTACTATCAGAGTGGAATAAGCATATAGAAAGAGAAGAAACTCAAATAAACCCTGTGGTATTGGGTTAAAATTGAAGATATTTCTGTGAGTATACACTTTTCAATATATAGAGTGAAACATATAGAAATGAATATAGATATAAATGTATCTGTGCATGCATATATACATATTCATACACATATTCCTTAGCTCTACCCAGCAACACCCCAATAGCAATGAGCATACCTTGTGCCCAGATCTCAGTCTCTGAATACCATTCTCCAATCGTCCACTTACAATAACCAGACTTGGAGAAATAACTGATGCCAGAGCTTGTGTAGGGGGAATGTAAGAGGAGTCTTGCAATTCTTGCTGTGCTAGAAAGTAAGGAACCACTCAAAGAAAGATGGATACATGCCAGAAGGACACAGAAGCCTGCTGAAGAGGCTATTGATAGACAAATCTGGGAATTTGGGCATGAAAATATATGATAACATTGAACCCTTTCCCCAAATTGGAAACTATGAATTTATACTGATAGAAATAAATAAATGGAAAGTTTAGTGGGGAACATGATATCTTCATAGTCTCAAAGTAACTTCCCACAAAATACAAATGAAGGAGGGTATTTTTACAGAGAAGCTTGGCAGACACCACCTTGATCAAGTGATCAAATTTACAACTGGTAATGGGACAAATCAAAATTGTATGTTCCTTAATACAATTTATGTAGTGATGCAGGAGAAATTTTGCTTCTTTGGAAAAATACTCTAAAATTTTTAGGAGTAATGGGTCATCAGTCCAGCAATTTACTCTCAAATGATTTCAGGAATAAAATAAGTATTCTTTGTAATGTCCTTGTTTCTTTTTTCTTAGCCTGAGATTGTCCCACCCTACTCCCCAAAAAATAAAGTAAAACTGAACATATACAATTCTTAAGAGAAAATACAAAATAATCCAAGAGAGGCCCTAAACTAATTTATCAGAATTATATTCCCTCACCTGATTTTATTCCCATTTCTCATTTAGATAATGTGATCAGATCCCACCTTATAAATCTATATATTAAGTTATTACTAATACAATATGAAAAAGTCAGGGAGACTCACTGACAGCACTCATATATAGTGCCTAAATGTCCATAAATGGAAAGTCTTTCCCATGGTTAAGAATAAGCTTTTAACAGGGCTGTTAGAGAATATAATTTCCTGGATGCCAATGAAGAGTTACTGAGAGGAAAGGATACATTAAAAAAACATATGGACAAGATGGACTCATCTAATCCTTTTTTTTTCTAAACTTATTTTCAGAATATGAAGGGGTTAAAAGGAAATGGCACATTCCAGAAGAGAAACTGAGCCACGGTGTAGTTAAGCCAGAGTCTGTGGACCAGAATAGAGCCAGCAATACAGCCAGAGACCCATTCAGTCAGTTTGGCCAGGGAGATAGTTGGTCCAGTTGAATAATTGGTCTGGAACCAGGTGGGTCAAAATCGCCATGGGCCATAAATTGATTTTACCTAAGAAAGAAAATAAACCAGAAAGTGGATTATAAGGATGAAGATCAATTAGCCAAATGTGACTCACAAGCCAGAGAACCAGAAGTAGAAAAATGGATTTCAAAGGCAAGTACATTAGATGAAAGGGGAGAAAGGAATAGACTTTCTACAAGTAACAGTATACCTGCTTAGAGAATCTACCTGGATGTTGCTATATGTTCTTTATTCTAATGCATTTCTACTTTCAGTCTTAAGATGACCATTCTTATATTCTGAAACACAGTAGAATTGGAGAGAACAGACCTCTAGTCTCTGCCCTCCTGGTCTCAGATTTTACAGGAGTAAAAAAGAAACACATTGTAATGTAGTAAATAGGAGATGCCTATAAGGACTTTCCGCCTACGTGTGGACAATAATTTCAGTAGTCCATCATCAAAAAGACAAAAGATAACAATCATTGGTAAGGATATGGAGAAAGGGATTCTTTGTTCACTGTTGGTGGGCATGTCAGTTGATGAAGCCACTATGGAAAACAGTATGGAGGTTCTTCAAAAAGTTAAAAATAGAACTATGATATGATCTAGCAATTCCACTTCTGGATAAAGGAAATTAAGTAGGTATAAAGAAGGGATATCTGCATTCCCATGTTCCTAACAACATCATTCAAAATAGCCAAGATATGGTAACAACTTAAAGGTCTGTGGATGAATGACTGGGTAAAGAGAATGTGTACACACACACACACACACACACACACACACACACACACAATGGAATATTCATCCTTTAAAAAAGAAGTAAATTCTGCCATTGGTAATACCATGGATAAACCTGGATGACATCATGCTAAGTGAAAAAGCCAAACACATAGAATGACAAATACTGCGTGATCTCACTTATATATTGAATGAAAAATAAACTCATAGAAGAAGAGAGTAAAATGATGGTTATCAGGAACTGGGGAGAGAAGGAAATGAGGAGATGTAGGTCAAAGTGTACAGTTTCAGGTATTAGATGAATAAGTTCTGGAGATCTCATGTGCACCAGTGTAATTATAGTTAACAACATAGCATACTTGAAATTTGTTAAAAAGGTAGATCTGAGTTGTCACCAAGAAGTGGGGGGGGGGGGGGGGGAGAGAGAGAGAGAGAGGAGAGGAGACACTAAGACTAGAATCCCCACTGGGCTTGAGGCTTTTCCATGCCTCATCACAGTTCAGCTTCCATGCTGTTCAACTCTGCTCCTTCCCCCTTCCTTTCATCGCTGCTACCCCCCAATAAACACCTTCTTCTATCACAAATAATCTCTCAAAATCTGCTTTCAGAAAACCCAACCTGTGACCTTTTTTATTGGAGATAACCTGAGAAAGTGCCATGGAGTCTGGGAGAGGACATCTCACTTCCAAGCCAGCAATGAGGTAAGTGGAGCCAGACAGACCCCAGGACTGGGTAGTGGTTAGCTGTTGACACTTTCTCTGGTGCTGATTTGGAACAGTGTAGGAATGGGAGAGAATCCATGTAGCAGGTGTGATGTGGCAAGCATTTGAAACATAAGAAGGAAGCAATATTGGACGGCTATTGTTTTTTTTTTTTAAATCTTTAGTATGGTTTTTTATTTATTTATTTATTTTTTATATATTTTTTTTAATTTTTCGCTAAAAGTATTACAAAGGGTATTACATAAGTGTCCTTTTTTTCCCCCCCCCGCCCTTGACAAACCCCTGCCCTCCCTTACCCCCCAGTGTCTTATGTCCATTAGTTATGGTTATATGGATGCATACAAGTCCTTCGGTTGATCTCTTAATCCCCTCCCTCCTCCCCCCCAACCCTCCCTGGCCTTCCCACTGCAGTTTGACAATCAGTTTGAGGCAGCTCTGCCTCTGTATCTATTATTGTTCAAAAGTTTGTAATGGTCTTTATTATCCATGAATGAGTGAGATCATGTGGTATTTTTCCTTCATTGACTGGCTTGTTTCACTTAGCATAATGCTCTCCAGTTCCATCCATGCTGTTGCAAATGGTAGGAGTTCCTTCTTTTTAACAGCAGCATAGTATTCCATCGTGTAGATGTACCACAGTTTTCTAATCCATTCATCTACTGATGGGCACTTAGGCTGTTTCCAGATCTTAGCTATGGTGAATTGTGCTGCTATGAACATCGGGGTGCATATATCCTTTCTGATTGGTGTTTCTGGTTTCTTGGGATATATTCCTAGAAGTGGGATCACAGGGTCAAATGGGAGTTCCATTTCCAATTTTTTGAGGAACCTCCATACTGCCTTCCATAGTGCTGCACCAGTCTGCATTCCCACCAGCAGTGCACAAGGGTTCCTTTTTCTCCACAACCTCTCCAGCACTTGTCGTTTGTTGATTTGTTGATGGACGGCTATTGTTAGGAGCCACGGCTATTGATGTGCTGGCAGGCTTCAGAAAAATAATGGCAAGCTGAGAGGAGTAAAAACCAGCTGCAACTCAGGTGTTAAAGCCAGAGGGTCATTTTGGTTGTAGTGTAAGCAGAGCCTGGGACTAGGGTAGAAGACCTAGTGAGATACTCACTTCAGTGGAAAATCGAAGGGAGTGCCAAATACCAAAACCCTGTGCAATCAAGAGTGACTTTCTCTCAGGCCTGCTACACCTTCTTTAAGCTGAAGCTTCTAGAGTTGTTGTTTTGTGTTAGTATCTGTAAATGTTTTTAAAATACTTGAACGATGTGCTATATGTGTGCCGGTGCCTACACCAATGGTTCTCAACAGGGACATTTTGCTCCCATGGGACATCCCATGATGTCTGGACACATTGTTAGTTGTCAGACTTAAAGATGGTGCTCCTGGCATCTAGTGAGTAATGGCTGGAGATGCTTCCAAACACCCTCCAGTACACAGGACAGTGCCCCACACACAACGAAGAAGTATTCAGTCCAAAATGCTCACAGGTTGAGAAATTATGTTCTACCTGGAGCAGTTACCATTTGCAGTACCCTCAAAAGAAGTAGGTCCTGCAGTTATTAATTATGTAAAGGACCCTAATCAGGAGTCCAGGTGCCAGAGGTGGCCTCTATAGACATCAACCATCACTATCGAGGAGCACCAGAGGATTCCATCAGTAGCCTTTGAAATTAGTGTTGGAGGAACGTGGATGGGTTACATTGAGCTGGCACTTCTGTCCTGCCATGTGAAGGAGTGTAAAATCTGATCCTGCATCCAGGCAGCCTGTTCACATCAGGGATTGCCCTTGGGCCAGAGCTCCAGTTCGGCACTTGTCTGTGGGGACTCTACCACAGATCCATCTGTAAGATCAGCTAACTCTTGTGATCTCTCCCCATGCTAACTAACCCCTTCTGGTAGTGCCAGGTCCTTGAGTCCAATGGCCCATAAATCAAACCACTGCAAGCAGGAGTCAGTCTCCCCTTCTTCCAAATTATCCCACTCTATGTTCATTTTTAGGTCCTAATTCCCAGAAAGGGCTGTGCATGGAGTAGATGGAGATGAAGGCTATAGGCCTCCTTTCCCACGAATGAAGCCTAGTCTAATGATGGTAACTGCAAGATGCTGCTACAACTAACCTAAGCATATCTGGCTGGGTCTTCATACTTGTCAGGTTATTTGTAGTAGATACCAGTCTCTCTGTATGAACACAGAGTCTCCAAAAAGCTGATTCCTGCAGGATGTTTCCTACCCCCATCCCTTATTTCTCTCATGGCAAAGGCTACATTCTCCCATTCTTAGGAGATTTCAGAGGGTTGCATTCCTATAACAAGGCCTTCTTACAAGTCTGCCACAATGAACTTAATACCTTTGTTCTCCATAGCATGCTATTTGAACTCTGTCTCCTGCCCAGTTCAGGAACAGAAAAAAGATTTTAATGACCATGTTGCAGCATTCAATGATGCTACTATTTGAGACTGCCAAAATATCCAAACTAAGTTGCTTAAGTATAAAGTTGGAGTCTCTCTTTTCTTAAGATAATTATTTTCTTGATTTCACCATACCAACACATAAATAAACATTAATTCACAATCAGGTAAAATACCTGAGCTTGGGTCCCAGATGCATCATCTAGGTATGTGAGGGCACACCTCCTCCAGGGTAGCATTGAAACACAGCAGTAAGGTAAATACTCCATATTGGCAGAGTTTTGCACACCTGATCATTCCCTTTGAGTGGAAAGAGAAGTGGCTCAAGGTGTGTGTGCATTCATGCTCAGTGGGGAAGAAATAAGGAAAGATTGGGGACAAAGAAATCTGGGGTAGAGAAATGTAGATAAACATGAGTGAACAGGAATTGTGGAGATGTTTGTATCCCATATTAAGGATGATTCAGAGCATCATGAAAGAAAAGCACTGAAAATGAGTCTGGCAGAGGGAACAGGTGAATAGGCAAAGTGCAGGTTATTTTTAGGGTAGTGAAAATACTCAGACACCATCATAATGGATACATAGAATTTAAATGATGAACCCATAGATTTTATAACACTAAGTGAACAAGAATGAACCCTAATGTAAACCATAGACTTGGGTGATTATGTGGTGTCAATGTAGGATTATCAGTGATAACAAAGGTACCATTCTGGTGGGAGATATTAATAATTGGGGAGGCTGTGCATGTATGAGAGCAGGCTGGATATGGGAAATCTCTAAGCCTTCTACTCAGTTTTGCTGTGAATCTTAAACTTTCATAAAAAATTAAAGTATTGATTTTTTTAAAAATTTAAATAAGGTTGACCAAATGACTTAGCTGCTGGGGTTCTTGTTCCAGCATCTAGAAGGGTTCAGCAATCTGGAGAAGGGCTGTGTGTAACTTAATAAAATTGAGTCCAGAGACTAAACATAATTTTGAAAGGCATTAAAGGGAGTCAGAGGAGCCTAGCTAAAGAAACTAAGATCTCCTCGTCTCAGGACCCCTTGCTTTTTATTAACACAATTTGTCCTAAGGCGACGTGGAGATACACACTTCAAAGGGTAAGGTTTCCTATACACAGTCCATTGTCAGATTGGAAGAATTTGCCTACGGCTGTTCAGGTGTTTGGCCAGTAGGAGGCAATAACATGTAGATTAAGGTGCCCTGAGCTGTCTGGCAACAAGCAATCATCCCTTTTCAGGTTTGGGGAAATGGCTTCATCTATTCCCAACAGGTGACAATATATGTGACTCAGCCCTGGTTGCGTCCCCAAGATCGAACAACCTTTTGATGAAACTCTTGCAATTATGACATGCTAGAATTGGCTTCTGGCACTCAGCCAATGCCATCTGTCAGCCTCTGTCATCAGATAACCAAATCCTGCATTTATAAGAGACATGTGACGAGAACAGCCCTAGGGGCAGAGATGGAGATTACACATGTTCCAATAGCATGGGTTGACATATGTTAAGGATACTAAGAACTAACTACTCCCACCATCCAACATCCAAATTGTCAGCAATAGAGACCATACTGAACTGAGTCCCTGATAGGACATCATCCCTCAGGAATGGACACACATTTGAAGATATGAGTTTATTTTCTTTTTCTGCCCACAGAACCTCAGCAGCATCACTAAGATTCCTTCCAGACATCTCCAAAGACCCACTAATTATAACCTATGCTATATAAAGGGGGTGCCAAGTGGACATATAACCATGGGATTCTTCTTATCATATTACATTCTATACCACCCAGAAGCTTCCAGCGCGAAAAAGCAATGGACCTGCCTGTTAAAAGCATAGCTGAAGTGTCCATTTGGATGCCTTATTTTGCAATAATAAGGGTATTCTGCAGGATGCAGTGTACATTTTAAATCAACTACTTTTATATGGTGCTGTATCTTTGATAGGGAGACTATAGGCTCAGGAACCGAGGGGTGTCTGGGAGGCAGAATTCTAAGTTGGCCACCCCTCTATACACTCTACCTGTATACTATAATCCCCAGGACTGTGTGTATGATGGGTTTTACACCTGTGCTTTTGTTACATTATATGGCTTGGTTAACCATAAGTTGCCAAGATTATTCCAGGTGGCCTGTCTAATCACATGACTTAAAAGCAGATAATTTTTTCAAAGGGGAGGTCAGAGTTTTAAAACACAGGAAGAATTTGATGACTTGAAGATGAAGAGGGCCTTATGGCAAGTAATACAGGTGGCCTATAGGAGTTGGGACATGTCCATGGTTCACAGCCAGCAAGATAACTGGAAGCTTTGTTACAACAGCAAGGACTGAATCTTGCCAATAGTAAGAATGAGCCTGGAAGCAGCTCTTCCTCCAGAGCTTCCTTTTAAGAACTTAGCCTCACTGACCCCGATTTCAGCCTTGTGATGCCATGAGCTAGGCCCGACTTCTGATCTACAGAACTGCAAGCCATGGGTGGTTTGTTGTTGTTTCTGTTTTTAAGATATTTTATTGATTTTTTAGAGAGTAAGGGAGAGGGAGAGAGAAACATCAATTGGCTTCTACTGGGATTCAAACCTGCAACCCCAGGCATATGCCTTCAACAGGAATCAAACCGGAAAACTTTTGGTTTAAGGGATTATGCCCAATAAACTGAGCCACACTGGCCAGGGCACCATGGATGTTATTTTAAACCTCTCCATTATTGACAATTGGTTATGCAGCAATAGGAAACTCACCTTGGGTATTTCCTTTTACAAGGATCACAGTCCTGGGATGCCTAAGGGTCAATGAGTGAAAACAGTTTGCTCATACATTTTGTTCATTTTTATAGTTCTTGGAAGCAGGAGGATATGTTTGGTGTTGGCTCTACCCTCATAGCTGAAGCAGACATGCAAAGTCATTTGGCTCTTTTAAACAAGCTTAAAATGGTAGGTCCAAGTCAGGCATAAATTTGGTCACTAACATCTCCTGGGTCTAGTATTTCTGATAGAATAATAGATCAAGTTCTTAAGTATGACTTTGGAGAAAATGAAATAACTGAGGAAGGCAAATATCATTCTGGGCAAACTATACACAGTTTTCTTTGTATGGATAACTGAGTGATGGGTATATGCAGAGGTGATTTCAGTTTTAAATTCATGAGACGATCTCTGTAGGTACAGGTAATCCTCTGATGATCACATGTTGTAATTAGGCTTAGATTTTTAGGCTGTTCTAAAGCAACCTCTTCTCTTTCAAGTTATGTTTTTCTTTTATTGAGTTCCACACTGGCTTTGCTTCATCTGTCAGATTACTGCTTCCAATATAAAATATCCAAACTCTCCGATTCCCTGCAGACATATTATGAGTCCTATCATAGATATCCACATTTTATCTACTCTCACCCCCAAAAGACCGGTAATCATATTTCTCTTAATTACTTTCTCCTTTGACTTGTGTTTCTCTTTTCTTTGTATCAATGTCAAAATTCTTTTGTATGTCACAGAGCAGAAGACTATTTCTTCTCTCTGAAAATGGGAGATGTTATGTATCTTCCCCATCATGAAAACTGAAATACCTGAAGTTATCCTCCAGAAAACCCATATACATTTACCGTGCACCTGAATAAAAGAACAAGGAAAATAACATTTAGTAAATGTGTTTTGTATTATGATAAAGTCTACTGGTTGAATTGTCTTTTTAATGCATTCCCTTAACAAATTCAAATAAATTGTATGAGGACATATTGAATGAATAATTTCATTGTCCTTTTCCAACTTTGCTATTGGAGACAAACATATGTAGAAAGATCCAAAAGCTAATATGCACCACTCTGATATAGTCATTATATCTGCAAAACAATTTTTCCTGGAAATGCCTGTGTGAGAATGGGTCATGTCATAAGAATGGACTTACTGATTTACTGGAAATGTATCTCTGACAAGACTTTTAAGCTCTACAAGCTATCAAAGAAAAATATTTTGGGTTATTAGTAGTTCCTATTCTGACAGTAAAAAAAAAAACAAAAAACGTTCCCTTGAGACTGACGAAACTCACTATGAGCCTGACATTACAGGACTGGCTTTCTCCCTTAAGTGACCCTGTCTGTCCTCTGGATGAAGTCAGTCCTTAAGATTCAGGAGAGGAGCATGAAGAATTATAATTATATACACCACTGTATTTTCCCTGCAATAAAGATAGCTCAGTGTCCTTTTTAAAAATTTCTATTGAATTTATTGGGGAGACATTGGTTAATAAAAACATATAGGTTTCTGGTGTAGAATTCTATAATATATCATCTATATATTATATTGCATGTTCACCACCCAAAGTCAAATCTTCTTTTGTCACCATTTACTCCCCTTTCCCCCCCCGCCCCCGCCACACTCTATCCTCTTCTACCCTTCCCCACTTCCCTTTGTCTCTGTTATCTGTGTCTATGGGTTGTTCTTCGGGGTTTCTTTGTTTTTGCTCAGTCCCTTCCTTTTTAAAACTTATTTTGGCACTTTTATAATTTTATAAATGATCATGCAATTAAATGTAGCTCTATGATACAGATTTAGAAGAGTGTTTTAATTTCTAATTTATCTTTTATATAAAGATGTTTTAATATTTCCCTTAATTATAAAAAATGGGATGCCATGTGAGTTTAAAATAAAGAGAAAAAGGCACTATTTATTTCCAGCTGATCCACAACAGTATCCTATATAATAAAAGGCCAGAGGCATCACGACTGAAATGACCAGAGACCAGACCACCACAGGCCCCTCACGGGCTGGCCCCGCCCCCAAGCAAGTGGTTAGGGGCAATCAGGCAGGCAGACAGAGTGGTTAGGGGTGATCAGGTAGGTTAGGGGCAATCAGGTAGGCAGGCCAGCAGTTAGGGGAGATCAGGTAGGCAGACGACCCCTCGCAGGGCTGGCCACACCCCCAGCAAAGAAAGAGGGAGGCCCAGGCCAGCCAAGCCATCATACCCCAGCCTGTTGTCTGCAAAGGGAAGCCACAGGTGGCAGGGGATGGGGGGGGCAGCCCTGCACAGATGGCAAACAGTGGCAGCGGCAGGGGTGGGGCCAGCTGCCTGTAGCCAAGGGAAGGAAATCCCCAAAAGCCCCTGATCTCACGCCAGGCCTAGGGACCTTACCCGAGGGGTCCCGGATTGTGAGAGGGTGCAGGCCAGACCCTCCACCCCCCACCCCTGCATGCACAAATTTCCATGCACCGGGCCTCTAGTTATAAAAATAAAGATTTTGTATGGCTTACTTTTGCTCCTCACCACCATGCTCAGTTTGCACATCTGTAAGGAACGTTCGTGTTTTGACAGAGCTCAGTGAGAAAGGAACCTTGCTTTGCATTGAGAGGGAGGAACAGATGCTGGGGGCCCAAGCCTGTAAGGTCTAGGCACATGTAGAAGGAAAAAGAAGCAGGTATTATAGTTTTCCTAGGAAGGCAATATTGTGGGGGGAGGGGGATCAGCACCCTAAGGATCAATATGCTTTCTAAGAATATCAGGATGTATGACCTGGGCAGCTGCACAGAATCATGCCTGCAAAAAAGCTGCCTGTATAGTTAAAAGTGTGTGTGTGTGTGTGTGTGTGTGTGTGTGAGTGTGTGTGTGTGTGTGTGTGTGTGTGTGTGTATCTGCAGGGAAGTCTAATCCATGAAGTTGCAGTCTTCATCTGAAGGAGAGGGTGGCTACAAATTCAAACAGAGCTTTCACATGTCATCGCAGAGACCTGCCCTCTCCTCTCTTTTCTATCCCCTTTTCTTCCACTTTTGTCTCCCTTCCACTTTCGCCTCACCCTGCCCCTTTTTCAACCCCTCTTTCCTTCACTGTCCTCCCTCTGAATTCTAACAGGACCATTATGTGGATATGCCAAGAAGATGCATTTGACTTTATTAATTACTCAAAGGAGAAGAATATTGAGAACCCAGACTTGTGAGGAAGGGATTATGGAGGGAGGAATTGATAGAATGCATTAAAATCCAGATCTGGAGACTTGGAATGGATGGGAATATTTTGAGTAAAGTAAGGTTATGATGTAAACAATATTTTTTTATGTTTCATACTTTTATTTATTTTATTTTTTTCTTTATTGATTAAGGTATTACATATGAGTCCTTATCCCCCCATTGCTCCCTCCCAACCCCCACTCATTCCCTCACCCCCCTGGTGTCTGTGTTCATTGGTTAGGCTTATATTCATGCATACAAGTCCTTTGGTTGATCTCTCTCCCTTACCCCCAACCTCCCCTACCTTCCCTCTGAGGCTTGACAGTCTGATCAATGCTTCTCTGTCTCTGAATCTGTTTTTGTTCAACAGTGTGTGTTGTTCATTATATTCCACAAATGAGTGAGAGCATGTGATATTTATCTTTCTCTGACTGGCTTATTTTGCTTAGCATAATGCTCTCCAGTTCCATCCATACTATTGCAAATGGTAAGAATTCCTTCTTTTTTACCACAGCATAGTATTCCATTGTGTAGATGTACCACCTTTTTTAATCCACTCATCTGCTGATGGTCACTTAGGCTGTTTCCAAATCTTAGCTATGATAAAGTGCACTGCTATGAACATAGGGGTGCATATATCCTTTCTGATTGGTGTTTCTAGTTTCTTGGGATGTATTCCTAGAAGTGGGATCACTGGGTCAAATGGGAGTTCCATTTTTAGTTTTTTGAGGAAACTCCATACTGTTTTCCACAGTTGCTGCACCAGTCTGCATTCCCACCAGCAGAGCATGAGGGTTTCTTTTTCTCTGCATCCTCACCAGCACTTGTCATTTGTTGATTTGTTGATGATAGCCATTCTGAGAGGTATGAGATGGGACCACATTGTCGTTTTGATTTACATCTCTCAGATGATTAGTGACTTTGAGCATGTTTTCATATGTCTCTTGGACTTCCTTATGTCCTCTTTTGAAAAGTATCTATTTAGGTCTATTGCCCATTTTTTGATTAGGTTGTTTATTGTCCTTTTGTTAAGTTGTATGAGTTGCCTGTAAATGTTGGAGATTAAACCCTTATCGGTGATAACATTGGCAAATATGTTCTCCCATGAGGTGGGCTTTCTTGTTGGTTTCTTTTGCTGTGCAGAAGCTTTTTATTTTGATGCCATCCTGTTTGTTTATTTTCTCTTTAGTTTCCATTGCCCTAGGAGCTGTACGGTGAAGATAGTGCTTTGGCATATGTCTGAGATTTTGCTGCCTGTGGGTTCTTCTAATATTTTTATGGTTTTATGTCTTATGTTTAAGTCCTTTATCCATTTTGAGTTTATTTTTGTGTATGGTATAAATTGGTGGTCTAGTTTCATTTTTTTTGCATGTTGTAATCAATATTTGAGAAATTTTTTTTTTTTGGCAAATGTACAGAGTGAACCAGACCCAGCAGAGTAAACATACTCATTTCAGTTTCCCATAAATGAGTGTGTTATAAGAAAATATTTGAGGGAGGGAAGAACAATTGGTCTATCCTGGATCAAATGGGACCAGCCATGGCTCTATGCAGGAAAATTAAGTGAGGATCAACAGGGCATCCTTATAACAAAAATCTAATAAACTGTGTTCCAATAATAGAACATGTTTTGGTTACCAGAACTTAGTTAACTTAAAACAACTGTCCACATTAGCAGGTTAAATAGGTATGGCAACAAACAAAAAATTAAAAGCAGAATATTGCAGAATACTGGAGATATATATATATAATGTAAGGATAGAAAACTTGTACTGTTTCTGTGATCTGAAAGGAGTAATATTTCCTTCCTAACTGCAAAAACCTTCAAACAAGTTTGATTGGTTAATATGGTAAAACAGTGCCTCAGTAGAGACAGACATCTACTGCTAATTATTTCTTTCTACAAAAATTCAAATTGTAAAAATAAAGTGGAAATTTTACATCTTGTAAGTAGAGATCTAGCCTCATACAGTTTTAAAAAATATAATAAAATTCTAAGACTAAATCTTGGCAACCTATTCCTAGCATTTTCTACATTGTTCTTTTATTTTTTTCCCCTTATAATTGAGCACACAATTAAGTAAGTACTCAGCAGAAGCTAAAAATTCACCCTTTTTTACATGGCCTGTTATTTCAAACTTTGTCTCAATTTTAAGTTCATGAGACCTAAGCTTATCACTTTTTCTATTTATCACTTCATTGTTTGGTAAATGAGTGATGTCAAATGCAATAAAATATTCAAATAATGAAGGAAAACTACAAATTGCAAATTGTCAGTCATGACGAAGTAGAATTGTTGGCTGTTGAGCAGTGCCAATGTAGCTTAGAATTCTTGATTTTCAGATAATGCATGAAATGTAAGTTCAGAGTACTACTAGAAGTAGTTTATGGTTATCAGTCCACAATAACATAAAACAAGGTAACAGTTTCTGAAAGATGGATATAGCAATTTCAAAATTTACCCATAGTTTTTAAAAACCACCTTTTCTAAGGAAGCATATACAAAAGGTAAAGTCAGTTACCTCCAATATAAAGAAACTGGAAATATATTCTTCTAAACATAGAAACTGGTTATTTTGACTTTCAGATGCTAAAAAAAATCTCAGAGAAGTAACAATAATAGGGAAGATGCTCATCTGGAATTAATCTTGAGGACAAACAAGATTGGTTCATGATGTAAAGAGATAGGATTGATATGACATAATCATATTTACATTTTAAAAATTACTATAGATGGTGGTTGGACGAAAAGTGAGCACTGCTGGAGTTTCGGAGACGAACTAAGTTTAAGTTTGGGCTTATCCACACAGGTTGCCCTTCAGTGATAAGTGATGACAATTTGGTTCTCAAGGATGAGTGGTTGGATGAAAGGTCAGCAGGTCCATCCACCCATTATTCATGGTTCTTAGCAATCGAATTCTACAAAGACTGTTCAGAGATTATACTAGTATTTCACCAGCCATTTTTGTGTTACATAGCTGCATAAATTAATTTTCCTTCCCGTTTTTTAAACTGTCTTATCTAATCAGTGGTAAAACCACATTCCCAGTCCATTGCAGGTAAATCATACAGGCACATTGAATGCTATAGCAGAATGCCTGGCTCGAGTCTCTTAACAGGCCCCTGGTTCCTGTAAATTGTTTAAAACTATTAAGTTGCTTGAAATATTATGGAAAACAACTTGCATAAAATTATCTCAATTTTCTTACATTGCCACTATAATCTTTTGCTATATCTAGTTTCCTTGCCAACCTATCACAAAGTCTATAGCAGTAATCCAGGAAGCTAGAGGCAAAGTGGGGTAGAGAGAACTAATGAGCACAAGTATTGCCTAGAAAAGGTAAAACAATTGGGTAATAGGTTGGATATTGGGATGAGAGTAAGTAGAGAAAAATAGAAAAAATATTCTATTGGAATTGTTTAGGGGCTTAATAAATATTATTTATTTATCCACATTAGGTAATATAGAATTAGATGTCCTAACATTACATCATAGTCATTGCATGTATGAATTAGGGATTTCTCCCCCAGTCATTTCACACCTTACCTCTCTTAAATAACCATATTCTACTCATGGTTTTTTTTAATTAATTAAATTTATTGGGATGGCATTGGTTCACAAAACCATACAGGTATCAAGTGTACAGCTCAATAAAGCAGCGTCTACACACTGCATTGTGCACCTCTTGCCCCAAGCAAAGTCTCTTTCCATTCCCATTTTCACCCCCTTTGTTCACCTCTGTCCATCCCCACCCCACTTTCTCTCAGGCTATCACCACACTGCTGTCTGTGTCCATGGGTTATGCATATATGTTATTTGGCTAATCCATCCCTTCACCTTCTTTCATCCAGTCCCCTTCCCCACTCCTCTCTGATAGCTGTCAGTCTGGTGCCTCTATCCATGCCTCTGTTACTATTTTGTTTCAGTTTATTTTGTTTATTAGATTCCACATATAAGTATGATGATACAGTATTAGTCCTTCTCTGACTAGCTAATTTCACTTCATTTTGCAACAGCATGGATGGACTTGGAAATTATTCATGGTATTTAACAATTAAACTGTTAAAAAACTAGGTTCTCTCTGACCCTTACATCTTTTTTTTCTGTATGTTTATATATTTCCCCAACTTATTAACTCTCATTTAGACAAATAGTATAATTTTATATTTGGTCTTCCTAGTCTAGCTAAGCTGGAAAAATTACCTGAAAAAGTTTATCTAATAAACGCACTCCCACCTACTTTCATACAGATCTTATAGATGATTTTGTTGAAGCCCAGAAAAGTTAAGTGAACTACCTAACATGTAGCTAGTAAGTTCTAAAGTGAAAATTATAACCAAGGAAACCTCTCTGACAATACAGTAACTTTTCTATCACACCCAACCTACGTATTATTCTGCTCCCAGTTTTATCTTCTTCAAACACTAATTCCAACTTCTCAAAAGTTGCCAGTGCCTCTCTTTTGTCTGAAAATACAGTCCAAATTTTCTGTTATTTAAGGCTGTCCATTATCGGGCCTTACATTACCTACCATTATTTCCCACCATATCTCAACACAAATCTCCACACCTCTCATTCTAGTATCATTATCTTCTGCACCAGCTCTTTATAGACTATAAACATTGGCTTATGATGCTCACTATGCTTAAATTGACACTTTTTTATCCCTGGTCTCAATCCATCCATTTATTTCAAGTCAATTGAAGTTCATTTCATTTTTCCAGTGCAACATTCTATTGCTTTCCAAGAAATAATTAATCTCTAATTTAATTCTTGCTTATATCATCCATTGGGACAAAATAGTGTTATACCTTGATAAATAATTATTTGGAATAAATAAGTTTTCTCTTCCAAATTATTTTCAAAATGCTTGAGCAGTATAGTAAACACTCCTGGTGTTTCTTTAGTCTTTCCTTTAGCAAATTAAAAACAAACAAACAATGCTATTCATATATTAATCATTCAATGGATATTTGTTAAGTGAATAAAATCAATTTTCAGTGATGTTATTTGAAAGAAACATACTTTCATAATGAATCTTAATTTATTGACTTTTATTTGGGACATCCGCTCCCCTCTACCACCACCTTTAGGCAGCAAATTTGCATTACAGGAGAAGGAAATATATATATATATATATATATATATATATATATATATATATACACACACACACACACACACACACATATATATATGTATATATATTACAAAATAACTTACATAATTATATGCTTAAACATAATTATAATTATGTCATAATATACAATTTCATAATTTGAGGTCGACTACATAAAGTATCTGTGGTTATTTCTATTCAAAAGTGAGTATCAAGGCCTTATTTAACTATTTAACAGTGTATTTCAATTTTAAAAATTATTTAAATTATATAGTTTCACCTTGCATATCTTTTCTACAAACATAATCCACCACAATTCTGAGAACATTGTTAGATATATCATAGATCATTAGATTTAGAAGGAATTACAAATGATTGTATAACCCCAAACATGATTTTTTGTGTAAGATAATTCAGTGTGAAGCAGTCTCCCAAAATAAATTCACAGTTAGCCATGAATGCATGATACAGGGCAATGTAACTCAAATGCATAATCATTATAATTTTTCTTGTTACTTTCTTAATGGCTAAATGAGACTAAAGTTATTAATTTACTTGTGAGGTACCTTCTACTTTTTTTACCACCTCAGAACCCTACCCAAGCTGACACTGTCTCCAGAAATCTTGCATTATTGTTTGAGAATATAAGATCAAACATAGCCACACAAAATACATGAAAGAACACAGCTCAAAGGCATAGAAAAATCAATGAGCAGAAATTCCCTAGAAATTTGACTATCCCCACCCATATACCAGAGAAGCTTACGTTAAAACATTCCTTTTTTCATATATCTTTTTTATTTTTTTCTTACACATCTAATATCCGTGCCTTATTAGGTAAACTTACTTGCTATCAGCTGTATTTTCACCTATCTCTGTTCTGTTTTACTATAATTTTCAATGGTTTTTTTTCTTACTGAGTAAAAATTCTAATAACTGTCAACATAGTCCCTGGTTGTTGTAGAATTTAAATGTGCTAATAACTAATAGGTATACTAGTAAAATTGTTTCAAACTCATTAGAGCCATGATATATAATGATTATTACTCCTCTTTTAAACAATAGTCACCTTATTGTAACCTAGAAAAAATGTTATTGCAGGGTACAAGATTATAGGAATACAGGGGATTCTGGAAGAAAGGACAATAAATCTATTCAACTGAAGCAAAGATAGCAGAGAGATAAATTGAAGGAAATACAGGTGAGAACAATGTTAGTATTTACATCAGTGAGTGGGGGTGGCCCAGCACACTATCTGGCTTGGCAGCCACCATGGAAGGGCCAGCCTTGTTTTTGTTTTTTGTTGGTTTGTTTGTTTGTTTTCAGTCCCATCTGGACTGTCCTACCTCCCCTGGCTATCTCAGAATCTTTCTCCTTTGGTCCCAGTTTTTTCAGAACTCAAAATATCTTCTCTTCTGCAAGTGACCTCCTCCCTGCAACCTACATTTCTGGGTTTCTATTTAATAATTAGATCTCCCTATCCAGACCATTTGATTTCCCCTGAGGAGAAAGGGAGTTCTTATTTACCCGCTACAATAAGGAGAGAGAGAGAGAGAGAGAGAGAGAGAGAGAGAGAGAGAGAGAGAGAGAGATCTCAGCTTGGTTATATGAGGGAATTCACTCATTGACATAGGATGATATTTACCATCTAAGGGCAAGTGTATGTGTGTATCTGTGTTGGTACATCATAGTATACAAATCACAAGGTATACAGATAATCTGTCCAAAATACTTATCAGATTAAAGTCATGGGTTAATACAGAAGGAAAAACAACCTGCTTCATGACCCCAGTGTCTGAGGCCATCTCTATGGAGGCGTTCTCACCCTGCAGCAGCATTCTTCACATGAGGTATTTATTCATCCTGCAGAAATCTGTCCTAAAGCTGGTGCTCAGTGATGATTTTCATGGCTATTCTAATCCTGTCTAAGGAACAGGATGATGAAATGAGCACTTTGATGTGCAGATGTGAAATGTAAATTTACAGACTTTAAAGATTTCAATTGACAAAATTATAAGAGGTGGCAAATATGAAAAGCTATAAAAATGTTCATTTCTGTTCTTATGTAGAATTACTAGGCACTGAGCAAAGAAGGCAAAATGAATATTAGATTTAGATTTTTTAAAGACAAACATAGCCAGAAATTCCTAATATCATATAACCTAAGAAATGAGCTTAGTTTGGATGCAAAAAATTAAAATCAAATATTAGAAACAAATATTTGTAACATCTTATTTTGTATTCAGTTTAATAATCAAATGATATAATAATCTTGGATAAATTCTCCAAATATGAATAATTTCTGTACCAAAGTCTTATTTTGTAAAAGAAAAACACACACACTAAAACTCAACATTTTATCTGTATTGAACATAAAATACTCTATTCATGGGCATCTTTTTATTGTTTTGTTTTGTTTTATTCATGGGCATCTTAATTTGGAGCTCGATGTCATTCACTGTGGCTTCATAAATTTGTTTTCTAGTTAAGGCCTAGAAATGCTGACTCCTTCTTGCTAGTCCTGGGCATGCAATTTAATCATAGTAGTAAAGTTTGCTAATAGGCTAACAGGTAAGTCAGTCAAGGGAAGGTATCTACACACAAAAAACCAAGACCCCTGATTATAATATACTAGAGGCCTGATGAACGAAATTTGTGCAAGAGTAGGCCTCCTTCCCCCAGGTGCCGGCACTGGTTTCCCTCTGGCACCGGGAATCCCGACTTCCCTTTCAGCCCTGGCTTCGTCCAGAAGGACATCTGATCTAATAAGCATATTATGCTTTTATTATTACAGATGATCCAGATCATATAATAGCTGTGCTTAAAATGAAAGATGGTTAAATAATGGCAACAAATTCTCTCATTCACTATATTTGTCCAGTATAAATAGAAATTATATAAAATGAGATAGAAGATAAATGTTATCTATCTTCTTCCTCTAATCTCAATTATTGTCTTTGAACTCTCTACCCTACATCTGGTTTCTCCCTTTTTTCTTTTTTCTTTTTTGGTCTTAAGAGTAAATACTTTGCTTTGTCCCATTTATGCTTTGAGCATCAAAACTGCTTTGATTCTGCAGCTGAGAAGTGTCATTTTGTAACTCTAATTAGAAGAATCCTCCTCTACTGTGAAACACCAAAATTCTTAGTATGTTCTTGTGGTTTCTTTCTGAACTTCCCTATCCCATTTGTAAAACTGAAATTGTTGCTTCCCTTAACATGTTCAAGAAGCTATACAAAACTAAAAAAATTCTGTTAACATCACAAACATAAAAATTATGATCTTTGAAAATGTTATATTCCTAACACATAAGTGACATTTCCCCCTAACTCTTTCATTCATTCATTCAACAAAGACTGATGATCAACAATATATTTTAGACCACTAATTTAGAACCAGAGAACTTGAAGATAATCAAAATTCATATGGAAGGATGCATGTATATTTGGATTCCAGTTAAGAAACACTGTGTTTCAATTAAAATTACTACTTCAGAGAATTATTTAAGGACAAAGTAATCACAGACACATATGTAACCAATGATACCAAAGATTTATGCCATTGCCTGATTATATCTTAGTTATTAAGATTATTTAGAGCATGTTATCAACTGTTTTTATTGTCATCTACATAAAAATCACAAGTATATAAAGAGATATACATATAAAAATATATGGGTCTGAGAATACAAGAACAGTATACTAAGAGTCTTATGAACTCAAGTTGAAAATCTCTGTTCCAGTTTAAGATCTCGATTTACATTCCCTTGAAATTCTGTTTTCTGCCTCACACAATCTGCCTCTGTTACCCCAGATAAATATTCAGCCTGTTTTATTCCTACTGTCTCTAGCCTTCTGGCCAGGCCAGCAATTAATTTATTCAGCAATTGACTAAATATTGGGTCTTTTTTATATCCTTTCTGTCTTATTCAACTTTTTTAAGATACGGAACACATGTATAATAACTGATTTTATGCCATTCTCTTCTAATTCTAATCTGGGTCAATTTCAATGGATTTTTCTCCTTACTCATATTTCTCTGCCTGTTTGAATGGCTTTTATTAGATGCCAGACTGAATTTTCCCTTGTTGGGTGCTGAAGATTTTTTTTTATTCCTATAAATATTTGTGAGTTTTGCTCTGGGACACAGGTACATTAGTTGGAAACAGTTTGATATTTTGGGCATTACTGTACTTTGAAGATTTGTTAGTGGGGATAAAGCAGTGTTTATAGTCATGGATCAAAATACCCTACCACTGGCAAGATGATTCTGAGCCTCTTTCAGTTCCTCGTGAACCATGTTTTCTATTTTGGCTAATGGAAACAGGTACTATTCTTGGCTATGAGTGTAGGGCACTACTTGTAATCCTTTTGGGGGTTCTTTCTCTGGCCTTGGTAGTTTCCTCATAAGAATACACCAGTAGTATTAATCTGAAACATTCAAGGGGGAGCCTCTGCAAATCTGAGGGTCTTTCTCTCTGTGTTTCCTCATTGGTACTCTGCCCTGCCAACTCTAGCCTCCTTGATCTCTCCGGACTCTTAGATAGGTCTCCTCAACATAGGGACCCATCCATCCCTGGGATCCCTTCTACACTCAGACCTGGAATTTGCCTCAAGCAACAAGCTGGGACAGTCTTAGGGTTCACCTCATTTATTTCCCATCTCTCAGGGATCTCCTGGTGTCCACTGTTTACATATTGGGTCTGGTTTTCTTTGTGGGTTCTGGAGGGAGGGTATAAATCTAGTCTCTAGTACTCCATTTTAGCTATAAGCAGAAGTCTGTTATTTTCTTCCTAAAAATTGGATTGAACTGAATTATGGTCTAAGATTAAAAAATAGATAAAATAATTTCCTACATAAATAGTACTCTGATATTTTATAGGCTAAGAGACTATAAAAAAAAGAATAAACATTAGTGCTTTATAAGGTCATCTCCTTGGGGGCCATCTCTAGCCAATAAGCCACATTTCCAGTTAAAACTTTAGAGTTTGTATTATTAAAAGATGGGGAAAAACTGATGCTGGGGATAATAAAGAATTTTGGCCATAAACACTAAGAAAATTAATTTAAATGTCTCATATTCTCTACAAACTTTATATTTTGCCAGAGATACCTGAAATGGTTTTAGAGCCCAGGAAGAGGAGTAATTTAAAAAAAAAACAACTCTCTGGGTTATAATAAATAATTAGCATACTCAAAGATTTTCATTTAATCTATAATTATTCCTCACTTCAGTCTAACAGTAAGCTGCTTTTGGAATTTGCCTACCATTTTGTAAAATGCTCACTTATGAAAGAAAGTAAATGCTTCAAAATGAATGTTCTATATCTTAATCTGTTGTTGTGATAAAGACACACACACACACACACACACACACACACACAATGTCTAGGAATCCTCAAGCTTCTGTTACCTTTCTATACACCACTGCACACTATTCATTTGCTAAATTCTATAATTAGCTTCTCCTAATTTCACTAGGTCCTGGACAAAATGAATCAAGACAACAAAACTTTTACAAGGCTGATTTGAGGTCCACTACCCAGCAAAATCGATTTGATGAATTAGATGAATATTCCAAATGCTAGGGAACACACACACACACACACACACACACACACACACACACACACACACTGATTAGCCTACATGAGAAAACAATTTAAAAGCTATCCCATTAGTTCATGGAAATGGCAGTCCTATGGATGGTGAGTATTGAAAGGGCCAGCGGGGCACGTGGCTCGGACGGTCAGTTCTGCGCCTGTTCCTGGGCTCGCCATCGCTGAGCTCCCCGAGGCCCGCAGGTGTCCAGCAGGGAGGACGACTGGCCGAAGGTCCCCCTCTCCGGCCAGTGAGTGCCCTGGCGCTGGGGGCCCCGGAGCCGGAGCCGCGGGTCACCGCGGAGACCACACGCCGACCTCCGACGCCTCGGGTCACTCCGGGTCAGGCGCGCCTCTTCCCGCCCCCGCGGCTCCGGGCGGAACAGGAGCACTGGTGGAAGCTGGCTCCAGACGCCACGCTGCCAGCGACGCGGCCTCCTGGGGCGGCATGGACGCGGGCGAGGACGCCCGCCGGCGGGGCGCATGGCTGGGACGCAGCTCGTGGCTGCCGGGCTGGGGCTCGGAGCATGGGCAGCTCTGCTCCGCCGCCGCCATCGCGCCTCGCTGGCCTGACAGGCAGTGGAGAGGAGCTGCGAGGGAGGGAAGGGCAGCCATGGCCGAGGCGGCGCCCCACTGGGTAAGCGGGGGCCCGCGGATGCCCAGACAGACCGGGCCGCCCTCGTCGCATCTGCATCACTTTCGGGACGAGCGACCGGGTGGCCCAAAGGCCAGGCCAGGTGGTGGGTGGCCTGCTTTCTGGCGATGCCCACGGCGGCAGGCCTTGCATTGGAGCCGAGTGGCCGGCTCCCCATCCATTAAGGGACCTCCATTTTGGGCAGGGCCATGTGCTCAGCAAAGGCTTCTTCCCGGAAGAAGCCTCTGCTAGCCATACCCAGGATTTCTCTGGACTAACCAATGATAATCAAGGAAAGTGCACGCCATCAGTATGACCACATCCTGTGCAATGGGACACCGACTGGCACCTGGCCAATTGGCAGGGGCCATAGTCTCCTCTCCCGCCCCTACTCCAACCCTCTATAAAACTCCTGGTTCTATCAGGCCACGCCCTCTCTGCCACTTGCTGCTGCGTCAGTAAGGAGGGTAGGGGAGCTCAAGCTAGCTTGAAATAAAGGACTCATTGCTTTTGCATCGGACTGGCTGGCTTCCTGGTGGGCTCTTGGGAATCTTGCAATCTGGGCATAACAAGTATACCAGAGAGGACCTGTTGTTCTCACATTGCACTTTTGCACAGGGCTTTCTGACAGCATTGTTGGAAACAGAAAACTGGGTGCCTGTGTTTCTCTGCCAGTTATGTCTTCTCAGTACCCAGGGATCCCACTCAGTACAGTGGCATCAGCACCTAGATTCAAGACACACGATGTCTTTCTTGTTTTACAGAAAGCTTCCAAAGACATTTAATCTCTTTTTTGGTGTCTTAGGAGAGCTAGTTAATTCATAAGAGAATGTTTTCACTTTTCAACCTTCTCATAACTTCCAATACAAATTAGGGAATTTAGTTCTTTAAGAGTGGGATTTAAAACAAAAAGGTATACTTACAATATTTTATTCTTCCTCAAATTTATGAAGTATATTTTAGTCATATAACCACAGCAAGATTCCTAATGCATACTGATAAGAATCTCACACTGATTCTGAATTCTAAATGGAGAAGCAGTTTTAAAAGTTGTTGGGTTCAGAATCAATTTGGATTTCAGTCGAAGGCACATAACTTTTTAAATTAAATGTATTGGGGTAACATTGGTTAATAAAATTTATATAGGTGTCAAGTGTACAATTCTACAATACATCACATCGTGTGTTTACCACCCAAAGTCAAATCTTCTCTGTCAGCATATACTAGTATTTGACCCATTTACTATCACCCTTCCCCCTGGTAACCACCAGCCATACTGTTGTTGTGTCTGTGAGTTTATGTTTGTTTGTTTGTTCATTTGTTCTTTCAATTTTATATCCCACATATGAGTGAAATCATATGGGTCTTGACTTTTCTGACTTATTTCCCTTAGCATGATATTTTCAAGATCTATCCATGTTGTCGCAAATGGAAGTATTTCACATTTTCTTATGGCTGAGTAGAATTGTTAAACAACATTTTTCCCAGGATGTCTTTGTGTTCATCAGAACAAGAAGGCAGGAGACTTGAGAGTTACTGACTCTGTGATGGAAGATGGACAGGTGCCAGAGATATGTCAGAGGGAAACTCTGGGGCTTTTAGGAGTTTGAATTCTCACAAAGAAGAGTGCAGTCTAAGGAAGTGGACGATGAATATAAAACTAACAAATTAAATCACTGAAATAAAATTTTATACTTACTGATACACTTTAGGACTGTGCACAGGATAGTAGAGGCCTTGTGAAATTTTGTTCTACAAATAGTTTTAAGCTTTCCGTGGCAGACATCTTACATGATTAATAATAGCCACCACTTTGATTTAGAGACTTTTGGCAACAGCATAGTCAGATTCCCTTGACATGGGTTGAATCACTCCATTTCCCCTTGACATGGGTTGAATTCAGGCCATGGTTATTAACTAAACTAGTGACCCAGTGCATGAAATCCATGCACATTAAAAGGGAATTAATTAGAGGAAATATTTTAATATTGCTATTTGCACTTTCTCTATAATAGAAGTGTCAGAGATGAAAGAAAATTAGTAAAATGTTTATGAAACTCTTCCTCCTGTCAGAGTCTGGGGGGCACCACGGAAACCAGAGTCAAGTCCCCACCCATCCACGTGCGCCTCGAAATTGTGCGAGAACCAGACCTGGCTGGCCCCACCCCCATAGGGCTAGATCCAGAACTGGCCAGCCCCACCTCCATCAAGCCCCGCCGGGTGGGTGTGGGGGGGCACAGCCTCAGGTTGCCCGGCCCCGGGCTGGGGAAGGGGGCATGCCTTGAGGTCCCCATCAAGCCAGACTGGGTGGGGGGTGCAGCCTCAGGTCCATCCCCCGGCCCAGCACTGGGGCGGGGGGCATAGCCTGAGGTCCCCCAGCCAGGGCCGGGGCAGGGGCATGCTTTGAGATTCCCTGTCAAGCCCCACCAGGCGGGGGGCACGGCCTCAAGTCCCCCAGCCTGGTGCTGCGGTAGGAGGTGCAGCCTGAGGTTCCCCGTCAAGCCCTGCTGGGCAGGGGGGCACAACCTGAGGCCCACTGTCAAGCCCTGCCAGGCAATGGGCACAGCCTGTGGTCTCCCAGCCTAGCGCCAGGGTGGGGGGCACAACCTGAGGTCCCCTGTCAAGTCCTGCTGGGCGGGGGGGCGCAGCCTGAGGTCCCCTGTCAAGCCCCACCAGGTGGAGGGCGCAGCCACACCGCCTTAGGTCCCTGTTGATTGCTTGTTAAGGCTCTTACGGGAACTCGGCCTCCGCTGTGGGCGCAGCCATCTTGTGTTATGGAATCCCTGCCTCTGCTGTGGGCGCAGCCATCTTGACTATTACAACGTGTTGGTCAATTTGCATATTCACTCTTTATTAGATAAGATACTGTTACAATCTAGTGTTTTATGTCCTATGAGAATGAGTGTAGACTGTCTTGTGTGAAAGAAAACTTTGTATCAGCTACATATTTGAGATCAATTTCCTGTGTCTCTATATTGCAAACACCTAAGGATCTTCATGCCTCTGATTGTATGCACTTTAACATAGAACCAGAATGACATTTACACGTTAGTGTCACAAGGTAATAGAGTATAACAATAGAAGCCTGGGCTTTGAAATCGGATATCCTGGCTCCAGGCTTATGACTCTGGATAAATTAAGTAACCTCTTAGATCGGCGGTTCTCAACCTGTGGCGGTCGAACGACCCTTTCACAGGGGTTGCCTAAGATCATCCTGCATATCAGATATTTACATTATGATTCATAACAGTAGCAACATTACAGTTATGAAGTAGCAGCAAAAATAATTTTATGGTTAGGTCACAACATGAGGAACTGTATTTAAAGGGCCAGAGGTTGAGAACCACTATTTAGATGTTCTGTCTTCATATCAGTAAAGCAGGGGTGACAGCAGTCATCTAATAATTAAGTAGATGTTAATTGAGCACAGTCTTGTCAGACACTGGAGAAGTAAACTCAACAACAGAAAAAAAAAGGCCTCCTACTCTTGGGACCTTATAATTTGGCTAATGAAACCATCAGATTACATTTCTTCAACAGGTTTTTATAACTCCAATGACACAATAGGCAAAAAAAAAGTCTTAGCAGAGTGCCTGTTACATAATAATTGCTGACAAGCATGCTGATTTTTTAAGTTTTATTTTTTTCTTTATTGTTGAAAGTATTATAGATGCCCCTTGTTTGTTGGTTGGTTTCTTCGTTTGTTTTTCTCATTGAATCACTCCACTCCACACTGGGCCCTCCCAGGCCTTCACCACTGTATTGTTTTAATGTTGTATTTGGAAGTGAGCTTCATCACTATCATAATTTCCTTCACAATACTCTAAGTTAACTACTTGGGTAACATGACTTCAGAAGTATCAAGTATTTTACATATACAAGTAAAATACTCCCTTTCCCACTTGATGAAGTTAGACCCATGGTCAGCAAACTGTGGCTCGCGAGCCACATGCGGCTCTTTGGCCCCTTGAGTGTGGCTCTTCTTAAGCCTTAGGAGTACCCTAATTAAGTTAATAACAATGTACCTACCTATATAGTTTAAGTTTAAAAAATTTGGCTCTCAAAAGAAATTTCAGTCGTTGTACTGTTGATACTTGGCTCTGTTGACTAATGAGTTTGCTGACCACTGAGCTAGACTAACAAAGTGCTCAAATCCAAGATTACTTGTGAGTGGTGGGCAATAGCATGTTCTATGGAATAACTGAGCAACGTACATGAGGGAGGACACACTTAGCTTAGGTTTTGGAGAGGATTGAAATTTATACATTTTTACAATGTGAAATACTGTGCGAGGTCAGAGGTATGTGTTAAAATATGAATAAAGTTGGTATGTTATGATTTGAATTTGAAACTGTCAGAAGCATTTCAAGTTATTTTAAAACATTTGCAGATAAGAGATAGAAAATCGGGCTGCTTCCAAATATTGGAAATTCTAAGCTTTTTGTATGTATTCAAAATAGGGAACTTAGCTTTGAAGTGGGGTGATAATAAAAAAAAAAAACCAATAAGTTTATTTAAGTTGATTCTGTCTTTGTTTTTTAACCATAAAAAATGCAAATTGTACGCTAGCACAACTTCCTCCATTGTCATGTTCTAAGCCTTTCCTCAATTATCTGAAATGTCTTCACAAACTTGCAGCACAGATGCCCAGGTTGACATTTAACATGTTGCATTTCCGCTGAGGAAAGTGGCAACAGGTGTGCCCTTACCTGACTGGCAGGTAAACACAATCACAGAGCACATCACGGTCCCACGTGCAGAATATAGTCAGGTTTAAGCTTGTGTGAAAAATTCACTTCAAATGTGGTTATTCAACCCATGCTTTTTTTTCTAGTTTAGTTAGGTTAAGACTTCAGTTTCTTATATGCACTCAGAAAGGATTATGCTATAGAAACTCAATATGCAACATTTCCCCCACCCCTAGGATATTGCCTAGGTTCTTTTTAATTAAAGCTGATTGTTTTTTTAAAGGAAGAATCATATTGCTGATTTTCTGTTTTCCTGCATCAAACAAAGGACTTCTAATGTTTGGCTTCCACAAGGGGAGTGTTAGCAGACAAGTAAACACAGGGAACATTATACATGCAGCCCCTGGAGGAATTGAGCAATGGCCGTGAACGTGGAGGTCAGTAATTTAAAGGCTGGAGCTGCCTGGGAATTAGTACATGTTAGCAAGCTATCTGGCTACTGTTTGAGAGGTGGAGTATGTCATTACCTGTCAGTTGAGTTTCCTAATGCACCCGAATTAAGAATACTTGCCCAGTGTTCAAATATTTCCAGGTGAGGAAAGTGTTTTTTAAGAGTTTTGTTTATTGGCTATAATACCCTGAGAGATGCACAGAGCAACATTGACAGACCACATGGAGACCCCCACATAGTGGCTCTCCTCCCTCAGGTGGTGAATTGCATCAGAAATTTAGGAGAGAGGAGATGCAGACAGAGCTTTGAGAAGCACACAAAACCTTAAAAATTGGTGAAGCAGGGGTAATATGCCACCCTCTGCCAATATTTCCATGACATCAGCTCAGAGACCTCCAGAGGGATGATGATGATGCTGGCCAAGACTAGAGGTGCAGATTTCCTCTGAGAGAAGTGTGGCATCTCAGTCTTTCACACTGAGATAATTATTCACTACATTATGGAATCCCCTGAAGGCAGATTGTGATAGGGAGAAACATAAAACTGTGAGGACATAGATCCCCTGTAATATCAGATGGAAAGGCTGTGACTGCTTCAAACAGGGGTTCCTCCAGGCACATTGGGTCCAGAGAGAAATTGTGGATGCCTCCTGGTTGAAGCCATGGGCTATGTGTTTAAATCTACCACATCTTGTACTGACTCCTTTAGTGACTTTTGGTAAATTGCCTACTTCCTGTCAACTGCATTTTCTTCATCTCTACAATGTGGACATTAAACCTACTTCACATAGGTAATTGAAGTGATGCTTGAAAAGCAGTTAGCACATAGAGTCCTACATAATGAGTCATTCCTTCATGTTAATTACTTTTTTAAAATAAATCTTTATTGTTCAGATTATTACAGTTGTTTCTCTTTTTCCCCCCATAGCTCCCCTCCACCCGGTTCCTACCCCTCCCCATGCCCTTATTTCCCCCCCACCCCACTGTCCTCATCCATAGGTGTAAGATTTTTGTCCAATCTCTTCTCGCCCCCCCAAACCCCCTTCCCCCCGAGAATTGTCAGTCCACTCCCTTTCTATGCCCCTGATTCTATTATATTCACCAGTTTATTCTGTTCATCAGATTTTTTATTCACTTGATTTTTAGATTCACTTGTTGATAGATATGTATTTGTTGTCACTTTGCTGTTCATAATTTTTATCTTTACCTTTTTCTTCTTCTTCCTCTTCTTAAAGAATACCCTTAAGGATTTCATATAATACTGGTTGGGTGGTGATGAACTCCTTTGGCTTTTTTGTATCTGTGAAGCTCTTTATTGGACCTTCAATTCTAAATGATAGCTTTGCTGAGTAGAGTAATATTGGTTGTAGGTTCTTGCTATTCATCACTTTGTATATTTCTTGCCACTCCCTTCTGGCCTGCATAGTTTCTGTTGAGTAATCAGCTGACAGTCCTATGGGTACTCCCTTGTAGGTAACTAACTGTTTTTCTCTTGTTGCTTTTAATATTATCTCTTTGTCTTTTGCTCTTGGCATTTTAATTATGATGTGTCTTGGTGTGGTCCTCTTTGGATTCCTCTTGTTTGGGGTCTCTGCACTTCCTGGACTGGTAAGTCTGTTTCTTTTACCAGGTAGGGGAAGTTTTCTGTCGTTATCTCTTCAAATAGGTTTTCAATATCTTGCTCTCTCTCTTCTTCTGGCACTCCCATAATTCGGATGTTGGTACACTTGAAGTTGTCTCAGAGGCTCCTTACACTATCTTTATATTTTTGGATTCTTTTTTCTTTTTGCTTTTCGGGTTGGGTGTTTTTTGCTTCTTTGAATTTCAAATCTTTGACTTGATTCTTGGAATCCTCTAGTCCAGTGGTCGGCAAACTCATTAGTCAATAGAGCCAAATATCAACAGTACAACGATTGAAATTTCTTTTGAGAGCCAAATCTTTTAAACTTAAACTATATAGGTAGATACATTGTTATTAACATAATTAGGGTACTCCTAAGGCTTAGGACAGTGATGGCGAACCTATGACATGCATGTCAGAGGTGACACGTGAACTCATTTTTTGGTTGATTTTTCTTTGTTAAATGGCATTTAAATATATAAAATAAATATCAAAAATATGTCTTTGTTTTACTATGGTTGCAAATATAAAAAAATTTCTATTTGTGACATGGCACCAGAGTTAAGTTAGGGTTTTTCAAAATGCTAACACGCTGAGCTCAAAAGGTTCGCCATCACTGGGCCTTAAGAAGAGCCACACTCAAGGGGCCAAAGAGCCACATGTGGCTCTCGAGCTGCAGTTTGCCAACCACGGCTCTAGTCTGATGTTGGATCTCTGTATATTATTCTTTATTTCAGTCAGTGTATGCTTAATTTCTACTTGGTCCTTTTTCATTTCCTTGAGGGTCTCACTAAATTTATCGAAGGTTTCTAGAAGATTCTTGAGTAATCTTATAACTGTGGTTTTGAACTCTATATCCAGAAGTTTGCTTTCTTTCATTTCTTTCATTTGTTACATGTTTCTTTGTCTCCGCATTTTGGCTGCTTCCCCGTGTTAATAAAGTGGCCTTGTGTGCTAGGTGTCCTATAGGGCCCAGTGGCTCAGCCTCCCCAATCACCTGAGGTGGCACTCTTGGTGCACTCCTTTGTGGGCAGTGTTCACAGTCTTGTTGCAGTTAAGCCTTGACTGCTGTTGGTATCACTGGGAGGAATTGCCTCCAGGCCAATTGGCTGTGTGGACCAGCTGTGTCTACAATGGGAGAACTGCTGTGCTGGAGACACCCTTATGTGGCAGGACTTGCTTCAATGGGGCTTTGGTGCTCACTGAGTCTCCCCCTTGAGTGTGTCACTTATGGATGTGAAGAGTTGTAATCTGGTATGGTCTCACACTGACCACTGGGTACACTGGCTCTTGGACCTCCAAGGAGGTGCAAAGTCAGCTTCTGCCTGGGGCCACCCAGCAGGAGCTACAGTGAGATCTGCAGATTCCTCTTCTTCGTTTGGAGTTTGGAAGTGCCCAGAAGAGGCCCAGCTGTGAAGCAAGGCAGGCTGTTGCTGCCGAGCCTTGGGTCTTCTTTTGGAAGCTTTGGAGCTCTCTGACCCAGCTGCAGTTTGTTAGGTTAGGCTGTGAAAGGACAGGCCATTCATATGCAAAAGCTGCTGTGCACAGCCTGGGTGGGGTTGTAAATTGGGTGGGGTGGGGTCTCAGAGAATCACCAGGGTGGAGCAAACAGCAATGGCTGCCAGCCAGCCCTGCACCGGGGAGGTTCTAGTGTCTCTGAGTCTCCACGAACCAGGCCCCCATGCAGTGAGCACCTCTGAGAGAAAGCCGCCCTCATGTTCCTGTCTCAATGCCAGATAGTCCAGTTTCTCCCTGTATGAGTCTGGGTTTCCAGAGTCTCACCCAGAACTGAAGTTCAGAGCAATCAGGAGCTTGTATCTCCCTCCCAATTGAAAAAAACAACAGCGCACCCAGTTGCCAGCCCATTTAGTGTGCACCTCCACATCTCCGTACCTCTGCACTTCCGCACCTCCTACCCAGTCTCAGTGAGCTTTTTTCTTTCCTTCTAGTTGTAGAACTTCCACTTAGCCAGCTTTCCCATGGTTCTGGATGATATTTGTTCTGTCTTTTAGTTGTAGTTTTGATGTAGTTGTGAGAGGCAGCAAGTACAGGTGTTCACGTATGCTGCCATCTTGGTTCTTCTAATTACTTTCTTTTGTTATTGTTACTATTGTTAGGGGGAAAGAGTAGCACTCCCTGGAGAAGCAGGGACTAACCCTAGCAAAAGGGAGGCTCCTCTTCTCCAGCCCTGAGATACTCCTAGTCCTCTCTAGGGACATCAAATGACTCAACTTTAGCAAGAAAATGCCTGTGCACTAGCTCAGAGCAAGAGCTTGGGGAACCATGGACTCTTAAATGCTCTAGTCCTCTTTGTATTCATGTGAAAAACTGGCAGGATTTATCACCAAGAAAAAAAATCTCTGGGTATCATCGAAGCATAGAAAGTTTTGAACTCTCTCTTTTTCAATTCATAAAATGTATTTGATGCTTATCTAATGGCATAGCTGAAAAACACTTCAAATTGGCTCAGAAGAATGAGAATGATGACTGCACTCTGTAATTTTCTTACAGATTTAAATATTTCTTTTCTTTTCTCTTACTTGAAAAAAGGTGAATGTGTAAAAAAAATGAAATGGGCAAAACTTCAGTATCCAACATTCAAAAATTTACAGTAATGTGGCAGTAATCTTACAATGTATAGTCTAGTCATATTAAATGTAATTTCTAAAATAAAGTTAATTTTGTACCAATCTAGAAAGTGGAAATTTTGAATTTTCTAAGTGTCATACACTGAAAATCTTACTTTTTAAGTTATATGTAAAACTACAGACTTACATGCTGTTTGACCTCATGCATCCAAAATGGAAGAATCAAAACAATCAACTAGAAGCAATCCTCTGTTCTAACATTTAATTGATTTTTTCACCATTTCCATATCTATGCATTTAACACTATTTTTTACTGTAGCGGATACAATAAACATGAGGAAACTGTACCAAAAAAGGTATCAAATAATTTCTCCAAAATACTATGTCATAAGGATCTCAGTCACTTTCAAACTTATGAGTCTACAGAGCAGTTAAGAAATTGTATGTGGAAAGGAAATCCAAAATTACCAGAATAGAACTTAAAATTATGGAAGAACTTCAGTTTATTCATGCATAAATACAAGTCTGTGTATTTTAAAATGGCAAAAACAAATAGCCTTTTCTCTCTGCAATTTTAAAGTTGTCAATTGCCATCTGTTAAAATCAAATTTTAATATGGTACAAATAATGGAACTAATATTGAGTGTGCAGTGCTGAGCTATGAATAGCAAAGCATGATCAAGTTTTAGGTAATTGATTCATTCATAAAGTAAACTTAAAGGAAATATTTCTTTAATTAAAACAGATTTGGCAAACATTTCTGAGAATAAAATAATATCAAGTACCTTGAGTGGTTAGATGATTGATACAATGAAATATTAAATAAATATGTTAGTTTCCTAATTACCTGATGCAATGAAGATTCCATTCAGTTAGAAAAAGTTAGACATAAGATTTAGGAGAACTATGCTTATAGAAGAAGAAGGTGAGAGTATAATCTGCTCCATGAAAAGGCCCTCGACGGTGTTGTCTTTATTTCACTGGCACCAGGCACACTGACCCGCATGGTGGAATTTCAATAAGTATTCCTTGTAATAAACCAAATTTGTGTTGATAAAAACCAACAGTTGAGACATTTGAGAGCTTATTCAGACACAGTGCTGCGATATGGGGTAAATTAAAGATCGTAAGTGGAGGTCAAGCAATAAATCAACCTCGATATTAAGTCCAGAGAAGAGAGGTGATTATAGATAACCATAGGTATTTTACTCATTTATTCAGCCATTTGAAAAGAAATATTTACCAAACTCACCCAGTGTTCCAGAAAATAGCCTCAGTTCTGGATATTTAACAGTGTTTCATGGTTTTATCCTTGACCTCAAGGCTCTTAGGAGCTCAAAGCTTCACCTGCGCTCTGACCTAAACTGAGGGGCTTCCTGCGAGAGCAAGACAGTTAGCATTTCTAACCCTAAAGTTAATGTCATTCTTTTACTTAAAGTCCTCAAGGTTTTCCCCTTTTAAAGAATAAAATGCAAACTTCTTGGTGTTGCTAGCAAAGCCCTCCTGACTCACCCTCTGCACACCTGGTCTCCATTATCCCTCAGTCCTTTGCACTCTTTGAAGGAGCAACACAATTTATTTAGTTCTTCAAAAGCTTCTGCTCATACCATTCCCTTTGTCTGGAATGCCTTTCCCTATATTATCCACCAGATCAAATTGAATAAATTCAATCAATATTTCACTTCTTGATTTCAATGTCTCCTTCCTGTGGAAGTGTGCATGTGTACACACACACATGCACACACACAGTCACGTGCACACATGCATACACCATGCCCAAGCCTTTCTCACTGCTTCTTTTTAGTGCCTTTTCTCTGTACCTTTATAATTCTCTGAGTATCTTCATAGTACTTATCACATAGGTTTGTAATCATTGACTCTCTTGAGTCAACCAAATTTCAAGAGGAAATCAATCTTACTGAACATCCTACAGAGCAGTCGCTAGTTCATCTGGCCATTAGTAGGTTCTCAGTAAAAATCCTTACCTTATAATTGATGCCAAAGTTAAAAGATACTGCTCTGAAAACAAAGATTCAGAGCTTCAAATTAAACCTTTATATTCTGGAACCTACATACTCCAATTAGACGTTTCTCTTTTGTTTTACATTTTACACCTTTCTGTTAAATATTTCCATAAACTATAATTTTTTTTTAAGTTGCAACATAATTTCACTCATATCTAGGAAGAGACCAGATATTTGCACAAAAGTCAGAGTAAGAAAATAGAGATTTGCTGCTTGGTACATATTAACAGAAATTATCTTCTCTCCTTGGTTCTCCAGTTCTCTAAGTGAGGGTTCTAAGTGACCTATCCAGTCTGTTGTTCACTCTGAAATGAGAGCACAAACAGTCCACTAAATTGATTAAATTCCCTCTTAGGCCTGGATGAAAAATAATAGGTTCTAAAGCCTAGAGACATTGTATGATGGGTGAAAGCAAGGGGTCATTAAACCATGGAGATTGATATACTTTCAAAGAACTATTCTTTTTTTATTATTGATTAAGGTATTACATATGTGTCCTTATCCCTCCATTCCCCCCCAAACCCCCCCACTCATGCCCTCACCCCCCCCCCCCCGGTTTCTGTTTCCATTGGTTAGGTTTATAGGCATGCATACAAGTCCTTTGGTTGATCTCTTCCCCTTACCCCCACCTTCCCCTACATTCCCTCTGAGGTTTGACGGTCTGATCAATGCTTGTCTATCTCTGGATCTGTTTTTGTTCATCAGTTTATGTTGTTCATTATATTCCACAAATGAGTGAGATCATATGATATTTATCTTCTAATGAACTATTCTTAATATTTCCATTGTGTTGCTTAAATTCACAAGAATGTTATTAATTGAAAAGAGTTGATAGTTTTGGTAAGTTTTTTGGCAGTAATAAATGTGGCCTAGAGCTAAATTAAGATGTCCTTTCACTACTTTGGACAGAGCATTTTTTCCAAACAGCTGGTTTCTGTTAATAGGCACATCCTTCCTGCCAGACCAAGCAAATTGGTAATCCTCATCATGCCTCCAGTGTCACTGGCCCAGAGCATAATTGCAGAGCACATGGGCTTGCTTTTCAAGGATTTTTTTTCTTTCGAGGTTGTACTTTTGGGACCACCCATTTTGTACACCCGTTTCATGGCTTACTTTAATTATTGCACCTGATATTTATGGTGAGGAAAATAAAATAAAGCTGAAGGTGTACAATTGCCCATTTCAAATTTCTCAGCTCACAAATCTTCAAAATGTAAAAAGTTCTCTGAAAAGATATCCAAATATACAAATACATTTCAAATTCCAGAAGCATCTCCTACCACACAATTAGAAAAATATTTTTTAAAAAAGTTGATGGCTATAGTATATTCAAGATCTAATAAATTCAGAATGCCTTGACCCAGGTGAAACAACTGCCATATTGTTATAGCACAATTTCATGCTCGTCAGGAGTATTGGAGTTTTTTGAGTTTTATTTTTCATTTTAGGTAATGATTCTATTTATAATTTAATTGTATAAAAGCAATAATTGGGCTTAATACTTAATTTACCAAGTACACATGGTTTGCTGCAGTTTCAAATTGTTGGTTGGTCCATAGTTTTAGTTTGTTAATTGCTCTAGGAAGGCATATGCTTAATTTGATAATACTTTCATTCAAAACAGATGGTTATTTGGAAAGAGAATGAGTAGAAGATTGCCTCTTCCACATGTAAAAAGAAAAAGTCACTTAAACATAATTTGAAGGAGAATGATCTATTAAGGGACAGCTAAAAATGTTTTCATTCACAAACAAAATACATGATGTGATTTTTTTATTGTTGACAATAAAAAAATATTACAGATGTCCCCCACTTCTCCCTCCCTTTACCCCATTCCATCCAGTGCCCATCCCACCCCAGACCTGAGCCACACTCTTGTCTGTGTCCATGGGCTATTCATAAATGCATATAAGTTTTGTGGTCAATCTCTTCATGATGTAATTTTTGATGTAAGAAAGGTTTCTTTTCAAAACACCTTAGAAGTCCGAAAGAGAACTGACAAGAGTTTGATCAGCAAATATTGGTAAGATGAGGCAGGAATAAATGGGGAAACATGAGCAGGGGTGAGATTGAGTCAGATGGATGGACTATGGATTTCCTCACTGCCTACCCTGGATGAGCCAATCCCACAGTGAGGTCATTCTGAAGGGAATGCAAAAGGCATTACTGAAATAAAGTGGACACTTCCTAAAGATAATGTTTTCATTAACAGGAAAAGGAAATAGTCCAAAATTTGCATTACCTAATAAGATTTGGAAAATGTGAACAAAAAATTGAGAAAAAATTATTAAACCAATAGACTTTTCAAATAAACAAAATTTTGGTGAGGAAATAAAAGATTTGAATAGCATGATTAACAAAATTCAAATAAATTATATATAGTATTCTATTTATAAGTTTCCAAAAATAGATTCTTTCCAAATCAAAAGGACATTTATCATAATCAACACATTATGGGATATTAAACAGAATTTTAATGACATAGTGTTCTCTGATTGCAGAGAAATAGGTTAGAAATCAACAAATAACTGCAGAATTCATGTACTTATAAATTAACAAGCACATTTCTAAATAACTCATGAGTTACAGCAGAAAGCAGGATGGAAATTAGATAGTATTTTTAACTGAATGCTTATACAAATATATCACACTTGACGAATGCAGGAGAAGCTGTGATTGTAAGAGCAAGGGAGGAGGTGGTCTCAGAATTATGCAAATTCACTTTAGCATTCCTCTTGTGAAGTGCTTGTGAAAGTGCCAGTCTAAATCTAAGGGACAGTGACACAGTTAATATAATCACACTTTCTTTCTCCACATAAAAATCAAACTTGACCCACCCACATACAGCCTTCAAATGGTGGGGGGGGGGGGGGGCACCTTCCTGGGATGACCTACTAAGGGTCCTGTCAGTTTTAAAACTCTTCCTCACTAAGATGGGATGGGGGGAGAGTTACATGGGCCATGACCATTAGCCACCCTTGTGGCTTCCATTGAACCAACACATGGAACATTCTAGCAGTGGGTTGACTCTTTCAGTCAGGGGGGAATTGACCCGTCTCTTTGGGCCATTGGAATAAGTTATGTGATAGTCTTTAAATAAGGAGCACGTGTTTAGGAATCACCTGCCATAGTTTTCATATTTTAATTTCATCAGGAATTCAGTCTTCTCTGCGGTAGATCCTACTCTTTCCTGAGAGACTGTCTTCAAAGCTATTCATAAAAAGCAAGGAATTCTGTTCTGGGCAAGCTTCCTCCCAACCCAAGTCTGCTGTTTCTCAGAACATTGGAGGCATCTTAGTCTTTGAAGTTGACTAAGACTGCCTCATGTGGGCTTTTCATAGGCTCTTCCAGGAACCCTTAGCAGGTAACAGGACTGACATTCAGCTCACCACACCATTTCAAGAGCACGCATCAAAGGCCTCAGACATGACATTTATGGGTGAGGTACAAGAGGTCAGTGCCCCTGATACCACGAGCAGCAGTAGATTGTAGACAGCAGCGGTAGCAGTAGATGTTGATAGGTCCTTTTCTTCAAAATTCAGTTCTCTATATTACTGACCATATACAATACAGCCTTCCATAATCTCCCCAAAGTTAACCTGCCCTTCCTTTGAAGTACTGTATTACTTCTTCAGCAATTACTCTCACAGTAATTGGACGTTTTTCTGCATGTAATTATGATTACAGCATAGTTTAATATTCAAGGCAAAATTGATGATATGATTTCCCAAAACTAACACTATGTTCCCATACAGTATGCCCTCAATAAATCTTAGACAAATTTATGAGTTAATACTAATTTACCAATCTATTAGAATTGTTATCATTATAAAGGTGAGTTTGACATTACTTGTTCTGAGCAAGCACATGGTGATTCCTAATCTGCACATCTTCATTTTCCATCTGCTTTCATAGCATTTGCAGCATAACTGATTATGCAATTTTGGTTATTATTGACCTCAAGCTTTCCTAATTTGAATTTTCCAAATTGAGTTTGATGATTTTGATAAGCTTTCCAATTTGAGTTGTAATTTTAAGTTTTTCCAGTATTAAAACAATATTTCCATTTGCCAGCGTTTTTTAGAACACATGATTAAAATCTTGGATGACTCCTATATATATAAAATCTTGGCTGACTCCTATATAATTAAAATCTTGGACAATATATGTATATATGAAATGGGCCTATGCTTAGAAAAAGGAATAATTAAAAGTGATTAAATACACTCAGTATATTTTCTGTGGTCTTACTATTTGATTACTTTTTATTGATGTAGAATTTAAACTTTTTTTGAAAATCACTTTCTTTGGTAGAGGAAAGAGAATTGATTAATTTTTCATTTTCTTTATCATTAGCTCTGAGCTTTTGTTAAGCACTATATATACTTGGGTTAAATAAATAAAATATACCCGTAAATACTATGCAACCTGCCCTTTCTTCATTTATCTTAATGCATTAAAAGACTATAAACTATATCATAGTAAACTTTTCTTACTTTTGATACTATTCTCAAGTGTCAAGTAATTTGTTTTTTTTTTTGAAACTTTAGACACTATAGATATTTCTGATGCTTTTTATTCATATTTGTGGTATACATAGCCTTTTATCTGCACTTTGATTTTTCTTTTTTACATCCTAGCTTGTCAAGAAATTATGTGTTTTACCCCTCCACTTTTGGTCTTCCTTAAAGAGCATTTTTGGGGAAGGACAAAATACTCCAGTCCTAACCCATTAATAATTCATGTTGTACCGCTTCAATCTGACCTCCACTGGCTCTCAGTGTTTCCTCTGTTCAACTTTCATTGATTTGATGGAGAAAACTAAGGCCATACACACTTTCTTCTTCACATCCAAGAATCAATGTCCATACATTTGCACAACTTCCAGACTAGAGAAAGAAGAGAACTGTTATAGTCATAGACTTATAGAAATAAAGGAAAGTTTGGAGGTCATTTAATAGAAGTATTTTCATTTTGCAGTTGATATACCTAAAGCCAAGGAAGGTAAAGCTGGGAAACCCAGAGAGCCATGGATGTCAGTTTCATTATCCTTTTAATTCCTTTTGTTCTTAAAAAATGTATTTAGTTCTTCTCTTTTTTGGTCTTTATAAGATGCTGCTTAGTTTAAAATCTCTTTCCTTATTAATATATTTTCAATGTATTTCATTGAATTGGCAACCTTTGTCTACTCCATATGTCACTGTAGCAATCAGAAATACATTAAACTATAAGCAATAAAAAAACCTAATAGTTGGTTTAGAATATAAGGTTTATTTTTCTCACATTTCAGACTGTCAGGAGTTAAGCTGTCTCTCACTTTGGTTCAGCAGCTAGAGGAACAGGCCTGGCTACTCTGTGATTATTCAGCCTTTTCATCACAATCACAAGATGATGGCTTAGCTTCTAGTCCAGCGGTTCTCAACCTGTGGGTCACGACCCCTTTGGGGGTCGAACGACCCTTTCACAGGGGTCGCCTAAGACCATCAGAAAACACATATATAATTACATATTGTTTTTGTGATTAATCACTATGCTTTAATTATGTTCAATTTGTAACAATGAAAATACATCCTGCATATCAGATATTTACATTACGATTCATAACAGTAGCAAAATTACAGTTATGAAGTAGCAACGAAAATAATTTTATGGTTGGGGGTCACCACAACATGAGGAACTGTATTAAAGGGTTGTGGCATTAGGAAGGTTGAGAACCGCTGTTCTAGTCATATTCACACCTTTAACTAGAAAGAAAAATTTCCCTGCAAACTTCACTCAAACACCTTCCATTTGTGTGTTCTTGGACAGAACTATATATACCATATGGTACCTCTGAATATAAGGAAGACTGGGAACTGTAGTGGGGTTTGCTTTTCGAAAGGCAGGGTATGGGCGTTTACACAATTTATGTGGCTGAATTTTATATACTCATCACTAATGAAAACAAGTATTTTCTTATAAGAATATTTCTAATTCAACATTATATTGAATATCCCTTATGTGCTTAGCTCTGTGTCGAGATGGCAAAAGAAATGAAGTTTCTCATCACTGGTACCATCGCCAAAATTGTCAGTGATAACGTGAACTGTCAATAAATAAAAAACAATGGTTTTATACAATCGGGACTTTTAGAGATATTCACATTCTTCATCATGGATGTTTTTGTCTTATGGGAGATTGATCTATGTATAATGTGACCTATTACAAGATGTGCTCATAATAGAGAATGTCTGTCCAGTAGACATAGTTTCAGGGCAAGTATTTCAGTCAGATATGTCTCCACAAACCTTTTCCCTGTTTAAAAAAAATAGTAGGGGAGAAAAGGAGGTGACTACAATGGCCAGAAATAGCATGCCGACTCCAAGGGAAGATTTACAATTTGCAGAAAACTATGATGATCATCAATTCTAAAATTTCTACCACTTACACTGAATTTTAACTGAAAGTTAGATTCATTTTCTCTAGTATAAATGTATGAATGATAAGGTACTGCTCTTGGAGATAAAATATGCTTTATCCCTGAAAACATATTCACATCTTTCATTCAGATTAGAGGTGAATGCATATATCTGGGCCACTTTCCTTGCCATCAAGAGGAAAAGAGAAAAACAATTTCTTCTTTCTTACCTCCCAAATATATGTAGATACTGCTACAAATATATAGAGATATACATATAATATGCATTTATATGTTTCAGTGAATCCTGATAGTTTTACTCTCTACTTATTGCTTAATTCTGTGGTTACCATAAACTTTCCATCTCTAGGTATTATTTATTTAGTAAGTAACTTGCCTTGCCAACTGCACATATGTTCAATGAGATTCTTGGGTGCCAAGGCTAACCTGTTCATTTAAGTCAAGCTAATGTTGGCAGGGAGCCCAGCTGACTGGGGCACAGCAGCTACATGAAGCAGAAGAGGCTCTTCCCAGTATATTATTGAGGACAACATTTCAAGCAGCTGGCGCACAGTTTAGAAAGTCTGTTCTCCCAGACATTTGGTTTCACCCTGCTCTTTGAACAGAAGTGGACAGAGAGGTGGTATCAGAAAAATATTTATTCTTTTCTCAATCTTACCCCTATATGGGGTCAAGGCTTAGTTGTAGTCCATGGTATTAAGAACATCCCTTAATATGAATGCAAGAAGGGGATTTTTTCTCCATTATTCATTTTTTAAAATTAGAAGTGTTAAGGTATACAACATGATGTTCTGATAGACACTTGCACAGTGAAATTATTACTATAGTCAGCCAATTAACATATCCATCTCTCATATGGTTACATACATGTGTGAGGTGAGAGTACCTCAGATCTACTCTCTTAGCTAATTTCCAGTGTACAATACACTATTATTAACCATAGTCATCATGCCGTACATTAGATTTTTAGAACTTATTCATTCTACATACATGCGATTTTGTACCCTTTGACCAACAAACTTTTGCAGAAAATTTTTAAAAGAAGGAATATAAACTTAATACCAAAACCTCTCAGCAATAATAAAAGTATTATAATTTCAAAATATTATGTATGAGGTGCATGATGTAATGAATAATCTATATACTTTGTAAAACATGATTCTCAAAATACATCTGAAAAGTAGGCTAAAATGGGAATATAGAATTCAAATTGTAGAAAATCAGAAAAAAGACACTTGCGTAAAAATGTTCTCATCATAAAAAGAGAGTTGAAAAGAAACTGAGTGGCAAAAATTATGACAAATGTCCATTCAAGTAGGAAAGGCATTAGGTTTCTTCCAGTTATTTGTAGTTCTTTAAAATTTATTTCATATTTGTTGTCATATTTTTCTAACTTATAGTTTGGAATTAGTTTGTTATTGTATATTTTAATAAATATATAAGTATAAATATACATATTTCTTCTTTTTTATTTGTACAAATGATTCAGTCAGTCAAAAATATTAGTGAACATTTACTGTGTACCAGGCACTATTTGAGGCATTGAGATACATAGGAAAAAGAATAGACAAAAGTTTCTGCCCTCATGGGGATTATATTCCAATTAGACAACCAGTCATTGGAGAAGCATAGTCTGTTATTCAGAAATCACACTGAGTTAAAATAGTGGTGCCAAACTGGAAATAAAAATCAATGATAAGCCAAACCAGTTTGGCTCAGTGGATAGAGCGTTGGCCTGCGGACTGAAGGTCCCCGGTTTGATTCCGGTCAAGGGCATGTACCTTGGTTGCGGGCACGTCCCCAATAGGAGGTGTGCAGGAGGCAGCTGGTCAATGTTTCTCTCTCATCGATGTTTCTAACTCTCTTTCCCTCTCCCTTCCTCTCTGTAAAAAATCAATAAAATATATTTTTAAAAAATCAATGATAATCAAATTTAAACATATGACATGTCAGGAATTGTCAACAGGTGTGAAAGAAATATGGTTAATTATTATATCCCATTACAAAAGCATTTCAGTATACAGAATTCTGATGGCAATATGTGCCTAATTAAGAAAAAAATATTAAACTCCACAAATCAGGATAAGAGCTATTATATTTACTGAACTACATCCTGAGTATAACACAGTTACTTAAGGACAATGTTGCAATGTGGGAGAAAGCAATCCCTAAATATGTCAAGTGGCAAGGTAAAATGGGTTTATTACACTCCGGAAAATGCTTCATAATAAAAGATGCCATGCAAATATAAGTCCTCTGCTGGGCTAGTAATTTATATTCATGAGGGGATGCATCCAGCAATGATCATTTAATTAACAAATATAGAGTGTTCTAAAGAGAAATGATCCTTCCCTTCTGCCAAATGTGTCATCCAATATTAGTGTCACTGCTGAGGTATCAGGAATGTCAGATAAATCTTCAGATGCCTTATCCCCTGTGCAGTGGAAGTAATTCCACTTGGAGATAAAACTTCCATTTGGCTCAATTACCTTCATACACTCTAATTCCGGAAGGCAAGCGGGTTTCTTTTTTAACACTCTTTTAAGCTTCAAAGGTTTTCATCACCAGAATGATTTCCCTAGATGTGGAATATGTTTTACTTCAGCATTAAATACAGTTTAAAACCAAACAATCTTTGGGAAAGATTTTAGCAGGCAGTTTAGATCTCCCATCGAGAGGTTTTTCTTAAGCATGCATAGTAATGAGGCAACGGAGTCATGGCACTGCATCACCATTCAGGTTTTTAAAACAACCTGCAGAGCAAGACTAGTATTTTGTCAATGAGTTGTGGAATGAGTACTTTCTCGAAGGTCAACAAAGGCTTATAGTGAGCAGAAGACAGATATTCTAAATCCTGTAGTACTTCTGTGTTTACTGTTCATTCTCCATGGACTTTAGGTGCTCCTTGTAACTTTTACACATTTACAGGATTCAGGAGATGGTTTTTCAGAGGCCGTAGTCCACTTTCCATTTATAGAAAGCTCCTTGTAATAAGAAGAATGTCACTACAGTACAGGGTGGGGCAAAAGTAGGTTTACAGCCCTGGCCTGGTGGCTCAGTTGGTTGGAGCGTCTTCCTGTGCAACAAAAGATTTCCCATTTGATTCCCAATCAGGGCACATACCTAGGTTGTGGGTTTGATCTCTAGTCAGGGTGCGTACAGGAGGCAACTGATCCAAGTTTCCCTCTGACATGGATGTTTCTCTCTCTTTTTCTCTCTCTCTCTTCCTTTCTCTAATATCAATAAACATATCCTCCCTCAGGTGAGGATTTTAAAAAAAGTATGTTTACAGTTGTGAGTATGTGAAGTAGTTTATTCTTGTATTATTATTTATTCATACTGTATTATTATCCATATGAACAACTTTAAACCTACTTTTGCCCCTGTCTTTATATGCACAATACAGTGTAAATCCCATTTTTAAAGAATATTGAGTAATATTTTGAGCAAAACAACATTGCCGTATTTTTTAAAAAATAACAAGGCATTATTTACCTATGAGCTGAAAAACAAATTTGAATATGAATTTAAATTGCGCTCTTATTACAAGGTGTTTTCTGTAAATGCCACAAAATTGACATTTTTATAGAGGATATCTCTTCAATCTGAGTTTACCTAATGTTTCCTTATGATTCGGGCCAGGTTATGCATTTGAGGCTGGAGTACTGAATAACTGATGTCATCGTGTAATTTCATCCCATCAGGATATATCACCAGGTTAAAGAAGAACCCCCTGGGTTTCTCTACCATGGTATTACTATTTTTTCCTTTTGTTATAAAGAAATGCCTTTATAAAGCAGTAACTTGATTTTCTGCAAAGATCTTGCTCCTCATCAAAATTCCACACACTAGTTTTAGCACCTGTTGAAAATTCTTGCTTGAATTACAACTATGGTGGTTGCAAAGCTGAAATTTTCCTACTTCATCATTCAATATGTATTATTATTTGGCATTCGACTAAAAGGAGGGAATTTTCCTTTCCTTTATTTAGTTTCCTGGCTATATTTAGTTATAATGAAAATCATGAGATGCTTATTTTTTTAAAAATATATTTTATTGATTTTTTACAGAGAGGAAGGGAGAGAGATAGATAGTTAGAAACATCGATGGGAGAGAAACATAGATCAGCCACCTCATGCACATCTCCCACTGGGGATGTGCCCGCAACCCAGGTACATGCCCTTGACCAGAATCGAACCTGGGACCCTTCAGTCCGCAGGCCGACGCTCTATCCACTGAGCCAAAACGGTTTCGGCAAAATCATGAGATGCTTATTTAATTCTGTTTAGAGTGTTGCTTTAATGTTCTGCTTTGTGGTTGAGTCTGGTGGGGAAAGTTTTCTACAGCTATGGTGCTATGTTGTTGTTGTTTTTTGTAATTGTGTTCACTTTATTGACTTTTAGAGGAAGAGGAAGGGAGAGGGGCAGATAGCGGGAAACATCAATATGAATGTGAAACATCGATCAGCTGCCTTCTTCATGCCCTCTACTGGGGATTAAACTTGCAACCCTGGCATGTGCCCTGACCTGGATCAAAACGGTGACCTCTTGGTGCATGGGACAATGCCTAACCAGTTGGGCCACACTGGTTAAGGCTACAGCTATAGTGTTTTGATTTTCTTTTTCTTAGTAACTTTGTATGGATGTAATTTGATTTTTCCTGTTCCAACTCATTTTCTGGACAGAATTTTTTCTTCTATTAGAGTTAAGTGCAACTTCTTCTTAGAAACATGGTTTGTGTAGGGACGAATTGCTTTGTCTTGTGGTTCTCTATCATTTTGGCAATTCCCTTGATTTCTTCCTTGAGCTTCTCTAATTCCTTCCACTACATGTTTGTAAAGAATGCTTCCCCCTTTCTACTCACTTTCTTCTACAGAAGCGTTGCTTTTCTGAAGCAGCCACTCAGGTCCACATGCTTTTAAGATCCTTCCCTATACGCAGAGCTGTGCCTCATAGTTGAACATATAGGGTTGTGCCTTTTCTGCAGGTGTTGTAGACTGTGCTTGCCTATGCTCCCAGCTCTCCAGTCTTGTAGTCTATTTGCAGTCGTTCTCTCCATGCACAAAGGCTGGTGGTGGCATCATGGGTCCAGTGATAGTTCTCTTGTTATTTACACAGTGGCATTTTTGTGTACTCCTTGTAAATTTGAAAAGATTTTAGGAAAATGTACAAAGAAACTTGGATGGAGATGGCCAATTAACCTAGGAACAACCAGAAATTCACTTAAGAACTTTAAGCGGAGAGTTGACATAATTTAATTTGCATTTTGAAAAGATCCTTACTTTTCTGAAGGGGATAAAAGAGTCAAGAATGGATTCAGGAGATGGTTTTTCAGAGGCCATAGTCCACATAAAAGATTGCTGTGTTTTGATCAAAGGTTCAGGGAGTGAAGATGAAGAGAAATATACACATTTGTATATTCTTAAAATATGTAATCAAGAAATTTTTAGAAGTTTTAACTGAAAAAACTTAACAACTGAATAAATGTAAGATACCCAGGTTCCTAGCATGAGCCCAGCATGCTGTTACCTCAAAGCTTTGACATGCATTCTCCCACTGCTTGGAAGGCCTGTTACACTGTGCAGCAGACAAAATAATCACCACCCCACAAAAAGATGTCCACATCCCAACCCCCCAAACCTTCAAAACCCTAACTTAGCAACAGGTATTTTGCAGATGTGTTTAAGTTAAGGATCTTGAGAAGAGGAGATTCCTGTGGATTATTTAAGTGAACCCAATATAATCATAGGAGCCCTTGTAAGAGAGAGGCAGGAATGTGGTGATGGAAAGAGAGAGAAAAAACAAACAAGCCACAGAATGTGGTCAATGTTAAAGGCAAGGAATAAATTCTCCCTCAGCCACCAGAAGGAATACAGCTCTGTCTGCACCTTGATTTCAGCCCCTTAAGAGCCACTTTGGACTTCTGACATACAGAACTGTAAGATAGTATGTTAGTGTTGTTTTAAGCCATGACATTTGTTACAACAGTCATAAGAAAGTAATATTCCATGTATCCCACAACCTGACCCCTTCCTTCTCTCCAGAGCTCCACTCAAATCTGACTTCCTCAGAGACACCTTCCCGGGCCATTTTGAATAAAATAATCCTCTACCTCTCTATCCCCCTCAGTCTGCTTTATTTTTCTTAATTGCTACTATCATCACTTCACCTATTTATTTTTCATTCATTTTCACTTTTTTTGCAAATGAGAGCCAACTTGCTTTTGATCATCGCTGCATTTGAGCTTCCTAAAACAGTGCCTGGCAGAGGGTAGTACTATATCTTGAAGAAACTTATAAAATGAATGAAGAATTGAGTGGAAATTCCATTTTCTAAATAATGAACACTGGATTGGGAGAGGGTTTGGGGGAAAATAAGTTTAGTTTTAGATATGATGATTCTAAAATGCTTATGAGACACTGTGTTGAATGCAAAAGGGCAATGTGTCCTGGATATTTAACTAGAAACAGACTATAGTCCCTACTGGGGGATTATCATATGGGTTTTCCAAATGCACTTTGACATTTCCCAAAAATGACTCGTTTCCCCCTCCCCCGACCTTCAAATATGGGTTAACCCTTCACATCTTCATTTTAGTTTATGGTACCACCTATCAGTTATCCAAATAGAAACTTTATCTCTTTCTCCTTTAATGTCAAATTATTAAGATAGAGATAAGATAAGAACATGAATCCTCATAATAGGGAGGCAGGAGAGTCAGAGTCAGTTGATTAAATTCTGTTCATTCTATATCATATATGTCTCAGAAATCCATCCCTCACTTTCTATTCCTACTGTCCCTGCTACAGTTCATAGATCTTCTCTAACTTGACTTATTAAGATAATCTTCTAACCAATCTCCTAGCTCCAACTCTCTTTTGCAGTATAGCTCCCTCATTATCACAAAGCTAAAATTGAAATCTGTCATTTCCTGACATTAAAAGGACTCCTTAATATACTAGCTAAGATCTGTCACAATCGTTTTGTAACTGTCCTTGGTCATATATGTTTTCAGTCTCTTATTTCTGCCCTCATAAGACAAAACCCCCAAAATGCTGTTTCAATCCCTATCTTATTAACATGGCACACTCTTTTATGCTTCTCTGCTTTTGCAAATATTGCCATTACCTCTCCATCTACCAAGGCTCAATTCATCCTTAAAAATCCACCTCAAAGTTTAATTATTTTGTGATACCGTCTTTCTACCTTTGTGAACATATTGGTGTCTCCTTTTTCTCCAATCCCACAGTTGTGTGATAATGTATATAACAACTTCTCACACTTCTCTGAAATAGTTTGCTCGCATGCTTACATCCTTTACTATTTTTCAGCACTGAAAACTTTTATTTTAATGTTTATCTTTGTACTTCCATGCACCTGGCATAGTGCCTAGCCAACATTAGGTTCACGGTAAAAATATGGTGAATGAATAAAGTCAAGCTCACTAAATTATAGCTTTGGAAATAATAGCATGAGGGAGCTCTAAAATATGTTTCCTAAAGAGCTTCTAATGCCAGCTTGTAGATGTCAATTTTTCATTACCTCTCATTTTATTATCAAGAGGCATTACACTGTGCGATATTGGCTAAAAATACTTTGCAATAATCAGAGAGTAAGAAATGGAAGCTAAATATTTTAGAGAAAGGCAGTTATTGACAAAGGCAATGTACAGTTTGTAGCCACAGTTGCAGGAGACTGAAATGGAGGAAAAGTAAAGATCAATCAGGTTGCGATCACATATAGAACACTCATTGTGCCCAATGTCACAGCCTCTCATTCCAATGTGTGCTCCAGCCTTCTGAGCTGCCACAGTTCTTAGGATAGGTCATTGGACAGCACCTTGACTGAATTGCACTGGAGTCTCTCTCTGTTCCTGAGCCTGGACCCTGCTGCTTGGGGAGCCTGTGTGATTGGCACCAGACATGGGCATGGCTGGGACAACTAATCCTGTGTGTTGTTCCTCGAGGGAAAATTCTTAAGTTCATTATACACAGCTCCTTGGAAGATGCCAGAATGGCCCAGTCTCAGTTGCCTCCAGAGGGAACACAGGCAAAATATACCCCGTATTGACTTTTCCTACTTCTCTATCTTATTCTTCCTAGTCTCCCACCAAAACCCTGACTAAGAATACTGGTACCAGAGTTGGCCCTGGAAAGCAGACCCTTGAGATGGAATTCTGGAACTGGCCAGATAGTAGTAAGGTGGGTGGTAACAACCTCTGGTACAGACAGATTAGGTACTGAGATGGTCACAGGTGGGGAATTGGGCAATGAACAGTAAGGGACAAAGGTAATTTTAACAGTTGTGGAGTTGGCTGCTTTGTTAACTACTTAGAAGCCCTGAGAAAGACATGAATAGGGTCAAAGTTAGGCTAGTTACAACTCAAGGCATACTGTGAAAGTCAGGAAACTTTTATCTTGGTAAGTCCAGAGTTAGACCATGCTGAAAGTCATGCCTATGGCGTAATAGTAAGGGTAGAATAACCAAAAAGGACATTGCATTCATAAGCTCTGAAGCTGATAGGAAAGGAGTTGGTCCCTGAGATGAGTCAAAGATGCTAAATGAACTTGAGGATCTTGAACTCCTAAAGTCCCTAAGCCCTTCAGATCGTCAGAATAAACTTCCTCCCCATTGCTAGAAGTGTCATCTCTTCTGGACACCCTAAAAAGACTTCCCTGAGGCAGATGTCTTGCTACATGATGTTTGTCCTCTAGAGCTACCCATGTGGAATCCCATTGCCTTCAGAACAATAATTGAGGATGGATCATAGCACAGCCTGCAAAGTGAAATACGTTTTCTCCAAGAGGAAATAGCAGTCCTCCATCCAAATTATAAGACATGGCTGGATATGCACTGATAGGAACAGGGTAGCAAAGTCTCTTGAAGATATCACACTAGGACAGAGTGAAATCTAGATAGGCAACAATGTATTCACAAGTGAATTCTTTTTCATGATTCAGCTCTTAATGTCTTGGCAAGGACATTTAGTGCCAGCCCTAATATGTTTCTGAGATGGCTTCTTGAAGTTAGGATATAACATTGGCCTACAACAAATGTTGTAAAAATGCCCAAATTGCTTTAGCAGAGTACCTAGGAACAACTCAAGGGTGTGAGAACATTAAGAATGGGTTAATTATGCAAGATTGGAGAACCTGACATATGACCATTTCCCAGGAGGGCCCAGAGAAAAACCCTTCATTAACACAATAAAGAATGCACAAATACAAGTGGCTGGTCCACTTTAATGGTTTGCTGATGGCTGTCCTAGAACTAAGATCTCTAGTGTCAGTGGGAGTAATAGAAGTCTGGAATGGCAGAGAGTAGAAGGAAGTCCTTATCCCACCAAGGTAAGATTTATGAGGCAGCAAGACTTAAAGACAAGTAGGGTACCTTGACCCACAAAAGTCTATGACCAAGGATAATAGACCATGGTGTTCCTAGGTTTTAAAAAGTTGGGAAACCAATTATTTGCCTGCTTGAAGAAAAAAATTAGAATTGTTTAAAAGAATGTTAATGCCCCCCTACCACATTGGAAACTTGTGATCTCTTATTCAGTTTCCAAATCTAAGGTCACAGACCCAGAGCCCATTAATTGATGAAGAGACAATATTCTGTTAAGGAAAGAGCCTGTAATGTTACTACAAGTATAGTATATAAAATATAAATATCAATATTACCCTAATCCTCCCCCAAAGGGGCCTTTAGCCATCTCCCAGAGTAACTATAAACCTAGAGAATGAGGATACCCAAGCGTTATAAGGGTTATTGGATACTAGGTCTGATCTGATGATAATACCTGGGGATCTCAAAAGCCATCATGTTGGCTATTAGAATAATTTGTTATGGAGGCCAGAGGATAAGTGAATCCTGGCCCAAGAAGGCATCACAGTAAGTCAGTGAGTCTGCATACCCATTCTGTGGTCTTTCCCCAGTCTTCCAATGTATAGCTGGAATGGATAGACATAGGATCTGACCAAACCCAGACCTGTAAATAAGAGCCATTAAGGGAGAAAGGACCACCTGGAAGACCCTGACGTACCATATCTTCCGTATTAAATGTGTTGCAATGTGTTAATTGAAGTAAAGAAAATCCTGCTTCACACAGATGGGTACTTGTAAAAGGCAGTAGTTTTCTATCCTCTACAGCAGTGGTTCTCAACCTTCCTAATGCCGCAACCCTTTAATACAGTTCCTCATGTTGTGGTGACCCCCAACCATAAAATTATTTTCGTTGCTACTTCATAACTGTAATTTTGCTACTGTTATGAATCGTAATGTAAATATCTGATATGCAGGATGTATTTTCATTGTTACAAATTGAAAATAATTAAAGCATAGTGATTAATCACAAAAACAATATGTAATTATATATGTGTTTTCTGATGGTCTTAGGTGACGCCTGTGAAAGGGTCGTTCGACCCCCAAAGGGGTCGGGACCCACAGGTTGGCGGCCCACAGGTTGAGAACCGCTGCTCTACAGCTAATTGTGGTGGTTGTTATTTGACACCATACCTAAGTTCAACAAGTAGTGGCTTTTTAAATGTTAGTTGCAACGTGGAATCTAAAACCATATCAAACTTCTCTTACTTAGTTACTTCAAAATCTATTTGTCTGCCTTGCACTTTGAATGGATCTTTTTTGCCCGTTCTTGATTTTATAACATCTCCCAAATGCTAACACATTTCATTATACAATATGAAAAAATTAGATTCATTACTATCACCACCAATTTCCTCACAAAGGTCTTTAGCTATTGAGAAGCTGTCTAGGTCTCAGTGTAGTTGAATGTTTTGCAGAATCCTAATTGTTGCTTCAAAGCTTGAATTTTGTCATTGGCAATAAATTCTGTCAGGTGCTTTCCTTAAGGTGACAAGGGCACTTCCTTCATTTTCAAGAAAATATGTCTGCCAAATACCCATGTCTAAATTACCATAGTTCACCTACCAATTGATCTTTCAAGTGAAAATGACATCCTATGGAAAAGTGACTAGAGTAACTCATCCTCACAAGTACTTTCTTTCCCTGGACAATCTTCGCACGTTGGTGCAGCAGGAGTACTTTCCTAAAGATTGGAAATATGCATTAAACATTAAGGTAAGTAACATGAAAAAATGTATTTTTAAAAAAGCATAGTGAAGACAGTGATGCTGTTTTATGAGATCAGAAATTAATTATTTTGCCATTTCATTAGGACATTCTTAAGTCTAAACTATTTCAGCAAGACATCCCTAACTTTCCCTTTAATAAGTGTGCATTGTGATGAAAGAATATAATGAGAGCAAGTACAGGTTGGTGCCACTGCTTTGACTTGTGCTAAGACACAAGCAGCACAGCCATCCACTGACTTTGCATAACTAATGCAAATATCAATGGAGTGAAAAAAGGCAAATAACACCTTAAATTATTATAAAAATAAATTGAATCCAGGGACCCCCTAAAAGGATCTCAAAGACCCCTGGCAACCCACAAATCACATTTTAAGAACTGCTGTCTTGTATAGGGAATATTACAGTCAATAATATTGAAATAACTAAGTACTGCAAATACCAGGAGGAATACTTTATGAGTATATGATTATCTAACCACTATGTAATACACCTGAAACTAATACAAAATAGTATGGAATGAAAACTGTTATTTAAAAATTAAATTTAAAAAAAAGTGCTGTCTTAAAACCAATGAAGGCTGAAGCACCAGATAGAAATAGACAAAATATGATCCTTCTGAAGGCACCTCACAGAATAGTTTTCAGAAATTGCAACACTTTTCAAGAATCCCAAGTGTGCAAGCAAAGGAGATTCAGTCCCCAGAATTTCTTTTCACCAGATAGAAACAGCCCTGGGTCCCAGCAGCAAAGAGGGAAAAGATACCTTTGAGAGGAAGCCCCTCACAGCTCTCCCTCCAGGTAATCATCAACTCTGAAAACAGAGGCCTGGAAAATTCACTTATACTTTTCCCCACCCCCCTTAGGGCAAGGAACCATTGTGTATAGAGAGCAGTGGAAATGTCACGAAGTTTCCAAAGGTTGATAAGCAAAATCAGATCTAGCCTGAGTGTGGTAGTGGCTCTTTCTTTCCCCACCAGACTTGTGATTTCCTTGGTAAAGAAATGCATCATTTGTCTTTCTGAAATGCCCCCAGCATGTCTGGAGCAGAGCCCTGACCCTGGAATAAGCCTTAGATAAATACCTGATTCACGGATTTATTGATATAATAAGAAGCTGAGTTAATGAGCATAATTGAGCAAATATGCCCCTGGCAGGTAACAAAGATATGTGCTCAAGATAAAATTATCTTAATTCTATTTCCTTGGTGTTTTTTATTTGAAGATGGAATATTCTTCTTCTTAAATGTATTTTCATAAGTATTCCACACCGTCTGTCCCGTTCTGTAAACAGTGTGCTAGCCGCTCCTTCTCAGCTCTGCCTGGAAGGGCTCAGGTGCAGCAGCAGTTGAAAGAGTCCATTGCTTCTCATGCCACAGAGCAAGGACTTGAATTCTCTCTCCAAAGCCGTAAGTGCTTCAGGAGTGTCTCCCTCAAAGTGCCATTTTGCTACTGTGACATTTAAGACACGTTTCAAACTTGAGAATACATTCAGCAGTTCAATTTAGAGGAGTAGGTGATCGAAAGCACCATTCAAAATCTGGTGCCAAATGGAAGTCAGACCGTTCCTCCTCAAAGCCTCTTGCTTCTGAAGACCATGACCGTTTTCTATGAGCCTGAGAACTAAATGACTAAATGTAATTCTCTGTGCAAGACACCTGGAAGGTCAGGTTCTCGATGTATGTATGTGTGTGAGTGTGTATACATAGATATACACATACATGTATGTATGTACATTATATCCTCTGATATTTTATTGTCTTCTTTTTTGGAGAAAAAAGTGATTTATTTTCTACTATATTTCAAATATAATCACAATCATTTATTCCATTTAAGTTTTGGGGCTTTCTTTTAAACTTTCATATTTTAGCTCTTAATTCCTTCTTATCCTTTCTTTCATGTAAAATACCATTTTATGGTTTTCCTCTTGCTGGCTTGTATCATTTTGCTTAACATTTTTATTGCTTCTGTACTAATGTTTTTTTTTAGAATTTGGTTTTAGCCTTTATTTTAATTTTAATCTATTTTATCTGAAATTTAAAATTTTAGCTTTAGGGTTTAACTTTCTTATTAGATCTCAACTCTGCTACATTTAGTGGGAATATGAGTTGATAACATGCTCTCATTTGATTAAGTTTTCTTTTAACATTTTATGTTCTTACAAATTTTTACAGTTTATTTCTCCAATTGCTTCTCTTCTCTTATTTTTTTCTATGTAGTTTCATAATATTTGGTGAGAAGCTTGGTCAACCTGAGTTAAATTCCATAATGAGTCTAAATCATATGAAAAAAGGGGATGGTAAAGTTATCAGTAGGATTAGTTCTCTGGTGTTTTCAAACAGATCTCCTAGGTCTCACACTTTATAATGATGGATGTTAAAAATAAATAAACTGCCGAAACCGGTTTGGCTCAGTGGATAGAGCGTCGGCCTGCGGACTGAAAGGTCCCAGGTTCGATTCCGGTCAAGGGCATGTACCTTGGTTGCGGGCATATCCCCAGTAGGAGATGTGCAGGAGGCAGCTGGTCGATGTTTCTCTCTCATCGATGTTTCTAACTCTCTATCTCTCTCCCTTCCTCTCTGTGAAAAATCAATAAAATATATTTAAAAAAATAAATAAATAAAAAATAAAAATAAATAAACTTAAAACACTCAGTTTAACCTATAGATTAACTCTTAAATGACATAATTCTTTCCAGATAAGCTTTCCTTTGTAAAAAAAAAAAAAAAAAAAAAAAAAAAAAAAAAATTACACACCATTGAACCTTGTGCAGAAAGAGGCACATTTTGACATTTAAAGTCTCTGCACATATTATACACATGTACCACAAGCCTGGAGGCTTTGCCGATTCATTGCCCCTGACTTCAAACCTGACGCAACCAGGTGGTCATCAGTGCTGTGATGGTTATTGATGATTAGTAAGTAGCAGAGGAACCATAGAAAATTCTGGTTATACTTGTAAGCTCAGTACATTTTCTGGGTTGGGTCAATTTCCTTCTCAGAGGATACACCCAGAGTCCTCCAGGAGTTGGAAAACTATTCAGGACTTTCACTCATTAGGAGAATTAAGGTGGAGCTTCCAATGAGAAGTTTATCCAAATTCTGGGAAATGGGTGTCCTATTTTTGTCTGGAACTATATATGACAATCTCAGGCTGGAAAATTTAAATAATGTTTTACTTTAGGCCATGCTTTTCAGTTGTCTCTAGGAAAATTCTGAAATCACAACTGAGTGAGGCTGTTCTTCCTAAAGGAGACTGAATACTCTTCTGGGGAGAACAGGATTTCTGAAAGACAATCTACCAGAGCCTAAATGACAATCAAATTACTCCTGATTTTCTGCACTCCATGTCATTCCTGTTGAACCCTAGTATGCAGTTATAGCTTATTATGGAGTTAACTTGAATTCCCATATTGACCAATGGCATTTAACATCTTTCCATGTGCTTTTTAGCCATTTGTGAGTCTTCTTTTGTAAAGCATCCGTTCAAATCTTTTGCACATTTTAAATTGTGAGTTTTTTGTGGAGAGTGGTCATATTATTTAGTTGTACGAGTTTTAAGTATATTCTTAACACAAATGATTTGTTAAATATATTTTTGAAAATATATGTTTCTATCTGTGACTTTTAACTTCCTTAAAAACCCAGCGAGGTGAAATGTTTTGTTCAGGGTCACACAACAAGCCAGCTGGATTCTAATTTCACCATTATTCCCAATAAGCAGTGATCAGAGCAGATTTTCCTCTGTAGAAACGTCACTGACTATTTAGGAAATGTACCATAGTGGAGGATAGGAATCTTTAATCTCTGTGTTGCCTCTTTAAAGAATGCCCTTGGCAGTTTTCTATGTGGAAAGCCTACCAGGCTTTGTTGTTGTTGTTTTTTAATGTCTTATAATGTGTCCTGGCCCATGTGGCTCATTTGGTTGGGCATCATTTAGTGCACGGACAGGTTGCCTGTTCAGTTCTCAGTCAGGGCACATGCCTAGGCTGTGGGCTCCCAGTAGAGGGTGTGCAGGAGACAGCCAATCAATGTTTTGTTCTCTCTAGATGTTTCTCTCTCTCCCTTCCTCTCTCCTAAATAAAAAAAAAATTAAATAATAACTTATAATGTAATGAATAGCTATTTCTTTCCCTTTAAAAAAAACAACAATATGCCAGAATATTGACTATATGTAAACAAACATAAGCTTACAAAATGCAAGAAAAAGAAAATAGCTTTGCAAAAATTTCAGTGGGCTAGTTCCTACAAAAAATAATTATACAGAAGCACAGAATTTTGCTGAGTTAACAGAACCAGTCACTCAAAACCATAACAGTGACCTCAGAGTTATTCTCATTTACATAGGAACACACATTCTAACAGAACACTCCAGATCCATAAGGAGCAGTGATATATTTGTGCTGATCCATGTATATTCTTCCACTTTCCCCCCTGAAGTAAGTGGCTGAATGTAAAAGCAGATGCAAAGTGACCTATACATGGATTCAATCTACACCCTTCAGCTAATGCTTCTAACCAATTTATTGAAATATTTTTTCTACTAAAAACAAAATGTATTAAATTGTTTCCAAATGATCTGAAAGGACTTCTACTTATATTCACAGCAACTAATTCATAGCAACTACAACTAAACTTATTTACTTAAGATAGTACCAGAATCACTAAGAATCACATTTTCTAAACAATAAATTTTAAAGAAAATAGCAACTTCATCATTTGCCAAGAAACTGTCACATTACAGAGAGAGAAAATTGTATAAGCCATGCATAGTTTCTCCTCAGCGGATACAAATGCATATTCTTTCAATGTTATTAATCCTCACCTGAGGATTTTTTTCCATTTTTTTTTAGAGAGTGGAAAGGAGGGAGGGGGAGAAAGAGAAAGAGAGAAACATCAATGTGAGAGAAAAACATCAATTAGTTGCCTCCCTCATCCCAACGGGAGCTGGGTATCAACCCTACAACCCAGGTATGTGACCTTGACTGGGAATCAAACCTGCAACCCTTCGGTGAGGGGCCGATGCTCTAACCACTGAACACACCAGCCAGAGCTCTTTCAGTTTTATAGATGCAAGTTTTTTTCAGAGTTTCTTCAATGCTAAGTTTCTAAATATCATTTAAAAATCTAAAATAAAAGAAAAATCAACAAAAAATCCCATATACCTTGGGAGAGTCCCTATTCCAAGAAATGATCAAAGAGTTCTCTGAACTGTGGGCTTTGCTTACCAGTTGGTCATTTATTTTTATCCACTCTATTGGCATGGTTCCAGCTACCTAGATGCAAAGGATAGTCTAACCCAAGTTTTAAAAGGGCAACTCATTACTTCGTTCCACCAAAACTATGGACTCATTAATTTATTATACAGTCTGTCTGAATTGCATGCCACTTTTCTCCATGATAAATGGCATGCTGGGCCTTATCAGCCTGTGGATCCTTAGAACTACATGCAGACTTTGCACGTGGTTATTCTTCAAGTGACCCCAATTCTCATTTTTTGCCTCAATGTAAGTTTTAATTTTTATCCAAATTATATATGCCAGTTTTTAAAGGTTAAACATTTCCATAATGTTGTTATATAAAACTAGAGGCCCGATGCACAAAAATTTGTGCACTCGGGGCAGGGGGGGTGGGGTCCCTCAGCCTGGCCTGCGCCCATTTGCAGTCCAGGATGTCCACCTGTCGACTTAGGCCCACTCCCCGGGGGATCAGGGCCTAAGCTTGCAGTTAGACATCCTTCTGGCAACCAGGGAGCCCTCGGGGGATGTCTGACTAAAGGCTCACGCCCCCAAGGGATCAGGTCTAAACTGTTAGTTGGACATTCTTAGTGCTGCCACGGAGGTAGGAGAGGCTCTTGCCACCACCTCTGTGCTGGCCAGCCATGAGCCAGCTTCTGGCTGAGTGGCACTCCCCATATGGAAGTGCACTGACCACCAGGGGGCAGCTCCTGCAATGAGCGTCTGCCCCCTGGTGGCCAGTGCGCATCATAGCAACCGGTCATTCTGCTGTTCAGTCAATTTGCATATTAGCCTTTTATTATTATTATATAGGATGTCCCTATTTCCCCCCTTTTGCCCCCTCTACCCAGCTCTTGCCCCCCACTTCTCTCTGGCCATCACCATACTGTTGTCTGTGTCCATGGGTTGTGTATATATTTTCTTTGGCTAATCCCTTCTTTAAATTCACTTCTTTAAATTTTTATTTTCAGATAAATGCTTATAACTGCACTATTATATATTTTCTATTATATCATTTAGAATTAAGATATTTTTTAATTGAACCCTTGTAAATTTTAGCACAATTTAATAAATTATGTTAGAAGCAATTAGGAGATTTTTCATGTAATGCAGCTACATTTCAAATAATATTTTATTAATTTTTAATTTTTTAATATTTTAATTTGAAATAATCTCATACATGTAAAAAAAAAACTATGAAATACTACAACATATTATATGTACCCTTCACCCAATTTCTTAGGTGTTAATAATTTAAACATAACCATTATACAACTAACAAAATTTGGAATATATTTTTCTTATAATCTCTTTAATGTTACTTAATCCATTTACTTTGTTTTTGTTAATCTTCACCCAAGGATATTTTTCCATTGAATTTTAGAGAGAGTGAAGGGAAAGGGAGAGACACATTGATTGGTTGCCTTTAGCACATGCTCTGATAAGGACTGGGGATCAAGCCAGCAACTGAGGTACATGCCCTTAACTGGAATCGAACCTGGGACCCTTCAGTCCACAGGCTAATGCTCTATCTACTGAGCAAAACAGGCTACAGCTTAATGCATTTACTTTTAATCTATATGTGTCTTTATATTTAAAGTGGGTTTTGTTTTTGATTCACCCTCATAATCTGTCTTTTAATTGGTGCATTTATGACACTGACTTTCAGAGTGTTTACTGATAGAGTTACTGCCATATCAGGCAGCTTCTGGGGCTTCTGGGGCTTCTGGGGCCGGCCAGCGGCCCAGGATCGGATCCGATCATGGGCAGCAGGTGGCTTCTGGGGCTTCTGGGGCTTCTGGGGCCAGTCAGCGGCCCGGGATCGGATCCAATCACGGGAGGCAGGCAGGCAGCTTCTGGGGTCACACACGGGGGCCTGGATGGCGGCTCGTGCTGGTGGCTCACGCTGTCCTGCCCTACCTGCAGTATGCAAATTAGCTGCCATCTTTGTTGGTGGTTAATTTGCATATTGTGCTGATTAGCCAATGGGAGGCGTAGTGAAAGTATGGTCAATTACCATGTTTGTCTATTATTAGATAGGATAGATATTTCCCTGCCCGGCAAACACCTGGGTTTGAGGCTTGATCCGCAGTAGGGGATGGGCAGCAAGCAACCAATTGATGTTTCTCTCTCATCAATGTTGTGCTATCTCTCTCTCCCTCTCTCTTCCTCTCTCTCTAAAATATATTATTTTTAAAAAACTTTCCTGACCAATTCCCCTTGGCCTTATTTTCTTCTCTCCATAGGCAATCACATTCAATTATTTCAAAGCTGACATTTAATAAAATACTTTGATATTATTTAATAACATGTTTACTAATCTTGATTATTCAGTTTTAGTTTTTTTCAAAAGAACACCCATCATAGAGGATGAGTATAAAGCTTCATTTCCTAATCTACCTCTCTATACTTGCCTCTTTCTCATCTCCCTATCCTTCCAATATAGTTACATTATAATTTAAAACAGATCAATATTCAATGTGTACATTTATAGGACTAGGGATACACTATTCTCAACTGAGATATGCAATAAAATCTGAGTTTACTGTATAGCTCTTTGTTTTTCCTGGTGTTAACAGTTGTACAGTTGTTTAATTTCCTAGGTAATTACCACTAATGCAACCCTAAACTTTCTGCCAGCCCTGTATCTCCCCTCAGCAAATAACAAATGTATAAGGTGGACTATCCATTTTACCTTGTGTAAGGAATATCTCCTGGAGTCATCTGAGGTATTTCCCTATGGGCTGGTTGCTTGCTAAGGCTTCATCCCCTGCTAGAAACTCCCTTTTTCTCTCCTCTGTATTGTCTTTCCTATTTTTTTTACATCCTCTACCTTCCTTTTTCTTGGGTGATTTTGTTATTTTGGGAGAAAATATTTTCTAGTATGGCCCAAGATACGATGCATTGGAATTAAATTTCTAAGAACTTACATATCTAAGAATATCTCTTCAAACTCAATTAAAAATCTGCCTGAGTACAGAATTATAGGTTAGAAATCATTTTCCTTCAGAATTTTGTTTTCTAGCTGCCAGTGTCATGGAGACCCCATATGATTCCTGATTCTTTGTTTGTGATTGTTATTTTTGCTTTCTCTAGGATAACACTGTCCAATGAAAATTTAATGTGACCCACTAGTGGTAGCCACATTTGTAATTTTAAATGTTTTAGTAGTGCCGTTTTAAACATTAAAAGAAAACAGGTGAAATTGATTTTAATATTTTATTTCATCCACTGGATCCAGAATATTACTATTTTAACAAGTAATAATATAGAACATTTTAAAAATTTATTTTATCATCTTTATTTTTAAATCTAAGTCTACTAAATCTATAAAATCTGCACTGATAGGATGGATATCTCTGGACTGGCTGCAAGTCAAGTGCTCCATTCCCACGTGTGGGTAGTGGCGACTTAGTGGACAATGCAATTCAGTCCGGATTTGGGATCTTTTTTTTTTCCTTCAGGTATTCTGATACCTCTTACTAATTTAGGTGAGAGACAAATTTTTCCCATTTTTCAAGACACTCATTTGTCTTGAGTCATTGGGCCTGACTCATTGGGCTTTATTATTCATATGTACCAGTTCTAAGAAAATTCTTTCAATTATTGCCTTGATAATTCTTCTTTCCCTTCATTTTCTGTGTTGTCTATTTCTGAAACTTCTGTTACTCAGATGATGTGTCTGCTGGTTCCCTAACTTAGTTATTTACTTATTTCTCCTCTTTTCCATTTCTATTTTTAGTTCTGCTTTCTGGGAAATTTAATATTTCAACATTTTCATTTCCTGATCTCATACTTTTAATTTTGAGGAGCTCTTTGTTTCTTGCATGACTATTCTTAACTGCATTTGTTCTTGTTTCATGATTATAATATCTCTTTAGCTCTCTGAAGATATTTTTTAAATAATGGGTGTTTTTTTTTTAAATAATCTTTCTGTGTGTAGTCTGTTCTCTCAAGCTATTTTTTCCCTTCTTAATTTGTTTAATCTATTCTTTATGGTAGCTGCCTTCCTCTGCAATCTGCCAACTCGGAGGTGTCTTCTTATTTAAGAGTGAGAAATTAAGAGTTGACCCATTGAGTATATGGGTTAAGTATCTCAAACATTAACTTTACTGATGGGTCAGATTCTCCAGAGAAGAATCTTCTGTCCTCCGGTTTTAAGGATAAAAGACTGGCTATAAAAGTCTAGGAGCCAAGTAAGAGAAGAGGACTAGGATTATCAGCATCATATATGTCTATGAGCACATAATTAAACCATCTTCAATATAGTATCTCCACTTTCAGTTGTAACTGGTGTCCCCTTTTCAGAAACCCTCTGTTACACCCATGAAAGGAACTAAATCTTTGGTACGTTGCTGTGGTAGACAAATCTGTATTATCTCGGCAATCTTTGGAACTTATTTTACTCTGTTAAACTTTGGCATGGTGCCTTACCTATAAGTTGAGAAATGTTGTATGGGAGAGCAGTGTTCATTCTACTATAATTAATTATCCCGCTGTGTTAAGTTTGGAATTGGGAAAACAATTATGCACCAGCATAGTTTTCAAAACTTTTCTGCCTGAAAAATTATGTCCCAACATCCTTTGTCTAATCACAGATAGGAACAAACTTGCTAACCACAACCAGCTAGTGTGAAGTCTAAACCATCTCAGCTCTTAAAGTTTAGCAAGTTTAGATCTAACACTGCCCTCTCCTACTCTTAACACCCACCCACTTGAAGTATGCGGTTGGGATATACTGCCACCAAGTGGTAGATCTGGGTATCATTTCTGATGTCAACAAAAAATTGCATGTTTTGAAGGAGATTCAAGATTTATCCATTTATGTATCTAGAAAGAGACTACAAAGGGATAGAAAGAGAGAGAGATTTCTGGTGATGAAATAGTTTTACATCTTGAGTACAGTTGTGGTTACACAAGTCTACAAATGTGATAAAAAGATATAAAACTAAACACACAGTATAGCAATTTTAATTTTCCTGGTTTTGATATTATACTATAATTATGTAAGATGGAACTATTGGGGAAAACAATGCAGGGTACCCGGAATCACTCTAAATATCCTTATAATTTCCTGTAAATTTATAATAATTTCAAAATAAAAATATTTTTAAAAGACTAAATAAATCAGTTTCTTTGAGCAATCAAAATCTGCATACCTGAACTTTAGACTAGAATTGTATTTGAAACTTTTCATTAGTTGTGAGTGAATTGTGTTTGAGTGTGTCTAGAAATAAAGAGAGGTAATAAAACTCCCAAGGTTCCAGGTAGGAATTAATAATTTTTATCTCACTACAGCATGTTTCTTGTTACCACGGTACAATTCATTTGTACATTTCAAGGATCTATGTACCCTAATCTCTGTATTGAATTTGGAATTTAGTTTGATGAGTCCTAATTTCTAAATCTGTGCCTCTTTTTGGTTTCTTTGTTTCCTCCTGAAATGGTGGGTACTTTTTTTTAAAAGAATGCTTAAGCTTGAATATCTGTACTCAATAATATGGCATCTTAGAATTTTGCATTTTTTATTACTTGTCATATAGTTTTATTACCTCATGAAAGATTGTTTCCTTTCTCTCATTGTTTTGAGCTAGAGACTGTTAAAATAGTGGCAGCAACATTCAGAATAATAACACCATTTTATGGAGAAGTTTAGAACCTTTATTCCATAAAGAAAAGTCATTCTGAAGTTTTAATGAGGCCCCAATCAATCATCACAATTATGTTATTGTTTGAACCTGCACCTCTGGAAAACAATGCCTGCCATTCCCCCAAATCAACTGTTAATGAATAACAACTTGATATTTATTACATTGTTATTGTATGCTGGTAGTTTTGATTTAAACTTGAACCATATCAACCGTATATTTGATTGCTAACTGAAGGCATTCTATAACCTAGAAACAGACTATTCTGTTTATAAATTGATGACTTTTAAGCATAAAACTTATATTCTCACACTAACACTGTTACTTATCATTGATTCACAGATTAATTCACGTCAGGTTTAAACCTAGAGGTAGGTGTGTAACCTCCAGAATTGTCATTGACCTGTCTGTTATTTCCTTCTCTAATACAAATTTCTTCCACTTTTGCTCACCCTTGTCCACTTCTGGTCTCTCAAGGCTCTCCTTCCTTCAGTGGGAGGTAAGACTTCCAGCAGAAAACCCTGCACAGCTAGAAGGCCGGCTTGAATCTATTCCTGTCTCATCTTCCTTGCCAGTTATATCATTGGCTTAGCTCAAGATGCACCCCTCCGGATCTTGTCTGTGACAAATGATGGAATCCCTTGGCTCATGTCTCCTTTAAAGTGGATACAGTGTCCCAAGGTCACAGGAAGGTCACTGTAGGAGGGACTCTCCTGCTGTCTCCAGCTGCAGTTTGGGGTCCTTGATGCAGGTGTGAGGGCCTGGGAGAGAGACTCAGACCCAGAGCCCTCCGCAGTCACCTTGCAGCCTCTACCTGGCATGACCTTTCTGTGGAAATCTGCAACCCTCAAAGGCACCAATGCAGCAGAAGTCTCCCACCCCAATTCCTTCTGCAGCCCCTACACTCGCCATGCCCCTCTTGTGCCCAAGGGAATCCCACTGAGCCGCTGGAACCCTGCATTTGGCAGCCCATTCCTGTAAGTACTAATCACCTGCTCCCTGGCCACACTTCCTAGGTTGTCACCTGCCAGGCCAGCTCTTGCACACTAGCCGCTTCCTGCAGGGCCAGAGCTGTGAACTTCTCTACTGCCCCAGGAAAGAGAAGGGGACCCTAAGCCTGAAGAGGAGGTTAACCCTAAAAGTAGAGTAATGCTCTGGCCTGTGTGAACATTCATTATTCCATTATTTCTGGGAAGAACAAAGACATTGTTCTACCTCGGAAAAGGAAGACTCAAACAGGGAGGTGGCCTGGGCTAAGATAGGAGAGCTTGCACATCTGCCAGGCAGTCTGGCAGATGTGCAAATAGCTCATCCAGCAGCTGGTGAAGAGAGAATGAAAGATGTCCAGGAGGCATTGGTAGTAGCTCCCTGGTCCTTTACAGGGTCCATGAATTGACTAGAACAGAAATTTATTTGTAAATTGTTTTCTGTTTTTGTGTTATATTTTGGTGAAGGGAGCTGTGTTTGAGCTACTCTGCTAGCCTCACTTAGCCATATTTATACTGTATAATGTTGACATATATCCCATCCCCAGAGAAGTCCAAGATTTTCTTTTTGTTGTACTTCATTTCAGTCCCAGAGAAATAAAAGGATCTCTGATGTGTCTCAGAGATTAAACAAAATCCCAAATAGACAACAAATGGGTCAATTATTTAAAAAAAAAAAAAAGCAGAAATGTCTAAAATGCAAATTGTCTGAGGAGGAAGAACTTGTTTAAGAAATCCTTTGCTCCCCAGCATGAAAGGAGTCCAAGAAGTTGGACAACAACCAATCTGGAAAATTATAGAAAGGACGCAAACCACTTGCCAGCCCATGTGTTCTATGCTTCTAGAAGTTGAGGGATTTAAACTTTAAACTAATTAAAATAAATTTCATTGAGTTCCACTGTAGTCTGTAATTTCAATTTATTGTTTGTGTAACACACAATGCACGTTCATTCTTTTCCTGATAATAGCCTAAGTCCTTCAAAGTGTAATTCATGTGCACAGAAAAGACATTCTAAATATTAGGTGTTTTCAGATGGCAATGCAGCAAAAACTTTAAGCCATAAAGAAATAACAACTTCTAAATTTTGACATTGATCTCTGAGTATTATTCTATTTCCTACCTGTCTAATGTGATGAAGGTTTAGCATGGGATATGGAAGTATGAACAAAGTTCTGAGAAAAATACTACTGTTGTTTCTAACCAAAAAGCACGTGTTTGTTTTTTTCAAGTTTTAAAATAACAGCCAATGTATAAAATAGACTGCAACAATAAAATCAAACATTTTACTCCCAACATATTGTCTAACTTTAATACTTTATTTTTTAAAATTTCTTTATTGATTAAGTTCTTACATATGTGTCCTTATCCCCGCATAACCCCCACCCCCCACACTTATGCCCTCACCCCCCTATTGTCTGTGTCCATTGGTTAGGCCTATATGCTTGCATATAAGTCCATTGGTTGATCTCTTCCCCTTAACCCCACCCTCCCCTACCTTCCCTCTGATGTTTGATGGTCTGATCAATGTTTCTCTGTCTCTGGATCTGTTTTTGTTCATCAGATTATGTTGTTCATTATATTTTTTAATAAAATAATTTAAACATGTCTTCTTGAGATAAAATGATAGGATTTAAACCTTCTTATTAGTTCAGAGAGTTAGACAAGAACTAGTCATAAATCATTTACATTTTGACTTTCTTGTCTATTTCATCAATATATTTTTCAGAGTCCACCGATGACCAACCTTAGCATTTAGAAAGTATGGCACCAACATATGTTTAGAATTTCAGATTGCTGCAAGGGAAGATGTGGTCACGGATTCAGAAGTGAGTTTTTAATTCTTGTTCTTTTGTAACATTATCCCTCTGTTGCTATTGTCCTCAAGCTTCCTGGTGTCCAAAATTCTTAGCCTGACATTTTATCTCTTCATCTCTTCAAGTATGGCAAGTTTGTATCCAATTCTACATGAAATTTAAACGTGTAGCCACTCTCCTAGATACCTTCTATTGCTTTTATAAAGGTGTCCATCTTCTGTATTGACTAGGTGAGCACTAGTTCATCCCTGAATAGATGGTATTGATTCAGTAAACCCTAAAGATTTTTGACCTTTTTAAAAAGTGATTCCGATTGCACAAGATATTTTACAAAGTGACAAGGACTTCTGTTCATTGAGATTAAATCAGAACCATTTAAATTGAGCATGTTTCCTATAGAGACTGTTGATTACATGACATTCAAAAAATGGTATCATGTTAAATAAGGGATATTTTGAATAATTTCAGTTGTGCTTTTTCTGGAAAGGGGAATAATGTAAAATATAAAACTCCTTGTCATAAATTGAATCTAAAATCAGCAGAGGGATTAATAACTTAAGGTGATACTGATATGAAGTAGCTAAGAAGCTGAATAATACTTTTGAGTTTGAAGGAAGGATTAAACTAGAAAGTAATTAGATGATGAATGATCCAAATTACTATGTAGAATTAAGACTTGAAAGTACATTTGATTTAGAGTCAAAAGACCTGAATTCTATGTCCACATCTGCCACCTGGTGACATTTACTTCCCCTGCAAAGAACAGTTTCTTAAAAATAAGTGAAGTGTGTGGAATTGATGATCGCTGAGCTCTTCTCTAGATTTTATAATCTATGATTAACCAGATCCACATGGCACTAAATAAAAACCTATGGTACAAGCAGGTTAATTTAAAAGTTTTGGGCTCATTCATTAAAAAAAATATGTATTGAGCAAGTATTATGTAAAAAGTATTGAAATAGACATTTGAAATGTAAGGTTTGTGGGAGGAATTGTGAGTCTGACACATCTGTCCATCATTCCAGTAGAGGTATCATGGAATGACCACAGTCTTCTTTTTTTAAATATGTCTTTATTGATTTCAGAGAGAGGAAGGGAGGGAGAGATAGAAACATCAATGATGAGAATCATTGATTGGCTGCCTCCTGCACGCCCCCTACTCAGGAACAAGCCTGAAACCCAGGCATGTGCCCTGACCAGAAATCGAACCATGACCTCCTGATTCATGGGTCCATGCTCAACCACTGGGCCACACCAGTTAGATGAGCCAGCCTTCTGTTAAAGCTATTTAATCTGATAGCATACAGTATTATCATAGATTTTTAAAAATATGTTTTGTTGATATTTAGAGAGAGAGGAAGGGGGAGGGAGAAACATCAATGTGAGAGCAAAACATCATTCATCTGCCTCCTGCACATCTCCACCAGCATCAAGGTGGCAACCTGGGCATGTGCCCTGACCTGGAACTGAACTGACAACCTTTTGGTGCACATGACAACACCCAACCAACTGAGCTATACCAGCCAGGGCTTGCCATGGATTCTTCCTTCTCATATACTCTTTCCTGTATTCTTCATAGCTGTCATCCTTATTTCTCGTTTAAAACGTCTTGCAATTGTTAAAATGATTTCTTAAGAGTATATGCATTTTAAAAAGAAACAATTATTTTAGTAACCTAAAGAAATTAGCTGACAACAGAAATGCCAGGCATCTGTGATAATCTAGCTTGTAGAGGGATATTTCTATGAGGGCAGTATTAACAAGGTCTTAAAATTACATTATCCAGGTGAGTAGCCAGATCAATCTTGGGAAAGAAGAAAGCTAGGGGAATTACATTTCATTTATTGAGTCAAGTATGCTTCTTCTTTTAAAGTTTGGGGGGGGAGGGTGAGTCTTTGTATAACTATGTTCATCAGACTATTGGCTAGAAATTTTCTTGTAGTTTCCTTGTCTGGTTTTGGTATAAGGGTAATGCTGGCCTCATACAGTGAGTTTGAAAGTGTTCCTTCCTCTTCTTTTTTTTTGGAAGAGTTGGAAATGGTTCCCTTTCCTGCTTGAAAAGGTATCCTTCACGCTAAGATTTTTAAATGCTTTCTGCCATTCTTTTTTTAATGTTTAAGTTATTTCTATGCTGCATTTAATTTTCTCCATAAGTAAAGTAGGAGTCTATGCTGTTATACTTCCCAATAAATAGCCATTTTTACCTATACCACTTATTAAATAAATCACCCTCTTCAATAACTGAATTAAAATACCACATTTGTCACATGTCACATTTTTATATGCTAGATACATTTCTGGGTGTTGTTCTTTCTTGCTGACATATTTATTCTTTTGCTATCATGCTACTTCTTTATTATAGTGACTCTGTAGTCAGCTTTAGTATCTGTTAGGCCAAAACCCTTTCACTATTTGATTGTTTCTTAATTTGGGTATCTATTCTCCAAAATTATTAGTACATTTAAATTTTAGATTTAGTATACTATATCAAAAATGAAATATGTGAAGTGGAACTTTGTTAGATATCTGTATCTATTTAGAGATAGAAAATTAATGTTTCACATCCTGGAACATGGTATGGTTGGAACTATATTCAGATCATTTCATAACTCTTAATAGAATATATAGATTTCTGTTTAGAGATGCTGAACTGTCTTTTTAAGTTTATTCTAGGATATTTTATAGTTTTGTCATCGTTTTATTTTTCATTTTCAATACAAACTATTTCCAGTGTAGATAAAATGAATTTTGTAAAGGTGTTTGTTATCCAGCTAACTTATTACTACCTTTACATATTAATCTTAGTAGATTTATACCAGGATATATATCCATAATAAGTCAAAAGACTAAATGACTGAAGAAAATATTTGTAACAAAAATTATAGATAAAAACACATTTATCTTTTTTTTACTTTTTATTTTTAGAGAGCGAGGATGGAGAGGGAGAGAGAGAGAGCATCAATGAGAGTGAAACATGCATCAGCTGCCTCCTGCACACCCTCTACTGGAGATTGAGCCAGAAAACTGGGCATGTGCCCTAACATGAAATTGAGCTGGTAACCTTTTAGTACACAGGACAACGCCCAACCAACTGAGATATACCGTCCAGGGCTACATTTCTTAACACATACAAACTCTTACAAACCACTTAAAAACCAATTTAAAAATTAAATAAGAAATCTTTTCAATAATATGAAAAGGTAACCACAAATGACAAAACCAGAGAAAAACAGAAATGGCCTATAAACATATGAAAAGATGTTAAAACTCATGACATTAAAGAAATGCAAATTAAAATGAATTACTATCAGATTGGTAAACATTTTATAGTTAGCAATTGCGTAGCACTATGTTGTCTTATGGGCAACTCTTTTTTTAATATATTTTATTGATTTTTTACAGAGTGGAAGGGAGAGGGATAGAGAGTTAGAAACATTGATGAGAGAGAAACATCGGTCAGCTGCCTCTTGCACGCCCCCTACTGGGGATGTGCCTGCAACCAAGGTACATGCCCTTGACCAGAATCGAACCTGGGACCCTTGAGTCCGCAGGCCGACGCTCTATCCACTGAGCCAAATCGGTCAGGGTATGGGCAACTCTTAATGGTAAATTCAATTTAAATCAAACTCAATATCCATTGGAACTACCTATTTGGTTGCCAATCAGCTTGATCAGAGCATTAACATTCCTATAAGGCAGGAGTAAAATATAATAGAGATACACACAGGAATGAGTTTGTGTAATGGCAGAAGTGAGGTCTACTCCCTTTTCAGATCCAGATGTCTGCAAGGACGTGCAGAGCACTGCATGACTAGAAGAACAAACACCTGGCCATTAAGAGTCATGGAAACACAGAGGATTGAGAATATTCAGCTTTCTCCTTCAGTCCATACAAATGCACCTATTAGGCCTATCTGCTAATTATTTCACTCCAACCACTCCCTATCTTCTCTCCTTCCTTCACGTTCTTTGAGTCTTTTATATAATATGTGTCCTTGACCCTAGAACTCTAGGTTCCATCTTGAAGGGTCTCTGCTGTTGGATTCATTCCATGTACAAAATAAACTAACAAACAAAATAGAAACACACACATAGATAGAGACCAGACTGATAGCTTTCAGAGAGGAGGCAGGATATGAGGTTGGGTGAAAAAGGTGAAAGGATTCAGCAAAAAAAAAAAAAAAACAACCACCACCACCTCATAGACACAGACAACAGTGTAATGATTACCAGTGTGAAGAGGTGAGGGAGGTGGGAGGGGATAAAGGGGGCATAAATGGTGGTGGAAGACTTTTCTTGGTGTGGTAAACACACAATACAGTATACAGATGATGTTATAGTACACTTGAAACCTATATAATTTTATTAACCAATGTCACCCCAATAAATTCAACAAAAAAATAAAAAGTACTAGTCAGATTCTTAATAGTAGAGCAACTGTAAGACATAAAACTTTATTAATTGCTTTTTGTACCATAAACTATATTATTCTACTAAAATATTGTGCATATTTATTCCAAAGGTGCTCCTTACTTCAAGAATGAGTTTGAGGCAGGATGAAAATGAAGTTAAGTGAAGTTAACCTTATTTCACCACATCATACTCTGTGAAATATATTAAAATATGTTAGAGACCAAAATCATATTGTCCTTCTCTAGTGCCCTTCCTATAGTTTAGCTCCTGCTCCCTAAAAAAAATTATGTGGGCCCTAAAAAGCTCAGTAATATCCTTCCATTTAGTAGGTGTTGAGCCAGGTGCTGACCAGGGAAAATCTGGGAATACAGGTAATTCTGGAATGCTGTTGCCATCACTTAGAAGTGCAGTGGCATGGATGTTCTAGAAACTAGATTATTGTGAACTGTTGGAGTGTTACCATGATTTCTTCTTATCTGGGAACAACAGCTCAATAGATAAAAGGTGGAAAGTCAGGCAGGAATATAGCAGAAAACCTAGTTCACAAAGCCACAGTGCTCGCTCTCTGTGGTAAATGACCTCCACAGAAGAACTTCAGGCTCCAAAACTAGAACAAGTAGTGGGGGAAATTGAGAAGCAATTTTATTGTAAAATGAGTGATTTTCTACAGATGCTGAAGGGAAACAAGACATTTCAAATCTTGACGATTATATCTGCAGAGGACATGAATACAAAATGCCAGTGTGGTGTTTTTGTTTTGCTTTTTTCGACTCATGTAGATACAAAATCCACTCACCTTTCAAATCACCATGGTCATTTGATATATTTCCTGGATTTGTACCTCACCAGAACCCATCATTCAGGTTCAGGCCAACACATCCATGTAATGAAAGACTAGACTTTTTCTTTTCCTTTTAAACAAAATTTTTAATGTCCTATCTACATACATAGGAACATGATAATTCAGGTTAAGGATATTAGGATTGGCAGATAGGAGAATGCAGAGTGACTAAATCATTACATTAAGCTCTGAGTCATTGCTGTCTTTAGAATTCCAACTGTCTTTAGAATTCTCTTCCCACCTTCCCAGTCTGTACAATTGATAAACACTACTCATCCTTCAAAACTCAGCTAAGGTCAATGAAGTCTTGCTTATCTCCCTGCCCTCACTCATATCAAATTGACAAGAGTATCCCTTTTTCTGTCTTCTGTTTCCAGGACAGGCCCTTCATCATAATATATGTATTATCTGAGCCTTTTTTATTGTAGTGTCAGAAAACAACTCCAGCAAATTTTAAAGGGTAATGATAAATATAGAAAGGTCAGAAATGTAGCCATCCTCAGAATAGAACTTGAACTGGAAAAAAACTATTGAACTCTCTCATCTTGGCTTCTTTTTCATGTTTCATTATTTTTCATCTCTTCATCAAAGTCTTAACAATTTCTCAGTCCACATACTGTAATATGACTGCCACATGGTTCTGGTGGTAACTTTTACAGTCTAGTCACATGCAGAGTTCACGTTCAGAGCTCAATGCCATTTTGAAGGACAATGATAGAACCAGCTAAAATCTGGTGAACCCCAGTATCAACAGATATTAGCTAAACAGCAAAGTCATATCAGTGCTAGGGCTCAAACCTTGTGGATAAAGAAAATTTTTCAGACAGATGGGTCACATTTTAAGCAGGAAAGACACCAAAAAAACTTTGCTCTTATCTATAATATCTTGAGCTTATTTACCTAATATAAATAGAATAGAAATTCTTTGAACTGGTACCATATCTTATCATTAATTTTTCACAGCATAATGCACAGTTCGAGCCATGTAATAAGTGCATAGCATTGTTTATTAAACAATTCCCTTTTTATTTACCCACCCTCCTTTGAGTGAATTATGCATCAGGGTGCAAAATGAATAGTCATCTTGTCAGGGTCTTAAGAAACTTGAGTCCAAATCATAACTTTATATGAAATACTCATGATAGATGGGGCAAGAGTGTATATATTAGTGCCCACATGAATGTGTCATTGACCATGTATTGAGATAGCACAGTAAAGTGACTTTTAGAAAATGGGTATGGATTCAAGCAAATCAGGGTGGAATCAGGACTCTGCCACTTTCTACTTATATGACATGGACTTTAACTTATAAATTAAACTCTCATCTACAAAATAAAGATAGTGCTCCATAGGTATATTTTAATACTGAAAGGAGATAGTGCATATAAAATGCTTTGCAAGTAAACATTTAAACATGAGCATTTTTCCCTCTTCTTACCTCCAGTATAGCTCTCCTAACTAAATAATACTTCAATGTTATGAAATGCTTATAAAGAAAATATAATGAGCCCTGGCTAGTTTGCTCACTGGTTAGAGCATCAGCCTGTGTACCAAAGGGTTGCAGGTTCAATTCTTGGTCAAGGGTATGTAATGCAGTTGTAGGCTCCCCAGCCCTGGTAGGAGTGTGTGGGGGAGGCAACCAATGGATGTGTCTCTCTCTCTCCTCTCCTCTCCTCCCTCCCTTCCACTCTTTCTAGAAATCTATGGAAAAAATATCCTTGGGTGAGGATTTAAAAAATAATAAAGAACATATAATGAGACTTGGCAGGCATATATCAAACCAAGGACTCCATTAAGATTCATTATAGACATATTGAAAAATTAAAGAGAAATAAGGAATTGCTGAAATTGACAAGTTTAAGCATAAAGAAACATGTAGAACATGATGAAAATACATATCAGATTAGTTCAACTTCTTCATTTAAAAGATAGGCATGTGAAGCTTATAGAAATGAAGTAACACATAAGGAACACTAGAGGCCTGGTACATGAAATTCATACATGGGGGGCAGGGATGTTGTCCCTCAGCCCAGCCTGTACCCTCTCCAATCCGGGACCCTTTGGGGGATGTCTGACTTCCGGTTTAGGCCCAATCCCACAGGGGATCACAATCCGAGACCGCTGGTTCCTAACCGCTCACCTGCCTGCTTACCTGATTGCCCCTAACCACTCTCCTAGCCTGCCTGATCGCCCCTAACCGCCTCTGCCTGCCTGCCTGATCGCCCCTAACCACCTCTGCCTCCCTGCCTGATAGTCCCTAACCAGCTCTGCCTGCTGGCCTGGTCGCCCCTAACCACTTCTGCCTGCCTGCCTGGTCACCCCTAACTGCCTCTGCCTGCCTGCCTGAGAGCCCCTAACCACCTCTGTCTTGGCCCTCGCTATTGTGGCTTTGTCTGGAAGGAAGTCCAGATGGATGTCCAGAAGATGTCCGGTCTAATCAGCATATTACCCTATTATTAGTATAGATTATAGCCATTGGTGCAGCTGGAATTCCTAATGACCAGTTCAGTGTTCTTTCTAAGAATAAGTAAAGACATGACGTGAACCTATAGAGAATGACTTTGATCACTGGGTCATCCTGTTAATTTATGTTACTAAAATTCAAGTTTCATTTGGATGACTCAACCTGATGCCCACCATTCCTTAATTGTCTCAGCAGAACTGAATTCACTATGAACTCCACTTCAGTCATCCATTCACTGGTGCATGATTTGTGCACTGGGCCTCTAGTCTATATATTTAAAACCCTAATATGCAAATAGACCAAACAGGGAACAACTTGTCGCTATGACGTGCACTGACCACCAGGGGGTGCATGCATAACATGGCAGGCATTGGCAGCAGGCGGCAGAGCGTGGAACATGACAGGCATCAGCCATGGCAGGATGGTGGAGCAGGTGAGCAGGGGCGCCAGACCAAGGCGGGGTGCTCGTAGCTGTCATCAGGGCGAGCCTCTGGTAGTTATTGAAAATTATTTGCTCCTGCGTGCTGCAGTCCTATGGGGTGCTCGCACCTGCTGCCGGCACCAGCTCCGCTTGCACCTGCTGCTGGCGCCCAGCACTGGCCCCGATTGCTCAGCGCCCTTAGCAGATGTAAGCGGCAGCTGCCAGCCCTGATTGCCCCTGAGGGCTTCTCCACCTCCCCCTGCTCCTGAGGGGTGATTGGGGCAGGCAGCCACCTCTCACACCCGCTGCTGGAAACAGCTTCACTTGCACCCGCTACCAGCGCTGGAGCCTCCACTCGCACCCTCTGCTGGCACCCAATGCTGGTCCTGATTACTCAACGCCATCAGTGGGTGCGAGTGGTGGCTTCCTGCCCTGATCGTCCCTGAGGGCTTCTCCACCTCCCCCTGCTCCTGATGGGCAATCTGGCAACAGCCACCACTTGCACCCACTGACGGTGCCGGCTCCACTTGTACCTGCTGCTGGCGCCAGCCCCAATTGCTCTGCACCATCAGCAGGTGCAAGCGGGGGCCGGTGCCATCAGCGCATGGGGGCTGTGGGAGCGGGGTAGCCAGCAGCCAGGGGACTGGGGCCGTGGTGGGAGGGGCCAGGTGGGAACACAGAGGATGGGCTGAGACCTGCCCCTGTGCCCACTGCAGCCTCACAGCACACAGTTCCTTTCAAGGTGCATGAATTCGTGCACTGGGTCCCTAGTAGAGTATATTTACTTAACCAATATTTTTCATGTTTAGAGATGAGATTATAGCTTCTTTTAAATCCTCCCTTTAATATCTTGTTAATGTCATAATGAAATATTATTCAACCATAAATAAGAATGAAGTACTAATACATGCTATGACATGGTTGAACCTCGAAAAATTATGCTAAGTAAAAGCAGCCAGACAGAAAAGGCCACATAGAAAAATAGGAAAATTTATAGAAGTAGAAAGTGGTTGCTAGGGTCTAGACCAGCCGTGGGCAAACTACGGCCCGTGGGCCCGATCTGGCCCATTTGAAATGAATAAAACTAAAAAAAAAAAGACCATACCCTTTTATGTAATGATGTTTACTTTGAATTTATATTAGTTCACACAAACACTCCATCCATGCTTTTGTTCCGGCCCTCCGGTCCAGTTTAAGAACCCATTGTGGCCCTCGAGTCAAAAAGTTTGCCCACCCCTGGTCTAGACACAGTGGTTCTCAACCTTCTGGCCCTTTAAATACAGTTCCTCATGTTGTGACCCAACCATAAAATTATTTTCTTTGCTACTTCATAACTGTAATGTTGCTACTGTTATGAATCGTAATGGAAATATCTGATACGCAGGATGGTCTTAGGCGACCCCTGTAAAAAGGGTCGTTTGACCGCCAAAGGGGTCATGACCCACAGGTTGAGAACCGCTGGTCTAGAGGGAGGGAGAAATGGGAAGTGACTGCCAATGGTTATAGATTTTCTTTTGGGGGTGATAACAATGTTTTAGAATTCATGATTTTACGACTATACTAAAAACCACTGAATGGTCCACTTTAAAAGAATGATTTTCATAGCATGTAAATTATGTTTCCATAGAGCTATTTTTAAAAAAGAATCAATGGAACTGCTAATACCAGTATCTTCAGACCAACTATATAAATGGAACATAATTGTTTGCATCTCTAAAGGACAAATCCTTGACTAATTACAAGCTACCTACAGAGTCCACTCATAATAGTGAACTTTCAATAGAAAACATGACTAGTACTGAACAATGACTCATTCAATAACTGCCTAATAAGAAATGAATCCAAGTAATAATAATGTACAACATATAAACAAAAACATTTCAGTTTATATATCAGCATTAGTACAAGTCATTTTACATATCAAAATTAAAATAGATATGCCATATGCTAATTGAGATTTGGAGAAAAGGTTATCAATCATCTGCATAATTTTTTCTGGAAAATATTAAAACAATTATTTTAAATGCAGTATAAGTTTAAATGATAGGATCTAAATAAGGCGAAATGCCTAATAAACTCCCCAGGATATCACATTGGACTTTATGTATTCCAACAATTTTTTATGAAGCTAAATAAAAATATACAGTTTCTGGATGATGGAAATGATAATTAACTCAAAGAAATAAACGTGTGCTTTATTAGCACTCATTTGCATACTTATTCATTTGAGAAACTTTGGATGTCACAAGCACTGTGTGGATTATGTTAACTACTAATGATGCCTCTACAGTGCCTCCTTGTTCAAGAAGAAAAAATAATGGAGCATTCGTGATGCCTCTTTTACACTGTAGAATCTCCTAACTAGAGACAGATTGCTGTTTGATCTTTTCAGCTTGGAAGGTGAGGACCACTTGTCCAACAAAATGGACATTAAAACTTTACAAAATATGAGGCATTGTTCAGCGAATCGATTTGCCTACCTAACCGAGAACATAAGGAGAAAATCTCTTACATTTTACTGAAGCTCAGACATCTTGAAAAATTTCTTCTTTTCTGAATTGCAGTATTCTCAAATCTGCCAGTATGTTGAAATGAAGAGTTACCTTTTTGATCAGTAAAGCTTATAAAGTATTCATTCACATAACCTCCCTGTTCAGCACTTCCCTTTTTCACATCTGTTCGCTTGTTCAACATGGGATTTAAAATAGAATTATTTTCAGTTTACAAAATTTTTTCCTCCCTCAAGACTTTTTTCAACCTGTAACTCTCAGTTCTCTCTCTTGGCAAGATTACGTTTTCTTTTTGTGTCAGTTATTGATGGAATAGCAGAGTCCTTTAACCAAGCTGATCAAATGTTCTATTTTTCTGTGCTGAAGGCATGTTCTCCTTAGGGATATCCGTAACCATGCCAGATTCTATGAAGAAGGTAGTATTCTGAGGTAGAAAAGAGACTCATTTGGCCATGAAATATGCAATCTGTACCCAAATTCCACCTATAGTTTTGCCCATGGAGAAACTATATTTTAATCCACACAAAAAAATTAGTTGGACCTCATGGACTCATTGACTCAGCAACAAAACTTAAACATTAACTATTTGTAAATAGAATGTGAACACATTTATTTATGATGAGAAAAGTCTCTGTCTCTTAATATCAGATCAGTCATCTTCACTCAGTCCTATAGCTCTTTGCCCAGAAGAGAAAGAAAATATGAAAAAATAAAGCTAGCCAGGAAATAAAACACAGAAAATGAGGAAGGTTGTTTTAATTCAGTTTTCTGGCCATAAAAGTGATCCTTGGCTTCTGGGAAAGATGAAATAACAGGGATTGTATTTACCCTTTCTTTCCTATGTAATTCCTGCATGTTTTTCAAAGCTCCATTGCCTCCTGAGTCCATACTCTTCTACCCATTTCAGAGGGTTCATTTTTATTGTACCACATTGTAGTTCTCCACTCGCTTGTCTTTTCCTAAAAAGGCTACAGTCTCTGAAGGTAAAGACTCCATCCTTTATGTACCTTTGAATACTGCCATGTAGTTGGCCTTCAATAAATATTTTAAAAAGGGAGGGATGGAGGAAGGAAGAAAGGAATGAAAGAAGGAAGGAAGGGAGGAAGAAAGGAAAGAGGAAGGGAAAGAAGGAAGGGAAGGGAAGGGAAGGGAGGAAGGGAGGAAGGGAGGAAGGGAGGAAGGAAGGAAGGAAGGAAGGAAGGAAGGAAGGAAGGAAGGAAGGAAGGAAGGAAGGAAAAGGAAAGGAAAGGAAAGGAAAGGAAAGGAGGGAGGGATGGAGGGAGGGAGGGAGGGAGGGAGGGAGGGAGGGAGGGAGGAACTTACATAGTGTATATTTGATAATGCTTACAAAATTCATATTCACTATGACACTTTTTCTAGATTGCATCATAATTTTTCCTTTCTTTTTACCCTTTCGAGCTCTAAAAACTCATTCATTTTTCTAACAATGACTTTAATTTGGGCTAAATTTTGCTGACATTTAGGGAAGCACATTAAACAAGAAACTCTCTTAATATCAGTGTACAATGGATTGCTTCTAGAACAACAATTCCCCGAGGACTGCTGGTATCACTTTTATACAAGGAATTTTGTGTGATCCTACTGCAAACAAATTTACCTTGGATGTTTTGTTTTCACTCACTATCTCTTAATTAGATCTATCAACATAAATTGCCATTTTGAAATTACTGTTGCTCATTCAAATTATACCTCCTAATGTCAAATAAACGTCTTCTTTAAAAATATCATTGTTCTAAACTACAAAAATATTTTGTGTTTTAAAAACAGCATTGAGATAGAGGAGTTCATAGTAATATAAATTCCAAAAATTTGAATGATTAAACATGAAAATTAAAATCCTAAATTTCTAAAAGATAAATTCAATATCTATCTAATGTTTAAAAAAAAATAACTTTCTTAGCTTTGAAGGTAGATGTTTGAGAGAACTAATATAAAAATACTTAACATTTATACAAAAATTCAAAATAAAAAGAGAAACTTCTTGAGAAAATTTCTTTATAATACATCAGGCAGATATTTAATGCATACTTAATTAAAATGTAAATAAACACGCTTAACAAACATCAGCTGTTACTGCTCAGAAAGCCCTGCTGCTGACCAAGCTCTGACCAGAGCGGAGAACGAGGACCACTGGACAGTCATGTGACACAGATGCTGTAAATAGTGTCTTTGTCTTCAAATCTGAAGGAAAGTCAAGATGACGTTTTTGTTTCTCTCTGTGATTTTTTTTGGCCGCCAACTGTGTCCTGTGGGTAACACTTCACAGAGGCTCGGTCGATCCAATCCAGGAACAAGACCTGAGGGCGAGCGTGGCTCCATAGACCCAGCCTTGAGGCTGCATTCACTGGCTGTTGAAGACCCGGCCACCACTCTTAGTACCCATCGGTCGGAGCTGGTTCGCTTCCTTTTGCACCGATGGGAGCACAGAGCCTGCGCACTGGCCCTCACACTGTCTCCTGGCCACAGCCTGTGCTGACGTTTGAATTCCCACTGGTGGTAGCACGATTGGGTTCGTGGTCACATGGGCCTCATCCCCAAGTGAGTTTCACCTGCCCCCAAGCAGCTGCCAAGCATGGGGAGGACCGGATGTGTTTAGTGATAATTTCACCAATCAGTGCCATCGACCCCTATGCCCCTCTGGTCTGGGTCATTTGTCACAGAAAACCCAGTTAGTTTCCCCCATAAATGAAGTTGATGAGTCGGCAAAAATGCAGCGTTGTCCAGAACTGAGGTGAACATCGGGGCGAGAAGAGGGCCTCCTGGTGAAGTGCAGAGAGGAAAGGAGAGATGATGACTGGGACCACCAGAGGAGGGTCCATGGTGAGGCCCACAGTGAAGGTGCTGGGGGAGCACCCTCCCGGCAGCCTCCTGTCCACGCATCTCCATGCGTGCAGTCTAACCTGCCGGAAGCTGGTCCATCCTTGCTGCTTGACACAGTCGCTACAGGGAAGAAACATCTGCACAGCATATGCTTCAAGGGACCTGGCGTATATGGCATACTGTTCTTAATATGTTTGCTCCCCTTCTTGGCGCTATGTGTTTTCACCAGGGTCACCTCTCCGAGAAAGATTGTTTCCCCAGGTAGGGATTTTTCCCTGAAGTTAGGGAGGGAATAAAACCCCTTAACTAAGTGTCAGGCGGGTAGTTAATCACTTTAACTATGAACAATCACGCTTAAGCTACATAATCTTTACTCCCTGGAATGGAGATAAGAAACGCCCTAACCGTTGGAATAGAAATTGATAGGATTAAAATCAACTGGTATAAATACAGATGTAACAAGACAATAAAACACAGAACCTGGAACCTTCTCCAGAACAGAGTGTTTTGGGAACTCACTTGGCTGGGGAGACTTCTGGAAGAGACTACAACCACACATCAAGGCTTGATCCTTGAGCTGACCTCTTCCTATTTTTCCTGCTATGGAAAGCCCTGGATCTGCTCCTTAGGTGAGTGCACCATTGCCCATTTGCACTATTCTAAAGAAAAACAGCGGCCGAGGCGGCCCCAGAGAAGAACAAGAGGGCGGGCAACCGAGCGAGCACGGCGCTCCCGGGGAGGACCAGGACCGTACCGGGAGTGAATTCCCCTTACTCCTTCACCCTCTCCCTGAACCTGGCCCCCGTGTGAGGAGAACCCGGCCCGGCTTGGCCCGAGTCCTGTATGAGGAGCACCCGGGCCAGCCCACAGGCCGTCTTGGGCCTGGTGCGGCCCGCTGGGTGTGTGAAGACCGGGGCAGGTGCAGCCCGGCCCAAGGGCGAGCCGAGGGGAGGGGACCAGGCCTGGTCCGGCTCGCTGCCACAGTGATGGCCCAGAAGCAGATGACCAGCTCCCAGAAGGCCCTGATGCAGGAGCTGAAGTCCCTGCAGGAGGAGCCGGTGGAGGGCTTCCGGATCGCCCTGGTGGATGAGTCCGACCTCTACAACTGGGAGGTTGCCATCTTTGGACCCCCCAACACCCTCTACGAAGGCGGCTACTTCAAGGCGCATATTAAATTTCCTATTGACCACCCACATTCACCACCTACCTTCAGATTCTTGACCAAAATGTGGCACCCCAACATTTATGGGAATGGACACGTATGCATTTCAATTCTTCATCCACCCATAGATGACCCACAGAGTGGTGAACTGCCCTCCGAAAGGTGGAATCCTACTCAGAATGTCAGGACTATCCTGTTAAGTGTAATCTCATTGCTTAATGAGCCCAACACCTTCTCTCCAGCCAATGTGGGTGCTTCAGTTATGTTCAGGAAATGGAGGGACAGTAAAGGAAAAGACAAAGAATATGCTGAAACCATTAGAAAACAGGTTTCAGCCACTAAAGCCGAAGCAGAAAAGGATGGAGTGAAAGTCCCCACAACCCTGGCGGAATATTGCATCAAAACTAAAATGCCTTCCAATGACAACAGCTCAGATTTGCTTTATGACGACTTGTACAACCTTGACATCGATGATGAAGATGAGGAGGAGGAAGATGCTGACTGTTGTGATGATGGTGATGATGATGATGATGATGATTCTGGGAATGAGGAGTCGTGACCTGCTCCTTCAAAGCCCCTGTACTGCCCTGCCATCTCAGGCCAAAGGGAGGAGAGCAAGTGGGGACCTAGCAGTGGCCCCTTAGCAAAAACCTATCACAGGGGGTGGGGAAAACAACCATGGCTCCTGCTGACTCCCCTTGTGGATCTCAGTTTGCTCCTTTTTATGGATCTCTTAATGGAGAGAAGGTAATTGTGAACGAAAGCGGCCACATGCTGACCTGACAAGCTCAGGGGAGGCCTGCATGACAGTCTTGCAAACTCGGAGACCTAAAGTCACCACAAAGGATGGTCTGAAATTAAACTTTAACTAAAAGCAGTTATGGTGGGCAGTTACGTCCTAGACCGGTATCTTCACTGACAAGGTCAACCTTTACCTTAACTGAGCCTATCTGTCTTTTTGCATCTATGATAACAGACCCTTGAAATGTCTAGGTAACTTGTAACTTCCCTTTTTCTGGAGCCCCTGGGGCACAACCAAATGTGCTGGGCGCCAGGACAGATACCACAAATTCCTTCATTGTTATGTTAATTGATCCTGCACCCACCTAAGTATGTGTCCATCATTTTACTTTTATCCAATCCCAGGGATTTCCCTGCTTTGCTTTATCCCTCCTCCTTAATCTATCACCAATGAATTTCATGTAACCCACCTATGTCCCTCCTTTGATTGCAAATGTATAAATACAAATGTAACCCCGCCATTCTCTGGAGCATTATCTCAATTCGTTGAGGTTCTGCTTCCCGGCATATGTCGACAGTTTGGCTCAAATAAACTCACAAAAATTCTTAAAAAAATAAAACACAGAACCTGGCTGGAGAACCTAGCTATGATGATCAACTGAAAAAAAAAAAATGTAAATAAAAGTATTAAAGTCCCAAAGTTCATTTGATAAAAATTTTAAGACAATAATTATCAAAAATACATAACATCAATAAATCTACATATAAATAAGTAAATATATTTGAACCAATATATATGTGAACAAAATATACATGAACCAATATACATAGATATGAATCAAAACTCATATAATTCAAGTAGAAGTGAAAATCAGTGTAACACTTTAGGAGATAATCTAGAAAGAATTATTAAAATGGTTATAACGCTTGATCAAATTTGCACATATCTCTCTATTCTCAATACATTTTCCAAAAGTTAAAAACAAACCACAGGAATAAAAACCAGGTAATAACAGTGCAACAGCATGAAATCTACACTAATAAAAGAGAAACATGGTAATTAGCGTACGACTGCTACCCTTTTCATTGGCTAATCAGTGAGTATATGCAAATTAACTGTCAGCCAAGATGGCGGCCGGCAGCCAGGCAGCTGGAAGCGAACATGAGGCTTGCTTGCTTCAGTGAAGGAGGACTCCAACGTTCCCCGACTGCCTTGCGGGCCTCTGAGCTGGCAATTTGAAACTTTGTAACAAATATAGAAGCTAAACAAAACCCCAGAAACCAGCTTTCAGCCACCGGGATCTCAGAGCTGGAGTTATACATTGTTTCGATTATAGAACGCAAACAAACCAGATACCAGCCTTCAGCAGTCGAGGCCTCAGAGCTAGAGCCAGAGCTAAAGCTGGCCCAGAATAAAAAAAGAAAAAGAAAAAAGGAGCGGTTGGGAGCTTCAGTCAATTGCCAGCTTGAAGGCAGCTCTCAGCCCCTCACCCAGACTGGCCAGGCACCCCAGTGGGGACCCCCACCCTGAAGGGTGTGTGACTAGCTGCAACCAGCCATCATTCCCTCATCCAGGCTGGCCAGGCACACCAGTGGGGACCCCCACCCTGATCCAGGACACACTTCAGGGCAAACCAGCCTGCCCTGGTTTACTATATTGGCCTCTATCCTATATAGTAAAAGGGTAATATGCCTCCCAGCACCGGGATCAGCGGAGCCGGGAGGTATCAGCGTGACAGGGGGCAGCGCCCAAACCCCCTGATCGGTCCTGCTCTGTGTGTGACAGGGTGCGGCGCCCCAACCCCCCCGCCCCCCCCGCCATAGGCCCTGCTCTGTGTGTGACAGGGTAGAGCCATAACCTCCACATTGGCCCTGCCCTGAGTGTGACAGTGGCAGTGCCCCAACCCCCTGATCTGCCCTGCTCTGTGGGTGATAGAGGGCGGTGCCCTAACTCCCCTATCGGCCCTACTCTGTGAGTGACAGGGGGGAGCTCCCCAACCCCCTGATGGGCCCTGCTCTGTGCATGACGGGGCAGCGCCCAACCCCCTGATTGGCCCTGCTCTGTGCGTGACAGGGTACAGAGCCCCAAACCCCTGATGGGCCCTGCTCTGTGCGTGACAGGGGGCAGTGCCCCAACCCCCTGATGGGCCCTGCTCTGTGCATGACAGGGGGCAGCGCCCCAACCCCCTGATTGGCCCTGCTTTGTGCGTGACAGGGTGGCGCCGCAACCTCCCCATTGACCCTGCCTTGAGTGTGACAGGGGGCAGTGTCCCAACCCCCCAATCGGCCCTAACCTGAGCGTGATTGAGGGTGGCATCGCAACCTCCCGATCCGCCCTGCTCTGTGCATGACAGGGGGCGGTGCCCCAACTCCCCAATCACCACTGCTCTGAGCCCGACCAGGGGCTGCACCTAGGGATTGGGCCTGCCCTCTGCCACCCGGGAACAGGCCTAAGCCAGCAGGTCGTTATCTCCTGAGGGGTCCCAGACTGCGAGAGGGTACAGGCCGGGCTGAGGAACCCCCCCTTCCCCCCCAGTGCACAAATTTTTGTGCACCAGGCCTCTAGTATTATTACGAACTATTTGCCATAGTATATAATATAAATGAGCAAAACATCTAACAGTAAAGATTTTCATTAATAATGTAAATTATAAAACATAGAACTGTTAAAGTTAAAAATATGAAGACTATCAAAATAGAAAATGTTTCTGATATAATGTTAATTGAAAAAGAAGGACATGACGAGTTCTACAGTGTGATTATGTCTATATTGAAATCATATGGACAATATCTAGAAAGGAATCTGAAAAATCTAAACATTTAATTTGTTAGAACAGAATCACCATAAGTTAATTTTATGAATTGATGTAATGATTTAGATGCTTTGCTATATAACATAATTTATATAAATGCAATACTGTTTCAAATGAAATAACAGAAAGCTACATTTAAGGGATTCTTACTTGGTAAGTTCCCTGAAGCCAAGCTAGACAGTGTGTGGTTAGAGTTGCCAAATTTAACAAATAAAAACACAGGACTGCCAGTTAAAGCTGGGTTTCAGATAAACAATGAATACATTTTTTTTATTTGTGGCACATTTTTTCACTTTGGTTGATTTTTGTAACTGTTCTGGAAAATACTGCACCCCAAAGAAAACTAAACTCTTTCTGTACTGTTTTACTATAAATATTTCCCTTTGTATATTTGAGACATGATTTTAATACAAAACTATTTGTTGCTTGTCTGAAATTCAAATTGAAATGAGTGTTTGGATTTTATCTGGCAGCCTAACGTGGGCCACATAGAAGCCCATATACCTACTCGTTCCAGTATGTGAATTGGTGTGGGGTAGGACGCATATGAAACAGTCATTGCAACTGTGCTTTTAACAGATATAAAAATGTTTAATTTTATTGCCATTATATATTCTCTAGGAAATCTTGATCTTATCCATTAGGATCAGGAATAAGAAACAATCCTGGAAAAAAAAAAAAACAGAGATAAGAAAAGTGATTGAGATCATAGTAGACAACAGGAATTATTATTTTCCCAAATGTTCAAGCTCAAGTCAACTGCCTGAAACTCATCTACAGAATAAATTCTGATTAAACTCCAGTAACAGTCCTCATTATTTTAGTGTTTATATTTTCAAAAATCCCAGCTAAATAAAGCATTGGAAAAGACCCTGAATGGTCCTGGAACCTCTGTCTGGATTTCATTGATTCTTGCCAGATTGTTTACTTCCATTAACAATATGTTCATAGTCACCTATGGCCTAGTAAAGAGTGTTGCCTAAAGGACAATGCATAACTCCTTCCATTATTTATAACTTTATTAGCTATTGAGATATTTCATTGATGTGTTAAAATCGTATTCTTCCCAAGATATTATAAATCTCAGCACCATTAGAGGAATAAATAGCCCAGGCAAAAGGGTGGGCTACAGCAATGACCCTAGAGCAGGGGTGGGCAAACTTTTTGACTCGAGGGCCACAATGGGTTCTTAAACTGGACTGGAGGGCCGGAACAAAAGCATGGATGGAGTGTTTGTGTGAACTAATATAAATTCAAAGTAAACATCATTACATAAAAGGGTACGGTCTTTTTTTTATTATTTTTTTTTATTCATTTTAAATGGGCCGGATCCAGCCCGTGGGCCGTAGTTTGCCCACGGCTGCCCTAGAGCAATAATCCACCTGTGGTGTTGAAAGCCTAGGAAGACTGCTGGGTGACTGGAGCTTGGTGAGCAGAAGGAAGAATGACAGACATGAAGATAGGGGCTAAAATCCTGGACAGAGTGTGTGGATACCATCTGAACTGCCATGGGCAGCTCCTGGAGAGATGCAGAGGGATTGCTATAATCTGATTTGGGGCAGGTGACATGGTTTTATTTTCATTAATTAGGAATGATATTATGAGATTCTTGTAATTATTGCTGTGAATGAGGACAACAGATCAACTGTTCTAAAAATGGAATCATGGTGTTTTTGTTTTTGTTTTTTTTTTTTGGCTGACATCCCACAACATTCAAATGGCTTGTATTTAATAGTCCCATGTAGTATTTTAACTCAGTTTGATAAATAGCCCAACATTTTGCAAACAATATGTGGCTGAGCCCAAACAATGATCATTTTGTCACCTTAACTACTGGAATAGTCTTTTCAATTAATTAGTGTTTCTATTTCCACTTTGCTCTGCTCCAGTCCAGTCAATTCCCCAAAAGTCAGTATAATTTTTGAAATATAAATCAAATTACATAATTTTCCTGCTTACAACTTCCCAATATGAGGACTTTGGGGTTTCTTCTCGGGATGTGAAGACCTGGAAAAGGCATCACTCTCAACTATCACATTCATGCTCATGTCTTTGAACTCATCAGATGTGAAAGAAAAGGCATACTTATGACTAGGCATAAAACCTATTTGTCTCAATCTCTATTGCCCTACACAAAATATCCAGCTTTCAATAAAAATTATGAGGCATATAAAAAGTCAACAAAGAATAACATATTGTCAAAAGATGAAGTAATCATTGCAGCCATACCCAGATATGACGCTGATGCTGGAACTACCTGAAAGGAAATATAAAACAGTATGATTAATATATTAAGGGCTCTAAAATATGCTTATTAATTAAATATCAGATGTGAAATGTCACCAGATAATGGAAGAAGGCAAGGAAGGAAGGAAGAGGAGAGGGAGGGAGGGAGACAGAAAAGAAGGGAGGGAGGATTCCATTATATAAAAGGCAAACTATAGGTAGGGAAACAGATCAGTGGTTGTTAGAGGTTGAAAGAGAAGAATGAAATTTACTAAAAATGGACAGTGTGAGGGATTTGGGGGACAATTAAAAGTATTCTGTTTCATGACTGTGGTGGTCAATATACAACTTCATGCATTTGCCAAATCCATAGGACTGTACACCACAAAGAGTATATTTTACTGTATCTAATTTTTAAAAAATTCCCAATAGCCACTACACTTAAAATAACATTTAAATTCATTTCTATGTTCTGTAAGACTTTGAATAATATTTCTTCTGCATCTGTCTGCAAACTGATTTCATTGCTCACCAGGCTAGACACACACAATTCCTAGTAACTTACATTCTATCCCATCTCAGGCTATTGCACTTGCCATCAAATTCCTGGAACCTCATTTATCCTGGGTCTTTTTGGTTGGTTCCTTTTTATCCTTCACATTTCACCTTGATCCATTCTTAATATCCAATCTAAAGCAAATTCCTCACTAAGTTCTCCTTCCCTAGTCTACATTACCTTGCTGGGTTACTTCACTTAATTTTTAGAATCTAAATTTATCTTGTTTTTTAATTTAAATTTTTCTTATTTGTGAATTGTTCCCATCTCTAGAATACAAACTCCATGGAGGCAGTGGTTATTTGTCTTTTTCGCAAATAGAAAAATCCCTGGAATATAGTAGGCACTTGATAATCATTGGTTAAGTGAATGACGGAATTTAAAAACTATTATTTTAAACCTTCTGTACCAATTCCTCCAAATGTCTCCCAGGAAACACTAGACTTTTATAAAAATAAAGAAAATAATTAGCTTGTATGTAAGTACAGTACTTCTGAAATAAGATAGATTATTAATTAATTGGCCAAACAATTTTTAAAAGAGGCCATTGAATAAGATCAGAAAGCTCTGTAGTACCCTGGTGTCTCAGAGTTCTGTTATAACTTTGTCAGAACATAGATTCACTCAATACTGAACTTTATGAGTGGTTACTTGAGAACCAATCTACTCAGATACAAATTACTTTTTATCTGAAAATAATAATACTATAAATCTCATTGTGAAAAACATGAGGCAAAATACAATTTTATTTTCCCCATCTTGCTATTTTAGATATTTAGCATAGAGCCATGCACATAGTTGTAGTACAATGAATGTTTGATGTATGCATTAAATAATTAATTAGCACCATTCCTCTATAGACAAACCCAATGTACAAATGTGCAACATTAGATAAAGAAAGCACGTTAGGAGAGACAGGTTCTACTGCCAGCTCTGCTATTAATTAGTGATGTGACCTTAACCTTTCTGATCCCCAATTTCTGTAGAATGAAGGAGCTACATTAGATGACTTATCATGTCCTTTCCTAACCTCTCAGACTTTTCCCCCTAGGTTGTGTTCAGAAATTCATTATACGAGAGTTTTTAGAACAAGAAAGGTTTTTCCCTGCAGAGTCAGTGTTTTTAAATGAAGCAAAATCTCTCAACAACCCCAAGAAAATCTGGTTTATCCTGAATTTAATGTATTTAAACAAACCAGTTTGTGTGTGTGTGTGTGTGTGTGTGTGTGTGTGTGTGTGTGAGAGAGAGAGAGAGAGAGAGAGAACGAGCAATATAATTCTGGAATTTAATAAAACTGAAAAAGAATACATTGAACATAGCTTATGCAATCGTGCATAATTTATCTTGAAAGCAGCTCCGTGAGGCAAAGTTATTTTAATTAGTAGAGAATGAGCTAGTAGATGGAAACTCTTTTAGAAATTCTAAAAATGTTCTGAGCATTTTCATGGCCTTTTATATCATGATAACACTGTTTTCCTTATTATTATTATTATTACATCTAATTTTTCAAAATGTATGACTTCTCTTTTTCTTGTTATAATATACCTTTGACATAATTTTTATGTTTAACAATCTTGTTAAGTTGTTTTTTGACATTCTCAATTAAAGAGAGAAAGATGGAGGTGATTATAGATTTTCCTAGGGTTGAGATGACTGGAGCAAGGAAGAAGGGTGTTAAATCATGACTGTACAACATTAACAAAGTATGTGGTAGTGTGAGAAAGTAATTAACTGTCTTACAAGGAATTAACTAAGCTTTGACTATAAAAGGAAAAGCAATGGAATCAGTGGGGTTACTGAGGACCAGAAAAAGAGAAGGTGGAAAGGAGACATTGAGTCTAATCATTCACCACCCCATTCACCATTAGTTCAAGACACCCTGGGTGATTTCTCAGGGAACCAGAGGGGAAAATGGAGTTACTTCAGGACAGGTGATTGGAAGCAAATTTCCCTTTCTTGTTCTTGAAGCATTTCTGCTTCCTCCTTACAGAACTGGGTTTCCTGTCTTCTTGTGCTGTTATTTTGGTTTATGTATCACCTCATGGAATCATCATAGTACTGTCTACTCTTTACTTTGATATCATATATAGTCAACTCCAGAGCCACATACTTTTTTAACATTTGAAAAAAAATTTGTACTTTATTCCTGAGTTATCTCCCTGGATATAACTTCATCCCTGCCAAGGAAGAAGTCCAGCTGTGCCTTTAACAGGTCTAGGATTAAAGCCATTGCCTAGACTTTGCATCCCATATTTGCACATTGCAGACCAGCATTGGGCTAGCTTAGCCTGTATTTCTAGTTGCAGTTCATCAATCTATTGTGTGTGGGGTCCACATGGCCACATGGCTATCAAGGGAACACGAGCAGGAGCAAAGCCAGAGGAACAAGAGAGCCAAGAGCACAAATGGCCAAGGGAGAGAACTACTTTGGGGGATTACATATTCCCAAATTTTCAAGGACTTTCAGTGGCTCCGCCACCTCTAGCCAATGGTCTCTGTTCCAAGGTTTGACTGGCAGGCCTTCCCTATGTCACCCCAGTTTCACTGCGCATGCACTCATCTCCACTTTGTTGGACCCTTCCCTCTGATCTGCAGGGAATGGACTGATGGTTCCCTGAGGAGTGAAGTTGCAGCTTCCTGGTGAAGCTTCCAAGATGGCCATGCTTATAATGTCTGGCCTCCCTTTTGCTCCTTCCCCATTACTAGTAACTATCTAATTACTATAGTAATAATTTCTGGAGGGAAAAAAATCCTAAATAGTCTAAATGCCAACCTCTTTCTGACAAGGTAGCTTCTGATGATATGGAAATAGTAGATAGAACCAAATATCACATACTTTGGTTAAAAGTTTATTTTAAATAAAAAATATAGAAAATAAAAACAGTTCTACATGGTCCGGTAGAAACCACCAGAACTCTATATTTTGTCAGCTTAATCTTTCATGTTGAATGGGTCTAATGTGATGATCCTCAAAGTGTGGTCCACAGATCACCTGCATCTGAGTCAACCTAGATGCTCAATCAGAATCTTCAGAGATGAGCCTGTTATTCTGAATATCAGCAAGCTTTCTGTGTGACATTTATGTTTACTAACATCTCAGCATCTCTAGTTTAATGCAGGATCCTGTTGCGTTAGAGCAGGCACCATGCCAGTGCTTGGCAGAGAGGAGTTTACCAACCACAAAGCAAACCGCCCTTCCTCTCTCCCCTAAACCCCCTGCAGGACTTCCAGGCTTTTCTTGCTGATGACATAGATTAGATGCTTCCAGGTACTCAAAAGCCCAAAGGTTAATGAGGCATCTCATTCATATTTCATGATTGCTATTTGACCTTCTCTGCCTTTGGGACACACAATGGAAAAGGGGAATCAATAGAAAAATATCAGAAGCACCAGACAATTAGAAGATACCAGAAATAATCCATAAATGCCTACTGTATTGAAAGTGAAGGTTCTGATTAATAAATTATCAGGAGAAATCATTAATTCACCAGAATTTGTCAATGTGTAAAAAAACACACAAATGTATCAAAACCTAGGAATAAATAGCATCTCCCAATTTCTTTTTTCTATATCCCCTTCTAACCATGCCTGTTCTTAAAATGTCTGCCCTGTTCCTTGTCGTTGAGGCCATCACACTAATACTTTGTTCTCTGTGCTTAGCAGATTATTTTGAGCTCTTTACTCTCAGGCGTATGTGCTCACACATGGGACCACGAAGGGAAAGACAGGAGAAAGTCAATATGTCTGTGTTGAAAACTAATACCTCTGACTTCCACTTTCTAAACTCTAAATCTTTGCACATTTTAAAGAGCATTTAAGAGGTTAGATTCCTCTTAAAACCTTTTGGGAGAGGGATTCTTTATTATTATTCTTTGCATTCCCTCTCCTCAAATGCACTTTAGGTCTTCTATACAGATCTTTGTTTTATATATTTTAAAAGTTGATTTATAATACTAATAAAAACCATTATTAAATATCTAAAATAGTTCAGAAATATTGTTTGCATTATTTTAAAATCTTGAATAAGTATGTCCTGAAAATATGTTTTTTGTAGCTCAAGTCTTCTAAAATGTTATTTTTAAAAAAAAAGCATTTGGAGATTAGACAATTTAGAAGCTGCTTCAAACAATGTCCTCAATTTCAGAAAAACACATTCACATATTAAATTATCTGAGGAAATCTACAGTAAAAATACACAACTGTAGAACTGTTTACCCCAGATTTTCTCACATTAACTTGACCGTGAAACATTTTTTTAAGATTTAATTGAAGTCACTTTGGAAAATGCTGCCTTACATCAAATTTGGAAAACATTTAGTATAATTATTGCTATTGTTGTTACTATTATTCTTACTCTAAATATAGAGCACTAAGGCAGTAAAAAAAAAAAGAAAAAGGAGGATGATTTGCCCAACACCACACAAACAATGCGTGGCAGAGCTAAAATTCAAACATATTGGACTAAAAAACCCACTTTATTTCCATTATTTTCACTATAATCTTTCTCCTCCAAATAATTTCTAAAGATCTGTGGATTCTACCAGTGGATATTGTATACCCAAGGAGAAAATCCTAACTTATCAATTCTCCATAATTCCCATAAGATAAAACAAATTCAAATAATTTTCATTGTTGGATCTTGTTATGAAATAAAGCCATTAGCACAGAGGGCTGTTTTGCTCTATAATTATTTTTTATGTTAAATTTTGAAACAAAAATTCTGATATAGCGATTTTCCCCAGGCAATATTTAAAATGTTGGAGAGACTTAGGCAGAATTTAGCAAGAGAGCATATCACAGAGTAGGCCATTAGTGAAAAAACATTCACAAAGAAAAGAAGGAAGAAAATGAGGGAAGGAGGAAGGGAGGGAGGGGAGAGAGAACAGGAAAATTGAATAATTAAATTTAGGATGAGTGAGATGGTGAGAATAGGATTTGGAGTTCATGAGCTCAAAGGACACAGCACCTCATTTCCAGGAACCTGCCCTACAGAGATATTTGCACATGGAGGACAAAGTGACATGTACAAAAATGTTCATCACAGCATCTATATGATAAAAGCCTAAGCAACCATTACAGTGGAATGACCAGAATGACCAGTCGCTCTGATGTACACTGACCACCAGGGGGCAGACGCTCAACGCAGGAGCTTCCCCTTGGTGGTCAGTGCACTCCCACAGGGGGAGCGCTGCTCAGCCAGAAGCCAGGCTCAGGGATGGTGAGCACAGCAGTAGTGGTGGGAGCCTCTTCCACCACCTCTGCGGCAACGCTAAGGAGCAGTGAGTCAAGTGGTAAGGACAGCAAGCAGGTGGGCGGTAAGGAGCGAGAGGTCCCGGACTGCAAGAGGACGCAGGCCAAGCTGAAGGACATCCCCCCCCCCCCCCACATGAATTTCGTGCACCAGGCCTCTAGTTGTTTATAAGAAAAAATTGGAAACAGCTTTTGTCCCAAAATAAAGAATTGTTCACATAAACTATGGTATGGAAGATTGAGATAAGTTTACATTTTAAAAAATAAGAAATAACTACAAGGTATTTTTTCGCATTAAAAAGAGGTCACATGTGTAGCATGATTTCAAATTGTAAAGAGAGAAGGTGGGAACTCAGAGGTGAAAGATTATGAAGGGCATGATGCTTTCCATCCTGTATTTGTTCTTGTGTATATTGAATGGCGATAATCATGTAATCTCAGATAACTTTACTTATCCAGTGGAGGATGCATGTGATGCATACAGTATACTGGAGTGAATTAAACAGCATCTGTATTCAGACAACCTAAATTAACCTATAGCTCTGTATCCTATTGTCTGGGTAACCGATATTTTCTTAAATTTATCTAAGTATTTTTATCAACATAAAATAAGGATAATTGATATGTGTCTTTCAGTATTCCAAGGCTTATGTAATATGTAAGGTGCCCAGTACGTAGTATTTAACACTTGGAGTGGGGGAAACGAGTTAAGTCGGCTCGTGTGAATTGCGCGTACTCTAAGGGAGCCGTCTTAACTCGGTTCATATAGATTTGCGGTGGAGTGCGGGAAACGTGTAAACTCGGGCCGATTGTAACTGCGTATTACCAAATATTTGTTTGTTTGCCGTTCACAAAGATACCTACCTGCGTATGCGAACCGTTTCATACCCATTGGGGTAATAGGTATCATAAAAATCCCTGATTTTGCGCGGGAAACCTAAATAATTGCCCGCGCCATCTTATATTTTGGCGGGAAATTCACCCCACACCGGAGTGTTAATATGAGTAACTGCAAATCACTTTGAAGAATTAATGGTATATTACGTATTTTATTGTATATTGTTGTTCTGTATCTTTTATTTAATTTACCTGATCCCACATGCAAGTCCTTTTAAAAAAAGATTTTGTGATTCATACTCTTAAATCCCTGTCTCCTCTGTCATGTTTACTTACCACTACCTGGTAATATATTAAAATATTGCAGATTAAGTAAATAAAGTAGAATTATGCAAATTTTAGAGCTGAAAAATATCTTAAAGTTTACCTAGTCCAATTTCCAGTTTTACTACTAAGAGAACAATTGCTTGTCATGTTAATTCATTGAATCCATCAAATTCATAGGGTGTATCCCAAGGTATCTTGCCTCACATCCTTTTTGCAATACTAATTAACCTCTGTCCTCCTGGAAAATCTTCCCACTACACTCATGCCATTGAGCCTCATTTCCTAGTCAGGAGCGATCATTTTAGAGCATGGGATATTTGGAAGTGTGCAAGTGTGAGAAGTATCAGTACATAAACTTTGAAAAGGCAGAGCTTGATGAGGGTGGAGAGAGAGAAAATAAGAATACTGACACAAGAGACAAGCTTCACTTATTTGGCTATTCTCTAAATTCACTTCAATGGCATCACTTAAAATAATTTATGTGCCTGGCCAGTGTTGCTCAGTGGTTGAGTGTCAACCCATGAACCAGGAGGTCACTTTGATTCCCAGTCAGGGCACATCCCTGAGTTTCAGGCTCAATCCCCATTAGGGGCATGCGGGAGGCAGCCGATGGATGATTCTCTCTCATCATTGATGTTTCTATCTCCCTCTCCTTTCCTCTCTCAGAAATCAATAGAAAAAAAATTAAAGCAATAAAAGTAGGGAATAGTAAAGTGAAAAGACATACCCACTTTACATTCCTGGCACCCAGATTTATAGAGGACCATTGGAATACTATGGAATACTTTTCAGTAGTGGTATTTCAGATTTACATTAGTGCATATTTAAGTTTTTTGTATTTCACTGCAAATAAAAATGACAACTTGAGCTCTGGCCAGTGTGCCTAGATCAGTGGTCGGCAAACTCATTAGTCAACAGAGCCAAATATCAACAGTACAACGATTGAAATTTCTTTTGAGAGCCAAATTTTTTAAACTTAAACTATATAGGTAGGTACATTCAACTTTTAAATCACGGTTTTTGTCTTCCGGTTTTCTTTGCTTCTTCTTTGTAGCCATCTCAAACAGGGCACCTAAAAAAATCTTTCATTTTATAATAATAAAGCCACCAACACAAAAGAATTACAATTCTTAAATTGATGACAAAAATACCTGAAGGATTTGCAGCTGGTTGGAAAAATACAAGTAACTTTATGCTTCAAGTAGGTACTTTTGTCACCCACGCGCGATTTGCGGACACAGCTAGCACTAACCACTGCACAATGAGACTGCTGACTGACTGGCTCACTCAACTCATGCATGAGTCCCGCTCACCTCGCCCGCGCCCGCGCTGCATATCCCGCAGCCCGCTTGCACCTTGTCTCCTGTCGCCTGACCCGACCGACACCCCCCACTTCTTCTAAGGCCACTTCTTCAAAATAGAATCGCCCAGGCTGAAAACCGACTTCTGTGCATGGGCCACGAAGTTTCAATCGCTCTGTACGTGCGCGCCTGCACATGGTATTTTGTGGAAGAGCCACAATCAAGGGGCCAAAGAGCCGCATGTGGCTCGCGAGCCGGGGTTTGCCGACCACTGACCTAGATGGTTAGAGTGTCAGCCCACACAACAGGGTCAAAGGTTTGGTTCCCTGTCAAGAGCATGTACCTGGGTTGCAGGTTCCATCCCCAAGTACCCAGGTCTGGATGCATGCGGGAGGCAACCAATGGACGTGTCTCTCTCACACGGATGTTCCTCTCTCTCTCTCTCTTCCTCTCTCTCTCTCTCTCTCTCTCTCTCTCTCATTTCTCTCTCTCTTTCTCTCCCCTCCCTCCCTTCTATTCTCTCTAATAATCAATGGAAAAATATCCTCGGGTGAGGTTTAACAAACCAGAAACAGACAACTTGAGGTAAATATCCTAACAATACATGTTTTTCATATTAAGGGCTAGAGAATTAACTCCCTATGAAGCAAAAGTTTTACTTTGGGCAACAATTACTATAGAAATAATAGCCTAAAATATATCTTTTCTATTATAAAATATTTTCAGTCACAAAATATATAGAAAATAACATAAACTAAGTGTACTAAAAAAATTCAACAAGCAAACCATGGTGCACTTCTCTTCTTTCCAGTGGTAATCACTACCCTGAATTTGACACTATTCATTAATTTTGTGTTTTTATACTTTGACTATAAAGTGTGTATCTAAACTATAAAGTATCATTTGCAACTATCCAAACTACCTAGAAATTGTGTCATTCTTTATATAACTTTATACAACTTGCTTTATTTGCCTATTTGTTTTTGAGATTTATACATAGTGATACATATAGTTCTGGTTTGTTCACTCTAGCTGCCACTTAGAAGAATATATGACAATTTATCCACTTTCCCATGGATGAGTATTTAGTTGTTTTCAGTTTAATTGCAAACAACACAGCAATGAACATTCTTGTATATCTATTTATATATTCATGCACATGGGCATGAATTATGTAACTGCTAGTCATTTTCAGCCTTGGTAGACATTGCCAAAATGTTCTTCAAACTCTTTTACCAATATATATCCCATAAAAGATTTTCTAATGTTCTAATATCCTCACCAATATGTGGTAGGGTTCAACTTAATAAATTTGAAAAGCTCCTTTCCTTTTCTTTAAGTATCTACTAAGCTAATGAAATTTAGTTTATTTCTACAGTATATTTTGCAGGTAACATCAGGTAAAAGAGATTTGAAAGAGGAAATTGAGCATAATTGGAATAAAGTAAATAATAAAATTATGAAAGCTATCAAAATATAAAAATATGAGGAAATATTAAGCATCCATTTTTAAGGACTTTGTCATGAGACAATTACAAATTATCTTTGAAAATTGAAAAGCAAAGGGACTCTCTAAGACAAAGTCCCTTAATGCATGTGCATGCTTTATGCATTGTACACACTTGTATGACAATTACAGGTCTCTTGGCACATTATATAATATGGACTAACTGAATATGGTGACAGTAATTTATTCTGGTGCTTACTATTTAGACCATAGTGTCAGAAATTAATATTTTGATATGTTTGGAGTTTTATTCTGAATATTTCTCTATATTTTTGTCTACTAACTTTCAATACCTTTCTAGGCAGCCCTTAGATTTCTCATTTTGACCCTTCCTTTCTTGTGCACAGTTACAAAACTCTTCTCCAGGTCTATGAAGGTCAAGGATCAGTATGCCTTTCACTGGACCAATAGAAGTCCGTGACTGTGAACTTTCTATTGAATGCCAGCCTTCATTCAAGATGTTTTCACTTGGGTTTTTCACAGACTAATATTGATTTTCTTTCTCCAATGCAATATATCTTTTTATGGAGTAATGCCTCGGGCAGGGCTGAGATTCAGGAAGATTTTGAATTTTTATCTGCTGAATACTTATTTTCAAAACGTTTACATACATTGTCCCCTTCCTTCATATCAATTGAGCAGGGCTAACTCGTTTTCCCTCAGTATTATATTTCATATTGTAGGTTTAGAATTTCAAGCAGGTGGGGGATTGTGTCAACCATCACAATAATTTAGAGGGAACAGAGTTGAATAAACTACGGAAGCCCCTTCCCAGCTCCAAGCAGTTTTACAGGGCGGCAAACCTTTCACTAAGTTTCCAGAGTCCAAGGCCAGGCAGGTTGATCATGTTGGTTTATGAGCACAAAGATAGGGGCAGTCACATTAACCAAGCTCACAAAACTAACACATAAAATAAGAACACAAATTGATTGACTTACAGGGAGAAAACGTGACTGCAGATGGGACTGATACTGAAATCCTTTGATCTTGTACTGCAGGTGTTGTTCTGGAGAAACTCTTACCTGTGTGCACCAGTAGCTGTGTACTAAGAGAATTTTCATAGGAGCGTTGTCTATGCTTGTTTAAAATTGTAAAAACAAAACAATATCCACAAACAGAAAAAAATGGATAAACAAATTATGATGTATTTATAAGGTAGAATCCTATCCAACACTGAAAATTAATGGACTATAGCTTAATATATCACCATGAATGAATCTTTAAAATGTTGAGTGAAAGGGGCAAATTTTAAAAGTCACATATGAGCTTTCCAGAAGATGGCGGCGATATAGGCAGACGAGTCCCAGGTCTTGTCCCGGAGCAAACGGAGTAAGCAGCTGAAACTAATAACACCCACCCCGAATTGGCAAATTTACTCAGCTGGTGAGATGGTTTGCAGCCGGGAAGGGCAGACCTCCCCTGGAAAGGTTAAAAACCAGGGATCTGGGCAGGAAAGTTTGCCAGACCTGAGCCCAGAGGGTCGGAGGGAGACCGCATGGCAGACAGCCGCGTCTCTTGGGACAGACACAGACCCTGACCAGGGTAAGGAGTTCCGCGGGTTTGCTGGCGCCAGGAGATTTGAGATTTGGATTTTGTGATTGCGGAGAACTGAGACTAAAGGGGGCATCCTGAGGAACTGATCAGACCATGCAGTGCCCATAAGAGAGGAGCGTTTCCCAGACCATGCAGTGCTGGTAAGAGAGGAGCGTTTCCCAGACCGGTAAGAGAGGAGCGTTTCCGAGGCCGGCCGGCGTTTGTCTGTTTCTTTGTTTTCACTGAACCCTGCTCATAGGACAGTTCGGATACAGACACTCACCTGTGCTGAAGAGAGGGTGAAGGTGCAGACGAGGGGAATCTGGGGAGAGGCTGAGGAAAGAGGGGGAGCCGGAGGAGGTGGCAGCGAATTGAGTGCTGAGACACCCCTGGGCCCAGGACTGGGGCAGCCATTCCTCTAGAGGGTGGAATTCCTCCCCCCAGCCCCCCAGGCAAGGAGCACCGCCACACCCAGATTCCACCCTGTATGAGATAAAGGATTAAAACAAGCTGATTAGTCCCTGGGAGTTACCAGGGTCTGGCCTATAGAAGGATTTTCAGTCCCACCAACAACACAGAGCAGGGTAAGGATTAAAAAAGGATAGAGAAGCTGTATAGCCTCAGAGGCCAACCCAAAAACATTGCCACCCAGAGGCTGAGCCACAAACTGACCCTTAGGGGAATACAAATTAAGGCAGACTGGATCACAAATACGGCCTGCTTTAAAATCAGGACTGTGATTTACAACACGGAGGAACAGTGTAATGCAGGCAAATTAAACACTCTCCTAAATACCTGGCAGGACTAAGGCGAACCAGGCTGAAGAGTAGAAGAACCGAAAGACCATCACTACTGCAAATTTTTTCTTTTTCTTTTTCTTTTTAATTTTTTCACCTTTTTACTAAGAAACCAATTTTTTTTCTCTTTTTCTTCTTTTTCCATCACCTGATTTTACCCTTTCAATTACCACATTTTTATTTTTAACCAGTATTATTACTGCTACCATTTTACCATTTTTTAAAGTGCCATTTTAGTTTCTCTTTATTTTCTTTTGGGATTAGTGTTCTCCATTCTATTTTCATCGTTCCTTTAGCATTAATTTTCCCTATCTCAATTTCACCTCTTTGCTAAAACCCTCTTCCTTACTTTTCCCCTTTTGGTGTCCTGTTTCTCTTACCCTATTCCTGCTCCAGACTTTCCCAATTCCCTCTTTTTACCCCCTGTCTAATTCCACCCTACTTATATATCCTATTTCCAATCTACTGCTCTAAATCCTTATACACCTATTCTTTATCCTTCTTCACTTTCCAAACATTTTTTTCTCTCTTATCTTTCTATTGTTTTCTTGATTGTTGAATATATTGGGCTTTTTTGTTTGTTTGTTTGTTTGTTTGTTTGTTTTGTTTTGTGTTTTTTCTTCTTTTTTAGGACTGGTTGTGAGGTTGTTTTTCTTTTTCTTTTTCTTTTTTTTTTTTTTTTTCTGCTGGTTTTTCCCTTCCCTCCCCCACCCCACCCCGGTTATTTTTGTGCTTCTGTTTTCCCTTACCCCTCTGGATATTATTGGTGGTTTGTAGTTTGCATTCATCTCCAGGGATCTGTTGCTGGAATTTGTTGAGATTAGTGGCAGTTCTATTGGAGTTTGCTCCTCATACCAATAGTCTCTTCCCCGCTTCTACTTCATTCTCTTTTTTCGCTCTCTTTTTTTCCCTCCTCTTTTTTCCCAATTCTATTTTTGCACTCCTTTTTTGTTTGTTTTTTTCTTATTTTTCTTTTCTGTTCTCTCTTTTATCTTCTTCTCTTCTTTCTCCCTTATCCCCTAATTCTCTTAATTCGGGTGGTCACCTCTATTTGGGGTTATTAATATTCTGAATATACTTGTGTTCAGTGCCTGGTACGTTGTGCCTTGCTCTGTTGTATTTTGTGCCTTTAAATCAACGCAGCAGATCCAAGCAACAGCAGCCCCCTGATCACCGCAGCCTCCTGATCACCACAGCCTCCTGATCACCACACCCTCTGTCTGTGGAACAGCAGCTGTACGTGAAGCCTCCCCCCACCAGCCAGAAGAGCCAACACAGCTGTGAACAACACCCACCAGAGGAGCTGCTGCCAACTGGAAAGCAGCTGCTACCGCAACCGTCTGAGCAGCAACCACAACCCAAGGAGCCCCTGCCACCCAGGGAGCAGCCACTGAACATCTCAACATCTACATATGTCAGCGAGATCAAACATGGGTAGGCAAAGAAACCCCCAAAGGAAAGAAAAGGAGGACTCGCCAGAAAAGCAGCTAAGTGAGACAGAGATATGCAACATGACAGAAAAAGAATTCAGAATAAGGTTCCTAGAGTACATGCACCAAATGTTCAAGAAGCAAGAAGAAACAGATGAAAAACTCAACTACTTATGCAAGAAGCTTGAAGAAACAGATGAAAAAATCAACAACTTAAGTAAGTCCCAAGAAGAAATGAAGAGTGACATAGCTTCAATAAAAAACTCCATTGAAAGTATCAACAGTAGACTGGGAGAAGCGGAGGACCGAATTAGTGAATTAGAAGACAAGGAAGCAAAACACACTCAAACTGTACGGCAAATGGAGAAAAAAATTAAAAGACAGGAGGAGAGCCTAAGGGAGCTTTGGGACAACATGAAACGAAACAACATACGAATAATAGGGGTGCCAGAACAACAGAAAGATGAACATGGATTAGAAAACCTATTCGAAGAAATAATATCAGAAAACTTCCCTGAGGTGGGGAAGAAAAAAGTCACACAAGCCCAGAGAGTCCCAAACAAGGTGAACCCGAAAAGACCCACACCAAGACACATCATAATTACCATGGCAAATGTTCAGGATAAAGAGAGAATCTTACAGGCTGCAAGAGAGAGACGGAAAGTAACATACAAGGGATCTCCCATTAGATTATCAAATGATTTCTCAACAGAAACACATCAGGCCAGAAAAGAATGGACGGAAATCTACAAAGTGATGCAAAGCAAAGGACTGAATCCAAGAATACTCTATCCAGCAAGGCTATCATTCAAAATTGAAGGGGAAATAAGAAGCTTCACAGACAAAAAAGGGCTAAGGGAGTTTATCACCACCAAGCCAGCCATGCAAGAAATGCTAAAGGGACTGGTGTAAAAAGAAGAAATATCAAGCTCAGAAAGAAAACAGCCACACACACACACAAAAAAAGAAATGGCTACAAACAAGTACCTTTCAATAATAACTTTAAATGTAAATGGACTAAATGCTCCAACCAAAAGACATCGAGTGGCTGAATGGATAAAAAAACATGACCCATACATCTGCTGTCTACAAGAGACCCACCTCATTAGAAGGGACTCACACAGACTGAAAGTGAAGGGATGGAAAAATATCTTTCACGCAAATGGAAAGGAAAAGAAAGCTGGGGTAGCAATACTTATATCTGACAAAATACATCTCAAAGTGAAGGCCATAACCAGAGATAAGGAAGGCCACTTCATAATACTAAAGGGATCAATACAACAAGAAGATATAACCCTGGTAAACATATATGCACCCAATGCAGGAGCACCCACATACATAAGAAAACTTCTGGAAGATATCAGGGGAGAGATCGACAACAATACAATCATAGTAGGGGACTTTAATACACCACTGACATCACTGGATAAATCCGCTAGACAAAAACTCAGCAAAGAAACAGCAATCCTAAATGACTCACTAGATCAGATGGACTTAATTGACATCTTCAGAACACTTCACCCCACAGCTGCGGAATATACATTCCTCTCAGGTGCTCATGGGACATATTCAAAAATAGACCACATATTGGATCACAAGCAAAGTCTCCACAAATTCAAGAAGATTGAAATCATAAAAAGCTTCTTCAAGACCACGATGGCATAATGTTAGAAATAAACTACAATAAAAACAACCCAAAATACTCAAACACTTGGAAGCTGAATAGCATGTTATTAAATATTGATTGGGTTACCGATGACATCAAAGAAGAAATTAAAAACATCCTGGACACTAATGACAATGAAAACACAACAATCCAAAACCTCTGGGACACAATGAAAGCAGTCCTGAGAGGAAAGTTTATAGCTCTACAGGCCTATCTCAAAAAACAAGAAAAAATGGTAGTCAATCATCTAACTCTACAACTCAAAGAATTAGAAAGAGAGCAACAAGAAAACCCCAGAGTGAGCAGAAGGAAGGAGATAATAAAGATTAGAGCAGAAATCAATGAAATAGAGACCAAAAAAACAATACAGAAAATCAATGAAACCAAGAGCTGGTTCTTTGAAAGGATAAACAAGATTGACAAACCCCTAGCCAGGCTCACCAAGAAGCAAAGAGAGAGGTCCCAAATAAACCAAATCAGAAATGATAGAGGCGAAATAACAACAGACCCCACAGAAATACAAATGATTGTTAAACAATACTACGGGCAACTCTACTCCAACAAACTAGACAACCTGGAGGAAATGGACAAATTCCTAGAAAAATACAACATTCCAAAACTCAATCAGGAAGAATCTAAAAACCTCAATAGGCCAATAACTATGGAAGAAATTGAAGCAGTCATCAGAAAGCTTCCAGCAAACAAAAGCCCAGGGCCAGACGGCTTCACAGGGGAGTTCTACCAAACATTCAAGGAAGAACTAAAACCTACCCTCCTCAGACTACTACAAAAAATTCAAGAGGAAGGAACGCTTCCAAGCTCATTCTATGAAGCCAGCATCACCCTAATACCAAAACCAGGTAAAGACATCACAATGAAAGAGAATTACAGGCCAATATCCCTCATGAACATAGATGCCAAAATCCTCAACAAAATCTTAGCAAATCGGATCCAGCAGTACATCAGAAGGATCATACACCATGACCAAGTAGGATTTATCCCAGAGATGCAAGGATGGTACAACATCCGTAAATCAATAAATGTGATACATCACATAAACAAATTGAAAGAAAAAAACCACATGGTCATATCAATTGATGCAGAAAAAGCATTCGACAAAATCCAACACCCATTTTTGATAAAAACTCTCAGAAAGGTGGGAATAGAAGGATCATACCTCAACATAATAAAAGCCATATATGACAGGCCCACAGCCAACATCATACTCAATGGACAAAAACTAACACCATTTCCCCTAAGAACAGGAACAAGACAGGGATGCCCACTCTCACCACTCCTGTTCAACATAGTACTGGAAGTATTAGCCATTGCAATTAGGCAAGAAGAAGAAATAAAAGGCATCCAAATTGGAAAAGAGGAAGTAAAACTGTCCTTATTTGCAGATGACATGATATTATACATACAAAACCCTAGAGACTCCATCAAAAAGCTACTAGACTTAATACATGAATTTGGCAATGTAGCAGGATACAAAATTAACCCCAAGAAATCTGAGGCATTTCTATACACCAATAGTGAACTTTCAGAAAGGGAGATCAGAAAAAAAATCCCATTTACCATCGCACCAAAAAAATTAAGATACCTAGGAATAAACTTAACTAAAGAGGTTAAAGACCTCTACTCAGAAAACTACAGGACGTTGAAAAAAGAGATAGAGGAAGACATAAACAGATGGAAGAACATACCATGTTCTTGGATTGGTAGAATCAACATCATTAAAATGTCCATACTACCCAAAGCAATCTATACATTCAACGCACTTCCCATTAAAATACCAATGGCCTTCTTCAAAGATCTAGAACGAACTCTCCAAAAATTCATCTGGAATAAAAAAAGACCCCGAATAGCTGCAATGATCCTGAGAAAGAACAAAGTAGGTGGGATCTCAATGCCAGATATCAAGCTGTATTACAAAGCCACTGTTCTCAAAACTGCCTGGTACTGGCACAAGAACAGACATATAGATCAGTGGAATAGAATAGAGAGTCCAGAAATTAGCCCGAACCAATATGCTCAATTAATTTTTGACAAAGGAGGCATGAACATACAATGGAGCCAAGATAGTCTCTTCAATAAATGGTGTTGGGAAAATTGGACAGACATATGCAAGAAAATGAAACTAGACCACCAACTTACACCATACACAAGAATAAACTCAAAATGGATAAAGGACTTAAATGTACGACAGGAAACCATAAAAATTCTAGAAGAATACAAAGGCAACAAAATCTCAGACATATGCCAAAACAATTTCTTCACTGATACAGCTCCTAGGGCAGTTGAAACTAAAGAGAAACTGAACAAATGGGACTACATCAAAATAAAAAGCTTCTGCACAGCAAAAGAAACCATCAACAAAACAACAAGAAAACCCACCTCCTGGGAAAACATATTTGCCAACGTCATATCTGATAAGGGCTTAATCTCCAAAATTTATAGGGAACTCATACAACTTAACAAAAAGAAGATAAACAATCCAATCAAAAAATGGGCAAAGGATCTAAATAGACACCTTTCAAAAGAGGACATTCAGAAAGCCAAGAGACATATGAAAACATGCTCAAAGTCACTAATCATCCGAGAGATGCAAATCAAAACAACAATGAGGTACCATCTCACACCTGTCAGAATGGCCATCATCAACAAATCAACAAACGACAAGTGCTGGAGAGGATGTGGAGAAAAAGGAACACTTGTGCACTGCTGGTGGGAATGCAGACTGGTGCAGCCACTATGGAAGGCAGTATGGAGGTTCCTCAAAAAATTGGAAATGGAACTCCCATTTGACCCTGTGATCCCACTTCTAGGAATATATCCCAAGAAACCAGAAACACCAATCAGAAAGGATATATGCACCCAGATGTTCATAGCAGCACAATTCACCATAGCTAAGATCTGGAAACAGCCTAAGTGCCCATCAGTAGATGAATGGATTAGAAAACTGTGGTACATCTACACGATGGAATACTATGCTGCTGTTAAAAAGAAGGAACTCCTACCATTTGCAACATCATGGATGGAACTGGAGAGCATTATGCTAAGTGAAACAAGCCAGTCAATGAAGGAAAAATACCACATGATCTCACTCATTCATGGATAATAAAGACCATTACAAACTTTTGAACAATAATAGATACAGAGGCAGAGCTGCCTCAAACTGATTGTCAAACTGCAGTGGGAAGGCCAGAGAGAGTTGGGGGGCAGGGGGGAGGGGAGTAAGAGATCAACCGAAGGACTTGTATGCATGCATATAAGCATAACTAATGGACATATGACACTGGGGGGTAAGGGAGGGTAGGGGTTTGTCAAGGGCGGGGGGGAAAAAAGGACACTTATGTAATACCCTTTGTAATACTTTAAGCGAAAAATAAAAAAAAATAAAAATAAAATAAAAAAAAAGAAAATAATTAAAGCATAGTGATTAATCACAAAAACAAAAAAAAATAAATAAAATAAAAGTCACATATATTATAAAATCATTTTTAAAAATTTATACACTACAAAACCAAATTACACATTGCTTGGGGACATATTTGTATGTGGTAAAATTATAAGGGAGCTGAAACCGGTTTGGCTCAGTGGATAGAGTGTTTTCCTGCGGACTGAAAGGTCCCAGGTTCGATTCTGGTCAAGGGCATGTACCTGGGTTGCAGGCACATCCCTAATAGGAGATGTGCAGGAGGCAGCTGGTCAATGTTTCTCTCTCATCGATGTTTCTAACTCTCTATCTCTCTCCCTTCCTCTCTGTAAAAAAATCAATAAAATATATTTTTTAAAAATTATAAGGGAAAGCAAAGAGAATAGTGATCACTACATTCAGTTTAGTCCTCAGGGACAGAGGGCATCTAGGCAATTTTGGGGGAGAAATAGTTGAAGCTTCGATGGCTTTAGTAAGAGTCTTTTGCTAAGACTGAGTGGTGATTTCAGATATGTTTTATTATTATGCTTAACAATTTCATTTTTTACTAGAGGCCCAGTGCATGAAATTCGGTGTGGTCCCTAGGCCTGGCTAGCGATCGAAGCACAAGCATCTGGCTGGAAGGGCAGGTCCCAGCTGAATTCTGGGCCCTGGGCAGCACCTGGGCCCCGAGGCTTCCGCACTCTCCCCTCCGCCTGAGTCCGAGCGCCCAAGTCCCCACGCGGAGATGCAGTGAGCACGACCGGACACCACAGACCGGGGCACAGTGTGGGTCTCTGGACCATCCAGCAGCACCGCACCGAAGCTGGGTGGCAGCGTGCTCTTTCCTGGCCAGCCTCGCAGAATGGTTTTTGTGCGAACCCACGGGGAGCCCAACCGGCTCCTACTGCCTTGGTGGCTGTGGCCTGGCTTACCCGGAAGAGGCCACACAGGTGCAGGGTGGGCTCCTCGCAGGCGTCTGGCACCTGAGCACGGGGGTTTCCCAAGTGCACAAGCCCTGGCATCTCGGGGGAGGGTAGCAGGGGGATAGAGAGCGAGCTTGGCAAACACCCCACATTCTTACCACACCTCCATCACCCTCACCCCCACCCCAGATAGCCAGCAAGAGGTCACAGCCCCCTGCCCGGGCACCTCCACCCACCCCAAGTTCCCCATCTCAGCTGTCACCCACCCCCAGCTCCCCATCGCAGCCTGGGTCCTGGCCCCAATCAGCAGTCAGGGCCTGCCAGCCGCTGGTTGCTGTCTCTGGCACAATCCATCAGGGCCGAGCCCAACACCCAGCTCCCTCAGCGCCTGGGAGCCGGGCAGCAGCCCCGCCCCCCGCCACTGACACTGGTTGCCATCTACAGAGTGATCGGTGGAGTGATCTGGCCCCCATTCGCACAAACCTTGGCCTGGCACCACCCACTCACCTGCTTCACCATCCCACTGCGGTTCTGCTCTCGTTGGGGCCCATCGGGGCTGCCAGTGCTGTGTTGCAGACACCCACCATGTTCCATGTTGCCCCCTGGTGTTCAGCACACATCATAGCAAGCGGTCAAACTCCCGGTCGAGGGGACAATTTGCATATTAGGCTTTTATTATATAGGAAGAATTATATAAGATATTTTGAGTATATCACCTGTCTGTCAAAGTTTTATCTGATTTCTCCTTTTATAACATAGTTCTTATCACTTTTCTCTATTATGGATTTTTCATTACCATTATCAAATGTTGCTTCAATGGAACAATTGAATTTAAAACTTGCTTAATATCCTGGGTTTTGTTATTTGTTTCTTGACCCTGTAAATGATTTCTGGGCTTCCAAATTTGCATTACCACATTCAGTCTGGATTTGTAGCCTAATTTAGCATTTTAGAACTGAAAATGAATATTAATATATGCTTTGCAATTCAGGGGATGGTATCATTCAGGTCAAATGAGCAAGGCAATTCAGACAGTCTATTTAATCTTGCGTCCTTCAAATGGTGACTCTTCTTTATAGTGGAGCATCATTACCGAGAAGAATTAACAGAATTCTTAAAATGCACAAAATGTTTCAGACCTTTCTTAGTAGACTTTATTGATATTATTCTACAAAATACTGCTGATGCCATTCTTTTATATTTCAAAATCGTCTTCTTGGTTTACTTAAATCACTACCCAATCTTTCCAATTCTTTATGAAATACTAATTTTCTCTTATATGCTGCTAGGTTTTCAAAAATAGTAGCAGGTGGGAAAGCCTATTAAAATTATGTTTTCAGTAATTTCCCATGCTGTTTTCTGAATTACTACATTTTTCATATTCATATTTTAAAATATATTATGTATTTAACCACAACAGATGGATAGTCTGGTTATTTTTAATAATACAAATTTTTAAATTATTTACCCTATTTTATTTTTAATTATAATGTTTAAAAGTACTCTACTTAGAAATTAAACATAAAGAAAAATAGTAGAAAAAGAAGCAGTCTTTCAGTTAGCTAAGCATTTCTCACAGATGTAAATTAAAGGGAAGAGAAATTCCGTAGTCCAAAGGTGTAACCCAAGCTTTCCATTGGGGTCATTGTTCTATTGTCTTTTTATGTATACACTACACTAGAGGCCTGGTGCACAAAATTCGTGCATGGGGAGGGGAGGGATCCCCTCAGCCCAGCCTGTACCCTCTCCAATCCGGGACCTCTTGGAGGATGTCAGACTGCCGGTTTAGACCCGATCCCGGGGATTGGGCCTAAACCAGCAGTCGGACATCCCTCTTACAATCCTGGACCGCTGGCTCCTAATCATCACCTGCCTGCCTGCCTGGTCACCACTAACTGCCCCCCTGCCAGCCTGGTCACCCTTTACTGCCCCCCTGCCAGCCTGGTCGCCCCCAACTGCCCCCCTTTGCCGGCCTGGTCACCCCTAACTGCCCCCCTGCCAGCCTGGTCGCTCCCAACTGCCCCCCCTGCCAGCCTGGTCGCCCCTCACAGCCCTCCCACCAGCCTGGTCGCTCCATGCAGCCTTCTGTTCAGTCGTTTGGTCATCCCTCACCCCCCTGCCACCCTGGTCGCCCACGCAGCCTGCTTGTTCAGTCGTTTGGTCATCCCTCACTAACCCCTCTGCCGGCCTGGTCACCCCACTCAGCCTGCTTGTTCAGTCATTTGGTTGTCCCTCACTAACTCCCTGCCAGCCTGGTCATAGGCAGCCATCTTGTGATGGTGTGAGGGTTAATTTGCTTATTACCTCTTTATTATATAGGATAGAAGTGTGTGCTGACTCTTTAGTAAAAATAGTAAATATCTATTTTAAAATAAAATCTTTTGTCAGTAAATTATAGTAATTAATATCCATTTTAAATGGCTTAGTTTTAGAGACCCCAACACCAGCTTCATTTTCACTTTCACATTAAGAAAATAAAAAGGTGAAAACTCATAACATTGTTAATAAGGAGTCAAAGTTAACTGTGTGGCTCAGTTGGTTGAGAATTGTCCAGTGCATCAAATATTGCTGGTTCTATTCCTGATTAGGGCACATCCCCAGGTTTCTGGTTCAATTCCCAATTAGGGTACATGCAGGAGGCGGCCGATCAATGTTTCTCTCTCACATTGATATTTCTCTCTCTCCCTCTCCCTTCCTCTCTCTCTAAAATCAATAAAAGCATTTTTTTGAAGTTAACTAAATCTGTAATAAATCTCCATCCATCACAAGGCCAATAGAACAGGACAGAAAACCTGTGTTATGTAACCACCCACCAGGAAGTAAATATAGTCTTTCTTGTCATTCCCTTAATTTATGCCTTGAAGCAAGCAGAAAATACTCCATATCCTACCAAGATCTGAAGTAGCTTAATATATGCTTTTACCCACCAATAACTCATTCCTTATATCCAGTTAGACTCTCAAAGTCCAACAAAAAGATAAGCAGAAAGTGGAGGCAATTATAAATAGCACAAAGAAAATTGGAAGCTTTAATTTCTACACAATGGGGATATGAGGGGTGGGCAATGATAGAAACAGCAGGAGCCTAATCAGCAGTGTTTGTTGAGAATTAAAGTTTCCTTTTTTTTTTTCCCAATGAGCCAGCTATTAAGGGTTAGAAGCATCCACACTAGATGAATGTGAACAGCCATTTGATAAACAGACTACCTTCCCTCTTTCTATCCCACCCACCCCAGAAACTCTTATTCATCCTTCAAGACCCCATTCAGATGCATTGTCTCTAGAAAATATTCCTTAATTTCCCTAAACATAGCTATACATCTTATGTTATGATATAAAACTTCATTCAGATCTTGATCATACCACTTACGTTTTATTGAAATTTGTGTTTACATGTTTCTTTCACTAGCCTATGAGTTCTCCCAAGTCAAGACCATAGCTTACTGCTCTTCTCATTTATAAATACTAGCAATTAGTATTAGCAAATGAGTGAATGATAAAAATTACAATGAATGAACATAAAGAGAAGAAGCCAGAATATTCTAGGCTTTTTACTAACCTGTTTCCTCCATCCTCTCCTCCTCCACCACCCACCACCACATATAAACTAAAATTACTGAAGTATATTTCATTTCAAAGCAAGCCTCTGGTACAGTATGATTTTTAAAACAAGTAGGTTATTCCAGCCCAGCCTGCATGGCTCAGTGGTTGAGCATCGACCTATGAACCTGGAGGTCATGATTCAATTCCTGGTCAGGGCACATGCCTGGGTTGCAGGCTCAATCTCCAGTGTAGGGTGTGCAGGAGGAAGCCGATCAATGAGTCTCTCTCATCATTGATGTTTCTATCAATGTTTCTCTTGCTCCCCCTCCCTTCCTCTCTGAAATCAATTAAAAAAATTTTTTTTTTAAACGAAGGTTATTCCAGCCTGAAAAATGTCTACTTAGACTACCTCTCCAACTGATGACAGTCTTTTCCTAGGACACAAACCTTTCACTTTAATATTTGATTTAAGAAATGCTGAAGTTCAAATTACTTGGGAATTAACACATTTATGTAAATTTCTCTATTTACCAAAGTAAATTGTATCAAATTTTGACATGAGGAGAGGATTAAAACTCAAGAAGGCAATGAGTCTCCCAAGAAGTGGAGTTACTGGTGCCTGAATCCGTTTCTTTGTACTGAGACAAATGAAACTTAGCACAAAAGAAGTTTTGTATTATATATTTTATGCATACTCTACTAAGTTTCAGATTTCCACTTTTTCTACTACCAAAATGTCTCTGTTAATGTTTCATTCCCTTAGGACACTGCTTGGATAAGCCTGAGTAATCAGGTCAGCTAAACCAATAGACCTCAAACTTGTCGAATCACCTGAAGAGGAGTATATCTTAAACAGTTTCCAATTCCTCTTCAAACCTGTTAAATTTTAAACTCCAGGTATGAGGTCTGGAAATCTGAATTTTTAAAAAGATTCCTAGGTAATTTTGATGCTCATCTAGGTTTAGAAATCACTAGGCTAGCAAATATATAACCTATTTTGTAGTATTTCATTTAAATAAATATTTACTGAATATTGAGTATATGTCTAGCATAGAGGGGTAGTATATTTAACATTTCACACTGTATAATATACCCACCCCCTCCAGAGTTTTCCATAACCCTAACTTGGCATTCATTGCCTCTAAACCAGTTTAAGAGAGCCTAAAGAAATTTCCATATAATTTGAAATAGATTTGAAAAAAAAATGTGTTATTGAATAGAGATAATATTTCCTTTCCTATTACCTTTACCCACCCTCTTTTCTCAGACTATATCGTTTATGTGTGAGGATGAGGAGGTAAAAGTGGCAGGATGCCCAGAACAAGTTAAAGTATTCAAGAGAGGAGGTGTTGAAAAGGAGCAAGATCTAAAGTCATTCCCCTGTTCTCAACAACCCCAATTCCAACAAATATATGCAGCCCTGCAATGTTAACTTGTTAAAAATACCCCCAGGGTTTCCACTGACATAGTCCTAGTGTACAAAAAAGCAGGAAAGGATCGAGAAATTATCAGACAACACCTGAGAATACCCTGAACTCTGAATGACATAGCTACAGCCTGTGTGTCCAATGAGATGAGACAAAAGCCAACTTAACAGGTAATAACCAGTTCTTATACTCATCAATCTCCCAAGCCTTACAGGCAACCACAGGAATGGAGGAATACCCCAAACTGAGGACATGTTGAATTGATTGAGATCAAATTTCTACCAAAAATAAAGTTACAAGGGCAAAAATAAAGTAACTTTGATTCATAGGAAATGAAAGAAAGATACATCTCTTGCAAAACTAAATGTTTGCCATATTAATTATGTCTGTATTTAGCATGTAGCTATAGTTGTGGGTGACTTTAAAAACAGGGCAAATTGCATGACACTTCCTTTAAAGGAGACTGTGGAAGGATGCAGTGGAAGAAACTCAAGATTGAGAGTCAGACACACTTAAGGTGAATCCCGGTGCCCCACCAAGGCCTAGGTGTTTATATTCACCAAGGACCACTTTAGTCATCAATAAAATAGGAAAGGTGTTTTAGAATTAGTGAGGGGTAGTAGTTAAAATCCTCAATATAAGTTATAAATTCAATAAATCTATTTATAACAAGAGTACTTTATCTGAATTTGAAGGTCCTATTTTTATATGAAAGAAAGAATAACTGCGCCATGGCAAATGACCTAATCCTGTCATTTCTTGTAAGTTGTGACTTTGTGAATTTCAGTCACAGTTGGAATCTGTGGGAAGATGACAATGCCTTCCCTCCCACCTAATATTCCAATGAAGCAGCTGCTGATTTCACCTGCTCCTCAATTTCTTAAATGTTTAAATCATAGTTTAACCTTAATCACTCTGATTACAATGAGCCAATCTGTAAACAAAGGGTACTCTTCTGATTGTAATAGTGGGTGGGGGAGCTTTTCATTTTTCGCTCAGAGTGGTAAGATTTGGATCAACTGAACTTGAATTGTGAAATCCATTACAAGCACACCCTTTTTAAGCATTGGTCTCTGCTGATGGAGGAAGTAAAACGAGATTTCTAATTTACAGTTACTGTTATGATGCACAAGGCAGTCATAGCTCTCAGGTAGAGAAAGTGGGATTTGACACAGCAATTTAGACTTTTTATAGTTAGTATCATTTTCTTGTCAATGGGTCCATTGACAATTCTAATAGTGGGCCACAAAAGTTGGTATTAACTTTACTTTGCCATTTCCAAATTTTCACCTTATCCTTTTTTTTATTGAAACAATTATTGACAATTATGGCTGAAGAGGATTATAGAGATTTATGAAACCCAGGATCAGCAGTGTGGCAATCTCTAGGCAGACTTCTATCTACAAATGGTTTATTTTCTCCCAACAAAATTTTTCTCTTTCTTTTTTTCTTTATTTTTCTCTTTTTTGTTATTGCTCATTTCTGTCTTTTTTTAAATCAAGATATAACTTAATATATAATAAAGTGCCCAAATCCTAAGTGAATTTTGTATATATATATATATATATATATATACCTATGTAAACCACATTCTAGTCAAGATCCTGAACATTTCCAGAGTTTTCTTAACATTCTTAAATAACAAAAACAACCCCAAATAACTGCTACTTTGACATCTATCCCTGCAGATTAGCTTTGCTTGCTATTAACTTTTGCACAAATGGAATCACATAGTGTATCACCTTTTGTGTGTAATGAAAACAGCTGCTATGATTAGCCTTGTACATATCTTTTGATGGACATAAGAATTCATTTCTCAGGTATGTCTACCCAGGAATTTAATTGCTAGGTCACAAGTTATAAATAGTTTATAAATATGCTTATAACTGCTATACAATTTTCAAAAATAATTAAATTAATTTATATACCCACCAGCAATATATGAGTTCCAGTTGCTCCACATCCTCACCAATATGTGGTAAACTGTTTTCTATAAATTTTAATTTGAATATGTATGTTACAGAATAGCAAGCAGCTAAGAAAATTCCGGGGCAGGAGGAATAGGGAAATTAAGATAAGAAAATTAAACAAGGCCAAGCAGTTTGGACAGTTTGCAGCTGGTTTGTAATTATCTTCCCCAAACCAAGGACACTTGAGAGCAAATGGTTAAAAGCCTCCCTACTGAGAGAATACAGTAAGGGAGAGAGGAATGGGAAGGAAGGGTGCATTCTTAATTCATCCTATACCCTAAACCAGTAGTTCTCAACCTTCCTAATGCCGCAACCCTTTAATACAGTTCCTCATGTTGTGGTGACCCCCAATTTTATTGTTACAAATTGAACATAATTAAAGGATAGTTACACAAAAACAATATATAATTACACAAAAACAATATGTAATTATATATGTATTTTCCGATGGTCTTAGGCGACCCCTGTGAAAGGGTCGTTCGGCCCCCAAAGGGGTCAGGACCCACAGGTTGAGAACCGCTGCCCTAAACAGAAAAGTCAGCAGTCTCAGACCTTGGCAGGAGAAAATTCCCAGGTGCTTCTCACAAATTCTGGGGAAACCACAACAAAGTAAAAGGGGGACCTTGAAAATTAATCTATACCAAGATATTCAGCAGAGGAATTTTTTAATTTATAGACAGAAAAGTATATATGGCAGAAACCACCGCCCCTCAGCCTACTGGCTCCATGGATTAGCCAAGAGAACCCATCCACGCTTTATGCCAAAAGATAGGTTTGCTTGTCTTGCTCATTTAATAAATTTGAATGTTTTATTTTCTTAATAAATTACTTTCTCAATAAATTTGCTTTAACACAACACAATTATCTGGCATCACTTGTTTGAATTCATTCATATGAGAAGACAAAAACCAAGGTGGGGACAGCCCTCTCCTTCTGACTCAGGCGTTGTCCGATAACACCTTTCCTGGTGTTTTGGGTGCCTGTAACATGGTCTGCATGCATCTTCCTCAGTCCATATAACTCCCCATTATCACATACCTAGCTATTTCATATTCTCAATTTAAGTCCATGGCCCTTGGAAACTTTGGGGTTGGCCAACTAACTACTACTCTCCAATTTTTCATTTATCAGATTAAGAAAACTGGTCTCAGGAACTTTAACTGGCTAACCCAGTATCACATAACTGGTGACAAATTTAGAATTAGCTCTCAGGCTGGACTTCTAGGCCAGGTTTCTTTCTACTGCATGGCTCTTACCACTGAACTCAACCCTCATTGTAACTCATCTTCATTTACTAAATCTTTGTTCGAATAACTTTATGAAAAGATATACGCCCTTCAATGATGTGGGTGCCATGTTATTGGCCTCTATCACAACACTTTCTGTTGCTTCTCTTCTTGAACAATAAATGGGAAGCATAAATTAAAATTGCAAAGGAGGTAACATGCAGTACTTAAAAAAGAAAGACTGGAATGGGAATCAGCTAACCACCTGCCAGTACTGATGGTCTTATTCAAGGAGAGAAAAGTGTAATAATAACAGGATAGGTCATCTTCATCCTACCTCAAGTGCTGGATCACCAGATTCACAAAATCTTCAAGGAAAAAAAGTAGTGATTTACTGACTGGTATTTCTTCCTGGTCTCCACCTTATTCATCTGGTACAATCATTTGTTTAAAAGAAGGGAAGGGTATAAACAAAGTTATGTGAGTAAATACAGAATAATTTGAGCTTTTAAAGAAGGTTGCAAAGTAACTGAGGACGCTATGATGATGTCTATTGTTCTCTTCAGTTTCCTCATATATAAAATAAGGATTTAGTTGAAATATATATATATATATATTTTATTTTCACCCAAAGATATATTTTCCATTGATTTTTAGATAGAGAGGAAGGGCAGGGGAGAGACACACAGAGAAAAACACTGATGTGAGAGAGACACATCCATTAGCTGCCTCCTGCATGGGCCCTGACCAGGGCCATGGATTGAGCCCACAACCCAGGTATGTGCCCTTGACCTGAATCAAACCATGACCTTTCAGTCTGCAGGTCGCTGCTCCAACCATAATTCAGCTAGACCTAACTGAATTATTTTCAAGATCACCTCCAGCTTGGTAGTTCTGTGATAGATCAACCATAAATATATTTTCTATGAAAGAGGGAAAAGAGAAAACAAATTCAGAAAATCTGGTTACAGAAACAGACTTAGTTTTATAAAATGGAAACACCTATCATCTGAAAAACTGACATTTCCATTAATTGATCATTGGCATGAACTTGATCTTATTATCCTATATAATAAAAGCATAGTATGCAAATTGTCCCCTCGACCCAGAGTTGTCTGGGAGTTCGACCAAGGGTGCGGGGCCGGCTGGGGGGAAGGGAGGGAGGCCCCGGCCAGCAGCCAGCAGCCGGCAGCTGCTAGGACCCTACCAGTACACAAATTTAATGCACAGGACCTTTAGTTATTTCATAATCATTCTCCTTCTCCTTCCTCACCTGCCTTCTAGCTGTATTTGATTAAACAAATTTACTTTAGTATTTGACAAAGAAATCATGTTTTCCTTTATAATCACACTGTACCAAAGTGATATATTCCTTACTGGATTATCTGAGAAGTATTTGATAAATTATAATGCTATACAAGAACAAAAATCTGAAAGTTATAAATATATCTCAAGGGAATAGTATAAAATTATATTTATGGAATCTGAAACGAAATTAACATTAGCCATATTTTTACCAAATGATCTGAAGCATTTTTCCCTTAAAATGATCTGAAGCAATATAATAAAAACTCAAGAAGAACTTTTGGGATTTCTCAGACTTAAAAAGAGTAGTCCTGTAAAAGAAAGCTAGATTAAAATTACCAGTGAGTGTTTTGAACAGTTTTGGTGAATTAGGAACTTCAGAGATAAGACATTAGTGCCTTACTTTGGAATCACCTTTTCTCCTTGTCATAAGAGGATTCATGTGTTCTTTAATTAGAAATTGATCAGAAGCCTAATAAAGCTTGATGAGTGATGGCACTAAAACTCCCTTTCTTAAAAGGCTCTACTCTATCTACTCACAAATTTTCTCCCGTTGAATTCACTCCATGCCCCCAATCCATTACTAAAGAGAGGATGGGGGAAATTCAACTTATTTTTCGTTGGGCAGTTTCACAGTAGATGTTTAATTATGAGGAGCATTTCTGATGAGTTGGTTAGAGTTAATGAAGAACTACAAATTATCATTTTTTGTAGAGAGTAAGATGAATAAATTTAAAGATGTACTTTAAGAAGTTTCTAGAGATTTATAGAGGAGGGGGAACCTAGCTTAGTGGAGAGAAATAATTTGGTTTACACCTGTGGTTTCTGATCCACTCAGACCAAAATCTTCAACTTTCCCCTGCACCGTGTTGTATTTTATGTACAGTCAAGATCTGGACTTTTGTGTATATATACTACTTTAGTTACCACTTTTATTTTTAGTGCAAAAGACTTTCATTATGAGTTGAATACAAAATTAGCATATAATTCTTAACACAAAGAGCAATGGAAATTAGTAGGTCACAGGCATTGAACATGAGCTACTATGGGGCTAAATTTTGGAGTCAATATTCTGCTTAAGACCTGAAACCCAACCCCTAGAAAAAAAGTATAAGGGGTTAGCTCTGTGACATTGATCCTAGCAATGACTTTTTGGATTTATATATGTAAATATGTCTGACCTAGAAGGAAAGTGGACAGAGCACAGTTAAAGCAAGAACAAGAGATGCCCTGGCTAGAAGGTTCTGCTTGTGTTCAATAAGAAGTAAATCAGAGTTACCACCAGGGTAAGGGTAGGGCTGTTACATGAGCAAGAGTAGAACAGAGGATAGGGAACTGAAGTCCTGCCTAGATGTCAATCGCGTGAGATGAGGCAACAGGCTAGAGCAGGGGTGGGCAACCTTTTTGTGAGTGCATGCCAAAACCAGCAAAATCTCTGACTCAAAATTCTTCTGCGTGCCAACCCTAATTTTTTGAGAACATGTTACGCCTACTTGATATCTCTTAAGGTGTACGTATGTGAAGAACCTTGAAGAAATAATAAAATTCATTCGAGCAACAAAAACACAGTATATGATGATGAAAAATACATTTATTTTTTAATGTATACATGTACACTGATAGTCCGACAGAAAACTTCATGACTCCATTTGATATTATCAGTGGGACTTTTGCTGCTGCCTCACTGATGACAGAGATTTTACATCAGGTTTATATTTCGTGACCTTCAGAGATATGCATGAGCTACTACTATCATCCGTCAGGCTACTCCTATTATGAGACTTAACAAAATTCATCACTGAGAACAAAGATTCACAAGCTTATGTGGATGAAAACATGGAGAGTAATGCTGTTGCAAAGTTTTTTAAACAGAAAAAATTTTCTGGAATGGCATTCCAAGTCCTCAATAGTTCGTTTTTGACACTTCTCTCTGGTACTCCTGTCTCTAATCACTTTTTTTCAATGTTTTCCAAGTCAACTCTAAGGTCAATAAATTTCTGCTTCCAAATTGAGCTACTCTGAAATTCAATCAAGTGCATTTCAAAGTCAGCCATGTCTATGGTCTTTAAGATAACTTGTTATGTAAAATTATTTATTTATCTAAGATGCACCTACACTGAATTTATCTGAAAAATAAAAAAGTCGATATTAAGAAAAAAATTGTAAATGGACAATTATAAGAGAGGGTTTCGCGTGCCAGCAAAAGTTACTGGCGTGCCATGTTTGGCATGCATGCCAGGGGTTGCCCACCCCTGGGCTACAGTGTGGTCACAAATAGGTGTTGAGAATCTCATAGGACATACTTAGCTGGTACCAAAGAAATCACAGTCAACGAAGTAAGAAAAGAAAAAAAAATCTGAGATGACCTCAAAATTCTGTCTTTCTAAAGAGTCTTATTTTCCCACTAGTAGCCCGATGCATGAAATTCGTACAAGAGTAGGCCTTCCTTCCCCCAGCTGCCGGCACCGGCTTCCCTCTGGCACCCGGGACCCAGGCTTCCCTCGCAGCTCCAGCTTCACCAGGAAGGTCGTTCAGAAGGACATCTGGTCTAATTAGCATATTACGCTTTTATTATTATAGATAGTTCTGTGTGGTAGTTTATCTGGGGATATAACAAATGTCCCTTTGGCAACTCTGCTTCAGGTCATTCTCCCTTACTAGAAGGATCTTGGGCCCAGAGAAGTGATTTTATTCTCATCCAACCAAACTTCCTATGCTGGATACTAGTTATTCCAGCCAGCCCAGAGCCATGCCCAAGAAGCCATGGAGGGCAGAAGCCTCTGAGTCTCCTAAAACTTTCATGGTTAGCTTCTTCCCAAGAGAAGAGTTCCAATGCAATAGCTGAAGTTTACCTGAGGTTCTGAAATAAACCAAAAGCCATTCAAAGAGTCATAGAGGGTAGATACACAAAATATGTGGCTCTGGGGAAAACAAAAATAATCAGTTTCCTTGACTGTCCAGTGGGAAAACTGAACCTAGACCGAGGATTGAATCTCATTGAAACTAGAAAGAATGAAAGGTTTTTTTAGATGTCCTAGGAGAGAAAGTGCAGGCCAGGAGTCTGTGCACAGGGTGTAGGCCAGGGAAGTTGGCTATAAATTTTATTGATTGCTCACCTAAAGGAATGGAAACTTTAAAAAATTTTCATGCCTGCAGTGGAGCGGTGTCTGCTTCAAAATATCCTTCCCAAGGATATCCTCTATGTGAGCAAATTAAAGCACAGAGAGATGAAGTGACTTGTCTAAGATCAAATAATAAATAAGTGGTCAAGAAAATATTTAGACCCAGGCCAACGGCCTCTAAAAATCATATTCTTAACACACATGATATTGATATTCTTTATGAATAAAAAATAGGAAGTGACTTTCAGCTAAACAGTGATTTAAAAACACCTACAAGTCAAATTAGAGTACAAGTGTTACTAAGATGTATACATTTCCAAGAACATGCATTTGTTTAAAATTAGAATGATTATGACTACTTGGGGTAGAAAATTAGAGGGTGAGAAAGAAGAATAGGATTGAAAGTGAAAAATAAGTGAAATAAAATTAAATAAACAATATATAATAAGAGTTAGAACTGACCAGGTAGGCAGCAGAGTTTTTTTGTTTGCTTGCTTTTTGTTTTAAAATATATTTTATTGATTTTTTACATAGAGAAAGGGAGAGAGGGATAGCTGCCTCCTCCACACCCCCTACTGGGGATGTGCCCGCAACCAAGGTACATGCCCTTGGCCAGAATCAAACCTGGGACCCTTCAGTCCATAGGCCAACACTCTATCCACTGAGCCAAACCGGCTAGGGCTAGGCAGCAGAGTTTTAAGGAAAAACAAGGGGGCCAAAGCTGGTGGTGTGGTCTCAGCAGTGTCCAGGCTGAGAGAGAAATAAGGGAAGCTGAGACTAGTGGTCCACATGAGAAATCAGGACACTCAGTAACTGAAGGAAGCATTACTCCAGGTTAGAGAATATTTTCATTGGCTGGTAATTACCATATAATGTACATCTAATTACTTATTCTATTACTAATTGAGCTATAATTGACAAATGACATTTAGTTAGTTTGAGGTGTACAACGTAATAAGTTAATTTATGTTTTTGTTAAGAAATGATCGCCACAATAAGTTTAGTTAATATCCATCACCACACATACTTACAAATTTTGTTCTTGAGATGAGAACTTTTAAGATCTATTCTCTTAAGTAACTTACAGATATACAATATAGTATTTTAACTATAGTCACCATACTGTACATTACATCCCCAGGGCTTGTCTTATAACTGAAAGTTTGACCTTTTGCCTAATTTCACTCATTTCTTTATCCTTTACCCACCACTCTGGGAAACATTACTCTGTTCTCTGTATCTATGAGTCCATGGTTTGTGGGGTTATTTTTGGATTCTATATATAAGTGCTCTTTACAAACATCAAGCCAGCACTAGACACAACAGCCTTTTAGAGGTAGGTAGGGCAAACAAGACTATCCAAATATATGTAAAGATCCTGGAAAGTTCAATTAAAGGTTTACATTTCATAGCAATTCCTGCTAGCTAGCGAGGGCGAGCAGAGCCTGTGCAGGAGACGGTGTGAGATATGGCTTTAAAGGATGAATAAGATTTTAATGGGCAGGGACCATGGGTCAGGGGAGTGGGCATTCTAATGTCAGGAACAGTCTAAGAAATTAATGAAATAAGGGAAATGTAAGACATCAAAGATCAAAAGGTGAACTTTTGGCCTTGATCGTAGATTTTGGGTAGGGAAATAGTAGGAGATAAAGCTGAAAAGGTAGGCCTGAGCCAGACTTGAGGGGAATCTTAAAAACCAGGCTGTGTAGTTAAGATGTTATTAGGTGGGGAATAAATGGTGATGGAAGGAGACTTGATTTAGGGTGATGTATTATAGAATTACATACCTCACCTATATAATTTTATTAATCATTGTCACCCCAATAAATTCAATAAAAATATGTTCCTAGAGAAATCATTGAACTACCCAAGGTTTTTGTGTGGTCATTCATTTGATCAAAAAATTTATAAAAAAACAAAAGAGCCTGGCCCGTGTGGCTCCGTTGGGCATCGTCCTGTGCACTGAGACTTTGCTGGTTTAATTCCCTGTAGGGGGCATGCAGGAGGCAGCAGATCTATGTTAGCTCTCATACTAATGTTTCTCTCTTCTCCCTTCCTCTCTCTAAAAATCTTAAACTATTCTTAAAAACAAAAACAACGCCTTCGAACTCCAGAATGCTTTAGGGAAAAGTATTAGAATTTTTTCACTAAAAGACAGAATCCAGTGACATACTTTTGCACTTCTCTAAGTCCTTATAAAATAACACACTATAAAAAAGAGAATCCTTATAAGGCACCAGTCTAGAGAATTGTGACCTCTTCTTGGAATAAGTAGAATAAATTTACTTCATATCTATCCCTGACATGTTGACTGAGATCCAGCCCAGCAGCTCCTCTGCCTTCAGTGCAGTTTTCTGAGAACTTGGGACTTTTGTTCCTGCCTACCACTAAAGCTCAGGGTTCTTCCTCACTTCTGCTCAACCAAGATAGCAGCGGTTGTAATTTGGGGGAGGGAGGTGGAAGAGGGGCCAGGAACCCTGGGCAGAGGGCAAGTTTCCTTGCCAGCTGGGCCACTTCAGACCTTTGTAACCTGGGCAACTGCCTTAACCTCATCAAGCATCATTACCTTTCCCAGCCAGATATAGACCGTGACCAGAGATGACCTCTGTTTCCTTCAACTTGGGCTTTCTATGTCTCTAAGACACGTACAAGCTAGTACAACATTTTCAGAACTGCTTTTTCCAGAACACAAAGAGTGCTTGATAACAGATGATAAGAGATCAGTGTGCACAGCAAAAATTATCAGTGCATAAAGCAAAAGTAGCTCTTTCTATATTCAGCTTAAAATAAAGACCTTACTAATTTGCCTTGTGTTTATATACCTTTATGTATATATAGCTGAGCTACCTGAGCATAGCCTATTTTTGGCCCAACATCATTCTGCATTGTATGAATTAAATTGGAATAACTAAGAATATTACCAGTAATTAGCAAAAATCCTGATGTCATGGCTTGGCAGATTTTTTCAGACTATAATACATTTAGAGAATGAAGCAGTTTGTATCATTAAATAAGGACAACTTACACTCAAGTCATAGCAAGCTTAACATCATATAATTATTACAGTGGAAATAAATATAAAATATTTTAAAAATACAGGGAAGGGAGTAGAAATAGCCCTACTCAGTTCTAGCCCAGATCTTTGTCTAATCTCTGGAGAGATTATTTAAGCCGAAACCGGTTTGGCTCAGTGGATAGAGCGTCGGCCTGCGGACTGAAAGGTCCCGGGTTCGATTCCGGTCAAGGGCATGTACCTGGGTTGCGGGCACATCCCCAGTGGGAGATGTGCAGGAGGCAGCTGGTCGATGTTCTCTCATCGATGTTTCTGGCTCTCTATCTCTCTCCCTTCCTCTCTGTAAAAAATCAATAAAATATACTTTAAAAAATAAATAAATAAATTATCTGGGCTTCATTTTATATCTCCTTTCTGAAATCTTCTCAAAGTTTCAATATTCTTTCATTCTTTTATTCTGTGTGCTCTCATGTTAATAATCAAGAGAACCAAAAGTTCATTTCCATGATTCAAAAAGTGAATGAGTTTCTCTTTGGTTATATGCTCCTATTTAATAGGAGAATTTGTGTCTGCTTGGCACTTATAATTTCTCCATTACCATGAATAAGCCTACTTCCTAACCTAAGTTTCTGTTCTGGGATTTGGTACAGCTATGTTATTTAAGAAAAGTTAAGCTTCTAATAAAGAGGCCACCAAACATAGTGGCCTAAAGAAGGTAGACATTTATTTCTCTTCATACATCATTCCTGCTAGTCTGGGTGTGGCAGGGGTCAGCTCTTTCCACGAGGTCATTCTGGCATCCAGTTTCTTTTTCCGTTTTTGTTTTATTTTATTTGTTTCCATCACCATTTATCCCATTTATCCTCTCCATTCCACCCGCAATCATCACACTGTTGTTCATGTCCATGAATTCTCTCTCTTTCTTTTTTCTTTTTTTTGCTCAATCCCTCAACTCCCCCAATATCCCCCCAACCCAACACCAGAGCTGTCTGCCTGCTCTCTATTTGTCTGTCTCTATTTTGCCAGGTAGTTCAGTTTGTTCATTAAATTCCACATATGGGTGGAGTCAGTTTCTTTCCCTCTTGTTATTCCGACATTCCCCCCAGAGTATTGTTCTGATCATAATTTGAGAATTGAAAATTGCCTTAGTAAAAGAATTTCTAGTTTCAAAACCTCAGATTTTAGATGGAGGGAAATTCATGGAGGGCTAGTGATTTGGCCAGCATAACACAATTACTCCCTTCCTCTCTGTAACACAGTACTCTGTCAACTTCAGTATGAGTCACGGACAACTGGCTTCCTTCTGACTTCTCCCTACTCCTTTTCCTTTTCAAAGTCAAAACAGAAAAATAATATGAGAAAAGATCATGAATTTCACTTTCTTCTCTGAAAGATGACACTTCCAATGACACTCTCTACCTCAGTGGTTCTCAACCTGTGGGTCGCAACCCCTTTGGGGGTCGAACAACCCTTTCACAGGGGTCGCCTAAGACCATCGGAAAACACATATAAAATTGTTTTGTGGCAACTAATTATACTTTAGTGGTTCTCAACCTTCCTAATGCCACGACCCTTTAATACAGTTCCTCATGTTGTGGTGACCCCCAATGTCATTGTTAAAATTGAACATAATTAAAGCATAGTGATTAATCACAAAAACAATATGTAATTATATATGTGTTTTCCGATGGTCTTAGGAGACCCCTGTGAAAGGGTCTTTCGACTCCCAAAGGGGTCGCGACCCACAGGTTGAGAACCGCTGTTCTATGATTAGCTATTAAAATATGATGTAGGCAAATTTTAATGTGAAAATGACATTATTTTTAAGGGACATTATCACTAATGGGAAAAATGTGCGCCTTATCACAACCTATAACTTACATTTGACATTTCCAACTGGATACCATGCAGTATGTTCCCTTTGAAGAAAGAAATAGCCTAAACTGTTAATTTTTTTAAAAGAGAAAAATAATATACAAAAAGTTGCTCACCCTCAACAATAATCAAGGAACTGCCTATTGAAAACATGAGATATCATTATTCTTCATCAAGTCCAATATAAATGTCTGACTGTATAAAGTGCTAGAGAAGCTATGAGAAAAAGGAATTGCCATACACTGCAGGTGGGAGTAGAAATAGGAACAGCCACTTTCTAGGGTAATTAAGCAGAATCTAATGACATCAAAAATACTCATTACCTGGAACCCCTGCTATTTCATTTCTGGATACATAAACTTTTCCCCCCACAAGTCTCCCTCTGCACAAAAAATGTTAATATATGTGCACAAGGGAACATATTCAAGGACATTGGTTGCAACATATTTTTAGTCAGAAAAAGGAAATTAATCTAATTGTACATAAATACAAGAATGAATAAATTGCAGTATTCTTATGATGAAATACATTGTAGCAATTTTTAAAAATAAACTAAATCTACATAAATAAACATGTTTTGAGCTTGAGATAGTGGCAGACTATATAAAGCAAATACAAAATATATATACTATGATATATATATATAACACTACACATATATAATACATATACACAAATACATAAAATTTAATATATAGTATATGTCCATGTGTGTGTTTTGCTTATTTGTTTTTATGAAATGAAAGAGTAAACATCATAGAATTTATTCTAAGGTCAAAATTGTGGGTGGTTTAGCTAAATCTATAATGTTTAATGGGGAAAAGTATTAAAAAAGACTTGTAATAAAATATTGAAATTTGTCAATTCTAGATGGGAAAAGTAACATATATTATTGTTATACTCTGTGATCTTTTAAATGTGTTAAAGCTTTAAAAAATCAATCTATACTAATAAAAGGGTAATATGCTAATTAGACTGGGTTGATTGGACATCTTCCAGTTGTCCGGTCCTCCTTCCAGACAAAGCCACGGTGGCGGGGGGCTGAGGCAGAGGCAGTTAGGGGTGATCAGGCCGGCAGGGGAGGGCGGTTAGGGGCAATCAGGCAGGCAGGTAGAGGGGTTAGGGGTGATCAGGCAGGCAGGCAGGTGAGCGATTAGGAGCCAGCGGTCCCAGATTGCAAGAGGGATCAGGCCTAACTCAGCAGTAGGACAACCCTCGAGAGGTCCCAGATTGGAGAGGGTGCAGGCCAGGCTGAGGGACCTCCCCCGACACCCCCTCCCCTCTGTGCATGAATTTTGTGCACCGGGCCTCTAGTGTTTATATAACAGGTGACAGAAATTTGTGGTGGTGACAAATCATTGAGAACATCTTGGGTCATTGCAAATACTATCAAAAGTCACAAGTCACTTGGGGGATCTGGCTTTGCTTGTCAGATATAGCCTTAAGATATCTAGGCTTTCATTTTTACAGAGGAGGTAAATTAGAATGCCTTTTGCTTTAAAAGAGACTTCTTGTTGGTTTACCTTAAGTAACTGTCATCTGAAATATTTGTTGGTAACACATCAACTTGAAAGAATTCTTTTGTTCCTTATTATCAGGCAGTGAAGTTTTCCCCAAGAACATTTTGAAGCAAAAACCACGTACAAGGCCATGCTCTAATGGCACCATTAAATTGTTAAGTGCTTGGTCTGGTGCTTGCAGTAATGTGTAAAGCCTTCCCCTAAGACCTATCAAAATAGAGCTGAGATATTATGTTCATTCAAACAAATGTCTTGCAATTTATACCTAATGAAACTTTCTCTAACATTGTTTCCTTCTCGCCTCCCTCATTAATCAATTAAGAGGGAGTAGCATTAAGACACCAACAGTAGCATAATGTGAGAAAGTTTCCAGCATTCCATAAGTAGGGAGTAAGCAAGTAACACATGGCTTTTTAAATCTGTGCAATATATCAGAATTGGAGAGAGGAAATTAATGTGAATGTGGGGAAAATAATACAGCTAGTATTGTTCAGTAGCAGATCTTGGATATGTTTTTCTCTTTGATTTGAAAATTATTGGATACTTTTATGGACTTTGCCAGTAAAATAATTCCAGTTTTATTACTATCCATATCCTGTGGTTTTATTTCCTAATAAAAAGATGTACAGTGTTAGTGTTGTCCTGAAATGTAATTGATTTCTGAGAGGTATAATTTGCTGTCTGAGAGATGGTCTTTTGAATTTCTATACAAAAGTCCATGGATAAATGAGATGCTGAAAAAGACTACAGTGCCAAAAGATAATAATGGAGATAAAAATTATTTTTCATTATTTTAGTATTGGACAGTTGGAGTTTAATTTACTGAGTTTTTAAGCTTTTATTAAAATTACTTATTTCAATTGAAACTTTCAAAAATAGCTCAAAATTAGTTTTGATGCTATGAAATATTTTTATTCCTCAAATCATTATGCTATCAGTAATTTTAGGTTGAATCCCCCATATACTTTCCCCCCCACAAAGTGCAGAGAGATACACTTGGGATAAAACCAGAGCCCGGCTGGTATGGCTCAGTGGTTGAGCATCGACCTATGGACCAGGAGGTCATAGTTCCATTCCCAGTTAGGGCACATGCCCAGGTTTGTTGGCACAATCCCCAGTTGGAGGCATGCAGGAGGCAGCCAATCAGTGATTCTCTCTCATCATTGATGTTTCTCTCTTCCTCTCTGAAATCAAAATAATATATATAAAATCAGAGATCATAGGAAATTTAATCAGGTGGTCCTTGACCATGAGGATTCCTGATTTAAGATCTAGCCCCAGTAACCTACTACAACATCCCAAAGAACTTAAAATATACTAGTGTACTGAGGACGTATGTGAAGGACACATCCTAAGCAGTATGGGAGGCATGTAGACTAAAGAGTGAACTGGTGAGAAAAGATGCTACAGCTCATACTGCAGTCCTTACACCAATGGGTAGAGTAGGATGTTCCCAAGCTCCTCTCCTGTGCCTACCCACAGATCTCAGCCCCAGCCTTCAGTCAGTTACATGAGTCCAGCAAGGCCTCTGCTCTCTGGGTTTCACTTCTCCGTGTTACAGTTTGGAAAGTAGCTCCAGGAGAAATCTCACTTTGTGTGCTTCCTTTTTCTCAAGCACCACACCATGCACATCTGTTGTCAAATTCTTGAAAACAGTTGCTTTGAATATTCTGTGCAGTGTTATATTTTTACAGTGGTAGAATAAATCTGATATTCATTACTACTTCATGGTCAGAACGGGAAGTCTAGCCTCCTCTCTTTATATCTGTGTGCATCTTATTTCCTTTTTAAAAAATCTCCTCCCACACTATGGCCTGAGCCACCTGAGGGCTGGAATCATATACACATTTGCTTATGATATATTGAATGAGGCTAAAGGAGCCAAAAAATTGAATATAATTGATGGCCAAAGGTTTTTCCAACCCTATGTATTTATTTATTTTCTGAATGAAGATGACTCAGTTGGGTTACTTTTCAGAATAAGAATATCGAGTATCAGTCCCCATCACACAATCCCTTATTCACAATTCTGAAAACCACTAAAATCCAAAGTGTTTTGTTAATTTTGTGCTAAAACTCATTTGGTAGCAGAACTAGACCTGAGCTGGCATGAGTAGTTAGCTGTGTCTCAATGCTTCTCCCAGGTACATACACCCGTACTGATTATTGGATTTTTATCTTGTAAATTTTTATTTAACTGAACAATAAAAATTTCAAAAAAGGTAAAATATTGGGTAATATTGACAAGAAAAGGAAGCATCTGTCATTATCAGCAGTACAGAAAATGGAGTTAGTGGGTGACTATAAAGCATCGTACTGAAGAAGACAGTATGCCCTGACCGGTGTGGCTCAGTTGGTTGAGCATTGTCCTGTGCACCAAAATTTCACAGGCTTGATTCCTGGTCAGAGCACATGCCCAATTTGTGGGCTCAATCCCAATAGGGGGAATGCAGGAAGCAGCTGATCAGTTTATCTTTCACACCAATGTTTCTCTCTCTTCCTTCTTCTCTCCCTAAAATCAATAAAAACATATATATACTAGAGGCCCGTTGCAGGAATATTCCTGCAAGAATAGGGCTTCGTGTGGCTGGAGCAAAGCAGAGAAAGGAGCGAAACTCGCTGAGGCGGGCTTCACTCCTGCTTCAAGCCCCTGCAGCTGGTCTTGCCCTCCCGCTCCCAGCTGCTGCCCCTTCCCCTCCAAGCCGCAGCCCCTTATGCTCCCAGCCACAGTGGTTGGGCTTGCCCTCCCGATGCCAGTTGCTGGGGTTGGGCTTTCCCTCCCACACCCATCCCCTGGGGCTGGGCTTGCCCTTCTGATCCCAGTGGCTGGGGCTGGGCTTGCCCTCCCAAACCCATCCCCTGTGGCTGGGCTTGCCCTCCCGCTCCCAGCCGCTGCCCCTCCCGCTCACAGCCTCTGCGGCTGGGCTTGCCCTCCCACCTCCCGCCTCCCACCTCCGCAGCCTTGGCTCCGTTTCTGTCCTTGCAGCCTCTACTTAGCTCCCTTCTATACCGATTGGCCTCCATGTTGTCCTCAGTCTTCGCTCACAGCTGGTATATGCAAATTAACCGCCATCTTTTAGCTTCTATAATTGAAACATTGTATCTTTTGGAGCTGTTGCTTCAGGAGCTCAGAGCCGGGTGGCGGTAGGCGGGGAAGCTTGGCTTCTTCCATCGCCGGGGCAACCAAGCCTCCTGTTCACTTCAACTGCCTGGCTGCCGGCCACCATCTTGGTTGGCAGTTAATTTGCATATCGCTCTGATTAGCCAATGGGAATTGTGTCGGAGGTACGGTTAATTACCATGTTTGTCTATTATTAGATAGGATATATATATATCAGTGTGGCAGCTGCCACAATATATGATTTAAAGAAAGAGGAAAATCAAGATGTTGACATTTTATGATGACAGTGATGACAAGAAACACCAAAATCAGGGAAATCATTTCAGAAGATAAATAATGAAGAGCTTAACTGTGGGTTGATTAAGGTGTTCTGACAACAACAAAAACCAGAACATGAAAAAATGCCATTGATCCATTTCCTGGAAAAACAACCAACCATCAAGCATGTAATTTATTTTTTTCTAATATTCTTATCACATTTTTTGCCTTAGGTAAACCAAATATGTTTACTTTTCTGATCATCAAAAAAAATATGAACTATTAAGAAAATGGGACATCATCAAAATCCCTATGTAATGTTAAAGTTTCCATCTTGATCAGTATTGTTTTCATGGGAAATGTCAAGCAAAGCCATTCTTAATTCTTTATTTTTAGAATTAAGCTAGCCAGATCCCGTGCTCCCGATTCCAACACATTATTTTTAGTACACTGGAGTTTGTAAAAATAATACACAAAGATCTCATGAAACAAATACAAACTGAATCACCAAATCAAGCAATAAGATGTGAATTTAAACATACTTACACTTACTATATATTTAAAATAATTATCTTGTTATTAGAAGTTTGTTTTAGTCTATGAGCAGTTCCCTCCCTCTTTTCTATTGGGTCAGTCAATTTTACAGTTGACACAACTAGAGAAACATGGTAGAGAGAGAAGAAAAAGGAAAGAGCTATTAATTTTTTTTTTGCTAATTAGTCTATTACACTGGAGCTAACTTGTAATGCTATCATAACATTGTGACTAATTTTTTTTTGAGAAGGAATATAGAGACGAATCGCAGAGTTTTGATTTAGTCACTCCCATGAAATTTGATTCCTTTCATCCCTTACCTTTTGTATTTACACCATTAAGTATGTCTAATGTTATTGGAGTGAAATCACAGTGTGTAGAGCATTGTAGGACATTTTATGCACTACATCAGATTTTAAGGAAGTTATCTGATTTTCACTTATTTTGATATAATTTTGTTTATATAGATGCAGACACAAAATGAATTTTTTACACTTTCTTGAATGTAAAACCAATGTAATAAACTCTGTCTCAATCCAAATTGCCATTTTGAAACCTAGAAACTATTGATTTATTTTTTATTTCCATAATACAAATATAATTTTGAAAATGTGCCTACTTCATGGATTATTTTAAGTATATGAAACATTTTCAATTATACTTAGTGATTTAATAAAAAAATATGTAAATCAATTTCCTCTTTCTCTAATGAATGTTAAAGAAAACCTGAAAGTATATACTCAAACAATATTCCTGCCAGTCATTTATATTCAATTCCAAATGATTAAAAAGCCAGTGACAACAAAAACTTGAATGTCCTCTATTCACTGGGGAGAAAAATGTAAATTATATAAACTGTTCTTTTTTAAAAAAAACATGAGATTATCTCATACTAAATAATAATAAGATTTGCAGATCTCAGCACTTGAGATTTCACTTTCTTATTAAATTAGCATAAAAAATTCTAATTTTAAATTTAACTTTGTTTAAGGTGTACAAAACTAATACATTCCTGTACTATTAAAGGCTTTCTTAGAAAGCAATAGAAAAATAGATTGGAACTTTAAATAAAAGAACAAACCTTGCTCTCACACAGAGATTTGAGAGGAGGACAAGCCTTACTATAGAGAAGAATCAAAAGATTACCTATGAATTTTCTCTGCATTAAGAAAAATGGCAAATAAAACTTTACTTTTATGCTCGAGCTACAGTATCCAATATAGTAGCCACTAACCACAGGTAGCTTATGAGCACCTGAAAAATGGCTGATTCAAATGAGGTACACTGTAAATAGAAAATACACTCTAGATTTCAAAAACTTAGTATAAAAAAAGAATATAAAATATATTAGAAATAATTTTTATACTGATTATACATTCAAATTATAGTTGGCTACATTGGGTTAAATAAATGATATTATTAAATTAATTTTACCTGCCCCAACCGGTCTGGCTCGGTGGATAGAGCATTGGCCTGTGGGCTGAAGGGTCCTGGGTTCGATTCCAGTCTAGGGGATGTACTTGGGTTGCGGGCTCATCCCCAGTAGGGAGTGTGCAGGAGGCAGCTGATCGATGTTTCTCTCTCAACCATGTTTCTAACTCTCTATCCCTCTCCCTTCCTCTCTGTAAAAAATCAAAATATATTTTTTAAAAAAATTAATTTTACCTACTTCTATGTATATTTTAAAATGTGACTGACTACTAGGTCATAGGTCATCAAATATGATCATGTGACTAAAGAATACCCTTACACATATTATTGCAGATTCTTAAGACAGGGATCCCCCAAAGCTGCCAGTGACCTGTACAGGGGACCAAGAAGATATGGGCAGGACAGTGACACCTTCTAGTGGGAGAATGTTTGATTGGATCCTCTGATAATAGTGAGACTGCTTTTGATTGCAAAGAGCCTGAAATTCAATTCCAACTATCTATAATAATAAAAGGGTAATATGCTAATTAGACCAGATGTCATTCTGATGAAGCCGAAGCCGGAGGGAAGCCAGCCGGGTCCCAGGTACCTGCAGGCATCCTGGGGGAAGCCAGTCAGGGTACTGGGTGCCAGAAGAAAGCACGAAATTTCATGCATCAGGCCTCTAGTATGAAATAATAAACGTAATGTTTATGACACTCAAAAGCATACAGAGAGTTCAGGTACTCCTTGATACTGTGGCTCAGCAATGTCACAGACACCCAATGAGAGCCCCCGTGGGGCTGTCCTAATGACAACCTGCCTCCGAATGAGAGTTGTGTGCTTTCTACTTTAAGACTAGCTGGCGAAAGGGTGTGTGTCTTTTTGTCTTTTCTTTTCTTGGCTGCTTTCATGGAATGAAAAGGAAGTTTCTATTCCTGAACCATGTTAACAAATGCCTCATTGGACCTCATTAGCCTTAATCGTATTCCAATCTCACCCCTAAACCAATCACTGTTGCCAAGCATTAAGATGAACTGATTGACTTAAAGCATCAGGGATCACCATCTGCATTTGAGAGCTTGAAGCTACAGGTCAGTCTGGCCCAAACTGCACATCTGGGAAATTCAGAGTCATTAAGAGGGGGAAAAAAAAGAAGAAGAAGAAGAAAATGGATGCTAAGGATGTACCCAACAAATATCCACTCTACAACCTCAGGCATAAACACAGAGGCAAGAATTCTAATGGGAATTTTAATTAACATCTTAGCATGAGAAAAATACCCACAGGGAAAATGAATATGTAAACTCTGTGAGATATTTTGTAAACTTTGTACTTTTGTAAACTTCTTTGCTTATCATCTCTATGAGATTTCCCCCCCTCATAGTCTTAGCAATATAACCCTTAAATTCAAGGGTGTATAAGTGCTTTTTTTCCTCTCAGTATCAAGGAAAAAATAGAAAGGGAATATTGAGTTGAAGAGCTAAGAGAACACTGACACAAACCTAACAAGTATTAAGGGTTTGGAAGGATGAACATCAATTTCTCTCTCCATACCTTGCCTATCTGTCCTCTCTTAACTAGCTCTCTCCCAGGGAAGAGTGATCATGATTCTGATTTGCCAATGGCTATAACATTGTCAGCACTACAATTAACTGGTAGATGTGGCTTCTATATATTAAATGATGCCATTCCCTGAGAAGAGCTCCTCACACTTTTTTTATTCATATTAAAAAGTAAGTTGGTAAGGTATTTCTACCTGTAATTGTGTCTGTTGAATAAGTAGAAAACCTCACTTAGACTATAGGTCTGAGCCAAGTTGTCCAACCCAACTGGTACCACAGTTACTACATTGAGGGGTATTGCATGTTTATTCAGAAATTAAAGGTATTTTTGGATTAACCTGCTATAAGTTAGTCTGGTCTTAAGAAATCCAAAAGAAGTACGAATGAGTGGAAAAATTTCAATAACAATCCCCCCCAAAAAAAGAGGAGAGGAATAACTTGACTTTCCAAAAAAAAGGAGGGAGGGAGGGAAATAACCTGAAGTGACTGAAATGGGTAGTGACAGATAAAGGAGAAAGAAAATAGAAATCATACCTTAGCAATGAAAATGTTCAAGGATATTGGCAGAGATTAGAGGTTCTGGAAGGTCAACAATAGAAAAGCACCCAGAAAGAGAAGAAAGTATGAGAACAGTTTTTATGTTAGGTTTGTGGTTTTGCTATGGTTGCATTAAATCCAATAATTGCTCACAGTGATATAAAAAGGGACTCAACTTAGTTGAAGCAAAGTAAAAGGGTCAGCAGTTGAGTTCCACCTTAGGCATGGGCAAACCATCAGACCGACCATCCCACTAACAGTTGTATATAATAAAAGCCTAATATGCTAAGTGTCTGGTCAGCTGTTCAATCAATCAAAGCATCATATGCTAATGATATGCTAAGGTTGCTCAACCGTTTGCTATGACATCCACTGACCACCAGGGGGCAGACACCCCCAATCGGTAAGTTAGCTTGCTGCTGGGGTCCAGCCGATAGGGAGTGAGTGAGATGGGCCGGACACAACCTGGAGCCCTCCCACGGTCCCTCCCTGGTTGGCCAATCTCCCATGTCCCTCCCTGGCCCCGATAGTGCACCGCTGGAGGTCCCTCGACCTGGCCTGTGCCCTCTTGCAATCTGGGACCCTTTGGGAGATGTCAGAGAGCCGGTTTCAGTCCAATCCTGCAGGCCAGGCTGAGGCCCCACTGGTGCACGAATTGGTGCACCAGGCCTCTATAGTAACTAAATAACATCAAAAGGATGTCTTAAAAATCTGTTTGAATGCTTCAGAGAGGTAAACTTTTATTTGGCTTAACTATCTCCCATGAGGGATTTGTTGATTTAAATCATCAGTTTAGAGACTCAAGATAGTAAAATTGAAGCAGAGGCTGAGAAGCTAAAAGGCTGAGCAGAGCTTTTTAAATCTGTCTCACAACCTGGGGGCAGAGGTGTCTTTACTTCAGGGATAGCAGAGGAGAGAGGATCTGGTACATATCTCCAGCTCTCATTTGTCAGCACAGAGAACTGCAGTTTAGGAATAAGAGTACTGGAAATGACCATCTTCAAGGACTGAAGATCCACTTGACTTGGATCACTTTCTGATTAGTGGGATCTGCCCTTAGCCCTGCTGCATGTCAGAAACTAAAAGAAGTCTTTAATGAAGGAATATAAGGCCAACAGCCATAAATTATTCCCACAATTTAAAAAATCACTTAAAAGTAACCAAGCATTTAAAAAAATAAAAATTGTAACTACCAAGAAAAAAAATATGAAGTATAGATATTAGCATCACCAAATTTTTAAATGCTGATGATATGTCTGATACATTTAATAAGACAGAAAACAATGATAAAGAGTAGAAAAATATAAAACAAAAATCACATTGAAATTCTAGAATTGAAAAGAAAAAACTGCTAAAAGAATTCAGTGGATGGATGATGTTACAGAGTAACAATACCTGGAGATTTAGTGAACTAGATGGTATGTCAGGAGAAAATACTCAAAGTGAAGTACAGAGAGGCAACAAATATTAAAAATGAAAAAGGGCATATGATCCCTAGCCAGTTTTGCTCAGTGGATAGAGCTTTGTCCTGCGGACTGAAGAGTCCCAGGTTTGATTCCAGTCAAGGCACATGCCCGGGTTGTGGGCTTGATCCCCAGTTGGGTCCATGCAAGAGGCAGCCGATCAATGATTCTCTCTCATCATTGAAGTTTCTATCTCTCTCTCCCTTCCTCTTCTCTCCTCTCTGAAATCAATTAATTTTTTTTTAAAAGGGCATACAATACACAGAAGACATGATGAAAAGTGTAATAGGAGCTCCAGAACAAGAGGAGAATGGAAGAATAGAAAAGAACAGTATTAAAGGTATGAGTCTAGAACTTTTAAAAAAAATTAAATCCAGAAATCAATCCACAGATTTAAAATATATACAATAAACCCCAAGCAGAAATAGCAACCACCAGAAAATCAACCTAAGAGATAAGAGAAGTTGTATAATCCTTTTGCACCAGAGCAATTAGCTCCTTCATTAGGGCAATAAATGACTACAGATCTAATCTTTATGGTGTGTGAGTATGTTTCTAAGAGGAGTAAAAGCAAACATCTTCAGATTGATGGCCTATTTGTTTCCATGGCTCAGACTTTTTACATGAACACTGAGCAATCCAGGAATGTTTTATTTCCCCACAATTATATATCTAAGAGAAATGTGTACATGTGTACCAGACATGTTCAACAATGTTCATGGCAAAAATCTTAAATCCCCAGACTGGAAACCACTAGACTGCCTATCAGCAGTAGAAAGGGTAATTATCTGTTAGAGTATACTGATACAATAGACTTCAACATAGCAAAATGAGTGAACCCTCTCTACATGCAACAACACAGGTGATTCTCACACACATGCTTTAAGCGAAAGAAGCCAGATGTAAGAGAATACACGATTCCAGGGAATTAAAACTCAAAAATCGGTAAAACTGATCTATGAAGTTAGACGTCAGGATAATGCTTACCTTTGGCAAAGAGAATGGGGACAAGTGGGAGGGGAAAAATGGGCTTCTTTTTAAAAACTATATTTTTATTGACCTTTAGAGAGAGAGAGGAAGAGAGAGGGGAGAGAGAGAGAAAGAGAGAGAGAGAGAGAGAGACATTGATGCAAGAGAGTAGCATCAATTGGCTGCCTCCTGCACAACTCCCACCAAGGATCAAGCCCAGTGTGCCCCTGACAGGAGGATGTCCAACCAATTGTTTTATTTCCCCTGAGCCATAACAGCCAGGGCAAAACAGACTTCTGAGTGATGGTCCTTGTATTGATCTGGTTAATGGCTACACAGGTGTGTTTATTTTATAAAAATTGATGAGCTGTTCAATTATGATTTACTTTTTGTTTATTTTATTTTTTAAATTCATTTTTCAATTACAGTTGACCTACTTTCTGTATATTAAAAATTTATTTTAGACAAAAAGGGGTAAATTCTCAGAAGGGCTCAGCAGTTCTGACAGAATTCAAGGTCAGCAAACATTCTGGCCTCTGGGAATGCTAAAACAGACAGGAGACAGCAACACAACCCAAGTGTTCCTCTTTCTCTACCTCTCCTCTCAGAACATTCTCTCCTTCCTTTCAAGTCTGCCTGGCAGAATAAGACAGATGAAGAAGTATTTAATATTGTGGTTGACACCATTTATTCCTGAAAGATTTGGTTCATGGAAAATATGTAGGATTTGAGGTTCTCTATATTATTCCCAATAGGAATTAGAAAAGAGCTGATATTTATACCACCTATATAAAAGCAGGGTAGGCATTTTTTCTGATTGGTGTTGCCCTTTCCAACCCTCTTATTAAACAGTTTGAATATGACCTCTGGCTTAGGTTTCACAAATAAAGGAGGAAAAGCTATCATTCCAAAACAAATAGACACTAATTATAAAGTACACGTTAAATTTCCTATAATGAAAAAAATGTTGATTGCTGAAAGAATAAAATAAAGCAATCTGACAGTTTTCTACACCGAAGGGATTGCAGGTGAGAGCTGGTGAATTGAGAGATATTGCCACTATTCCAAAGCAGTTTTCTAAAGCTGGAATTTTATTCCTTCATACACCTGCAAAAGATGCAGAAGCCCATGGGAAAGTCAACATTTATTTCAAAAATAAACTTTAAGGTTTGGCACTAAAGCAGACAAGCTGTTTTTTTCTATAAGAAAATGTGGCTCTGTACTACCAGAGGTCCTGTCGTAAGAATTTCAAAGAGCAGAACTAACACGTGCTAACTTCTTCTGAGACTCTCAGACTGAGTGAACTGCAGAACAAGTATCATTTACATCCATTAAACAGCAGAGAAGCAGAGAGGACTAGAAATAAAGAGACAGGAATTCTAACTCAGTTTTGTCGCTGACTATATGAATTTTCTTCTCTGTAAAATTCGACCACTCAGACTCTATCACGCAAAACAAAGGACCAAGCTGTCAATTCTTCCAAAGGAAGTGACTTAGAACTTACATTTGTAATTATTATTAAAATCTTCTGAGACCTCTTTTCTTTTTTTGTTGGTTTCTTCTTTTCCTATGTCTCCTCTTTTTCTTTCCCTTTACATTTTTCCTCCCTCCTTTTTTCTCCTTTCTCCTTATCTTTACCTTTGTTTTTTCCTTTCTACCTTCTCTATCACTTCTTTAATTGTTCATAGGTGTTATTTGAATTGACCGTAATATATATATATATATATATATACACACTATATACACACACACACACACATATATATATATATATATATATTTGTATTTCCCTCTTTAAAATCAACTACACTTACTTTTACTTGTTTATGACCCCAAATTAATTTAGTTTCAATGGCCCACTGACTTACCAGAGAAAAATAAAAAGGTTTCTTACTTTGGTCTAAAAGTGTCATCTTGAATTTATAAAAAAAATATTTAGTTTGTTAGTGAACAATATTTCAGGGTCACAAGGAACCAACCTACTAGTGATTTTCCTTTCAGGCACATTGAACCAAACACTACCTCATTTCTTTTGGCCGCCCTGTATCTTACCCTTGGGTGAGTATGTATCTAGCATGCCTCCCCTTTCTGCCCACTCTCTGCATGTTAAATGAGATCCTAAGGTCTCTGATCAATGCTAATCAATCAATAAACACTTCCTTAGCATTCATAGCATGTATCACTTCTGTTAGATCTTTGGAAAACTGGAGCTAAGAGAGATGTGATTTTTTTATTTCAAATATCTTGCTTGCACATTTACACTGGGAAAGAGTGTAAATATAACCTTATTAATAAGAGTAGATGAATCAGGTTTCATTCACTCCTTCAATAAACAGGGAGAATGTTTTAGTGGGTACTGTTAGAGTGGTGAAGATACCAAGAAAATTAGGAAAGAATCACTATCCGGAGGAAATGTATCATCTAGAAGGGAAGACAGTCAAGTAAACAAGCAGTTCTGCTATAATGCAGTGTCATAAGAATCATAATAGCAACTAGGACAAGGAAGAGTGAACTCCGCTTGAGGGAGTCAAGGCTTCACAGCAGGGGAAGCATCCAGAAGAGCCTAGGAAGCTCACCAGGTGAAGGAGAGAGGGAATGACAGGTAAAGCACAGTTGGGTCATTTGCTGGCTTTCTTCCTCTGCCTCTTTCAAATGCTGGTATTCTCCAGAATTATCTGCAAGATCCTCTTCACTTCCTACTCTTCATGCCATCGGAGGGGCTTCATCCACCCCGTGACGTCTATGGGAGGACTCAAACCTGTGTCTTCAGCCTCAAAACTATATATTTAACTACCTGCCAGTGTTCTACACCTAATGGGTCCAATGCCACTTCATGCTCTTCATGTCCAAACTGAACGTAACCTTTCTTGCTGTTTCTCAACTATAATAAGGCACTATCCACTTTACTGGTCCACTCTGATCCACTTCCAGTACTTCGGACTGAATTATATTTCTAAAGTGCAAATTTAGTCTGGAAATCTTCCTACTTAAACCTTTAAAGTTTTCTCATTGTTCTTAGAAAAAGTTCAACACCTTTTTTTACAAGATGCTGGATTACTGGGCCATTGTTTAGCCCTCCACCCTTCTTTCTTGCCCTCCTTTCATTTTACATCCCAATAAGACTGGGTTTCCTCGAATTTCTCACACTTGCTATTCATGTATTTTCTACCTTGATCGTGCTCTTCCCTTGTTCTTTGTCCTAGGTAAGCCCTTCTCATTCTCCAGATCTCAGACCAAATGCGCCTGAAATGCCATGCTTCACCCCCACAATGCAGCCTAGAGTCCCATCAACAATTACACGAATTGCTACTTGTCCATTTACTCATTATCCCCTCTCGACCACAAGGTCCAGAAGAGAGTGAATCCATCTGCCTTAAATACCATTCTGTCTCTTGGCATACAGGTGCTCAACATGTGAGAGAAAAGAACTGATGAAAATAAGATAAAAGTGAGAGAGAAAAAAGAGTTTTGGGTGCATGTCAATCACAAGTAAAAAAGGTGGCCTACCAGTAGAAGAGAGAGTATAACTAGGAATCTGGACAGAAAGAGACCCATGGCATAGAACAGACCGTACCCTTTTATGTAATGATGTTTACTTTGAATTTATATTAGTTCACACAAACACTCCATCCATGCTTTTGTTCCGGCCCTCTGGTCCAGTTTAAGAACCCATTGTGGCCCTCGAGTCAAAAAGTTTGTCCACCCCTGGCATAGAAAGTGATCAGCTGATTTAGAAATAATGCTGCCAAGCTTATATCTAAGTTACGGATGGGCTTAGACACTGCCAACTGATGTCTAAATCTAATTCTCCCTTTTCATTCAAATACTTTATTTTTTAATTTATTTTTAGTGTTGAAAGTATTACAGATGTCCCTTTCCTCCCTCTCGACCACCCCCCTCACCCATTGACACCCTCCACCCCCCTCCTTCCCCTTAGCCAGGCCTTCCCCGAACTATTGTCTTAAAAAGTACCTAAAGGCTCTTGACTTTGTCTTTATTGAAAAGACCTTTATTCTCCCTAGCCAGTTTTTCTCAGTGGATAGAGCATAGGCCTGCAGACTGAAGGGTCCTAGGTTAGATTCAAGTCAAGGGTACATAACTCTGTTGCAGGCTCTTCCCCATCTGGGTCCCTGGTCAGGGCGCGTGCAGGAGGCAACCAATCCATGTGTTTCTTTCACATCAGTATTTCTCTCTTTCCCTCTCTCATCCATTCTCTCTAAAAATCAATGGAAAAATATCCTCGAGTGAGGATTTTAAAAAAGGAAAAGACCTTTATTCGGTTCCTCAGCTTACACTGAGATCTTGGATGGCTTGAACTGCTACCTATAAATAACTAGAAATAATAATGTACATTGAAATATCACACACATACACACACATGTCATAATAAGGGATATATTGTTATGGAATCCTAATATTTAACCAGTGAATTGATAGGAAATATAGGCTGGTATAGTGTATTTTTAAGTTTAATTAAGACATTGGTTCAAGTAAGTTCAATTTCCCATCTTAACCGATTACAACAAATTTACTTACCTATGCAAGTAGTGTATAACAGAAGTGGGAGCATAAACAGAATTTCATTACTTATTAAGATATCAACTTACTAGTTAAATAAGGACTTGATATATCTTCATTGGATTTGTAACTCTTAGAAGAGTGATTGAATCTTTTATTCATTGATGCCTTAAATTCCAGGTTACTATAGAAAAGAGAATCTGCCTAATTCTACCTAATATGGTATCATGGTTAGGTAAATGTACTAAATAAGTGCTTTTAATTGCAATAAATATCATATGCAATATTATGTCACAGAATTACTTCTGCATGGTATCTTTTGAGGATTCTACTGTTCACCTTTCTTCATAATTAACTTTTAAAAATCTCTCTAAATAGTGTCTTCAGTATAGAGGACAGGAGCAGCAGCCCTTAAAAAATGACAAAAATAGCAGGCAGTCCCCTCATCTCTGGTCACAGAACCCTGGGTTTCGTTTCTTCAGTTTGCAATGAAAATGACATCATTTTATAAGAGTCAAGTTTTCCCTGAGAATTAAAGATGGCAGCTTATACTCAAGCCACTGACTTCCACACCTCTGTATGTCAAAATACTTCTCTCTCTCTTTTTAACCTCTTATTTTATAAATGAGGGCCTTGAGATCTTTCGAGGTGAAAAGGCTTGCTCATGGGGACACAGCTAATTAGCAGACTTGCAGACATCATTCATCAACTTTAAAAATGTCCATTCAGTATGTCATCAAGTATAAGAAAGCACCTTTCCTAAGAGCTAGGAGTTTCGTCAATACTGTCCAACTAGCTTCCTTTATAATTAACTTTTGTTTTATCTCTCTTAATAGAGTCCATAAAATAGAGAACAAGCAGCACTAGGTATTTTTAACCTATTGCAGTATCTGTGTGTTAGTAAAACCACTTAAAACAATGTAAAATGCTTAAAATAAGAAACAACATTTTCTCACCACATAATAAAACCACAACTATTTGATATTTGGCCCTTCCCCAAACTTCTTTTTAAAAATATCTATCAATATATACCATTTAGAAGACTGTAGAATAGCATTTATTATATGTGTATTTATATTTTTTATTGTTCTATTTTTTATCTCTTAACATCTTGTTCACTTCTACAAAGTTCTACAAAAAAATTCTACAAAATGAGTACATATTCATGATACAAGAGGATAATTAACTTAGTCTTTTCCCTTTTGGGGGATTCTTATTTTCACTATTTCACTATTACGAGTAATGCAAAAAGAGAACCATTTTGTAAAACTAGAACCACAGCAGTCTGGACAGGAAACGAAGCCTGTGACAAGTCTCATGCTAAGTGGCAAATCTGGTTCTGATTTACGTTCTGTGAAACAGAACATGCAAATATTGAGCATTGTTTTGAAACAGCATATATTTGCTTTGCCATGTCAGGGCTGGTGATAGAATGAACTCAGTAATATTTAAATGTGTTTCTTGTATAGTAGACCTTTTTATTGAACTATAAACTCTATATGGGTATTTATTTTTCTTTCATTTAAAATGGGATTGGCAGTTGTAAATGATACTATTGTATACCTACTATTGACCAAGTACTTAATATACATTATCCAAAACTTACCAAGAAACTCTATGAGGGAGTTGCTATTACTGTATTTTATAATTTACAAATGGAAAACCTGAGCCTGAGAGACGTTCAATGACTGCCAGAGCCAATTGCCAGTTAAATGACTCCAAGCCAATGCTCTTGACATTGGACTGTTTTACTGTATCGTGCATCTCATCAAAAGTGAGCGGCAGTGAGAGGATACAACACCCAGTTGTTTTATTTAAACAGCTTCATTGGGGTATAAAGTGTGCAGTTCAATGATTTTTAGTATATTCACAGAAATGTGCAATGCTCACACAGTCTTTTTAGAACATTTTAATCAACCTCAAAAAGAAACCCAATACCCGTTAGCTAGCACCACTTTCCCCAACCCTAATTAATTACTAATCTGCTCTATATTTCTATAGATTTCCCTATCTAGACTTGCATATCAATGGAATCATATAACATGTAGACGTTTGTGTCTGGCTTCTTTCACTTACCATGTGCCTTCACGGTTCATCCAGGTTACAGCATATGTCAGTGCTTCTTTCTTCCATGGCTGAATAATATTACGTTGTATGCATATACCACGTGTTACTTATCCATTAGTCCATTCATGGACATTTAGATTGTTTGCACCTTTGGGCCATTATGAATAATGCTGTGATAAACATTTATATACAAGTTTTTGTGTGGGCATATGTTTTTATTTCTCTTGACTATATACCTCGAAGTGGAACTGTGGGTCATATGATAATTCTATTTAATTATATGAGGAACTTCCAGACTTTCCAAAGTAGCTAAACCATTTTACATTTCTACCAGCAGTGTAGGAGGGTTCTGATTTCTCTGCATCCCCATCAATGCTCATTTTTATTTTATTGTTTTTTTGCTTCTGACCATCATAGTGGGTATTTTTAACTAGTTAAAAAGCCTACTTTTTCACTTCATGTGCTAATCACTAGAAATGCCAGAACTATGGAGGGTGTTGGAATTACAGTTGTGAACAAAATCAAATAAAATCCTTGCTACCTTGGGACTCACCATATAGTAAGGAAGAAGTTATCAATTAAATAATCACACAAATAAACACAAGTCTACACCTGTGTTAAATGCCACAAGGGACAGGTAGTTAATTCAGTGATTTACAAAAATGATGGGTGTAGAGAGAGTTGGGAGGTGGGTTGGCAGAGAAACTCTAAACTCTATTTGCAGGAATGCTTGTGGTGCTGAGATGTTGAATTTAAGCAGTGTCTTAACGTTTCATTCTATTACAATTTTTGTCAGGTCACACTAATAAATAGCTTCCAGGTAAAGCTTCTAGAAGGCCTCCAACCCCCAATAAAACAGAATGTCTTTTTTCCTTATAATAAAAGTTATCTTACTGTTATTAAACCTTATATTCTAATAAATATGTATATTAGCATCTCTACTGAGCCATCTCAAACATTCAAATATATTTTTATGGACCTGATTACACAAAATCTGTTTTCTTTATATTTTTCCTTTATTTTTCTGCCTGTTTATTTCAATTTTTACTTATTTTTTTCAGATGCTTGTTATTACACCACTTGTTTTATTGTTTTAGAGGTTTCTTTCACATAATCTGTAGCCCTTTTCTAAGCATTTGGGTTTTCCACTGTTATTTTGTCTTCAAATAGATGAAAGTTTATTTTTTAAAACAAAGCAGTTTCTCAGAGATTTCTAATTGGTATAAGAAGAAATGGCTTTGAACTTTCATACGTTTCTAACTAAACTTAACAAGGCCTCTAATTTGGTGCCTATAATTCCTGATTGTTTTAATATTGTACTTTGGAACACTAGGCTTTCATATGCATGGAGTTTACCTGGATTTCACCTGGCTTAAGTACATTTTGATGTATGATGTTGTGCAACTGATATAGGCTCTGAGGTGTCATCTGAGCTTGAATCCAGACTCTATTGTTTACTATTGGTGTAATCTTCAACAAGCTATTTAACCTCTCTGAACTTCAGTTCTTTCAATAAATAAATAATCAAATACCTTTGTGGGATTTTTAGCAGTAAATAATAGAACTTCTATCAAGCCCTTTGCTCATTTAGCAAAACATATTGCAGAAGGGTAACCTATTAAATCATTATTTTGCTCTGTATTTTCACTGCTTTAGATTCATCTGGAGTGGAGGAATGTTTGCTTCCTTCTGGGAGAGTTACAGACATTTTTTTCCTAAATTATTTTTTTACTAGTGTCTGAAACTTGGCTTCTTAAGAAATCAAACACTAGCTGATTAGCCATTAAGTTCTATTGAGCGAGAAATGTGTCTGATGAAGTAGTGTTGGGATTTTCTTTATTTTTTTTGGAAGAAGGAAAAGTGAAAAGATAAAGGCAAAAGTCATTGATGGATCCCTAGAGTCTAAAGGAGGGTCAGAGGAATGAGGGGGTAGAGCAACACTGGAGCAGGAAGGGTTTCACAATGGCAGTGAGAAGCCACTAAGTGCTGGGAGCTACTTAGGGAACCTTGTGCAGGGCCCCAGGCCTATGCTTAGTGAGGGAACCTGCTGACTTGCTGGGTACAGACCTTGGCAATGGCATCAAGCAGCAGTGACAGAGGGATGGTACACACCCAGCTCACTCCCAGGTCACAGTAGGACTAAAAGCAACCTTAGCAGTGGTGGCAGCCACAGCCCAAAAGATCTTAGCTCTCCCCTACTAGGGAGTTAGAAAAATGGCAGCTTTTTTAAAGATCTGAGAATTCTTGAAAAATTCTAAGGAAGAGAGACCAAGATGGCGGCATAGGTAAACACCGGAGATTGCTGCCGCAAACAACCACTTCAAAAATACAACTAAAAGACGGAACGGACATCACCCAGAACCACAGGAAGGCTGGCTGAGGAGAGACTCTTCAACTAGAAGGAAAGACAACAGCATACTGAGGCTCAGAGGAGGGGCAGTGTGGAAAATATAAAGGTGCATTGGTGCGCGTGCAAAGCGGGCTGGTGGCTGAGGGCGCGGTTGTCATTTTCAATCAGGAGGGAGTCTCAGACTCTGAGCTCCAGATCCAGGCGAGTCTCTAGGGACTCAGACTCAAACGGGAGAAGCAGGATTGTCTGGCATCAGTTGGAAAGTGAGGGCAGCTTTCTCTCCGAGGTTTGCAGCCGTTGCTGGGGTTCTGAGAAGCAGAGCCTCTGGGAACAGGACTGAGAGCAGTCATAACTGCTCCCTCCGCCCACCCTGTTGATCCCGCCCCGCCCAAGCCCAGCGCAGAGCCATTTGCCAGATCGCCTCAGGCAAAGGCTAGATTAGCACCTCTCCAGAGGACAGAAGTTTTCCCACAGCTGATTCTCACAGCCAGTCGGCCTGGTGGTCAAATCCCTCTAGTATTAACTACAACAATCAAGGCTCAACTAGAACAAGACTGCGCACAAAGACCACAAGGGGGAGCACCAAGAAAGCATAAAAAATGCGGAGACAAAAAAACATGACAGAAATGGAGGATATAGAGCTAAAAGACGCAATTTTGAGGGCTTGCAATAATGTGCTACAAGCTGCCAATAAACTTGATGAGAACCTCATGAAAACTAATGAGACCCTTGATGCTATGATAAAGAACCAACTAGAAATTAAGCATACACGGACTGAAATAAAGAATATTATACAGACACCCAATAGCAGACCAGAGGGAGCGCAAGAATCAAGTCAAAGATTTGAAATGCGAAGAAGCAAAAAACACCCAACCGGAAGAGCAAAATGAAAAAAGAATCCGAAAATACGAAAATAGTGTAAGGAGCCTCTGGGACAGCTTCAAGCGTACAAATATCAGAATTATAGGGGTGCCAGAAGAGGAGAGACAGCAAGATATTGAAAACCTATTTGAAGAAATAATGGCAGAAAACTTCCCCCACCTGGTGAAAGAAATGGACTTACAGGTCCAAGAAGCGAAGAGAACCCCAAACAAAAGGAATCCAAAGAGGACCACACCAAGACACATCATCATTAAAATGCCAAGAGCAAAAGACAAAGAGAGAATCTTAAAAGCAGCAAGAGAAAGAGACTCAATTACCTACAAGGGAATACCCATACAACTGTCAGCTGATTTCTCAACAGAAACTTTGCAGGCCAGAAGGGAATGGCAAGAAATATTCAAAGTGCAGAATACCAAGAACCTACAACCAAGATTACTTTATCCAGCAAAGCTATCATTCAGAATTGAAGGTCAGATAAAAAGCTTCACAGATAAGGAAAAGCTAAAGGAGTTCATCACCACTAAACCAGTATTATACGAAATGCTGAACGGTATCCTTTAAGAAGAGGAAGAAGAAAAAGGTAAAGATACAAATTGTGAACAACAAACATGCATCTATCAACAAGTGAATCTAAGAATCAAGTGAATAAATAATCTGATGTACAGAATGAACTGGTGATTATAATGAATCAGGGACATAGAAAGGGAATGGACTGACTATTCTTGGGGGGGAAAGGGGAATGGGAGATGCGGGAAGAGACTGGACAAAAATCGTGCACCTATGGATGAGGACAGTGGGTGGGGAGTGAGGGCGGAGGGTGGGGCGGGAACTGGGAGGAGGGGAGTTATGGGGGGGGGGGGAGGAACAAATGTAATCTGAACAATAAAGATTTAAAAAAAAAAAAGAAAAAAGAAAAATTCTAAGGAAGAGACTAGATCACCAGTAAAACAATAACTGATGTTGCACTTATTGGCAATTTTTTCTTTCTCTGGTGTAAGCATTCTTTCAGGGAAGCATTTTAAACTTTTTGTAATGAAAGCACAAAAGAAACAAAAATGTGACATTATTTAGATTCTCAGTGATGTGAGGCAATTCGTAGCTATTGCACATATCAAAAACAAGGAGCACGCATTAATCATTTGATCACTGGAAATGCAACAACATTGAAATAATGAATGCCTATATGATATTATGATTTCACTTTGTAAACCCTTTTTTCAAATAAAACCCTGTGCTTTAGAAACAGGTATAAGCTATAGGAAGCTCGATTCTCCTGTATTATCTCCTCCCCTTCCTTTTCCTTTATTTCTCTCTCCTTTGGTCTCTCCTTTGCACTTTCCTCTTTCTCTTCCCTTCCCTTTTCTCAAGTTCTCGGTGTTTTTCAGTCTAGCTTTTTGCTCTAGTCTAATTTTACCTTCCACAACTTCCCACCTCCCTTTCCCTACCCCACCCCTCTTTTCCTTCTCACTCACCCGCATCCCTCCCTGCCTTCTCCTTGCCTGCTCTTGCCATTAACCCCACTCCATTTCCCCACCTCACCTTGACATTTTCAAAACAGAATTTGGTTAAATAGAATCAATGATTTAGATCTATAGTCCCTTTATTCACCACGAGGGAAATCTCAGCACTCGGACCATCATAAGTGGGAAGTTTCTAATGTAAACACTTGAATGTCTTATGTTCTTGACAATGATGCTGAAAGCACCATAGGTCTGTGAAGAAATTTTTATATTTAAATAAAAAGTGCTTAAAATATCTGTGAGATCTTTACATCATAGCTTATCTTTCAGGTAAAAAACAAGAACAACAGACAGGGTCACTGGTAACAGAAAGGGTCTGAACTTAAAAAGCTGGAAAGAATGGCATATTCAGCTAAAGTGTCTGGTGAGGGGAAAACATAACACTTCATTGTCATAAGATTCTGTATTAAAATAGCTGAAGTAGAAAAAAGTATGTGTAATATTCCATCTACCTAACTAACTCTGACTTACAATATCATTGCTGCAGCTTTGAGGCCTGACCTTGTTTATCCTTGAAATCTGTCCTAGAGGCAGAAAGAACACCGAACACCGTGTGGGCTGAGCAGGAACAGTGGGCTGCCTGACTCTTACAATGGTGTTGATTTGAGTACATGCACAAAGTGTTTCCTTTTGCTCTTTTAAGGACAGGCATTATTTTTCTGAGAGGCCAATCAACCAAAACAGCGCAGTTAGTGAGTGTACATGTGGCGTACTTTTTACCTGGAGACCTTTTAAACAAATGCCTAATAGGAACACAAGGAACACTTTCTAATAAACAAAGTGAGTCCCTATGAACATAAAGTTCCCATTGAAGAGGGACAATGCAAATAGAGGAGAGAAATAGGAAAGGGACGGCTTATGCATTTTATTCATTATTGTTCATTTTTATGACAAGGTGAAGGGGCGAGGGCTAGGCCCTCCACCTTGCCCCAGGGTAAAGGCTACGCCCTCCACCTTACGTCCTCCATCTTACCTTGGCCACGTGTTGGGCAAGGAGCTTCTTCACGGAAGTCTAGGACTCTGCTAGCCACACCCAGGAGCGGGACATCGACTTGTGCCTGGCCAATCGGCAAAGCACAGTCCTTTCTCCTCCCTTACTCCAACCCCCCCTATATAACCGGTCTCTGGGCGGGGTTGGGCTCTCTCAGCCACTTGGCCTGCCGTTGTGTCGGTGAGTCTGGTGGACGGGAGCCGAGCTAACTCGAAATACAGATTCTTATGCTTTTGCATCGATTGGCTGGCTCCCTGATGTGGTTTCTTGGGAATCTTGAAATCTGGGCATAACACAAGGAATATTATTATGACTTCATGACTAGGTGACAGGATGCAATTTTCTATATTGTAAAACCTGAAGAGAAGGACTTTGTGAAATTCAAAATAGTGCCCACCCTTGCTTTGCCTGATGCTTCACAATTAGAAAGTAATTCCTTTGCTTAAGTTTTTTTGTCGGTTAACTGAAGGTAATATATTAAAGTAGATAAATCTGCAAGGAAAACCTGAGGACCGTTTTGCTAAGAATTGAATCCGTATCAGTACTGTCCAATAACAACATAACGTGAGTCATACATGTCGCTTTAACTTTTCTATGAGTCCTAGGGAAGAGTCTAGAGCAGTGATGGTGAACCTTTTGAGCTCGACGTGTCAGCATTTTGAAAAACCCTAACTTAACTCTGATGCCGTGTCACATATAGAAATGTTTTGATATTTGCAACCATAGTAAAACAAAGACTTATATTTTTGATATTTATTTTATATATTTAAATGCCATTTAACAAAGGAAAATCAACCAAAAAAATGAGTTCGCGTGTCACCTCTGACGCGAGTGTCATAGGTTCACCATCACTGGTCTAGAGTGACTGGGATGGTAAGTAGAGGAACATTTAGGGAATCCCAGGGCAGCATACGAAGTAAGGAAGAATATAAACATTTTAACAATGAGGATGACCGTAATAACACTGTGTACTGTTGGCCTATTAGCCTCGAGAATATGTGATTTGATCTACTATAAAAGTAAACACAATTTCAAAAGAGAATTACAATAGGAGGGAAAAAGTTAAAGTTCTAGCTAATGGGACTTCCCCTTGCAACTCTAAGATAAAGGAAGGTAAAAATGTAAATTGTAATCCTGCAGTCCAAATGTCTACCTCCTCCCCATTCTCAGCACCGCAGCACTGAAAGAAATTGTTAAGTCAGAATTACATTTTCATTTCCTAAGCGGTTCCTTACATCTTTCTGTTTGAATTTCCAACCTTTTCCCCTTGGGGAAAACGCTGCCTCTTCCTGTAGAAAGAAATTTCTTCGTATGGATTATTGTTCTCTTCACCCAATACCATGTCCAAGTGTGAATCAAGCAGGTTTGAGGGATCCAGAGATGGCTCTAGCCTGATGGACAATGACATACATTATCTTTAAGCAGCTAGAGCGAGAGAGGCCTCCAGTACTATTGGAAAGCTGGGTTGAGAGCCTCTAGTCCAGGGGTTCTCAACCTGTGGGTCGTGACCCCTTTGGCAGTCGAATGACCTTTTCACAGGGGTCGCCTAAGACGATCCTGCATATCAGATATTTACATTACGATTCATAACAGTAGCAACATTACAGTTATGAAGTAGCAACAAAAATAATTTTATGGTTGGGTCACAACATGAGGAACTGTATTTAAAGGTCCAGAAGGTTGAGAACCACTGCTCTAGTCTGAGCGTCTTTTCAATATTCTTGCCAGTGTGAGCTATAGGACTCTCATTTTTTAAATTTTTATTAAATAATCTTTTTTTTTTTTTAAATATTTTTTATTGATTTTTTACAGAGAGGAAGGGAGAGGGATAGAGGGATAGAGAGTTAGAAACATCGATGAGAGAGAAACATCGACCAGCTGCCTCCCGCACACCCCCCACTGGGGATGTGCCCGCAACCAAGGTACATGCCCTTGACCGGAATCGAACCTGGGACCTTTCAGTCCACAGGCCGACGCTCTATCCACTGAGCCAAACCGGTTTGGCTAAATAATCTTTAAAGTAAGTTCATCTACTTAAGACTTTTATTAACCATTTTCAGCTACATATTTGCTGGGGACTGGATCCTGTCCTCCCAAAATTCATATTGAAGCTTAACTCTCAATGTAACTACATTTGGAGTAAGGACATTATCAAGGTTACATGAGGTTATAAAGGTGGTCCCGTAATCGGTAGGATTAATATCCTTATATGAGCTGATACCCGAGAGCTTCCTCACTCTCTGCCTTGTGAGGACACAGGTGGACATCTGCAAGCCAGGAAGAGAGCTCTTATCAGAAACCCAAATCTGCCTGCACCTTGATCTTGGACTTCCCAGTGTCTAGAACTGAAAATTTAAATTTCTATTATTTAAGCCCGCTGGCCTATTGTATTTTGTATGGCAGCTCAAACTAAGGCTAATTCCATAATGAAAGAGAAAATATTTTCTCAATTAACATGACACTTTTATATCCTTTGAGTCAAATGGGGTCCCTTTTATTCTGGAAAAGTACTGTTTTGTTTTCTTTTGTTTGGGGTTTGTTTTTAACTGCTCTGACCTAGTAGCCTATTTGAATTATTTAAAAAAGAACACAAACATTCGTTTTAACAGTGTTTTCTAAGCTTTTGAAAGAGCTCTAAAAAGGAATCTTCAGATGAGCAGAATAAGGATGAGGTATTACTGCTCATTCCATACCCCAGGCTAATAAGAGTATCTTACAAATCTATACAGCTTCTGCCTCCTTACAAAGAGCTCTCCCTTAAATTTTCACAAACCCAGAGACAGATAATTCTTTTTTTATTTCAAAGATGATAAAATTGAGGCTCAGAACAATTAAGAAATTTGTCAATGAACAACCAAATACAAACTTTTTGATACAAATACCAAACCAAGTCCTCTTTCTATAGGACTAACACTTTTTCCACTATTTTATTTTTTTCCTCTCAATTTCATTCATTTTTATTTCTGATCTTGTCACATTTAGATGAAAAAGTCCAAGAGTTAAACATTGTGTCTACTTGTTTTACGCAGAATCTTATTCTGATGGCTACTTAAATCAACTTAAGTCAAGAGATATTTATTGAGTGTCTGCTGTGTACAAAGTACTATATTAGGTGTGCTCTCCAGGCTTTTAGGAACCCAGTTACCATTTGTTGATAGTCTTTAATAATATTACATTGTTTTAAAAATATGTTTTTACAGACATATCTTAATTTTAGAATGAATAAGTTTCAGAAATCACAGTGCACCTCTATATTGTCTTTTTAGCATACTCCTCTTATATTGTCTGTTCATTAACCCCACCCAACTATTTTGGTAACAAAAGAAACTGACTCATTCTTATCTTCTATGAAGTTGAGTCCTTTAATTTTCTGATCCCTCTGCTGAATTTCTTCCTTACTTCCATCTCCTTCCCATATTTTTTCTGGCTAACTCTTCATTTTTCAAGTCTCAGTTAACAACTCATTCCCTTAAAGAAGCCTATTCCAGAGCCCCAGAGTAGGTTATGATTTCCTATAATAAACTTTCATTGCACTTCATATTTCCACTTTCACCGCACTTATTATGCTATTCATTACTTGTTAACATTTGCCTTTTTGTTTTCTGGTGTGTTGGTGGTATTGACCAGTACTTGGCACATAGAAGACATGTAATAAACATTTTATTTATTGATTGAATATATTGCCATAGAAACCAGAAAAAAGAAGGAAAACGTCTCAGAAAACAGGAAATATTCATGAATATGTTTATTCACTATGTAATCATACTCAGTAAATTCTTATAGCCTGTCTATGATATTCCTGACACTATGGTATATGCATATAGAAGAATAAAGCTACTGCCCCTCTGGGAATGATGCTTCTCTGATGGAGGGAGAATCACTTCCACAAATTCTTCTAAGCAAACGTGATGTGGTCATTTCTAAATAAACAGATTGAAGTAAGTAATGTTACCAAATATTATAAAGTACTGGTCAATACCACAGACACACCAGAAAACAAAAATATAATCTGGCATATAAGACATGGTATTTGTATGCTTAGCATTGAATTTGTAAATTAAAGGTTTATAATGTCTTTTTAGTCATTTGATATGTTTAAGCCCTGCCTTCTTTAGAAAGGTCCATGCTTAATTGTTGTACACACAGGTTTTTTTATTTTATAAACCAAAATACCATGTATTGTAGTCTAAAATATATATTTTATATAGTTTTAACCCATTAAAATATTTTATTTAACATTTAATCCATCAACAAAACTCATAATATCCTGTTTGCTCAATAATATACTATATACTGAAAACAACTCTAATTTTGGGGTTTAAAAAACCTAACTGTGTAAAAATATTCTGCCACAAAGAAGATAATAAATATTGCATTACTCTCTACTATTTGTATGTGTATTCCACCCACGCTAGTGAATAATGAAGCGGCTGTTAAAAGTTCAGGAAAAGATAAAATACTAGTGATCCTGAATCCCAATTTAATTAGGCCTGGGTAGGATTTATTATGAGTGTAAGTTGAGAAGTTTAAAGAAGTGAAGCTCAGTAGAGATTATCTATGCAATGTGCATATGTATTTATAACTCCACTGGGCTCTTTTAACTCAACAAATAACCTTATTTTTCTGTTGCCCAAATAACTTTCTCTTTTGAAAAAATAAATAAATTTCCTTGAACAATAGGAACACTTTTTGTTAAGTGTAGGAACTGGTTTTATTGTTGGTCAAAAGAGGCAACATAAATCAAGTGATTCTTGCTATATATGGGAAATCTCTGAGTAGCAATCTGGTGGTTTGAGGAGCTTGCCTGCTGAAAGGATCGTGCTGTGGCTGCACTTCATCCTGGAAAGCACAGGTTCTGGACTGTCAGTGCTCCACTAACTTGTGAAATCGTGATTATTCCTTTTGGGGACAATGCTATTGGGCCTTATCTCACAATAAAATAAAGTGACAAAATCTATTCTGGAAGTACTATCTCTCAATCAGTCAAGAAACAGGCTTTTCTGGGTATGCCTGGTCAGGTCCCTGGAAAGGAAAAGAAGTGTCATCGCCTTCCTTCCACTTACAAACAGCCTTGCAAATAACAGAACGGTTTACTAACGTTATGTTATTATGTCAGTGTATTCCATTGAGTGAGATTCTTGGACTGTAAGTGCCACCTGTTTTGTTGGTACATATTCTATACCCTTTCTCTGGAGAAAAATAATATGATTCAACCTGCTACTTGTCCTGTGAGTATGAGAGTTCTAAGAAGTTTAGACATAATTAATTAAATATAGGGTGTCCCCCAAAAATGTATACTCACACTTTGAAGAATTATAAAGGCAGTGTTTATTAAAATACATTTCAGCCTGGCCTGTGTAGCTCAGTGGTTGAGTGTCGACCCATGCACCAAGAGGTCATCTGTTCAATTCCTGGTCAGGGAGCATGCCCAGGTTGTGGGCTTAATCCCCAGGAGGCATGTAGGAGGCAGCCAATAGATGATGTTTCACTCTCATCAATGTTTCTATCTCTCCCTCTCTCTTCCTTTCTCTAAAATCAATAAAAACATAAAAATATATTTCATTTTAAAAATTGAGCTATCAGCGGTTAAAGTGTGTATACATTTTGGGGGGACACCCTGTAGATACCCAGAGCTTTATAATTCTAATAGAATTCATTGTTGTATCAAAAGTGTCTTTCAATATTATGCTGAAAACCAGGAATATGACATCCTTGAATGTTCATTACAGTCACTAAGAAGAGCTAAGGGAATTTATTTCCATTTTGTTTATTCACTCTGTGTTTGAACTTTTAACTAACCTATTTTTTTCCTCTCTACTTTCTTGCCATTGCCGGGGTAGTAAGTATTTATGCAGCTGTTCTCCTCCCTGAGATGCTGAATAAGGGCCTGATTATTTCAAACAACTTTTGTAATTAGCTTTCAAGAAGCAAATTACTGTTATGTACAGTATCTGTGATTATGATAAACTGTTCTTTTTTTTTATAACATTTCAATGTGGACTTTCATTGGCAAACCCCAGCAGCCTGGTGGGCATTTTGTGAACTCTCACAATATGTTGAAAAAACAGAGGGATATTTGACAATCAATAGAACAAGTATAGTACTTTTAGCTCAGTTTGGTTTTCAAAGGATCTATTAAATAAAATAAAGTAAATCCTAAAATGTAGTGTCGTAGTTCTCCATGGGAGAAGTTCTGTGACTCAGAAGTGGTAGTGATAAGTCAGCAAGCTGTAATTCACAGATAAATACAGGTTGTACCATGCTTGGGTATTTTTTTTTTTATTTAGGCACTCACTCAACAAATATTTGCTTAGAAATATTATCAAGTTCCTGCCAGGGAAATGCTCCCCAAAGCTCCTCTCAGATATGTCCACAGAAGATGACGCCATGTACAATGGGCACAGTGACTGTGTGTATTGTGTTCCCTTCTCTTATTTCCAAAAGGGAAATATTTTCTGCAGTCAGTTATCCTTTATTCGTCCTACCCTCTTTCCTGGATGTGTGAGGTTGGCTAACAGTATAATTTAGGCATAACTTGCTACATGAATAGGAACTATACCTGCACATAACCAAGAAGAATGTATCACCCAGAAATCCAGGACTTGGAACTGGATGAGACTATGGGATTTGTCCCTTTAGAAGAGTCACTTTATTCTAATGGAACATGTTTGAAATTATTCATATAAGTATATGTATTACGTATGTTGGGAATTAATGGGTTCTGCACCCAATTCCAGGTGTGGAGGATGCTAGGCTTCCCACACCACTAAGCAATTCTCTGACACCAGCTAAGTATCCTACAACTCAACTCAATTCTAACACTATCTACCCAGACAGCATTGGATTCCACAGGTTCAGGGATCAGTTCTACAGGATTCTCTCTTACCCCCCAACCTCAGATCTCAGATGCAGTCACAAGCCCAGGTTATAACCTATGCTTCTGACTGAGTGACTGTAGATTGGAGGTTCCAATGATCCCATGTTTGGATTTGACTAATTTGCTGGAGCAGCTCACAGAACTCAGATAAATATTTTGCTTACTAGATAACCAATCTATATATCTAAAAGGCTAATAAGCAAAGTGTCCTCTCGTGAGTTTGACCAGGAGTTCTATGGCTTGCTGTGACGTGTACTGACTACCAAGAGGCGGCATGGAATGAAGGAAGGCCCCGACCAGCAGCCAGAAGGCCCGGATCAGCCCTGATCACAGATCAGGGCTACCCATGCATGAATTTTGTGTACTGGGCCTCTAGTTTATTATAAAAGGATACTAGAGGCCCGGTGCACAAAAATTTGTGCACTGGCGAGGGGGGGGTGTCCCTCAGCCCCACTTGTGCCCTCTCACAGTCTGGGACCCCTCAGGAGATAACGACCTGCTGGCTTAGGCCCACTCCCGGGTGGCAGAGGGCAGACCCAATCCCTAGGTGCCTGCCCCGCAGCTCCTGGTCAGGTTCAGAGCAGGGCCGATTGGGGAGTTGGGGCGCCGCCCCCTGTCATGCACAGAGCAGGGCGGATCCGGAGATTGTGATGCCACCCTCAGTCATGCTCAGGGTAGGGCCGATTGGGGGGTTGGGGCGCCGCCCCCTGTCACACTCAAGGCAGGGTCGATGGGGAGGTTGCGGCGCCACCCCCTGTCACGCACAGAGCAGGGCGGATCAGGGGGTTGTGGTGCCATCCCTGTCACATACAGAGCCGGCCGATCAAGGGGTTGGGGCGCTGCCCCCTGTCATTCACAGAGCAGGGCCCATCAGGGGGGTTGGGGCTCTGTACCCTGTCATGCACAGAGCAGGGCCGATCAGGGGGTTGGGGAGCTCCCCCCTGTCACGCATAGAGCAGGGCGGATCAGGAGGTTGCAATGCCACCCTCAGTCACGCTCAGGGTAGGGCCGATTAGGGGGTTGGGGAGCCGCCCCCTGTCACACTCAGGGCAGGGCCAATGGGGAGGTTGCGGCTCCACCCCGTCACACACAGAGCAGGGCCCATGGGGGGTTGGGGCGCCACACCCTGTCACACACAGAGCAGGGCCGATCAGAGGGTTGGGGAGCTCCCCCCTATCAGGCACAGAGCAGGGCCGATCAGGGGGTTGGGCGCCTTCCCCTTTCACGAACAGAGCAGGGCAGATAGGGAGGTTGTGGCCCCGCCCCCTGTCACACACAGAGCTGCAGGGTGATCAGGGGGTTTGGGCACTGCCCCCTGTCACGCTGCTCCAGGGGACAGGAGGCCTCGTGGCTCCACTGATCCCAGTGCTAGGAGGCCTCACAGCTCTGCTGATCCTGGTGCCAGGAGGCCTCGTGGCTCCGCTGATCCCGGTGCCAGGAGGCCTCATGGCTCCACTGATCCCGGGTTCGGGAGGCCTTGTGGCTCCGCTGATCCCAGGCCGGGAGGCCTCGTGGCTCCCCTGATCCCGGTGCCAGGAGGCCTCATGGCTCCACTGATCCCGGGTTCGGGAGGCCTTGTGGCTCCGCTGATCCCAGGCCGGGAGGCCTCGTGGCTCCCCTGATCCCGGTGCTGGGAGGCATATTACCCTTTTACTATATAGGATAGAGGCCTGGTGCACGAGTGGGGGCCGGCTGGTTTGCCCTGAAGGGTGTCCTGGATCAGGGTGGGGGTCCTGCTTGGGTGCTTGGCCAGCCTGGGTGAGGGGATGATGGCTGTGTGCAGCTGGTCACACCCCCTTCAGGGTGGGAGTCCCCACTGGGGTGCCTGGCCAGCCTGGATGAGGGGATGATGGCTGTTTGCAGCTGGCCACACCCCCTTCAGGGTAGGGGTCCCCACTGGGGTGCCTGGCCAGTCTGGGTGAGGGGCTGAGGGCCGTTTTCAGGCTGGCGGGCGACTGAAGCTCAACCTCTCCTTTTTTCTTTTTTTTTTTTTATTCTGGGATTTATTTACCTTCGATGGCTGTCACTGGAGCTGAGAGCCGGCTCCAGCTTGAGGCCTCGGCTGCTGAAAGCAGGGATCTGGGTTTGTTTGGGTTCTATAATTGTAACATTGTTTCGGTCCTGCTCGCTCCAGCTCTGACAGCTGAAAGCAAGATTCTGGTTTTTTTTTTAGCTTCTATAATTGCAACAATGTTTCTTAAAGTGCAAGCTCAGAGGCCGGCAAGGCAGGTGGGGAACGTTGGCTTCCTCCATCACTGGAGCAAGCAAGCCTCCTGTTCGCTTCAAGCTGCCTGGCTGCCGGCCGCCATCTTGGTTGGCAGTTAATTTGCATATCGCCCTGCTTAGCCAATGGGAAGGGTAGCAGAGGTACGGTTAATTACCATGTTTCTCTATTATTAGATAGGATAACTCAAGAACAGCCAGATGGAAGAGACACATAGGACGAGGTATAGAGAAGGGCTATGGAGCTTCCACCTCCTCTCTGAGCTCGCAACTCTCCCCAAATCTCCACATGTTCACCAACCCAGAACCTCTCCAGACCTCCTTTTTTGGGTTTTAATGGAGGCCTCATTACAGAGGCATGATGGATGAAAGCATTAGCCATTGGTCATTGACTCAACCTCCAGTCTCTGTTCATCCTAGAGACTTTTATCACTCAATGTCTGGGAGTAGGAAACAATTCTGTGCTTTCATAAAAGGGTTATCAAATCCTGTGTAAGAATAAACTTAAAATTTTGAATAGCTTTTAAATTAAATTATTCTCATGCATATGCATAATTTTAATTAAAAATTGGCATTAACGCCTCTACTTGAAAACTCCTCTGTTAGTAGTTAGTTGCCAATGTACTTGAAACCATGTATTTGTTTAAAGAAATTTTATCTAATGCAGCTTTTCACTAATTCAAGCTGACTTTCTCTCATACCACCCCTCCCACCCCTGCAATGTTAATTTAAGTAGGTGATATTTTACTGTTGTGGCATTCTCCATTCCCAATTAAGAATGATATTAGGCAAATCAAATAAAAAATAAAGCAGAGGCTGCAAAACTAAGTTGAGAAATATGAACATTGCTGATAATGTATGAACACAAATAAATAGATTATCATGCTTTGGTTGTTTCTTTGAAGGGACTCACTTTGAATGATATATCAGTCATATTATGAGTATTGCAAAAATGGGCTGAAATCCACCAAAAGTCATTTTTATTTAGTTAGTTATTTTATTGATTTTAGAGAGGAAGGGAGAAGGAGAGAGAGAGAAACATCAATGATGTAGAATCATTGATAGGCTGACTCCTGCATGCCCCCTACTGGGGATTAGCCCACAATCCTAGCATGTGCCCTGACCAGGAATCAAACCATGACCTCCTGGTTCATAGGTTAGCATTCAACCACTGAACCACACCAGCCAGGCCACTTTTAGTTTTTTAAAAATAACTTGAAATATATTTAAGCTACTAACATGAAATCTGAAATAAATTAGACACTTTCAAATGAGGAACACAAAGATAAGGTGTTATCTATTCTATGTTATTTATCATTATCTTGTTGCTTTTAAATTAGTGGTACTGAGCTAATGAAAGTATGAAATTAGCATTATAAAAAGAACTTGAGGTCTAGAGTTAGTAAATATTGATTGAGTGCCTACCATTTAATAATACAAGACATGGTACTGCAGATGGGATATCTTTGTAAGTGCATTCAAAATAACACTTTAAGATTTCTTTTTAATAAAAGAAACATCCCAGTATATTCCATTGGAGGGCTAAATATCCCACCTTCCTCTAAGGATTTAAAGTTACCACTTTCTGAGGGTACCTTAAAGGCATATATGAAAATAATACTATAAATCAACATACATCATATAAGCATGGTACAAACAAAAACATTATTGGATTTTGAGGAGAACAAACTATTTCTGTCTTTGGTGATCAGAGAAGTCTTTAAGGATTCAGTGCTATTCAAAACTAGTTTCAAAGTATAAATAGAATTTCAATGAAGGGAGTTGGAGAAACAGAATATTTCAGACTCCAGAAATAACTTGCTAAAGGAAACAAGGCAGGCAAGACAAAGATGAATTTGAGAATGAATGCACCTGTCTCTTGTTGTTGATGGTTGATTAATATGTTGGTTGGTCAGGAGGGAGGGAAGAAATGGTCCATTCATTTTTTTTATAATCACTGTGTTCATTTAAGGGAAATGATTATATTAGAAGGAGTAATGTACAGAAGGTAGGCTTAAAAACCAGAGACCAAGGTTACAAAACAAGTTATATAACCCTTCAGAACCTCCATTTTTTTCCTACTAAAATGAGATTAATAATTGGTTACTATAAAACTTAAATAAGACTGCATATGTAGAACATCTAGCCCATAATTCTGATGTGATTTTTTTTTACTACTGGAAAGAAATGGAATAATGAAAGACTTTGAATGTTAATAAAAATAATAATTTGTGAGTGTTTTTAATGTGTCATGCTCTGTTTTAACCATTTGACAAGTATTAATTTGCCAGCTATTGAAGGAGCAAATTCCTCCAGGTCACTGAGCTAGAGCTAGGATTTGGACCCCAAAACCAGTACTAGCACAGTTGTGAATGCAAAGGCTTTGGGGTTAGGATGCTGGGTTGAATCCACCACTCCTGAATCCACCACTTTCTTTGTCTCAATTTCTTTTTCATATGTAAAATTGAGTTAACCTCTCATAGGGGTGAATCTTTGTTAGAGTAGAACTTTATTTATAAAAACAAAGAGTGAGCCCTGACTGGTTTGGCTCAGTGGATAGAGCGTCAGCCTGCAGACTGAAGGGTCCCGGGTTCGATTCCGGTCAAGGGCATGTACCTTGGTTGCGGGCACATTCCCAGTAGGGGGCGTGCAGGAGGCAGCTGATGGATGTTTCTCTCTCATCGATGTTTCTGACTCTCTCTCTCTCTCCCTTCCTCTCTGTAAAAAATCAATAAAATATATTTTAAAAAAACAACAACAAAGAGTGGGCTGGAGCTGCCTTTTTATCCCCCAACCTCATATCATAGTTTGTAGACTCCTGCTCAAGCCTCAATGACTGCCAGCTCAATGACATTTGGAAAATCATTTAACTAAATTTTCTAACCTCATTTCCCCCTTCTGTTATATGAACATCAAAGCATTATTATGAGGATAATATTAGATGATAGGTATAGAAATTCTTTGTAAATTCAAACTACTGTAGACTTTAGATTTTATAGTATAAAGCCTACAAAATATAAGTTTCTCTAACAGAAGATAATCTCCATTTCTATGGAAGAGGCCAGAGTCTCAGTGTCTTCAAATCTCAGAATTCAGTGATGTTTGAAATGTTTCCTTCCTCAAATTTACAGGGATCTATACTAGTCTCAAAAGTTTCCAATAGTTTCTGTTTATTTTTTATAAAATCTCTCATGTGAGACTTGTCCTTCTTGCTTTGGGTTCTTTGGACATTATATTCTGGAACTAATAAGGGAAAGACAGTCCTTGCTGAAAAGAAATCAATTACAGGAAACATTTGCCCATTATATTTATCGATAGACTTATTTGGTTTATTCTTCCAACAAGTATTGATTGTGCATCCATTATGAGCCAAACACTTTAATGTCTTCAAGATACAAAATGAATGAGACACAGTCCCCAGTCTGTGTAAATAGATCAGTTACAATGAACTCTTCTATCTTGAATGGGTTCAGTAAGCAAACAGCCTTTGAGCTGGACAGTCACAGATTTTGCAAAGTGGAGAACAAATGTGTGTGCAAAGATTGTCAAGAAAGGACATGTCATGAAAGGGCCGTGTTTCACAAAATGCACTCATTTGCAAGCTGTCTTTTTAACTCTTACCATGTCCACATACTATGTGCCATTCTATATTTCAGAATTTTCTTTAAATCAACTCATAATTTGAAGTTCAAGTAAATGTATATACAGAGAAAATGTTGGCTTTGTTGCACTAGTTATCATTTTCCCTGATACTAAATTAAAATAAATCCATAATTATAGAAACAAAAATAGTGATTAACAATGTGAATTCTCATTCCATTAAAAATTATTTCCTTGACCACCAATGATGTGCATTTTACACATTAGATAACAGTATTTGTGGTGAATTCAAGTAGGGATTTTAAATTACCTAATAGAATCATGTTTTGTCTAGAAGGAACCTTAGAAGGTAATTTAATTGTCAACATTTTACTGAAGCCAAGGGAAAAGTATTTTGCTCAAGATGGCAGAGATATATCTTGAACTGAGAACTTACAACTTCTAATCTAATGTTCTCTCTAGTGCTACATGACATTGGATTTAGCTTTCAATACTTAATGACCCTGATAAATAAATTTATAGATCTCCAGTTTTAGCCTGAGTCATCTAGAAACTTGCTTGGATAAAAAATGGATTCAGTATGCCCTGTTCTTTGCTAATGGCATTAATAACTTTAAAAGCCACTAATGAAATTTTGAATTTCACTTGATCCCACCATTAGCCTAGTGCCAAAGATAAAAGAGTGAATAATAACACTTCTAACTAAACGTGGCAGATCTGAGGTGTGTTTATCTTTGTTCTGTCATGAAAATCCACCAAAATAATTGTGATAGATTATTTTTTAAAAGTAGACCGTATACTAGTAACCATACTCTCCCCCTCCCCCACAAAAATGAAAAAAATGAAAGAAGACAACAGTAGATGGAAGGTAGCAATGAAATTTGGGGAGAGAGAAAATAAAAGGATAAGAAGATACTGAATTTGCAGAGTACAGTCAGGCATGGGGAAACCAAAAGCAAAAATGGAGGCTCCCAACACAATGGGATTGAGGGGTAGGATTTAAAGCGGAGGTGAAAGCAGTGGAAAGTCTGGATTCTAAGCAGATACCCAGCTATCCGCCCCCCCCCTACTCCCCACCACCACCAATCTACATAGTCAGACAACTGGCCTCACTTGAGTGATTCAATCAGTAAATCCCTGGACTCAGGACCCCAAGCAGAGCTGACAGCTATGCTTAAATGAGGCGTTGAAATGAAAGGGAGTTTTATGGGCAGGGAGACCCCCTTCCTAATCTCTATCTACCCCCAGGACAGTAGGGGATGCTCCTCTGATGAGAGTGGGCCAAAAGAAAGGACCTACTAATACTGACACTTAACATCCCTTAACCAAATGAACAGTTTCATCCAATCAATTGTCCTAGAGTGAAGCTGACTAACTCCCCAGCCAAATGTGCTCCTTGCCCCCAGTTTTTTAAACAACTACTTTAAATATGCATGGACACTATGTTCACAGCAATGCAATTTACAATAGTTTAGATTTGGAAACAGCCCAAGTGCCCATCAGCAGATGAGTGAATAAAAAGCTGTGGTATATTTACACAATGGAATACTGCCTAGCTGTAAAAAAGAAGGAACTCTTACCATTTGTAACAGCATGGATGATCCTGGAGAGTATTATGCTAAGCAAAATAAGTCGGTCAGAGTAAGATAAGTATCGGGTGATCTCATGTGGAATCTAATAAACAAAATAAACCAATAACCAAAATGGATACAGAGACAAAGAAGCACGGAATAGACTGACAAATTTCAGAGGGAAGACAGGGATGGGGGAGGGGAGGAGATTAAGGGAATTTATATGCATATATGCATAGCCCAATGGACTTAGACAATAGTGTGGTGAAGGCCTGGGAGGGGTGAGTGAAAATGGAGGGGGTCAATATGAAAAAAAAAAAAACCACAAAGGGGACATCTGTAATACTTTCAACAATAAAGATAGATTTAAAAAAATACATGCATGGACAGTGGATCACTGGACATTTTAAGGATAGCTTTAGCATAAAGGACAGTGACAAAATAGAAAAAAATTGAAGTATAGAGATAAGGAAACTAGAAAAACTCAACTATCATTGTTTTTAATAATTTCTGAAAGATATATAATTGCAATTATTAAAGAGGAACAAATTCTTATAAAAATGAAGGACATTTAAAAATTAAGACAAAGTTCTTGAAAATTATAGATAAAAGTAGGGAAAATATTTTTTAAAGATCAGTGAAAAGTTGGGTGTTGAAAAGAAGACATAACCCAATAAAAGTTGAACCAAAAGACAATAGGCAATATGAGTAGGGGAGAAAATATTTTATTAAGAAATGGATCTTCCTATTGAGACTTGTATAAAATTGATCTATTTTAATTATAAGGGAAATTTCCCAAGTAGCTCTTGGGTATCTTTACACCATATATGTTTGCATTTTGGGTTATCCAAAATGGGTTATCAAGTATTTTTATTGAGAATACGTTAACTATTTAAAATCAGTAAATGGCACTTAACTATAGGAATATGACCATATTTCTGTTTTATAAACTTCTACCCATTCCGCTTTCATCACTTTGAAAAGTCTGCTAAGCTTCTGAGTTGGACTCTCATTTCTAGATAACCTGCTTTATTGAGCTGGGGAGATGGGGGAATGGAGGGGAGAGGCAGAATAGGGTTATGGACAGAGGGCTGCATAGGGGGCGTGGGTCAGTAAGAGCTGTCTGATCAAAATGAGCAAAGCCCTGGGAGATGATATTATGTTGTAGTTCAGCAACGATCTCCTAATAACATGGCCATCCACAGGTGCCAAGGGATTGATCGCTGTCAAAGAAAACCAGAGCTGGGCAGTAGTTAAGGCAGTAAAAATAGATTTCATTCAGAAACTATTGCAATAGGGGAAAGAGATCTCAGTATAGAACTGGGCTTGATTCCAAACAGCATGGACAGGTGAGAATGTATAGCCAAGAAACAGATCTGGCATGCAGCTGTCAGTTAATGGGAAATTACAGAGAGGAAACATTAGGGAAGAGGGATTCTTACTAAACCCACTCATTAGATTTTTGCTGAAAGCAGCCCAGAATAATCAGACATCACTTGGAGGATTATGAGAAAAGAGGAAGTTTGATCAGATATTGAGGGTGATCAGATATTGGGGGTGGGGATGCCAACAAAACTGACTTAGCAGGGCTCTTGACAAAACTGAATTCTTCTAGGAATAGATGGAAGCCCATGGTCAGGACTAGTCTGGTAGGGGTCTCAGAGGAGCTGGACTAAACTTAGGTCAAAGAGAGAATCTTTGTTATCACTTTAGAACAAATTCATGTTCAGCACCATTACTGAGGTTTTCCCCCCATCATTTTGTTATCTGATAATAAGCAAGTGGCATTCTAAGCAGCTAAAACCAGTACTTGGAAGCGAGAAGCTTCCCCCACCTATTTGCAACCCCTGTATTCACTGTGGTGAGCTTTCCTGTTTTCCATTCCAACCCAGAACCTAGATGTATGCATGCGCTCAGAACGTCTATAGTGGACATCTAAGAGCTCGGAGTTTAGGAGCCAGAGGGTGTGGGTTCAGATTTTGGCTTTGTCACTTGCTAGCCATGTAATCTTGACAAAAATGACTTCAACCCTCTCACTCAGTGTTGCCATTTATAAAATGGAGATAATCATTGTACCTAACCTCATAGAGTTGTGAGGATTACATTATTTCATATAGAAGAGCTTGGAACAGTGCCTGTACCTAGTAAAGGCTATATAATTGTTGCATTTTCTTGATGTTAATTACTCTTCCAGGGTTTATAGGATTTATAAATCTGCCTTCTCTCATCCTACGATTTCCCACCCATCTTCTCCTTTGACCCAAACCATATTCCACTTGCTCTTTCAATATAATTTTTTTCGGTTACTCTAGATTAAACCAAGGAAATATTGTAAAATTACAAATAATGTCATATGATCTTAAAAAGAGAGCAGAATAAACTGGATCTTCATATCAGTGAAGCATGCCAGTTGATGTGGACTATGAAAACCAGAAACTCTATAGTTTTTACATCCTCACCCCAGGACATGTTTATTGATTTTAGAGAGAAAGGAGAGAGAGGAGAGACAGAGAGAGAGAAGAAAGCAAGAAAGCAAGAAAGAAGAAAGGAAAGAAGGAAGGAAGGAAGGAAGGAAGGAAGGAAGGAAGGAAGGAAGGAAGGAAGGAAGGAAGGGCAAGAAAAAGAAAGAAAGAAAGAAAGAAAGAAAGAAAGAAAGAAAGAAAGAAAGAAAGAAAGAAAGAAAGAAAGAAAGAAAGAAAGAAAGAAAGAAAAAGAAAGAAAGAAAGAAAGAAAGAAAGAAAGAAAGAAAGAAAGAAAAAGGAAAGAAAGGAAAAAGAAAGGAAAGAAAGAAAGAAAGAAACAAAGAAAGAAACAAAGAAAGAAACAAAGAAAGAAACAAAGAAAGAAAGAAAGAAAGAAAGAAAGAAAGAAAGAAAGAAAGAAAGAAAGAAAGAAAGAAAGAAAGAAAGATTGATGCCCCCATTACCTGCCCAACCAGGGATCAGAACCTATAATTCAGGTATGTGCCCTGACCTGGAATTGAACCTGCAACCTTTTTGATGCATGGGATGACACTCCAACCAACTGAGCCACCCAGCTGGGACAGAAACTATTTTTAATAGGTACCGTCTGTTAATTATTAATTTAAAAATAGGAAGATGAGATTTAGAATACAAATACTACTAAAAGGTTTTTAATGAAAAGCAAATCCTTTACACCCCCATGTACTACTCTAACTTCTTTCCCAAGAGGCAAGCATTTTTAACACTTTAATTTCTTTCTTTGTGTAGTTATCTCTGCTCTACATAATATGCTTATAATAATAGCTCTTATTTTTTCCGTTGTGTGCATTATCTATTGATTTCCTGCTATAATAGATGAGCATGGAATTCATGTATACTACTTCCATATTCCTCCCCCAATCTACATAATATAGCAACATCACTCTTTAGGTTAAATCAATAAGCCATGGTTACATTATTATAAATATGTAGTCTTGTTTACCACAGAGCAAAGTAGCATATTGTGATTATTTTTTCCATTATTGTATTACCATTTGTTTCCTTGGAATTCCAAATTGATTCTTTCTTCCACTATTTGTCTTTCCCATATTTAAAATTTTTTCCAAGTTCTTGTTCACAGCATATATTCTACCAAGAACCAGTTACTTTCTCAGTAGGTTCTATTTTAGTTCTATCATGCTCATGTTTTTATCTCCTTCGATTTCTGAATTGTTCTGGAAAGTGGGGGGATTGCACTTATTTTTGTGACCCTATCTTTTTCCCATCTGCCCAGGTGCTTTCCTTTTCTTCCTGGCACTCAGACCCCCTGATTTGTGATTACTTATTTCCTGTGGCCAATGTTCAGTGCTGCAAAAAGAGCACAGGCTTAAAGTCGGTCAGACTCAGATTTAAAACCCAAATCTGCCACTTAGCAAATATGTGACCTTATGCCATCTGATCCACTATGGTCCTTGAACTTGCCACTGTACACTAAGGAATGTGCTAGAGAATTCTTGAAGAAATATGCATTTTTATTGACCCCAGAGCATGTCCCTGGACACTATCCTAAACTCTTTGCGTGTATTTTCTCATTTAATTCTCACACCAACTTATGAAGCAGATAATATCCAAACCCCTGTTTCACATATGAGAAATCTGAGGCATATGGAGTGTAAGTAATGTGCCCAAGGTCACACAGCAGCAACCAGTGGAGCCAGGAATCACATGTATGTCTGACATGGAGCCCAGATTCTCATCTCTGACAGCATGCTTCCCCTCACTGTGAAAATGCATCTTGGCAAACTGCTCACCATGATAATAAACCATACGGCTTTTCATATACACTCCACATCCCAGGATCCAAGGATTTATTGGTAAAGGATGATCAGTCTAATGGGACATCCTGTTTTAAAAAACAACAGCAACAACAACTAATCAACTGTAACTGTTCTCAAGGTAGATCCTGAAGCCGGCAAAGCAGAGTCGCAGAAATACAGTTACCGAGTACTTCCCACACAGATGTGGCCCCACAGGCTGCGCTTCACTGAGGCTTCTTCATGCCATTATTTCATTCACCACCAGACCCAGTACAAGACGTTCTCTTTATACCACAAGCCCTGCATTCTTACAGAAGTCCCTAGTTCATGATCATGAAGTCCATCCTCCTTAACTTACCTCCTTGGCTCATTGAAAAAAATACATGAGAATTGGATTCCCCAAATTAGTAGTCATCTTAATGACTTGAAAAGCATCTCAAGTCACTTGAGATGGCAAACGATCTTACATACATACACATACATGTTCCTGGGCTTCACATCTAGAGATTCAGTTGGGTGAGTGCAGGGAGGGGCCACATTCCATATTTTTTAAAATTCCTCAAAAGAGTGTGATGATCAGCCAGGTGCAGGAACCACTGCTCAGAGCACCTGGCTCATTATGACCCGGAATGCTAGCTCTCTCCCCTGCTTTGCCTCTTCCCACATGGAACTCTGCAGTTAACTGAGTTATTCTTCAACTTCTGTCTCAGCATCTTACGGATTTATGTCCAAGTGTGAGCCCAAATATTCTCTACTTCAGGCCATCACTGAAATAAAACCCAGTGTTTATTTCTTGGAATATATTTCATTAACCTACATGTACTACTTGCCTTTTAAGTTGATTTCTCAGTAGGTCTTTTTCCTTGTATCCATGTTCCATACTAATTCCCATGAAAATATCCTGCATTCTCACTTTCCACTGTTCACTTCACCCAGGCCATTATCTCTGCCCCCTCCGTTGCCCCTGCTTCCGGATTGGCATCTCCTCCAGTTGCTTCACTCTCTGTGGCCCCTTGCAGAGGGAGCTGGCCACAGACCACATGTTTATTTGGGAGATGAAGAGAGTGCAAGAAAAAAAAACTCACCTTATTATGGAATTTCCTGTTGCATGCTTGCCAGCATGGGTTGCTTCTGCTTTGTCAGCAGGAAGCAAGCAAATTGAAGCTGATGATGGGAAGTTTGTATGAGAACAGAGGTGGGGAAGGGATAGGTGCAGGCAGAACAGGTGTCATTATAGAAAAATTGATGCCTTGAACTTCAAGACCAGAAAAAAAGACTGAGAAAATAGATGGAGAGAGAGCTCTATTGACCTGGGTTAAGAGTGGCCAAGGGGCTTGTGCCAGACTGTCAGAAAGTATGACATCTGTGACCTCAAAAATGGGACTATTTGCTTTCTAGAAGTGATGCAGGTTTATGTGTTTGAAATAAAATTCCTCATTTGTAAACTAAGCTGGGTCCTGATAAACCTCAAACTGATGGGATGTGAGTGGGAATAAAGCAGAGAGAGGCCATTTGTGCTGCGTGGGTGAACATTTTATTCCTCCCTCAGGAGTGGCCATGGCAGAACATATTTTGATTGACTTCAAATCACATTATTTGTTCAATAATATAATTGTATGATATTTTAATCTCTGATGTTTATCAGTTCATATAGTATATTTCAAGTAAAATAAAAGTATTTGGGTGGGTTGTTATCACTGTGTATCCAATGTATGTAATCCTGAGTTTGCCAGACTGTTTGCTTGTCCAATACCTGGCTCCTTATTATTGCCTCGAGGTCATTATCCGAAGGACAGGAAGCATTGATCCTGGCTGGAGGGTAAGGATGTGGAAGGGCTGGAATGAGGTATGTTATTTCTTTTTTTTAAATGTTACAGAACAAAAACCGCAGCTAAACATAAACACCCCGACACAAAGCATGATGTACCCCAAGCTGGAACACCGTGTGCCTTGCCTGGCACACTTTCACTTACCTTTCATTTATGCCCCAAAGCTACTCAGTAACACACTATTTCATGGGCCCTTCCAGGTAGCTCTGTATTTTTTCTATGCTACCACAGTAGTTTGAACAGACCATTTAAAGTGCCCTGTTCATCATAATGTATCTTATTTTATTTTTAAAATATTTTTTTTTATTTTTCTCAATTTCAGTTGACATAATATTGTGTTACTTTCAGGTGTATAACCCAATAATTGGATATTATATAACTTACTAAGTGATCACCCCCAATAAATCTAGCACCCACATTATGATGTACTTTAAATAATTGGATACATCTATCTCCCAATTACATTTTTAGTTCCTCTCAGGAACAGTATTTTATTCATCTTCCTCATTCTTCTGGGTTGGTGCAGTGAAAGATAGGGAGGAGAAAGCTTACAAGTGAGCAATGTAAACATAATGGAAACAAAGAGCCTACCATATTTTAATGATATATGGGCATGAGACCCTACCCAGTGCCCTGCCCACTCTGGGATAGACTGAAAATTAGCTCTGAGATTGAATAAACTGCAAATCCAGTGGCAAGGTAAAGACAGAGGAGATTCGTCTGGGCTCTCAGACTCTTGTCACTGCATTCAAGTTCATAGAGGCTAAAGGCTCTGGCTCTGAGTCAGACAGTATGGAATTTATTTGCTATGCAGCCTAGGTAAATCACTACCTCTCAAAACCCATTTCATTTGTAAGAGGGGGAAGTTAAGGAAATGAAGTAAGAACAGTCCTTGATACTCAATAACTGTTATTATTATTATTATTATTATCATCTAACCCAATTTGTACAGTGAGGAAGAACATTATCCTGGAAAAATGAATTATCAATCATTAGCCATGCATTATGAATGTCAGAAAATCTTGTATAAACTTCAGAATTAGAGACAAAGTAATATCTATGCCTGTGAGGCAGGCAGGGGTGTCTGTATCTGCAGTGTGTGTGTGTGTGTGTGTGTGTGTGTGTGTGTGTAGGCATGTGCACACCTGTGATTGAGACAGTGAGAGTGAGATTAGTTGGGAAAAGCTATGGATAAAAATAATTGCCAGTTTTGGGTCTGTCATGTATGCTATAGAATAGAATAAATTACTTTCTGAATTGTATAGACTGAATTGTAACCCCATAAAATTTCTTTGTAGAGGCTCTAACCCCCAACCTGACTATATTTGGAGACATCATCTCTAAGGAGATAATTAAGGTTAAATGAAGTCATAAGGGGGAGGCTCTGATTCAATCGGACTGGTGTCTTTATAAGGAGACAAAGAGGTGCCAGGAGAGTGTATACACTGAGAAAAGGCCATGTGAGGTCACAGTCAGAAGACAGCTGTCTGTAAACCAAGGAGAAAGGCTTCACCAGAAACTGACCCTACTGCCACCATGATCATGGATTTTCAGCTTCCAGAATTGTGATAAGATTCATTCCTGTCATTAAATCCAACCAGCCAGTGGTATTTTGTATGGCAGTCTTAAACGAATACAAGGAGTAATAGCAGTCTGGTTTTCTCGCAAAAGTTTCTCTCTCTCTTTCTCTCTGGAATCAGGGATGTGGGGCCCATATAGTCTGGTCCTTCCTTCTCAGTGGATTCCACCACTTCCTTTGTACATACAAGCTTTCCTCCTACTCAGGGCCAGGGAGGAAGCCCCTCAGCAAAGTCCTTCTCAGTACTTGTCTCAGGAGCAAATATTTATGGCAGATTCCTTTTCTCTACTAAAGGAACTTCTTTCTAAGGACACAGGAACAGTAATGGGAGGCCATGATTCCAACCCAAAGATGCTCACCTCCACTGTGCTCTCCGTACCTTTCTGTAAGAACAGCATTCTCCCAGCGTTTCCCAACACGGCACACAGATGATCACAAAGCTTGGTGAATGCTTGACTGAAAACTGGACAGTATGTCAATTTGTCCTGTTCACACTAGTTGATTTTATACCAGTACATGGATATGGATATAGATGTATAATTAGCATATAGTCACTTTAGTTTAAGGTACTTGACTTTGGACAGGAGGAAAGTTCAAGCTAAAAAGCAACTTGAGCACGAACTTGCACAAAGTAGCTGGAAAAAATTACCAGGAGCCTGCACAGAAGTGTTTAATTTGCTAATGAAAACTTTGGCATTACCTTTTTAATGCTGCATTCAAATACACAGATGTACTTTTTATTTTTATCACTTTTTCAGCAGGATCAGTCTTTCCTTTCCCCCTTATCTTGAGAAAAAGCATCTGTTTGGGATTTCTTGTGTTCCCAAGGCTACAGCTAGAGCGTGGAATTAGCTGATGCATAGAAGGTGTTGCCATGTGCTTGGGCCTCCCACCCTACCTCAAGCCATTAAGGCTGCTGCTGACTGTGCTGACTGTGCAGCCAGGAAGAGGCAGCCAGCTCAGATTCTGCTTTAGTTGAAAATCAGGGAAAAATAAAGAAAGAAAGGAATAGGATCTGGCCCACCTGCCTCTTAAAAACAAAGAAAACTGTATTTTCTAAAGCTTTGAGTTGGAATACTGAGAGAATACAACTCATTAATGTCTTAATCCTATATAGTAAAAGCCTAATATGCAAATTGACCAAATGACTGAACAACCGGCAGAACGACTGGTCGCTATGATGCGTACTGACCACCAGGGGGCAGACGCTCAATGCAGGAGCTGCCCTCTGGTGGTCAGTGCGCTCCCACAGGGGGAGCACCGCTCAACCAGAAGCCAGGCTCATGGCTGGCAAGCGCAGCAGCGGTGGCAGGAGCCTCTCCCACCTCCGAGGCAGCGCTAAGGAGCAGTGAACCAAGCTGTAAGGAGCAGCGAGCAGGCGAGCAGTAAGAAGCGAGGGGTCCCGGACTTCGAGAGGGGAGGGTGCAGGCCAGGTTGAGGGACCACCCCCTCCCCCAGTGCATGAATTTCATGCACCGGGCCTCTAAGTATTTTTATAAAACTTTATATTTCTGGAGATTCAGATTGTTTAGCTGTTCTCCTTATCTGTTTTTGTGGCAATTAAACCTGAATAACATTCGCTCATTGCATAGTCATAGATCATGTAGAACTTGAGATGTTGTTATGGGTTGTTTTTGTTTTTTCATTTTCCTAAATATTCAACAGTGAAACAAACATCTCTAATGCAGGTAGGGTTACATGAACAAAAGTAAAAAATAAAAACCATACAAAAGGGCATACAGTGAGAAGTGTAAATCCCCCTACTTCAATGTCCTAGTCTCCCTCCCCTGAGGCAACCAAGTGCCAAGTTTTTGTATATCTTCCCGGAGATGTGCAATGACTGCTCTACACCCAACCTAGTGTGGTCTCTCTGTGCCCATCCACTATTCAGTACCTGAAATAAACTGTCTTTATTATTAACTATCACTTCATATGCATAAAAATGATGTTTCCCTTCCCACTAAGAGTACAACTACAAAAACTCAGGACCTTTCCCATTGTATATATCCCAGTAAATATTTGTTGATTGGCAAGGTTACAGGAAACTGCAGAAAAATCTCAGCTCTGAGATTTTATCTTAAGAAGGAAAAAGAAGCAGACAGGAATGGAAGTATATGGAGGAAACATTTTCTGGAATGTTTTCACAAATCTGTAGGGGAAAAATCAGTATATTAACTTCCATGGAGAATAATCAAACCTGCTATTGCTCTTCTGATAATGTTATATAATGGCTGAGAGTAAACCATACAGCCCACAAGGAAATTCATGGCCAAATAATTATATTCATGAAATGTTACAATTATACTCCCTAAATCAATACTTTTTTGTCTTGAGGTCAATGGGATATTACTCTGGATTATAAATTCATTTCTAATAACATAAAAGATTTTCTTCTTGTAGATCAAAACCTAACAATGAAACAAGTTCTCTACTTACGTCTCTATAAGTATTTGATTCTTGGCATTAAGAAAAATGATGCTTCTCTTCAACTAACTTTTGTTCAGTTTCTCCTCTTTTCACACATTTTCTTAGATACATTCTTTGAATTTTCTGAGTCATTTTCCATTACATTTCCTTTCTTTCTTCTTTCTACAAGCTTCATATTTAGTAACAATATTAGCTTTTATACTCTCTAAGCAAATATTCCCCAGAAGGACACATGCAAAAATGGGATGGATTCATCCTGCATTATTAGTAATACATTTTGCGACTGAACCTAGTTCTCCAAGATCTGCCAGTCTTCATTTTCCCAGAGAACTGTAAGTGATAGCATCGTACTAACTTGCCTGGACAAAATGCTTGGAATAAAACGGAAAAACCTCACTAATTAGTGAGCTGGGTGAATGAACCGTCTGAATATATTATCATTTGAATTCTAAGATGTTAAAAACAAACAATTGGCCACTTTATAATATAGAGAGTAACAATTGAAATACCCAAAGGATTTATTAAGTGTTTCTACTTGCAGACCTTGAACTTTGTCATGGATATGTTCATTTGTTCAACTGTGCTTAAAATATTAATATGATTAAATATTTTATTTCTTTCTCCTGTAGGTAGTGGTTAATTCTATATTTCATTGCAAGATTTCTTTTCATCCACGTCCCTTGGCTGGACTCAAACTGTTTTGGCTAATAGCCCCAATTAAAACTTGAAAGTCTATTTGCATTTCAAATGGGAGGAAACACTTCAAATTAATTCAACATTTTTATATACTTTTTAGATAAGCTTGGTGATTGACATCTGGGCTGACATAACTACAGTAACCTTTCATTTATGTAATATGTTTAATAAAACATAATAATATGTTTACTTAAGAAGCCTTCAAAATGCTAGTTAACAAATGATAGAGTATATTTGAGTACCAAAATATTTTAAATTATGCTCATTACAATGGAATAATCTATTGGTTGAGCTTCCAATGCATATCCAGAGATGATGAGCCATTTACTAAGTAATCTCATTACCTTTTCTCCAACCACAATCATTATAAGTTCTTTCTATTAAACGTACTTCTAAGATTTAAATGGGAACTGTCATATGTCAGCCTACAACTGAACCTATATTGTAACTGGACAACCAAGGGGTCTGGGCTGCCTGTCACCACTTGAGCCAATTAAGCAGAGACAGGGTTGAATCATATGTAAGCATTTATTCCAATAATGACAGCAGCATGGGAGAGCAGCAGGTCACCCACAAAAATCTGCTCTGACCCCCCTTGCCAGTTGGCTGGTTATATACACACGAGGGAGAAGATAGCTACGTGCAGCTGCGAGCTACAAGTGTAACATGGAAAGGGGAAGTAGAGTTTGCAGTCCGGCCTTCAGGAGCTCAAAGTCTGATAACAAGGTGGCTAATCTATAATGTTACAAACAGCTCAGCCCGTTCCTGGGACCGGAGAATGGTCAGTGTTCCTGAGAAAAACTCCCAGAGGGGGTCAGGGTCCAGGCACAGCAACCAAATCAAAGCATGTCCTGACCTTGGTCTGTTCTCAAAATGTGTTTCTTTTCTGAGTAATGTACCCATCGAGGCATCTTATCTGTTTACAGCCTTGTTTCATCCTCCAGTTTCCCAGGGTCTGTAAGCAAACTTCTTATCTACAGTTAGTAAGGTGAATAATTATTAGACAACTGTGGCTCTATTCTCATTACATGTCCTTCCCCGCTCTCAATATGACCAGACCCATAAAACAAATATAATGTGCTAAAGACCTCATCTGCTACAGATGACTTAGGATGCTCTCTGTCACTTAAGTGAAGCTATTTATAGCTTGTCCAGGAATGACAACTTAAGCGAATAATACATTTCTATATCCTATGTGCACTGACGTTATGCATCCTTTCAGGCTGGCAAAGCACATCTCTCTCTAAGCTTGACCTATAGAGTCCTCAGCCCAGAAAGCTCTAAACAGAATAATTTAAAAATCCGTGAAATGTACACATTAAAATTTAAGTTATATACAACTCTCGTGTTTCTAGCTGAGCCAAGACAATAATAGGCAAGAGATTTTGTATGCCCAACACATCCAAAGATTTGGTCCTTGGGCAGATGGAATAATCATACGTTTTAGGTGCATTTTTCTTCTGAATGGAGAGTTCAGAAGATTCATCATTTTCTAGTTTGTTTTATAAAATAAAGGGGAAATACTGAAATCTTAGGGGTTAACCCATTTGAACATCTAACCCTTCTCTCCCATCTCTGACAACTAGCTGCTTGGCATTCGCTGGGAAATGTTGAGTTACAGAGACCTAAAATCTGCATTTCTGGAGAGTCCAGATTAATTTTTTTCTTTATGTTTAATTAAAAGCAGTGTTCTTTATCTTCTACTCATTCTACCTCATGGAGAAACATAAATCAGTCTAAATTCAAGGGATAAATCATTGTAGATGACCAAAAGTGCATTTCAAACTTAGTTTTCTTGAATTCTTTATTAAATAGCCCAATTTATATACAAGAACTTCCCAAGGCATATTTACTTGACTCTCAGTGAGTAAGGGAAGCCCAAATCTGAAGAAAAAGACACTGTTGACATATGAGAGATGAAAGGTATATTTGTGAATACTTTTCCTCCCACTTTTATGGTCTTGCATCAAATTTCTTCCTCCTTCCCTTTAAACTAAAACTCCTCTCCACCAGGAATGATTCAGCTGGGTTTCTCTCTGGGTAAAGCAAATGACATTGTTATTCCAAAGAGATGTTCCTTAGAATGAGAGAATAACTAACTGGTGAAATGTAAACCTAGAATGTTTTCGTGTTTTTCACCACTCCAAAAAAGTAGCCCCCTTTCCATTGATCTCAAGTAAGCCACCAGGGGGGTACATACAGAGAGCCATCACATTGCTTAGTAACTTACAGCCCAGGTTATTTGCAAATAGCTCAGCACCTTGCAGGAAATACTGCCTGAACACCAGTACCAAACATGAGAGAGTCCCTACCACTCCTGCAGGAAATTATCCTCAAGGTCACATGGTAACTAGCATGCCTTTCTCCTTCAAATGCCAGCGCTGTATTCAACTTGAATTCCATCTCTGTTTGCCCTGTGCAGAATCAAAGTCCTCAGCTTTGGGAAGGAAGCATGCCCACAGCGCCTGAAAGCTCCTCCTCTGTGGGGATGTGATACAGGAGGACTACATATTTCTCACTCACAAATGGATATAAAAATGTCATTTGGGGGGGTGGGCTCTGATTTATTTTATTTGTTTTAATTTTAAAATTCATCCTTATTGTTGAAAGTATTATAGGTGTCTCCCTTTTCCCCCCATTAACCCCTTCTAGCCCGCCCCCACCCCACCCCGTCACCACACTATTGTCCGTACCCATGGGTTATGCATATATGCATATACATTCTTCAGGCTCTATTTTTAAAAATTCTTTATTGTTTAAAGTATTACATATGTCTCCTCTTTCTCCAATTGACCTGTACCTGGCCACTCCCATCCCCCAGAACATGCCCTCACCACCCTAGTGTCTGTGTCCATTGGTTATGCTTATATGCATGCATACAAGTCCTTTGGTTGATCTCTCTCCCTTACCCCCACCTTCCCCTACCTTCCCTCTGTTCAATGCTTCTCTGTCTCTTGGTCTATTTTTGTTCATTAGTTTATGTTGTTCATTATATTACACAAATGAGTGAGAGGATGTGATATTTATCTTTCTCTGACTGGCTTATTCTCTTAGCATAATGCTCTCCAGGTCCACCCATGCTGTTGCAAATGGTAAGAGTTCCTTCTTTTTTACAGCAGTGTAGTATTCCATTGTGTAGATGGGCCCCAGTTTTTTAATCCACTCATCTGTTGATGGGCTCTTAGGCTGTTTCCAAATCTTAGCTATTGTAAATTGTGCTGCTATGAGGTGCATATATCAAAAAATGTCATGTTTTATCAAATCTAAGACATCACTGATTATAATACACATTAATATTTTTATGTACCACAAAGGAAAACAAAATACTGCTTAAACTACAACACAATACTTTTTTACCTTTAGAATTGTTATATGTGAAATGTTTTCTTAGCCTTTTATAGACATTTTTATTCATATGTAACACATTTGTTTCTATGCTTTTCTATGTGCACAATAATTCTCAGTACACAATAAGAGAAAAATACAGTATGAAAGTTATAAGCAAACTGAATTCACAAGCAATGAAATTATGTCCCTTTGCCTGGCAAAGACTATCACTTGCCATTAATTATAGTCTCCCATGGTCAGAGGTGTCAATAAGTGAAGAAAAAATGTGTTTTAGACTCTATGAAGTATGGAGATACATTATTATCAATAGAAACATTTACTGTTGTTATTATTACGGTTTTACTATTATCAAAATCATTCACATACCACAGATGAAATGTTTCAAAATGAACATCCTAAGATGATCTGCTTCTGCATGATGGAAACTATGGTGTTCATTTTTGAGTGTAGTAGAGAAAACAAGGCTCCTTTCTCCATTGTAAATTTTGTGGCAGCTTCTAGGACCAAATGTCATCAATAATTGGATATCCAATTATTCTGTTGCTTGTCTTTGTACCCAGAGCTACCAAAGACTTCAGGATACTATGGACAGCACTACTCTTGAATAAAGTAATTTTCTTGAATTAAGTAGTCATGAGAAACTTTTCACAGTAACTCTCTGTGATATTGACCCATAAGGACATCCTATTGTATAAGCCAGACCACCTTGCTTGCTTTCTCTGTACTTCAATCTCCTCCTGTGACAGGGAACCTTTTAAAAAAATAATAGCTCCATTCTGTCAAGCTTTACAGACTTTAGGACTTTACATAAATTCCATTGAACCTTCATATTCTAGCATGATGGCCTATCCTAGGTGAACACTGAACTGCTTCCCAGTCAAGAGAACTGTTTTCCAATAATTTTGTATGTGCTTTTCCTCTGTGATGAACTTTGTGTGGCTCATAATGCTGGCTATGCAATATTGCAGAATTTATTTCTCTAAGTGCAGAAGCCTCCCTAGTTCACTCATCCAAATAGGAAAAACAGTAGACTACACAATGTAAAAATAAATTCCTAGGTGTGATCATTGCAAGGATCTAAAATGTTTATAGCTCACTTTTAAACTCTCTCCACCTATGTAATGAACACAAGTTCAACTTGTTAAAATTCATCACTTTTGTGTTTTAATAAAAATAAGGGTTAATCGTTAAAGAAAAAAGTTAAGAAAAGCCAAGGTCTGCTATTGTCAATAATATGTGCTTTCCTATCCATGAGACTAAGATAAAATGTATCCTTTCAAAATCAACATATTTAAAATTCTGTGGATTTTTACCAAATTTTGAGATATTTTTGGACTTTATAATCATTATATCTTCACAACTTGTATCTTCTTGAATTGCTTAAATATTGCTTTAAATGACCTAGGCACACATCATTTCAGGGTAGCCCTAATCAAATGGTCGTGGATGTGGCCAAATCTTTTCATCCTGAGCTGTGCTCCTCTACTGCCCTCTACTGGAAGCATCAATAATTTCTACAAGGCTGCCAGAATGTATAGAATATTTTTCTTAATTGAAAAGCAGAACCAAATAAAAGCTTTCTTTTGGAAAGAAAGAAAGCACACAGTAACCTAAAAACAAGAGGTAGTAATTTTTCATCATTATAAATTAGCTCCAAAAGTTGCTACTTTAAATCACCATTATTAAAACAATATTCTAAAACCACGATAAAGCTAAGTTAAGCAGAGTTGGCTATATTTGTAGGGGCAGGAGGAAATTATCTTAGGATCTCGAGTTAGAACTCTTTGTATTCATTCAATGATAAGAAAATTAGTTAAAACAAGAAGTTGTAAAATTCCATAAACCTTGACTTCTGCTCTAATCTCCTCTTTCCAAATGTCTCCTTTCTATACCGAGAAAAAAAATAGTTCATTTATTTTCCTCTCATATCAAACTAGAATGAAACAGATGGTCAGTTATTTGCCCTTGTTTATATTTGGATCAATTTCACTTTAACAAAAGTTTATTACAATTAAGGCTCTTAATGTTTCATTTCCTTCTTTCTGTTCGTCCTTCCTTTCTTCCTTCAACAAATATTTATTGAGCCGGTTCTGTGTTCCAAGTACCTTGCCAAGAGCTGTTGCATGTATTTATGGAACTTAGAGTCTATGAGAAAATATAGACATTTAACAAACAAATTTCAGAAATGAGTATTAATTAGAATTTTCTAGAATAACGTTACAAGCAGAGCAAGTAGTATATATAGAGGACCCTAGTCCAAAGGGTACTTGGTGCACTCAAGGAACTAAGAGGTCAATATGCTAAAGAAATGTGATGTTTGATGCCGGAGAATGAGGCAAGAGCAGAACATGACATGTTTAGGATTTTTGCCTTTATCCCAAGACTGTTTGGAAATCACTGGGATATTTTAGAGTTCAGACAAAGGAATGACATTATCTGACTTGTGTTTAGGAGAGATCACTAAACACCTGTGTAGGGCAAGTGGGGATAAGACCTTACACATTTTTTCAGGGGCTATTGCCTCAGTCCAGTGAAGTATTATGGAAGTCTGCAATGGGAGGAGGCAATGGACAACTTGGAGAAAGTTTTAGAAGGGATGATGGAAAGGACTTGGTGTGTAGTCCGATGAACCTATAGAAGGGAGAGCTTGTGGAGTTGGGCTATAAGGGAAAAGTAATACTGAAGCAGTGCAGACATGTGCTTAGTTTTCTCTGCAATTCAAAACAAACCTGTTCCTTTTTTCCTCCTCTCCCCTTCTCTCTCACACACATACATATAGAGACCCCAACATTCCAAAAGAATTTTAGGGGCCACATTTCACCTTAACTGATGAAAACATATCCTCCCACTGTAAATATATTGAAGTGTTAAATATATTTAAGCATATAATTTTAATATGTATTTCATATATGTATATACATATATATGAATATATACATCTATTTGTTTTTGTGCATGTATGTATGTGTGTAGATCGTGTGTTTATGTGTCAATGTGTAGATATGTGTATATGCATACCCACATACATGTGCATACTAATTCAGACAATATGAATAAAAGATTAGGCTGATTTAAAAAATGAATGAAAGAAACTAATGAAAAAGATATAAAAATGAATGAAAAAACTAATTCTGAAGATATAAAAAATTAAGAGAAAACTATCCTCAGAATATGGTTAAATAGCAAAAAAATAAAATAAAATAAAATAAAATTGGAGAATTGTTGAGCTGCCCTTAGAGAAAAATGAAAAGTTTATCTTCTGGAAACATTTACCCAAAAAGAGATTTGAATTCTGGAAACTTGAATTTCAAAGTAAGATGCCCAAAAGAAAGGTTCTACAGATAATAGCTTTTATGAAGGAGGATAATGAAATCAATCACCCATTCTATTACATGGTCCAACAGTCAAAATATCCTCATCATGAATGCAGAGCTTCCAGTAACCTTCTGAGGATTAAGTTTTTATCTTAAACTTAATGAAAATAACTTCTTTCATATAGAAGTATCTGGTACAGGATCTTGGTGCCTGCATAAACAACCAGAGCACTACAGAAACTATATGTAACAGAACTGTGATGCCTGAGGGAAGAGAATCAAACAAGATCAGCCTTATGATTACCCCAGCTTTCTATTTGGAAGCAATTTCCAGACTAGAGCATAGGTAGGGAAAAATCAAGTAAAACTATCTTACTCAAATGAAAAGAACATAGATAAAAAGTTGGGGAGGCCCAAGGACCTGAAATTTGCAGGACAGCATACCAGGGAACCATCCAGAAAAAAAAAAAGTCCTGTAAATCTGCATAAAGATCCCTTCAAGTCTTTGAATTTAATTCTGGTCATGTGTTAAGTAGAATTCTAGAAAACTAGCCAAAATGTAGTATCTAAAAAACTAGAAGCTAAACAATTCCCGAGTTCACACAGGCTTGGGAGATAGTGGAATTCCTACCAGTCAAAGAGGAGAGAACTTTTTAAATGCTCAAGACATTCACTAGAGACCCCAGAAGAGTCATGCCTTAGTACCAGGACTAAATAGAATTAGAGCAGAAGCCACTGTGAAAAGTCCTAACAAAGTCTGAAGGCAAACCTCAAAAAAGATAAAGCAGATTCTCCAGGAACTTCATTGTCTGACAAAACTTAAGGATATTTAAAGGAAGAAAACAAAATGAATGCAAACTTTCAACCACGAAAAGTCATAATGTCCAGCATCCAAACCAAAATTGCCAGACATGCTAAGAGGCACAATTCTTTGATACCAGAAAAAAAAAAGGGAGGTGGGGGCAACAAAGAGATTCCAAAATGACAGGGATTATGGGATTAGCAGATAAAGACTATAAAACACCTATTATAATTATAATCAAGGATTTAAAGGAAACTGGAAGATATTTCTTTTAAATAATAAAATGGGACTTCTAGCATTGATATATACAAGTACCTGGAGTAAAAAATTCAGTGTTATCAGCATCATGGTGGAATAAGATGTCCCTTATATTTGTTCCCCTCCCCCAACAACAAAATTTTGGCATCTACACGTAGACAACAGTGCATTTGAGGGAGCTGAGGGTCCCTGGAGGAGTCTCACCCACCCCTGCATTGGGTAATAGGCAGAGATAACTCAGTTCTGCCTGTGGATCTGCAGTGGTTCATGAACCAGCTCTAGCCCATCTTGGCTGTAATCTGGGATCTCCTGGAAAACACTGTCTTAGACAATCACCCACAAATGAGAGAGCCAGAAGTACAGCTTTTCAGAGGAAAAGTTCCAGCACACCAAGGAAGAAAAATAAAATAGTTTGGACAAATTGAAGTGGGTAATAGGAACAGCTTGCCTTTACTCTATCATTCCTTCCCCAAGCAGAATGGCTGAGGGCCCTCATAAAACCAAACATAGTACAAGAAAGGAATACCATTAACTGATATTGCCTAATGAGCATAGAAGCAAAATCTTTAACAAAATATGAGCTAATCAAACCTAGTAACATATAAAATAGATAATACAGCATGACCTAGTGATGTTTTCTTCCAGAATTTAAGATTCATTTAACATTTGAAAATCAATCAATTTTCCTACTTCCAGAATTAAGTAGGAAAATTATATAATCTTAATAGGTAAAAAAAAAAAGACATTTCACAAAATTAACACTCATTTACAGTGAACATTTCAGAAAACTAAGAAGTAGAGGGGAAATTCCTCAACCTGGTAAAAAAACATTTATTAAAAACTTGCACCTAACCTCAAAATTAATAGTAAAATTAATAAATGCTCTATGCCTAAGATTTGGAATGAGGCTAGGATGCCTCTTCTCAGTGTTTCCTTTCAAAATTACATTGAAGATCCTATCCTGTGCAATAAGTAAAAATAAAAATAAAAATGAAGAAATAAAAGGCATTCAGGTTGGAAAGGAAAAAATAAAACTTTATTGCATAATGCTCTCCAGTTCCATCCATGCTGTTGCAAATGGTAAGAATTCTTTCTTTTTTATGGTAGTGTAGTATTCCATTGTGTAGATGTATCAGTTTTTTAATTCACTCATCTGCTGATGGGCACTTAGGCTATTTCCAATCTTAGCTATGGTAAATTGTGCTGCTATGAACATAGGGGTGAACAACATAAACTGATGAACAAAAACAGATCCAGAGACAGAGAAGCATTGATCAGACTGTCAAACCTCAGAGGGAAGGTAAGAGAGAGTGGGGGTATGGGGAGAGATCAACCAAAAGACTTGTATGCATGCATATAAGCCTAACCAATGGACACAGACACCAGGGGAGCAAGGGCATGAGTGAGTGTGTGTGTGTGTGTGTGGGGGGGGGTGTTGGGAGGGGGCAATGGGGGGTCTAAAGACATATATGCAATACCTTAATCAATGAAGAAAAAAAACTGTATTGCATACTAGAGGCCTGAAGCATGAAAATACCTAGGCCTGGTCGACAATCAAGGCCAATCGGGGCCTTCCAGCTGCTGGCCATGGCCTTCCTTCATTTTGTGCCGCCTCCTGGTGGTCAGCGCACGTCAGAGTGAGCTATCGAACTCCTGGTCTCCCAGTCAAACTCCCAAGGGGACAATTTGCATATTAGGCTTTTATATACAGTGGGGCCTCGACTTACGAGTTTAATTCGTTCTGAGACCGAGCTCGTTAAGGAGCTCATTAAGGAGCTCGTTCACTCAAATTACTCTATCAACTCAATGCAAAAAATCGACAGAGAGGCAGCTGGTATCTCAAAAAACTCGTTAGTTGGGACACTCGTAAGTCAAGGCCACACTGTATATAGCTGATATGATCAGTAGATTTGCACTAAATGTGATCTGTAGATTCTAATAAAACAACCAAAAAAGTTAAATGATTAATAAGTGAATTTAACCAAATCACAGGATACAGAGCCAATGTAAAAAATAAATTATATTTTATATACCAGCAAGAAATAATTGATGTATAATGATGGTGTAAATACCCCTGAGAGGGATAACCCTGAAGCAGGTTTCCCAACACTTCCCGTGGGACTTAGCTGCAGTCTCCCACAGGACTGCCTGGCTTATGCACCCTTCCTTAGATGCCTTCTTTAATAACTCCACTCTCTGCAAGTGGTTCTGCTCCTCCAAATCAACTACTTACACTTCAATCCCTGTTGTACCTTCCGTTTCTGAGGAACCCAAACCAAAACATGTGGCACTAGGCGATGGCCTGGAGGTAGGGAAATGATGAAATCGGGCTGCAGGCTTGGCCTACAGCAGTGGTTCTCAACCTTCTGGCCCTTTAAATACAGTTCCTCATGTTGTGACCCAACCATAAAATTATTTTCGTTGCTACTTCATAACTGTAATGTTGCTACTGTTATGAATCGTAATGTAAATATCTGATATGCAGAATGGTCTTAGGCGACCCCTGTGAAAGGGTCGTTCGGCCATCAAAGGGGTCGCGACCCACAGGTTGAGAACCGCTACCCTATAGTGAAAGCATGGTAGCAGGCTATGCCTATAGAAGCTATTTTGTGTATGCGTTAATCCTCACCTGAGGATATTTTTTCCAATTGATTTTAAGAGAGAGTGGGAGGGAAAGGAAGAGAGAGAGAGAAACATAATGTGAGAGAGACCCATTGATTGGTTGCCTCCCACATGCACCCCAACAGGGTTTGGGAATTGATCCTACAATCCAGGTATGTGTCCTTGATCAGGAGTCGAACCCAAGACCCTTGGGTGAGCAGTTGGACACTCTAACCCAGTGGTTCTCAACCTCCCTAATGCTGCGACCCTTTAATACAGTTCCTCCTGTTGTGGTGACCCCCAACCATAAAATTATTTTCCTTGCTACTTCATAACTAATTTTGCTACTGTTATGAATCATAATGTAAATATCTGATATGCAGGATGTATTTTCATTGTTACAAATTGAACATAATTAAAGCATAGTGATTAATCACAAAAACAATATGTAATTTTATGTGTGTTTTCCGATGGTCGTAGGTGACCCCTGTGAAAGGGTCATTCAACCCCCAAAGGGGTTGCGACCCACAGGTTGAGAACCGCTTCTCTAACCACTGAGCACGCCAGCCAGGGCTTTCTTTAAATTGATCCCTTTAATAATGTGTGATGCATCATCATGCCTTCATCCATGCAGTGTAATGATGTCACTTTCAGTTCACCCTGATGTCTGCAAGCAATCAAAAGGTCCATGAAAACCAAAGAAGAGGGGTCAACAATGTCATCTTTGCAGTCGGCCTACCCCCTCCCTCTTCACACTCCTCAGTTGAGTATTCATCCCAAAACAGTATGAAGGAGTGAGAAAGGGAAAGGTGTGAGAGAGCAGGATGCTTTTCTCCTCCACTCAGAACTGCTAGTCCCACAGGTCTAGTCTTGGGAGATGGGAGAGGAGGAAAGTTTTGAATCAAATATGAGTTCAAAGTTTTACAATGAATAGTCTTGAATCTTAATAATTTAGCCTATTTTAATACTTAGTTTTTAATTTAAAATTTAATTTTGGTATCAAGCATATTTTAATACGGAAAGCAAACAAAAATTATGAATTAGAGTGATGTCCTAAATGAGTCTGGTATTTATGGGGAGAGGAATGGGGAAGTGGGAGGGTGAGTCAGATGGTTTGAAACAGCACAGTCGGCAGTAGTTACTGAAAAATAAACTCAGGTAGATAGAAGTACATAATGTGTAAATACATACACATAAATACTGTTTTAAGTGAGCTTCTCCACTTCCTGGAGCATGCATATATATTTAACTATTGAAAAAAAGGCATTAAATTGGAATGGTGTTTCTGAAGAATGGTTGTAACACACCTGACTAACCTGGATTGCTCATTAAAATGCAGTTACCAATACCTTAGGATTTCTGGGAGTGTGGCCTCAATGCTTACATTTTAAAACAAGTTCCTAAGGTGAATATTTTGTCATTGTTTTTAAATTTTAATTCTTCAATTACAATTTACATTCAATATTATTTTGTATGAGTTTCAGGTGTACATCATAGTGCTTAAACAGTCATATACTTTGTGAAGTATTCTGCCCAATAGTTCCAGTACCCACCTGGCACCATACATAGGTATTACAATATTATTGACTATATTCCCTATGCTGTACACTACATACCATGACTATTTTCTAACTACCTCAGGTGAATCTTTTGAGCATTAAAGTTTAAAACTGGTTACACATGTCATCCTGCACCTTGTGTGTTGGGTTTTTTTTTTTAGATATATTCATAGATGTATATAGAGATATGTTTTATTCCATTTAATCACTACATCAGAATGTGTGGTATTAAATTACTCAGTCTTTCCTCTATTTTGGACATTTTAAATTTTTGGACATTTTATACCATGCAACAATAACATCTGCATACCTACATTGAGAAAAAGTGTGCAAGTACTATTCTGAGACAGATGCTTAGAAATAGAAGAAGTGAATTGCAGGGAATATGCCTTTAAAAATAATGATAGATATTATTAAATTTGCCTGCCAGAAAAGGAAAAGGTTTACCTAACACTTACCATACATAAATGGTAATGCCCATTCCCGAAGTCCTCTTAAACACTATTAATCTTTTTCATTCTTTAATAAAATATATTTTATTGCCTCTATTTGTATTCCATGGTTATCAGAGAGTTGAAATCTTTGATGTATTTATTGGTACTTTGCTGTGTTGTTTTGTTTTTTTCCTCCTGTGAACTGCTTTCTTGTTTCTTACTGATTTGCAGAAGCACTTTTTATATTCTGGATAGTAGGTTTTTGCCTGATATTTATGTTGCATCTGTTTTTCCCTATGTACTGTTTCTTCCTTTATGCTGTTTTTACTCTGAGGAAGTTAAAAATTTCTTCACCAAATCTGAGCTGACTTCTGAGTTTTTTAATTGCTGAGTAAGACCTTCCTTATCCAAATATTTTTAAAAAGTCTTATCCCAAAACGGATTTGACTTTTATATTTAACTTTTTAAAAATATATTTTTATTGATTTTAGAGAGAGGTAGGAAGAGGGAGAAAGAAAGATAGAAACATCAATGATGAGAGAGAATTATTGATCGGCTGCCTCCTGCATAACTCCTACTGGAGATGGAGCCCACAACCCAGGCATGTGCCCTGACCAGGAATCAAACTGTGACCTCCTGGTTTATGGGTTGATGCTCAACCACTGAGCCACACTGGCTGGACTATATTTAACTTTTTAATATGTTAGAAATTAACCTTTATATGATGGGAAGTAGAAATTGACTTTTATTTCCATACATAAATAATTGCATCAATAATATTTATTAAATATACCAATATATTTTCCCTCTAATTTAAAAGTCACCTTTATCATAAACTAAACTTCCAAAATATGAGTTTGTTTCTGAACTCTATTTTGTTCTAGCAAATTATCTCTTTCTGTTAACCCTACCTTTTAAAAATTACTATGGTAACAGCTATTTTTCTTTCCCTAGTAGGAAAAGTCTCTTATAGACCTTCTTTTTTAAAAAAAATTGAAAGTTATTCTTCTGACAAACTTACATATTAGTTTGTAAAATTCCAAAAGAAATTGTTGGGATTTTGAAAAGCATTACATTAAGTTTATTAGATTTTTTGGGGAAATTGTTTTAGTGATAGTGAGTCTTCTTGATTAAAAACATTATGTCTTAATATTTATAAAAGTTTATCAACCAAAACAAAACACAGGACCAGTTTTTAACATACTTTTCTTTGAAAGCCCCAAAACTAATCTATTAACTGAAAATCACATAATCACCATCAAGACAAAAATATAAGGTGAGGCTTTTAGCTACTGAAGAGTGGCAGAATATATTTCCCAAATAGGTCACTTTGGCATAAAGAGTCTGTGGTATAATAGATATTTTTCAGTGATATACAGATCTTTTGTGGTTAATAAGTCCTTCACAAATATTTATATACTAAAGGTCCGATGCATGAAATTCATGCAAGAGTAGGCCTTCACAGCCCCAGCTGCCTCGGTCCTTGCAGCCATGCTTTGTCTGGTAGGTCGTCCGAACGGTCATTCCACTCTTCGGCCATTCTGTCGACTTACATATTACGCTTTTATTATTATAGATCTATAATGTAATTATAAATTATGCATGCACAAATTATATAAATTCTGTGTATATCTGTATATATACACAGTTTATGTAACTGAGTGTTTACTCTGCACATGTATTGTGTTAGGCACTTAGACTATAGCAGTGAGCAGATCAGGCCAAATCCCTTGCCTCATCATGGAAAATAAGGTCAATACATAAATTAACAAGATAACGTATTTTAGAGAAAAACAAACAGTGTGCCAAGATAGCTATTGATAGGGGAAGCAATTTGAGATAGGAAAACCAAGGAAGGCTTCCCTGAAGAAGTGACATCTGAGCTTAGCATGAACGACATGAAGAACTTGGCAGGGGTGGGGCTTGAACATTCATGGAGAGGGAAAATAAAGTAGAAAGGACTTACTTTGTTTAAAAAACATGAAAGAAGAAAATATCGCTGGAGCTTCACATGTATGAACATTAACATAATATAAAATTAGAGATAGACAAAGACCATATTATTCAGGGTCTTTTCAGGTTGGATTTTATTCTACAGTCAGTTGATGAGTTGTAAGAAACCAGTGGCATGACCTGCTTTACAATTTAAAAAGGGCTGTGGCTACTATATGAGGACCAGGTCAGAGGGGTAGAAGAGTGGACAAGGGCAATGGCCAGTAACTGGCATGTTCCCTAGTTCATGCCCAACGGCTCATCTCCCTTTCCTATTAGTAAAGGAAACTCATTTTTCAGTACTTCTATTTTATTTATCTTTATTGAATTTGTTGGGGTGCCTGATTAATAAGATTATATAAGTTTCAAGTGTACAATTCTATAATACATCATTTGTATTTTGCATTGTTTGCTACCACCTAATAACCCATTTTTATCTGGCTCTATTGCATCTCATCTAAAAGCCTACATTTTCTTCTTTTTTACATCTGCATAGTATTCCATCGTGTAAATGTACCATAGCTTTTTTGTCCATTCATCTACTGATGGGCACTTGGGCAATTTCCAGAACTTAGCTATTATAAACAACACTGCTGTGAAAATAGGGGTGCATATATTCTTTTTGATTGGTGTTTTGGGATTCTTAGGATATAGTCCTAGAAGTGGCATCACTGGGACAAATGGCAGTTCTATTTATAATTTTTGAGGAAACTCCATACTGTTTTCCATAGTGGCTGCAACAGTCTGCATTCCCACCAGCAGTGTACTAGGGTTCACTTTTCTCCATATGGAATACTATGCAGCTGTAAAAAAGAAAGCTTGCCCTTTGAGGAAGCATGGCTGGCCCTGGAGAGTATTATGCTAATCAGAATAAGCCAATCAGAGGAAGATAAGTATCACATGATCTCACTCATATGTGGAAACTCATGAACAAAATAAACTGATGAACAAAATAGATCCAGAGACATAGAAGCATGGAATAGACTGAAAAATCTCAGAGGGAAGTCAGGGGGCAGGAAGAGATTAAACAAAGAACTTATATGCGTAGCCCATAGACACAGACAATAGTGTGGTGAAGGCCTGGTGGCAGTGGATGCGGGGTAGAAAGGGTCAATGGGGAAAAACAGGAGACATCTGTAGGACTTTAAACAATAAAGGTAAATTTTTTTTAAAGTCTACAATTTCAAGCTCCATTAAAGCTAGAGGGAGCCACGTGATCAAGTGCTAGATGGTTAGGTTTAAGCAAAAGTATTATATGAAACTTTCAGAAAGTCACTAACATTGCTGAACTTCCCTTGAGCCTGTGCTCCAGAAAAACAATGAAGGCCTAGAAATGCCCCCACTCTCTTGTTTTCCGAGCCTCTCCCCTCTTTTTGTGTTCCAGGAAAAAGATTGCCTCAAAGACCTACACTTCCCCATCTGTCTTAGATAAGACTCCTTCCACTGGTTCTCATGACTCCCATAAGACTCTCAGGTGTCTCTTGTTTTTCCCTGAACCTCTGAGCTCAGAAAGTCTCTCTAATCCCCCATTCTTTACTGAGATATAATTGACAGACAACACTATATTAGTTTCATTTGTATCCACCTCCCCATTCTTTCTCTCATGAGTGACTAGCTGATATTAGAAATGTTTGTTTACCCCCAAATAACTAAACACAGAGATAAACATTTCCTATCCAGCTAAGATGTTCCTGATCACAACTATAAGTCATCCCACCTGAGACTCTTTTATGCTTCCCTATAAACAACTAAAGCAAAACCACATTGTGGAGATCCTAAATCTTAGGATCCAGGGTATGCTCTTTATTCTATAGCCTGAATAAAATTGTCTCCTTAATTTTCAGGTCCATAGTCACATAACTTTTATTCAGTATATTGTTATAACTGTTCTATTTTATTATTAGTTATTAACCTCTTAATGTGCCTAATTTATAAATTAAACTTCATCATGTATGTATGTGTGTATGTATGCATCTATAGGTATGTGCGTATATAGTTTGGTATTCTATTTTTGGGGGGTCTTGGAACATGTACCCGTAAAAAAAGGGAGAACTATTGTGTGTCAGACTGTGGGAAGGGCTATTAAAATATATAATGAGATCACAGAGCAAAATGAGATTAATTGTGAGGGGCTTAAATGAATTTCAAGGAAGATAATACTTTAGATAGGCTTTAAAATAATGAGAATTTTGATTGATGGTGGAGAGGAAATGACAAGGATGATTGAACCTTGATCCAAATTGACCTCAACAGGCTGGAATAAGTGATCAACAGAATAAGAGCTGACAACTTGCTGAGTTTATGGAATGAAAGAAAAGGCATATTGAAGTTATGTATCAAGGAATGCAACAGAATAATGATACCAAGGAGAGAAATGGAGTATCTAGGAAGAGAAATAAATTAGTGACTTCAGTTTTGGCCACTTGAATCAGAGGCAGTGGTGAAAGACTTAAGTGGAGATATCCTAGATAGCTAGAATTACTGCTTGAGCTGTAAAGAGATGATAATAAGATATGCATTTGAAGTTAAGAGAATAATTTGACTTTCTGAAAACAATGCAGAAATCCATGAGCTGATGGTCAAAGACTGGAAACTCCAAGAATTCTTAGTGGCGGCAGTAAGAGAACAGCAGTTGCAGCAAAGAGGAGGTGGCACCTGGGGTCAAAGTCTCCTAGCTTCTCCTCAACAGTTGCTTGGAGCAATACTGCACTGTAAAATTTTAAAAGATGTGCCACCACCACCCCCAAACAAACAAACAAAAAAACAGTGTTGCATGCTCCAATGTCTTTGAGAAAGTTTGGGTTTAGAGATAAGCAGGTTCCTTGCTTCTGGTCTTCATGAGATGTTTAAAGATAGATCACGTGTTATAAATCTCTAAGGGGATAGGTGAAAGGGTGCAGAGTTTTCCAAGCTGATTTCACTGCAGAACAACTTTACTATAGAATCTTTTGCAGCCATATACCCTATATTCTGATATCCACCCAGTTCAGGAAGATGGGGGCAGAGTGGAAGGTAATTGGTGAAAGAGGTGGGATAGCTATCTTTGTATCCTGGCGGGGAGGGGGGGGGGGGATAAACATATAATCTACTGGCAGCAGCTCCTTCCTACCCTGTGCAACTTTGCGGGGGTCAAAGAATCCATTGGAAATTTGGTTGAAGCTGTAGAATCTCTACTCTGGATACTGTGTATGTGCACTGCTTTCTCTGGAAGCCCCCTCCCGCCCGCCCAGCCCCCAAATATGTCAAATATTAACAATAAAGATGCAATAATTTTCTTTTAATATACATTTTACACACTTTAATTTCTTCAATATGCCTATTGCAAAAATATTAAGGTGACAAAATAAAAAATGTGTGAGACAAAAAGTAGTATTTCCCCCAGCCTACTGCCTCCTACACACTCCATCCCTTTTCTAAGAGATCACTTTAAACAATTCTATTTTACCACTTGCATTTATTAAATTTACTTCATCATGGACACTTTTTTCACATGAGGGCATATTGACTTAATCTTTTTAATAATTCCTGCTGAGATATACTATCCCCACCATTTATTAATCCACTTAAATATTTCTTGAACTCCTACCATGAGCCAGGCATCCTGTTTGGCTGGAGTAATAGCAGTGAACAAAACAAGTATGTTTCTGTTCTTAGGGAGCGGAACTCCAGTAGAGGGGCACAACTCAGAAGCAAGTAAAAGACTAAGTTAATAACTATAGATTGTGAGTATTACTTTGCAGGAAAACAAACAAACAATCCCAGGTGAGATAAAGAGTAACCAGGGGAAGGAAGTTGGTTTTGTGCTGAGGCTTGATAGATGAGCCAGCTGTGAGGAGACCTGCAGGAGTTTGCAATCAATTTCATTATGACTATTCAGTATGCACTCATTGGTTGTTTGCTCTTTACCAGCAATTGTGCTAGAACAGTGGTTCTCAACCTTGGCTGCACATTAGAATCACCTGGGAATCTTTTTAAAATCCTAATTTCTGGGCCTCATCCTCCAGAAATTCTGTTTGTTACTAATGTTGTGGCCCCACCCCATAACAAAGAAACAGAATTTCCAGAGGATGAGGCCCAGAAATCAGGATTTTAAAAAGATTCCCAGGTGATTCTAATGTGCAGCCAAGGTTGAGAACCACTGTGCTAGAGAGTGAGGATTCAAAGGGAAACAATTAAAATTTGATCTTTGTTTTCCTAGAACCTGAATTTTAGGATAATTAAATAAAATATAAAAGACCATACTTAACACTGTGACTGAATCATAATGATTGCTTAATCAATGTAAGTATTATTACTTAAAAATTGTTCCCAAGCTGGCAAGTAAATTTATCTCATTGTTCAAACCTGCTTCTTATTGATGGTGTGTTTTCTACATGTTTATTTGCCATTTGAATATATTCTGTAATTTGCTTGTGTGTATCCTCAGTCATCATTTTACTGTTTTATTTGTCTTTTACTGATGGATTTGCAGTTTTTCACATGATAAAAGCTAGCAAACCCTTGTCTGGTATATATGCAAATATTCTCCCTTCACCTCTGGTTTGTTGCCATTTAGTTTCACTACTGGCATGTCTAAACATGTGGACTTCTGAAATTTGTTTTAGTTAAGAAAAAAGATTTCTGTTTTCTTCTTTGTGACTTTGGGAGAAACTTGATCTAGATGCGTACACATAAAACACATTGCAAGGATGTGTTCTGCAAATGTAAACAGTGCCATCAGCAAGGGATATGTGGGGTACCATATTGCTGGAGAGGGACATTTGTTACAAACCTAGGTGTACTAGGCACCTGGTGAGGTGTTTATGTGCCATCAAGTCATTTGCTCCTTGCAGAACCCTTCCAAAGTTGACAACATTGTTTCCATTTTATACCTGAGGATACTGAGGTAGAACTGGAATGTCCTGCAAGTGGGAGGTGACATGGTTGAAAAGGCCTGATGCAACTGTGATTGGAAGCTCATAATCTTTCACTTTACAAATATAAACTTGAAGTCCCTAGTATATTGGTCTAAAATTGAGTATGAGCTAGGTATATACTTATATTAGTGAAAAAATGCCTGGAAGTTCTGTTTGATCTGGCCACTAAAAAAAAAATGGTAATGAGCGTTGGCAATGACTACTCTCCTGTGGTTAATCACTCTTGGGACATTGTGACCAGAGGTAAAGTTAAACACAGCTGAGTTTATCTTTAAACAAGCAGGGAAAACAGAGTTAGTTTAGTAACTGCTGACAGCAGGGGAAAGCTGAGCTCCATTTCATGTGTGCAGAGCTAATGGGGGCATTTCGCAGGGAGAATAAGGAAAGGGAAGATGGGGGAAGAGTCTCAGTAGTGCCAGAGAAGTGAAAAATTACAAAGAGTTGGTCAGTGTGAATGCCATGAGGCCAGATCTTCGCCAGCTGGCACCTATGAAAGTAAGGATTCTATTGTCCAAGACTGGGAGGCAGAGAGCCTATCCTTTCTCCTGATTACATTTCGAAGGAATGGCACTCAAGTCCTTGAGCATGAGGCTTCTGAGTTGTTAGAGATACATATTCACAATTGTAAGCCATTTGGGAGGGCAGTAGCCTACCATCAGGTGTTGACTAAAGAGTAATTTCTCCTGGCATCCCAGAGTTCTCAGCCAGGCACTTTAATAGGTGTGTGTGTGTGTGTGTGTGTGTGTTTGGGGCGGGGCGGGGGAGTGCGCTGTGTGTGTCTGCGGTCATCCTGGGGGCAGACTCAATGCTAACAGTAGTCATGCAGGTCTCTTCAGGTCTCTCAGAGCAGAGATTTGCACGCCTGTTAGGTGCTAAGGATTGCGCAGGTCGCACCAGTTCCTGGGACCACGATTTGTAAGCAACGAAGCAAGAACCGTATGCAAATTGCATTTAGCTGAGAAAGGGTAAAGAAAGGGTAAAGAAAGCCAGGGAAGCATAACTGTTGAAATACATTTAAGACGATTGTGAGGGCCAGGGATCCCTCCCGCAGGTGAGGGTCCTGGGCCAGTGGTGGGACAGCAGGAGGGGATTTTTGCCCAAAGTAAGAGAAGAACTGCTCTGGTGGTTAGGCTTGCTCAGTCGTGTAAAAAATTAATAAATGAATAAATAAATAAAGCTGCTTGGCAACAGAATTCCTCTTCACGAGCAGCAAGTGGGTGGCTTAAAGTTTCTTCCAAATGAAACTATGATGACAGAGGGCTGCGCTGGCGAAAGCAGGCGGCGGGCAGTGGTGCGCAGGCACCGCCAGGCACGCGCAGTCCCGGCAGGGCGCGCGCCTCGCCGGCGCCGCGGGCTCCCGGAAGGGGGCGTGGCTCCCCCGCGCGCCCCTAACTTAAACCCGCGAGCGCCGGCCACGCGCCGCCGGAGGTGCTTCAGCCGATCGCCGAGCGGTCGATGCCCTCGCTCCGCAGCCTGCGCTCCGCCGCCGGTGGCTCCACCCGCCATTGTGTAAGTGCGGCTGCCGCCAGCGCGTCGCCCGCGTCCTCGGCGCGCGGGCCCGGGAGTGGGGTGGCGAGCGCGGGGAGGGGGCGGCCGCCCCTCGCTCCTCCAGTCCCCGGATGGCGGCGGGCGCGCGGCTGGAGGGGACGGCGCCGTGGCGGCGTCGTGCCCGCGTGTGCGCCCCAAGCGATCTCAGAGACCCGCAGGGTTCCGGCCTCCCGCGTCCCTCCCGCACGGCGGCCGGGTTAACCCCCGGCCTGACCGCCCTGAGCTCGACGCGCCGGGGCGCGGGGTTAAAGCGACCACATGCCCTGGCGATTCCGCGTGCGGTTTAATTTAGATAGACATTCTAACGTGGCGTCTTAATTTTTTTTTATAATGCAGAGCCCAGCCATCCGATATGGAGCATGCCTTTACCCCGTTGGAACCCCTGCTTCCCACTGGTACTGTATGTCTTTCCACGTTTCCTGGCGCCATTGGCGGGCTCTGCCCAGAGTCCTGCAGGGGTGACAGGGACTGGCCTCGAGCCGGACCCAGCGCAGCTTCCCGTCTGCCTGGGGTTTCCTAGCTCTGCCCCCTGGGCCCTGCCCACCCTCTCCCGCGCCCCAGTTTCCTTGTTCTTGGCCAAGCAGGGTTGGGGAGGCTAAAGGACTTGACACCTTGTATGCTTCCCCCCAGGAGGGGTGAAGGGCAGCTTGTTAGCTGATAGGCTCTCTCACCTGTGAAATGACCCGACACCCGGACCCTTAGGCATCAAAGGGGTGAGATCAGTCGTTGTTGCCCGTCCATTCTGCCAAGTGCCCGAGATGACCCAACAAAAGACGACTTGGTGGCTGTGTAAAATGTTTCAAAGATAAAACACTCACTTAAGGGTTTTTGTTACTTTAAAGTTTCAGATTATGTGATTCACATGAAATGGAGGGAAGGAATGCATTGAAGCTGGTTGTCAGCAGCGGTTATTCTCAGTGTAATTGGCGGGTGTGGTCATTTTGCAATATTAAACATTTTTTATTTACCAGTTATTGTTTGTGTTGTGTAGAACTCCTCTACTTTATCAGTTTCATACTTCAAACGGAGTGCATCATTTTTTAATGTTTAAAGTAGTTCTCAGTAAACACATGAATTCATGGGTTTTGTTTCTTCTCAAGGCACATATAAACTACTAAAATTCTGCGGAACACCAAAAATATATTTTTTGCCGATCTGACAAAAAAAAAAAAAAGTATAATTTTGATGCATTCACACCAAGTGGCTATTGTTGCGTTGGCTGTTGTCATTTTTTTACTTGACAATATTCTAAAGGAAAAGACTATATATAGCCCCTGACTATATAATCAAGTATTGCATGTTTTAAAAATTGGCACGTCGGTTGAAAATCCCTGGTTTAAGGTATTGAATTTGATTTGAACTTGTCAGGTTTTCCACATCCTGGGAGAAATATACTAAAACAATCAAAGGATGATAGTAGGGGACACTGATTCCTCCCCTCCAGTCATTCCCTGTGCTGAGCTGTTTACATATACTTTTACGTCTTACTTTCCGGTGAAGGAACCAGTGACAGAACTAGAATCTGAATCCAGATATGTTTGATTTGATGTGGTTAAGAGGTTGGGTGCTTAGACATTAAACAGCTTTTCAGAAGTTAAGCATTAGCAAACAAACATTTTGCAAATTACATTTCAGAGGTCTCAGTTACCCAGTGTTGGCCAGACGAACAGCATTTCCAAGAGTAAACATTGGACCCAGGTGTCCTGTTGATTTTCAGATTTGTTCCTCAAACCTAAGTACTCTGCTGACTGAAGTTCTCTGATGTTTTCTAGGTGGAAAGAAGTATGTAATAGAGAGATGCGTGCTGCATAGTAAAGTTGGGATCGAGGAATCAGAATCTCTGAGTTGAAATCCTAGCTTTGCCACTTAATAGTTATCCATCTTTCTACAGTTGCCCCTCGTATCCCAGATAGATTGGTTCCAGAACTCCCCAACCCCCAGATATCGAAATCAAGTCCCCTATACGAAATGGTATCGTATTTGTCCTCTCCTATACTTGAAATCAGTTCTAGATTACTTATAATACCCAATGCAATGTAAATAGTTGTTATACTGTGATTTTTTAGAGAATAACGACAAGAAAGGAAAAGACTACGTAGTGAGTTCCGACACAACTTTTTTCCCCCTGAATATTGTTCTCTTCAGAATAACAAATTTGACCTGCAGTTGGTTGAATCTGTGAATGTGGATACCGGAATCAACTGTATTTCAGTTTCTTCTGTAAAATAGGAATAGTTGGCAGGGTTATTGGTATGAACGAGTTGTAATGCAGGTAAATCACTTAGCGTCAATAGTGATAAGCTGTTATATTCAGCTGTAAGACTAACCAGAAAGGAAGGGGGTAGTTGAATCTCAGGATCAGTGCTGAGATGGAAAAGATGTGGAGCAATATCCTGCAGGAAAGACAGGCAGTTGGCTCCATCTGTGTTTCTCACAGGCTGTTGGAGAAGGCCCGGCTCCAAAGTCAGTAAGAACAGCACTGGAGGGGGCATGTAGGGGACTGTACTAAGTGTGATATCCCGTGTGAAGCACAGATCCCCTGAGACAGATCAGCCCTCCTTTGGGGGTTCTGTGTGATTCAGTGGTTCTCATCCCTCCTTTGTGTCTTTTCTAACGGGAAACATATGTATATAGTAATTCAGTAAATGCTAGAGGTTAACTTTACGTTAGTGGGATTCTCTTCATCAGACAGACTTTTAACATTTATGTAGCAGAGAAGTAGGTAGTTTTTCTGTTAATACTTCTGTGAACTATTTTGTAGGTATGATTTACCTGTAATGTTTTCTTAGATTTAGTATCCTGGGCACTCCAACAATTAAAATCAAGCTTTTTCTCTTCAGAATAACAAATTGCTGGGGGGACCAAAGAGCTTCTCTCTTTGGAATGATCACTAGTTCAGAGAGAGAGATTTAAAATAATTTTTTTTGTTTTTGTTTTTATAACTAAAGTAAGTGCTTATTATTTAAAGAAAAACGACCCAGGATGTGAAGTCTCTTATAATTCCTCTTGTAAGAATAACCATTACTAGCAGTTGGCATATGTTCTAGATATTGTTTTGACACATACATTCCAGCATATTATTACTCTTGTTTTAAAGAAAGTGGATTCATATTATAAATTGCTTTGTAAATAAGAATGGGGGGGGCAGTGAGTGAAAATATTGAAATATTTTTATTACCAACATTATGTACTCTGTTTAATTTTTTTCAAACAAAATAGAAATGTTCCTGAATTTAAAAGTCTACCAGAAATTATCATTCTAAATCGCAGTTACCAGAGATTATCCCTCTAAAACTTAGAAAAGCACAAGGTCAGCTCATCACCTGACGTGCTCTTCTGCTTCCCCTAGGCCAGTGGTCGGCAAACTGTGGCTCGAGAGCCACCTGCGGCTCTTTGGCCCCTTGATGGTGGCCACAAAGTTTCAATCGCACTGTACGTGCGCACCCGCACGCGGTATTTTGTGGAAGAGCCACACTCAAGGGGCCGCAGTTTGCCGGCCGCTGCCCTAGGCCTCTCACCATTTAAATCCAGTGCTATTGTGGAGGCCCAGTTAGTGTCTGTCAGTCCCATGATTTCTTTGCCTACTCCAGCCTGTCCTCATCTCTCTCCCCCAGTCTCCATAGTTCCTATGTGGGTTCTATAATACATTATTCAACATCTAACTAGTAAGTATCTTGCTTTGTTCTTGACTTTCCAATGAGACTTAAACTCTTAAACAGAAGCAAGTACATCTTTCACTTTGTATACTCACATACCTAGTATCAAAGGATAGCCTCTAACTGTTAGTTGCTCTTGATAACAGAAATGCAAACATACCCTTTGATCCAACAATTCCATTTCTGGAATGTATCCTCATAAACTCACATAAATATGCAGAACTATCATGATCAAAGATATGCACTATAGATTGCAACAAAAACTAGAAATAATCTAAATGTCTATTAAGAAAGACTAGTTCATTTGAGTCTGTACTGCCTGTAAAACAAAACAAAAACTTGGGATACCTATACATATGGACCATAAAAAGTGGTAAGGGAAAGAAGTTGCAGAAAAGGGCATAAAACAGGTCCTACCTGAGAGGCCTGGGGGAAGCAGAGGAGCATGTCAGGTGATGGGCTGTCCTCGAGTGAAAGCTCAGTGCTGCCTGTGATCTTGAATGAGTTCACCTGGTAGTGAGTGAAGTCAAAGAAAGCCTAACTAGGCTGAAAAGTACAGCTGACGATTTTGGAAGACTGTAATTGAACAGGGAGGGCAAAACAGATTGTGGAGAATAGAGAAATTTTTTGCTGTGTAGTAGAAAGTGTTTTAGTTTCTTTGTTGAATCCTCTTGGAACATTCATACAAAGCAGCCTTTTATATACCCTAGGACTCAGTTAAATTGTGCCATCCATATCCTGGTTGCTTTGCTAATCATTTATAGGTTAAAGTCCTTGTCTTGGCCTCAACGGTCCTCCAGATCTGATTCCTAACTACTTTTCCAGAATACTTCCATCATTCGCCTCTCTGCCCAAGCCAAGCTGAACTCTCATTTGTTCAGGCTTCTATACTCTTGCCTTAACTCATGCTAAATTTATTGCCTGGAATACTTTTACCAATCCTTAGAATTGTTATCCTTAAATTTTAGCCATTCTGGTGGGTAGGTAGCCTTAGCTCTGTGATTTTTGTTTCATTTCCCTTAATGCAGAATGTTGATCTTGTCACATGTCTGTCGGTGTTTCTAATATCTTTCGTGTATTGTTTATATCTCTGGCTATTTTCTGTTGGTTTGTCTTTTCTTTAAAAAAATGTATCTGTAGGAGTTTTTAATTGAGATACAATTGACATATAATATTGTATTAATTTTAAGTGTACATTATAGTTTGATATATGTATACAGTGTCCCAAAAATGTATATACACTTTGAATAATTACTAATTCCAATGGGTAAATCTGAAAAGAAACTTCAATTGAGCTATCAGTTGTAAAGAGTATACATTTTGGGGGGACACCCTATCTATTACAAGATGATTGCCACGTAGGAGTTTCTTTATTTATTCTGGATACAGTAAATCTTGATTTTCTCATCAATTAAGTAGGGAGAAAACATTCTAGGGAGATTGTTGTGAAGATTAAAGAATATCTATAAAGCATTAACACTGATATACAGTAAGGATGTAAACATTTTAGTTATTTTTCTCATTGCTTTTTTTTTAATCTAAAAGTTTGTGTTTTTTTAATTAAGGAAGAATAATATTTAACGGGTTAGGGCATACAATTGCCGTTCTAAACTCTGTAAATATAGGTGCCTTTTCAAAATATTCTTATAAAACCTGGCCTTTTTTGTTTTGTTCTTCAGTGTATGATCATTTCAGTTTTTATCATGAAGCTTTGTATTCGGAACTCCATGTGTTTAAAAGTAAAGTTGATTTATTTTACACCCTTTCTAGGTGAAATAAAAGTGGAATCAAACCATCCTTAGAATTATTTCATGTGTGCTTATTTCACAGTCCTAAGACACAGAGTAAATAGTCATGGAGGTTTGAATTTCTGGTTTAATGAAAATATGGATGTTATTTTTTATAATATAGTACATATGCAGGGTGGGGCAAAGTAGGTTTATAGTTGTTCCTATAGAAAACAATGTCTAAAACTTTTCCATTGTTCCAAAAATAACTTTTGCAGTTGCTTGTTCCAAACTAGGACCACCTTTGCATTCCATTCAGTGTTTTAAAATCTAGCACAGTTGTTCCTTGCATTTCAAAATCTACCTTAACAATGAATATTGACATTTTAAGTAAAGCTTTTGCATCACTCTTAAGTTGATCTGATAGAATAAAAATGTAGCAATTTGATATGAAACATTATTCACATTAAGCATATATAATAAACCCTGAGTCAAAAGCTCCATTTTCTTTTCCCCACATAGTTCGATCACTATAAATACGTTTTATGCTTGAAAGTTTTTTATTTCTCTATATTTCTTTGCAAAAAGATTATTTATATTTAAATTTTAAAAAGATTCTTGTGACCATAATGTTCTTGGGAGTTATTTCTTCTGAACGGAATTAACCATTATTGAAGTTTATTCTGAATTTATTTTTATTTTTTTAGGTTTATTCTGAATTTAATTACCATTTTGAAGTATTATTGGTATACAGTTCAAGTCAACATAATTATATTGCAAATATTTATGGTAACTGACTATTGCATGGCACTATGTGCTGGCCATAGTCCCGGTGCTTTAATAGGATAAAGCCTGTAGAAAAGTTTTGGAACTAGAAGAACCAGGTTTGAGTTTTAGCTACTTTTCCAGTAGTTATAGGCTTTGGACATGTCAATTAATTTATCAGAGCCTTAGTTTCTTTATGTAAAGTAACATATCTGAACATAAAGTTCTTGGGCAAATTTAAGATATTACAAAGTATAAAAAGCACATTTAAGAAGCAGAGTCTTATGCAGTGTAAAGTATTTACTACTAGATGAATTTTATTATACTCATTATTAAATTTTGAAATCCCTTCCTACATTTTGCAAAGGAGATAACTACTTGGTTCAGTAAATGTGTTCAGTCCACTTATGTGAAAGAGTATTTAGGCAAGTCTAGCAGAAATATTCTCTTTGTTTCCTGAATTCTGTATTTTTCTTTCATGCTTGTTGAACTTTTATTTTATAGATGCATGAAATTATGAATAGTGGACTCAGGTTTTTGATGCCTCATGGTTAATGAATATGGGAAATCCTGTTCATTATAGTATTCATGCCATCTCTTATATTCCTGGAATTTAATTTCCATGGAAAATGCCTGATTAAGTTCACAAAAGGCATGATAGAACCTGAAGAAGGGTATTAGCTTTCCCCAGTTTATCAGTGGGTGATTTGGGAATTCATGGGTAAGTTATACCTAGAGTTCTGACTCCTTCATAAGGGTAAATGTACACTGGCCACCTATATAAGTAGTCCTCTGTATTTTGCAGCAACAGATCTCCCAAGAATCCTAAGTGATGTCATTCATATGTACCAAACACAGTCCTAATCTTTAATCTTTACTCAGCAAATCATAGTAAGAATTACTTGGGGTAGACTTGAGTCACTTGCATTTTTAAACAAATTAAAGATTTAAAATGGTTCAATATATAGTAAAAATATAGTGACGTTTCTTGGTCATATCTCTCGGCCAATTAAACATTCTTATTAGAAACTTCGGGTTTGGTCTCTACTCTAGAGCTGTGCTATCCAACACAGCAACCACTAGCTACAGTGGCTACTGAGCACTTAAATATGGCTAGTGTGACTAAGGAACTGGATTGATAATTCAAGTGTAAAAACAAAACTCCACTAAATTATTGAAAAAGTTTTGTGTTTGGAATAGTCTATTAGTGTATGGGGGCAGCCATAACAAAGATGGGTGGCTTAGATAATAGAAGCTTATTTTCTCAATTCTAAGGCTAGAAGTCCAAGATCATGGTGTTAGCAGGTTTGGTTTCTTCTGAGGACTCTTTCCTTGGCTTGCAGACAACTGCCTTCTCATTGGGTCCTCACTGTTGCCTCTTGGTCTGTGTGTTACCTGTGTTCTGATCTCCTGGTCTTATAAGGACATCAGTCATATTGGACTAGGGCCATTCATATGACCTCATTTTACCTTAATTACCTTTTTAAAGTCTCAGTCTTAAAATACAGCCCTGACCAGTTTGGCTCAGTGGATAGAGCGTCGGCCTGTGGACTGAAGGGTCCTGGGTTTGATTCCGATCAAGGGCATATACCTCGATTGCGGGCGCATCCCCAGTGGGGGGTCTGCAGGAGGCAGCTAATCGATGTTTCTCTCTCATCGATGTTTCTGGCTCTCTGTCCCTCTCCCTTCCTCTCTGTAAAAAATCAATAAAATATATTAAAAAAAAATACAGTCACATTCTGAGGGTAGGGTTAAGGCTTCAAATAGGAATTTCAGGAGGACACAATTCAACCCACAACGAATTAGGCATGTTTACATTTCAGCTGTAAATTTTTTATTTTTATTTATTTATTTTTTAAATATTTATTGTTAAAAGTATTACACAGGTCCTCCTTTTTCTCCCATTAACCTCTTCCAGCCTGCTCCTGTCTTCCTCCCTCCCCTGCTCTGCCCTCACCACCCCACTGTGTCCACAGGTTATGTTGAACTCTTTTCACCCACCCACCCCTGCCTTCCCTCTGAGGTTCAACAGTTTTAAATTGTCTTGATCCATATATTAGAATACTCATAATGACCAAATGAGGAAGATTTTGATGCCACTCCAATAGAATATGAATCAAAAAGTGTCAATTTCAGTCTTACCTAGTTGCTCTTTTATACTTATACTAGTGGCCCAGTGCACGAAACTCATGCCTTCGAGGCAGGGGCAGGGATGTCCCCCAGCCTGGCCTGTGCCCTGTCACAGTGCGGGAGCCCTGTGATCCATTGCCCCAAAGAGGTAGGCCCCGCCCACCCATCTGGGGCTCCTCAATGGGTTACCCCAAAGAGGTAAGCTGGAGCCAGGGGAGGCCTGCGGACCCCTGGCACAGGTTCATGGAGGCCCTTGTTGCGGCCCTGCCCCTGGGCTGGGCCGCAGTGGAGGCCTGTGGACCTCCATGCGCCTGCAGACCCTGGGCCAGGGCCCGGCCCGTGGTGGAGGGGCCTCTCCGTGAACCTGCGGACCCCTGGCCGGGACTGGGGCAGAGAGGCCTCTCTGCTATGGCCCCGCCCCTGTCCCCCGACACTGCCAGTCTCTGCCCACCCACGCCTGCTGTGCATGCAGCCTGCTCATCGGTTGTTACTGTGATGGCGTCCTGACCAATTTGCATATTACTCTTATTAGTATAGATACAACATTTTCTTTGTTCATTCAACACTTTCTGAGTATCATCTGTTATGGGCCACATCCTAGTAGATGCTGTAGAAAAAAAGAAGTGACAAACTTTACTGTGAAAGACTTCATTCTACAGCAGGCTATTCAATACAATACAATAGAAAAATAATTTCATAGTAATTTAACATATTCCAGTAGCCTCATTAAAAAGGTAAAACAAGTGAACTTAATTTTAGTTATGTATTTTATTTAACCTAATATCTAAATGGTGTTTATTCTGGTTACATGTTGAAGTAATAATTATTAATGCAATAGTTTACTTTTTTTGGTACAAAAACTTCCAACACCAGTATGTAGTTTACACTTTCAGCACATCTCAATTCAGATGCTAGATTTTCAATAGAAATGCTTGATTTGATTTGTATTTCATGATAATTTGTGATACATTTTATCATAATATGTCAGATATTTTGTTTCTATTCATGTGTTCAAGGAGCTACTCAATGGCTCAATTTTGGAGTAAACTTCAGACACAGGGAATACATATTCCTTTTTTAAGGAAAAGCCTTTTGAAACGGGTATTGGAACTAGAACTGGGACTGAAACCTGGGTTTTCTGACTGTATATTTTTCCTGATATTGAAACCAAAATGTGTGCTGTTGGAAGTTGCAGACAAAAATGGTTAGCAGAACCAAAGTTTATTGAGAGAAGCCAGTCCTGGAAAAGGTGCAGCTAGGGTTTCGGAGCAGACCAGTATCTAGACTAGAGTTTCCTTTTCATATAACAGCCGGGTGTTAAAGTCTATTTGTTCATGTGTAGAGCCCCACACGGGCATAAACAACGTGGGTACAGGGATGTGCTCCCCCACAGAACTCATCGCCTGCAGGGGAGAAGAGAGAGGAGGAAGATCACACTCTTTTTTGTATATATGCTTGTTAGCTCCTGATTGGTCCTTTCAAATAATTGTACCTTAGCAACATCCTTGGGATTAGTTTATGTGCCTTACTATCTTGTGATTGGTTATCTGTAAGCTATCTGTCTTAGCAACATTCAGGCATTATGTTTATTTTTTAAAATATTTTTATTGATTTCAGAGAGTAAGGGAGATGAAGAGATAGGAACATCGATGATGAGAGAGAATCATTGATCAGATGCCTCCTGCACGCCCCCCACTGGGGATCGAGCCCGCAACACAGGCATGCGCCCTGACCTCCTGGTTCATAGGTTGATGCTCAACCACTGAGCAATGCTGGCCAGGCAACATTTATACATTTTAAAGCTCATGTCTTTTGTGGACGCCCTTCCTTCCCCACCCAGTGGGGGTGTTTTAGTAACTCCCATTAGTTGGGTTCCGGGTTTTACCCCCCTTACCCCTCCCATGGTTCCAGTCCCTGTCTACCTAGCTTCCCTCTGTGTCCTCAATATCAGCATGGCATTTTTGTTTTGTTTTGTTTTGTTACTTAAAGCACTGTAGCTGCTTTGAGACTTGTACAACTAGCAGTATTTTAAATAATTTTTTTATTGATTTCAGAGAGGAAGGGAGGAGAGATTAGCAGTATTTTTAAAGAAACTCTTATCTCTGTGGATGATAAAACTGACAAAAGCTGCTGCTTAAGGATTGTGATTTTTTTTTTTTTTTTTGTAATACAGGGCTGCCTAAGATAGCTAAGAGACAAAGTAGTGCATTTTAAAAAATATATATTTTTATTGATTTCAGAGAGGAAGGGAGAGGGAAAGAGAGATAGAAACATCAATGATGAGAAAGAATCATTGATCGGCTGCTTTCTGCATGCCCCTCACTGGGGATCAAACCTGCAATCTGAGCATGTGCCCTTGACTGGAATCAAACCTGGGACCCTTCAGTCTGAAGGCTGATGCTCTATCACTTAGTCAAACCAGCTAGGGCAGTAGTGCATTTTTGAGTTTCAAAATTTAATCCTCTTAATTTACTCTCCAGCCATTTTCTAAATTTAGAAATCCACCTTAGGTAGTCCTCAGGTGTCTTGAGTGTTCATGGAAAATTTACTGCTCTGAGTATTTATGTGTTCCTTGGTGTATGGCTTGTAATTGTTGGGATCCTTCCTTCTTACTCTCTTCAATTTATTTCTAACTCATTATGACTTGCTGCTATGGACGAAAAAGGGCCACATACAAACCTGACTAGCTCAGGGAAGGCCTGTGTGGCAGCCTTGCAAACTCAGAAACCTAAAGTAAAGGATGGTCTGAAATTAAATTTTTTTTTACTAAAAAGCAGTTTATGGTGGGTAGTTATGTTCTATGCTGGTATCTTCCCTGACATAGGTCAATCTTTACCTTAACTGAGCCTGTCTGTTGTCTTTTTGCATATACGATAATATCATTGGAATGTCAAAGTAATTTTCTTTTTTTTTTTCGGACCCCTCAAAGCACAGTCACTGCTCTATGGAGACCACAGATCCCCTCATTGTTACATTTTTAAATTGTTGACTGTTAACTATCCTGTACTCACCTAAGTAAAAGAAGTATATGTCTGTCATTTTACTTTTTATCCAATTCCAGAGGTTTCCCTCACTTTGCTTCCTCCTGCCTCCCTAATGTATCACCAAGGGATTTCATGTAACCCATTTATGTCTCCTCTTTTGATTCTAATGTATAAAACAAGGTGAAAAACTGCCATTCTCCTGAGCATTAAATCAATTCATTGAGATTCTGCTTTTTGGCATTTGTTGACAGTTTCATTCAAATAAACTCAAAAAAATTCTTCACAGGTTTGAATGTTTCTTACATTAACACTGCTATAACTGCTCTTTGTGTGTTTGATGTAGTTTAACTTTTCTCTGTATTTTACTTGATTTTCATATTTGCCTTAATTTTTGTTGTCCTTTTAATTAGTTTCATTTTATTTGATGACAAATATTTGCTTTATCCTCATTGTAAATGGCTAAATTGTTTATTTTGTCTTAATAATATCTCATTAATTCTACAAGCCATCTTTTTCCTATCATCTAAAGAATCAATTTCCTGTGTTTTATATTAAGTCTCTCTAGCATCCCCCCATCTTTCCACATTAGCATTTTAATAGCTATATGCTTTTAGAAACTAAAGCTTCTAACGTTAGTTTAAAAATAATCTTAATTTTTTCAAAGAATTTTGTAAATTGATACTTTATAGCATTATCAGAAATAATGGTATTGTTTTAGATGAAACAATTGAAGATATCAATTGAAGTTGTGGGGGCAGTTTTCATATTGCTAAATGCTAAAATGTTATGGCTTGATTACACACACACACACACACACACACACACACACATCTTCTCTGGGTTTTGATACATAACACCAGATGTCTTGAGGTTTTCTAAGAAAATGAGGTGTATTTGTGCTTAACTTCCCATCAAATGAACTTTATTATCTTTTTTTTCTTGGTTAAATCCATCAGAAAGAGTTATTCTTTGTAGGTGACAAACAGATGCTCAAACAAATGGATTTTCATCCTGAGAGTATTTCTGTATCTTTATGGCACTATTGTGTTTGAAGGTTTCCATTTATCACAGTAGAATAGCTTCTTTTGTTTTTATGACTTCCAGAGAATTTAAGCATTTGATTTACTCTTAGGTCATATGTAAGGTTGTGGCTTCTGGCCCAGTTGCTGCTGTTTATGTTGAGGCAATTTTATTTTTCTTTTTTATAGGAGGAAAACTGCTCTTGCAGTTTCTTCCTAATCTGAGTTAAGTAGTGTGAGTAGTGAATCCTATGTATGGGGAGGGGACCTTAGAAATCCCTAGTGTATGCTCTTAGTGTCCCTTGAACATGGCTACTTAGTTTTTTTGCTTGAACATGTTCAGTAGCTCTTTCATTTTGAGAAAAAATATACTGGTGTTGGACAACTGTTTGTTAGAAATGTGTATTTAGAATAAGCTAAATTGACTTTTAGTTCTTTATTTTCTTACTGAAATAGTATAGAAGACTTTTACTTGCTTTCTACTTAAATTGCCCTCAAATATTGAAAAACCTTAACTAGATTTTTCTTATTTTTCCCCCCTCTTTTTCCAGGCTAAATATTGTAGTTATTTGTTCACCAATTACTTGATTGCCTGCCATGTACCAGGAACTGTTCTTGGTATTGGAAGACATGCCATCCATTTTCCTTTCATTTCTAGCTCCATTACACCAGTATTTGCTTCAATAATTCACTCCTGGAAAATCAGGTGTTCTTCTCAAGAATGCTTACTGGGAGCCTGTTTACCTTTTAAAAAAATACTGTTTATTTTAGCGCAGTTTTAGGTTTACAAAAAACAGTGGAAGTTACATAGAATTTCCATATTTGTAGCCCTCAGCCCCACACATGCATAGCCTCTCCCATTATCAATACCCTGCTCCAGAGTGGTACATTTGTTACAATCTATGAGCCTACAATGACATATCATAGTCACCCAAAGTCCATAGTGGACATTAGGGTTCACTCTTGATGTACATTCTATGGGTTTGGACGAATGTATACAGTAATGACAGATATCCATCATTATAGTATCATATAGAGTAGTTTCACTGCCCTAAAAATCCTCTATGCGCTGCCTCTTTCTCTGTCCACCACCCCAACAACCACCGATCTTTTTATTTTCTCCATATAGTTTTGCCTTTTTCGGATGTCATATAATTGGAATCAGATAGCTATAGATTTTTCAGTTTTACTTCTTTTACTTGGTAATATGCACTTGACCTTTCTCCATGTCCTCTCAAGGCTTATATATAATTTCTTTCTGGATTTACCACAGTTTATCTATTCACCTACAGAAGGACATTTTGGCACTTACGAAAAAGCTGCTATAAATATCTACATAAAGGTTTTTGTGTGGTCATAACTTTTCAACTCCTTTGGGTACATATCAGGGAGCATGATTCCTAGATCATATGGTGAGAGTTATGTTTAGCTTTGTGAGAAAACTGTCTTACACAGTGACTGTACTATTGCATTCTCATCATCAATATCTGAAAGTTCCTGTTCTCATGTCCTCAGAAGCATTTGGTGGTGTCAATGTTTCAGATTTTAGCCAATGTAATAGATGTGTAGTAGTATCTGTGATAGTGATTTAATTTGCTGACATCAAATTTTAATTTGATGACATATGATGTGCAGCATCTTTTCATATGTTCATTTGCCATTTGTATGTCTTTGGTGGTGTTTGTTAAGGTTTTGGCTCATTTTATAATTGGGTGGTTTTCTTGTTAAGTTTTAAGTGTTATTGGTATACTCGAGGCCCAGTGCACGAATTCGTGCACGAGTGGGGTATGGCCAGCTCGCTCTATTCAAGGCAGATTGGGGCCAGGCCTGGTGGGAGGAGGAGAGGGCAGGAGGTTGGCTGGCCGACCCGCCCTGATCGGGGCCCAATCAGGGCTGGGACGGGGAGAGGGGCTGTGGGTAGTGAGTTGGCCGGCCACGCCCCCATTTGGTGGGCGGGACTGACCAGAGTTGGAGCTAGCTGGGGGGAGGGGCCACGGGCCGATCGCGGTGGTGGGGGCCCATCAGGGGTGGAGCTGGCTAGGGGGAGGGGCTACAGGTGATTGGCCAGCCGGCCCTGTCCCTAATTGGGATGGAGGCACCAGTCTGGGGTGGGGACAGGTTGGGGGTAGGGGATACAGGGGGTTGGCCAGCTGGCCCTGCCCCCTATTAAGGTAAGGGGGGAAATTGGGTGTGGGGCCAGCTGGGGGCAGGGGCTGCAGGCCGATTGCAGTGGTGGGGGCCCATTAGGAGTGGGACCGGCCAGAGGGAGGGGTTGCAGGAGGTTGGCTGGCTGGCACCGCCCCCTATTGGGGTAGAGGGGATGATTGGGGCAGGGACGGCCAGGGGGGAGGGGCCACGGGAGGTTGGCCACTGGCCCCACCCAGATCAGACCAGTTCACTAGCCACAATGGGCGTCGTAACAACCGGTTGTTCTGGTCTTTATAGCATTCTGGTTGCTGGCTTTTTATATATATAGATTTTGAAATACAGTTCTTTATTAGATGTGTCTTTTGCAAATATTTACTCCCAGCCTGTGTGTCTTGTCTTCTCATGTTCTTTTCTTTTTCTTTAAATTTATTGGGGTGACATCTATATATATAAAAGGCTAATATGCTAAGTGTCCAACAGTATGGGTAATGACATCACATAGCAACGCCCGGCTTCCTCTCCCTAGTGACTACTAGCCTCCTTGTAGTTTATTCAAAACAGGAACATGACTTGCTTTATAGCAGGTGGAAACATTTCACATTTTAATCAAATATCTGTGAGGCATTTTCCTGTGCCTTATCTCATTTGATCCTCACAGAAGTCCTGGAGTAGGTAGATAGGAGAATTGGTGGAATCTTGTTTTCTTTTCATTAGCCAGAAAACAGAGATTTAGAAACTTGACCTGACTGAAAATAAGTAAGAAATGGTGGACCTTGCCCTAGCTGGTTTGGCTCAGCAGATAGAGCGTCGGCCTGCGGACTCAAGGGTCCCAGGTTCAATTCCGGTCAAGGGCATGTACCTGGGTTGTGGGCACATCCCCAGTAGGGGGCGTGCAAGAGGCAGCTGAATCGATGTTTCTCTAACTTACTATACCTCTCCCTTTCCCTTCCTCTCTGTAAAAAAATCAATAAAATATAAATATATATAAAAAAAAATTAGAAATTGTGGACCTTGAAAATGACTTCAGGTTTTCTCATTGCGCAGAATATAGTCAAACACTGTTGCAGTTAAATATTTTACCCTTTGTTCTCCTTGTGTGATCTACAATCATAACCTGCTTCTTGTTGATATATACTGCTGTGTTGCTGACAATTACCTTGAAAGAGAAGTTGGGGTGCTTCACTGAGTTGGAAAAAGTTTAGCTAAGTCAGAAAGCAGGTCTAATTAAGTAAGTTTATTCTCTGTATATAAAAGGGTAAGTTGACTTGAGCATGCATGATACATATAAAGATCTCACTGGCACCAATTACATGCGTGTGTTTCTATTTGTCATTGTCAATAGTGAATTTGGTTGATACTCTATTATAGAGAAAGGGCAAATAGCGATATTAAAATATTTCCTCTAATTAATTTCCTTTAAATGTGCACAAATTTGTGCACTGGGCCACTAGTTAATTAATAAAATTATATAATTTTCAAGTGTACTTTTCTATGATACATGATCTGTATATAGCATTGTGTGCCCAATGTCATGTCATCTTCTGTCACTATATATTTGGTCCTCTTTACCCTTTACCCACCCCACTTCCCTCTGGTAACCACCATACTGTTATCTGTGTCTATGAGTTTTTGTATGTTTGTTTTTCTTGTTCATTTATTTTCAGTTTTATACCCCACATTTGAGTGAAATTATATGATTCTTAGTTTTTTCTTACTTTTTTTACCTAGCATGATATTCTCAAGGTACATCCATGTTTTCACAAATGTCAATATTTCATCTTTTCTTATGGCTTAGTAGTAATTCCATTATATATATGCACCACATCTTCTTTATCCAATCATCTATCGGAAGACACCGGTTGTTTCCATGTCCTGGTCACTGTGAATAATGCTGAAAAATCTAGACAAGTTTGAGCCATCCAAACTTGTGGTGTTTTCCATAACCAACTGTTTCGAATAAACATAACTATCAGAAGCAGTTGTGTTCTCTTAATACTCAGCATTTCAAAATATCTCTTTGATAGATAAATTTCATGCAGCTATAACAGAACGTTTAAGTTATTTTTGAATGAGGGCTTTTATGTCCAGTGCAGTTCCGTGCCTCAGGCTGCAAACTCCTATGACTTGGGTTGAAGGATGTCTACTTTCTTTGAAGGCCAGAATAACATCTGTGACCCATAGACATATTTTCAGTAGCCCTTGGTCTCTGGCAGAGTGAACCAGAGCTGTGTAAGGAAAATCCAGGATTAGGGGCTGTGGGGTGAGCTCAGAAGGCAGCACACCTGGTTTCCTGTGCCAAGTCATTCCCTCTTACTGCAGAGGACATCCCTCTCTGGCAGACCTTTACCATGTTTTGGACATTGTATTTGGCAGAGAAGTTTTAAATTTTAATGAAGACCAGTTTATCAATTATTTCTTTTTTAAAAATCTTTACTGTTCCGATGTCCCTCTTTTTTCCACCCATAGCTCCCCTCCACCCAGTTCTCACTCCACCCCAGGCCTTCGCCACTCCACTGTCTGCATCCATAGGTACTGCATACATGCATATAACATCTTTGTCCAATCTCTTCCTGCACCCCCCCCCCCCCCCAAACTGCCTTGGCCCTGAAAATTGTGAGTCTGCTTCATTTCCATGGCCCTGATTCTATTCCATTCACCAGTTTATTCTGTTCATCAGATTTTTTATTCATTTGATTTTTAGATTCACTTGATAGATATATATTTGTTGTCACTTTGTTGTTCATAATTTTTTATCTTTACCTTTTTCTTCTTCCTCTTTTTAAATAATACCCTTCAGCATTTCATATAATACTGGTTTGGTGGTGATGAACTCCTTTAGCTTTTTCTTGTCTGTGAAGCTCTTTATCTGACCTTCAATTCTAAATGATAGCTTTGCTGGGTAGAGTATCTTGGTTGTAGGTTCTTGCTATTCATCACTTTGAATATTTCTTGCCACTCCCTTCTGGCCTGCAAAGTTTCTGTTGAGAAGTCAGCTGACAGTCGTATGGGTACTCCCTTGTAGGTAACTGACTGTTTTTCTCTTGCTGCTTTTAAGATTCTCTCTTTGTCTTTTGCTCTTGGCATTTTAATTATGATGTGTCTTGGTGTGGCCTCTTTGGATTCCTCTTGTTTGGGGTTCTCTGCGCTTCCTGGACTTATGAGTCTATTTCTTTCACCAGGTGGGGGAAGTTTTCTGTCATTATTTCTTCAAATAGGTTTTCAATATCTTGCTCTCTCTCTCTCTTTCTCCTTCTGGCACCCCCATAATTCAGATGTTGGTACGCTTGAAGTTGTCCCAGGCTCCTTACACTATCTTCATATTTTTGGATTCTTTTTTCTTTTTGCTCTTCCGGTTGGGTGTTTTTTGCTTCCTTGTATTTCAAATCTTTGACTTGATTCTTGGGATCCTCTACTCTACTGACTGGTCCTTTTCCATTTTTTTTGGCATTCTCTCCAAGATCCTCGAAGGTCTCACTAAGTTCCTTGGAGGTTTCTAGAAGATTCTTGAGTAACCTTATAACTGTGGTTTTGAACTCTATATCCATTAGTTTGCTTTCTTCCATTTCTTTCATGTGTGGCATGTTTCTTTGTCTCTGCATTTTGGCTGCTTTTCTGTGTTTATTTCTATGTATTGGGTAGCTGATAAGTCTCCTTGAGTTGATAGAGTGGCCTTGTGTAGTAGGTGTCCTATAGACCCAGTGGCTCAGCTTCCCCAATCACCTGAGGTGTATACTCTTGGTGCACCTTTCTGGGGGCTGTGTGCACAGTCTTATTGTAGTTGAGCCTTGATTGCTGTTGGTATCACTGGGAGGAATTGACCTCCAGGCCAATTGGCTGTGAGGACCAGTTGTGTCTACAATGGAAGAGCTGCTGTGCAGGAGTCACCCTTATGGGGCAGGACTTGCTTCAGTGGGGCTTTGGTGCTCACTGAGTCTGCCTCTTGAGTGTGTAACTTATGGATGTGAAGAGTTGCAATCTGGTATAGTCTCACACTGACCACTGGGTACACTGGCTCTTGGACCTCCAAGGAAGAGCAAAGTCAGTCACTGCCTGGGACCACCCAGCAGGAGTTACAGCAAGATCTGCAGATTCCTCCTCTTTATAGTGGGTTTGGAAGTGCCCAGAAGAGGCCCAGCTGTGAAGCAAGGCAGGTTGGTGCTGGTGCGGCCTTGGGCCTTCTTTTGAAAGCTTTGGGGCTCCCTGACCCTGCTGCAGCTTGTTTGACAGGTCTTAGGCTGAGAAAGGGCAGGCCATTCATATGCAAAAGCCTCTGATCACTGCTTGGGTGGTGTTGTAAATTGGGTAGGGTGGGGTCTCAGGGAATCTACAGGGCAGAGCAAACAGTAATAGCTGCCAGTCAGCCCTGCTCCAGAGAGGTCCCAGCACAGGAACAATGATGGTTATGAGCACCTCTGTATGGAAGAAAGCCGCCCCCATGTTCCTGCCCCGATGCCAGACAGTCCAGTTTCTCCCCGTATCTGTCTGGGTCCTACCGAGTCTCACCCGGCACTGGAGCTCAGGGCAAGCAGGAGCTTATATCTCCCTCCCAGTTAAAAAAGCAGCATATCTGTGTGCCAGCCCATTCTGCACCTCCTACCAGCCTCAATGCCTTTCTTCTTTACCTCTCTAGTTGTAGTACTTCCACTCAGCCAGTTTTCCCACAGTTCTGGATGATAGTTGTTATGTATTTTAGTTGTAATTTTGATGTGGTTGTGGGAGGCAGCAAGTATAGGTGTTCACCTATGCTGCCATCTTGGTTTTCCCTCCAATTACTTTTTAAATGAATTGTGTCTTTCATGTCATATCTAAGGAGACTACACCATACCCAAGGTCATCTAAGTTTATTCTTATGTTATCTTCTAAGAAATTTATAGTTTTCCATTTTCTTTTTTTATATATATATATATATTTTATTGATTTTTTACAGAGAGGAAGGGAGAGAGATAGTTAGAAACATCGATGCGAGAGAAACATCGATCAGCTGCCTCCTGCACATCTCCCACTGGGGATGTGCCCGCAACCCAGGTACATGCCCTTGACCGGAATCGAACCCGGGACCCTTGAGTCCACAGACCAATGCTCTATCCACTGAGCCAAACCGGTTTCGGCAAGTTTTCCATTTTCCATTTGGGTCCGTGATTCATTTTGAGTTTATTTTGAAGAGTGGAAGGTCTTTTGTCTAAATTCTTTTTTGTGTCTAGTTGTTCTGGAGCCATTTGTTGGGATTATCTTTTCTCCTTTGTATTGCCTTTGCACCTTGTCCAAGATCAGTTGACTGTGTTTATGAAGGTCTATTTCTGGGTTCTTTATTATTTTCCATTGATATATTTGTCTAATCTTTTGTTGATATCACACTGGGAAAGCTTTGAGTTTCTCACCATTAAGTAAGATGTTTGTTGTAGCTATTTTGTAAATAGTTTTTATCAAGTGGAGAAAATCCCCCTTTCTTCCTAGTTTCCTGAAAGTTTTTATCACAAGTGGGTGTTGGATTTTTTTTCAAATGCTTTTCTGCATATAGTCGTATGATCTGTTTATCAGATCATCTTTTTTTTGTGTGAGTTTTAGTAGCTTTTCTTTCAAGTAATTGGTCCATTTCATCCTGATTAAATTTGTGGTCATAGAGTTGTTCATAGTATTCTTTTAATATTACTTTAATTTCCATGGCATCTGTAGTGATGACCCCTCTTTCATTTCTGTGTTTTCCATTATTTTAAACTAGTGGTCCAGTGCATGGATTCATGCACATTGAAAGGAAATTAATTAGAAGAAATATTTTAATATCACTATTCTCCCTTTCTCTATAATAGAAGTGTCAGAGATGAAAGAAAATTGGTAAAATGCATATGAAAATAATATATAAATTGATTAATAAACAATAACAACATGATATAACAACAACAAAAACATGATATAAAAACATTGATAAAAACAATGACTGGTAAGTTGATTAAACTTATTCTAGGACGGGGAGGGGGTGGCACGCACGCCATTTCTAGTCGTTTTCAAAGCGCCTCGTGCTGATTCTCACGGGCCTGGCCACCAGCCCCTGCTCTTCCTGGGTGAGTCTCGTCCAGGCTCGTGGGGGGAGGGGCCAGGAGCCCCGATTCGACCCGACCCGGGCTAGGAACCCGGTCCCCAGATTTTGTTTTCGCACCAAGGCCCCAGGGTGGGGGTGGGGATGGGTAGGGGGCGGCTTCTGTTTCCTGGCCCATAGATGAGGGTCTAGCCCCGCAAGGCGCGTCCTTGCCCTCGCTCATTCTCCCTCGGCCCCTCCAACCTCCCGCTCGCTGGGCCAGGCACAGAAGGAACGGCTATTGGACGCTGCTGCTGCCGTCAGCACCCCACCATTGTATGGTTCCCAACCTCCCCCCCTCTTTCTTCCCTTGCCATCGTGGCTGGGGGGCGGCCCCCAGGGAAGGGAGAAGACATGAGCGAGACAAACCCTTGTGTCGAGGCCTGACTTTCAATAGAACTCAGTGAGGGAGCTGCTCTACTACATACAAAACCCCAACCCAGAAGCAGGTTGTCTACGAATGGTTTAGCACCTGGGGCCGATGGGGTCCAGCTTATGGGGGAGGGACCGTGGGAGGTTGGCCGGCCTTGGGGAGGGTCTGCGGGCTGTTGGCCGGCTGGGGCAAGGTTGGCTGTGGGAGTGCACTGATGACCAGGGGGCAGCTCCTGCACTGAGCGTCTGCCCCCTGGTGGTCAGTGCGCATCATAGCGACTAGTCGACAGGTCGTTCCAGTCATTCGGTCGTAATAGTCGCTTAAGCTTTTATAGACAGACAGACTAGAGGCCCAGTGTGCAGATTCGTGCACATTGAATGGAAATTAACTAGAAAGTGGCCGGTGGGGCAGGACTGGGCAAGATGGGCCAGACACGCCCTGGAGTCAACCTCCCGCAGTCCCTCCCCAGTCGGCCACACCTGGGACGATGCCATGATTCGAAGGGCATCTGAGGAGTGAGCGGGGTCCCTCTGGCAAGTGGGGTCCCTCAGCCTGGCCTGCAGGGATTGGGACAAAGCAGGCAGTCCGACATCTCCCGAGGGGTCCCGGAGTGCGAGAGGACACTCTGCAAAGTTGCTGTTGCTTGGCAGCTCCTGCATTGAGCATCTGCCCCCTGGTGGTCATTGTGCATCATAGATACTGGCTGGTTGGTATATCATATATATATATATATGGTAACATCTGCAGGTTCTTGAGAATCCTGATAAGGAAGGTTTTGATAAAACATCAGAGGAACAGTGCTTCAGGATTTGTAACAACCTGGAAAATGGAGCCTTGCATTGATAAGTTTCCTCGTATGGTACTCTAAGACCTTGCTACTCAAAAAGTCCCCAGATCAGCAGCATTGGTATTACCTTTGCTGGGTGGTGGTGGTGGTGGTGGGCGGGGGGGGGTAGGACCTTGCGAAAAATGCAGATTCTTAGGCTACACTTTAAACCAACTGACAGTCTAAGAATCAGCATCTGAACAAAACTCCTATGTGAGTCTTATGTTCTTTAAAGTTTGAGAAGCACTAGTCTAACAATATCAGATTTCTTTTTAAAACAATTAAACAAAAATCTCAATTACATTTAAAGATAAGATTTATCATTATATAAAATTTTCTTTAAGCTATCCCCTTAAGGTGTTTTTTTTTTTGAGGTGCTTTGTTGTCTGTGGAAATGCATCTATATATATAAAAGCCTAAGCGACCATCGCAACCAAATGGATGACCAGGCCGGCAGGGGGGTTAGTGAGGGACGACCAAACGACTGAGCAGCAGGCTGCATGGGGTGACCAGGCTGGTGGGGGGTCCATGAGGGGCAACCGGGCCGGCAGGGGGGGCAGTTAGGGGAGACCAGGCCGGCAGGGGGAGCAGTTGGGAGCCTGCTTGTTCAGTTGTTTGGTCGTCCCTCACTAACCCCCCTGCTGGCCTGGTCGTAGGCAGCCATCTTGTGAGGGTGTGAGGGTTAATTTGCATATTACCTCTATTATATAGGATAGGGAAAATGGGTAAGTAAATCGGAAATTACAGTGCAGTCTGATAAGAGACAACATAGGCAAAATCCTGGTAATAGATGGATCACTTGGAAAGGCTTGGGGACTTAAGGAAGGCTTCTGGAAAAAAATAGTTAAGCTGAGAAATCTACTTGTTCAGAATTTTTAAGTTTTTTTGTAATTAACACTGTGAGATAGATGTATATTTTAGTCTACACCTGATTATCTGTTGAATGAAAGTTTCTGGGAGTGGAATTACAGAATCACAGATCTGAACCTCTGTGATTTCTACTGTTAGTAGATGGCTTTCCAGAAAGGTCATACCAAGTTACAAGTCCCATGGCAGTATGTTAGAGTGTCCCTTTCAATGCAGCCTTGCTGGCAATACTCATGGATTGTAGCTACCCCTCCTGTGTTCTTATGACTTTTGCTTTATTCCTATCAGCACTAACCATTATGTAAGTTGGGAAAGTTGTCCAACACTTGGAAATGAGCAAAAGGGATGGCTCGGTGTCTTTTAGCCAAATGGGGGCTTATCTAGTGGACCCTTCAGTGACGATATATGGGGTGTTACACCTTTTATTCACTTGATTATGCTCTTTGGCAGCTCTGCATGGGTGTTGGGAGGTAGAAGTTGACTGATAGTCCTACAAATGATTCTTATCTATAATAATGGAAAATATTTTGAAATACAGTTGATTTATACTCTAAAGAAGAGATATCCAGGTATTTTATTGCCCTCTAGTGGAGATTTCTAAACCTTCTTTCAGTGTATAGTACTCTTAGTGCTTCAGTACTGTTCTCCTGGTGCCACTAGGCCAAAAGAAATAGCTAACAGTTCCTTTTATTAAGTAGTTAGGTTCAAGCAAATTAGTAGTTGTTTGTACATTGTCCCATTAATTCACTGAGTCACCCTGAGCGCCTTCGTGCTTATTTTGCAAACCCTTCTTATAATAGATTTACCATTTTTGCATCTATTAGCAAATTCGATTTAGTAATCCTGTTTGTCTATATTCAAATTTGTACAGATACCCTCATTAATTGAGTTGAATCCCACCTTTGGCATTTTTTTTTCATCTTATATTTGCATGAAACTGACATTTTAAAACTTTTTTGAAAATTATGCTTTACCAACAGTTAAATTTTTATATTGTTGTTAATTTAAAAGGTAAGTAGATAGCTATACATTTCTTTGAACTCAATTTCCTTGTCTGGAAACGATCTAGCACAGGATGTGAGAGGTCAAAGTGAAAACGCATCCAGAAAAACATGGCCTAAAGCCTTATAGGAGAATGTGCTAGGTGGGCAGGGACACGTGCCTCATTCTACACACTGTGGGATGCAGTTGTTGAATAGTGCTTAGTAGGGAAAACACAGGCAGAGGAGCAGAGCACGCAGGTTGCCTGGCTCGTATCCGGCAGAGAGGGTGTGTAGGCTGGCACTGCGGGGCTGGGATGTGCGTGGAAATGGCTCCAAGAGAAGAATTTCCCCCCATAATGTTCCACATATTTGCCGGAACCTCTAGGTGCCTCTGTAACACTGGGAACTTCGGTTGTTGGTTGTCAGAGGTGGGATCCTTGGCAGCTCATTTCAGCCTGTTTTTTCATTATTGGCTCTTGACCTGGTGAGCTAGCTATTTAGCTCCTTGATCCAGAAATGGGCAAGGGAGGGAAATGAAATAAACTCCAGGCCATCTGGATTTGTATTTCATCACCTGTTTTCTAAGAAGTTCGTGAACTGGAAATGGTAGTCAATAACTTACATTTAGGCAACAACTATAAAATTTGATGTATTTTAATTTTTGTATGCTTGGTCTCCATGTGCTAAGTATTACCTTTTAACTCTAGAAAAGACTTATTTTTTCTGAACCAAAGTGTTACTGTCAATTCTGAAAATGTTTTTTCCCCCAAATTTAAAAATTAGAACTAAGCCTGGCCAGTGGCTCAGTGGTTGAGTGTCGACCTATGAACAAGGAGGCCGCAGTTCAATTCCCGGTCAGGGCCCATGCCCAGGTTGCAGGCTTGATCCCCGGTAGGGGGTGTGCAGGAGGCAGCTGACCAATGATCCTCAACACTGATGTTTTTATCTCTCTCTCCCTTTCTCTTTCTGAAATCAATAAAAACATATTTTTAAAAAATTAACTGAAATTGGGAAATAGGATAGGATGCATTTGGGATTGATGAGATATCAAGGATTGGAGAGCTAAAGAAGCTGATGTATTTGTGATAGAGTTGAAAGGCTAGGAACACTGACATAGAACATCTGGAATAGAGCAGGACCTGGAAGAATGAGATGGTAACAGAAATTTACAGGTGTCTAGTGCCTGAGGCTATTAAGTAATTTTCAAAACCAGACTAGTTTGGAGTGGGAAGGTGGGTGGAAACTTTATATAGCTTTGCTTACCTCTTTGATTTCTGCTGTTTCTTGATCCAAATTACTATTCTCATAGGAACAATAATTGGTTTTGGAAAGTTCTCTATTGCTAGTTATCAACTCACCTGAATTAGTGTAACCTATTTCAGTGAGTCTGTTAGGATATGGTTGTAATAATTCCTGTTGATTAAAAGATCTCATGTGAAGAGAACGATGTGCACACCAGCTCATACTAATGCCGTTCATAGAAAATAGTGATCCAATTGAGGTGTGAATGGGAATGTGATGTTATATAGCTGTGAAAGGATTATGCGTACTGTAGTACTATATACTTGAAATTGATAATAAATTTATCCTTTCTATTAATGTTAGGAGGTGAGTTATTGTTTCTACTTGCCAGGTAAGAACAATCCTTGAGACGAAATCTGACATTACATTTTTGCTCTTGAACTGTGTTTTTTTGAAGTGTAAATGCTAATGTTTAGTCATTGTCCTTGGCATCTAAGAGCCAGAGCTATTGATGCAGCTATTAACAGACCCGAAGAAGCACATAGTTGAGACAAGAATGCTTTAAAGATGGTTGAAGTCTATGAGGAATTTTCTGCTCACTTGTACTGCACTATGAGCTGCATAGACTATACTTACTCATTTTTATCTATGTGTCAGTGTAATAGCTCTTTGTGTTTATATCATCAGCTTAAATATGATGATGATTACGGATATTTGCAGAGAGCTTACTGTATACAAGGAGCAATATAGTCTTAGAATTTTACACATATTACCTTACTTATTTGCACAATCACTCTTCAGAGGAGTGTATTGTTATTCCCACTTAGAGATGAGAATAGTGAGGTGTGGGGAGCTTGACTGTCTTGCCCAAGGCTACATACCTAATAAGTGGCAGAGTCATGGTTTAGAACTAGGCAGTCTGGCTATAGAGCCCGACCCATAAGCACTTTGCAGTACTGATTTTGTCGGCACGGTTTGCCTGATGTAGTTTTATTTCTCTGCTTTGAAGGCTTTTCCAGCCTCTGTATCTCTTGTCTTTGGGGCCACTTTAAACGTGGGCAGTGAGACCACCACTGTCCTTCATTGGGAAAGGGTTTATCAGTTAGGAGTGCATTTGGGCAAAAGTAATAAAAAACTCAACTCATAGTAGATTAAACAATTAGGAGTGTCTTTTTCTTAAGCCGTGAGAGGTTGGTAGATAGGTGGCTCAGGGTTGGTGCAGCTGCTAAATTCTGTTGACAGGGATGCAGGTCTGTTCTTTGTGCTCTTCCAACCTTGCTGTGTTGGCTGTTGGCTTCATCTTGTCTCATGGAGGCCAAATGGTTATTGTGACTCTAGGTGTCAGAACGCATTTCAAGCAGAAAGAGGAGAAAAGGATGCAGGCAGTAAAAAAGAAGGGCAGCCAGCCTGGTCATCTTTTCCAGAATAGTCACATAATTGAATTTTGTGAATGTCGTATTGGCCCAAACCAGTTCCCGTGGCCATTCTTAGAGACCAAGCATGTGGGGTCATGTTGTCAGGACTGGATGACTTCCAGGAACCCATGCCCAGTGCTCAGGATTTGGGATCATTGTAATCTTATTTGTAGTCAGAATCTGAGAGCTCTAGTCCTGGTGATAATATCCAGGATATACTTGTCAATTTTTATCTCAAAGTGGCTCACTTCATTGAAGGCCTTTTTCTTGAAGGCCTTTTGACAGTACTCCAAGGAATCTAGTTACTTTGGCTTCGGGATTTTACCTTGCTCCTTGCTTTCTGCTCATTCCAGAGTATCTCAAATATGAGAGTCCTTGTGAATTCCAGTCTAGTCCTGGGCCATGACTAGAGGCCAGGCTTCTCTGATGCTCTCTTTTGTCTCAAAATATCATCTATTTTAAGATTTAAAAAAGTATTCTGCTTGAGCTGCTTGTGTGGATACTTCATTACTTTGTACTGAATCTTCCTAAAGCACTAGTTTCATTCATTGTGTTCTTAATCATTGGTGAGGCACTACTGTGGGATAATTAGGGGGACTGATTATGTGCTAAAACATGTAAAGGTGACAGTGTCATGCCACCAAAGCTATGCCAATAGCAGACACATAGATACTTGATCAGTGAATGCTAAGGTAAGCTGAGAGCAACATGGTAGATAAATACTTGAGATTCCCCCCACCCCAGGAGTAGCGACCCTATATTATACCAGTGATTAGTGTTACTAGATAAAAAAAGATTTAGCCAATATTATATGGGAAATAGTTATACTAAACATGATTTATTGTCCAAAATTCAAATTTACATTAAAAATTATTTGGTAGCCCTAAATTGTGTTCACTCAACAAGTAGGTGATATAGACATAAATGCCTAGAATGTTGTTGTAGTTGGTTAGGGAATAATTTTACTTTTGATCCTTATACTTACATTATGTTTACATTTGTTTCCGAGTTTGTTATTTATGTCTAAGAGAAAGGATTATCGCATTCTAAAGTTCAAGAGAGGAATGGGACTTCAGATCAAAGAACTAGGTCAAGGATCAAGAGGTGACATCGCTTATGGAATTGATCGGTACACTTGCCTAAGCTCTTGGAGGCAATGCCCTGCTTGATTTATCTTTGTATCTCCTGTGCTAAGTGCCCTGATACATATATAACATCTCCTTCATCTTTCATGACCTGAATATGTCTGAAGAATAGTTGTCAGTTGTTTCCCAGAATATCCCTCAATTTGCACTTATGGTATTTTCCCACAACTAGATTTAGGCAATGCATTTTTTTTTTTTTTTTTTTTTTGGCATTTGTGCCACAGAAATGATGTGCCCTTCTCAGTGCCTCATATCAGGCATGTGATGCTCATGTCTTATGGCTGTTGCTGATAACCTTGTTTACACTTGGTTAAAGCAGCTTTTCATAGGCTTTCCTTCTGTAAAGTTACTATTTTTCCCTTCCCAATTAATAAATATTTTCAGGTAGATACTTTGAAATTATGCACATATCCTATGTCTCTTTCAACTTTGGCTCACTGCTTTTGGGTCCTTTGATGAGTTTTATTTGCAAGAGTTACTACTGTGGTGATTTTCTATTTTCCTCTCCCCTTTTACATGTACTAATTAGATTCTTGTGTAAGGAAGGGCTATCCCTTCTCCATTTATTTGTTTATGTCTATCAGCATGAACCCATGGATATTTTATTTTATTTTATTTTTTGTTGATTTCAGAGAGGAAGGGAGAGAGGGAGAGAGATAAGAAACATCAATGATGACAGAGAATCTTTGATCGGCTGCCTCCTGCATGCCTCACACTGGGGATCGAGCCCGCAACCCGGGCATAGGCCCTGACTGTGAGTTGAACCGTGACCTCCTGGTTCATAGGTCAACGCTCAACCACTGAGCCACGCTGGCCGGGCAATGGATATTTTATTTTGTTGGATTATAATTTGACACTATTATTTATTTTGTTGCCCAAATTGTTCTAGCTTTGACCATTGAGAGTTCAGATGGATGAGTTCCTGGGCTCTTTTGATATTTTCCTAAACTTTTTGAACATTCTTAATTTCTGGCACCAGGAGATGCTCTTCGCTCACCTTTTATTTTTCTGCCCCAGCCCTGGAAACAACTACTTCATAGAACCTCGTCTTCTTTTATTGGAGAACTAGGAGCCCAGCGCGTGAAATTACGTGGCCCACCCACCCACCTACCACCCTGCCTTGACACCCGAACCTCTCCACACAGAGCTCCAGTGCGCCTGGCCCAGCCCCCCAACCCCTCTGGCCTTCTCTGGCCACTTCAAGCCCAGCTCTCAGTCCCTCAAGTCGCCTCAGGCTGGTCCCGCCTTCTCTGGGTGCCTCCCCACTTCTGCCCTGTCTCTGGAGCAACGTGGTGGCTCCGCCCCGTCATGGCACCAGAGAAGAGCGTGGAAACCGCCTGCCTGCTGGGTGGCGAAGGACTGGTGAGGGGGGCACTATGGGCTCTCAGCCCAGTCCTCCTGGGCACGGGCCTCCTCCAGACGCCTCCCCGCTTCCACCCGCCTCTGGGAGCAACACCCCGCCATGCACACGCAGGCAGCCTCCTCCTTAGCGGTCGTGACTGTGACACCGTTAGGACCAATTAGCATATTACCTCTTTATATAAATGGATTATATATATATAGATGATATTTAGAAGCCAAGATTTGGGGGGTAGGCTACCTGTGTTCATTGCTGCTATTTGACAATTGCTTCAAGGTCCTCTTAGTGGATGGAGCTAGCAGAGTATGTATACTAACTTATGCATACACAGAGAGCTGTATTTACCAGTATTTCTGTGTGTATCTTAAAACACCCTGAGTTCATCCTGGTACCACAGGATTCATTCTAGAATTCCTGCTTTCCTGATTTGTAATTTCTTCAACAGTAAGAAACCTGGTTCTTGTTTTCTACAATATATTTACTTATTTGTTCAACCCTAGTATGCATGAAAATCTTTAACCCCTAGCCCTGTGAGAAGCACATTTACTAACTAGAGTACAGAATTTGTATATAGTTCCTGATGTTTTGAATCTTAGAGTATACAGTCAGAATTTAAAGTTACTTGGAATGTGCTATTAGTTGACAAACCAGATAGTTGTTAGCACTGTGTCAAAAGTAGGAGTAAATGAAAAAAATATAAGGAAAAATATGTAGTAAATAAAGGAATTAGGGCTAATTTTTTAAGAAATTGTATACTATCCATGTTTAAGTGTATTTCTCTTAATTCTTAGACTTTTGGACTTCTGTGTTAGTTGCTCAGAGGTGTTTTAGATCATTTTGATTCAATTATTGGTTTGCCAGAGAGGTGAAGTAATGTATTAACACAGTATTTAATGTTTTATTTATATATTTTAATTGATGCATTCTGAAAACTGTTAAACATGCAAGACAAAATTTTTCTTTTTGATGTGCATGTAAAAAGTTAGGTAATAGTATGTGTGAGAATGGCGTATTATGCATTTTCAGCCTGATCCTTTTTACCTATTATTTTAAAACAATTAGGTAACTTACTTTTTATTACTTTTAAAGATCATTTTACTGGTTTTGCTAAAATGCTCTAGTATTCTTGCAGAATGTCTGTGGCATTATGCATTAAATATCTCTTACAGTGGCCAAATTATTGTTCTGTTATTCATTATTTTTAGAAGAGACTGGGTTTGAGAAAGATTGGGAAAGATCGTCTACTGGTTATAGCTATACAGCCAAATTTAAAAAGAAATGAAGGTTAAGAGAGAAAACCTAAAGTCCAAAAGATTTTTTATCTTTCATGGAGCATCTAATTTAGATAGTATGTGGTACTGACTGAAATGCCGAATGAACTAAGATTATTATTGAATTAAGGGTAATTGGAAATGACTTAGTAAAATTAAAACAGGGATAGGATTTTGGACTATCTAGAAACATTTGAGCTGGAAATTCAATGTAAGAAGAGAGATAGTAATTGCATATATAAAAGGGTTTAAAAAAATAGCAGTTATGTTTGCTCTGACTCACATATGATGTGGGTCAAAACTCAGAAGAATGTCTGTATATACAGTATCAGTTTGATCAACTGAAAAAATAGCTCAATTAATTTGTGTCTGGGAGAATGCCATATAAATAGCCAACTTATTGAAAAAAATAAGTGCATATTATATAAATAAATAGCTTATTACAGAAAATAAATGCTATCAAAGTGTGAGGGAAATGTAAATACCTTCACCACTAGTGTTAGTATAGTGTCTACCAGAAACAATCAGGCTTAATGTCCATCTTTGGAGCATTTGCCAGATAACAAAATTCAGTGTGTCCTGTAGGGTTAATTGTTGGTTTGTAACTTTTATCTAAGTTACTTTTATTAAAGAGTTCACTTAAAATATAGAGTATGAAGTGGCATTTCAGAAAACCCATAAAAATTATCTCCCTGGTTTGATGATGTGACTCAGAATTAAAATTGTAATTTTCAACTGTTCCTTATAGTAAGTTATAGTAACATTAAAACAAAAATGATTAGTTGTCGATTATTCCTGCCCTTCTCTTTTTTTTTTTTAACTTCTCTCTCTCTTTTTTTTTCCTTTCAAGCCTCCTTCCAATCTGCTCCTGATCTGCAACAAGTTTGTTTATTGAGAAATAAATAAAGGGGCATTAAAGGAGTCCTCAAAGCAGATTATTTTAATGGACTGAAAATATATATCTATTACAAGTTCTCAAACCCACTTGTAATGTAAATTGTCCCTTTTCTGAACAACTCTCTGCTCTATTTTGGCCCCATCTCATCAGAGTCTTTTATAAAATAAGATTTTTTATACAGAATTTAGTCAATAAATTACATATGTCAGTATGTTCTCTGTTTTTTGTAAAAAACTAAACAGTATTTAAAAACACAAACCCAACCCAAAACTAACTGCCGCAGACTCATTGATATAGGATTGGGTGGTAATTATCTCTTCATGCTCTGCTCTACTGTAGAATAATGTGAGGACAAGGGCTGTGGGTCAAGGGCATTTATTAAGCTATTGGATGTCATTATTATGAATTTTAAGTCATTTTTTTGCCTTTGTGCATAGTTGAGGATAAGATATTTGATATTTGGCTTAGTTTTATTTTTTTAAAAAAGTCAATGGTGAATGGTTGGAACTGGCGAGTGTCATATTTACCTTTTTAAAAGAAGTTTAGTATTGTACTGATTAGCTCTAATTAACGTAACTTTAAATTTGTGTAGACAGCAGTACCTGAAATGTATTTTTTGTTTGTCAGTTTTAAACTCAGAATATATTTTCTCATGGAATCGAAGTTGTAATGTTGGTTAAGATCTCATACTAGCCTGTAAAAGCCCATTTAATGCACAGTGTAGTAGAATCATAATACTTATAGCAATCAGGTGTTCTTCCTAGCTTCTGAGATTCCAGCTGGAAGCCTGAGATGTGGACCATAGAAGTGGCTGTGGTAGCAGGTTCCCAGGCTGTGGAGGGACCGCCCCCAGCTGCCAGGTACACTAAAGTGTGAATTTGACATCGGTGGGCCCAAATGCTGTTGATGAGTTGATACTGCATGTGTTGCATATTCCAACTCATTTTTCTTCTTTGGGTCTCATTTTTTGTATAAAAGCTATACTTGCCCAATAAATCATAGCTGCATTATAATATTAAGGGTCCCCCCCCCTTCAGATATTCATTGTGCATGAGCAATTGTAACTTTCAAAGGTTTGAAAGGTAATTATAATATGAAACTGAAATCTAAGTGTTCTTGAAGAAACTGGGAATATATTGACAGCTCTTTTCTTCAAAATTACTTTAATTTCTTTTATCTTTGTTCAGTATCTTAAGCTTTTAAAATAAGAACTAATTTTCAGAAGAGCTTTTCTCCTTCCCCCATAATGTCAGGATTCCACATTGTGAGAGCAGGCTGAATTTCCACTGAAGGTTGGAAAGTAAATTCTCTCCGTTATTAATGACAGCACTGTCAAACCAGTGGTAGAAGGATGCAAATGATTCCTGCCCTACACATGCAATTCCAAGTGTAGTAAGTCTCTATGTAAGCATGAAATCCAGGCAGCGGATCTGAGAGTTTGCACATGCCAAGGTTTTAAAGTTTATTACATTTTTATTGAAAGTTCCCATGTAACATTTCTAAGGGAAGACAGAATAGGCTGCGTTACTCTGAAAGTAAAGGTTTCATATGGTTCTCTGTCTCTAGCAGCTTTCTGCTCTCTAAAAGAATGGTTGAATGGAGTTTCTTCCAAAGCTATAACCTTGCAATTCCTTTTTCCTTCTTTCCCTAAACTTTGCTGTTCAAGGCTATTTTGATAATATCATGGTTAGCCCTCAGAGGACAAGAGTACTTTGCTATGGAGAGAAATAATAGTGTTGGGATGTGAATGCTCCAGAGGAAACTTTGGCGTGGTTTCAAGTGATCAGATAGCCACAGTTCTGTTCTGGTTTATTCTGACTGTATTTTTGGCTGGGCTCTGGATGTAATAACATTTGTTTTAGATTGAAATGGTCATCTGCATTCAGATTTGGCATATCTGCTTTCTAGATTTCCCCCACACACATCTTTATCCTTGTAGGATGAACACTTGTCCTTAATCTCCATTTTTACGGTTCTCCTGACTATTCTCGAGGTGGTCAAGCAGGGTCTCTATAGCTTCTTCTTGGGAGAGCCTGTGGAATCATATAGGAAGGGTAACTGTGTTAGATTTTGTCCACTTTCAACCCATGAGCCACCCCCGCAGGGTGCACTGCTTTGTGAGGCAAATAGCATCTCTGGTCACAGGAAGCTGTGAGGGATTCTGGAGAGTTTGGGGCTGATAAAGAAATTAGATTTGTTTCCTCTGATTAAAGGGCGAGGAGGACGACATGTAGCACAGAGAGCGGTTCTTGACTAAGGAATTCGGACTTGGTGTGCCAAATTGACCACAGGCTTCTGCTCTGACTGAATGGAAGGAAGTAGCTAACATGTGGAAGAAAGTATTTTTAGTGAAAAAGTGGTGGGTTTTTAATTTAATATCATTAGAGATATTGCAGACAACCCTGACCTTTTTCCCTCAACCTTTGAATAAGTTTCCCGAAGAACAGTAAGAGAATATGAAAAGTGACAACATCTTTGAAATATAATACTAAAATATGTCATCACAGTCTCTGAAATTGTATGCCGAGACGTTTTAGTGAAAGAAAAGACTTAATAATAGTTTCATGAAGGACTGGAGTTTTCCAGGGACTTCAGGATTCAAAATAAAGTCTTTTTTTATGATGTGAAACTTTATAATAATATACAGGAAAAAAAAAAAGTACATTTTTATTGCTAGTGCAGGGTACATCGAGAGGAATGAGTATAATCTGCTAAGAAAATATTTTTATTTGTACCTCCAGTGATATTTATATTTGTTGGAATCCATTTTAAATTTAGTTATACCCTTAACTAAGGAACATAGGAATGAAACTTAAATTGCAGTAGGATAAATTATTTTAATAGAATGTCATAACCACAAGAGTAAATGCTAGCTTATCATTTTTCTTTATAGTCAGAATTTTCATTACTCTAAAATTTCACTTTAAAAAGAAACTTGCATAAATTTAATTGGTTGTTTATTAACAATCCATAAGCCTGAGCCTGCTCAACTTGTTAAGGAAACACAATCAATGTGGTTACCTGTTTCTTGAAATTTATGATGTTGAATTGGGATCATTGACATTTAGTGAATACAAACATGTATGTTTTTGTAATTATTTTAGAAATATTTCCTTTCTAGTAAGTCAAAACTCTTATTCAGGAAAATGAGTTTTTGAAGTTTTTCCCCCCTTAAACTTTTATTAGAAAGAATTAAAGTTTTATGTTATATTAAATTATAATTTGCATAATGCTGATTGGTAGAGGTTAGAGGTATAAATGTAAATTGGTTTTTGCAACCAGAAAGGCTAGTACAACTAAGTGTCCCACCCCCCCAACCCCTGACTTAGAATTATATTATGACCTGGAAAAAATGTAGAAAATGAAGAATACATTCGTTTAAGAAAATTTGCAATGAAGGGAGGCTAGCATGTTTTAAAGCCCCATATTGTTTAGTAATTTTGTAGTATATGTTGTAAATTTAATACTCTAACTTTAGTGCTTTGAAAAGGGAGGATATTTGTAGATATGTCCAAAGCTAACTAAGCAAGTTAACTTGATACCTATTTGTGAAAGATAATAGAAAAGGTAATGAAGTTAAGGCTGCATAGTTCCAGGTAGTTTTAGTGCTGGCAGCAAGAAATTAGTTGCTTTATAAAAACAGCATGAATTGTAATTCAGAGCTGCTGTCTGATTTATCAGCAAGAACAAACTGCTTATGTTTTAAAGAACATCAATTACTCCAGGTCCCCATTATTGACCTGCTCCACCTACTAACATGTGCTCAGAACCAGAGAAAGTTTGCCAATCTTTTAGAAACAAGCCAGTGAACCTCTTACATTTCATTTGTGTTCTTCAGTTAATTTTTAAATTTGTATCCATTCATAATTTGTTTTAAAAATTATCGATGTACTAGAGGCCCGATGCATGAAAATTCATGCAAGAATAGGCCTCCTTTCCCTTGGCTGCCAGCAGCAGCTTCCCACGGGCACCCGGGATCTGGGCTTTGCTCTGGTTGCTGCCCACAGGTGCCTGGGATCTGGGCTGCTTCCCTCCAGCCACCAAATGGCAGGCACCCAGGACCTGGGCTGCTTGGCTCTGGAACCGGCTTCGTCCGGAAGGACATCCGTAATGACACCCGGAAGGATGTTCGGTCTATTTAGCATTTTACCCTTTTATTATTATAGATAATAACCAGAAAAGTCTTTAGCCTGATGAGTTCTCACCTATTGGATGCACCCATGTAATTAGCATCCGAATCACCTTGCTGTTTCTGCTGTGGAGACCTCCATCTGATGCCAGAATCCAAAGAAGATTAGATCCCTCAGTGACTTTTTTAATATTTCCACACTAACTTGACACAATTACCAAAGTATTAAATATTACTTAATTTTTTGAAGTTCCTTGGTAAAAGTGTTCTTAGAGAATCTTAGTGTAGCCTTATAATTAAACACTAGTGACTTCTTTTCCAGTGTACTGCAATGTTGATAAAACTTCTCTTTACTTGTTTCTGCTTCTCCCCCATGCTCCAATGTAGTATACAGATTGAATGAGCACTTTTTTTTTTGAATGAGTACTTTTTCAACTCTGAATTTGTGCCAGGCACTGTGCTGATCTTGAGGGATACAATAATGAGCAGGCATTAGGCCTGTAAAAGAGTCTGTCCTAGAGCGTTTGGCAGAAGGCTGGGATGAAAGGACTCAGCTTTAAAGCTGAGTGATTTGAAATTCAACGGTTACTTTTGAATTCTGATTATGGGCCAGGTACTGTTCTGTATACCAGTTAATGTAGGGAAGACATAGTTTCTGCCTTCTCAAGTATATAGTCAAATTGGGCATCCAAAATAGAATAATCACAGTCTAAAAATGCAGTGTGCCAGCCGCCTTAACTCAAGTATATAGCAGCTGATATAAAAATACATAAGATGGCACTCATGTACATGGCTTGTGTCGTGGGCAAAATGATAATTGATATGTATTTTTCATGTTGGGAGGACAGCTGTATAGCTTTAAATTCCAGCACAATTAGTTTGAACTAGTGGGGAGAGCATGACTGAGGATGTCAGTAGGGTTGAGTTTACATGAAAAGGAATGATCAGTTTGTTCCTGATGAAGAACTAATGGTGGGAATAAGTCTACAGGGGTGGGCTAATGTAGGTTTACACTTATGAGTATGTGAAACAGTTTATTCTTGAATTATTATTTATTATTATTTATTTGTAAACCTACTTTTGCCAACTCCTATATAATGAAAGTTTTTCTTTTTAGCCACAGTGTTGTTGTTGTTGTGTGTGTGTGTGTGTTTTGAAGACTAATAACCAACCTGTTTATAAGCAGCTAGGTTCAATTTATTTCCTTGGCTTCAGTTTAAACAGATTGCCTGACCACAGTTGCTGGAGTTTATTCAGCAGATAAATACCGAATGCCTACTCTGTACCAGGCATTGGAGATGTATAGGTAGTTGTGGAATTTCTGTTTCACTGGAGGAAAATAAGAAACCACAGTACATATAGTAGACAATGTGTTTTGAAGATGGTAAATGTGGTGGGAAACATACTGGGTTAGAAGGATTGAAAGTGTGTGACAGGGGAGAAGTGGGTGGCGTGGAGTTAGGAGGGAGCCCAGTCCATAAAGCCCTCATGTTTTTACAAATCCAGGGTCCTTAAGACTGCCCGTTGCCTTAGTAATTTGCTAAAAGGACAAATAGAACTCAAGAAAGGTATTATTCTCATGGTTACAGTTTGTTATAGCTGAAGGTACAGATTAAAAGCAGCCAAGGTAGTAGCACAAAATCAAGGGAAGTCCAGATGCAGAGTTTCCTGTTGTCCTCTCCCTGTGAAGTTATGGATAGCATCTTTGGCATTGATGTGGCATGTTCTTGACATCGATGTAGGTCAGCAGGCACAGCTCACCTAGCCTTGGTGTCCAGAGTTTTTATGGGGAACCTAACATGTAGGCATGGTTGACTGACAATGCAACTAATTTCAGTCTTTTGCTGCTCTTGAGCTGGCCCAAAGCTCCCACTCTCAATGGGAGCTTTGTTACACTGTACTGCCTGACCTAAGGTCCCCCCAGGCAAACAGAGACACTCTTATAGGCTTTACACATCAAGGACTTAGAGATTACCTCCCAGAAGCTGACCACAAATGTCATACCTCTCTTTGGGCAAGGTTAAATTCCCTCCTCCACAGGTGGTTAGGTTAGGGCAGGCCACATGAGCAACTTGAGGAGGTGAGGGAGTCAGAAATGAAGATATTGTGGAAGTATTATAGGCAGAGAAATAGCCAGTGAAAACTCCCAGTGGCCAGAGATGTGACTGGTGTGTTGAAAGTTAGCATAGCAAGGGGACCCAGTGTGGCTGAAGCAGAATAGGGAAGCAGTTGTGATGGGTGACGTGAATGGTACTGGGGGCCAGATTGTATAAGACCTTCCTGAATTTGGCTTTTCTCTTAGTGGATTGGGGCTGGAGCGGGTGCGGGGGCATTGGAACAGAGGATTGACATGATATGATTTGTTGGTAATGGATTTAGGTGATAAGGGTGGTCCCAAGGGAACATGTAAGGAGGATAGTGCAGTACTCTGGATAAAGGTTGTAGTGGCCTGGATCTGGGTAGTAGCAGTGTAGGTGGGGAGAAAAGGCAGGATACTGGCTATTTTTTGAACGTAGAGTTCACAAGATTTGCCAATCAACTGATTGGGGTGTGAGAAAGCACTGGCCACTGTGAGATGTTTTGCCTGAGCAGTTAGAAAGATAAAACTGCCATGAACTGAGATGGGGAATTGCCGTAGATGGTGAGAAGTTCCATTTGGGCCTGTTGAATTTGAGATGTCTATTATCTATAATAATAAAAGCATAATATGCTAATTAGACTGGACATCCTTCCGGACATCCTTCTGGACGACCTTCCAGACAAAGCCAGGGCTGTGAGAGCAGCCTGGATCCCAGGTGCCTGCAGGCGGCTGTAGAGAAGCCCCGGTCCTGGGTGCCGGAGGGAAGGAAGGTCTACTCTTGCACAAATTTCATGCATTGGGCCTCTAGTATATACATATGAATACATGATGTACAGATAGGATACACAGGGTGGGATAAAAGTAGGTCTAAAGTTGTGAATACGTAAAACATGAAGTTTATTCTTGTATATTTATTTATAATCATTGTAATATTTTCCATATGAACAACCCCCTGTACAGGGCTGCAATTCAGAACAATTAGGGCTTGAGACACACAATTGGGAATCGACAGTACATAGAGGGTAATTAAAGCATGAGACTAGATGTGATCACCATAGGAGTGAAAGTCGAAGGAGACTAGGATGAGCCCTAGGCCACTGTGACATTAAGGAACTGGGAAAAAGAGGAGGAACTAGCAAAAGAAACTATGGGAGTCACAGTGAAGCATGACAAGGGGATGTCATGTTTTGGGTACAGGTAAAGAAAGCACTCCCAGGCAGGAGGGAGTGATCCACTGAATGAAATCCTGCTCATAGGTTATGGAATGGAAATCAATATTAGATTTAGCAAAGTGGAGTCATAGCCGGTGGGAGCATTGTCACTAGGTAAGAGTGAAAGCCTGATTGTAGTGGGTTTAAAGACAATGGGATATTAGGGATTGAGGGAAAATAAAAATAGAGTTCTTAAGACTTTTTTGAAGCATTTTTCTCTAATGTAGAGCAGAGAATTGAAAAGATTGCTGGAGGGAGAAGGTGTGTGTGTGTATGTGTGTGTGTTAAAGCATGGAGAATTAACAACATTATGTCTGATGATAAGAATGACCCAACAGACAGGGAAAGGATGGATTATGCAGGAGAAAAGAAGGAGGGACTACAGACAGGAGGGTATCTAGTACAAGTGGGATGGGACCCAGGGCACAAGAGGAGGGCGAGCCTCAGGAGCCAACAGCTGTCAATCTAGGAAGGGGAGCACAGTATATCAGTGTATGTGTGTGTGGCGGGGGCGGGGGAGGGCTGTTTGCATAAATTTGTGGAAGTTTTTCGATGGATTCTGTTTTATCACTGAAGAGGATGTAAAGGGTAGAAGGTGAGAGTGAGAATGGGGAAGGAGGTTCAAAGGGAAAGAGAAGTTAAATTAGTAGTCTAAAAGAGAGTGGGAGAATGTAGGCCTTGTGAGGACCCATGTCCCACTTAACTCAGGTTTGGCCATCTCTCTTCCCCAAGAAGCACACCAGCTACTTTTACTATTTTTTTCATTTGGATTAAGTTGGTTATTACTGTCATTCTCCAAATAATTTAATCTCTGTGTATAATTCAAATGTATTTAAAATGCCCCTGAGCTCTGTAGCTTTGCTGTTGTAAAAATTGGAAAAATATATATTTTAGTCATTATCCTCCCAAGGACTCAGTCAAAAAATGTACAGGATTTAATATACTGTGGGGCTCAATAGTGGGAAACTTGGGCCAGACCCCCCCACTGTTATATAACCTTTTTTTTTTGCCAAATGAGCTAATGTCTTAAGTTTTTTCATCTTAAAAACAGGAGCTGGAAAAAGCTACCCAGAGCATTGTGTGAGTATTAAATAAAACATTTAGAACAGTAGTTAGTACTAGTTATAAAGAGTGATTATCCACATCCTCCTGGTCCACATTGAGCAGAGTGAGCTTTAAAATTTTAAAAATTTCCCAGCTGAAAGAAGGTAGCCTCTTTGAGATCAGATTTCTTCCTGTAAGTTCCTCCAGTTTATCTGCAACATATAAAAATGCAAAGCTCAAGTATAATTTTAGTTTTTCTCTTTAGTAAGGTAGGCCTAGACCCAACCTGCTGTAATAGTAACTTTGATTCTGAGTTGACTTGTAGCCTCCAGTAAAGGTGTCTTCCTTGCATGTGCAGGAGAGGTTCTAGTGACACACAGATGTAGATCTGCTATCAAAATAGCTCAGCACCAAGACCTGGCTGAACACAGTAGACTTGAAACATGAATATAATTCTCTGTATCATTGTTCAAACACCTCATGAACTATTTCTTGCTTTTGAGATGTGGCCAAAAACAAACAAAAAAACAAACAAACACAAAAAGTCACTCAATTTACAATCTCTCTCTATATATCTTAAAGTAGAAACTTCTTCTAAATTGGAGAATTTATTAGTTTTTAAAAACTCAAACAATTTATAGGTATTCTGAGGAAGTATACCTATAAATTTTTTTGGATGTTTATTTAATGATATGCTAACACCCTAGAAAAAATTCAGAAGTACTAGAGCATTAAAACCAGTGTACACAAAATGAACACTCTGTTTTACTGAGAATAGGAGAGATCTTCTTGTTAAAAATGAGACATTTATGTAAAATAGTTCCTTGTAATTGTGGTTCAGTGAACCATGGAGCCAAAACATGGGATTTCAAAGAAATAAATATTTTGTGAAAGTGGTGGAGCCATGGATTATTGGGCCTGCTTCTTCGCTATTTCAGTTAAAAGGTATTATTGATCATATTTTGAGTGCAAAGTCCTGTATAGGGTGCTGTAGGAAAGGTAGAAAGGAAATAAAGACCAGCTTTCTGCCTTTGATGTGTGGGGTAGAAATAGTATAAAATTTTAGATTTATAAGAATCACATTCTCCCCCTTTTTCATCCATGAAACCAGAGAGCTCCAATTTAACTTCTTATTCTGTAGTGCTCGATGCTCTGACTTCTCATTGGACAGGCAGGATTGAGCTGCTATAACAAAATACCACAGACTGGGTAGCTTATACACAGAAATATATTTCTCACAGTTCTGCAGGCTGGGAGTCTAGGTCATGGTGCCAGCATGGTCACCTTCCGGTGAGGGGCCCCTTCCTGAGTCATAGCTGGTGCTTTCTCACTGTGTTCTCATGTGGTGGAAGGGGTGGGGCAAGGGAGCTCTGTAGGATAGCCTAATCTCATCTGCCCTTGTGACCTTAGCACCTTCCAAAGGCCCCGCCTATTAACACCATCACCTTTAGGAAAAGCCATCTAAAGGGAAGTGGCAGCTGCTGGTCCTTTGCTACGAAACCACCTGTTTGGGGTAGTGCTGGGGGAAGCTGATCACAGTGTGCCATGGAGGGCACTCATCTTTGAAGGAACCCAGAGGACTATGCCAAGGGAAGCTGTCCTTGGGCAGGTGATGCTGGATGCTGGCCTTTCAGAGGACTGAAAAGAACCACATACTACCCTGGAGTCCAATGAGATGAGTACATCAGAAAGAAACCCCTTCTTCTGTGTCCTACTGACCAAACCTAGCATTGGGCCCTCTGGCAAGGGAGAAGTAAAGAGCACATTCAGCTCCATCATCACAGAGCAGGCAAGGAAGGGTAGAGCTGGGAAGCAAAAAAATGGGTAACTGTCCGAAACTGTCAACTTACAAGAAATTTAGGAATATACCAACTGATAACATTAAATACAATCAGCAGAATTCACAGTGTGGATAAATAACCTAATTTCTTCAAAAATTAAATTGCAAGGAAAGCAATAAAAAGAATTGGAAAGGAAACCTGGATTATAAGAGACATAATAGCTATAAATGTGGACCTTGTTTGAATTCTCATTTCAGTGAAACATAAAAAGATTTTGAACAAGAGAATATTTGAACACATTGAATAATTGCTTTAAGCAGTTGTTCATTTCTTGGGGATGTGATAATGATATTGTAGTTATGTCTTTATATAAAGAACTCTTGTCTTTTAGAGATGCATGCTGAACTATTTACAAATGAAATGATAAGACACCTAGGATTTACTTTAGTAGTGTTTTTGTTGTCTTCTATTGAAAAAAAACCCCACAAAGAATGTGAACATTTTTCTTAGAGTACAAAAGTTATTACTGTACAGTAGCCCCTTACCTCAGCAGTATATGGAGTTATCAATCATGAATGATAACTTGTCTTTAAAATAATGTAATTTTGAGTCTTGTTCCTGAGCTTGGTTTATAATGAGCTGTTAGAAATTTATGGCTACGATAACTGGCATTTACAGAGACATTCCATGGCTATCCTTATGTGCACGTACTTTGACTTGGTAGTTTATGATGTGAACAAAAGTGTCTTGTGCTTTATGGGATAGTTAATATTGTCTTATGGAAGGAAAGGAAATAGCTATCACTTTCATCAGTCTTACTGACATAGACATATGTTTGCTATCCATAAGCCTGAATATGCATTCTTCTGACATATTTACTGTTTCTATAAACCGTGTATTCTTACATGTTTCAGAAATGTGACTTCTAAGGTATTTATCCTCTGCCGATATATTATTTATAGCATAGAGTTGTAAATTCTGAGAAAAATGCATATGAAAACAACTACAATTTCCCAAGAGATAATTTTAGATACCAAGCAGTACTTTTATTAATTCCTAAAAATTTTTGAAGTAAGTCTTTTATAGTCAATTCTCTAGTGTGCTTTAGCCCTGTGACTTTAACTCTTGTTAATTTTACAGCTAAAAGTAAAATACTGAGAAATTATAAAGTTCAAAGCACATGATATAGTCAATCAAATTGAATGCTTATAAACTTGATTCTTGTGGGTGGGGAAAAGGCTGAGCGGAGGGGGATTTGTTGCATTCATTGTTAATTAACATTTAAAAAAACTTTTTAACATTTTTAGGGGCTTCGAAAATGGTGGTAGGCAGTTCATTCTTGTACCTAAAATTATGATAATTTGTTTTTGATGCTATGAAAGGCAAGACCTGTGAACTACCTCAGATTTTACTCCACTTGCAAGCTAATGAGTCAGGTGTTCAATTTCATGGATATTGGTAAGAGACAGGAGACTCCTAGGTCAGAGATGAAGGATACTTTGTTACTCATAGCAGTAGAGGTTAGCACTTTTGTGCTAGTTTCCTGGATCTCATTTCCCAAAGGACGATGCGAAGTGGGGGTCAGATGGCACCTGTTGGTGCCATGGGTTGCATTACAGAGAGAAACCCACAGCTGTCAACCTCAAGATTTTATAATGGGAGGTGAGTGCCCTGGAAGGAGCTACGACCTTTACTACACTGCAAAACAAGCATGCCAGCACTGTTCCAGAGGCCACACTGCCTGTCTTCCAAACCATTCCAGCCTGGAAGGCCAGACTGGAAAAACCAGTTCATACCTCACTTGCAGAAACATAGACGTGTGGGGAATTGTCTCCCAACAATAAAATCTTGTTTCTATACTGTCTTGGCTTGTCATGAATGTTCACATGTATACCCCCTCTATCCAGCCACTCTGGTTAATCATATCAGCCGACACTTAGAGCAAATCTTCAATTTGTCTCATACAAAATTTAACCAAGGTCACTATCTGTAATACTCCAAGCAGCAGGGTGAGGCCAACCTAAGCCAGGCCAGTGGCATTGCCCCAAGAGTCAGTAAAAACACAAGGTTCATCCGGGCCGTACTGGACAGAATTATGGGAGTGCCTTGAGTTTTTCGGTTCATGAAGGACATATTGGACAGGGCTATGGGATTGGATTCTTAGACACATTTTTCTGTCACATTTTAACCTTCCTGAAATTGAGAAGGCACCTTGCAATCACTGTCTGCTAGGTGGCAGTTGTGACCCAGTTGTATGAAAAACCACAGTAATTACATTTGCCTACAGTGAGTGTGTGATTTTGTAGCCTATACAAAGTAAAATTATTTTTTGTTTTCTTGGAAAACTTTCATCATTTGTAGATGCCCCTTGTACTAAGTAATATCTGTGTGTGAAGTAATCTTTATCTCCCATGCATTCTTTCGATTTTGTTTAAATTTATATATGCAGTCTTTTTTGAAATGTTAACACACCAGGGGTTTAGAAATGACCCATTTTTCCAGTTTATGTGGCCCTTTATCTAAAAGAAAAATTAATATACCTTCCAATTGAAAATAATTCCTTAATTATTTTAGGTTAGTTTTTTTAAGGGATTAATCAACATACACAATTTCACAGCATATCAGTAATGCTCTATGTATTTTCAGTTCATATTTATTGATATTTATTGAGCTGCTACTTTGTGCTCCATTTTGTGTGAACCTCTTTGAATAGAGCATAAGATACATCCATTCATGAGGTTTTACTCTCATATGCTTTCTCACTTTCTTTTCCATGGATTCTTAGACACATTTTTCTGTCACATTTTAACCTTCCTAAAATTGAGATGGCACCTTGCAATCACTGTCAGTTAGGTGGCAGTCCTGACCCAATTGTGTGAAAAACCATTCTTTGAAACTTTCTGGTAAGGCTCTGGCTTACATTTCATGAAATAAATTTTTTTTTTTTTTTTTTTTTTTTTTTTTAAATATATTTTTATTGATTTTTTACAGAGAGGAAGGGAGAGAGATAGATAGTTAGAAACATCGATGGGAGAGAAACATCGACTAGCCGCCTCCTGCACATCTCCCACGGGGGATGTGCCCGCAACCCAGGTACATGCCCTTGACCGGAATCGAACCCGGGACCTTTCAGTCCGCAGGCCGACGCTCTATCCACTGAGCCAAACCGGTTTTGGCCATGAAATAAATTTTTATGTTAAAAATTATTACATTAAAAAATAAAAATAATATATTCATTATATATAACTTGGGAAATATTTTAAAGGTTGATAGAAGAAAAAATAATAGTATGGAAGGGAAATTTTACTTACATTAGTAATTAGGAAAATTGAAGATAAACAATAGACTTTTAAATGCTGAAATCTGCACCAAAATTGCCTTTTATCCTGAGGTTTCTTAAATTTTTCCATCTATTCTCTGTTGTTTTTTTTTAATCCTTATTATTGAAAGTATCACATATGTCCCTAACCCCCCCCCCCCCCCCCCCATTGATCCCCTTTAGCCGGCCCCAGCTCCCCTTCCTGCCCAGGCCTTCACCACTCTATTGTCTGTATCCATGGGTTATGCATATATGTATACAAGGTCTTTGGTTGATTACCTCACACCCACCCACCCTCCCCGCCTTCCCTCAGAGATCCCCCACTCTGTTCCATGCTTCCATGTCTTTGGATTCATTCCGTTCATCGGTTTATTTTGTTAATTAAATTCCACATATGAGTGAGACATGTGATACTTGACTTTCTGTGACTGACATTTCACTTAGCCTGATATTCTCCAGGTCCCTCCATGCTGTCTCAAAGGGTAAGAGATTCTTGTTTTTTACTGCTGCATAATTGTTTGCTCCAAGGCACATGGGCAGCCTGTTACTCTGCTGGAAACACAGTAGTTTTTTTATGGGTTAATGAGAATTGTCCATTTTGCTGAGTTTTTTTCTAAATCAAACTCCAGGCCTCAGGCTCTGGATTTGCATGAAGTGTAATAATAAGTAGGAATCAATTTTAGGTATGGAGGGGGCTGCCTAGAGGGGCTTTGATGTGAAAGTCTGGCTTTGTTCTGCCATTTGGTAAATTACTTTGCTTCTCAAGCTTTAATGTTTTCTTTGGCAAAAAGGAAAAAGTAATAGGATTTCCCCCATTATTTATAGGGATTAAGTGAAATAGGCCTATATAATACTTCAGTTTCTAACTGTGCTTTACTTTTTATTCTTTTTTTTTTTTTAAATCTTTATTGTTCAGATTATTACATTTGTTCCTCTTTTTTCCCCCCATAACTCCCCTCCTTCCAGCTCCCACCCCACCCTCCACCCTCACTCCCCACCCACTGAGTTCATCCATAGGTGCATGATTTTTGTCCAGTCACTTCCCGCATCTCCCACACCCCTTTTCCCCCAAGAATAGTCAGTCCATTCCCTTTCTATGTCCCTGATTCATTATAGTCACCAGTTCATTCTGTACATCAGGTTATTTATTCACTTGATTCTTAGATTCATTTGTTGATAGATGCATATTTGTTGTTCATAATTTGTATCTTTACCTTTTTCTTCTTCTTCCTCTTCTTAAAGGATACCTTTCAGCATTTCATATAATACTGGTTTGGCGGTGATGAACTCCTTTAGCTTTTCCTTATCTGTGAAGCTCTTTATCTGACCTTCAATTCTGAATGATAGCTTTGCTGGATAAAGTAATCTTGGTTGTAGGTTCTTGGTATTCAGCACTTTGAATATTTCTTGCCATTCCCTTCTGGCCTGCAAAGTTTCTGTTGAGAAATCAGCTGACAGTCGTATGGGTATTCCCTTGTAGGTAATTGAGCCTCTTTCTCTTGCTGCTTTTAAGATTTTCTCTTTGTCTTTTGCTCTTGGCATTTTAATGATGATGTGTCTTGGTGTGGTCCTCTTTGGATTCCTTTTGTTTGGGGTTCTCTGCGCTTCTTGGACCTGTAAGTCCATTTCTTTCTCCAGGTGGGGGAAGTTTTCTGCCATTATTTCTTGAAATAGGTTTTCAGTATCTTGCTGTCTCTCATCTTCTGGCACTCCAATGACTCTGATATTAGTCCGCTTGAAGCTGTCCTAGAGGCTCCTTACACTATCTTCACACTTTTGGATTCTTTTTTCATTTTGCTTTTCCAATTGGGTGTTTTTTGTCGAATCTTTGGTTTGATTCTTGTGCTCCTCTGGTCTGCTATTGGGTATAATATTCTTTATTTCAGTCCGTGTATGCTTACTTTCTAATTTCTTTATCGTAGCATCGAGGGTCTCATTAGTTTTCGTGAGGCTCTGCACAAATTTATGGCAAGCCCTCAAAATTGCGATTCTTAGCTCCATATCCTCCATTTCTGTCATGTTTTTTTGTCTCCGCATCTTTTATGCTTTCTTGGTGCACCCCCTTGTGGTCTCTGTGCGCAGTCTTGTTCTAGCCAAGCCTTAATTGTTGTAGTTAACACTAGAGGGATTTGACCACCAGGCCGACTGGCGGTGGAAATCAGCTGTGGGAAAACTTCAGTCCTCAGGGGAGGCGCTAGTCCAGCCCTTGCCTGAGGCGATCGGCAAATGGCTGTGCGCAGGGTTTGGGCGGGGCGGGCTCAACAGGGCGGGGGGGGGAGGGAGCAGCTATGGCCGCTCTCAGTCCGTCCCCAGGGGCTCTGCCTCTCTGTCCCAGCAATCGCTGCAAACCTCGGAGGGGCCGTAGCCAGACAGTCCCGCTTCTCCCGTTTGAGTCTGGGTCCCTAGAGACTCGCCCGGATCTGTAGCCCAGAGTCTGAGACTCACTCCTGATTGAAAACGACAACCGCGCCCTCAGCCGCCAGCCCGCTTTGCGCGCGCACCCTCACCACTGCACCGCCGTACCTTTAAATTTTCCACACTGCGCCTCCTCTGAGCGTCGGAATGCTGTTGTTTTTGCTTCTAGTTGAAGAGACTCTCCTCAGCCAGCCTTCCCGTGGTTCTGGTTGATGTCCGCTCCGACTTTTAGTTGTATTTTTGAAGTGGTTGTCCATGGCGGCAGTCTCCGGTGTTTACCTATGCCGCCATCTTCGATTCTCTCCTACTTTTTATTCTTGTATTCAATGTGTACGTACGGAGCATCTAGGTAAAAATGCCTGTCCTCTCCAAGCTTCTTCCCTAAAGGGGAAAATGTCAGTACTTGATATGTAGTGAGCATTCAGTAAATGTGACCTTACTGTATAAGAAGTTATTGTATAACCGTTTATGTAATGGTGTAACTTGCAGTATAATAAAAGAATAGCACCTTCTTATTCTTTTGGGGCTGACAATACCTGGGGAAATGAGAGTTCTAACGATCTCACTCATCCCTACCTTATTGGCTTTGGCTTCATCAGTGCTCAAAGGAAGGGACTGCCAAGAGTTTCAGAGGACAGCTTGCTGTATTGGCACTTATTATTCAGATGATAATTACATGAATTCTTTGGCCTTTACATTCAGGGGCAGAGTTAACCTGTCTTCTTTAGATTTCATTTACAATCCTATTCACAAATTCTTTTTACCTTTTTTGAGAAATATGTAATTTTAGAAGTCCTACCTGCTGAAGTCATAATGCTGAAGAACATGAGTTAATTAAAAAAAAATAATGTTAAACACGATTTCATTTTAATTTTTGTGTGTCAAGTTTAAAGAAGACATTCACAACCTTACAGCCATCTGAAGCACCTTGACATTGCTCTAAGGCTAATAACAGCCATATCAGAATAAAGAATAAAAAGTAAAATCAGTTATTCGATTTTTTAGAATCTCCGGCTGAAATTAATAGGCACAGGTGAGGCTAAGCTAGTGATCATTTCTCAAAATGGTATAAAATAGCCCTAGCTGGTTTTGCTCAGTGAATAGAGCTTCGGGACTGAAGGGTCACGGGCTTGATTCCTGTCAAGGGCACGTTCATGCCTTGGTTGCAGGTTGCAGCGGGTGCGTGCGGAAGGCAACAAATGTTTCTCTCACATCGATGTTTATTTCCCTTTGTCTCTCCCCTTCCCTTTTACTTTCTCTAAAAACCAATGGAAATATATCCTTGGGTGAGATTTAACAAACAAACAAAAAGCATAAAACGGTCTAAAATATATTTTACTATGTGCCAACTCGCTAACTTTTTCTATTTTTTTATTTGTTAAAAAAATAAACAGGCACATTAAAAATTTCAAGAGTTGATTTGAAGAAGCATCTATTTGAATCAGGCAGTGCCAAACCAACACTAGTTAGGGGTGTTCCTGGGAGAGGAGTGGGAAAGAGGCTTTTTTAGGGCAGACTCTGAAGCCATTCAAGAAAATTATTTGATTGGTTATAGCTTCGGCGGCTACTCTAGTTGGCAGTTTGTGATTGGTTGTTAAGTTTCTCTCCTTAGAGGTCAGCTGTACCCTCAATTGACAATGGCTTAGGAATGGTTTGCTTACCTGGGCTACCAAGACATTACAGCTACCTGGAATTTAATGGTCTCCTTGTTTAAATACTTTAATAACACCCCTTTTCCTTCATTCACAATATTGGACACTTTTTTTTAGCATGTCTGACCCTTTCTGCATATGGTGTTTTCTCGGTTTGGAGTGCTCTACCTTTTCTACCTGGGGCATTTGTACCCTTCACAACTGCTAGAATGAATCTTGTGTGATACTCACCATTGTTCCCTGGATAATAACTTCTTTATTCTACTAGAATTTTAGGATAAACATGATTATTAAAATTTTACTTACATACAGTCCAGAACTAAAGGAGTATATTTTCTCTATTAAAGTTATCAGAAATATAAGAATCCAAAGCTTTATTCTTTTTCAAAAGCAGTGGTTGCTAAAGAAATTCTCCAGTGAATGCTAAGTAATCAGGAAATTTGAGAGCCATTTATTAGCTTGAAATTGGCCTTGGTCACCTTGCCAGTGTGGCTCATTTGGTTCGAGCATTGTCCTGTGCACAGAAAGGTTGATAGTTCGATTCTTGGTCAAGGCAAATGTCTGGGTTTTGGGCACGATCCCCAGGAAGGAACCTGCAGGAGGCAGCTGATAGAAGCTTTGCTCTCACATCGATGATTATCTCTCTTGCTCGCTCTCCCTCTCCTTTTCTCTCTCTAAAATATCAGTAAAAATATTTTTTCAGGTGGGGGTCTGGGGTTGGGGAGTCGAGATTAACCGGGAAACTTATATGCATATATGCATAGCTCATGGACACAGACAATAGTGTGGTGAAGGCTTGGGAGGGGCAGGTGCAGGATGGGGGAGTTAATGGGAGAAAAAGAGCCAACACAAACAAAGTGGACATCTGTAATACTGAAACGGGATGTTTGGACTGGAACACATGGTGTTCCCCTAGGCAGGATGGTTCCTGGGCTCTTTGTCCCACGGAGTCAAAAGATGAATCCATGGACAGAAGGTGGTATAGGAAAGATGGAAATTTTATTGAAGAACAAGTACAGACTCCCACGTGGGGAAGGGGAAAGAGTCCCGCTGACTTCCTGTTTCCACAGTTTATAAAGGCTGCAGTTCCTGTGTGCTGATACCCCTTCTGATTGGTCAGTATTCCCTTTTGAATTGGTTACTATAGTAACTCCTGAGTTCAAAGGTCAAACATCACATGGGACATGTGATGCCCTCTTCCCTCATTGTTCTCCTATTCCTTCTGGGCTTTCTTCCTACTTCTTTATTTTGTAAATATAGACCTTTTGGCTACTCCCAGTTTCCTTGTCCTATGTAAATGTAACTGCTGCCTCTCCCTTGTGTTATGGAAATGTAACTGTTGCTGCTCCCTTGTTTTATAGAAATGTAACTTCTCCCAGTCTCCCTTGTCTTATGGACATGTAACTGCGCATGGCTCCCTTGTGTTATGGAAATGTGCCCTTTTGCAGCTCTGTAGTCCTGTGTTTTTTTCCATGGACCCCCCCAATTCTAAACATTTCCTAAACCTGCCTATATCCTCCTAAAATTCCTATTTCAATTCTTTCAACAATAAAAATAAATTTATACATTTTTTTAAAAACAGAAGGAAAGGAAATTGTCCATGGTGGGGTAGTGGCAGCATGGAAATTGGCAAAGGCTAGAAATCAGGGCTTCCCCCCACCACACTTAGCCCTTTGGGCCAGTGGTTCACAGTGTAAATTTGCTAATGTTTATCACCCTATAATGCTATTGGTACTCTCTTACATTCTGATATGCTTCCTTTAAAGGTATAGATGGAGGTGAAGTTTTAATGAGATTTGTGGACATGTGCCCAGGAGATTAAAACCATTTTATATGGGTTCTGATAGGGAAAGAGTCACTGTGTTTTCTCCTGTGCTCCCTCCATCCCCATAGTATTTCCAGGTATGTGTTTGGGTGGTTGGGCATAGTTCAGATGGAAACCTTCCAGGCATTTTCAACTCAATTATAAGCTTTATTGATTATTAACTGGCCTGTAAGTCTTTGGAGTGTTTCTTGCCACTCTTGAGAATAAACGTCTGACTTTATAATGAATGCTATAGAAATAAAATTCAATTTGTAGCTGATTAAGAAATGGACTGTATGCATTAAGTTAGTGACAGTACATTGAGCTTGTTGTGATGCAGGTGTTCCAGGGGTCTGGGGACTCAAAGGTTGGAGACACACAGTGGGTTCTTGGCTTTGCTCAGGAAAGAAATTGAAGTGAGCGTAGAGTTTAACGTGAAAGAGAGTTTATTAGTGAAGCAGTGAGACAAAGGGGGGCTGTTCCACAGACAGAACAGACCCTCCTTAGTGGGATTTACTTATTTTATTGAGGCTCATTCAATGGAGGAATAGGGCATTCAATAAGGAGGAGGAATAGTGAGGACTTTTTCTGGGAAATGGGTGGTGACTAGAAAGGGGTGGAGACTGACCATGTTGTGTTATTTATCCTCACCGGAGGATATTTTTCCATTGATATTTAGAGACAGTGGAAGGGTGGGGGAGAGATAGAGAAACATCAATGTGAGAGCGACACATCCATTGATTGCCTCCCAAATGCACCCCGACCAGGGCTGGGCATCTAGCCTGCACCGAGGTCCATGCATTGACCCAAATCGAACCAGGGATTCTGTCCACTGAGCCAAACTGGCTAGGGCCTTGTTGTGCTCATACATGGGGCCATGGGATGTGTTGCTTAGTATGCTAATGTATTACAGTCCTATCTAGTAAAAGAGTAATATGCAAATTGACCATCACTCCAACACAAGATGGCCGCCCCATATGGACACAAGATGAACTGCAGGAGAGGGCAGTTGGGGGGGACCAGGGCTGCAGGGGAGGGCAGTTGGGGGGACCAGGGCTACAGGAAAGGGCAGTTGGGGGGGACCAGGCCTGCAGGGGAGAGCAGTTAGGGGCGACCAGACCAGCAGGGGAGGGCAGTTGGGGGTAATCAGGCTGGCAGGGGAGGGCATTTGGGGGTGACGGGGCCAGTAGGGGAGGGCAGTTAGGGGCAATCTGGCTGGCAGGGGAGCAGTTAGGTGTCAATCAGGCTGGCAGGGGAGTGGTTAGGGCAGTGGTTCTCAACCTTGGCTGCACATTAGAATCACCTGGGTATCTTTTTAAAATCCTGATTTCTGGGCCTCATCCTCCGGAAATTCTGTTTCTTTGTTACTAAAGTTGTGGCCCCACCCCATAACAAAGAAACAGAATTTCCAGAGGATGAGGCCCAGAAATCAGGATTTTAAAAAGATTCCCAGGTGATTCTAATGTGCAGCCAGGGTTGAGAACCACTGGGTTAGGGGGTGATCAGGCCTGCAGGCGAAGCAGTTAGGGGCAATCAGGCAGGCAAGCAGTTGGGAGCCAGCAGTCCTGGATTGTGAGAGGGATCCTAGATTGGAGAGGGTGCAGGCTGGGCTGAAGGACACCAACCCCCCCTTCCCCGTGCATGACTTTTGTGCACCAGGCCTCTAGTGAGTGTATAATGAAGCTGGGGTTACCACAAGGTCAAATGAATCACCATGTTGGATTGAATTGGTCTTCAGCTTGTTCTAAGACATAAATTCATTGAGAGTTGGTCTTACTATCTCCTTGACAGTCCCTGTAGGCCTTGTTTGGTTATAGTCCTTTCACCACATACCCTCAGTTGTGGTTTGTTTCTTACATAAAAAATATTCTAAAGTTGTGTTTCTGTTCATACAAGGTATGGTGACATTGGAAGCAACTTTGTAAGACATTGAAAGTCTTGAAAATTATTTTGGAAGAAACTTAACCATAATTTAGAGGGTTCTGAGCTTCTGTGCATGTGTGTATGTTTAGTTTTGGGGGTAACTGTTTTAGTAATGCAGGAAAAAGCACAATGAATGTTTTTAAAGTTCAGGTTAGAAGCAGTTATTTCATAAATCACTTGTGCCAGGTCCTGGGTTAAATATTGGAGCTAAAAAGGGATGAGTAACTTATTTTTTTTCCTACATGGCTAAAGCGTATAAACTTTTAAAATGAGGAGCGTATAACTATTATTAGCAAAAAGAGTTAAATACTCTGGTTTATAGGTGAGAATGACTAATGAATTTGCTCACAAATTCCTTTCTAGCCTCCTTTTAAAAACACTTTCAAATGTAGTACAGACTTGATTTAACCATTTAAATTGATTTGCAAAGGCAAATACAAAAAAAGTTACTGATTTCCCCTCTCCCTTTCCCCTTCTCATTCTCTAAGGCTTTATCATGTTTCAGCATTCTCTGTGTTCATGTCTGGTGGCAAATTAACCATCCCTCTGCTATGCTCAAGTCACACCAACCAGCCAATCAGGAGCGAGTATGCAAATCAACCCAACTAAGATGGCGGCAGCCCCAGAGCTGGAGCAGCAGGAGGCTTGGGTTGCCCCTGGCGATGGAGGAAGCCAAGCTTCCTGCCTGCCCTGGCCGGCCCTGGGCTCCACTCAAGGCTACAAAGTTTCAATTATAGAAGATAAATAAATCCCAGAAAAAGAAAAAAGAAAAAAAGGAGAGGCCTTTGCAGGCTTGGGTCGCTGGGGGGCGTGGCTAGCCTGAAAATGGCCCTCAGCCCCTCACCCAGACTGGCCAGGTACTCCAGCGGGGCCCCCACCCTCATCCGGGACACCCTTCAGGGCAAACCAGCTGGCCCCCACCTGTGCACCAGGCCTCTATCCTCTCCTATATCATAAAAGGGTAATATGCAAATTGACCCTAACAGCAGAACGACTGGGAATGACTGGTCACTATGACACACACTGACCACCAGGGGGCAGACGCTCGATGCAGGAGCTGCCCCCTAGTGGTCAGTGAGCTCCCACAGGGGGAGCTCTGCTCAGCCACAAGCCAGGCTGATGACTGCCAGCACAGTGGTGGTGGCAGGAGCCTCTCCTGCCTCCTCAGCAGTGCTAAGGATGTCCAACTGCAGCTTAGGCCTGCTCCCCGCTGGCAAGTGGACATCCCCTGAGGGCTCCCGGGCTGCCAGAGGTATGTCTGACTGCCAGCTTAGGCCGGATCCCCCGAGGAGTGGGCCTAAGCCAGCAGGTGGACATCCCTCGAGGGGTCCCAGACTGCAAGAGGTCACAGGCTGGGCTGAGGGACCCCCCCCTCCCCCCCCCGAGTGCACAAATTTTTGTGCATTGGGCCTCTAGTTGATGAAGATAATGTTCTATGTGAGGAAAGTGTGAAAATACTAATAGAATTAGGAATTGGGACATGGATGAATTCTTAAGTGTAACACTGATTTATAAAAATATTACCCTAAGCTTTGGTGTTCTTTCCAACATATTTCAGTAGAGGAAAACCCCACATTTTGTTCTTTTTTTTTTTTTTTCCTTAAGATGTTATATTTTTTTGTTGTTGTTTATTTTTTATTTTTTATTTTTTTTTTATTTTTCGCTTAAAGTATTACAAAGGGTATTACATAAGTGTCCTTTTTTCCCCCCCGCCCTTGACAAACCCCTACCCTCCCTTACCCCCCAGTGTCTTATGTCCATTAGTTATGCTTATATGCATGCATACAAGTCCTTCGGTTGATCTCTTACTCCCCTCCCTCCTGCCCCCCAACTAAGAGAGAGTTGCATCTCCTTGGCTGTCCTGAGAATCCTGTTGTTGTCAGTCCCTTTCCCTGGTCTTAAAAATCACTTTCCACTCATTTAATTACCCTAAGTTACTTGATGACTTTGATAGGAAAGAATGCTACATAGTGTTTCAAAAATTATCTGTTTTTAATTTTTACTCTAAAACCCAAATAACCTATTATTTTACTAAATCCTTGTTGTATTCTAATGTGGTATTTAAAGATTAATGGCCATCATCTTTTTGTTTGGGACACATTACTAGAGAACGGTTATTTTCTTTTCATTAAACTTTTATTTTACTTTTTAAAAGTAATATAAGCACAGGCTAAAACATTTATAATATACTAGAGGCCTGGTGCATGAAAATTCATGCACTGGAGAAGGGGTCCCTCAGCCTGGCCTGCCCCCTATCACAGTCCAGGAGCCCTCATGGGTGGTAGGCAACCTGGCAATCAGGGGAAGGCGACGCCTTAGTGTTCCAGCTAAAAATTTTCCTTTTTGATAGATATTCTTGGTGTTTGTAAAAATACATGAATATATTTTTTAAATTTTTTTATTCACATGGCTTTGTAATATACCCATTAGTTTGCACCTTGCTTTTTTCCACTTATTTTTATATTGAAGATGTTTCCATATTAGGTCATATAGAACTGTTCTACTGTGTGGGTCATAGTATAACCCTATGCTAATGTGTTATTTCCATTATTTTTCTATTAAAAACAAAACCTTTGGATATCTTTGCTTACAGACTATTTTGTGTTTATATTATTTTATGAAAAAGGGAAAAAAAGCAATATTAGAGAGACCTGTTCTGTTAATTCAGCTGGACCTGGACCACAGAGGGCCAGTATGGTGCTGTGTGTCAGTTGCTTCCTCGTGGCCTGGTGCCAAAGCTCTGCCTACTGGTGGCATGAGTTACTCTTGAATTCTCTAAAAGCCCACAGTGCCCAAGATAAAAGTGTTCACCTACCCTGAGTTTAGTAAGATTTCCTCCAGTGTGGGTTTGATTTTTGACATGATGGATTCCTGTGTGTGTGTGTGAACAAAATTCATAGTCCACGGTTATTTTAAATTTAAATTGATGTATTTTCTTTTTTGTTCAGAAGTCCTTTGATCCAATGGGAGCTTGCTATCTAATCAGTGTCAGTTGAAGAAGGCAGTGGGGCGTGCTTAGTAAACTGTAATTCCAAATAAATGGCAGTTGTTTTCTCCCTACAAACTGTAGGTCTCAGAGAACATCAGTCTGTGCTTTGAATATGTCTCAGTTTAGCTTAATTTGGGCTTATTTTGATTACAAATATTGATATGACTCTCGAATCAAAATCCTGCTTAAGGAATTTTTAAAAAGAAAAAAGAGGGTATCTGTATTGTTGTTATTCATTCATAGAGTTGTTAAGTGTGAAGCCCTAAACCTTCAAAACCAACCCATCCCCAAATTAACTTCTCACCATACTCACCCAAAGCCCAGTAGGAAGTCTAGAGAAGGTATTAGAAGGGCAGTGTGTGCTGGCATGCTGAACCTTTGGCCCTCTTGTTGCTGGGCAGTGAAAGGGATTCTGCACTTTTCTGGGTAGTCAGAAATGGGTTGAGGTTGCAGGAGTAGCTTAAGGATGAAAGGGAGGGCTTCTGTTAATTTCAGTAGCACTTGCCAAACCTTGATGTATTCTGCCTTCAGAAAACATTTTTAAACCGGCTTTTCAAGTGTGAGTATTATTGTGGGCCCAGCTGTCAACACGTCAAAACCGATGTGATGGCCTATAATTCTTTAGTCCTTTATGATGAACCCTTAGGGTTATGACATTACATCTGCCGTTTGCTAGGCAGGGATTGATTTTTCTGACTGACAGGAAACAGTTTATTGTGGCCCAGGTCACCTGAGCCTAGACAGCTGACAGAGCAGCTTTGAGGTGTCAGTGTGCTGAGATGAAGAACTTAGCTTCCTTCATTTGGGTTTTAGTGAAAATGTGTTTATTGGGAGCAAAAATATGGCTAACCTTTGCAAGGGTAAAGAAAATATATCTTGGTACAGTCTTCTCCTTTTATGTCAAGAAAGACTCAAAACTTTGTTAGATTTAACCTCCCTTCATATGCCCACTATAACATTGTAAAATATAAAATGCTCTTTTTTTCCGAACTAGCATTTATTTCTAGCATATGTGGATGCCTATGAGAATTTATTGGGCAAATTTGTTTTCAGTGGCATAGTTTATATAACGTTAGGATTCTCAAACTTGGACAGACCCATTACCATTGCATCATCAGAAGTAATGCTTTTAGGTGGAAATTGACGTAACCTTTCAAAATCTATTTACACTTCAACCTCAGTGGTTGAATTTCAATAACTAGATATGTGCCCAGGTTTCTAGGCTCAATGTTATATTAACATGGATTTTGTTTCTTTTTAAATAGGTAGACATCCATGTAGCTTGAAAAGGTCTAATCTATTCTCAAAGAAAAATTTTCCACACTAATTATATAGTTGGACTTCTGTGGTCCATCTCCACTTTTTTTAGATTTTTCTTGAATTATAATGATCAAAATAGCATTTAATTGTTTTAAGGCAAGATTATTGTTTTTGTTGTTGTCTTTTCTAGTAGCCTTGCTGGAACATTTTGTATAATATTCATTTAAGAGATCCTGAGGGATTCAGGATCTAGAAAGGGCCATTGTGTTTTCATTCTGTGAGGAATTGTGTTGGGTATGGAACTATTTGTCCCCAGAAAATTTGGAAGGAGTCACTTGATTATTAAAGCGAGGAGCTGGAGTTAATTTATTATAAATGGACATAAAGTCAGAATTAGAAGAACTGCTCAACAAATACTTATTGACTGCTTACTAGTATGTGGCATTGCTATAGGCACTTGACCTAGGAGCTTATGTTTTCCTGTAGGGAGTCGGGCATTAGAAAAAAGGATGAATGAACAAATTGATGATAGGTCACTAGAAAAAACAAATTGGGTCAAGAGTAAGTACTGTCATGGGGTGGAGGCATTACTATTAAAGATAGGTTGGTCAAGGAAGCTGTATGGCAATCAACTTTGAGCAGATACCTGAGGGTTTAGGTTGAGAGAGAAAGTAATATGTGCTCACTGATTACGTGGCTATCTATAGTAGAAATGTTAAAGGTGGAATTGTACTTGGTATATTTGAGGAGCCCGACAAGGAAGCCAGTGTGTCAGTGTGTGTATGTGTGTGTGTGTGTGTGTGTGTGTGAGAGAGAGAGAGAGAGAGAGAGAGAGAGAGAGAGAGAGAGAAATGCGATCCTGTAGGGCCTTGTAAATGATTTGTTAGAAATTTTTGGCTTTTACTGATAAGGAAAAACTGTGGAGGGCTTTGAACAAAGAAATGCCATTGTCTAACTATATTTTTACAAGAGCCATTTGACTACTGAGTGGAGAACAGAGTTTAGGGAAGGTGAGTGTGGAAGTGAGGCCGATTAGAGGGCTTCATGGTAAAATCTAGAGATGGAAAATGTTCATGTGAATAGGTTATTATTGGTGAAGTTGGTACCAGATTGCCAAAACTGGAAGGAGAAGGTTTAATTAGAGGAAGGATACCCAGGAGTTTCATTTTGGGCACGTTAAGTTTGAGATGTCTGTTACATATCCAAGTGGAATTGTTGAATAAGCAACTAAACATATAGTTCTGGAGTTTAGGGAAAAAGCCCCAGGTTGGAGACATGAATATGGAAGCCATTATTATAGATGGTATTTAAAGCGATGAGTCTAGAGGGCATTATTTGGGAGTCAGTATAGATTGATACAGAAAAGGCAGAAGAATAGATCCTAGAGCACTCCTGCTATAGAAGTTGGTGATACTCTGCATTTATTCAACAAATATTTATTGAGGGTTTTCTGCTCAGATGAGAAGTGAGTAGAAAAAACTGAGAAGGAGCAGGCAGTCATATGAAGAAGTCAAGGGAAGAACATGATTCAAGAAGAAAGGGTGCAAAAGTGATCTGCTCTGTTATGGTACTGAGAAGCGTTAGCCAAGATGAGAATTGAGGTATAGCCACTGAATTGTACAATAGGAGGTCTTTGATGACCCTGACAGTAGTTATTTCCTGGAAATGGGATGAAAACCTTATTGAAGTGAATTTTGCTGAAGATTGAAACAGAGAGATGGGATCTGAATATGATGAGGAATAGAGTGAGCATCTAATTTCTCATCTAAGCTGGGACACTGCCAATGGAAGGGGGAGCCACGAGGATATATAAAATAGTTACTCTAGGTCAGTGGTTCTCAACCTGTGGGTCGTCAAATGACCCTTTCACAGGGGTCACCTAAGACCATCGGAAAATATATATATAATTACAGTGGTTCTCAACCTTCCTAATGCCGCGACCCTTTAATACAGTTCCTCATGTTGTGGTGACCCCCAACCATAAAATTATTTTCCTTGCTACTTCATAACTGTAATTTTGCTACTGTTATGAATCGTAATGTAAATATCTGATATGCAGGATATATTTTCATTGTTACAAATTGAACATAATTAAAGCATAGTGATTAATCACAAAAACAATATGTAATTATATATGTGTTTTCCGATGGTCTTAGGAGACCCCTGTGAAAGGGTCGTTCGACCCCCCAAAGGGGTCACGACCCACAGGTTGAGAACCGCTGCTCTAGGTGGTGGGGATGGGGGTGTCAAGAGAGATTTTTGCAGAGAAATACTTGTTTATGTTATGTTTACTTTCTCAGAATCAATTTCTTATATGACTTACCAATTCTTAGTCTATTGGTAATTCAATTATCTAATAGACTTTGGTATGAAATATGTTCAGAGCTTTTTAATAGTTTTGCTTTGTCCACATGAAGTTTATTTCCTCAAAGAATGAATTGACTTGACAGTTTTGATTTCCTAGTGCACACTTAGAAATATCCTCATAAACACAGAAGTTGTGCAATATGAAAATGAAATCCATGCCCTAGAGTTTTCATTACTTAATTGAAGTACTTTCAGGGATGAGAGATTCATAATAATGGTTTTTGGTCCTCTAACAAAATAGGTATTTTATATATAATGACTGGCATGTTTTTGGCTAATATTGATTTTACTGGAGTTCCCATATTTTTTTAAACAGAGATCATAAACCCTTGATAAATTGCTAATGGATTTCAGTCTAAATTTTTATATTGTAAATTGTGCTTCATTTCAGTGTATTTTCACATAAAGTACTGATCTTTAATCTTTTTTTTAAAGTCTCTATCAGTAAAAAGTAAAAAGCAAATCATTTGTTTATAAAAAAATTACAAATAATTTTAGCTATACATATTTTTCACAAAATAGCAATTTAAAAGGTCAAGATAAGGTTGAACAGTATTTTTAAAATAATGTTGCTATTTCCACAATCATTAGTAAATAGTTTAAGATGCCATGTCAGGTTCTCAACTTGGTTACCCATTAGACTCTCTTAATGATGCTTTTACTTAAAAAGTTATGATGCACAGGCTTAATTTGGGAACATTGATCAGAATTTCTAAGGAAGCAGATTGGCTTTTGTCTTTTTTTTAAAATCAATGACTGATACGCAGTGAGGTTGAGATCCACTACTATATATACTTAAGGGTACATTTATCATTTGTGATAATTGATATAATCTAAAGTTCATCTTTCCTTTCCTCTCTCCCTTTTCCCTCCCTCCTTCCACTAAGTTCTTGTCAGTGCTGGCTAGATTGTGTTTGGAGCTTATTAAAGAAGTACAAGTGATCATTGCTGCCATTTTCCTGTATGATTATGCTTTGACAGGATTTGTACTATCTTTAATATGTGTAGAAAATATTTTCCAATTAGCCATTTTGTGAAGATTTGTTTATTAAAAATCTACAAGTTTACTGGGCACTGGTAAACTGCCAGAGAAGACGCTTACCCAATTGTTTTTATAATAAATTGTTTTTGTAATTAATTCCTTTTTTACAATAAACTTTTTATGATAAATATAGTAATGTGATGGACATATTGAATATGCTAGATACAGTTAATGGTGTCTTTTAAAATTAAGATATGAGAAAAAATAAGAGTATCAGAAATTAGCTGTGGCTGAAATTTAGCTCTATGCAGATAGAAAATCTGGACTAGTAGAGTATGATTCCAGATGCAGATGAGGGCAAAAGAGACTCAGTTTATTTATTTATTTTACTTCTCTTTTTTTTTTCCATAGGAAATTTGAAATACTGCCTTGTGATATTGAATCAGCCTTTGGACAAAAGTTTTCGTCATCTTTGGAGCAAAGGTAATCTTAACTAGTGTGTATATTTCTTTGTTTTCTTACTGTATTTGGGATTGACTAACATTGACTGTCAAATATTCTTGAACCTAAATACTGTTTAATAACAAAAAGTGGATTCACAATGTGATTTAATTATTGATTTATCAGAAAGTCCCTTATTGCTTCTCTGTTAACTTATTTATATACTAGTATCCCTGCGCACGAATCCGTGCGCCAGTAGCTCGCCAGTAGCTTGCTGCTGCCCTCCAGTAGCTCTCCACCTGCTGCCCCCCCCCCCCCGCCCCCCACACACATAGCTTGCTGCCCTGCCACCTCCTGTAGCTCTCCACCACTACGTGTAGCTTGCTGCCCCGCCTTCCTGCTGATCTGTGATCAGGTCGTTACGTGGTCGGTTGACGGTGTAACGACTATTTGCATATTACATCTTTATTATATAGGATGTGATTTCTTACCATGGGACCCCCAAGAGTAGAATTACAAAGGTTTCATTCAATGTATTTCAGCACTACTGTGTGGATGTTAATCCTAAGTTCTCAACAACTATTTATTCAAGTATAAACAAATATTTTTGGCACAGTGACAGCAAAAAGTATCCACAAAGCTCATTCTTCCCAGCTTCCAATAATGTTATCCATTTTGCAAAATAAAAAATGAAGACATGTTACTAGTATATTAGAATCTGTAGGGATGCTGAAAAATATAGTTAAAAATAAAATAGTTTCACATAATTAATATTTCTTTGAGGTTTCATGTAAGAAACTGGCTTTATTGACTTTTTTTATTTAACTTTTACAGCATTAACTCTAGGGTAGAAAATAATATTAAATATCATTTGCTGTTTTGAATCTCTACTTTTTCATGAAATCTTTAGTTGTTTTTTATTTTGATTTTCAAAGGGATACTTCTGATAAATTATCATGTAAGTTTTTAGCCAAATTATAGATATACTGAATAATTTGATCATTAATATATTGATATTGATGCATATTCTTGATCCTCTTATATTTGCAAAATTCTTTAGTATTCTCAACAGTATGGTTATGTGTTTCAGAATGCAAACCTATTGTTAATAAGCTTAATCTGTGGACAGAGGTAGTTGTGATACTAGGGGGAATAAATTATTACAAATTTTGTATAATAAATTTTCTTGTCCAATGTGATTATAATGAAAACTCTTGGTGTTCCAAATTTAGCCATCTTTCAGTTAGTCAACAAAAATTTTCACATTGTATTTGTACTAACATTACCCTCAAAGTTGGAAAATTATTTAGCCCTATCCAGTTTGGCTCAGTGGCTAGAGTGTCCCAGGTTCAATTCCAGTCTAGGGCACATGCCTGGGTTTCAGTAGGAGGCATGCAGGAGGTAGCCATTCAGTGATTCTCTCTCATCATTGTTACTTCTATCTCTTTCTCCCTCTCCCTTCCTCTCTGAAATCAATAAAAATATATATATTTTTAAAAGTTGGAAAATTATTTAACTACTAGAGGCCCAATGCATGACATTCGTGCACTGGGGTAGGGGGTTCCTCAGCCAGGCCTGAGTCCTCTCCCAATCCGGGACCCCTTGGGGGATGTCCGCCTGCTGGCTTAGACCCGCTCCGCACCTGAGGGGTCCTTAGCACTGCTGCAGAGGTGGGAGAGTCTCCCACTACCGCCACTGCACTCGCCAGCAGTGAGCCCAGCTTCAGGCTGAGTGGTACTCCCCCTGTGGAAGCTCATTGACCACTAGGGAACAGCTTCTGCATTGAGCATCTGCCCCTGGTGGTCAGTGTGTGTCATAGTGATCGGTCGTTCTGCCATGCAGTAAAATTGAATACTAGGGTTTTATTATATAGGATGATTTATCTTTCACTGTACTTAATTGTAATTAGGTAGTTATTTGGGTGCTGTAAGGGTGTGTAGACTCTTTTGTCACTTTATCTCTAGTGCCTAGTCCCTTCTTGGTGCATAATTGCTTACTAATTACAATCAATAACAGAGTGCATAATATGTTCCTATTGCTAATAAATACCAAAGTACTGTAAGTACATTCTTTTTATCTGAACTTATTATATCAGGGTCTACTACATTTTCAGGAAAGTGTGTGAACAACTTTATTTTATTACAAACGTTAGAAATAGATAAAATAATCATTGATAGGATCTGTTGGAAACCTTAGAGAATAAAAGCTACATCTTAAGTCTCATATTTGGGGGGTGTGAAGGGTACTATTTTGCACAAGGTATGAAATGATATAGATTTTTGAACTAACTGAAGTTCCTCATTTCCTTAATTTTTCTGTAGAGAATTTGATTTGAAAAATTCCCGTGCCTGATGGATACCAACTAGTCATTTGATTTGCATAAAAAATGATCACTTGGTCAATCTACAAGGTGTCCCCCCAAAATGTGTACACACATTGAATAATTACAAAGTCAGTGTTAATTAACATATAGTTCATTTTCAAAATTTAAAAGAATTTACAGAAATGAATAACTTTTTTCATTAATGCCTGTTTTCAAACTGATGACCATTTTGGTCGAGGCATTGCTGATAATGCAAAGCAATGGAATCACAAATATGAAGAATCATTTCATTCAGTATATGTGTGCCCTCAACTGTTGCCAGTTTTGTACTGTAAACTTTATCTTTTATGTATTTCCATAAAAAAAAATGTCTAGTGGCACTTTAAGATAAATTTTCTTTGTTCAAAGCTTAGTGTGGCTTCACCCATTATTTCAAATCAGTTAAACCTGAAAAGGAGTGAAAATCAAGTGAGTTATCAACTGTTAAAATGTGTATACATTTTTTTGGGACACCCTATGTATACATGGAGAGAAGGAAAGGTAAGATATCAGATGGGCTGAAATGGTTATATAATTCTTATTTCCAAAAGAACTTTTCTTTAGGTTATTGAAATGTTAAGTGCTTTCATATAGACCTGTAGGATAATTCTTGGCTTCATCATTGTAAAAAGCAGATCTGTTAATAAATACTAAGAAAAAGTGGAATAGAATTTTTGTGATTCTCATAACAGAAGCTGTGATGTTATGTTTGTGTTGCTCCTCTTCTTAGCAAAGGTATTTCTTTCATTTCTTCCAAGAGAGGCCTAGAAAAAGTATGTGATGGCTTTGTGGTTTGGGATTTCAGCAAGTACGTGAAGGCTGGAGGCTGCCATGCCGGTCCCTCTAGCTCAGACGTGCAATGTTTTTTTGTACCTTCTGTTCCATGGACGTGAAGACTGTGAAGAGCAGACAACAGGGTTTTGTAAAAGCTGGGCTGTTAAACCAAAACACAGAAAATTTTGAAGGCTACTGCGCAGTATAAGTCTCTCATATTTACAATCGATGATTTAACTTGAACCTATGCCAACGACTCTGTTGAGTAGGTATTTCCTGGGATCTGTTTCAGGAGAAAGACTACTTGAAGGTTTATTTTATTTTAGTTTCTTCCTACAATGCTTAATTGGCATGTTTTGAAATTTAGTTTAAATGGGATTCAAGGGAGATTAAAATTATGAAAGTTTTTAAATGTATTTTCTCTTTAATATTTCATGAAGTCTCAGTGATTTTCTTGGTGTGATCATTGGTATTTGTGAATGGATATTGCCCTTAGATTTCTTACCTATTTTTTTTTTTTTAACAAAAAGCTTTCATTTCCAGTAAATGTCTTTCTTACCCTGAAATATGTGATAAGTGGAAAAAATAGGGATGTTTATGTTTGAATTGCTCTGCTTATTTCTTGTTGTAGGTCAGTTTTTCTCAGCTTGGTGTCACCAGGCTTACCCGAGCCCTCAAAGACAGTGGGAGAGATCACAAAGTTAGATAAAGTTGAAATACAAAAAAAGAAATATGAATCCTAACAGATATTCATTTACCTGGGCTAAGGTTACATGGACTGACCAGGTTTCTAGGAGTTGGGCTTCTCAGTGTATCCTCATTTTTTAACTTTAATTCACAGCCTTTCCCTGTCTCTTCCACAGGATTTGAAGAACAGCGGTGACCATGTTCATTAGATTATGACTCCATTATCAAATTATGTTAATGTTAATGACAGGTGTTTGTCTTCAGTGTGACCCTTTTTACCTCTAATAAGGAATTATTTTTCCTTGCTTGATTTCTTCCTTTTTCAGTTCTCTGGTAACCAACCGTAAGATCACACCAGAGTATAGGCAACATACTCTGGTTCCCTTTGGATGAGGCTTAAGTCATAAAATATTGGACCAATCAAGCAGGTTTTACAGTAAAAGGGAGACATCTGTCACAGTTCATGAAATGAAATATAAGCAAGGTCTTTAGTTTTATAATATCAGTTTTCCCTTCTGTTTGTAATTGATGGATACCTGTCAGCGCCCTTCTGTGTTGAGGGGGTAGGTGAGCAGCTGGGGACATAACTGTGGCCTCGCGTTATGGCCAGAATTTAGAGTTCAGGGTGCCCAGCGCAGTCTGTTTCTGATGAAGGCATGAAATGTGGTTCTTCAAGCTACAAGTCCTTAGAATGAACTTGCTCTATTCCTGCTTCTTAATAGCTGAACTTATTGTGTGTAGTATTTGATTATTCGAATCTACTTTGCTCACCTCTATATGTTTTTTTTTTCTTTAAACAAAAACACTGTACCCAAATAAAGCTTTTTAATAGGATTATGACTTGCCCCATTAATTAGACTGCTCTCATGTAACGATAGTGTTGCCATCAGATTTAAGTTTTAAATGGAGCAATCTGCTGTGAAGAAGCTTGCTTCAATAGTTTGGTTGTGCGTCCTTTTCCCTCATACACTGTGTACCTAGGTCTCTGTAAGCCTTTTTTTAAACTGATTTTTTGAAGTTAAGCTCAATCAAAGTTAGCAAGTTTATATTGAAGAAAGTTGTTTTATGTTTCTATTTTTATTCCCATTTCTCAATTCTGTGAGACCTCTTTACCTCACTTCTGGCATCCAGTATGTTTATTCTCATTAAAATAAGAGAAACTGGGTACCTTCCATTTTTATGTATATATTGGTTGAGTTCATTTGGCCTGCTTTAGAATGCTTGGCATAAATCAATATTTTTAATCCTGTTAAATCTGTTTGTGTACATCATCCCTGTTAGAGGAATTTTAAGGGAACAGTGTTTTGACAATCACCTTGTAATTTAGAAACCACCTCAGGGCTACTCATAAAGCTGACTCTGGAAGGGCTAGTCAGGGTCCACTTTTTTTCTTTTTAAGAATGTGTTTCTAATGCAGTGTGTTCTCTGGCCTCATCTTCCACTGCTACCCCTTCTTATATACTTAATGACTGATAGAGAACTGCTTTTTTTTTTTTTTTTTTTTTTGCCAAAAGTAGATTTATATTCATTTGCAAATTTCCACTGGTCTTTTTAAGTCCTGCTCAAATGCTGCCTCTTGTGAAAGGACGCTTCCCTGGCTTGACCACGTAGAGGTAGATTTTCTCCCTGGTGTTTCTTTTGTGTTCCTATCACTGATGAAGGTCACCTTCTGCCTCTTTGAAGATAAGCTTCTGGAGAATAGGTAATAGAGTGCTTAGGTCAGCGGTTCTCAACCTGTGGGTCACGACCCCTTTGGGGGTCCAATGACCCTTTCACAGGGGTCGCCTAAGACCATCGGAAAACACATATATAATTACATATTGTTTTTGTGATTAATCACTATGCTTTAATTATGTTCAATTTGTAACAATGAAAATACATCCTGCATATCAGATATTTACATTACGATTCATAACAGTAGCAAAATTACAGTTATGAAGTAGCAAGGAAAATAATTTTATGGTTGGGGGTCACCACAACATGAGGAACTGTATTAAAGGGTCGCGGCATTAGGAAGGTTGAGAACCACTGGCTTAGGTGAAGGTGTTTTCCTTTTAATTCCTGGGAGACTAGCCTGAGGGTAGGTACTACTGTAGGTCATCTTGGCAATTGCTGAAGGTTGGTGTCTATATTTGATGCTTTCTAGATCTTGGAAATCCTCTTGCTTTGATGTGAATCAGTTGGGAGCAGGAAGTTCTTCCCTGTCTTTCTGTCTCTCCTCACCCCCTTTTGCTCCTCCTCTCCTCTCCCCCAGGTTTCTCTCTGGTCCTCAGACTAGGTTGGTCCCATTTGTATTTCTGCCAACTTAAGCTCCATCACTTATTTTTCCCCTTTACTCTATGACTCCCAGATATTTATTTGATAATTCTTGGTACAACCTATAAGAACTGATACTTTTTATTAATATATTCTTCTTTCCTCATAGCACAAGTGGAAGCATGTATTCCTTTTCTGACTCTGGGTTATATGACTTTGACAGCTGAAGTGCTGATATCAGTGTCATTAGAATAAATTTATATCCTGTGTTCATTAAGGTATTATGGTAAGGTGCATCTTTTATTATATAGAGGAATATAAAATTATTCAATTTAGCAGTATCCTTATCTTCTAACATTACTGTCTAAAGAGCTACCAGACCAGCACTACTTTGGTCATTTTCTGTCCTAATATTTCACAGAACTTATGCTTTGAACACATTTAAGTGAACATAGAGCCAAAGTTCTGATGAGCAATTTGCATACTTGGTTCTGGTCCATTAAGCAAAACCAGTTTCATATAAGCTGTAGCCCCTGTAAATAAGGCTGGAAGAGAAGATTGTACTAGTCATGCAGAAATATTTAGGGACTATGAAAAAAGCATTTAAATATGTCTTACATTTTATTATATTAGAGGCACAGAACAAAATATATATTGTTTGATATGAGTCCAAAGACGCATTCTGCTACTTCCATCCCCAAGATGATGGTGCACTTCCGTTGAATCAGATCTTTTATGACGCTGGGCATTATGATACACATATTGCTAGAGAGTGATGACCTCTGAGTCACTTTCCCAGGTTCACTCCTAAGCCTTTGTGTTGTGTTGTGTTTTGTTTTAGTAGTCAAAGTATTATAGGGTGATTAAGGAATTGCACCACAATTTCAAGTACTTTATATTTGAAATGCATTTATAAATCTTCTGCTATACTTCCTAATCCCATGGGATTTTATCTGAGCTATTGCACATGATATTCTAAAAGAGAAAAGTCACTTTTAAATATCAAGTTTCACAGCATTACATTTTCTTTTTCTTTTCTTTTCTTTTTTCTTTTTTTTTCTCAGATGTTTCTTTCTAATGAATTGACCATTACATTTCCTAAGTTCTGAAATGGCCAACAGACCATAGAAAGACATTTCTTTAGGCTCCTGCTTGAAACCAGCAGCTTCAGCAAACTGCTGGCCTTGATTCAGGGCCAAAGCATTACATTTTCTAATATGTTTACTGAGAGGCAAAAAAATGCATTATTTTAGCCCTAGCTGGTTTGGCTCACTGGATAGAGCATCGGCCTGAGGACTGAAGGGTCCCAGGTTCGATTTCGGTCAAGGGCATGTACCTTGGTTGCAGGCACATTCCCAGTAGGGGGTGTGCAGGAGGCAGCTGATCAATGCTTCTCTCTCATCGATGTTTCTAACTCTCTATCTCTCTCCCTTCCTCTCTGTAAAAAAATCAATAAAATATATTTTTAAAAATACATTATTTTATTATTTTTTAAAATAAATTTTTATTTATTTCAGAGAGGAAGGGAGAGGTAGAGAGAGATAGAAACATCAATGATGAGAGAGAATCATTGATTGACTGCCTCCTGCATGCCCCTCTACTAGGGATTGAGCCACAACCCGGGCATGAGCCCTTGACTGGAATTGAACCCAGGACCCTTCAGTCCCCAGGCCAATGCTCTATCCACTGAGCCAAACCAGCTAGGGCTATTTGGTATATATATATATATATATATATATATATATATATATATATATATACACATACATTGTCTGTGTCAAATAATGTACAAGGACTGGGATGTCAGTGAGAAAGACACAGGCCCTGTTCTTAAAGTGTTGATAATCTAATATCTGATGTACACTGTCTCATTGTATATATGTATCATAAATATTCCCTACAATTAGAAGTCTATTATTGTTATGGACTGAATTGTTTTCACCCCAGATCATATGTTGAAGCCCTAAATACCAAGTGACAATATTTGATTGGCACCTTCAGAGAGGTAATTTAGTTACATGAGGTCATAGGGTGGGCTCCTAATGCAATAGCAATAGGACTGGTGTCCTTGTAAGAGAGACGCCAGGGGTGGCACTCTCTGAGAAAGACCATGTGAGAAGGCAGCCATCTGTAAGCTAAGGAAAGAGGCCTCAGGAGAGACCAGCCCTGCTGATACCTTTATCTTGAACTTCTGGACTCCAGAACTGTGAGAAAATAAATTTCTGTTGTTTGTCTCCCCGGTCAGTGGTATTTTGTAAGCCCTAGCAAACTAATACTGTTATATATAAGCCTTCTTGGCAAGTTGAGAATTGTTCAGTCCTCTCTTCTCTATAGAAGGACCCATTTTATTTGTAAGTCTGGTGCCAGGTATTATTATAGGCAGTCTTGGTCTTACCTTGGTACCCTGCAGCTCCAATCAATTATGATAAGCATTGAACTTCCCTTGATTCAATGCTGTAGCCTGAGGCTTATACTGGTCCCCCTTTGTTTAAAGACGACCTTTCACTGACTTCAGAAAACAGTGGAAATAATCTATATATTAGAAGTTAGTTTGATGGATATAATCAGGCTTTGGGAAATCAATCTGGGGTACTTTAAACAGATACAGAAAAAAAGTTTAAATGAATGGATTAAAGCACAGGTTTAGATGACTCAATCATCCATGATTATTTTGGGCATTGATCTATTGCCCTTTATAAAGATGAGAAGAATTTGCTTTTCTTGTAAAACACCAGTTAGTAAGATTCATTGAATTACTTTGTGACCATTATAAACTTCTGTCTGGATATTCTGTAAGTTATTTCACATTAAGACCAATCTTAAATGTAATCCTTCCCTAATCTAGTACAACTTCCACAATATAAATCATAAGTGTTCAATGTTAATATCCAGTATATTAATTACACTTAGCATTCAACAGTGAATTCAGAGTTGATATTTATTTAGAAAACATTTAAGAAAAATCATAAACATTTTGCTTTAAAGGGCCATACCAAGAAAGTGAAAAGACAACCCACAGAATAGGAGGAAATATTTGCCAATCATATGTCTGATAAGAGGATTATATATAGAATGCATAAAGAGCTCTTACAACTCAATAAGAAAATAAGTGACCCAATTAAAAATGGTGCAAAGGATCTGAATAGACAAATTTTCAAGGATAATGTACAAATAGCCAACATGCACACTAAAAGATAGATGCTCTATATCATTAGTCATAATGGAAATACCAATCAAAACACAATGAGATTCTAATTTCCACCCACAGATAGCTGGCATAAAAAAAGTTAGATTTGTGTTGGTAAAGGTGTGGTGAATCAGAACTCTTATACACTGCTGGTAGGAGTGGTGAAGTCACTTCCAAAGATATTCTGTCAGTTCATTAAAAATACCATGAGACCCAACAGTTCTTCTCCTAGGTATACTCCCAAAAGAAATGAAAACATATCCACACAAAATGTGTGCACGAATGTTCATAGCACCATTTTTCATAACTGCCAAAAGGTGGAAACAATCCTGATGTGTATTAACAATTGAATGAATAAACCAATGTGCTATGTCCATGAAATGGAAATTTGCTCGGCCATAGAAAATGTAGTATTGATATATGCTACATGTATGAACCTTAAAAACGTTAAGCTATATGAAAGAATCCACACACACAAAAAAACACACCTCATATTACATGGTTCAATTCATACAAACTATTGAGATCAGTAAATTTACAGGAACAGAAAATATATTAGTGATGCATAAGCTCTAAGGAATGGGAAATTAGGGAGAGTAACTAAAATGTATGGGGTTTCTTTTTATTTTAGAGTGATAAAAATATTCTAAAATTGACTGATGATGGTTGCACAAATCTCTGAATATTCTAAAACCATTGAATTATTTAAACGTGTCAATTTTATGGTAGGGAAATTATATCTCAGTAAGCTGTTACAAAAAATAATAGGCAATTAGGATGTCTTCATTAGGATGTTCCCTTTTTTGTTTAGTATTTTATTTTATTTATTTTATTATTTTATTTTATTGTTGACAATATTGCAAATGTTCCCCAGTTCCCTCCTCCCAGGCCCTGTCCCACCCCAGGTCTTCACCACACTATTGTCTGTGTCCATTGGTTATGCACATCTATATATATAAAGAAGTAATATGCTAATGAGGTCAGGACTTCGTAATGATCATGACCAAGGCCCCAAGTCTGAGAGACCAACACAAAGGGGTGCCTGCTCCAAGCCTCCGTGGTGCAACTGGGGGCAGGCCCCCAGCGGGGACACACACACACACACACACACACACACACACACACACGGCGCCTGCTCCGAGCCTCCGCAGCCAGACTGAGGCTTTCAGTAGTACATTCCCTGAGGGCTCCCAGATTGTGAGAGGGGGCAGGCTAGGCTGAGGGACCCCCACCCCCAGTGCACGAATATCGTGCACCAGGCCTCTAGTATGAATATAAGTTCTTTAATCTCTTCCCTGTTCCCCTCTTCCCTTCCCCACCTCCCTTAAGACATGTCAGTCTGTTCTGTGCCTCCATGCCTCTGGACCTATTTTGTTTTTTTGTTATGTTCATTAGATTCCACTTATAAGTAAGATCATGTGATATTTGTCTTTTCTCTAACTGGCTAATTTCACTCAGCATAATATTCTCTAGGTCCCTCCATGTTGTCTGAAAGGGTAAGAGATCCTTTTTTTTTTTTTTTACAGCTGCATAGTATTCCTTTGTGTAAATGTACCATAGCTTTTTTTATCTACTCATCTACTGATGGGCACTTGGATTGTTTTCAGATCTTAGTTATTGTAAATAATGCTGCTATGATTATAAGGGTGCATATATTCTTTCTGATTGGTGTTCTGGGTTTCTTAGGATACAATCCTAGAACTGTGATCTCTGGTTCAGACATAGTTCCACATGTAAGTTTTTGAGTAAACTCTATGCTGTTTTCCATAGTGGCTGCATCAGTCTGCATTCCCACCAGCAATGTGCTAGTGTTCCCTTTTCTCAACATCCTCGCCATCCCTTGTTGTTTGTTGATAGATTGATGATAGTCATTCTGGTAGGTGTAAGGTGATTTCTCATTGTAGTTTTAATTTGTATTTCTCTGACGATTAGTGATTTGCGCATTTTTTCATATGTTTCTTGGCCATCCGTATTTCCTCTATGGAGAAGTGCCTATACAGGTCCTGTGACCATTTTTAAAATTGGATTATTTGTCTTCCTTTTGTTGAGCTGTATGAATTCTTCATATATTTGAAATTAATCCCTTATCAGATGTGTCATTGGCAAATATGTTCTCCCATTCAGCGGGTTCCCTTTTCATTTTGATGATGGTTTCTTTTGCTGTGCAGAAGCTTTTAATTTTGATGTAGTTGCATTTGTTTATTTTTTCCTTTGTTTCTCTTGCCCTAGGAGATACTAGTATATCAATGAAAATTCTGCTCTGTGAGATATCTGAGATTTTGCTACCTATGTTTTTCTTCTAGGATTTTCATGGTTTCATGACTTGGGATGTTCACTTTTCTTAAGTATTAATTTATACCAAAATTTGTCTGATACTGTGTCCTTGCTTCTGGATACATTCATGTAGTATTTGGGCCAATAGTTCTCAAATTTAACATGTATCAGAATTACTTGCACGGTCCCAACTTCAACATTTTGGATTCATTAGGTCTTAATTTTTACCATTCAGATCTTTACATGTATTTTTGGGTTTGTACCTAAGTATTTTGATTTCTTCGAAGTGATAAAGGTGAATCTGTGTTTCAAATTTTGGTTTCTACATGATTGTTGTCATTATATAGAAATGTGATTGATATTTGTATGGGGGAGAAGAGATCCTAATTTGAAAATTGACAGTATTTATTCCATAGGAAATAATGAACCACACAAAAAACTCTTTTATTTAAGTAAAATCTTCAAATTTTTTTCATAATTTTTTGAGGTTTTGTATAATGTTTAGCCACACCATAAAAAATCCTTTAAAATGCATATTTTTTTTTGGGAGAAAATTTTAGAAAAAAAATTTGTTCAGAGAGAATAATTTGCTAAGGAAATGAGTGATCAACGATACAAAATGATTTTGGGACACATTTATAGTGTAGTGTATGTAGAAATAATTCAAGTTTGATTTTTTTGTGCTATTTTTTAGACTAAATTTGTTTTGATTTTGTGCTTAGTTTTAAAAAGTCAGCTTGATCAGCCTTGCCTCTAAAATTACTCAGTATATCTCCTCCTAAATAGACACTAACATAAAACACAGTGATTTGGACATTTGGTTAATGACATTTAATATGAATTTACACGTATAGATTTACTCATTCAATCATCTATTTAAAACCATAAATTAAGTGTGTTCAGTAGTCAGCACACACAGATTCATATCTGAAGCCTTGTGGTGGATTTATGTGTTATTTTCTCAGTAACCCAAGGTTTGCTCTTCTCTGATAAGACCTCCCTTTATTAGTTAAAGTTGACTTTGCTGCCTTCACACAATATTCACTACCACTCTTTATTGGTTGTAGAGTTATGACCAGCATAAATAAAGAAAGCAAGCAGAGAAAGAAGCTGCAGAATAGACCATTTATTTTCATGCATTTTGGTTGCCATTTAAATCACAATTGACAGAGTAAAGTGTAGTTTAATGGTCATCCTTAACAAGTCAGGAAAAAAATGTGCAGTTCTATCCCTCCAGTGTTATGTTTTATGAATATATCACATTTAGTTCAGAATAATGATGATTCAATAATGACATTTTATTTTTTAAGCCTGATGAGTAGGATTGGGAAGGGCTGTTTATTCTTTCTTTCCATTTCACTATAACAGTTTGACAAGAGTGAGAGACACTGACTGATGCTCTACTCAAACTGTGTTTATAATGAAGTGCTGGAGTTAAAAATAAAAATATCTCCAGCCTCATTCAGATCCTAGTGTGTTGGTTGGTTGGAGGGCTGTCCAGCTTCTTTTTAAAGGTATATTATAAGGATTAGAATATAAATACATAGGACTATGTATGTGTATTGTGTGGACATAAGGGGCCACATGCTAACCTGACAAGCTCAGGGAAGGCCTGCATGGCAGTCTTACAAACTCAGAGACCTAAAGTAACCACAAAGGATGGTCTGAAATTAAACTTTAAAAGCAGTTATGGTGGGTAGTCATCTCCTAGGCAGGTATCCCTAACAAGGTCAATCTTTACCTTAACTGAGCTTGTGAAGGCAGCCTGGGCCCCCCCTCCCCCTCCTTAACCTGCATTCTGATGCCAATGCTTGCTAGCCCTAACCCCCTTTCCACTTGTGCCCTAGCTAGCCTTGCAAAAACCTGTTTCCCTGAACACTTCCATTTTACAGAGGCCATAAACCATGAACCATACACATCTCCCGGAGGGGGTTGGCAGCGCTGGTGCCAGTCAGGCCAGGCCTTTGGGTGTAATCTCACTTCCCCCATTCCAACCATGGGGGCTGCAAAGCCCATGAAAAGTCCAGAGTCCTAGTCCATATTTGGGAGACAAAAAAACTAAGGAGATAAAAGGGAGAGCCCCCTACTCCCCGCCCCTCCCCCCTCAGATTTGGGATCCAATTCCCCTGGGCCATTCATCACCAGTGCTTCCTGTAATAAAGTGTTTCTGATCCTCTGAGTGCCTGTTGTGTGTTTTCTGGTCGCCTGGTAAATTCTGTAACAAGCTAATTGTCCTTTTGCATCTACAATAACATATCATTGAAATGTCAGGGTAACTTGTAACTTTCCTTTTCTCCACACCCCTGGGGCACAACGAAATGTGCTTGGGCGCTAGGACAGAGACCATAACTTCCTTCATTGTTACTGTTATCATGTTAATTATTGACTGTTAACTATCCTGTACCCACCTAAGTAAAAGAAATATGTGTCTATCATTTTACTTTAAAAAACAACAACATTTTATTGATTTTTTTACAGAGAAGAAGGGAGAGGGATAGAGAGTTAGAAACATTGATGAGAGAGCAACACCGATCAGAGCCTCCTACACACTCCCTACTGGTATGTGCCTGCAACCAAGGTACATGCCCTTGACCAGAATTGAACCTGGGACCCTTGAGTCCACAGGCCGACGCTCTATCCACTGAGCCAAACCAGTTAGGGCTATCATTTTACTTTTTATCCAATCCCTGAGGTTTCCCTGCTTTGTTTTCTCCCACTAATCTAACACTAATGGAGTTCATGCAACCCACTTATGTCTCCTCCTTTGATTGTGATGAATAAAAATAGGTGAAAAACCACCATTCTCTGGAGCATTATCCCAACCCCTTGAGATTCTGTTTCCCGGCAATTGTGGACAGTTTGGCTCAAATACACTAACAAAAAATTCTTTACAGGTTTGAATGTTTTTATGTTTACAATAGTAAATAATAGTTTGCAATGCTTTAACCTGCAAAATCCTTTTACTGAAGTAAAATCATAACTGAGAAATCTTCTTGGAGTTCCCAGGACAGTAAACAGATAAAAGTGGAGGGGGTTCTTTGGTTGAGGTTCCTCTGGCCACCAGGCCTTCCCACTGCTGCCTCCAAGTCTCTCCACCGATCTGTCACAATGTATATGAATAACAGGGATTTTTGCTAATCCTTCCTTTGCTATTCCTTAGGTTTATCTTCTCTATTTATGATAGCTACATTGAGAACTACCTTTGGGTTATAAAGAAATTTTTAAATGGTTGAATGTTGTATTTTAACTAGTTTGAATGGAATACATCTATAGTTGTTTCATTTTATTTACTTCATGAACTGATACCAATGTAGGCAGCATGGCTGTTTAAAGATAATAGCATACAGAATTCCATTATGTTTACCATTTTACTATTTGTTAACCAGTTTCCTTATGTTGGCTGTGTAAGCAGATATAATGGAAAGGAAAAAGATAGATGCTCAAAATGAATTCTGTAAATTTACCATGACACATTTTATATTTTCAATTATGTGAGGTTTCAACCAATATTTAGTCATCATTGTCTTACTCTAAGTGGGATTTCTAGACATAACATTGGTATATAGCTTGATATAAAATTCTGTGTTCATCACTGAAAGAAATACAGACAGGCTCTGACTTACAGTGCTTACAATTTTTTTTTTTACTTTACAATGGTGCAAAAGTGATATATACTTAGTAGAAACCGCATTTCAGATTTTGAATTTTTATCTTTTCCTGGGCAATGGCAGTGAGCCACAGCTCTGGGTCAGGCACATGACCACAAGAGTGAACAACTGATACTCTTTACAGAGTACTGTGTTGCCAGCATTGTGGGGTATTATGTTCTGAGCATGTTCAACTGCAGTTCAGAGGTATATGGAAGGGCAGTATAGGTAGGGTTTTCAGTTATTGTTTTATATCTTTTGCAGTTATGTTTAGTGACGGCTGTAATGTGTTAGACTTGTCTTTTAGTCAGGATTGTTTACAATTTACATTCTCACATTTTACAATCATTTCCTTCAGAAGGGAGCTCTGAGTGAACTATTAGATTCATGTGATTAGATAAAAGTGGTGAGGAGGTTTTTGTTCCTAAGTGGAGAGAATAGTTTAATGTGTCCCTGTGCACTCATCATCCATCTTCAACAATTACTGGCCAATTTTGCTTCATATATATTTTCCCCCACTGGATTATGGGAAAGCAAATGTCAGATATCATTTAATTTCCATCCACAAATAAGGAAATTTTTAAAAAGATTTACTTCTGGTCTTTGTTTTATGCTGTTGACTTAATCTACACTAATAAAAGACAAACATGCAAATTGACTGTACCTTTGCTACACCTTAAGCCATGCCCACCAGCCAATCAGAGTGACTATATTCAAATGAACCCAACAAAGATGGCGGCCGGCAGCCACGGAGCTGGAGCGAGCAGGAGGCTTGGTTGCTCCAGTGATGGAGGAAGCCAAGCTTCCCGCCTGCTGTGGCCGGCTCTGAGCTCCACTCAAGGCAACAAAGTTTCAATTATAGAAGATAAATAAACCCCAGATACCTGCTTTCAGCCGGCCGTGGCCACGGAGCTGGAGCAAGCAGGAGGTTTGGGTTGCCCCTGGCCATGAAGGAAGCCAAGCTTCTCACCTGCCCTGGCCGGCTCTGAGCTCCACTCAAGGCTACAAAGTTTCAATTATAGAAGGCAAATAAATCCCAGAATAAAAAAAAAAAAATAGGCTGGGAGCTTCCATCGCTGGGGGGCTTGGCCAGCCTGAAAACGGCCTTCAGCCCCTCACCCAGACTGGCCAGGCACCCCAGTGGGGACCCCCCACCCTAAAGGGAGTGTGGCCAGCCTGAAAACAGCCATCAGCCCCTCACCCAGGCTGGCCAAACCTCCATGGGATGAGAGTCCCCACTGGGGGGGGCTTGACCAGCCTGCAAACAGCCATCAGCCCCTCACCCAGGCTGGCCAGGCACCCAAGCGGGACCCCCACCCTGATCCGGGACACCCTTCAGGGCAAACCAGCCGGCCCCCACCCGTGCACCAGGCCTCTATCCTCTCCTATATAATAAAAGGGTAATATGCAGATTGACCCTAACAGCAGAATGACTGGGAATGACTGGTCACTTACACACATTGACCACCATGGGGCAGACGCTCGATGCAGGAGCTGCCCCCTGGTGGTCAGTGAGCTCCCACAAAGGGAGCTCTGCTCAGCCACAAGCCAGGCTGACGGCTGCTAGCACAGCTGTGGTGGCGGGAGAGGCACTAAGGATGTCTGACTGCATCTGAGGTCTGCTCTCTGCTGGTAAGTGGACATCCCCTGAGGGCTGCCGGGCTGCCAGAGGGATGTCTGACTGCCAGCTTGGGCCCAATCCTCCAGGGAGCAGGCCTAAGGCAGCAGGTGAGCAGGTGGACATCCTCCGAGGGGTCCCAGACTGCAAGAGGGCATAGGCCTGGCTGAGGGACCCCCCCCCCCCCACCGAGTGCACAAATTTTTGTGCACCGGGCCTCTAGTATTAATATAATATACTTGAGTTTCTCCTATTGAAAAATTCCAAAGTGCCTTCTTTGGCATCCATGAATTAAAGCCAGATGCCCAGGAAAGATGTGAAAATAGATGGAATTGTTACATTTTATTATATTTTTTTAAATTTATTTTTATTGTTGAAAGTAATACAGATGTATCCTTTTTCCTCCCATCCAACCCATTTAGCCCGCCCCTTTCCCCACCTCAGGCCTTCACCACACTATTGTGTGTGTCCGTGGGTTATGCATTTAAGTCCTCTGGTTAATCTCCACCCACACCCACCTACCCACCCACCCCCCATATTCCCTCTGTGATTCGTCAGGCACTCTGTTCCATACTTCTATGCCTCTGGATCTGTTTTGTTCATCAGTTTATTTTGTTCATTAGATACCACATATGAGTGAGATCATGTGATACTTATCTTTCTCCGACTGGCTTATTTTGCTTAGCATAATACTCTCCAGATCCCTCCATGCTATCTCAAAGGGTAAGAGATCTTTTTTTTGCTGCGGCATAGTATTCATGGTGTAAATATACCACAGCTTTTTTATCTACCCATCTACTGATGGGCACGTGGGCTGTTTCTAGATCTTAGCTAGTGTAAACTGTGCTGCTATGAACACAGGGGTGCATATATTCTTTCTGATTGATGTTTCAGGTTTCTTAGGATACATTCCTAGAAGTGGGATCATGGGGTCAAATGGCAGTTCCATTTTGAAGTTTTTGAGGAAATTTCATACTGTCTTCCATAGTGGCTGCACCAGTCTGCATTCCCACCAGCAGTGAACTAGTGTTTCCTTTTCTCCACATCCTCACCTGTACGTGTCATTTGTTGATGTTAGTCATTCTGATAGGTGTGAGGCGATACCTCATTGTCATTTTAATTTGAATCTCTCTGATGATCAGTAACTTTTAGCATTTTTTCATATGTCTGTTGGCCATTTGTATATCCACTTTAGAGAAGTGTCTATTTAGGTCCTTTGCCCATTTTTTAATTGGGTTGTTTGTCTTCCTTTTGTTAAGTTGTATGAGTTTCTTATATATTTTGGATATTAATCCTTTATCAAACGTATCATTGCCAAATATGTTCTCTCATACAATGGGATCCCTTTTTATTTTGTTGATGGTTTCTCTTGCTGTGGTAGAAGTTTTTTTGTTTTGAATTGTTACGTTTTAGATGTTGTAATCAAATATGCTCCCAGTCTTTCATTCTGCTTTCCTAGATAGAAAAACACTGGATCATCTTTGATGCTTTCTTTTCTTCCTTCCCTCCTTTATGATATGTTGTCAACCTCTATTGATTTTTTAAAAATTCTTTAAATGTCTGTTTAATTCACTTTTAACTCTGTATATTCACTGCTGCCATCTTTCTTTACTGATCATTATATGTCTCTCAAGCTATTTTCTCAGATCACATTTTCTTTTCTGTTGCCATTCATCTCTTGGACTGCCCTCCCTAGCCTTCACCATAACCCTTTGCAGTAGCTATAGTGTGTACTCCATCCCATTTCAATTCCTTTTTCTGATATTCAGTTTCTTCCATAGTGGACCCTGTCGTAACCTCATCTTTTTTTATTTACCAGCATAAACCATTCAATCTCCTCTCCAGAATGCCCTTCCTCTGTGCTGGGCCATCCTCATTCTTGCCTCTCTGCTGCAATGTGTACTCTCTACTTGGTCTGTAAAACTGTCCTCTTTCTCCTTTGGACTCTGGTCTACCTTTCCCTCAAAGTCCAGTGTGTTTCCTTCTTCTGTCAAATCCTTCTCTATGACTCCAGGCCTATAGTGATCATTTTCTTTTCAGAATTTACCTAAGTGTGAGTAGTGGATGATATGACATGGAGTCTTCGGTTGCCCTTGTTCTTGTATTATTTAAATTCTTTTATGGCTTTTGGTTTCTAAACTGGATAGGTATGTTGTTGGGTACAGGGGTTTTTCAAAACAATATTTACACAGGGTATGAATTTTATGTATACCTGTTGATTAAAACTCTTGAATATGATATATTCCTAGACTATTTTAACTAACCACATAGTTTTTCTATAATACACATTCCTGTTTTTGTTGGTGTGTTGTTGTTGTTTTTTGTTGTTGTGTTTTTGCAGACTATTTCAGTTATGCACATTCTGTGTCAAACAGTTTCTTGTTTAGATTTAATTTCTTTGATGAATGCTGTGGGCTCATAATGCATCTTCTGTGATTTTGCCCCATCTTTCAAGAGCTCTTCTATTCCTTTGAATGTTTTTATTTTTTCATTGAGTTCTTTGAGTTACAGGGATATTTCTGGTCTGATTTTCATTTGCTTGATAGCAGCATTTTTCTAGTGACTTTTCTCTGTGTTTTTTTTTCTCTTTACTTTCTATTTCTTCTACCCTCCTTTGTCTTCCCTCCCTCTCTCTCCTTTAACTTCCTGGTCTGGTCTAGATCCTGTGCTTGTTTCTATTGATCTTTGAATGAATTGAATCCCCCCTGGACCACTGAGTTGCACTGGTGGATGTGGGGGCTGGGAGAGCATGGGGAATAGAAATTCTTCCTGGTTCACAGACGCACTTTACCACACAGGGTTGTATATTGAGAGTGTTTAACATTTACTGATTATTGCCACTGCAGTGGGAGCCAGAGGCTGTTCACAATTTGGTCGTCTGCCTTGTCGGCTTTGTCTCAGCAACAGTATTTTCTGCATTGATTTTGTATTTAAATCTTAAGCCGAAAGTCTCCTCTCAGCATCTTCCTATACCCCTACTTGCATTCTGCATATATGGTGATTGGGTGAGAGATTTTTGCCTAGTTTTCCCTAAGATGTAATTTCCATCTTGTTTTCGTTCTGGCATTTTTTGGGATGGAAAAAGGGCAGAGACTTCTCCACTCTGCTCTCTCAAAACACTCATCTTTAAAAAAAAAATCTTTAAATTTGTCAGTTATTTATTCCAGCTAACAAAAGCCTTCTGTGGAGTAGTATTTGGCTTTTTGGCTTCTTTTATTGCCTGTTTATTTTTCCTCTGCTTGTTAATTGTTTTACTGAAGGATGGGATTTCACTGTCTGGTTCCCAGGTGGGGTTAACATGAACAAGTGGGGCATCCTGCACTGTGAGGATGGTTTGTTTTGAGGGCACACCATGGTAATGACTTACTAAAAGTATGGTAGAGATCAATATTTCCATCTCAGTTCACTTCTCTGGGCTATAGTGTCCTCCTCTGTGCATTTATGAGGTTGTATATCGTATGAATTATTAAAACATGCTTGACTGCATCTTTTTAAAAAGAATGGAAGTATCTTTTATTTGCCTGCTTTCCCATCCTGAGGCACTAGTTTCCTTTTATTATTGAACTAGAGGCCCACTGCATGGGATTCGTGCATGGGAGGGGGTGGGGGGAGGGGGCGGAGTGGGCCCCTTAGCCTGGCCTGCACCCTCTCGCAATCCAGGACCACTGGCTCCTAAACACTCGCTTGTCTGATTGCCTCTAACCACTCTAACGGCCTGCCTCATTGCCCCTAACCACGCGCCTGCCTGCCTGATCGCCCCTAACCAGCAGCGGCTTCATCTGGAAGGACGTCCAGAAGGTCATTTGGCTGTCCGGTCTAATTAGCATATTATGCTTTTATTATTATAGATTCTACTTAGTGTTGCTTTTTATGTTCCAAGGATCAAGGCTATAGGGAGAAAAGAGTTCTGTACTTTGGTGGGAAAGGAGATAGTTATTTTAGTTTCTATGATCAAATACCAAAAGTTGTTTTCAAATGCACTGCAGCCAAAACAAGGAAAACAAAAAACACCCACTACCTGCTAGTCACTGAAAATGACGAACAGTATGTGTCTGCCAGCGGAACTTATAATTGTTTCAGATTTACAAGCATAACAATGAGGTACATTTTGCATAATGAAATATTTCTTTTTGTCCATTATGTTTGCAAGCTGCACTCCATTCATCATGTTTGCAAATAGCACAGTAGCATTTGAGCAACCTGAGCCAAGTGTAATTTCCAGCTATTGAAATTAATTCATTTTTAGGTCCTGTTACAAACTATCATCTAACAATGAATCTCACTATTTTTCTTTTTACTCTATTTATATTTCCATTGATTTTTTTTGGTTTGTTTTTATTTTCATATGAATAAAAGTGTTTTTCATTGATGCTTGGGGTGTGAGAATGGACTGGAACACATTAAAGGGATTCATAGTTTTATCTTTGTGTAACTTACTGTATCATTCACAGAACTAATTAACATTCTAATTTGCATCTCTTTCATTTCTAAAAAATTCACCTATAGACTCTAGAATAGAGAAAAGCTAGCTATAATAGTTATGTATTTTTATGTTCCTGCTGGTGTGGCTCAGTAATTGAGCATGGACCCATGGACCAGGAGGTCACGGTTTGTTTCGTAATCAGGGCATATGCCCGAGTTGTGGGCTCAATCCCCAGTGTGAGGTGTGCAGGAGGCAGCCAATCAATGATTCTCTCTCATCATTGATGTTTCTATCTCCCTCTCTCCCTTCCTCTTTCTGAAATCATTAAAAATGCATTTTAAAAAATACTATGTACTTTAAAAAATTGCTATAATATGAAGATTCTACTGTTTTCATGTAGATTTGAGTCAAGATTTGAGCGAAAGCCCTGAGGGTATAAAATGCCTTCAGCTTCTTCCTTTGGGATATATAGCAGGTTCATATATGTAATGGGTGAGAGAGGCTTTGTTCTGGGAACTGTATTCCCTTATCATGGATATTATTTATACAACTGCTAATTTTTTAGATTTGGTGATTCTGAAAGTATGGAAGTGGTAATAGATACTATGTCTCATACCTTCTTGACTAGTGCTAGTGAAAATAAACGCAATGTGAGCCACAATACACATTTAAATCTCCTTGTTGGCACATTGAAAAAGTAAAAAGAAGCAGGAGTAATTGTAATACTGTCTTATTTAACACAGTCTATTTAGAATATTATCATTTTCAACATATAATCAATGTAAAAATTATTAATGATAATTCAATATTCTTTTTGAACCTAGTCTAAGAAATCCAGTTTCTTACAACACACAACAAACAACATACAGCATACAGCACATCTCACTTGAGACTAGCTGCATTTCAGATGCCCAATACCCAAGTGGCTACCACACTGTATGGATAATTCTAGACTGTGGTCCCCTTGAGAATTGGAACCATGTCTGGTTTTTGCTGCATTTCTGGCTACTGTTGGTGCTCATTCAGTCAGTGCCCACAAGTGAATGAGTGAGTAGACAAAAGATACTGGGAAGGTTATTATGTGGATTGATGCTGGTCACTAATAGTATCAGTATCTCCTGTTGAGAGCAGAGGGGGCAAGCTTTGAAGAGGTAAATTGCCAAGGATTTATTACAGGAGACAGATAGCAGGGGAAATAAAGAGGGTGGTCAGTCTCCATCAAGATATACCTTCTAGCATTTCATTTGACAGTCAGCACCTTTCATATTTACTGAGAGAGCTTCCTCCACAGTAGCTGTATCCAAATTTATAATCAAGTCCCATATACACGTTAATACAAATGGATGCAAGTGTGTCTGCTTTAGTTTGATACAATTGTGTCAGTCAGTGCAGTCCATCTGGATTGCTGTGGTTGTATGTAGTGAAAGTAATAAGTGCATGTTCTGTGAACCAGTGAACGCCCACTTAGCATATACCATTGAGATGAGGTTTTTTCCTGTGCACAGGAGGCCTGGAAATAGTTGCAGCATTCTTAAAAATAGTTGCAGCATTCTTAAAAATAGTAAGTCACCTAAGCATCTATTAATAGATCAGATAAACATTTGGACACATTCATTAACTCTGTACAGAAGTTAAATGCATCTAATGAACTAGATTTGTGTTTTCCCTCAAAAACATAATGTTTGAGTGATGAAAGCAAGTTTTGGAACATCATTTTAAGAAAGAATACATTACACAATATTATACATTGCTCATTGATGCAAATGCACACTATATCACCTTAAAAATCTGTAAAGAAAGAAAACCAGCTGTAGTTTGGTTTGTCATTAGAGAGAGATCTAGGGTCTAGGGAATATAATCTTCTGCAGTTTTTTATTTTTTGTAACACAAAGTGCTGATGATAAAAACTGGTCATTCTAGCATTAGGTCACAGAGGGGTTATCTTACTTTTTGTTCTTTGATGTATGGTTCTAAATTTACATTTTATACATTCAAAGAATATCCTTCGGGTCTATATATTTTTTGAAAGTAAAAATTCAGGATTAAAAACAGGAGGTATTTTTCTTTATCGGTACACTCCACATGAATTATTTCGCTCCGTTGCTGAAGAAGATGTACAGGTGGAGAAATGCTCCTTTGATGTATGCAAGTACAAAAGTACACTTTATAACTGAATTTACTTTGTTCTGTGCATTTCAGGTTAGCATTTTAATCCAGAATTTTAATTCCCTACTGGGATATACTTACTAAACTCAGTGTCCCACTAGGACCTCTGTACCCTCATGAGTTAAGGTAAATAGTATTTTTTAAAATCTGGAATAGCCTGAGTCTTTTAAAGATGTTCTGGCTGTGGTATATTTCAGTTCAGTTCAGTTCAGCAAGCACTACGGAAGGCTGTGTATGCGAGGTGTGCAATTATTCACTGTCAGAGTGGCAAAGAACAATATTTTTTTATGAAGTTATCACTCTGTTGCAAATTAGTTTTGCATCTAGTCTTCATTACCTGCTCTGGGATCCTGGAGCTGGCCGTAGTGTCAGCAGAGGGCAGGGGAAGGCCAATGGATGGTGGGGCTTATCTTCCTGGCCCAGTGTCTTTCTTGTGTTTGCTGCTTGCAGCACAGGTTTTTTCTGCAGTGCTTGGGGTCAGTTGTACCTGTCACCTTCCCTTTCAGTCAGCTTTTCCTAGCACCCCATCAGGTGATGTCTCAACAGATTATTGTGAAGTGGGACACCTTCCTTGACGGACTCCCTCCAGCACCCTTTCAGAGGGCTTCATGGTGAATCCAAGGCCAGCACCTCCCTGCAAATGGGGTCCCCGAGCACATCAGATGTAGGGAGTCTCTCTCGTCCCACCACTAAGCCCCTTCCAGTGCTGTCTACTTCCTACCTTTGCTGCTCCTGTGTTCTTTACTTTCAGCCGCCTTCTACTGCAGTCTTGGTTAGTAATTCCCTCATATTCCAATCACTTTCACAAATGACTTCCTCTGTTCAAATTTCTTCATGGTATCCCCTGATTGGACCCTGATGGAGATGGAAGGCAAACTGTGTTTTCTCCAGCATCTTAAGATCAGTAAAAGTGACTGTTATTTAAAAGTTCTCTCAGACCTCTTCAACCTGCTCTCTCTTTCCTCTTACTAGGACATGATGCTAGCTCTCTGAATGGGCTGTTGAATCAGCGAATGCGAGCTTCTCTGTGGCTCTTACCATTGTTCTATTGCACTGGAAGAGCCATGTGCATGATTCTTAATGATGAAGTTGGTGGTTCAGATTCTAAGCTTGTGTTGTTTCACCCTTAAACTTCAGCTCGCTTTACTGAGCCATCTCAAATACAGGGCAGGCTTTCTGTGTAGCAAAAACAATGTGGACTTGATTACCGAGTGAATCTAGGCTCTCATTCTCACTCCACTGTTATAATAATTCTAATTCCATAAGATGTAAACAAAAAAATCATTTTCTAAATCCAGGTTCTCACTCTGAAGACAAGAAAGTTCATTACGTAATTGGGGAAAATCACTTTGTGTTTTTGAGCTCATAGTCCTTGTCTATAAGATAGGAAATAAAGCACAAGTCTTTCAGTTTCATCGTGTTATAATAAAGCCTCACTAGCAACATGTAGATGGTCCAGTTCCTTTGCTTCCTCTACAGCATTTAATCTAAAACAAAATCACGATATTTTATTTCAGCCACTTTTGTAACTATGTAGTGACATCTCATTGTGCTTTTGAGTTTCTCTAATAACTATTCTAATGATGTTGAACATCTTCTCATGTGCTTGTTGACAATCCCCATAGCCTTTGTTCTCCATGTTATATTTCCTGAAAAGAACATTTCTTATAATCTTCTTAGACTTTTTTTTAAAACAAACAGGAAAAAACTGATGTTTAGGTTTTTCTTTCAGAATCTGCCTCAGTAGTTGTTCCTGAGCTTTCACACCAAGGCTCCTTTACCAGAAGTGACCTCACACATTCAGGTATCTCAGGTCCCTCCTAATATTTCTGTTTCATGTTTCCTTTGGTTTGGGATGAACCAAAACAAACAAGGAAACCTGGACTCAAGCCCAAACAATAAAACTTCTCTGAATAGCACTTGTTAACAATGTAGCATCTGTCCTACAAATTGTATTTCATGTATTAAACTTTCATTAAAATCTTTGATAATGTCATTCATTTGGTAGTTACCACAGGTATGAAATATTTCCATTAGGCAGGACACCTTAGGTAAATGACTGTAAAGAAAACTGGGAGAAAGCCATGCAAACCTTCACACCTCTCATCGTAAGAACACAGGTGGATCTGTATCGTTATAATATGAATGGAACAGTAAAATTTTGAAAGATGATAGAAGGCCAAGAATAATAAGACCTTATGGGTGGCCAAGGATTAGAACTCAGAGACATGACAGGGAATAGGAAATACAGAACAGTTGTAAATGCTAACTGTGTGTGTTTGTTGCACAATACAGGAACCCAGAGGTCATTTCTGATTCCTTTTCACTATCCTCCCCATCCAGTCTTAGCTGATCCAGGCACTTTCACCTCCCAAGTGTATCTTTAAATACACCCAAGTTAGAACACTCAACTTAAAACCCATAGTGACTAAACTCTGTTTCATCTGTGGTGGTTTTAACTGACCTTCTGTTAAATTAGTTTTAAAAATGAACTCTTCTTTATGCCTTAATAAATTATGTTTTAAAGACTCAGATTAATTTGTCTCTCAGAATGTCCTATTATAACTTGCAAATTAGGAAATGTGATGGTTAGTGAGGCTTTTACTCACCCCCTTGAAGCATTTTGCTCTTTCCTTGTGCTTTGTCCCACGTGGTTGTAGCTCTTAACACAAAGGAGACCCAGTTGAATTCTTGCTTTTAACCAGAGCCCAATGATTCCTCTTCTTTCCATCTTTTTTTTCTAGAAATATTATCCCTAGTTCTTCACCCATTCTTTATATTCAAAGCCGTTAGAAAGCCCCCCCTTTATTTTTTCTAAGCAGCATAAATTAGCTTGATTGTTTCTGCTTAGTTAGAAAAATAGCATAGGCAAGTTCTAAGATGATAATGTTAGATTCTTACAATAGTTGGCAGTAAAAATATGTGATTATTTTTCTGTTTCTAGTTATTTTTTATTAAGACTGAATTGCTGGGCCTGGTGGTCAAATCCCTCTAGTATTAACTACAACAATTAAGGCTTAACTAGAGAGAAACCAAGATGGCGGCATAGGTTAACGCTGGAGTTTGCTTCCTCGAACAACCACTTCAAAAATACAACTAAAAGACGGAACGGACATCATCCAGAACCACAGGAAGGCTGGCTAAATGGAAGTTCTACAACTAGGAGGAGCCGAGAATCAGAGGAGTCACAGTGCTGAAGTAAAATACTAAGGTGCGGAGTGCGCGAGGCGCGGGCTGGTGGCTGAGGGCATGGTTGTCTGTTTCAATCCGAAGGGAGCCTCAGACTCAGAGCTCCAGATCCGGGCGAGGCTCTAGGGACCCAGACTCAAACGGGAGAAGCAGGACTGTCTGGCTACGGTCCCTCCGAGGTTTGCAGCTGTTGCTGGGACAGAGAGGCAGAGCCCCTGGGGACGGACTGAGAGCAACCATAACTGCTCCCTCCTCCACCCTGTTGATCCCGTGGGACCTGCCCCGCCCAAGCCCTGCACAGAGGAATTTGCCGGATAGCCTCAGGCAAAGGCTAGATTAGCACCTCCCTAGAGGACACAAGTTCTTCCACTGCAGACACAGCTGATTATCACAGCCAGTCGGCCTGGAGGTCAAATCCCTCTAGTATTAACTACAACAATCAAGGCTTAACTACAACGAGACTGCGCACAAAGACCACTAGGGGGTGTACCAAGAAAGCATAAAAAATGCGGAGACAAAGAAACAGGACAAAACTATCAAGGGAGGATATTTAGTTCAGAACCACACTTTTGAGGTCTCTCAAGAGGCTTCTAGAGTCTGTCGATAAACTTGAGATGTACAGGAAATCTAATGAGACCCTTGATGGTGTGATAAAGGACCATCTAGAAAGTAAGCATACACGGACTGAAATAAAGAATATTATACAGACTCCCAACAGCAGACCAGAGGAGCGCAAGAATCAAGTCAAAGATTTGAAATGCGAAGAAGCGAGAAACACCCAACCAGAAAAGCAAAATGAAAAAAGAACCCAAAAATACAAAGATAGTGTAAGGAGCCTCTGGGACAGCTTCAAACGTACCAACATCAGAATTATAGGGGTACCAGAAGATGAGAGAGAGCAAGATATTGAAAACCTATTTGAAGAAATAATGACAGAAAACTTCCCCCACCTGGTGAAAGAAATAGACTTACAGGTCCAAGAAGCGCAGAGAACCCCAAACAAAAGGAATCCAAAGAGGACCACACCAAGACACATCATAATTAAAATGCCAAGAGCAAAAGACAAAGAGAATCTTAAAAGCGGCAAGAGAAAGAAACTCAGTTACCTACAAGGGAATACCCATACGACTGTCAGCTGATTTCTCAACAGAAACTTTGCAGGCCAGAAGGGAGTGGCAAGAAATATTCAAAGTGATGAATAGCAAGAACCTACAACCAAGATTACTTTATCCAGCAAAGCTATCATTCAGAATTGAAGGTCAGATAAAGAGCTTCACAGATAAGGAAAAGCTAAAGGAGTTCATCACCACCAAACTAGTATTATATGAAATGCTGAAAGGTATCCTTTAAGAAGAGGAAGAAGAAGAAAAAGGTAAAGATACAAATTATGAACAACAAATATGCATCTATCAACAAATGAATCTAAGAATCAAGTGAATAAATAACCTGATGTACAGAATGAACTGGTGATTATAATAGAATCAGGGACATAGAAAGGGAATGGACTGACTATTCTTGGGGGGAAAAGGGGTGTGGGAGATGCGGGAAGAGACTGGACAAAAATCGTGCATCTATGGATGAACACAGTGGGTGGGGAGTGAGGGCGGAGGGTGGGGCGGGATCTGGAAGGAGGGGAGTTATGGGGGGGGGGAGAGGAACAAATGTAATCTGAACAATAAAGATTTAATTTAAAAAAATAAAATAAAAAAATAAAAATTCTTTATTGTTGAAAGAAAAAAAAAGACTGAATTGCTGAAGATAAGCTATCATTATTATGAACAATTAGTGATTATTATTTAAAATAATAGATGTATTTACTAGAAATATTTAAATTGTGTTAAAATATTTTTATGAAGATGTCAAGGTTACTAGGAGAATTACAGGTCTGATCAAATTAGGTATTTTTCTATCTCTGCAAATTAAGATTTTGTGTAACAAATCTGGGTTTGATACATTTTCACCTTGGATATATGCAATAACAATCTCTCATTTGAAATGTGCCTTGCATGTAATTTCAGAGATCTCTTACTACTGCTCCATAAAATAAAAGCAGAGGGGAAGGAATTCTAGTTCCAAAGGAACAGGAAAAGCAGGAAAAGGAGGCAAATCTCTCCCAAATCTCCACATTCTTCTATTGTGTAACATATTTGCATCAGCAAAGTGATTTAAAAAAACAACAACAAACTTACTTTTGCCAAGTGGACCAGTCCCCATCGTTGCTCTTTTCTTCCATCCCAACTCTTGGTAGTTCTAGGCATTTCATCATTTTTGCCCATTCATAGAGATCTGCCACATCTCGTTGTTTTGTCCCTACTATTTTATCAGTGTTGTACATTATGAAGTGAACTGAGCTAATAGAAGCTGTCACTTTTCATGCTCACTGTCTAAAGTGATATCTGAGTGATGGTTACTTCTCATTTGATGTGTGAGATGACGTGAAACGACCCAGCAGATCCTGGAAGACAATCAAAGGACCTGCCTTTGGCAGTTGTAACTAGTGGCAATAATAGTAATAGGGTCTCAAATTAATAGGAAAGGGTGTGGGGTCATGCTAGAAGACTAACCAGAATATTAAAGCTACCTAATACATGCACTGATTGTATGTGAAGTCTTACTGCTGACTCAGAAAGCTAAATTTGAGGTAGCTTTGTGTCTGGGATAGCTATGAAGGCAGTTTAGCTGGGACATAGTTGATTTGTTAATTCACCTGCCTTTGGTACTTAGGTAGTTGTTGTTTATGGGTGACAGTCCTGCTTTTAAATTGGAACTTAGAGAATAGCAATGAACAAGTTTGCCTTACAGCTATGTATTGTAACTCTGGACAGTGTTGGGTGTGAGTGGCCCTCCAGTTAAGGGCACTGGCTCTTGGGACAGTTAGCATTGTCTTTGTATATTTTTGGTTGTTACAACTCAGGAGTGTTTTGGGCATCTAATGGGTAAAGCCAAGGATGCTGCTAAACATGTCCTACAATGTGCTGGACAACCCCGCACACCAAACGCCCGAATTGTGAATAGTGCCAAGGTTGAGCAACCCTGTTTATGGCAACAACAACACGGTCTGTTATATGTTTTCTTATTCCCCATAAAACTGAGTGTGTGTATTTGCTACCTTGTCCCTAAAGTGCAGCCAATCTTTAGTAAAAATGTAATCATTCCTCATAGCTCACAAACATGTATATGCTAGCTTCACATCCAAGGTCCTATTTTTCTGCGCAGCTTAGCTATTTGCAGCTTTTACACACTATAAGCTTTACTCTTCTTTAGAAAAAAATTTCCTGTGCCAATTGATGATAGACAGTTTGATGTTTGGCTGTCTATCATATCATGTTTAAGATTTTTTCAATAATGAGGTATTTGGTGTCATTTAGTGTCAAAGAGGAACCTGATTGTAGACTTGACAAATAGCATCAAGAATGAGTAACTGTCATACAAGCTTTATCTCCATAGTGCATATCTAGGAGAGGAGGAGAGAAAAGGCAGAGAGAAAGGAAAATAGAATTTACACAGCACACAGATACTCAATATAAGTACCATTTATTATTTTCATTTGAAATAAGGATAATTCTACACTCCTGACTTGACTAAAATTTGGGAATTTCCCTCACTATTTGTGTATATTGCAAATAGTGTGAGCTTTCCTAATAATTGCACACAAATATAGTATAAGTAAAACCTTTCATCTGAAGCTCTGAGTTAGCTAAGTATCAGTTAATTATGCGGTTTGGTGCTCCTGTGAGCAAAAGAAATTGTTGTGCTCTCTCTGTCAGAGAGCATATATTTCCATGCAGTGCTTTCAGTGAAAGTTTTCCCACATGAGATAAAGCCTTGATGGGGAAGCAGGTTCATCGGTCTATTCACCTGTCCAGAAACTAACCTATTTGGGACATAAGCAAGGCTTTGCTAATGATAGTATCTAAAATAATAGGCAAACTATCTACAAAAATACAAGCCCTTCCTCTTAAGGGCTTGATTTGGCAAAGATGTGAGGAATACTATGTCTTTGCAGTAGAAATTAATAAGGCTAGTGCCAGGCTAGTGCCCATGGCTGTGGGACTCAGTCAGTGTTCTTATCTCCTAGCTTTACCTTTACTGTTTGGCCCTCATTTTCTGGGTCAAGATGATGGATCACAGGCCCAGGCTTCCACTGTTAGGTTGTTGGACAGTAGAGAAGGGAACCTAGAAAGTTTTTTAGGCCTTCTTATCTTTGCCACATCTCTACCTCTGAATCAGTCACTCTGGACAGAGAGTGCAAGTGTGGAATTCCCTTGAAGAAAATTAGTTATGCAAAAATTAAATCTTCTAACCCAGTCTTCTTCTGCAGAAGTATCACTGTAATCAATTTCTTGTGCTTAAAATTGTATAAATGTAAAAGTAAATACCTTTATTATTTTATATACAGATGATAGTAACTCATGAGGTTTTTTTTCCCCCTTTTATCATTGACAAGCGTTCCGGTGCACAAAATTCATGCACTGGGGAGGGGGGATGTCCCTCAGCCCAGCCTGCACCCTCTCCAATCTGGGACCCCTTGGAGGATGTCCAACTGCCTAAACCAGCAGTCGGACATCCCTCTCACAATCCGGGCCTAAACTGGCAGTTGGACATCCCTCTCACAATCCGGGACTGCTGGCTCCCAACCACTCACCTGCCTTCCTGCATGATTGCCCTTAACTGCTTCTGCCTGCCAGCCTCGTCACCCCCTAACCACTCCCCTGCCAGCCTGATCGACGCCTAACGGCTCCCCTGCCGGCCTGATCGCCCACAACTGCCCTCCCCTGCTGGCCTTGTCCTCCCCCAACTGCTCTCCCCTGCCAGCCCGGTCGTCCCTAACTGCCCTCCCCTGAAGGCCTGGTCACCCACAACTACCCTCCCCTGCCGGCCATCATGTGGTGGCCAACTTGTGACAACATGGGGGGCAGGCATCTTGTGAGGGTGTGACAGTCAATTTGCATATTACCTCTTTATTATATAGGATTAATATATTTACTTAACAAAGTAAACTTGGCCTGGTTCTTAGTTTTCTTGAATCTGGTATGTTCCTCTCCATTTGAGTTACTACTGCAAGGAAGACTTGACCAAGATTTATTTAAAATTGCTAATAACAATGTATCTTGTAAGAGATAGCACAATATAGGAGTTTCATTTTTTTATTGTTTCATAATAGGGCCAGGATATATTAATCAGCATTCAATTGGTGGCCATTTAAGTTTGTTACTAGTTTTCCATAGAATTTCTGGATTAGAGGGCATGCACAGTTAAATTTTTATATATCTGCCCAATTGTCCCTCATAGTTATAGCCTCATCAACAAGATGTTATAGAATGTGTTTGCCCATGCTCTTTCCTTCTAATTTTATCTATGTTGTCTCTCTAGTCTCTGAAAAATTTTGTGAATTTGGTAAAATATAATTATTTTGTATTAGAATCAGTATTCTTTGAATTAGCTCAAAGTCATAGTACTAACACGTACTTAATTTAGACTAGAATTGAAATCTTCTGTATCTGGTGTTCTTTTAGTTAACTGAAACTGAAAAATGTTTATTTAATTTTACTTCTAAATGTTTGGAACTAACTTAATACTAAATTTTTGGGAAGTCAAATTATATCTGTCCAACTTTCTTCAGTGGGAATTAATGAAATAGCCAATTAGTCTCTATCGTAAGTGAAAATCTTCATTTTCAGTAACTTTAAATTACATTATGCCAGGCTAAAAAAATTGATAGCTTAAGATGTGTTTAATATATTCACTGGTAGTATCAATATATAAAGGTTTATAGAGATTTGAATGCATTTTAGTCTTCAGCTGTTTATCAGCTTGATGCATAGTAAAGAATTGCTTAACCATTGAAGTTATAGTATTTGACAAATCTGCAACAATTTTGCTGAAGCCAATGAACTTTTCATATTAAAAGATAACTCATATAGTAACTTCTATTCATTAAAGCTTGGAACAATTTAAATGATGGAGTGAACATATTTTTGAGGCTAATTCATTATGATTTATCAAAAATATCTTATAAAGAATGCCATTTACTTCTTGTTCTTTTAGTTGGTCACTTTCATTTAACAGTGATATTTTGTTCATTTTTCAAATTGCTATCAGTGAATTTATGCCAACATTATTTACAACATGATTGAAGGATTTTACATTTTCAATGCAGTTTTATTTATGTATGTGGAATGTATTTTGAAATAATTAAAACATTTTTGTTAATAAAGTTTTAAATGTGGTAGAACACATCATTTTTATCAAGCTTTATTGAAAACAAAATAATTTTAGGGACAGTCTGGAACTTGTTCCTTTTAGATGGGTTGCACCCCAACATCTAGGTCAAGAGAGAAAAGTATATAGGTTTCATCAAGGTTATTTTGGCTTCCTTTGAATTTAAAACAGGAATAAATGTGGACAATTTTACTTTCTGTGATCTAGTTATCTCTTGTTTCATAAACTATTCTGCAATATCAATTTAAATCTAGGTATGAGAAATAACAAGCATTGGGAAAAGGTTTTGGATTGGAAAAATAACACTGATCTTAGCGGAACCAGATTTATTAATAAGCAGTTTTACAGATTCATACACTGAAATTCCTCTCTTCTTTCCTCATTCTCCCACCAAGTTTTGTTGCTTTTATTATAGCACTCTTTAGGGTCTGCAGGGCATTGTGCATATATTTGCTTGTTTCTATTTTTTCTACTATAATGTGAGCCTGGAGGACTAGATATGTTTGTTATTCATCTTTCTATTGTAGATAAGGCCTGGCACATAATTAGTATAATGTTGACTTCAACTGGTCTTGGCAAAATAATATACTGTGAAAGTTATTCTATTTGATCATCTTAGCTGCTAAAAACTATTCCTTAGATTTTCATATTACTTCATTGAATCCGTTTTTACATAAAAGGATCCCATGTGCTTGTTTATTTGTTTACAGAGAATTGTTTTGTACAGTTGGAGGGTAATTATTAATAGTTCACCATCTGTTTCTATTACCAGTCTTTCCAATCTCCATATTCAGTACTCTAAGCCAGATATTTTATGTGAGATGATCACTCCACTTTAGATTTTGATGACTTTGAACTTTTAGGTTTTGATATTTTTAAATGTGCAGAATGTTCTCTAATCTTTTGCAAGTAATTTTTGTGGCTTAATTTGCATTTGGGTGCCTTTCTTATTATAAGGAACTGTGCATTGTTGGTAATTGGAAATGTGAGATGTCTGTCTTAGATATCTTTGTAAAACTCTTATTTTTGTTTTTCACCTTTGAAATAACTCAGGCTTTACTTTTCTAGCAACATGAGGCCTTTTTATCTTTTTAAAAAATATTTTATTGATTTTTTACAGAGAGGAAGGGAGAGAGAGAGAGAGTTAGAAACATCGATGAGAGAGAAACATCAATCAGCTGCCTCCTGCACACCTCCTACTGGGGATGTGCCCGCAACCAAGGTACATGCCCTTGACCGGAATCGAACCTGGGACCTTTCAGTCCGCAGGCCGACGCTCTATCCACTGAGCCAAACAGGTTTTGGCAACATGAGGCTTTTAGAACTATATTTTAATTCTAACAAAATGGAGAACGAGGACTCATTTATTTTTCTTTTCTTTTTTACTTCCTTTTATATCCTCCCCCATTTATAAAATGATCACCTAAATTTCATCTATATGCATATAGAACAGCATCAAAGAGTATTATAACTTTTTTTGATTATTTTTAATTATAGTTAACATTCAGCCTTATTTTATATTAGTTTCAGGTGTATAGCATAATAGTTAGAAAATCATATACTTTACAAAGTGTCCTCCTGATATTTTCAGTGCCTAACTGGAACCATACATAGTTATTACAATACTAGAGGCCCGGTGCATGAATTCGTGCATGGGTGGGGTCTGGCCAGCCTGCCCTAATCAGAGCCAAGTTGGGGCCAGGCTGGGTGGGGCAAGGGGCTGCAGGTGGTTGGCTGGCCAGTCCCGCCCCCGGTTAGGGTGGTGGGGGCGATCCGTGGCCGCAGTGCACGTCAAAGCAAGCAGTCATTTCGGTTCAGGCGTTCTGGTCACTTGGTTTTTATATATATAGATAGATTAATGACTATATTCCCTATGCTGTACTTTATATCACTGTGACTGTTTTGTAACTACTACTTAATCCCTTTACCTTCTTCACTCAGCCTCTCAACCCCCTCTCCTCTGACAATGTCAGGGCTCTTATTTAGTGAATGCTTACTGTGTTCTTCCAGTATTCTGATGAGCATTGTATATATTCATTAATTGCTTAATAATCCTTTATAATCCCCATTTACAAACAAGAAAGCTGAAGCAAAAAAGGAATATATTTTGGCCACTTGACCTCTGTTTTGTTTCTGATACAGATCAAAGAAAATGGGTTAGTGGAAAATACATTTGGACTTTATTTCTGCCAATGTACTTAATTAGCTATCCTTTACACTAGCCTGCCTGTTATAAAACACCTCGAATATTATAAAGGTTTTTTTAAATGTATAGCTCAATTTGCCAAAAAGTAAGAGGATTTCCTAAGTGCCACACAATGAAGTAGCTCAGAATACTTGTTTCTTCTGAAGCTGCTGATGCCCAGGGTCTTTACTGAGCTGTGGGACTTAGAGACTTGTGTTTTAACAGCTATTGGGAACAGGAGGCAAGGCTGTGGTTGGTCTGTTCAGAGTGAGGAATTAGAACCTAAGACATCTCTGCATTCGCTCTCATCACCCAGGATAAAATATAAAGCTTGATCCTAAACCATTAGGTAAAGGTATTAAAAAAAAGAAGAAGAATAATGAAAGAGGAAATTGAGGCTAAGAGACCAAACATTTCTAGGAAAATTAGAAATCTGAGAAGTAACAACAAATCTAGGAGTCTTTGAACTGAGAAAAATCTCAAGGAATATCCGCAAGAAGCTTACAGCAATATCTAATATCTAATCCCAATATCAATATCTAATACCAATTCAGCAACATCAAATGCTAGAGTGACAGCAGGGAGCAGGCTTAAGGAGCAACCGATGAAAGCCCCAGTTGGAGAGATAGCCCGTCTTCCTTGAATATCTTAGTTCCTCTTGAGTTTCAGTCAATTTTGCATCACCTTCACAATTTTCAGTTTTCACACATTGTCTAGGTTATTAGTGACTTAATATTTTTAAATAAACTTATAATGTTATGCTTATGATTCATTTTTAAAAGAAACCTTCTATATCACATGAAATTTGGAAACCCATAATACCTGTTGTAAAGGGAATGTATCTGTAAACATTAATTTAAAAAAGGAGCAAGAGTTATAACAGTTACCTGTTAGTGAGTGTGAGGTCTGTCTTCTGCCATACAGCAGGAAAAACAAGCTTTAAGGGACATCACATCAGCAATAAGAGGAAATCGAAAAAGAGGCAGAAAGGAAATATACTGTCTGCAGGGGATTCTGTCTTTCTGGGTGTGCCATGTGCAAATGTTTTGATAACAGCAGCATCACTAGCTGAGTGTGAAATGATCTGAGAAGGGAAGTATGACTGTATGTGTATGAGTGCCTGTTTTTCAGTGTTCAACCTTTGGAAGCTATTGCTCTAAGCTTCCTATATTGATATGTTCTCTCTTTTTTTTTTTTCCTTTCTATTTGAAGCTCTTCTAAGAGCCTGTGCTGATGGAGGTGCCAATCGCTTATATGATATCACCGACGGAGAGAGGGAACGGTAAGATTTCTTTAAGCCAGTGTCTGTGATACCATTAATTCTGATCTTTAGTTTGTTTATTCTCTTCTTAGTCAGTGGTGACTGTTACTCTCCAGTCAAAATTAACAGGAAACCATCTCAGTGAGAGAGAGAGCTGCTTAACCCTGTGGTGTCATTTCTTTGTTTTGAATGGTAGCTCTTAGTAGAACTAGGCCAATCATATTCTTACTTAAAAACAAAACAAAACAAAAAAAACTCCCACCCATTCTACTACTTCTAAAGCCTCAGTGAGTAGCATTATCAAATATTGATATTTTCGAGGCCTTTGAACATTGACTAAATAAAACTTCTACTAGTAATTGGAGTTGTTATTCAGTTTAAATGAATAAAAAGAGATCTATAAACGAAATGCATGTTCTATTGTAGAAGATGTTTATATTAGTGTTGAGTAAAGCTCAGTATAGTATACTCATAGTCACTTTTGAGTTATGCCCACACATATTTTAGAAGATGAATAATTTTGTAATGATTTGTTATGTATGTTGTCTGGTTTTCCTGATCTTTGCATGGTGAGTTATTTTTAGAAAAAAAGAATACATTGATAAAAGCAAAATTTAAACCTAGCTCATCATCAACATGTTTATAGTTCAACCTCTTGGCAGACATAAGAATTTATAGTCGAGATATAAGTAGACTAGCTATGAAATTTAGTTTCACTTCTTTCATATATGTTATTAAATGTAGTGAAATGTTTATAGGTTGAAAAATCACCCCCTTGCAAAAACTAAAATGAAAATATTATGATTCAATATACTGTGGGTATGAATTAAATATATGTTTTTTGAAATGTTGTAAAATAGATCTTTATAGCATCAAATTTTTTAGCTTCAGGTTTCTGAAATTGGAGGAAGGCCTGTTTCCTTTGAGATTGGGCATGCTAATGTCTAGGGACTGAGAGCTTAATCAAAGAATATAGCAATAACAGCCTAGAAAACGATTTAAACTTATAACATTTTGTGCTTCTTTATTTTAACTTATAGATTCCTCTGACTGTGTTCAGTAAGACCTGACATGGACAGTGTACAAAAAAAACACAACAAAAAAAAACACACACTCAAGTGTGTGTTATAAAAAGTGCCTAGGCTAGTTCATTCAGGGAAAAGCATAATGCACATGAGTCCGAGATGATGGATTGGGTCATGTTTGTTTCTGCCTGTAGCCTCCTTGCTGGCAGGCAGTCTAGTACAGAATACTGTTTCTCTAATTGTAGGTGTAGCTCATGAACACAAACACACACACACACACACACACACACGCAAGTTTGTCCAGGACGCCGTAACAGTTACAACCGGACAAATATGCATATTACCTCTTTATAGGCTGCGTGCGCAGATCGGGGGTGGGGACTGCTGCATGGTGAGGCAAGCCATGGATGGCACAGGCAATGAGCAAGCTCGCAGAGAGCAGGGCGGAGCAGGCCCTCAGAGAACAGGAAGCAGGGCCTGCCAGTCGCTGTGACAACAATCAGGTCCACAGAGAGCAGGGAGGAGCAGGCCGGCAGAGGGAGCGGGAGCTGAGAGGCAGGGAGGCATGCCCAGGCCACCTGGAGACAATGCCCCAGCAGGCCTAGGAGTGGAAGCCAAGAGGCAGGGGGGCATGCCCAGGCTGCTGCCCCTGGGAGACAGCACCCCAGCAGGCCTGCCTCTGCGCATGAGCTGCAGAGGAAACACCTTTTCTTACAGCTCATTGGCTAAGCTCCCTGTACACCACTCTCAGTGTTCTTGATAACTTTGGTAATAATCCAAGAAGGTGATCTAGGGTTTTTACACCTCACTCCTGGAGGAAAAAATGAAGGTTCGGTGCTGGAGGGACTAAGAAATGTCATATCCTGCCCTAGCCGGTTTGGCTCAGTGGATAGAGCCTTGGCCTGTGGACTGCAGGGTCCGGGGTTTGACTCTAATCAAGGGCATGTACCTAGGTTGCAGACTCCTCCCTGGCTGGGGCTCAGATCAGGGCTCATGCAGGAGGCAACCAATCGAAGTGCCCCTCTCACATTGATGTTTCTCTCTGTCTTTCCCTCTCTCTTCCACGTTCTCTAAAAATCAATGGAAAAATATCCTCAGGTGAGGATAAAAAAAAAAAGAAATGTCATATCCTATGAAAGAGACATCTTGAAAATGCCTAAAGAAAGTTGTCATTTTTTTGTGGTGAAGGGACTGGAGTCTGTGTTGATGAAAACACCTTGGTGGTCAGCAGTGCCAGCAGCAGCGGGGTGATGGGGGTGGCGCCTTCCCCTGATCAGCCTGCAGAGGGAGGCCAGACTGCGGTTTAGGCCCACTCCCCACCATCAGTAGTACATCCCCTGAGGGCTCCCGGACTATGAGAGGGGGCAGGTTGGGCTGAGGGACACCACCCACCCCCCGCCACCCAGTGCACGAATTTCATGCATTGAGCCTCTAGTAATCATATAAACAAGAGTTGTGGAAGGATGCTATCTAGTGCTTCCCAACTCTTCCATCATCATAAGAACCATCTAAAATGCGTGTGAAAAATGTACTTTTGTGCTGATTACTTTTATTGGACTGGGCTGAACACAATACTATAATTCATATTTAAAAGCAAAACAGATGACTAGATTTGGGGAGTAAGTACCATTATTTGTGCCAAATTTCAAAATAATTTCCAATATTTCTTGACACATTTATAAGTAATCTTATGAAGGCTTCCAAAATTTATCTAACAACCATTTGTCCATATGTGAAGATGTTCAATAAGAAAATATACTTTTAGTTGATTTCCTAGTTGTAATAATATATTTGCCATGATTCCTACTCTAATACTTGGGGACTTGGCTGGCCTGAGTAAGGGCTGAATCTCTAACAGGGGGTTGAGTCAGTGAAGCTAAATGTAAGATGTGGGAATTAAATCTTTGCATTACATCTTACTAAATCCAAATGCTAACTTGTGAAACTAATTGGATACAGGTGACTAAACATGATTCCTATTAATTGTATTTTTAATAGAAAGGCTTCACAATGAAAAGGGAAGACAGTACAGTATTCATGAATTTTAAAAAGCCAAGCATGGTTTGTGAACCATGGCTTCGCTGATTCTTATTGGTTTATTTATGTAGTGTCCATATCTACAATGTAATACTTATCACTATGCAATGAAACAGGAATGTCTCAAAAATCATCTCCAGTTGCAGACAGAGTGAGATATTTATGCATTTAGAATGAAAGGAGAGCTGGTGTAGACATTACAGAGGAGCAGGGTCTGTGGAGGTAGAGTTGAGGCAAAGATCAGTGCAGTCTTAGCTCTGATTTTCCACTGAAGCATCCAGCCCTTTGTACCACTTTCATAAATGCGATCTCTTCGTTTCAACTCTGAAAATGGCCTCTCTCTATTTACCAAGTGCTTTTTTTTTTTTCTACATTAGGAAATCCTAAATGTTTTGTTCTTATTATGAGAATAATACATGATGATTTAAATCTATGTTAGTGAGTTGGGAGAAACAAAAAGAAGAAAATAAAAATTATGTGTTAATTCTTACTAAGTACAGAGTTGCACTGAGTCTATTAGTTCTACCCTGAGGAAGAACAGAAATATGATTAATTTTTCTTACTAAAATGAATGTAAGCTCAATGAATGTAAATGCCCTCAGGCCTGGAAGGTTATCTGGGAATATTAGACACTCAATAAATATTTGTTAATAAGTGGATATTTGATTAGAGTTACTCTGTTCTCTCTTCCCATAAGGTGTTGAGTGACTTTGATTAATAACCCTCATGTTTTAGATAAATGGATTACCTCTGCTCTGACAGCTGATAGGTTATGATTTGGGTGTTTGTTCAGTCTGTACATCAAATAGGCAGGGTGAGGGACCAGTCAGGAAAACATAGAACGCACATCACCAATGACAGGTAGATCTTAGTTTTGGCTATGGACATGGGATTAAAGAGGAAGACATTTTAGGAAGACTCAGTCTTTATACTCTATTCTCCTACTCTTAATTGACTGTTTTCCTAACCTGAGCTGTCTGTCTTTAGAAATGTGGGGTAGTAAGGTGGGGTATAGATATGTTGGCCAATGCCCCCAATTCTACAGCTCTAATCTGATAGTGAGGGAAGTCTCATGTTTATATTCTGGTGATTAAAAAGTCCTGTGGTAGCCTCAGAACATCCTCCTCCTGCCTTCTCCCAAGTAGATAAAATCCATATTGGTGAGAACCAGGGTGGTAAAGCATGGTTCCATGATCAGGATAATCACAAGCTACAGAGATGGGGGAAAAATACCAGAGAAGCAGGGTAAGATTTCCTAGGAAAATTTTAGGGATCAGATTTTTGTTTTTGTTCATCCTCATCATCAACAGGCATTGGAGGTTTATTTAATTTTTCTAGTGATGATTTTATTGATACTATATTAGCTCAGGAAAGTGCAAGCTGTCCACACCAAAGACTATTAAAAGATTGTTATTTTTGTGTACCTGGTACATAACAATGATTCTGGCAGGGCGAAGTCCCCATCCCCTCCCCTCTTCAGCCTCCATTGCTCTCCTCTTCTGACCCTTTTTCTTGGTTCTGCTCTAAGAGAACACTAAGAGAACAGTATCTGCTCTAGTGACTTGCTAACCAGCGCCTGAATAAAGCAGCCTGTGGCAGTATTACCAACCTTTTCCACCACAAGGAATGTGAAGAACAAACAAGCATATAAAGAAGTGTGTATTTTGATGTTACAGTTCAATGATTTTTTGCGAAGGGGAACACCTGAATGTCATCAGTCCTGAGATCAGTCAGTAGAATGTTACCAGCATTGCAGGCCTCCCTCTTGCTTCTTGCCATTTCTGTCTCCCCTGACATAATTAATGTGAGATTAATTTTGCCTATTTTTAGACTTTATAAAATATAATAATACTATAGGCCTGGTGCACAAATTCATGCACCAGTGGGATCCCTAGGCCTGGCCTGCGGGATCGGGCCAAAACCGGCTCTCCGACATCCCCTGAGGAGTCCTGGATTGTGAGAGGGCACAGGCCAGGCCGAGGGACTCCACCAGTGCACAATCAGGGCCGGGAAGGAACGTGGGAGGTTGGCCAGCCAGGGAGGGACTGAGGGAAGGCTCCAGGGCATGTCTGGCCTGTCTCGCTCAGTCCTGATTGGCCAGACCTTAGCAGCAAGCTAACCTACCAGTTGGAGCATCTGCCCCCTGGTGGTCAATGCACACCATAGTGACTGGTCAACTGTCTACCCCCTGGTGGTCAGTGCACGTCATAGCAAGCAGTTGAGTGGCCTTAGCATATCATTAACATATTATGCTTTGATTGGTTGAATGGACAACTGGACACTTAGCATATTAGGCTTTTATTATATAGGATATTGGATTTTTAGCGTATGGACCTCTTGAGGGGATATAGAATTTATAGGTCTCTGAACTTGAAAAAGGATTAAGAAAGATTGTTGTAGTTTCTATAGGAGAATTATGGTCACACTAGTGATGATAAAAGGTGGAGGAAGTGATGGAGTCAAGAAGAAGAAGAGAGTAAGAGTTGTACAGAAGCAAATTTGAATCACAAAATCCAGAACATAACAAAAATATTTTGGCTATGGGAGAAATCATTTTTATTGAATATTCTTTTAAAAAATAATACATTTAAAGCTAGGTAAACATTTGTAAACCCTATTCTATTAGATAGTTGAGGTAAAATGAACAAAAATTTTTTAAAAATATTAAAAAGAGCTTTGGAATGAGATAGGATCTCTTTAGAATAATTCAGTGGCAGAAATAAGATTGTAGCATTTAACTTGTGATTCATTCATTCATTAAAGCACTTATTGAATACCTTCTATAGTTAGACATTTTGATAGTTACTAGATAAAATACAGTTCCTGCCCTCAAGAAACTTCCAGTGTAACAAGAAGTAAAAGGAAATTAGTCTTCATTATGACAGATTAGAAAGCACATAAGGAGAAAATTCTAGTTCATTGTGATAGACTCTGTGACAAAGGGAGGCACTGCAAAAAATCTAATTACCTTGAGATTCAGGTTTTGGCTTTTCACTCATTTTCAGCCATGCTCAGTTTCCTCCCTGCCTTCTCCTGGACCCTTCTCCTCACTGCCTGTGCCAGGCCCTTCCCATGCTGATCTTCCGTTATTCACATTGGTACTGCCCATGACCCATTCCTGCAGTCTGCCATCCATTCAGTCAGTGCTTATAGACCCTGTGTTTCACTGACCCCCAGAAGGTTTCAGTAGCACATGCTGGCATTTCTTGTAGTACCCTCTCCATGGAGCCATGCTTGGCTAACGTTCTGTCTGCTCCCTGAGGGCCCCTCCCTGGCCAGCCGGGATGTGACGTTTCTTATCTATATACGTAAATTGTCCATTATGGCATCACAGTAATGACCGTTTGACAGGCTGCGTGTGCAGCAGGGGGACTTGCGTGCGGCTTGCTTCCCTGCCCCTGGCGCCAGGCCCGGGAAGTGAGGCTGTGTCCCCCACCTGGTGCCGGAGTCCTCTTTTTCTCCCGGGTGCACGCGCCTGACAAACACCCCCCATGACACTCTGCCTGGGGTCATCACCAACCCCCCCCCCCCTGAGGTGGGGGGGCCTGAGGGGCCACATCCACATGGCAGAAGGCCAGTTCTCGGGGCTCGGTCAACAGACACCTACCAGTGGGTGCAAGCGTCGGCGGTGACCCCTGGGAGGGGTCACGCACACAAATTGAGAGGGTGTTCACCCAACACGAAGGAAGGGCCCTGGCGCGACAACAGAGAGTGGATGTCGAGGTAAGGCACCGGACCTGGACGAGCCACCAAGTAAACAACGCAGGGATCCCACCGCCACAGACACACAGGGCAGTCTCGCGACACTCAGGACACCAGTTGATCCTCCCAAGCACACAACCTCAAAGCCTCCTCCTGCCCTGCGGACCCAACCCTGCCACTGTGGAGACCACAGGCGACCCTCACACCACAGGGAAGCCCCCGTGGCTTTCTCCAGCCATCCATTCATCTGCCTGGTCTGACCTGTACAGGGGTTTGCATCCTGGGCCGAACACTCTCCCGCCCCCCTCCCCTACCCCCCCCCCCCTCCCGCCGCTTTCCCCTCAGAGGACAAGCCAGGCCCTGACCTGCCTGCGCAAGCATGCCCTTCACCTGCAAATTCGGGATGGGAGCAGAAGGAGAGCTGCTGCTTGAGGTGTGGGAGCAGGCACACCGGGTGATGGGAAAGGCCTCCGTGTCCCCCCCCGCCCCCCCCCCCCCCCCCCCCCCCCCCCCCCGTCACTTCGGCTTGCAACAGGAGAAAAGCCTCGCGTGCACATGAATGCACATGTGTGCACACGTAACACAGCGGTCCCTGCAATGGACACCGGCCCCGGCCTGGCGAGATCCTCCCCTGATTGGAGGCGGGTGGCGCGGGCCACGGTAGGCAAGACACAGCTGCATTGTCACTTGGCCCCTCAAAGCCAGTGCAAGAGGGGCCCGAGTACCCAAACAGAGGCGGCTACAGGTCCCAGAGAGGAAAGAAGTCAGTACTAAGGAGGAAAAGCATGGAATTTTTAATTAGCCTGTAAACAGTAAAAGAGTGAGGGAGGAGCAGGGGAAGAACTTTATAAAGGAGTCAGTAGACAGCAGAGTTAAAGAAGGAAAGAGTATGTATGAGTGAACTGTAGGAGCTATAATGAAAATCAAGTATAGTTGTGTATTGGGGACAGATTTTAAAAGTAGGAGTCAGAAAAGAAAAAAGATAAATGATAGTGAATAATTAGCCAGGTAGATAGATATTAAAACAGTGGAAGTAAGTAGAGAAGAATGTATGGGGAAAGTAGAACGAGAGAGAAAGAGGGAGGAAAGAAAAGTTTTAAAGGGGAGCCCATAGAGCTTAATAGGAGAATGGGAAGAAGGAAGAAGTGGGGGAGGGAGCAAAGCAGGTCCGAGGGAGGAAGTGAAGAAAAAAATTAAGATGGGAAGGAAGGAAAAGGGGAGGGATGCAGGGGTAAAGATAAAGGAAAGAAGGAATGTGGGGAGGGAGGAAGGGTAGGAGAAAGATGGGAAGAAGGACGATGGAACAGAAGTAGGAAATAAGGAGGAAAGAAAAGTTTATAAATGATGAGTCAATAGGAAAAAGTGTTACATAAAGGAGAGAGAAAAATTGTCTGAGAGAGAGAAGCAATAAGTAAGTCAAATACAATTGTGTGTAAAAGGGATAAGATTTTTTATAAAAGTTAATAGGGGCGACCAGGCCGGCAAGGGAGGGCAGTTAGGGGGATCAGGCTGGCAGGCAGAGTGGTTAGGGCAGGCAGGCAGGTGAGCGGTTAGGAGCCAGAGGTCCTGGATTGCGAGAGGGATGTCCAACCTCCAGTTTAGGGGATCGGGCCTAAATTGTCAGTTGGACATGCCCCAAGGGCTCCCGGATTGGAGAGAGTGCAGGTCGGGCTGAGGGCCCCCCCCCCCCCATGCATAAATTTCGTGCACTGGGCCTCGAGTACTGTAATAATATTTGCAAATTGCAATGTTAGGTTCACATGTTACCTTGATTTAGAGCTGTGAAGACTTAAATCCTTTAGTAGCTTGTAAATTTCTAGTGATCTATGGTTCCTTAACTTTGCATAACACTTTATAATTACTTACTTTTCTCATTTTATCTTGTGATTTACTTATGTGTAGATGTACTGATCTCTATGTGGTGAGCTCCTCCAAGGCAGCGATCATAATTAATCTTTCTTACATGCCTCATAATATCTAGAACTCTAATGAGCATCCAAGAATTTATTGGATTAATGAGTTTTCATTGATATTTTAGCAGAAATGTCACAAAGACTGTTTTTTGTTTTTTTCTAGTGGTGGATTTCTAAGCTATGATATCAACTATCGGCAGTATCTGATGTAGAGAAGAAAATTTGGATAATTATATATCTTATTAGTATGTATAAACCATAGCATCTTCTAAAAAGATTGCACATGTTTTGTCTGAAATCATGTATAGGAAAAGTTCCACTTTGTTTCTTAGAATGTCACTGCATTTTAATTTCTCCTTAAATGAGCCTCTTGTGAAACTAAGACCCTTGCCTTTGAATTCATTGGTATTTTGAGAGCAATGTGAATATCAGTGCTAAATGTTAGAGGTTTCTTTAAAAATTGTGATTCTGTGGGACTTAGAGACTCTAAGATATAGCTATCAATTTGGTATCATTAATATGTAGGAATTTGAAATGGGGGTGAGTGCTGTTTTAGGTCAGTTTTCTCAGAGTGTTGATGGATGTAGCATTTTAAAAGTGAGGTCCTACAGAAGATTATTTTTATATAATTACTAGAGGCCTGGTGCATGAAATTCATGCATGGTGGTGTGTGTGTGTGTGTCCCTCAGCCCAGCCTACACACTCTCCAATCTGGGACCCCTCGAGGGATGTCCGACTGCCCGTTTAGGCCCAGTGGGATTGGGCCTAAACGGCCAGTCGGACATCCCTCTCACAATCCAGGACTGCTGGCACCCAACCACTCGCCTGCCTGCTTGCCTGACTGCCCACTAACCACTCCCCTTCTGGCCCGATTGCCCCTAACTGCCCTCCCCTGCAGGCCTGGTCGCCCCCAACTGCCCTCCCCTGACAGTCATCTTGTGTCCACATGGGGGTGGCCATCTTTGACCACATGGGGACAGCCATCTTGTGTGTTGGAGTGATGGTGAATTTGCATATTACCTCTTTATTAGATAGGATTATTTTAGTTAGCACCCAGCAAAATTTCCCTAAATTCATACAAATGACCATTCAGTTAAACACTTTAACAGTGGTGGGATGAGGAGGACCTGTGGTGCTTAAACAGAATGCCAGATTCATTCTTGATTTCTTATTCCTTTCCATTAATTTTCTCATAGGTTAAGATTTCACACTCTCTAGCTTTATATATTCTTGCAGCTTTCTCATCAATAGATCAATACCACTTTTCAGTGTGATCAAGTGAGAAGAGAAGATGCCTGTTGAAACTCTATCTGTAAAACCTACCATGTCCTCCTAAACCAGTTTCAAAATATAATTTAAATGACTGAATAATGTGAGAGGCTAGCTGTTAAAAATTAGCTTCCAGAGACTTTATCAATATAATTAAAGTGGGCATCTGGTGGCAAGGATTTGATACCCCCTTGAAGAAATCAGTGACCTGTGTGTCAGTCTGCATATGAATAACTTTTAATAGTTTTGTTCTCTGTCCAGTAGCTTCCAGGTAGAATCAGGCAGTGAGAGGCATGCATGGACTCACTAGTTGGGTCAGGAGGCAAAATCTGATTTGGTGATTTTAGTAATTTCTCATCCTTGGGCTGTGGTTTCTTCATATCTGACATTTCAAGGAGAGATCACTACCCAGTGGAGTATTCAGAGAAGTCTTACTGAGGAAACCTATTATTTGGGCTGGTTATAAAAGACTATAGGCCCAATGCATGAAATCTGTGCATGGGTAGGGTCCCTAGCGGGCTGCCTGCTGCCGGCTGGGGCCCCCCTTCATTCCATGCTGCCCTCCTGGTGGTCAGTGCACATCATAGCGAGTGATTGAACTCCCAGTCAGTGGAACTCCTTAGGGGACACTTTGCATATTAGGCTTTTATATGTATAGATTTGGAGAAGCTGGGAGTATGGAGGGTGGCCTTTCAAAGTTGTGGCATGATGAATGATAGAATACTTGAATATGCAGTTTCAAGCAATAGCTGAAAATAATCTTGTCCTAGTTTATATTCTGCTTGCAGTAACTGTACAACTTCTTAGAAGGGTTGCAAGCACTTTCCAAGTTGTAGGAATGGAGGAATGTAGTGTTTGGCTCCTCTGATTCTTTTTGGTTTTTAGTCAGCTGCTCAGATATAATGTCATACAATATAATGCATCCATTTTAAGCCTGCAATTCAATTGGTATACACTTGTATCCACCAGCACAGTCAAGGTTAAAATATATCCATCATCCCAGAAAGTTCCTTCCTGTCCCTTTTGTAGTTAGTCCTCAACTCCTATACCCTGGCTCCTGCAACCTGCAGCGGTTCTCAACCTGTGGGTTGCAACCCCTTTGGCGGTCGAACGACCCTTTCACAGGGGTCGCCTAAGACCATCCTGTATATGAGATATTTACATTACGATTCATAACAGTAGCAACATTACAGTTATGAAGTAGCAACGAAAATAATTTTATGGTTGGGTCACAACATGAGGAACTGTATTTAAAGGGCCAGAAGGTTGAGAACCACTGAATCTAGTGTCATCTAAATGGAGTCATACAGTTTGTTGTCTTCCATGTCTGACTTTTTTCACTTATTGGATGCTCTTGAGATTCATTCATGTTATTGTACTAGGAGTTTGTTCTTTTTCAGTGCTGAGTGGTATCCATTATTCGGTATACAATAGTTTTGTTTGTTTATTCAATGCAGTTGATGGATGAGTCTAAAGAATTGCCCTTTTAATTGGAATATATTAATTTTTTCAAGTGCTTCTTGGAGAGAAATGTTAGTTCTTTTAGTTAGAACAAAAAAGAAAATTCAAAGTTTTCACTTGAGTCCTAGAGTTTATATAAATTGTAGTTGAGACTCATATATAAGGCCTGTATTTGCTGTTTCTTTATGAAAATTCTGCAAAAGCTTGCTTAATATTATTAAGTTTTATGGAATAAGAAAATAAATATAAAACTTATGAAATAAGTTGGTGTTACGTATCTGAGCATACACTGTGATCTTGATGACTTCCAATATATGTGACGACTGATATCTACCCATGACTATAATTTTCTCAGTGATTAGATTTATTTTAACTAATGATCAAGCATTTAGTTGTGTAGTCAAAAAATGGACTTTCAGTATGCTTTACCATATATAGGGCTTGGAAAATGTAGGTTTACTGTGTCGTTGCGACATTCTTTTGTGTTAATAAAGTTAATGTAATAATCATATCTATAACTGTAAACCTACTTTTGCCCATCCTGTACAGGAAGGAAACAGGTGCACACTTTGTTTAAGGAAACCCGAAGTGTTTGCTTAGCTTGACTTTTATAAGCCTACCCTTAAGCAATATTTAGCCACTTGCTTCAGCCAGTTTCTATTAAAAAGCATTTATGCAATTAAATTACTAAAGTCTGTAAGCAGGTCAACTTTATTGGGTCTTTAAATCAAAATGATGGAAGATAAAAATGATTAGCCCATTTAAAAGAAAATTTATACTAGGAGTCTTGGTATTAAATAACCCTACACAACAAACCATGAGGATCTATTTATCTTGGATTATTGATTGGATTAGTTAAGTGACATATTTTAGTCTGTTGGTTATCAAATGCTATAAATCGGAGATCTCAAAGTTATCCATGCATAGCTCTGAATCATTTCAGGTTATTGGAAGGGGAAAATATATATGCAGAATTCAATGTTGGTCAGATCATGCATGAAGTCAAATACATTTTCAGTGTGAGATCATTTCAAGCAGCTGCAGGAAGTCAGTTTACAACTGAACTTAAAACCGAGGCATTGTTCTTTACGGCCAGCCTATTTCATAATGTATGTCTCTGACAAAACCCCTTCCCTTCCCTGCAGATGGGATCTTCAGGAGTAAATTTCCTTCAGAAGATTTTTAAGTGATACTTGGGTCATCTATCCAAAATTTTGAATAACACGTGGCTCCTTTAATTTTACTTATTTTTTAAAAAGTTGAATTGTTGTAGCACTCATTAATATGCTTTAAAGGCTATGTTTTTTTGTCACATTTCTTGTCTTATCTTCAGTATATTATTTGATATGTTAAAAAATATTGAGAGCAATCACATAATACTGTGTGTGTATCTATTTATATAAAAACCCTGGGTGTAATGCTTCACGTCCGAAGCTCGACCAACTGGAAGTCAGTCAGTCCTGTAGGGGTCATCTTGGAAACGGCTGCGCCCTTCCTGAGCTGTTTCCCGCAAGGGCAAGGTTTCAGGCAGGAACCCGCCCTTGGAGTGTGAACGCACTGAGTCCTGGGTCGCCTTGCCAAGGGCTGCGCCCTCCCCGAGCTGTTTCTCAGGTGGGCGATGTTTGAGGCAGGAACTGGCCCTCGGAGCATGGAGGCATATCTTTATAAAGTTTTAATACATTATATTAGAGGTTGTGGAGGTACCATTTTACCACAGCTTCTACAGGAATTGCTGCAAATTTACTTCTCGGTGGAAGGACCTTTCATTCCCAATATAAATTACCCATTCCATTAAATGAAATTTTAATTTCTAGACTCGATATAAAAGTGAAGTTGCTAAAATTATTAAAAAGGCCCAACTTCTCATTATTGATGAATGCACCATGGCATCCAGTCATGCTATAAATGCCATAGACAGATTACTAAGAGAAATTATGAATTTGAATGTTGTATTTGGTGGGAAAGTTCTCCTTCTTGGAGGGGATTTTCGACAATTTCTCAGTATTGTACCGCATGCTATGTGATCAGCCATAGTACAAACGAGTTTAAAGTACTGTAATGTTTGGGGATGTTTCAGAAAGTTATCTCTTACAACAAATAAGAGATCAGAGAATTCTGCTTATAGTGAGTGGTTAGTAAAACTTGGAGATGGCAAACTTGATAGCAGTTTTCATTTAGGAATGGATATTATTGAAATCCCCTGTGAAATGATTTGTAATGGATCTATTATTGAAGCTACCTTTGGAAATACTATATCTAAAGATAATATTAAAAAACATATCTAAACATGCAATTCTTTGTCCAAAAAATGAGCATGTTCAAAAATTAAATGAAGAAATTTTGGATATACTTGATGGAGATTTTCACACATATTTGAGTGATGATTCCATTGATTCAACAGATGATGCTGAAAAGGAAAAAATTTTCCCATCAAATTTCTTAATAGTATTACTCCTTCGGGAATGCCGTATCATAAACTAAAATTGAAAGTGGGTGCAATCATCATGCTATTGAGAAATCTTAATAGTAAATGGGGTCTTTGTAATGGTACCAGATTTATTATCAAAAGATTACAACCTAACATTATTGAAGCTGAAGTATTAACAGGATCTGCAGAGGGAGAGTTTGTTTTGATTCTAAGAATTGATTTTTCCCCATCTGACACTGGCCTCCCATTTAAATTGATTCAACGACAGTTTCCCGTAATGCCAGCATTTGCAATGACTATTAATAAATCACAAGGACAAACTCTAGACAGAGTAGGCATATTCCTACCTGAATCCGTTTTCGCACATGGTCAGTTATATGTTGCTTTCTCTTGAGTTTGAAGAGCATGTGACGTTAAAGTTAAAGTTCTAAATACTTCACCACAAAGGAAATTAGTCAAGCACTCTGAAAGTGTTTTCATTCTTAATGTGGTGTACAGGGAGATATTAGAATAAGTTTAATCACTTTATCAGTCATTGTTTGCATCACTGTTGTTTTTATATCATGTTTTTGTTGTTTTTATATCATGTTTTTGTTGTTTTTATATCATGTTTTTGTTGTTTCCATATCATGTTTTTGTTGTTTTTCTATCATGCCTTTATTGTTGTTATATCCTTTTGTTACTATCTATTTATTAATAAATTTAAATATTATTTTCATACATATTTTACTAATTTTCCTTAATCTCTCACACTTTCTATTATAGGGAAAGGGCAAATAGCAATATTAAAATATTTCCTCTAATTAATTCCCTTTTAATGTGCACGAATTTCGTGCACTGGGCCACTAGTGTGTATGTGTGTGTGTGTGTGTGTGTGTGTGTGTGTATGTATGTATTTGTGTATATATATGTACATACATATATGTGTGTATATAATTGTTTTTTAACTATCTGATTTTTCATATACGTTTAAATGAATGCACATACACGCATACTTGGCACACACACACCTAGATACTTCCTGCATGGTTTTCTTATCATTAAAATGTTGGTTTTGTATTTTTGGACGAGAAGTAAGCAGAAGAACTCCAACAACAAGATGGTATCTATGATTTGTTGACACATCATTATGGGACATGAAATATGACTGGATGATGAAATTGCACCTGAGCCAGCTATGACCTTTCTGCTGTTAGGGCACAGAAAAGGGACAGCTAGAATTCAGCTTAAGCAAGGGCAAGTTAATAAATTTTGTGAGAAAATATCCAAATGGCAATAACACCAAGGAGAGCTCTGAACTATCACATGCAGCCCTAATTAGAGATCTGAGCATTGTTGGAAACTGTATTCCTTGAAGGGTTCAGTGTTGCCTCCTGTAGCCAGAGAGTTGAAGAACATGCTGAAATATCTTAGAAAGGTTATTTAAAATACAACAGAAACATTTACCACCCTAAATAAAAACAATTGTTTGTGTATTTATACTGTTTGTATATGTATATGTATGTATCTATGCATGGGTATGTATATATTATACGTTAAATGCTTAACTCTGGGCCAGAGTGAATCAAAGCAGAAACAAAGAAATCATACTCCTTAGATCAAGTGAAGGAGAATCAAGAAATAGAAAATGGCCAATTGTGTTAAATGCTTCTGATAATAAAATAACAGGGAAGAAATAACCATTAGATTTAATAATATGGCAATATGTGGTCTTTGGAGATTGAAAATGTAAAAGTTATATACATATATATGATTATTAGAGAAATATATAAAGACTAGGCAGTGGTTCTCAACCTTCCTAATGCCGTGACCCTTTAATACAGTTCCTCATGTTGTGACCCAACCATAAAATTATTTTTCTTGCTACTTCATAACTGTAATTTTGCTACTGTTATGAATCGTAATGTAAATATCTGATATGCAGGATGTATTTTCATTGTTCACGACCCACAGGTTGAGAACCGCTGGACTAGAGGCCCAGTGCATGACATTTGTGCATGGGGGGGCGGGTCACTCAGCCCAGCCTGCACCCTCTCCAATCCAGGATCCTTCTCGCAATCCGGAACCTCTGGCTCCTAACTGCTCACCTGCCTGCTTGCCTGATGGCCCTAACCACTCTCCCATGCCGGCCTGATCCCCCTAACTGCCTAACTGCTCTCCCCTGCTGGCCCGATCCCCCTAACTGCTCTCCCCTCCTGGCCTGATCCCCCTAACCGCCTATCTGTTCTCCCCTTCTGGCTTGATTCCCCTAACTGCCTATTTGCTCTCTGCTGCTGGCCTGATCCCCCTAACTGCCTATCTTCTCTCCCCTCCTGGCCTGAACCCCCTAACTGCCTATCTGTACTCCCCTCCTGGCCTGATACCCCTAACTGCCTATTTGCTCTCTGCTGCTGGCCTGATCCCCCTAACTGCCTATCTTCTCTCCCCTACTGGCCTGAACCCCCTAACTGCCTATCTTCTCTCCCCTCCTGGCCTGAACCCCCTAACTGCCTATTTGCTCTCTGCTGCTGGCCTGAGCCCCCTAACTGCCTATCTGCTCTCCCTTCCTCTTCCTGCCCTTCGGGCCCCTGGCACAGGCGTGCTGAGAGCTCTCTGCCGTGGCCCCGCCCCCGTCCTGATTGGCCGTTACATGATGGCGTCCCAACCAATTTGCATATTCCTCTGTTATTAGTATAGATATTTAAATTTCTTCTCTTTCATGTGATATATTTTGTCCATTTGATTGTTCCTTTATTTTATTACTATTTGAATAAACTATTGATGTCATCTCTACTCAAACAAAGATAGTTGCCCTTTATAGTTCATTGAAATGTTTTCTCTATTATGCCTTTTACTTTTATTAATGGTGTTCATCATCTAATGATTTTATGATTTCAAGGTGATCTGTACCTAAGCCATTATCATCTGATTGAATTCTTTTCCTATGAAACAGAAACTATTAAGTACTGTAGAGATCTTTCCAGCCTCCAGTCCCTGTCTGTTAAGATAATGTTTCACACATTCAAATATAATGGATAAAAGCAGCAAGATAAAAACAGAAACTAGCAAGGATAGAAAATGTGATACTGGCTTTGGCAGAACAGCATATGCATTAAGAAATTATTTTATTCTCATTTTCTTAGGTAAGGTTTAGTTCCTACTATGAGAGAAGTTGTGAGGGGGAAAAAGAAGGATTAAAAACACTACTAGCAGACTTACTAGCTATGCAACTTGTTACACTTGGCTTTGGACAACTTGGAAGGAGCAACAGCCTATTAGTGACCCTGATGGCATTGATCTATCTTACTGAATTCTGTGTGTCATATCTCCACTGAATTACAGAGAGAAGCATGAAGCAAATAAATTACATGATGGAGCAAATCACTAACAGTGAGCTAGTCTTTTTTATATTTGTTAAGGTGAAGAATTGGAATCTGTGTATATGCTTTGTGTCTTTTTCCTGTTTGTAAATAGGAAAAGACAAAGGGGCAGGTGCAGGGTTGAGGGGGTCCATGGGGAAAAAAGAGACATCTGTAATATTTTCAACAACAAAGATAAATTTAAAAAACTTTAAAAAAAGATGAAACATTTCACTCTGTATTGTTAGGCTTAGCACAATTCTCCTCAATATCCACAGCCTTTTCTGACACCACCCCCACCTGCACCATCACTGCCTCCTTCTAAGAAAATAACCCCATAGCTAGCTGTTCAGTTATACAACCTCTCTCACTCCTTTTCTCTCCCTCCAGCCACTTTTGGAAAATAATTAATCACAGCAAAGGGCAGCTGTCATCTCAGAAGTGAGGAAGTGGCCTTTGTGGTGTACTGTGCTCTCCCTTCATTTAAGACCGTTTCTTTACCTCTCATGTCTTCCTACTTTTCTTCTTTTCATTTCCTGAAGATGGACATTATTTGTATCTCTCTCCTCCTATTATGATCTCATTTATTTATAACATTTCATGCACTATCTACTTTTATGAACCCTTTCTTTCCTTTTCCCTGATTCACTAACTACCTCAAGCCTGGCTCTTTCTGGTTCTTTTTTTTTTTTTTTTTTTTTTTTTTGCCTTCCCCTCTATGTCTAATTCAACAAGTTTTTTAGAAAGTTATGTATATATTTCCCGATCATTTCTCTCTCCTCACTCTATAATCTTCATTTTAAGTGAGTAATGGAGAAATTCTATCTGTATCTCCTCTGTTGTCATTTTCGTTTTCTCTGAGTGTTCATTGGCCTATCAAGGACGTCTAAAGCAGTTATTTTGGAAATCAAAGCTGTTTTCTGATCCCTGGGCTACTCAGTTTGAGATCAGCTTAAATATCTTAAGAGACGAGATGTTGTCTTAGATAACTTGACTATGAGTCACTTTTACCAGCCTCAGTGACTGTTAGACATTATTTAATGTACTTACTATAAGCATCTAAGAGTTTTGATTTCATTTTTAATTTTCTCTTCATTTTTATTTCCTTTTATAAATTTTATTTTCCTTTTAGTTATTAAATTAAGATATGCTTTATTAAAATTAAAAAATTATTCCATCTCCTGACACAATCAGTGTAAACAGCTTTATTCATCTACTTTCACTATTTCTTTCATTCTTCTACAGGTGTTTAAATATCCTCTGACACCGTTATTATGTTAAGAGACTTATGAAAACAGTTGAAGTGCTTATTTATAAACAGAGTCAAAATGTGGTGGTAACCTTTTTTACTTACTACATTTTTGATCACCCTCTTTATTTTTTTTTTTGTTGTTGCTAGTTTTCCCTCTTGATTAAGTTAGGCAGTTTTATAGAGAATGCTAGCCCAAATCTTTGAGTGATTAATTTCTACTTTCTTTAGACTGAGTGCCATTTTTTTCTTGTTATCTCTAGCCATACTCTTTTAACAATGTTTTCTATATCCTCCTAACATACTTCTTTTTTAAATTTTTTTTTATTTTTCTTTATTAAGGTATTACATATGTGTCCTTATCCCCCCATTACCCCCTCCACCCCCACCCCCACTCATGCCCTCACCCCCATGTTGTCTGTGTCCATTGGTTAGGCCTATATGCCTGCATACAAGTCCTTTGGTTGACCTCTTCCCCTTACCTCCACCCTCCCCTACCTTCCCTCTGAGGTTTGACAGTCTGATCGATGCTTCTCTGTCTCTGGATCTGTTTTTGTTCATCAATTTATGTTGTTCATTATATTCCACAAATGAGTGTGATCAGGTGATATTTATCTTTGTCTGACTGGCTTATTTCGCTTAGCATAATGCTCTCCAGTTCCATCCATGCTGTTGCAAATGATAAGAATTCCTTCTCTTTTACTGCAGTGTAGCATTCCATTGTGTAGATGTACCACAGTTTTTTAATCCACTCATCTGCTGATGGGCTCTTAGGTTGTTTCCTGCCACGACCTCCTCAGTGGGTTTCAGGATCTGAAGGAGGGGCCAATGCATAAGTTAAAATACTATATAAGAAATATGAATTTTGATCCGAGCAAGATGGCGGCGATATAGGCTGACGCGTCCCAGGTCTTGTCCCAGAGCAAACGGAGTAAGCAGCTGAAACTAATAACACCCACCCCGAATTGGCAAATTTACTCAGCTGGTGAGACGGTTTGCAGCCGGGAAGGGCAGACCTCCCCTGGAAAGGTTAAAAACCAGGGATCTGGGCAGGAAAGTTTGCCAGACCTGAGCCCAGAGGGTCAGAAGGAGACCGCATGGCAGACAGCCGCGTCTCTTGGGGCAGACACAGACCCTGACCAGGGTAAGGAGTTCCACGGGTTTGCTGGCGCCAAGAGATTTGAGATTTGGATTTTGTGATTGCGGAGAACTGAGACTAAAGGGGGCATCCTGAGGAACTGATCTGACCATGCAGTGCCCATAAGAGAGGAGCGTTTCCCAGACCATGCAGTGCTGGTAAGAGAGGAGCGTTTCCGCGGCCGGCCGGCGTTTGTCTGTTTCTTTGTTTTCACTGAACCCTGCTCATAGGACAGTTCGGATACACACACTCACCTGTGCTGAAGAGAGGGTGAAGGTGCAGACGAGGGGAATCTGGGGAGAGGCTGAGGAAAGAGGGGGAGCCGGAGGAGGTGGCAGCGAATTGAGTGCTGAGACCCCCCTGGGCCCAGGACTGGGGCAGCCATTCCTCCAGAGGGTGGAATTCCTCCCCCCAGCCTCCCAGGCAAGGAGCACAGCCACACCCAGATTCCACCCTGTATGAGATAAAGGATTAAAACAAGCTGATTAGTCCCTGGAAGTTACCAGGGTCTGGCCTATAGAGGGATTTTCAGTCCCACCAACAACACAGAGCAGGGTAAGGATTAAAAAAGGATAGAGAAGCTGTATAGCCTCAGAGGCCAACCCAAAAACACTGCCACCCAGAGGCTGAGCCACAAACTGACTCTTAGGGGAATACAAATTAAGGCAGACTGGATCACAAATATGGCCTGCTTTAAAATCAGGACTGTGATTTACAACACGGAGGAACAGTGTAATGCAGGCAAATTCAACACTCTCCTAAATACCTGGCAGGACTAAGGCGAACCAGGCTGAAGAGTAGAAGAACCGAAAGACCATCACTACTGCAAATTTTTTCTTTTTCTTTTTCTTTTTAATTTTTTCACCTTTTTACTAAGAAACCAATTTTTTTTTCTCTTTTTCTTCTTTTTCCATCACCTGATTTTACCCTTTCAATTACCACATTTTTATTTTTAACCAGTATTATTACTGCTACCATTTTACCATTTTTTAAAGTGCCATTTTATTTTCTCTTTATTTTCTTTTGGGATTAGTGTTCTCCATTCTATTTTCATCGTTCCTTTAGCATTAATTTTCCCTATCTCAATTTCACCTCTTTGCTAAAACCCTCTTCCTTACTTTTCCCCTTTTGGTGTCCTGTTTCTCTTACCCTATTCCTGCTCCAGACTTTCCCAATTCCCTCTTTTTACCCCCTGTCTAATTCCACCCTACTTATATATCCTATTTCCAATCTACTGCTCTAAATCCTTATACACCTATTCTTTATCCTTCTTCACTTTCCAAACATTTTTTTCTCTCTTATCTTTCTATTGTTTTCTTGATTGTTGAATATATTGGGCTTTTTTTTTTTTGTTTGTTTGTTTGTTTTGTTTTGTGTTTTTTCTTCTTTTTTAGGACTGGTTGTGAGGTTGTTTTTCTTTTTCTTTTTCTTTTTTTTTTTTTTCTGCTGGTTTTTCCCTTCCCTCCCCCACCCCACCCCGGTTATTTTTGTGCTTCTGTTTTCCCTTACCCCTCTGGATATTATTGGTGGTTTGTAGTTTGCATTCATCTCCAGGGATCTGTTGCTGGAATTTGTTGAGATTAGTGGCAGTTCTATTGGAGTTTGCTCCTCATACCAATAGTCTCTTCCCCGCTTCTACTTCATTCTCTTTTTTCGCTCTCTTTTTTTCCCCCCTCTTTTTTCCCAATTCTATTTTTGCACTCCTTTTTTGTTTGTTTTTTTCTTATTTTTCTTTTCTGTTCTCTCTTTTATCTTCTTCTCTTCTTTCCCCCTTATCCCCTAATTCTCTTAATTCGGGTGGTCACCTTTATTTGGGGTTATTAATATTGTGAATATACTTGTGTTCAGTGCCTGGTACGTTGTGCCTTGCTCTGTTGTATTTTGTGCCTTTAAATCAACGCAGCAGATCCAAGCAACAGCAGCCCCCTGATCACCGCAGCCTCCTGATCACCACAGCCTCCTGATCACCACACCCTCTGTCTGTGGAACAGCAGCTGTACGTGAAGCCTCCCCCCACCAGCCAGAAGAGCCAACACAGCTGTGAACAACACCCACCAGAGGAGCTGCTGCCAACTGGAAAGCAGCTGCTACCGCAACCGTCTGAGCAGCAACCACAACCCAAGGAGCCCCTGCCACCCAGGGAGCAGCCACTGAACATCTCAACATCTACATATGTCAGCGAGATCAAACATGGGTAGGCAAAGAAACCCCCAAAGGAAAGAAAAGGAGGACTCGCCAGAAAAGCAGCTAAGTGAGACAGAGATATGCAACATGACGGAAAAAGAATTCAGAATAAGGTTCCTAGAGTACATGCACCAGATGTTCAAGAAGCAAGAAGAAACAGATGAAAAACTCAACTACTTATGCAAGAAGCTAGAAGAAACAGATGAAAAAATCAACAACTTAAGTAAGTCCCAAGAAGAAATGAAGAGTGACATAGCTTCAATAAAAAACTCCATTGAAAGTATCAACAGTAGACTGGGAGAAGCGGAGGACCGAATTAGTGAATTAGAAGACAAGGAAGCAAAACACACTCAAACTGTACGGCAAATGGAGAAAAAAATTAAAAGACAGGAGGAGAGCCTAAGGGAGCTTTGGGACAACATGAAACGAAACAACATACGAATAATAGGGGTGCCAGAACAACAGAAAGAAATAATATCAGAAAACTTCCCTGAGGTGGGGAAGAAAAAAGTCACACAAGCCCAGAGAGTCCCAAACAAGGTGAACCCGAAAAGACCCACACCAAGACACATCATAATTACCATGGCAAATGTTCAGGATAAAGAGAGAATCTTACAGGCTGCAAGAGAGAGACGGAAAGTAACATACAAGGGATCTCCCATTAGATTATCAAATGATTTCTCAACAGAAACACATCAGGCCAGAAAAGAATGGACGGAAATCTACAAAGTGATGCAAAGCAAAGGACTGAATCCAAGAATACTCTATCCAGCAAGGCTATCATTCAAAATTGAAGGGGAAATAAGAAGCTTCACAGACAAAAAAGGGCTAAGGGAGTTTATCACCACCAAGCCAGCCATGCAAGAAATGCTAAAGGGACTGGTGTAAAAAGAAGAAATATCAAGCTCAGAAAGAAAACAGCCACACACACACAAAAAAAAAGAAATGGCTACAAACAAGTACCTTTCAATAATAACTTTAAATGTAAATGGACTAAATGCTCCAACCAAAAGACATCGAGTGGCTGAATGGATAAAAAAACATGACCCATACATCTGCTGTCTACAAGAGACCCACCTCATTAGAAGGGACTCACACAGACTGAAAGTGAAGGGATGGAAAAATATCTTTCACGCAAATGGAAAGGAAAAGAAAGCTGGGGTAGCAATACTTATATCTGACAAAATACATCTCAAAGTGAAGGCCATAACCAGAGATAAGGAAGGCCACTTCATAATACTAAAGGGATCAATACAACAAGAAGATATAACCCTGGTAAACATATATGCACCCAATGCAGGAGCACCCACATACATAAGAAAACTTCTGGAAGATATCAGGGGAGAGATCGACAACAATACAATCATAGTAGGGGACTTTAATACACCACTGACATCACTGGATAAATCCGCTAGACAAAAACTCAGCAAAGAAACAGCAATCCTAAATGACTCACTAGATCAGATGGACTTAATTGACATCTTCAGAACACTTCACCCCACAGCTGCGGAATATACATTCCTCTCAGGTGCTCATGGGACATATTCAAAAATAGACCACATATTGGGTCACAAGCAAAGTCTCCACAAATTCAAGAAGATTGAAATCATAAAAAGCTTCTTCGCAGACCACGATGGCATAATGTTAGAAATAAACTACAATAAAAACAACCCAAAATACTCAAACACTTGGAAGCTGAATAGCATGTTATTAAATATTGATTGGGTTACCGATGACATCAAAGAAGAAATTAAAAACATCCTGGACACTAATGACAATGAAAACACAACAATCCAAAACCTCTGGGACACAATGAAAGCAGTCCTGAGAGGAAAGTTTATAGCTTTACAGGCCTATCTCAAAAAACAAGAAAAAATGGTAGTCAATCATCTAACTCTACAACTCAAAGAATTAGAAAGAGAGCAACAAGAAAACCCCAGAGTGAGCAGAAGGAAGGAGATAATAAAGATTAGAGCAGAAATCAATGACATAGAGACCAAAAAAACCATACAGAAAATCAATGAAACCAAGAGCTGGTTCTTTGAAAGGATAAACAAGATTGACAAACCCCTAGCCAGGCTCACCAAGAAGCAAAGAGAGAGGTCCCAAATAAACCAAATCAGAAATGATAGAGGCGAAATAACAACAGACCCCACAGAAATACAAATGATTGTTAAACAATACTACGGGCAACTCTACTCCAACAAACTAGACAACCTGGAGGAAATGGACAAATTCCTAGAAAAATACAACATTCCAAAACTCAATCAGGAAGAATCTAAAAACCTCAATAGGCCAATAACTATGGAAGAAATTGAAGCAGTCATCAGAAAGCTTCCAGCAAACAAAAGCCCAGGGCCAGACGGCTTCACAGGGGAGTTCTACCAAACATTCAAGGAAGAACTAAAACCTACCCTCCTCAGACTACTACAAAAAATTCAAGAGGAAGGAACGCTTCCAAGCTCATTCTATGAAGCCAGCATCACCCTAATACCAAAACCAGGTAAAGACATCACAATGAAAGAGAATTTCAGGCCAATATCCCTCATGAACATAGATGCCAAAATCCTCAACAAAATCTTAGCAAATCGGATCCAGCAGTACATCAGAAGGATCATACACCCTGACCAAGTAGGATTTATCCCAGAGATGCAAGGATGGTACAACATCCGTAAATCAATAAATGTGATACATCACATAAACAAATTGAAAGAAGAAATATGAATTTAGAAGGCATTGGGGGCAACGGGGAGCCTCTTTCTTGAAGAGACACACTAACTTCTGGACTGGTCCGCTCTTTATTTACTTGAATATACATTTGCCTTTAGCAATGCATACAGACATATCAAAGGTAAAGTTGGTAAACAGTAAAAAGGATTATCAGGTAAAGAATTGCCTTAAGCCACCACTATCTCAACAGACGAGGTGCTTAGCATCAGCCCTGCCAAAGCCCAAGATTTATGGGCCATTCCTTGGTGCACTGACAGTATTGGCAAGCAGTGGCTTCCCACAGTTTCCAAGTCTTAGCTATGGTAAATTGTGCTACTATGAATATAGAGGTGCATATATCCCTTTCTGATTGGTGTTTCTAGTTTCTTGGGATATATTACTAGAAATGGGATCACTGGGTCAAATGGGAGTTTCATTTTTAGTTTTTTGAGGAAACTCCATACTGTTCTCCACAGTAGCCGTACCAGTCTGCATTCCCACCAGCAGTGCACGAGTGTTTCTTTTTCTCTGCATCCTCACCAGCACTTGTCATTTGTTGATAACCATTCTGACAGGTGTGAGATGGTACCACTTTGTTGTTTTGATTTGCATCTCTCAGATGATTAGTGACTTTGAGCATGCTTTCATACATCTCTTGGCCTTCCTTATGTCCTCTTTTGAAAAGTTTAGGTTCGTTGCCCATTTTTTGATTGGGTTGTTTATCTTCCTTTTGTTAAGTTGTATGAGTTCCCAGGAAATGTTGGAGATAAAACCCTTATCAGAGATAACATTGGCAAATATGTTCTCCCATGCAATGGGCTTTCTTGTTGTTTTGTTGATGGTTTCTTTTGCTGTACAGAAGCTTTTTATTTTGATATAGTTCCATTTGTTTATTTTCTCTTTAGTTTCCATTGCCCTAGGAGCTGTATCAGTGAAGATATTGCTTTGGTTTATGTCTGAGATTTTGCTGCCTGTGGATTCCTCTAATATTTTTATGGTTTCCTGTCTTACGTTTAAGTCCTTTATTCATTTTGAGTTTATTTTTGTGTATGGTGTAAGTTTGTGGTCTAGTTTCATTTTTTTGCATGTATCTGTCCAATTTTCCCAACACCATTTATTGAAGAGACTGTCTTGACTGGAATTATATGTACTTGCCTCCTTTGTCAAATATTAATTGAGCATAATGGTTTGGGTAGATTTCTGGGTTCTCTATTCTATTCCATTGGTCTATATGTCTGTTCTTGTGCCAGTACCAGGCAGTTTTGAGAATAGTGGTTTTGTAATACAGCTTGATAACTGATGTTGAGATCCCTCATACATTGTTGTTCTTTCTCGGGATTGCTGCAGCTATGCAGGGTTTTTTTTTATCCAAATGAATTTTTGGAGAGTTCATTCTAGTTCTGTGAAATATGCCTTGGTATTTTAATGGGGAGTGCATTGAATCTATATATTGCTTTGGGCATTATGGACATTTTAATGATGTTGATTCTACCAATTCATGAACACGGTATGTTCTTCCATATGAGTATGTCTTCCTCTACCTCTTTTTTCAGTGTCCTGTAGTTTTCCGAGTATAGGTCTTTCACCTCCTTAGTTAAGTTTATTCCTAGGTATCTTACATTTTTTGGTGTGATGGTAAATGGGATTGTTTTTTTAGTCTCTCTTTCTGTAAGCTCACTATTGGTATATAAAAATGTCATTGATTCCTTGGCGTTAATTTTGCATCCTGCTACATTGCCGAATTCATTTATTAAGTCTAATAATTTTTTGATGGAGTCTTTAGGGTTTTCTATGTACAGTATCATGTCATCTGCGAATGACAGTTTTACGTCTTCTTTTCCAATTTGGATGCCTTTTATTTCTTCTTGTCTAATTTCTATGGCTATCACTTCCAGAACTACTAACATAGTTCTTTAATCAAAATTCTTTTAATAAAAATCTTATCCTTCCTACAGCAACCAGCACAAACATTGTTTTTCAGCCTCAGTGATACCTTTCCAAAATTAGAGTTTGACCCAATTATCAATGATCAATAAAATTAGCAGAGGGGATAATGTGTTTATGTCCAGAGCTTTCTCCACGAGAAACTCTTATCCATTTCCTGCATGCGTGTTGGTGAGAGGCTGTAGACTTGGCCATTAAAGAACAAAGATTGGGCTGCCTGTGCTTGGAGTTTGGTTCTAGCTCTTATTATCCTCGTTGTAGACTATGGCAAATTACTTAGTTTGTCTAGTAATAACTGTTATTTTACCCAAATAGCTTAAATCATGCTTGATGTATGCCAGGCATTCTCTAAGTGCTTTAATATATTAATCCTCATACCACTCCAAATTGTCCTCATTTTACATATGAAGAAATGAGGCTCAGAAAGGTGAAATAATTTGGACAAGCCAGGAAATAGGGAGACAGGCATAATAGAAATTTTTAAATAAATGTTTCTTTGCTCATTCTTCTTTTTCACTCTCCATCTCCTCTTCCTTCCCTCTCCTTGCCTTTCTCTTCCCTTTTGACCATTTCCATCTCCTCCTCTCTCCTTCCCTCCCCTTCTTCCTATCTTCTTTCCCATTCTCCCTGGATCCTTTTTCCTTTCTCCTTTTTCCTGCCACTCCCTCTTCTCTTTCCTTAATCCCCTCATTACTTCCCACCCTTCTCCTCTACCCCATTCATCTGTTCCATTATTATCAACATGTGTGTGCTTGGTGCTCTGGGGAACACCAAGATCAGTCAGAGATCCTGCTACAAAGAACTTACAGTAGTAGAAGCTAAAATATATTTATAGAAGTTGCTTAGAATGTGATGGAAAGTTATGGATTTAAGGCTTTATAAGTTATACAGGATTGCTTTTCTCTGTGGGAGGAAGGAAGGTTCTGTGGAGGGATATCCATCCTCCCACGGAGTCTTAGGAAATGACTTATGAAAGAGTAGTTGTAGTCTAACACATTATGTTTAGGCATATTTTATAACTATTAACCTCTTCTTGATTATTACAGGTATTGGAGCTTAAATCTCATTAACTAATGGCAGCCCTTTTTGGACTCTTATTTTGTCAAGTGTGTGTGGCAAGTGCTGTAAAAGTTAAATGTAAATATAAAGGAGCCCATGCCACTTTGGAGTGTTTGGAAAACAAGTCAGTGCGTGTAGATTGAGGATGGCAGAAGGAAGCATAATGATCTGATCTGTGTCAACAGGAGACAGAAATGCAATCAGTAGTTACACAGTCCATATACCCTTAGTTGCTATGTGAAGTTAGTTCTCAAAGAGTTCTGAAAAATAATCTTCCCGTGTGAATTGCCTTTTTTGTCATAGTGTAGTTCCTCTGCATCTGTGAAGTGTCATCCCCAATACTTACTTCTTCAGAACGCCAGGTACCATGGCACCAGCTGCCCTCCAGGAAATGTGAGATGGCTATCAAGTGCGGTGTCTGAAAGTACATTTTAGAAAGTATCAAAAACTTGTATATTATATGATGAAAAGGTATTAATAATTTTAGTCTTGTATACTAGAAGTATTTTGGGCATGAGTCTTCTTAGAATTCAGCATTCTGGTTCATTTGTTACATTAGATAAAATTATATTAAAAGTTAGCCAAAGTTAGTTATCTTTTATCTAATTTTCCTGTTAATGTTTTATATGAAAAGATAAGTGAATTTTCATGATTGCCTTCTTTTGTTATTCATAGTATACATTAAAAAGGGATCTCATTCTCTTTTAAATGATATGTCATAAGAGGACATTTAGCTGCCTGTATATGTCAGTTTTTATTTTTCATTTTTATTGTCAAAATCAATATCATATTTGGAAACTGCCAAATGGATTCTAGATATCTGAGGTACTAAAGTTTGTAGAGCCATATAAATCAGTCTTATTAGGAAGTAGTATAATTCAGCTGCATAGAACCAGAGTCCTAAGTTTAAATGTCTGCCTCACATGAAGAAGTAATTGGGTACTGGCCATGCAGATATTTTGAGAAGAAAAGTTGATGAGAAATTGTTGAAATCAGGCAAAGTGATTTAAAAACCTAGGTACTTTACTTCCCAATTCGGTCTTATTCTGAAATGAACTGTTGTCATTTGTGCATGGTTGACATTCAGCAAATAGTTCTGGAATCAGCTAATATAAAATTTTCATCAATTACTAAAAATTGAAAAAAGCAATCATCATTGGTTAACAAAAATCAAACAGACGGAGCAGCTTAGGCAGCACAGATCTGTAAAGTAGAACTTCCTCTTACCATTTAGTCCTAGGAAGACACAGTTCAAGGAAGAGTTGGTCCAACACAAGTAGTTAGATTAGGTCCAGTGGTCGGCAAACTCATTAGTCAGCAGAGCCAAATATCAACAGTACAACGATTGAAATTTCTTTTGAGAGCCAAATTTTTTAAACTTAAACTATATAGGTAGGTACATTGTTATTAACTTAATTAGGGTACTCCTAAGGCTTAGGAAGAGCCACACTCAAGGGGCCAAAGAGCCACATGTGGCTCGTGAGCCGCAGTTTGCCGACCATGGGTTAGACCAGCAATTTTCAACCTTTTCAATCTCATAAACTAATTACTGGCACATCAAAAAATGTTATATTTTTGCCGATATGACAAAAAAATAGGTAAAATTTTTACTCATTCACACTGAAGGGTCAGCTATTGTGTTGGCTGTTATTTTTTTATTTGACAGTCTAAGGAAACAGGGGTCGGTGCCCTCTAACAGTCGGGTATTGCATGTTCTAAACATTCTGATGGCACAGGTTGAAAAATCTCTGGTTTAGACCTAAGAAGTAATATTTCCAATTGAGTTAAGAAGTTAAAAATTATGCAAAAGGACAATGTTAGTATTGAATTTTTCATATTCATCATCAGTAAAAAATTTCTCTAGGAGCTGGATAGTCTCCTATATCTTGACTTTTATGACCTGGAGATGTCTCCAAGTTTTGGGGTTTTATCTGTTTTGACATGTAATACACAGAGAGATAAAGTACCTGTCTCCATTATGTAACAGTTTGGCCCTCTTGAGAATACATGTTGAAGTTTTATTTTTCTTTTGATTCAGAACAATTAACTAGATAAATGGTTACAGATCTAGTTCTTATGATAGGTGTAGAATAGAATATTTCTGGAGGACTTGGAAGCAAACATTCCCTTCTTTACATCATATACCTTCTTGAGGCTCTTGAGGCTAAGGCTTTTTGCAGAGCATTGAGAAATCCAGAGAAGTTTTATTTTTCCGCAGTTAGGTGTTCCAAGTGCAAAGAAATTCTACCACATGTTATATAAAAAAAAAATCAAGCATGGCTTATGTAGACAGAGTAAGGTAAGATCTCTGAAATGAGTTCTGAAAAAAATTTAAATGGTAGAAAAGAGAAATGAGATAATTGTAATAGAATTAGAACATCCACTTTTGGGAATCCTCGCCCTGTATTTAGCAACGGTGACCTTTGTAGTATTTCAAACCTATCTAGAAGATTCCTGTTTTTAGAAATACATCAATAGGTTACATGGAAAATGTCTTTGAACTGACTCCTGCTCTGCAAAGAATGCCTCCTCCTCCGCCTCCTCCTCAGGTACTCTGTTCGAATCTGTTGATAGTTCTGAGCCTCTGTGAGGGTACAATACTATAAAGGTTTGAATATATGTAAAAGGTAATATACAAAGATTGAGTCTTTGTTTTAGGGTTGTTGACCTGGAAGTTTTTTAAAGTAATAATCTTCTTTAATCTTTATTTATTGAAGCATGATAAATACTGACTGATAGTGTGTTTAAGTTGATGAATTACTTGGTTATGTGGAATACCCCAGTCATACTATATTGTAACCAAGAGTGAAATTTGACATCTTTGACATCCCATTCACTGTAAAAATAGACTCCTTTTTTCTTTTGGTCATTATAATCATAGTTTTAAAGATTAACAAGTAAGTAGTCTTAATTAGTTGACTCAGAACTCTTTCTTTCAGCTTTTTGCCTGAATTCATCAGTGGAGACTTTGATTCTATTAGGCCTGAAGTTAGAGAATACTACACTGTTAAGGTAAGACATAATTCTATATTTAAAATATTTCTCATATGATTGCTTTTCCTATGTTTTTCCTGGTTTCCTTTGTGTATGTGTAGGGATTGAGAAACTAATTGGTTTGTTTTTTTACATTTTTATCAATTATGATATACATTCAAATGGAAATTTAGAGAATGGCAAATAGAAATATAAGTTTAGAAATTCAGTCACCACCAGATAAGCATTAATGCTTAGTACTTTAAGCACATATTTTTAAAAAACATTTATAGTTTATGGGCTATTTTAATAATATACTGTTATTGCCTAAATCCTCATTAGTTGCTATTTATTTTTCACAAATCACTTTTTATTTCATTTAATGAATGAACTATGTTTTACTTAACCAATTCCCAATTGATTGACATTTGTATCCATTTTTTACCTTGTAAACTAATAAAAATATCTTTGTAAATGAGTTTTTTTAAAAATGCATAATTATAGAGCCACAGTTTTTACCTTTAATATTTAGTTTTTAAAAAATATTATTACCCTGTTCTGAATAAACCTGTTTATTATATTTAGTTTATTGAAAATATTTTAGTTTTTTAAAACTACTGTTAGCCTATTCTAAAGAAAATTATTCATTACAACTTGAAATTGACAATAACATACAGCTTAAAGTTTTCATATTGTTACTGCTATTGTGAAAGTCTTCTAGTGATCCTTCCTGGCAAAGAAGAACATGCAAATGATCTAATTGAGAATGATGGAAGGCACATAGGAGTATTATAGCGATCAATTATTCAAGCTTTCACTGGCTTTAGAGGACAATGCAGAGTTTTAAAAATAAAAATTATAGTGTCAGCAATTCTAGCCACAATACCGTCATCTATGTTATTCTGAACTAATTAGAAAAATACACATATTTTTAAAAGAAACAGCAGTTACTGAAATATTAAAACTTTAAATTCTTTATAAGGCTTGGGGATGGGTGAGATAAAATAAAAAAGAAGAAAAAGGAGGTCTTTTGAAGGAAGGAAGGGAGGGAGAAAGGAAGGAAGGACGGGAAGAAGGTGGGAGGGAGGGTAGAAGGAAAGAGAAGAAAAAGAAGGAACATATGATTCAGGGTGAGGAAGCAAAGGTACCAGTTTTATAAAGCAGAATAGGCTGTTCTGATAGAAATCCCGGGGCTGGCAGTGAACGTAGCTCAATGCACATCCTATCTGCCCACCAGCTGATCAGACTTTCCCATCAGCAAAGGAAGACTGTTCCCAAGTCAGAGTTTGATATTCATGCTCAATTACTTTAACATTGGCAAGTTTCTATTCATTCCCCACAGTCTCACTTCTCATTAACTCCATATCTCAACCTCACTGAGACGGAAAGCCCTCTCAGCCTTGCTTACAATGCAGAGTTTCATAAATTCATAGTTATTAATCGTATTTTCGGGAGGGGAAGAAACAGCGGGAGAGGCAGGAACAAGCACTCAGAAACAAGAGGAAGATCTGGCCAGATGTGACTTTTCTCCTCCTCTCTTAAATGCTGCTGGCTGCCAACACTGGAAGTGCTGATTTCATCAGTCCATCCCAGATGAGGAAATAACAAAAAATAAGGGGGAACCAGCTTTTCCATTTCCCAATACAGTAAAATGGGGTCAGGGATAAAAGAAAATTTTGAGTTAATACCTTTTGATGAATTTCTCTTATATTTTTTGCTTTATTTTTTTAACCTCAATGTTAATTTTTATCTGTTGAGGTTTAATTTGGAAATTAAGGTTAGCTGCATCTTCTAATTACTACATTGCATAGTTATGAGATGATGTAGTACAATCAAGTTTTCATGTATTGATGAGAACAACTGCTTTGAACTTTTTGGATCTCTCCCGGAAAGGCACTGGTGTCTTTGATAGAGCTGATGTGCCCCATATAGGTCAGGGCGAATGTTTAGCTACGGTTTTAATAATGATAATGACAACAAGTTAATGCAGCATTACACACAATTCGTATAAGCCATTATCTCCGATTTAAACCATCTTTAAGCTGCTGTGTTACAAATTAAAGGAGGTTATCTTCACTTTCAAAGGCACTTTTCTTTCTTCCATCTGGTCTGGGTTTCAATGAAGCTGAAACTGGGGCTCTGATAAAGTAAAATAAAAAAGAATTTGAAAATGTTAAATGTTTGTTAAAGCCATAAAATTATAAAGTTGATTTTGTAGTCAACATTTATTCATACAACATTTTCTCTCAGTAGATATGTCCTTGACTTACAGAAAAAAACAACAACTTAGGTTTATATGACCATACAAAATGTTAAATGTGTTTGCCTGCTTAATTTCTGAGAATACTAAAATATAAAGTATTTGATTTATTTTTTAAATTCTCATCTGAGGATATTTTTCCATTGATTTTTAGAGAGAGTAGAAGAGAGAGGGAAAGACAGAGAGAAATATCAATGTGACAGAAATACTTCCATTGGTTGCCTCATGCATGTTCCAGGACCAGAGCTGGGAAGGAACCTGCAATTGAGATACATGCCCTTGACAGGAATCGAACCAGGGACCCTTTGATCCACAGTCCGATGCTCTACCCATTTAGGCACACTGGGTAGGGCTGATTTGTCAGCTTTTAAACAGAATATTTTATACCTCAGATCTTGCAGTCTGTGGTACAGGGGACCCTCGAACAGTGCAGGGGTTATGGCACTGACACTGCACAGTCAAAAAATCTGTCTTATCACTTCTGACTGCCCCAAAACTTAACTGCTAATAGCCTACTGTTGACCCGAAACCTTACCAATAACATAGTCATTAACTCATATTTTGTATGTTGTATCATTTTAGACTGTATTCTTACAATAAAGTAATCTAGAGAAAAGAAAATACTAATTAAAACATAAGGAAGAGAAAATACATTTGCATTACTGTATTATTGATACTATATGTCTAGATCTTCTGTTTGCAAGATGAACCATCTCATCTGTCTGTCAGTACCTACATCAATATTGTCTTATATGATACACAACACTGTAGATATTATATGTATTACACTAGACATCAAAAAGGGAAAGATAATGTGAAAAAGAAATTTATATTTATTGACAGGTATGATAATTCACACATTGATAACAAAGAAGCAGCAATATGATTGCCTTATAGAAGCCTAGTATAATTGATGGAACAGTTGGTAGCTAGGAGATTATTATAGTATTAAATTATGTGCTATAGTTAATATTATGCAGTTGTGATTTAATACTACATCTTTATGTTTGTTTACATTCCTTTTGACTGCAAATAGCTCCATGTACAGTTTTGATAAATTTTAACTTTTTATAATAGACTTGTATATTTTGTGGTAATAAATGATAAAATAGACTGATATCTACATATATTTTATGCACTCGTGGCATACCTAACTTTTTCTTAAATTTTCTGTATTTTGTGGCTACATAATTTGCTATTTTTTTTCAAATTATTGCAGATCTCAATATATTTATTGAAAAAAAATCCACATATAAGTGGAGCCCTGCAATTCAGATCTATCTACATTGTTCAAGGGTCAATGGTAGAGTTATCTATTGTTGTGTAACATTTTATCCTAAAACTAGAGGCCTGGTGCACAAGTTGGGTTCCTAGGCCTGGCTGGCGATCAAGGCCGATTGGGGCCTTTATAACTGAGATCTTAAGCCAGGGGTGGGCAAACTTTTTGACTCGAGGGCCACAATGGGTTCTTAAACTGGACCGGAGGGCCGGAACAAAAGCATGGATGGAGTGTTTGTGTGAACTAATATGAATTCAGAGTAAACATCATTACATAAAAGGGTACAGTCTTTTTTTTAATTTTTTTTTAGTTTTATTCATTTCAAACGGGCCAGATCCGGCCCGCGGGCCGTAGTTTGCCCACGGCTGTCTTAGGTCCACATCATGTTTCCATATTCTCGAACCACTGTCATGTACCATACTGTGTTCATCCAGATTTGACAAGCTTAACAAAGATAAAATCAGAACTTAGAACTAGAGTCCTAATCCTGATTTATGACTAGGGTTATTTTCACCCCTGTCTAGAACATGGCCTTGTGGAATGCCAAAGTACTCCCTTATAGCACAAAGGAAGATATTCTCATATTCCCAGATCACCTATACCCTGGCTAATTTTCTACTACCTGATCACCTTAGTTCTTCAATGTTCTATCGTGGCTCAATCCCTTGTCCTGTAAATAGCTTTCATGTCATTGGTCTGGCCCAATATTGCACCCCAGATTGGGGGTGGAAGGGAGTGACAAGATGGCAATGGGAACGTAGAGAGTTTGGTTGTCACACTGACTTATCCCACTAATGGTGATACTGACACTCATTCCCAAGGATGATAAATACCTTGTGCAAGGTATTTGCAAGTCTTGCCCAAAGGCCCAATGCAATCTGTTGACAAGCAGTAATAGCACTGAGTCCCAGTTTAAAAATAAAATTTTATAGAAAACATGAATATTGATTCAAAAGCATGGCCATATCCAAATTTTTGAAGACTGTTCTTGATAGGTAAGGGTAGTATGTCTAACTTCTTTAACCCGTGCTCCTCTGGATAAGTATAAGATGCTATAAATGTTACCTACAGTCACAGAAAATTGCTCACCTTTTATATCTCATAATGGCTGACATTTTAGGAGACTCAGGATCTGAATTTGAATATAACTTTTCCCAGTCAGAATAATGGGAAATTGGTTTTTTGTTTGACATTTGAATAGAATGTCTTATTTTTTAAATAAGTGAACCACTGATATTAAGCAGGAAATGCTTTCATTTTAATTACAGTTTGAAAACACGGATTCTCAAATGGTGGGGATGGGAGGTATAGATAAGCTTAGTAATCATCAAGAGATGTCAAATAATACTGAATCTTGGCCATTAGTAATGTGCATTTTAGTTTTTACAAATAAAGTGATTATGGTTTCTTGAACTAACTATGCAAATTATTTTTTGAGTTGACAATTTACACACATGGAAGTCTTACCAAGGTACTGAAATTAAATCATGTTACAGAACCCTGGCTTTCTCATACACATATAATAGTGATTAAATAATGTTGTACATGTAGAAAGAAGCACTCTACAAGTGCTAAATAACTTTTAATATATGATGGTAGTATTTTGTTTTTCTTTCTAAAATTGTTTACTTAAGAACTTTTCAATAACTTTTCAGCAACATTGCTTTTAAAAATATCTTTATTCAGTTTATATCCATAAGTGTAAAATTTATGAATCTGGATTTTATTTATATTCATACTCAAAATATCCTTTTGAGTTTAATAATGCTTCAGGTTCAGTTCTGTTTAAATTTCATAGAATCTCCCATAAGTTTTTAATCTCTAGTTAAAAACACCTGCATTGATCCACCTAATCTCATGAATCTTACTATTTTCTAATTTTTAGCTGTGCCTCTTTCTCAGTTGTGCTCAGCCACAAACCAGCTACTTTTAGATATACTACAAGCAATTAACTTAGAGAAAATGGAAAATTGGGCTGTTAGAAATTGTAAAAATGTTAGCAAGTTTGATTGCTGTGCCAAACAGAGGAAGCTATATAGCATGTAAGGAGCTATGCTTCATTTAAAAATATATTTCTTTAAAAATTAAAAAAAACCCCACCCCTGGAGAATAGTAAATTTTTAGGTTTAAGTATTAACATGAATTAACATATGCCAAGATATAAAGGTAATTATAGACAGGCAGTTTCCCTTGATGACAGAGTGACAGGTTCTTCACTTTTTATTCTTAAACTGGTTGGCTCACCTTATTAGCATCTCACCAGGGGAGTGATGGAACAGGCAGGAACATTATGCGAAACCATCTCTTGAATATACTTTAACTCTTATGCTTGTCTCTATTACAGTCCTTTCAAATTGACTTTATTTTATATTGTCTGTATTTTTCAAAGCCTGTTTTTTTTAAAAATTTGTTTAACATACTTAAGGCATTTAAAAAGGAGAGCCTGTGCTCTTCACATTTTAAGAACTCCCAGGTGTCTCACATGTGACTTCCTCGGCACCTGCCTGCCTCTCCTCAACCGCCTAGTATTGCCTGTTCTCCAGGGCCTCTGAGACTCTTCCCTCGTTTGTCTGGCTTGTGGGACCCCTACTAAATAGTCCTCCAGCCTTACAGTTCCCACTATAGCTGCTGGGTGTAATCCTTCCTTTATAATTTTCTCGTAGAGCTTGATATAAACAATTCATCAAAGTTTTCCTCCTTATCCCTGTTAATACATGACCTCCTACAACCTGAAGTCTATAGTTGTTCATCCTGGTGTCCCCAGTAGCTAGGTTCTCTTTTAATGTTTACATGAAGCAAGTATCTGATCCTAATTTTAGAACCAGCATCAAAGCACGGGTGCCGTGGATACTTGGTGTGAAAAAGATTCTGTGATCAGTTATGAAATTTGACCTTCTATATGCCCCTTTTGGACATTCACTGTGCACAATATCATTTTAAGTAAGTCTTCCAAAAATCTAATTCTGTTTACCTTGATATTTGTTAAGTGAATTTGATCATGCAACAGTATTCTTTATTCTTTTATTTTTTTCTTCTGTCCTTCCTCTATCTTTTTTTCTTTTCTTTCTTTTTTTAATTAAATCCTCACTGAGGGACATGTTTCCATTGATTTTTAGGAGGGAGAGTGAGAGAGAGAGATATTGATGTGAGAGAGACACATCGATCAGTTGCCTCCTGACACAAGATGGAACCCACAACCATAAACTCCAACCAACTGAGCCATCCATTCAGGGCACAATACTGTTCTTCAGCCACAGCACCTAATGTAGTTTATTGGTTTCCAACTAGGCTAAAATGTATTTGGATGCTTAGAAACTTGTTTTGCTTTTTCAAAAACTTTTCAAAACTCCATATAGGTTTTCTCTCTTTCTAAAAGCCAATAAGAGAAAATTATCCAAAGAACCTTGAAAATAATAATAGTCAACCATTTTTTGGTGCTTACAATAGGCCAAATACTTTTGTGTGTACTTCTCTTTATAAATTCATGGAATCCTTGCAACAAACTTTATTAGAAGGTGAGAAGTCTAGCTACATTTGACAGAGAATGGGGAGTATGGAGTTGGAGTCTGGTCCAAGCTTGTCCAGCTAAGAAAGGTTGAAGGGGAGCCAAACAGGCTCTTTTAACCACTTTGCCATAATCCTCTAGATTAATGGAGGTAGTTTTCTCAAAGCAAAGCAAGGATCTGGTTCACATGCTGAGGAAATTCTGGGACCTCCTTTTCTCTGTATAAGCATTTAGCTTTCCCTTTTCTGTTTCTACTTAGTTCTAAGTAACAGCAGCAATACCGAGCCTTCCTTCAGTGTTCCCCTCCTACTCCCGTTCCCCCTCTATCCGCCCTCCTCCTCCCCCTGGACGCACACACACACATATGTGTCCTTGTCTTTCTGGGAGGACTTGGTAGAGAGCCTTGGGAGGCTGGTTCTTTCCTCTGCATATGTGTAGTGGTGGTGAAGGAACAGCGCCCAGACAGAGCAGGTCTCAGGAACATTACCAAATAGCTTATTCAGGCATGTGGTCAAGGAAGAATCTGTTAGCTCTTTGTTTGGGTGTCGCTAAAATAATCCCCTCGTTGGGTGGTTCAGCAGAAAGGCTCACAGGACTCGGCAGAGTCCTCCTCATGGCTCTTAGGTATTGCTGCGCAAGAATTCAAAGCAGAACCAGCCAAAGAGCGCAGACACATGGGGGCAAGCAAAGTCTGGGGAAAACATTCTCCAGTTCCAAGAGTCCTTTCTTGGTGCAGCCACACAGGTCATGATTAATCAACTTGTGACTACAAGAGTGAGGTGTTGTCTCACTGGAGGCACCCACATGTATCCATCTGCACCCCCTCTGTATAGCATGTGCCAAAATTCCAGATGCCCATAGGCAAACAAGCATGTTCTTAGCATAAACCATATTGTTTGTACAAACAATTTAGGCACAGTGAACCACTGTTAGCGTTTTGGAAAAGTTGTTTTTATGTATTTGTTTTTGTGTTGTGTTTTTTTTTATCAGTATAGGGAGCTATTTCCCATTCAAGCTTTCAGATGTCAGCCAAGGGCCAACCTTGCCAGCAGGCCTTTTTAAGGAGAGCAGTCTCAGGTCTATGTTAACTCTTTTGGGCACTTCTTTCATCCAGAACTCTGGCTCTGCTTTTAGGATGGAAGCCATCATTTAAGTGTTTCTGCTGTTCAAAAAAAAAAAAAAAGGTTTTGACTTCCATTAAGAGAAATGGTGACTTTCTTGTTTGAAATGCTGTAGTTTTCAGTTAGTGCCACTCTGAAAGAAAAAGTTATCTTGTTACACCCAGGGCAGTGCAGATTACACTAGATTAGAATGTCTCTTTATGTTTGGGATTGAATGGAGAATGGCTACAAGGTTAAATTGTGTTTATTATTTTCTTTTATATACCATCTAGAAAACCAGCAAGAGGCAACTTGTTACTTAGAGTTTAATCATGTGACATTCCTGCTGAAGAAATGGTTATTTGTCGGCTGTCATTGGATGATTTAAAGACATCTTTTTAATTTGAAAAGTAGAGATGTTTTCAAGAGGCTGGTAAATAAGACTGAAGGAGCAGTCTACCCCAGTGTGCTTTATACAATGAAGAGGAAAGTGGAAAATGGAAACTTTGTGATTCCCTTTGTACAGGGTAAAGGAGGATTTTCATTCCAGTACCAGGAGCAGAGATCATTTAGATTCCAATTGGCTTCCACTATTCCTCTTGGCAAATTTGAGAACAATTTGGGCTAATTTTGGATCTGTTTCTTTGATTATCCAGAGTATATTTCATTTTGCTTTATGCCTGCTGCACTTTTAAACTGGCAGGTGGTCTTATTACAGAGTTCCGGTCAACTCAGTATAACGAGTGATTGTGGAAAGTCATTAAAAATTAATATGTTCAGTTTTTTTTAGAAGATTCTTGAATATATCTCCCCAAAATATTTTATGGTGTATATCATGCTTATATACAAAAATAGAGGCACCTTCAGCAGTGACTAGAGGATAATAAAGTATGTGGGAACTACATTTTAAGAGTGATCATTTACCAAAAAATTCTAATGTCAAGGGATAGTAAGTTATATTTCATGTGTTCAGAACCACTTGAAAGATGATCTTAGGTACTATCTTGTCTTCTCTTCTTTACTCTATGATTGACAACTATTCCCCCTCCCGGAAGTGTCCATTTTTTATACTGTTCTTTAGATTCTAAGTCCTCATTCCTGCTTCACACCACTCCAAAATTATCTTAATTTTCTCTTCCTTTCCTTGACAATGAAAGACATCTTTCCCTGAATGAAACTTATCTCTGTTTACTATTAAGAGGCAATTAAATTAATTCACAGTAAGAAATTCCTGATGAGCCCTGGCCAGGTAGCTCAGTTGGTTAGAGCATATGCCAAGGTTGCTGGTTTGATCCCCCGTAGGGCACATACAAGAATCAACCAATGAATTCATAAGTAAGTGGAACAACAACTCCATGTTTTTCTCTTTTTCTTGCTCCCTTTCCTTTCCTCTCCCAAAAAAATACCAATCAATAAAAAAATTTTTTTAAAGAAATTCATCATGGAATGCTTTTCACCAGATTTCTTAGTGTTAGTTGTTTTAAAAGAAGAAACTCTTCACCCTCATATGTTATTACTAGGAATACACATTTTTGAACCTTTCCTAGGAAGCACTCTGGCAATATCTAACAAGGATTTTTAAAATGTGCTTATGATTTTCCCAGCAATTTTATTCCTAGAATTCAATTATAAGAAAATAACCAGAAACACATATACAGAGATATTGACCATAATAGTATGTTTAATAGCAAAGAAAAAATAAATTGTCATAAATGTAATGATAATATAATTATAGTGATAATATAATGAGTTGGGAAAGCAGCAAATGGCTCTAGCCATTCATTACCCACTTTGGCTGGCTGGAGGAGCCCAAGGGCTTTCAAAGCCTTTGGCTCCCATGGAAGCAGCAGGGAGGCCGGCAGGTGTCATGTCTGCCTAAGAGCTAAAGGATTTTCAAGTACTTAAAGCTGGAAAAAACAAACTACATAAAAGTTCAGTATAAATTACAAAGGCATTTTCCTGCTTAAACCTTTTAAAGTACTCAAAGTTTAATTAAGCAAGATTGAGTACAAAGCATGTTAGGTTAAGAGTATGGGCTTCAGATCATATACAATGTCCTCACCAGCTGTGCTATTTTGGGCAAGTTATTTAATCTCTCTAAACTTCAATCCACATATGTAAAAATGAAATAATTACATTTACCTTATACAGTCATTGTGGAATTCAAGAACATAATTCATATAAAGTGACTAATATCTCACACAACACAAGGGGTACTCGGATATTAGATTATTAATGTTATTAATTTAGTGAGGAAGATAGTTAATTATCAAGAGATCATAATTTTGAGATTCTAATTTGAAGATTAGATACTTTTAACATTACCTGCTTTTTCAGAGAATTAGATTATATTTTCTGGGGAAAATCCTAGTTTATTTGATATTTTATAACTGTATACATTATATTATGCTAGATAAGAAGCTATACGTAAGTCACTCCAAATAAATTTTTAAATTTGTGTGCATGGTACCTAAGAGGAAATAACTTTTTAATTCTTAACCTTATAAATTTAGTCCATGAAGTTACAGTAGAAGTTTCAGAGTCCCAAAAAAATCTTTGTGGGATAATTTGCACAAGTCCTGCCTTGGCCTGGGTAATGGATGGGCACTGAGTGACTTAACCTGGAATGAATAAGGTAACAGCTAATTTAGGAATGCTTTCACCAGATTTAACTCCTTGCCTCTTATTTTAATGAGGAAAAATCTCTCTCTGAAAATAGTGCATGAAATAACAATTGATATGTTATCATCATTTTTTTCAAAAGATATGTTTTCTTTTCCATTAAGGAATATTAGAAGAGACAGCATAGTATAAACTGATAAGTTTTATGCATGTTCAATGTAAAAACTCATTAACCTATGTTAGTTAACTTATTGACAAACAGTAAATTAAGTGATCATGAATGACAGTCTAATGGTTTTTGCATTGGTCTTTTGAAATTGGTTGATTATGGACACTCATTGCCTTGTAATTTATTTTAGTTGTCAATAATAGTTTTGGCAAATATTTTTGTCAGTAAACGTCAAAATAGTTTTGTAAGCATCCACACAAAGTTCTCAGAGAATATTAATAATATTTTGTTGATTCTAGTAAGCTTTGGTGTGACTTGGTCTGACTGTGACATCTGATGTTTCTAGAGATTCTTCTGAAGTGTGAGGTGAGCATTTGCTCCTAGTCCATCGCTGGGCCCACCACTTTCTGTAGATAATCCTGAGGAAACAGAACAGCAGTTTTATTTGCACAATAGTTGCATTACAGATGAGGAAAAGCAGGTTCAGAGAGATTTTTTAAAGGTCTGAACCTGTTCCCTCAGATTAAATTGCTCACACACATATAGGGTTTAGTTGTTAAAATCACAAAACTAATTGTGGACTTGGAATAGGGATTACTTGGTAAACTATAGCCCCCAGGCCACGTCGGGCTGCTATCTATTTTTGTACAGCTGGCAAAGTGAAAACTGGTTTTTACAATATTGAATGGTGGGGGAAAATATCAAAACAAATTATTTCCTAACATATGAAAATTATGTGAACTTCAAATTTGTTTTATTGGGATACAACCATTTCCTTCATTTACTGTCTGAAGATGATTTCATGCTCTAAAGGCAAAGTTGAGTAGTTGGGCAAGAAGCCCTATGGACTGCAAAGCCTAAAAGAATTACTGCTTGCACCCTAGCTGGTTTGAGTGTGGATAGAGTATCAGCCTGCAAACTGAAGGGTTCTGGGTTTGATTCCAATCAAGGCCACATGCCCAGGTTGTGGGCTTGATTCCCCAGTAGGGGACGTGCAGGAGGCAGCCAATCAATGATTCTCTCTCATCATTGATGTTTCTATCTCTCTCTCCCTCTTCTTCCTTTCTGAAATCAATAAAAATATATTTTAAAAAATAAATCAATAAAAGAATTACTGTTTGACCTTTTACAGAAAAACATTGCTGATCCCTGATCTGTGTATCTCAAGACTTTGTAAATGACTCTGTTCATTACTGAATGCTTACTCCTTGCCACTGGGTACGCAGTAGTGAACAGAGACACAGTGGGATGTGCTTAAAGCTGAAACTTTGATTAATATGTTAATAACCATAAGGTTGATTTAATAAATTCCTATAATAAAATTATTTGGTCAGTCTAATAAAATATTTCCTTATTCATAAGGTAGACTATTAATAATTTATATAATTAAGTTGTTTAGTTCATCTAGTAGTGAAATTATTTAATTTTAGCATTTATCATAACCCTTATTGCTTGAAACTATTTTCTTTTAAAATCTATAATAATAGAAAAAGAGAAGCAAGATGGCGGCGATATAGGCAGACGCGTCCCAGGTCTTGTCCCGGAGCAAACGGAGTAAGCAGCTGAAACTAATAACACCCACCCCGAATTGGCAAATTTACTCAGCTGGTGAGACGGTTTGCAGCCGGGAAGGGCAGACCTCCCCTGGAAAGGTTAAAAACCAGGGATCTGGGCAGGAAAGTTTGCCAGACCTGAGCCCAGAGGGCCGGAGGGAGACCGCATGGCAGACAGCCGCGTCTCTTGGGACAGACACAGACCCTGACCGGGGTAAGGAGTTCCGCGGGTTTGCTGGCGCCAGGAGATTTGAGATTTGGATTTTGTGATTGCGGAGAACTGAGACTAAAGGGGGCATCCTGAGGAACTGATCAGACCATGCAGTGCCCATAAGAGAGGAGCGTTTCCCAGACCATGCAGTGCTGGTAAGAGAGGAGCGTTTCCCAGACCGGTAAGAGAGGAGCGTTTCCGCGGCCGGCCGGCGTTTGTCTGTTTCTTTGTTTTCACTGAACCCTGCTCATAGGACAGTTCGGATACAAACACTCACCTGTGCTGAAGAGAGGGTGAAGGTGCAGACGAGGGGAATCTGGGGAGAGGCTGAGGAAAGAGGGGGAGCCGGAGGAGGTGGCAGCGAATTGAGTGCTGAGACACCCCTGGGCCCAGGACTGGGGCAGCCATTCCTCCAGAGGGTGGAAATTCCTCCCCCCAGCCCCCCCAGGCAAGGAGCACCGCTACACCCAGATTCCACCCTGTATGAGATAAAGGATTAAAACAAGCTGATTAGTCCCTGGGAGTTACCAGGGTCTGGCCTATAGAAGGATTTTCAGTCCCACCAACAACACAGAGCAGGGTAAGGATTAAAAAAGGATAGAGAAGCTGTATAGCCTCAGAGGCCAACCCAAAAACATTGCCACCCAGAGGCTGAGCCACAAACTGACTCTTAGGGGAACACAAATTAAGGCAGACTGGATCACAAATACGGCCTGCTTTAAAATCAGGACTGTGATTTACAACACGGAGGAACAGTGTAATGCAGGCAAATTCAACACTCTCCTAAATACCTTGCAGGACTAAGGCGAACCAGGCTGAAGAGTAGAAGAACCGAAAGACCATCACTACTGCAAATTTTTTCTTTTTCTTTTTCTTTTTAATTTTTTCACCTTTTTACTAAGAAACCAATTTTTTTTTCTCTTTTTCTTCTTTTTCCATCACCTGATTTTACCCTTTCAATTACCACATTTTTATTTTTAACCAGTATTATTACTGCTACCATTTTACCATTTTTTAAAGTGCCATTTTAGTTTCTCTTTATTTTCTTTTGGGATTAGTGTTCTCCATTCTATTTTCATCGTTCCTTTAGCATTAATTTTCCCTATCTCAATTTCACCTCTTTGCTAAAACCCTCTTCCTTACTTTTCCCCTTTTGGTGTCCTGTTTCTCTTACCCTATTCCTGCTCCAGACTTTCCCAATTCCCTCTTTTTACCCCCTGTCTAATTCCACCCTACTTATATATCCTATTTCCAATCTACTGCTCTAAATCCTTATACACCTATTCTTTATCCTTCTTCACTTTCCAAACATTTTTTTCTCTCTTATCTTTCTATTGTTTTCTTGATTGTTGAATATATTGGGCTTTTTTTTTTTTTTTTTTTTTTGTTTGTTTGTTCTGTTTTGTGTTTTTTCTTCTTTTTTAGGACTGGTTGTGAGGTTGTTTTTCTTTTTCTTTTTCTTTTTTTTTTTTTTTTTTTTCTGCTGGTTTTTCCCTTCCCTCCCCCACCCCACCCCGGTTATTTTTGTGCTTCTGTTTTCCCTTACCCCTCTGGATATTATTGGTGGTTTGTAGTTTGCATTCATCTCCAGGGATCTGTTGCTGGAATTTGTTGAGATTAGTGGCAGTTCTATTGGAGTTTGCTCCTCATACCAATAGTCTCTTCCCCGCTTCTACTTCATTCTCTTTTTTCGCTCTCTTTTTTTCCCTCCTCTTTTTTCCCAATTCTATTTTTGCACTCCTTTTTTGTTTGTTTTTTTCTTATTTTTCTTTTCTGTTCTCTCTTTTATCTTCTTCTCTTCTTTCTCCCTTATCCCCTAATTCTCTTAATTCGGGTGGTCACCTTTATTTGGGGTTATTAATATTGTGAATATACTTGTGTTCAGTGCCTGGTACGTTGTGCCTTGCTCTGTTGTATTTTGTGCCTTTAAATCATCGCAGCAGATCCAAGCAACAGCAGCCCCCTGATCACCGCAGCCTCCTGATCACCACAGCCTCCTGATCACCACACCCTCTGTCTGTGGAACAGCAGCTGTACGTGAAGCCTCCCCCCACCAGCCAGAAGAGCCAACACAGCTGTGAACAACACCCACCAGAGGAGCTGCTGCCAACTGGAAAGCAGCTGCTACCGCAACCGTCTGAGCAGCAACCACAACCCAAGGAGCCCCTGCCACCCAGGGAGCAGCCACTGAACATCTCAACATCTACATATGTCAGCGAGATCAAACATGGGTAGGCAAAGAAACCCCCAAAGGAAAGAAAAGGAGGACTCGCCAGAAAAGCAGCTAAGTGAGACAGAGATATGCAACATGACGGAAAAAGAATTCAGAATAAGGTTCCTAGAGTACATGCACCAGATGTTCAAGAAGCAAGAAGAAACAGATGAAAAACTCAACTACTTATGCAAGAAGCTAGAAGAAACAGATGAAAAAATCAACAACTTAAGTAAGTCCCAAGAAGAAATGAAGAGTGACATAGCTTCAATAAAAAACTCCATTGAAAGTATCAACAGTAGACTGGGAGAAGCGGAGGACCGAATTAGTGAATTAGAAGACAAGGAAGCAAAACACACTCAAACTGTACGGCAAATGGAGAAAAAAATTAAAAGACAGGAGGAGAGCCTAAGGGAGCTTTGGGACAACATGAAACGAAACAACATACGAATAATAGGGGTGCCAGAACAACAGAAAGAAATAATATCAGAAAACTTCCCTGAGGTGGGGAAGAAAAAAGTCACACAAGCCCAGAGAGTCCCAAACAAGGTGAACCCGAAAAGACCCACACCAAGACACATCATAATTACCATGGCAAATGTTCAGGATAAAGAGAGAATCTTACAGGCTGCAAGAGAGAGACGGAAAGTAACATACAAGGGATCTCCCATTAGATTATCAAATGATTTCTCAACAGAAACACATCAGGCCAGAAAAGAATGGACGGAAATCTACAAAGTGATGCAAAGCAAAGGACTGAATCCAAGAATACTCTATCCAGCAAGGCTATCATTCAAAATTGAAGGGGAAATAAGAAGCTTCACAGACAAAAAAGGGCTAAGGGAGTTTATCACCACCAAGCCAGCCATGCAAGAAATGCTAAAGGGACTGGTGTAAAAAGAAGAAATATCAAGCTCAGAAAGAAAACAGCCACACACACACAAAAAAAAAGAAATGGCTACAAACAAGTACCTTTCAATAATAACTTTAAATGTAAATGGACTAAATGCTCCAACCAAAAGACATCGAGTGGCTGAATGGATAAAAAAACATGACCCATACATCTGCTGTCTACAAGAGACCCACCTCATTAGAAGGGACTCACACAGACTGAAAGTGAAGGGATGGAAAAATATCTTTCACGCAAATGGAAAGGAAAAGAAAGCTGGGGTAGCAATACTTATATCTGACAAAATACATCTCAAAGTGAAGGCCATAACCAGAGATAAGGAAGGCCACTTCATAATACTAAAGGGATCAATACAACAAGAAGATATAACCCTGGTAAACATATATGCACCCAATGCAGGAGCACCCACATACATAAGAAAACTTCTGGAAGATATCAGGGGAGAGATCGACAACAATACAATCATAGTAGGGGACTTTAATACACCACTGACATCACTGGATAAATCCGCTAGACAAAAACTCAGCAAAGAAACAGCAATCCTAAATGACTCACTAGATCAGATGGACTTAATTGACATCTTCAGAACACTTCACCCCACAGCTGCGGAATATACATTCCTCTCAGGTGCTCATGGGACATATTCAAAAATAGACCACATATTGGGTCACAAGCAAAGTCTCCACAAATTCAAGAAGATTGAAATCATAAAAAGCTTCTTCGCAGACCACGATGGCATAATGTTAGAAATAAACTACAATAAAAACAACCCAAAATACTCAAACACTTGGAAGCTGAATAGCATGTTATTAAATATTGATTGGGTTACCGATGACATCAAAGAAGAAATTAAAAACATCCTGGACACTAATGACAATGAAAACACAACAATCCAAAACCTCTGGGACACAATGAAAGCAGTCCTGAGAGGAAAGTTTATAGCTTTACAGGCCTATCTCAAAAAACAAGAAAAAATGGTAGTCAATCATCTAACTCTACAACTCAAAGAATTAGAAAGAGAGCAACAAGAAAACCCCAGAGTGAGCAGAAGGAAGGAGATAATAAAGATTAGAGCAGAAATCAATGAAATAGAGACCAAAAAAACAATACAGAAAATCAATGAAACCAAGAGCTGGTTCTTTGAAAGGATAAACAAGATTGACAAACCCCTAGCCAGGCTCACCAAGAAGCAAAGAGAGAGGTCCCAAATAAACCAAATCAGAAATGATAGAGGCGAAATAACAACAGACCCCACAGAAATACAAAAGATTGTTAAACAATACTACGGGCAACTCTACTCCAACAAACTAGACAACCTGGAGGAAATGGACAAATTCCTAGAAAAATACAACATTCCAAAACTCAATCAGGAAGAATCTAAAAACCTCAATAGGCCAATAACTATGGAAGAAATTGAAGCAGTCATCAGAAAGCTTCCAGCAAACAAAAGCCCAGGGCCAGACGGCTTCACAGGGGAGTTCTACCAAACATTCAAGGAAGAACTAAAACCTACCCTCCTCAGACTACTACAAAAAATTCAAGAGGAAGGAACGCTTCCAAGCTCATTCTATGAAGCCAGCGTCACCCTAATACCAAAACCAGGTAAAGACATCACAATGAAAGAGAATTACAGGCCAATATCCCTCATGAACATAGATGCCAAAATCCTCAACAAAATCTTAGCAAATCGGATCCAGCAGTACATCAGAAGGATCATACACCATGACCAAGTAGGATTTATCCCAGAGATGCAAGGATGGTACAACATCTGTAAATCAATAAATGTGATACATCACATAAACAAATTGAAAGAAAAAAACCACATGGTCATATCAATTGATGCAGAAAAAGCATTCGACAAAATCCAACACCCATTTTTGATAAAAACTCTCAGAAAGGTGGGAATAGAAGGATCATACCTCAACATAATAAAAGCCATATATGACAGGCCCACAGCCAACATCATACTCAATGGACAAAAACTAACACCATTTCCCCTAAGAACAGGAACAAGACAGGGATGCCCACTCTCACCACTCCTGTTCAACATAGTACTGGAAGTATTAGCCATTGCAATTAGGCAAGAAGAAGAAATAAAAGGCATCCAAATTGGAAAAGAGGAAGTAAAACTGTCCTTATTTGCAGATGACATGATATTATACATACAAAACCCTAGAGACTCCATCAAAAAGCTACTAGACTTAATACATGAATTTGGCAATGTAGCAGGATACAAAATTAACCCCAAGAAATCTGAGGCATTTCTATACACCAATAGTGAACTTTCAGAAAGGGAGATCAGAAAAACAATCCCATTTACCATCGCACCAAAAAAATTAAGATACCTAGGAATAAACTTAACTAAAGAGGTTAAAGACCTCTACTCAGAAAACTACAGGACGTTGAAAAAAGAGATAGAGGAAGACATAAACAGATGGAAGAACATACCATGTTCTTGGATTGGTAGAATCAACATCATTAAAATGTCCATACTACCCAAAGCAATCTATACATTCAACGCACTTCCCATTAAAATACCAATGGCCTTCTTCAAAGATCTAGAACGAACTCTCCAAAAATTCATCTGGAATAAAAAAAGACCCCGAATAGCTGCAACGATCCTGAGAAAGAACAAATAGTAGGTGGGATCTCAATGCCAGATATCAAGCTGTATTACAAAGCCACTGTTCTCAAAACTGCCTGGTACTGGCACAAGAACAGACATATAGATCAGTGGAATAGAATAGAGAGTCCAGAAATTAGCCCGAACCAATATGCTCAATTAATTTTTGACAAAGGAGGCATGAACATACAATGGAGCCAAGATAGTCTCTTCAATAAATGGTGTTGGGAAAATTGGACAGACATATGCAAGAAAATGAAACTAGACCACCAACTTACACCATACACAAGAATAAACTCAAAATGGATAAAGGACTTAAATGTACGACAGGAAACCATAAAAATTCTAGAAGAATACAAAGGCAACAAAATCTCAGACATATGCCAAAACAATTTCTTCACTGATACAGCTCCTAGGGCAGTTGAAACTAAAGAGAAACTGAACAAATGGGACTACATCAAAATAAAAAGCTTCTGCACAGCAAAAGAAACCATCAACAAAACAACAAGAAAACCCACCTCCTGGGAAAACATATTTGCCAACGTCATATCTGATAAGGGCTTAATCTCCAAAATTTATAGGGAACTCATACAACTTAACAAAAAGAAGATAAACAATCCAATCAAAAAATGGGCAAAGGATCTAAATAGACACCTTTCAAAAGAGGACATTCAGAAAGCCAAGAGACATATGAAAACATGCTCAAAGTCACTAATCATCCGAGAGATGCAAATCAAAACAACAATGAGGTACCATCTCACACCTGTCAGAATGGCCATCATCAACAAATCAACAAACGACAAGTGCTGGAGAGGATGTGGAGAAAAAGGAACACTTGTGCACTGCTGGTGGGAATGCAGACTGGTGCAGCCACTATGGAAGGCAGTATGGAGGTTCCTCAAAAAATTGGAAATGGAACTCCCATTTGACCCTGTGATCCCACTACTAGGAATATATCCCAAGAAACCAGAAACACCAATCAGAAAGGATATATGCACCCAGATGTTCATAGCAGCACAATTCACCATAGCTAAGATCTGGAAACAGCCTAAGTGCCCATCAGTAGATGAATGGATTAGAAAACTGTGGTACATCTACACGATGGAATACTATGCTGCTGTTAAAAAGAAGGAACTCCTACCATTTGCAACATCATGGATGGAACTGGAGAGCATTATGCTAAGTGAAACAAGCCAGTCAATGAAGGAAAAATACCACATGATCTCACTCATTCATGGATAATAAAGACCATTACAAACTTTTGAACAATAATAGATACAGAGGCAGAGCTGCCTCAAACTGATTGTCAAACTGCAGTGGGAAGGCCAGAGAGAGTTGGGGGGCAGGAGGGAGGGGAGTAAGAGATCAACCGAAGGACTTGTATGCATGCATATAAGCATAACTAATGGACATAAGACACTGGGGGGTAAGGGAGGGTAGGGGTTTGTCAAGGGCGGGGGGGAAAAAAGGACACTTATGTAATACCCTTTGTAATACTTTAAGCGAAAAATTAAAAAAAAAAAAATTAAAAAAAATATATAATTCAAAATGTTATCTATGCAAACATGCTTATTTAAAACTAGAGGCCTGGTGCATGAAATTCATGCACTGGGGAGGGGGAGGAGGATCCCTCAGCCCAGCCTGCGCACTCTCGCAGTCCAGGACTCCTTGGTGGATGTCCACCTGCCGGCTTAGGCCTGATCCCCGGCAGGCAGACATCCCTTTCACAGTCTAGGGCTCTCGCAGTCTGGGACCCCTCACTCTTTACTGCGGGAGAGGCTCCTGCCATGGCCGCTGCACTTGCCAGCTGTGAGCCCAGCTTCTGGCTAAGCGGCGCTCCCCCTGTGGGAGCGTACTGACCACCAGGGGGCAGCTCCTGTGTTGAGCATCTGCCCCCTGGTGGTGAGTGCACATCATAGCGACTGGTCATTCTGGTAGTTCCACCGTAATGGTTGCTTAGGCTTTTATTATATAGATTCCAAGTATATATCACTGTGAGCACTTTGTAAATTATATGAATGTCTAATCACTATGTTGTACACCTGAAACTAATATAATATTGCATATCAACTGTAATTGAAAAATAATTTTAGAAATTTTAAACACAAATAAATGAATAATGATTACAAAGAAAAAAAATTTTTTAATAAAACTTCAAGTATAACTAAAAAAAAAAAAAAAAAATCTATAATAATAAAAGCATTACATGCTAATTAGACTGGACAGCCAAACAACCTTCTGGACGTCATTCCGGATGTCCTTCCAGATGAAGCTGCGGTAGCGGGGCCCGAGAGAGAGGCGTTTAGGGGCAATTAGGCAGGCAGGAGAGCAGTTAGGGGTGATCAGGCAGGCAGGCAGAGTGATTGGAGCGATCAGGCAGGCAGGCAGAGTAGTTAGAAGCGATCAGGCAGGCAGGCGAACAGTTAAGGGCAATCAGGCAGGCAGGCGAACAGTTAGGGGCAATCAGGCAGGCAGGCAGAGTGGTTAGGAGTGATCAGGCAGGCAGGCGAACAGTTAGGGGCAATCCGGCAGGCAGGCGAAAAGTTAGGGCATCATGCAGGCAGGCAAACAGTTAGGAGTCAGCGGTCCCAGATTGTGAGAGGGATGTCCCAGATTGTGAGAGGGTGCAGGCCAGACTGAGGGACACCTCCCGTCTCATGCACAAATTTCATGCACTGGGCCTCTAGTGTGTAAATAAACCACACTGGGCAAAACCATCCCTTTGAACTAATTTGTGACCTTATCTTGATTAGGGTCATATATTACGATTAGGTATGTTTGTGTTTTCTATAGCTATAGATGTCAGCAGTATTGGAAATTGAGCTGAGCTAATATCTTTCCAGGGCATGTTCTGAAAACCATTGATTGCTAAATTTTTACCAAATTCCTGATAACAGCTTGTTTCCTTGTCATTTGTCTATCTATTAAATACATTACAACTTATTCAGAATGTTCTGAATTATTTGTGTAACACTTTATACTGCTGCATGTGTACATTTGTGTTTCACTTTCCCTGCCTGGATGGTAACTTTGCTAACATTAACATATTGTTCTATTTTAAACTACTTAATTGCATATAAAGAACTAATATTTGTCACCATTTTAAGAATCTGTATCAATGGCGCCCTAAAACAAATGTGTTACATAATTAACTCATGGTAATAGAAGTGTAATACCTGAAAAAATAATAACATCAATATTGCTTTTTCTTTGTTAGATTCACTATTTAGTTTAATCTAGATTTATATTTTAGTGAAATGTACCATTAGTCTTATGACAAAAGAAGTGGTTTTAATCCATCCATCATTTCTCTATCCATCAAACTTCTGTTGACTGCTTGATAATGTACCCGCACTGTCCTAGCAACTGATTTTCATAAGTCAGTTTCCCTGTGCTCAGGGGCATTGCGTCTAGTCCTGACTAAAGATCCTGTGTTCCCAAAGGAACAGCAAAGGATTTTCCAGACATGAGGGTTTGCCCATGGATGTGTGTGTGTGTAATTTGTTCCACTTCTTTGGTTAATTTGCTCCCAGAGTGGCCAGTTTGCTTCTTTTTAGTTTTTAGTCTCCTCAAGTTTGATGAATTATTATGTTGACAGTAGGATTAATTTTCCTTATTTGTAACTTTCTAAATCTTTCTGTACCTTTAATATTTGCTTTTAAACTGCTTCTCCTGGACCTTAGTGCAGCTATCATCTTAATATGAACTCATGATGTTTTCTTGATCATTGCAAATTACATCAATTTTATTACATATTTTCTATCATATGATATCAACACTGCAAGTTTTTGTTCTTTAGTTACGCTTTACTGAGGATAAGCTGATGTAATCAATCAATAGTTTTCTCAATAGGTTTCTCTCATTGCAGTGTATTGTAGATTTTAGAGAATGTTGCTTAGCCCCAAGGTCAAAATGAGATTTCAAATGCCCACACTACCAATCAAACAGAAGACTGACATGCTTTCAGGTTTTGTTAGATAGTGGTGAAGTAGCACTAGGAATTTCTCAGTATGGGATAAAGAAAAAAATGAGCCTCCCCTTATTTGTCTATTTTCTCAAACACACACATATATTTATATTTTATATGTTTACTAATTATGGTATTCACTAGAGGCCCGGTGCACGACATTTGTGCACTGGGGGGAGGAGAGGGGGGGCGGTCCCTCAGACCAGCCTGCACCCTCTCACAGTCCTGGACCCCTCAGGGGATATTCGTCTGCCAGCTTAGGTCCACTCCCTAAGCTGGCAGGCGGACATCCCCTGAGGGGTCCTTAGCGCTGCCACAGAGGCAGGAGAGGATCCCGCCACCGCTGCTGCGCTCACCAGCCATGAGCCCGGCTTCTGGCTGAGCAGCACTTCCCCTGTGGGAGTGCACTGACCACCAAGGGGCAGCTCCTGCATTGAATGTCTGCCCCCTGGTGGTCAGTACATGTCATAGTGACTGGTCGTTTCGCCATTTGGTCGATTTTCATTTTAGGGTTTTATTATATAGTATTAGAGGTCCAGTGCACGAAATTCGTGCACTGCGGGGGGGGGGGGGTGTCCTCAGTCCATCCTGTGCCCTCTTGCAGTCTGGGACCCCTTGCTCCTTACTGCCCGCCTGCTAGCTTCTTACTGCTCAGCTCGCTGCTCCTTAGTGTTGCTGTGTAGGCGGGAAAGGCTCCTGCCACTGCCGTTGTGCTCGCCAGCCATGAGCCCAGTTTCTGGCTGAGCGGTGCTCCCCCTGTGGGAGCACACTGACCACCAGAGGACAGCTCCTGCATTTAGCATCTGCCCCTGGTGGTCAGTGTGCATCATAGTGACCGGTCATTCTGGTTGTTCCACCGTAACAGTCGCTTGGGCTTTTATTATATAGACTAGTGGTCTGGTGCATGAAATTCATGCTTGGGGGTTCCTTCAGCCCAACCTGCACCCTCTCCAATCGGGGACCCCTTAGGGGATGTCCAACTGCTGGTTTAGGTCCGATCCAACAGGATCGGCAGTTGGACATCCCTCTCGCAATCTGGGACTGCTGGATCCCAACCACTTGCCTGCCTGCCTGCCAGATCGCACCTAACTGCATCTGCCTGCCTGCCTGATTGCCCCTAACCCCTCTGCCTGCCTGCCTGATCATCCCTAACTGCTCTCCCCTGCTGGCCTAATCTCTCTCCCAACTGCTCTTCCCTGCCAACCTGATCTTGCCCCCAACTGCCTCTGCCTGTCTGATCACCCCTAACTGCCCTTCTCTGCCGACCTGATTTCACCCCCAACGACCCTCCCCTGCTGGCCTGGTCTTGCCCAGTCTCTCTCTCTCTTTGTTTTTCTCAGCAGTCCTCCAGGCCTCCCTGCCTCCCTATGTCCCTCTTCCTCTTTCCCGTCGGGAAAGAGCAGGGCCAGTGGGGGCTGCTCTACCCTCTGCCCGCCCTCCCTTCCATCCAGGCCTCTTCAGGCCCAGTCTATTTTGTTTCCTCATTCTGAGAGAGGCTCGGAGAGCGAGCTGGGAGGGAGGAAAAGAAAGGGAGAAAAGGCTGTGAGCTGGTGGGCGCTGTGTGTGTCTGTGCGTGTGTGTGGTTGTGAGTGTGAGTGCTGGCCCCACCTCCCCCATCCCCATATCTGCTGCCACAAGTTGCCACCCACCAGAGTCTGCTGCACGCGCAGCCTGTGCATTAGTCAAGTCTTCGGTCATTGCGGATGTGATGGACCCAGGGTTTTTATATATTAGGACTAGAGGCCCGGTGCACAAAAATTTGTGCACTTGGGGGGGGCGGCGTCCCTCAGCCCAGCCTGTGCCCTCTCGAAGTCTGGGACCCCTCGGGAGATAACGACCTGCTGGCTTAGGCCTGCTCCCGGGTGGCAGAGGCCAGGCCCAATCCCTAGGTGCAGCCCCTGGTCGGGCTCAGAGCAGGGCCGATTGGGGAGTTGGGGCGCCGCCCCCTGTCATGCACAGAGCAGGGCAGATCGGGAGGTTGTGATGCCACCCTCAGTCACGCTCAGGGTAGGGCCGTTTGGGGGGTTGGGGCACCACCCCCTGTCACACTCAAGGCAGGGCCGATGGAGAAGTTGCAGCGCCACCCCCTGTCACGCACAGAGCAGGGCCAATCAAGGGGTTGGGGTGCTGCCCCCTGTCACTCACAGAGCAGGGCCCATCAGGGGGGTTGGGGCTCTGTACCCTGTCACGCACAGAGCAGGGTTGATCAGGGGGTTGGGGAGCTCCCCCCTGTCACACACAGAGCAGGGCCCATCAGGGGATTGGGGAGCTCCCCCCTCTCACACACAGAGCAGGGCCGATCAGGGGGTTGGGGAGCTCCCCCCTGTCACTCACAGAGTAGGGCCAATAGGGGAGTTGGGGCACCGCCCCCTGTCACAGACAGAGCAGGGCAGATCAGGGGGTTGGGGCACTGCACCCTGTCACACTCAGGGCAGGGCCAATGGAGAGGTTATGGCTCTACCCCGTCACACACAGAGCAGGGCCCGTGGGGGGCAGTTGGGGCGCCGCCCTCTATCACCCACAGAACAGGGCCGATCAGGGGGTTGGGGCGCCGCACCCTGTCACACACACAGCCGCAGGGCGATCAGGGGGTTGGGGAGCTCCCCCCTATCAGGCACAGAGCAGGACTGATCAGGGGCTTGGGGTGCCTTCCCCTGTCACGAACAGAGCAGGGCGGATAGGGAGGTTGTGGCCCTGCCCCCTGTCACACACAGAGCCGCAGGGCAATCAGGGGGATTGGGCACTACCCCCTGTGACACTGATCCCAGTGCCAGGAGGCCTCGCGGCTCCACTGATCCCGGTGCTGGGAGGCATATTACCCTTTTACTATATAGGATAGAGGCCTGGTGCACGGGTGAGGGCCGGCTGGTTTGCCCTGAAGTGTGTCCTGCATCAGGGTGGGGGTCTCGCTTGGGTGCCTGGCCAGCCTGGGTGAGGGGATGATGGCTGTTTGCATCTGGTCACACCCCCTTCAGGGAGGGGGGTGAAGGCCCCCACTGGGGTGCATGGCCTGTCTGGGTGAGGGGCTGAGGGCTGTTTTCAGTCTGGCGGGTGACTGAAGCTCCCAACCGCTCCTTTTTTTCTTTTTTCTTTTTATTCTGGGCCAGCTTTAGCTCTGAGGCTTGACTCCAGCTCTTAGGCCTCGGCTGCTGAAAGCAGGTATCTGGTTTGTTTGGGTTCTATAATCGAAACACTGTTTCAACTCCAGCTCTGAGATCCCGGCTGGCTGAAAGCAGGTTTCTGGGGTTTTGTTTAGCTTCTATATTTGGAACAATGTTTCAAACTGCAAGCTCAGAGGCCGGCAAGGCAGGCGGGGTACGTTAGCTTCCTCCGTCACTGAAGCAAGCAAGCCTCATGTTCGCTTCAAGCTGCCTGGCTGCCGACCGCCATCTTGGCTGGCAGTTAATTTGCATATCGCCCTGATTAGGCAATGGGAAGGGTAGCAGTGTGACACCAATTTGCATGTTTCTCTTTTATTAGTGTAGATAGTTTTATTTTCCACTGGGCTGTGATATTAGTATCTAGTAGAATCCTATTTCTTATGTATATAGTATTATTTAATGAAGCAGAAGGCACACAATAAGACTCTAAAAAGTAGTTGATTGGGCCTCGGGTAATTGATTTATAATTAAATTTGTGTGTCTTTTCCTGGTTTTGTTTTGTTTTTTTTAAAATATATTTTATTGATTTTTTACAGAGAGGAAGGGAGAGAGATAGAGAGTTAGAAACATTGATGAGAGAGAAACATCGATCAGCTGCCTCCTGCACACCTCCCACTGGGGATGTGCCCGCAACCCAGGTACATGCCCTTGACCAGAATCGAACCTGGGACCTTTCAGTCCGCAGGCCGACGCTCTATCCACTGAGCCAAACCGGTTTCGGCATGGTTTTGATTTATGAAATGAGAGAGACTTGATCAGGAAGAATATGTTCAATTCAACACACTAGTTGTTTTGACTTACTCAGTTCTTCTTGCTTTTCCTTTTATGTGAGTATAGTTAGGAGGGGATGGAGTGGGCATTGTGGTTTTTCCTATCCAAAAGATTTTTTCAGGTTTGAACAAAATCAGAAGAGCCATTAAATTAGAAATTTCTGATGTCAATCCATTGTAATTTCTGATGTCAATCCAAGTCTTTGCTTTTGAAATCTAGTATAAAACAAAATAAAATATAATATTAAAAAGTAATAATCCAGCTTGAAAAAAATGGTGTGTTCATAAAGGCATCTTATTAGTAGAATTGAGTTATTTCAATTTCTACTTTAAGATGACTAAAACTATATTTGTGAAATGCATAGTACAAGATTTGAGCCACCCGCAGGCTCATCTATATATATATATATGCCTAAGCGACCAAACGACCCAATGACCAGTCGCTGTGATGCACACTGACCACCAGGGGACAGACACTCAATGTAGGAGCTTCCCCCTAGTGGTCAGTGCGCTCCCACAGCAGGAGCATCGTTCAGCTGACTGACCTGTCCCGGCAGCCCACCAGCCTTGTGGCAGCCACTCACTCCCTCAGTAAGTAGTCCTGCAGGTCCAATCTTCAAAGAATGGGGCTAGGCACCAATGGACCTGTGCCACCAGTGTCCTGGAATTTGGCCTCGGGCAGGTGGCTGCTTCCCCTCCCTAGAGGCTCCACAAGGAAGAAACGATATAAAAGGGGCTGCCAGGTGGCTTCCAACAACTGGCGTGAATGTCGGCAGGACAGATCCGGATCCAGAGCTGGCAAGGGAGTCCCACCACCCGCCTGGAGGGCTGATCACATCCTGCCCATCCCCAACCCCCTAGGGATGGGCGCCAGACCCGGGGCTCACGGCTAGCAAGCACCGCTGCGGCGTTGCAAGCCTCTCCCTATTGGAGCTGACTGAGCGCGAGTCCGCGTCAGGTGCCGTGGGGCCAGGATGAGCAGGAGCAGGAGCAGCAGGCAGCATTAGACTGTGGGTTTGGCCCGATCCCCGCAGGCTATCCCGAGGGACCCCACCCATGTACGAATTCATGCACCGGGCCTCTAGTTAATGTATAATAGTTGAGCATTGCTTAATATCTATTAGCAACCATTTCTACATTTTTTCCTTCTCTGCAGGGTTTTGATAGTTTATCAATTTAGCTTTATATTTCTTTTCTATTAGATCTTAATATGTTATCATAAGACCCAGAAAACAGTGAGAACATCTTATTTAGCCAAAGGCCTATTGTGGCACTTTATTTCATAGGCCTCCTTTCTAGGTGTTGGAAGCTTACCCGACCAGGCTAGGAGCTGTTTCTGCTTCTGTTGAATTCCTTGTCAACCTGTGAAAAGATTAGAATCATTTAAACTTATGAAATTCCAAGAAGCTGTGGGTGGCTGATAAATACCCCAAGTAGAGTTTCTAGAGGTTTTTGGTTTATAATCTAACTGTTCAGTACTGGTAATCTTCTCTGTGTCCTGACTTAAACTTTTCTGTGTGTCCATCTTAAATTGTTGAAATAAAGTAAGATGTTATTGAAGCCTTGCTCATATATTTCAAGCAGTTTTATTTATAATACCATTCCTGTGGAACCAACTCTAGAGATATTATATGACCTTTTTCTCTTAGATTTCTAGGAATTTGTTCCCACTTCATAGGATTAAAAAAAAAAAAAGGATTTATAGATGTGACATCAATACTGCTGCTTACCTTGTTGTCCAGAGGTTAACAAGTCAATTTAAATCTCTTGTTTTGTTTTTATTTTCTTAGTCTCCATAATGTTATAGTGGCATTAGATAGATTAATTTTTGGGTTCTCTTTAGCTATAAGTTTTCCTGTGAATGTTGTTGATTCTGTGAAGATAACTTTAAGGTAGACAACCATCTATTAATCATCTCTTATTTTGCTATTTCTATTTGCTTTTTTAATTTTGTTTCCTTTAGCTGTAGTAATGGTTTCTATTGTCAGCACTTAAAAGAACTTTTCCATTGTGGCATACACTATAGTTAGCAATAAGATGCCACACTCTCCTGTCCCTTTGCTAGCATACATTTTTTTCCCTCAAGAATATTTAAACATTTGTTGAATATTTACTATGTAGCAAACTGGTGCCAGGCAGTTAAACAGTAATGAATGAAACATAATTCTTGTCCTCAGGGAACTTGCAGAAAAGCGATTTTTGCTTTGGTGACAATCCAGTGCCCTCAGCCCTGATCATATTCCTGTGTGCTTTGGTGTCGCCTTATATCTTCTTTTTTAGGAGTGTTAGCCTGAGACCAGTCCAGTTGTTTATGCCCTTGCTTAGTAATTTTAGTGTTCTTTTAAAAAATATATACTTTTATTGATTTCAGAGAGGAAAGGAGAGGGAGAGAGAGAGACATAAATGATGAGAGAGAATTATTGATCAGCTGCCTCCTGCACGCCCCACACTGGTTATCAAGCCTACAACTCAGGCATGTGCCCTGACCGGGAATCAAAACGGGACATCCTGGTTCATAGGTCGACACTCAACCATTGAGCCAAACCAGCCAGGCTCAGTGTTCTTTTAGGGTCAGGAAAGTACATGTTGATGATCTTATAAAGATGACATATACATCTTCTAAAGCCTAATAATTTTCTAAATGATGAGAAAGTAATTTTTTCATTGGTCACCACATTGTAGGGCAGTCATAAATGAAAAAGGCATAGGTCGAGCTTGCCACATTTAAAGAAACCTTGAAGTTAAAGAAGAACCTTTAAATCTACTGAGAATGGGCTCTTAGAATAATTTAAGAGATAGGTGTTTTGTATCCTTGAAAACTGTTTGAATGGCACCGTCATATAGTAGATATATTTAACTTTCCCTTACTCAGCTGTTTTTCAGAGGCCTCAAATTGTTTTATTCCTGAATCAAGAAGTCTGAAGTCCCATTGCCCTCTGGTTTTACATACCTTTCCCCCTATAAGACATTGGAGGAAAATGTGTCATTTCAAAAATATTTTTCCTTTAGTCATCTACATTCAATGATGTCAACAAGCTTTCACTCTTGTGGCTTTATATTTATAAAAAGATTTCAGTGCTTTTTACTAGGTGAGGTATCTGTTGGACAAGAGGCAAAGAACTTATAACTTCACTTCATTATGTCCAGAAGATAACCCAGGAAACGTATTCACACGGGAAAAGCTCTTCATGCTGCTTTTTACATAGGAAAGTGGGTGCAGAAAAGGAGTTTTATAGGACATCTCACTTCGTTTTTATTAAAATGTAATATCATTATATTAATATTACTTTTTCCATTCATGTAAGTAAATGTAGGAGGTCTGCTCAAAGAAATTTAAAGTTTCTTAGCAATAGTTTTAACTTAAGTTTATTTCCCTGTGAATATATTTTATAAGTCTTGTAGCAGAGTTCTTATATTCATCTTTCATTGCTGCAGTGAATTTTAAAGACCATTAATGTAATCTAATCTGTACCTTTCCTTGGTAAAATGATTTTCACAATCAGACCATTATTTTGCTATTCTGAGGTGTTCTGTTATGTGAAATAAAGAAGATAACAGGGCAATGATTCTAATGATCAGGATGTAATACAGAAATAATAGGATGTCTCTGTTATACCTTATCATTACTTTTATAGCTCTTGATGGTGTTCATAAGGTTGACATCGTTATTTATTCACTTTTTGTCTTCTGTTAACACATAGGGATGTGAGCTCATTTCAACTCCTGACCAGGACCATACTGACTTCACCAAGTGCCTTGAAGTGCTGCAGAAGAAGATAGAAGAAAAAGACCTCCAGGTATGATATGCCTATTTGGTGGTAAAAGGATGTGAAAGATTCTATTGAAAGTTTTCACTCATCTAAAACCTTATATGCTTTCTAAAATAGGAAATAATTATTTACTTTGGTGTTGGTTTTTGGATTCTCTGTCAGGTTTTTTCAGTATACGGAACAAATCTGTACTCTTACATCAGAGGTTACATAATCCATCACCTCATAGTGGTGAGGTCTCAGAATGGGTGAAGGGGACCTTGTACAAAGTACAGTGGGGCCTTGACTTACGAGTTTAATTCGTTCCGAGACCGAGCTCGTTAATTACTCTATCAACTCAATGCAAAAAATCGGCTGAGAGATAGCTGGTATCTCAAAAAAACTCATTAGTCGGGACACTCGTAAGTCAAGGCCCCACTGTAATCAAAACTTGCTGCTGAAATGAGGTATCACCTCACACCTGTCAGAAAGGCTATCATCAATAAATCAACAAGTGCTGGAGAGGATGTGGAGAAGAGGAAACCCCAGCACACTGCTAGTGGGAATGCAGACTGGTGTAGCCATGATTGAAAACAGTATGGAGTTTCCGCTGAAAATTAATTATGGAACTGTCATTTGACCCAGGGATCCCACCTCTAGGAATATAGCCAAAGAATCCCAAAACACCAATCAGAAAGAATATATGCACCCCTATGTTCATAGCAGTGCAATTTACACTAGCTAAGATCTGGAAATAGCCAAAGTGCCCACTAGCAGATGAGTGGATAAAAAAAGCTGTGGTACATTTACACCCTGGAATACTATGTGGCTGTAAAAAAGAAGGATATCTTTCCCCTTTGAGACAGTATGGAGGGACCTGGAGAGTATTATGCTAAGCGAAATAAGCTAGTCAGAGAAAGATAAGTATCACATGATCTCACTCATATGTGGAATCTAGTAAACAAAATAAACTGATGAATAAAATAGATCCAGAGACATGGAAGCATGGAGCAGATTGATGAATCTCAGGGAATGTGTGTGTGGGGGCGGGGGGGGGGGGGGGGCGGAAGGGGGTGGGACACGAGGAGGGGAAGAGATTAACCAAAGAACTTATATGCATATATGCATAACCCGTGGACAGACAATAGTGCTGTAAAGGCGGGAGGAGGGGTGGGCGGGGGATGTGGGGTGGAGGGGATCAGTGGGTGAAAAAAAGGGGGACATCTGTAATATTTTCAACAATAAAGATAAACTGAAAGAAAAACAACAAAAAATTGGCTGCTCATTTTTAGCCTGAAGTGAGAAGCTGCTTTTCACGTCTGGTTGCTTATTGCCATACAGAGCTATATGTTTTCTTTGTTTATATATGTTATGTGTGTTTAAATATTTGTCAGCAAAGCAAACAAATGTAGCATAGATTTGGCCCACAGGTCATCATTGCAAACTCTCACATAAACAAATTGAATAGCAACTTTTTTTAATCAGAAAAGAGTCTGCTGCTTTTCATTTGTGGATATTTAAGTATTCAATCATGACTTTTACCTAGCAGCAAGTGTTAATCCCACTAATTAGCTAATACACGTTTATATTTTATTATATTTTACAATATTTTTTGGTACTTGTTGAAATGGTATGCAAAAATTTTAAGTCTGTGTTTAGTGAGGATCAAGAAACTGAGCCTCATGTATTCAGTAACAATTGACTGTCATTTTTTTGTCAGGTAAACTGAGATGCATGATCAAATGTGTAATTTTAAACCAAGAAAACTAGGAAAGCACCCTTGGGTGTTAGAACACTTTTTAAAAAAAGAAATAACTTTAGCCCAGCTGGCTTGGCTCAGTGGTTGAGCATTGATCTATGAGCCAGTAGGTCATGGTTTGATTCCCGGTCAGGGCACATGCCCCTGTTGTGGGCTCGATCAATCCCCAGTGAGGGTTGCAGGAGGCAGCCAATCAATAATTCTCTCTCATCGTTGATGGTTCTATCTCGATCTCCCTTTGCTTTCCTCTCTGAAATCAATAAAAATATATTTTTTAAAAAATAACTTTACTATTATTTAAAGAATACTTTATTGATTTTTACAGAGAGAGGAAGGGAGAGGCAGAGAGAAACATTGATGTGAGAGCGAAACATTGATCTGCTGCCTTCAGCATGTCCCCCACTGCGGGTTGTTCCTGAAATTCAGGCATATGCCTTTACTGGGAATTGAACCAGCAACCTGCTGGTAAATGGAACCATGCTCAGTCTACTTAGCCACACCAGCCAGCGCAGAACACTTTAAACCCTTTGCACTCCGCTGTCCCCTCTCAGGGGACATCGGAATTCTAGCATATCACTCGGATGTCCCCTCTCAGGGGACATTGCAGTTTATTAGTGATTACGGGGAATTGAGTTATTTCAATGCAACTTTTTGAGACATGCATGTTTCCCTGAAGTTTTATCTTGAAATGGCACAAGAAATTAAATCAAAATATCGTAAAATTACTAAGATATATACAAGAAATGTCAGCGGGTTTTGTGTCGGATTAAACAATAAACTACATATTCCCGATGTGGGACAAAGAAAACGGGACTGCATTGTGTGTTCTAACAGGAAAACACCTGGTGGCAGGCGTCAAACCACTTATTAGTGTCAAACATGCACTAATCAGCCTGCAATGCATATTGGGGAGTGTTACAAAACTTATCATACTGTACAAAATTATAAACAATAAAATATTGGGTTTTTTGCAAATATACATTCCTCGATGTCACCCAATTCATATAAGTCCAATATCATTATAATACGTTACTTGGTTCCAAAATTATACTAAATAATACGAGGGTCTGTAAATGCACGTTTCCGCCGCAAAGTAGCATCGAGTAGCGGGTAGCCAATGTCCAGAATGGTTCGGAGTGCAAAGGGTTAAGAGTATGAGTAACAGGAGATGCATTTCACCCTGGCTTCAGTGATCAGGTAGGAAAGGGAAGCCTTCATACACAGCTCAGGTCTGCTTCTTTGAAGGTCTTGGCTTCGCTGTGCAGGCTTTATCTTTAGTCTGATTTCCTTGAGTGTCTCCAGTAGCTGCCACTAGCAGCAGTTTACCCCTTCACATCCAGGGGAATTAAGAGGCAGAGACATCCATTAGGTCACTCTTGGTTTTGGCAAAGGAGGATGAATATCCTGGTTGTCTCAGGCTGGAGCAGGGGGTGGGATCCATCCACGTTCACGTAATCAGACTACCTGGCTGATACACGTGGGCAAGACAGGGTGGGTGTTGGAGAGGCATCCCTAATGGAAACTTACTCCCTTGCAAAAGTTTATCAAATATATATATATACTAATTCGAGGCAGTGGATCCTTTTCTTCCTTTGGAGAAAAGCCTTGTTAACTGTCTTAAATGGCAAGTTGTTCACTGTGGGAACTCAACAAAAGTAATTGAGCCAATATTCTCATCTCTGTTGTAGCTTGAACTATACCAAATGTATTGTGCTGTTTCCAGCAATAAATTGTTATAATTAAATATTTGTTTAATGAAAACTGAACACAGCCCATTGAGAGTTATTTGCTTCATCCAGACATAGCTGATCTTTTGAATTTCCTAGAGAAAAAATCTTCACAACTGTTTCAGTTTCCCCAGAGCTACGAAGTTGTTGAAAGCTGGGAATGCAATTATGTGAGTTTCATTTGTTGTGTCTAATTGATAGTATCAATAGTACAGCGTTCACTCAAAGACTCTCAAAACAAATAAGCATATCTCACACTGAATAAGACCACTCCAGAGAGAGCCTCAAACTGGCAAAGATGGTAATCAGATGTATATGATCTGCTAAACAAATCTGACAAAGTCTTGGCCAATCCAGTGGGAGGACTGAAGCAGGAGGACCTCTAAGAGGACTCCTGCATTGGAGAGAAGGGGCCAGCTCCACTATGCTTAGCCATGGACTGGAGGCTGCCCTGGAGGAGTTTGGCCTTGGTGGCATGTTGTGCAGCATCCTAAAAGTCTTAGCCAACTGCCCTGCTCACAACCAACCCACTGTCCTGCTCACAGCCCAACATCAAGTTCTTTCTGGGGGAAATGAGCGGTGTGCCTCTTGGCTTCCATAGGCCTCTGGCATGCTCTGGGTCAAGGTGTTCTCCAGCCTCATCTTGTACAACTCTTTCTCTTTGTTGCTAAAATATTCCATATTCTTTCTTTCTCCCTCTCCCCCCACTGTGACGTGTTTTTGCATATGTTGTCCTCATGCTCAGGATTTTTGAATTTTTAAAATTGATTTTGGAGGAAGGGAGAGGGGAATGGAGAGGAAGGAATGAGAAAAAGAGAGAGAGAAGGGGAGGGAGGGAGGGGGGGAGGGAGAGAGAGAGAGAGAGAGAGAGAGAGAGAGAGAGAGAGAGAGAAATTTGTTGGTCCACTTATTTACTAGTATACTTTTATTGGTTGACTCTTGTATGTGCCCTGGCTGGGGATCGAACCCTCAAACTTGGCATGTTGGGATGACATTCTAACCAACTGAGCTACCCAGCCAGGGCCATGAATATTTTTTGTATTTTTCCTTGTCTTGGCCTACACCATGATGGCAGTGTACTTGACGCACTTAAGGAGGACTTTCCTTCACCATCCCCCTAGGTTAAGTTCTATTCTACAGTTCTGTGCCTCCCTTTGTTCCCTTTAAGACACTCTGGACTCTTCTAGTGATTTTGTTAATTATTTCTGATTTATTCTTTAAGCCTTTCTTCCCAGCTAAATGATATGGACCTTGAAGCTGGGGTTGGGTCTGTCTGGTTTGTGACTGAACAGCAGCACTTGGCATATAAGAGGAGCTCTGGGCATGTGGGGTCCATGTTAGTGCCATGGGAACGTGCAGGAGAGGAGAGTGGGATACAGTTGGGGAAAGGCTTTTGAGAGAAGCTGAGACGGAATAAAGGAATAGCAGTTAGACGGCCACAGGGAGGCATGTTCAGGGAGTACCCTGTGTACAGAGGATGGATAGCACTGCAGTGAGCCAGCGGCAGATGTCTGAAGGGTTTAAAGGTGGAGAATGAGCAGTGTGGTTACTTTGGTGCTTTAAAAAGCATAGTTAGATAAACTGAAGGCTGTACACTCATAGTGAAAACCTTCCCAGATAGCTCTCAATCAGACTGAAAGAGGTGGTTGTATTAAATCTGACCAAATAGAGCATCTTGAGCTTCCACCTGAGTTAACATTTAACCTGGAAGTACAAGGTTGCAATTCATTTCATGTAGTAGCAAGAGAAAAGCACGGTTAGAAAGAGTAGAAAGGGAACAAATACCAGGTTCCTCTCCACACATCCTCCACCCTCAGCTGAGATCATCATGAAGGCTTTTTAAACTGTTTCCAAATATCCTTTACCCTTACCCACAAATAAATTCAAATCAGATTACCATGCACTTATGCTTTTCCACTGAAGTTTTAAATATGAATTTGTGGTCAAAGTGTCTATATTTTATAGTAATATCTGATCTTATTAGCATATTCTTTAAAATGTTAATTATAATACAAGTCAGTTGAATTAAGTAGTACTTAATATGTGAATATGCAGTGTAACATGGTAGAACTTTATACAATTTGGATTAGGACCTGTCCTCATCCTAAAGGTGTTTATTTTCTAGCACACATTGATTAAAAAGAAAGATTTCCCTAAATTATATTATTTATTTATTTTAAACCTGCTCACCCCCAATTTTTATTCTTCTGCAGAAAGTTTGACATGTCCGACTGTGTAATTCTTTGCTTCCATGTACCTCATGCTGTTTATCTGTAACTGAGTCGTGAGCGATACACTCTCAGGATGCCATCTGATATGACTGACAACTGGCTTTTCAAGAAGCACATATGTTTTCTAATGCTGTGATACACACCCAAGACCTAAACCCTGGGGTTCAAGGGGAAAATTAAAAGTTATTTCTCCAAGTTTTTAAAAATGTAAGGTGTACATTGTTTAGGATAAAGCAGAAATAAATCTAGGTTATAAACCAGGTTAAAAATAACAATGTCTTTAGGGTATTTCATAGTATTATATGGCAATAGGTTTAGACACTTGTATTTCTGATATTTTAAACACAGACTTCATAGTAGACAAAATTTGAACAGAAAAGTTGCCATTGTTTTCAAAATATGTTTTATAATTTTTAAACTAATTCTAGTTTTATTTACTAAAACTTCAATACAATTTAGCCCTTTTATGCCATGTTTATTTTTTCAAGCAATGTTTAATTAAGTGATGCAGGATGCTAAATTAGTACTCTGAATAAGAACAAATGCCTGAATTTTATTTATACACATACAAAGTATTAACGACGAATTAAATACTAAAAAAGACTACATGTAACATTTAATTCTTTTTCTATTCTTTTTTGAGTGTTTTTAAATGAGATTAACACTTTTTATTGAATTTATTGGGGTGACATTGGTTAATAAAACCATACAGGTTTCAAGTGTAAAATTCTATAATGCATCATCTGCACACTACATCGTGTGCTCACCACCCGAAGTCAAGTCTCTTTCCACCACCATTATCCCCCTTTGTCCTCTTCTATTCTTTTAATGGCCTGAGCAAATACTGATTTGTGACTTACATATTAGATAGGTTCTGTGTATTTATATCTGAATTGGAGTTCTCAGCTATTGACTGTTAGCATTTTGGTAAGGAATATTAGTTTTTCTATTTGATTCATACATGGTATTTCTCAGAGACAGTACATTTATATATCTATAAATACTATGAGTTTTAGAATATTTATTTATATCCATTAAAAATTATTAATATTGGGGTTAACTACATTATAACTTTTTATGGCTTTGATTTATGCCCCTGTAAATATCTGTTGCACCTCACTTAAAAATTAAAATTATGTCTGACTTTGATTGGACTAATTACTCATTAGTATAAGATTTGATGCAAAAGGTTGCAGGAGGAGCCACGATTGTGCCCTAAGAGGTATCTTCCAAGGTGCTCTGGTGTCTTTAAAAAAAATCAAAAAATATTTCCATTACAGTTGACATATTATATTATACTAGAGACCCGGTGCACAAAAATTTGTGCACTCGGGGGGGGGGGGGGTCCCCCAGCCCGGCCAGTGCCCTCTCGCAGTCTGGGACCCCTCGGGAGATAACGACCTGCTGGCTTAGACCTGCTCCTGGGAGGCAGAGGGCAGGCCCAATCCCTAGGTGCAGCCCCTGGTCAGGCTCAGAGCAGGGCTGATTGGGGAGTTGGGGCGCCGCCCCGTCATGCACAGAGCAGGGCGGATCGGGAGGTTGCGATGCCACCCTCAGTCACGCTCATGGTAGGGCCGATTGGAGGGTTGGGGCACCGCCCCCTGTCACACTCAAGGCAGGGTCGATGGGGAGGTTGCGGCGCCACCCCCTGTCACGCACAGAGCCGGGCCGATCAGGGGATTGGGGCGCTGCCCCCTGTCACTCACAGAGCAGGGCTGATCAGGGGGTTGAGGAGCTCCCCGCTGTCACTCACAGAGTAGGGCCGATAGGGGAGTTGGGGCACTGCCCCCTGTCACACACAGAGCAGGGCAGAACAGGGGGTTGGGGTGCTGCACCCTGTCACACTCAGGGCAGGGCCAATGGGGAGGTTATGGCTCTACCCTGTCACACACAGAGCAAGGCCCGTGGAGGGGGGTTGGGGCGCCACCCTCTGTCACCCACAGAGCAGGGCCGATCAGGGGGATGGGGTGCCACTGCTGTCACACTCGGGGCAGGGCCGATGGAGAGGTTATGGCTCTACCCTGTCACACACAGAGCAGGGCCGATCAGGGGATTGGGGAGCTCCTCCCTATCAGGCACAGAGCAGGGCTGATCAGGGGGTTGGGGCGCCTTCCCTTGTCACGAACAGAGCAGGGCGGATAGGGAGGTTGTGGCCCCGCCCCCTGTCACACACAGAGCCGCAGGGTGATCAGGGGGTTTGGGCGCTGCCCCCTGTCACGCTGATCCCAGTGCCGGGAGCCTTGCTGCTCCGCTGATCCCGGTGCCGGGAGGCATATTACCCTTTTACTATATAGGATAGAGGCCTGGTGCATGGGTAGGGGCTGGCTGGTTTGTCCTGAAGGGTGTCCTGGATCAGGTTGGGGGTCCCCACTGGGGTGCCTGGCCAGTCTGGGTGAGGGGCTGAGGGCTGTTTTCCGGAAGCGAGTGACTGAAGCTTCCAACATCTCCTTGTTTTCTTTTTTTTTTTTTTATTCTGGGCCAGCTTTAGCTCTGAGGCCTCGCTGCTGAAAACATCGATACAATGTTGCTAAAGCCCGGCTGAATGAAAGCCGGTTTCTGGTGTTTTGTTTATCTTCTTATTTGCAACATAGTACATAATTTCTTAGAGTTGTAGCTCAGAGGCCGGTTATTGAGGCGGGAACGTTGGAGCCCGCAGCAAGCAAGCCTCATGTTCGCTTCCAGCTGCCTGGGTGCCGGCCGCCATCTTGGCTGACAGTTAATTTGCATATACTCACTGATTAGCCAATGAAAAGGGTAGCGGTCGTACGCCAATTACCATGTTTCTCTTTTATTAGTGTAGATTAATTTCAGGTGTACAACACAGTGTTTAGACATTTATATAACTTACAAAGTGATCACCTTGATAAGTTTAGTGCCCATCTGACAGTACACTGGTTTCTTTACAGCTTGCTCTGATGAGCTGATATCTACAGCAAGGTTCCAATCTCATCTGAAGCAAAATGTAATACTTCTATTGTGTGTGGAAACGTGTTCTGGAAAGGGAAAAAGACTTTACAGTAGAGAAACCCAGTAGATACCACTCACATCAAGTAATCAGAATGAACATCATTAGTGATAATTCATGTTGATAACATACCCCTCTTATATAGATTCTAGAGGCCCAGTGCACAGATTCGTGCACCCGTGGGGTTCCTCAACCTGGCCTGCGGGGATCGGGCCGAAACTGGCTCTCCAACATCCCCTGAGGAGTTCCCAGGTTGTGAGAGGGCAGTTCTCAGGTGACACACCCCAGAATCGGGCTCCCTTCTCTCTGGTTCCGGTGCATCACCCGAGAACTGCAGCTGCCAAGTCACTGCAGTTTGGCAGCTCCTGTGTTAAGCATCTGCTCCCTGTGGTCAGTGTGTATCATACTACTGGTCAGATGGTCGGCTGCTCAATGGGTTGCTTAGGCTTTTATATATATACTAGAGACCTGGTGTACAAAAATTTGTGCACTTGGGGCGGGGGGGTGGGGAGAGGTCCCTCAGCCCGGCCTGTGCCCTCTCACAGTCTGGGACCCCTCGGGGGATGACCATCTGATGGCTGAGGCCTGCTCCCCAGGGGATTGGGCCTAAGCTGGCAATCAGACATCCCTCTGGCAGCCCGGCAGCCCTCGGGGGATGTCCACTTGCCAGCGGGGAGCAGACCTAAGCTGCAGTCTGACATCCTTAGCGCTGCTGAGGAGGCAGGAGAGGCTCCCACCACCACCGCTGTACTGGCAGCCATCAGCCTGGCTTGTGGCTGAGAAGAGCTCCCCCCTGTGGGAGTGCACTGACCACCAGAGGGCAGCTCCTGCATTGAGCGTCTTCTGCCTGGTGGTCAGTGTGTGTCATAGTGACCAGTCATTCCCAGTCTTTCTGCTGTCAGGGTCAGTTTGCATATTACCCTTTTACTATATAGGATAGAGGCCTGGTGCACGGGGGTGGGGGGGTGGGGGCCAGCTGATTTGCCCTGAATGGTGTCCTGGATCAGGGTGGGGGTCCCGCTTGGGTGCCTGGCCAGCCTGGGTGAGGGGCTGATGGCCATTTTCAGGCTGGCCACACCCCCTATAGGGTTGGGGTCCCCACTGGGGTGCCTGGCCAGCCTGGATGAGGGGCTGATGGCTGTTTTCAGGCTGCCTGCACCCCCTTCAGGGTGGGGGTCCCCACTGGGGTGCCTGGCCAGTCTGGATGAGGGGCTGAGGGCTGTTTTCAGGCAAGCCAAGCCTGCAACTGAAGTTCCCAATCTCTCCTTTTTTTCTTTTCTTTTTTTTATTCTGGGATTTATTTACCTTCTGTAATTGAAACTTTGTTGCGGCTCCAGCTCTGAGGCCGGCTGGCTGAAAGCAGGTATCGGGGGTTTGTTTAGTTTCTATAATTGCAACATTGTTGCTTAGAGTGCAGCTCAGAGCCCAGCAGCAGCAGGTGGGGAACCTTGGCTTCCTCCATCACTGGAGCAAGCAAGCCTCATGTTCGCTTCAGCTGCCTGTCTGCCGGCCGCCATCTTGGTTGGCAGTTAATTTGCATATCACCCTGATTAGCCAATGGGAAGCATAGCAGAGGTATGGTTAATTACCATGTTTGTCTATTATTACATAGGATATATAGATAGATAGGGTGGAAAGGGCACTTGGGGAGTTCTTCCCTACACCCATAATTCCAGTTTAATCATAAAATGTCAGGAAACCTAATTGAAGGTCATTCTACAAAATACCTGACCATTTGTTTAGGTAATTTATTTTTTTGATGCAACTGTAAATGAGATTCTTTAAAAAAAAAAAAGATATATATATATATATATATATATATATATATTCATATATATTCGTTTGTGTGTGTGTGTGTGTATACACACACACACACACACACACACACACTGAGTGGCCAGATTATTATGACCACCTGAAGTTTGTAGGCAAATTAGCTATAATTTCGCGCTGAAGTTGCTAGAAGGTCAGACCATTATAAATAGGGAAGCAGGTTGTTTACCACGACAGTAGAAGTGATTTTTTTCTAAACATATGGGTAAACAATGTGATTTAACAGACTTTGAACATGGGATATAGTTGAACGTGAGTGGCCAGATTATTATGACCACCCCATCAGTACTTCATTGGGCCACCTTTTGCCTTCAATACCGCTGTGATTCTTCTTGGCATTGACTCCACAAGATATTGAAAGGTGATGCGAGGAATCTGACACCATGCCTGATGAATAGCACTGTCCAGTTCTGTGAGATTTGATGGTTGTAGAACCAGCTGCCTGATGGCTCTTTTAACTTCGTCCCACAAATGCTCAATTGGATGGAGATCTGGTGATTGTGAGGACCACCTAAGCAAGGTAAAGTCTCCCTCATGTTCTTGAAACCACTCCTGCACAATATGAGCACTGTGGCATGGTGCATTGTCTTGTTGGAAGAAGCCATCTCTATTGGGATACACCATCAACATGATAGGATGAACTTGATCAGCAACAATACTTAGGTATGTTGTGCTATTCAGACGTTGTTCCACACGCTTTAAAGGGCCCAAATCATGCCAGGAAAACATGCCCCAAACCATAACACTGCCCCCACCAGCTTGAAGGGTTGTAGTCATGCATGTGAGGTGCATGCTTTCATGCTGTCTCCGCCAAATTTTCACTCTGCCATCTGCATGATGCAACTGGAAACGTGATTCATCGGACCACATGACTTTTTTCAGTGCTCGACTGTCCAATCCTTGTGTTCCTGTGTGAATTGGAGATGTTTTATCTTGGTAACTGCAGACAGCAAAGGTGTTCGAACAGGCCTTCGGCTTCCATATCCCATATGATGCAGTGTACAGCTAATTTGCCTACAAATGTCAGGTGGTCATAATAATCTGGCCACTCAGTACAATTAAGTGAATTAGTTATGCAAATAATAATAATAATAAAACCTTGAGAGTATTTGCTTAGGAAGTTTTCAATATTCAGTAGTTTGGGAAGTGTCAGTAAAGTACTGATATGGTGGTCATAATAATCTGGCTGGTCATAATAATCTGGCTGGTCATAATAATCTGGCCACTCAGTGTATATGTAGTTGATAGTATTACAGATGTCTCCCATTTCTCCTCCTCCCCCCACTCCCCCGAGATTGTTTTCTTAGTTTCTTTTTCTGATAGTTCCTTATCCTATATAATAAAAGCCCAATGACTGAACAGTGGAATGACCTGAACGACTGGTCTACCAGTCGCTATGTTGCACACTAACCACCAGAGGCCAGATGCTCAACTCAGGAGCTGCCATTGGTGGTCAGTGCACTCCCACAGTGGGAGCGCTGCTCTCCACAGTAGGAGCAGCCGCTCGACTGACTTGGATGAGCAGTGCTCCCACAGCTGGTCAATCCCTGCAGGTCACGCCCCCGCCAGTGTACGAATCCCGTGCACTGCACCTCTAGTTAGTATATAAAAATGCAATCATTTTCTGACTGTTAATTTTGTATCCTGCTGCTTCACCGAATTCATTTGTAAGTTCTAATAGGTTTTTGGGAATTTCTTGGGGTTCTTCACATGCAGTATGTCATCTGCAAATGATGATAGTTTTACTTCTTCCTCTCCAATTTGGGTGCCTTTTATTTCTTTTTCTTGTCTGATTGCTGTGGCTCCACTGTCAGTCTTAGCTGTGACAAGTATACCATAGTTATTTAAGCTGTTGACATTGGTGGAAACTGGTGCTATCTGTGTACTATCTTTGCAACTTTTTACTACATCTAAAATTATCCCAAAATAAAAAGTTTACTTAAAACTTATGTTCACTGGTTCACATATGCTGTAACTATAGAATGATGTAATCTTTTTGTGATATGACTCATAATAATCCTACATAATAAAAGCGTAGCATGCAAATTGTCCCCTCGACAGGAGTTCGTCCTGGTGTTTGACCAGGGGGCGGGGCCGGCCAGGGGAGGGAGGGAGTACCTGGCCAGCGGCCAGCAGCCCTAGGGACCCTACCAGTGCACGATTTTCATGCATTGGGCCTCTAGTATAAAATAAAAGGGCAAGTACTTCTTAGCACTTAAGCAAATCAAAATACTGTTTTATAAACTCTCTCACTTTAAAGTGTGTCCTCACAAAGTTTCAAATTGTGAGTCTCTGCTGCACATTTATGAATGCAGTGTAAACTTGATGGTGTTTGAACTGTGATGACAACCCAGACACTCTCAACCTTCTTCGTTTCCCAAGAGAGCAAAGAATAGTAGGACTTGATCAAAGATAAACTAGCACTAGACGTGGTTTATCAGTATTGACTGTAGAAGAAGTAACCCTGTTTATCCTGCATCCCCTCCTTACCTATCAAACTCCAGTGGTCTCCATCCTCACTTTTATCTTCTGTCATACCTGCCTTTCATCTTGTTTCCCTGGGCTTCAGTTACAGTCTGTGCCATTAACTCCCTAATTTATACCTCTCATCTGAAACTCCAAAGTCATATTTCTACCTCTAACTGGCAGGCCAGAGGAATTTCATTTCACTGTCTGAAACAAGATTCACCATCTTTCTCACAAAATCTCATTTTCTCATTCTTTATTTTCTGTCGTTCTTCGGCACTGCCATCCATCCACCTAGCAGAAACCTAACAGAAACCTTATTTTGCTATACCATCCCTTATAAGTTGGTTACAGGTATCTCTTATGCCCACTTTGTTCTTTCTAGTCTTACTGATACTATTTTAGTTCAGAACTTTATATTTCTACCTGGGTTATTTGATTAGCATTCTGTTTGCCCCCTTTACTCTCTAAAATTCATGTCCTTTTTCTTAAATGTGTATTGGCTTGACTTTTTTATTATCTCATTTATTTAATAAATTTTTGTTCAATGAATAAATGTATTTCCAGTAACATCAATGCAAATTCTAAAGGACATCATGGCAAACCTTAACTGGCACATAGACTCTTTGAAGGGGTCTTCTTAGTAGCATTCTGGATGTCATATCACTTCTTCTGTGACATGTGTCCAGATGCTTAGCATCTTTGTGGTCTCTACCAATTGTAATAATGAACTTTTATTATTAAAAGTATCAGTTTCCAATACATTGTAATTAGAGGTTAGATGTTTAAGTACTTGAGATGGGCCTGGCACTCTTTCTAGTTCCATGACAGTAGAAAGATATTTAAGTTATTCTAGCTTCAGTTTTCTCATATATTAGAATAATAATCTATATCTACCAGCAAGTTATTACTTAATGCACTTGCCTCAGTGCCTGCAACATATAAATTCCTTAATGAAAATGTAACTGTTATAGGGGTGGTATTAATAGTCATATATTGACTATTGTTGTATACAGATCATAGTCTTGTGATCTGTAACATATTTTATATAATGCATTTATATATTTAATATATTTTTATAAAATATAGGATAAGAGAAAATATATTAAATATATTTTATACAATATATTGTGATTTTTTGATCTTATAATAAATTTCATGGAATAATAATTGTTTTAGAATTACACAATATTTTTAAAATATCTCCAACGAAGTCGTTAACAGTTTACGGCTAAAGTTCATACTTACCATAGCATTGTTTCTTTTGGACATATTTTCATTTTAGAAGAATTCTTTTAATATTAGAAACTTGAAGTAAATGGAGTACAACTTGCATGTTGACGTGCTTGCTAGCAGAGGTTTAAACTTTCCCTATTTTAGGGAGCCAGTGAGAGTAGTATCTATGTTTTTAGTAATGGGATCCAACAAGGGGTTGAGTTGTACAATCCAGCTCACCACTGTTGGCTCTGTGCCTTGATGGAGAGAAAAAAGAGGAGATGTGCTCCAACCTCTCTAGTCTTGAGATAGACATCGTGTGCTTTGTCCTCTCTGAGGGCTGTATTACTCCAAGGTGAGTACACAGTTCACTTCAGAGTTCCAAAGGCAGACTTCCTCCCCTTGGATATACTGTGGAAGCTTCTAGGGATCTTATTCCAGTCAGTTTACTTTCAGATCGTACCTCTTCTCTGTCATCATGTGGTGATTTGGTGACTATGTTCATGACCGAAAATAGCCTCCAGTCTAATAGAGGAGACAGATGTACAGGTAACACTGGCATAGTTAATTTCAGTCTATAAAGGCTTTAATGCTCCTACTCCAAATACATTCATGTTTTTGTAACGATTGTTTATATAGAACCCTTCTCTAGTTCCCCCTTTAATTTTTCATTTCAGAAAGTTAAATAATGTGAATTTTTAAAATAACGAAATTCTAGCTCGTATCTATTTATGCATCCATGGGAGCCAAGTATCAGACAAGGAAGCAAGGAGAAAAAAAAAAAAGATTTCTGGGCCTGATGTGAACTAGCAGGCTATTTCCTAGATCATTTTGGAGCTGCCTTCAAAAGAGGAAATCACATCTCTGTTTTCCCTTCTTCTTAGAAACCAGCAATCTCTTTTATAGTGCTGTGCAGCAAGAGAAAATAGATGAGGCCAGTGCTTTGAAGTGACTCTGGACATATTGTGAAGAATATAAAAAGCTTACTGCCTCACAGGCTGTGGCAGCCTAAGCCATCCCTGCTGGGGGAAAAGCATGCTTTTATATGCCCTGGGACAGGGGGTAAGATTATGTGCTACCAAGAATCTCAGTTGGATGGCTCACTTGCCAGATAAGATTTCTTATTAATGCAGAGAATTACAGATATAGCTGGGGTGGAGCTCCTCCGCAGAGGAACGCTGACCTTGTGTGAAAGGACTTTTCATTTTGAGTTACTGCATTGCGAAGATACAGAAATTGCAGAGGGAGGAGGAAAGTATATCTTAAGTAATACACATAATAAAACATCCTGAAAATGCTGAGTAGATTTTAAAAGTTCTCCTTATTTTGAGTATCCCTTAGCAAGACACATATAACATATTAAAATACCTACATCTGTAATTATGATTATCCACAGTGTTAATAGTATCTACATTTTAAAGGTGTGATTGACTTATAGTTTGAGTCACGACTGAAGAGCTAGAATGATGTTACTGTTTATCATGAGCAGGGGTCCTCAAACTACGGCCCTCGGGCCACATGCGGCCCACCGAAAACATTTATCCGGCCCGCCTGGTATTTTTGCCTCCACTGCCTGTCCTGCTTAGTAGCCGACTCGTCCCGGGCCCGCAGTGCGCATGTGTGGAATGTCTGAGGGACAGTGAACTGGCCCCCTGTTTAAAAAATTTGAGGACCTCTGATCATGAGGGTTTGCGTATCAAATTAATATATTTTCAGTGGTATTTAAGTGGTCATGAGAAGAGAATATATACATAGAAAGACATTTTTTGTGTGTGTGTTAGGAATCTCAGAAAGTTCCATTTACATCAGAGAAGATAGAATCCTATAGTATTCACTGTCCATCTTTTTCCTGTCTTAATAGTTGGAGGTAGAAGATGTCTTTCTGTTTCCATGGGCGCCTGTTTTCCAAGTAGTTGAACTTAGCATTCCATGGTAAAAGTGCTGATTCAGAACAGCAGGTGGCGCACTAAAAGATGCAAAGAGTAAAAATCAGATGGTACCAGCTTCTTTCCTCGAGGTACTATGTACCTTCCCCTCTCTACATATATGTGAATGTATGTAATTCCCAGTCTGGACAGCTGGATCAAGTTATTTTGATGCACTTTAGAAATGGGACTATCTGGCCCTAACCGGTTTGGCTCAGTGGATAGAGCGTCGGCCTGCGGACTGAAGGGTCCCAGGTTTGATTCCGGTCAAGGGCATGTACCTTGGTTGCAGACACATCCCGAGTAGGGGGTGTGCAGGAGGCAGCTGACCGATGTTTCTCTCATCGATGTTTCTAACTATCCCTCTCCCTTCCTCTCTGTAAAAAAAAATCAATAAAATATATATTTTAAAAAGATAATTTAAAAAAATGGGACTATCTGAATTCAAATAGACTGATTAAATTTTAATTCTGTTTCGTCATCCATTTCTATTAGAAATTTTAGATGCCTATAAAACTGACCCAAAAAATTGTATTTTTAAAGCATACATATGAAGAAAGAAAATTATTTCATAAAGAGGAAATTATTATTGAACAGGTATTTTATCCTAGATTGCACTCAGTTGACTGTGATGTTCATGAATATGTAGTACATTTGCTTATAATTTTAAGGTGAACCTGAGGATGATGGGGTAATTATTTTATACACATGTATTACCTGAAGCAAACTTACTACATGGCAAGAAATAAGCTTTAGGTAATCAATGTCACTGCAGTAACAGTTTTGGGGTTCTTTTTTTGGTTTGTTTTGGGGTTTTTTTTGCTTGTTTGTTTGTGTGTATGTGTGCTTGTTCATTCTCACCCAAGGATATTTTTTCCGTACATTTTTAGAGAGAGTGGATGGGAGGGGGTGGAAAGAGAGAGAAACATCAATGTGAGAGAGACACATCAATTGGTTGCCTTCCACTCGAGCCCTGACTGGGGCCCGGGATTGAATCTGCAACCAAGGTACATGGCCTTGGTGGGGAAGTGAACCTGAGACCCTTTGGTGCATGTGCCAATGCTCCAACCACTGAGTCATACCAGCCATAACAGTAGTAACAGTTTTAACATTCTCATTCAGCATTCTAAAATGGTCCAGTGCATATCTAGAAACCAGAATGTTAATAACTAAGTGCAAAATTTGCAATCAGAATGTTCTCTGTTCTCCCAGAAGATGGAAAGGGGGTAATTAGCATAAACTATTTATATTGCTTCAGATTGTAAAAAACTAGAGATTACATTATGCCAGTCTGATAGCCACTGATTATCCACTGGTTAATAAAAAAGACAAACAGAGTTTATACCCCTAAACTCTGGGGAAAGAATGCCCTCAAACTACTTCAAACAGCAGAATCAAATCCATCCAGACATGGAAACCAAGAGTTTCATTTATCACTTTGTGCAAGAATATGTAGCAAAGACTTATACTCTGGCTGAAGCAAAGCAAGAAATATTGTTGGGTAAAAATGAATCATGATGATGCAAGATATGATATTTAAAAATGATCACATGCAGAAATACTAATCTTCTGGAACCAATTACCTCTTACCAAAACCAGTCTGTTTGCAGAAAGGTTTGGAAAATTATCTGTCTCTTCTCCACTGGCTCAGTGGTGGAAATGACTAAGGCAGAGGCTACAGGTTCCATGTCCTGGTACCTCATAAGCCAGTTTCCACAGAATGGGAAAAATATTGTTTAGTGCTGTGAACATTCTTAACATTCTAAATATCTAACTTTAGTAGAGCATCATGTATGTGAATTTTTAAAAATTAATCTTTAGTGTATTACAGATGTCCCCCCTTTTTTCCCCTTTGACCCCCTTTGGCCTTCAACTATTGTCTGTGTCCATGGGCTATGTATATCCTATATAATAAAAGGGCAATGTGCAAATTGACCCTAATGGCAGAAAGACCAGGAACGACTGGTCACTGGGACAGGCACTGACCACCAGGGAGCAGACGCTCAACGCAGGAGCTGCTTCCTGGTAGTCAGTGTGCTCCCACAGGGGGAGCTCTGCTCAGCCACAAGCCAGGCTGACTACTGCGAGCGCAGCGGCAGTGGCGGGAGCCTCTCCCGCCTCAGCAGCGCTAAGGATGTCCTACTGTGGCTTAGGCCTGCTCCTTGGGGGAGTCGTGCCTAAGCTGGCAGTCTGGGAACCCTGGGGAGTAAGCCTAAGCCAGCAGGTGGACATCCCCCGAGGGGTCCTGGACTGTGAGAGGTCGCAGGTCGGGCTGAGGGACCTTTCCCTCCCCCCGCCGAGTGTATGAATTTTTGTGCACCGGGCCTCTAGTATACATATAAGTTCCCTGGTTAATCTTCTCACCACCCACCACCCTCCCCTGCTTCCCTGTGATTTTTTTTGCAGCTGCATAGTATTCTATGGTGTAAATATACCACATCTTTTTTATCAGCTCATCTACTGATAGGCACTTGGGCTCTTTCCTGATCTTAGCTACTATAAATTGTGCTGCTATGAACATAGAAGTGCATATATTCTTTCTGATTGGTGTTTTGGAATCCTTTGGATATATTTCTAGAAGTGGGATTCCTGGGTCAAATGGTAGTTCCATTTTTAGTTTTTTGAGTAAACTTCATACTGTTTCCCATAGTGGCTGCACCAGTCTGCATTCCCACCAGCAGTGTGCTAGGGTTCCTTTTTGTGATATCCTCCCCAGCACTTGTCAATTGTTGATTTGTTGATGATAGCCACTCTGACAGGTGTGAGATGATACCTCATTGTCATTATAATTTGCATCTCTCTGATGATCAGTGACTTTGAGCATATTTTCACATGCCTGTTGCCATTTGTATGTCCACTTTGGAGAAGTGTCTATTTAGGTCCTTTGCCCATTTTTTAATTGGATTGTTTGTTTGACTTCCTTTTGTTAAATTGTATTAATTCCTTTTACATTTTTAGAAATTAACTCATCAGATGAATCATTGACAAATCTGTTCTCCCATACAGTGGGTTCCCTTTTTATTTTGATGATAGTTTCTTTTACTGTGCAGAAGCTTTTTATTTTGATAAAGTCCCATTTGTTTATTTTCTCCTTTGTTTCCCCTGCCCTAGGAAATGTATTGGTGTAAACACTGCTACAAGAAATGTCTGAGATTTTGCTACCTGTGGTTTCTTCTAGGATTTTTATGGTTTCATGACCTACATTTACGTCTTTTATCCATTTTGAGTTTATTCTTGTGTATGGTGTAAATTGGTGGTCTAGTTTCATTTTTTTTTTTTTTTTTTTTTTTGCGTATACCTGTCCAATTTTCCCAGCACCATTTATTGAAGAGACTGTTTTGACTCCATTGAGTGCTCTTGCCTCCTCTGTCAAATATTAATTGAACGTAATGACTTGGGTCGATTTCTAGGTTCTCTGTTCTGTTCCACTGATCTATATGCCTACTCTTGTGCCAGTACCAGGCTGTTTTGATTACAGTGGCTTTGTAGTATAGCTTGATATCTGGTATTGTGATCCATTCAACTTTGTTCTTCTTTCTCAAGATTGCTGTGGCTATTTGGGGTCTCTTTTGGTTCCATATAAATATTGGTTCTTGCTCTATGAAATATGCTGTTGGTATTTTGATAGGGATTGCATTGAATCTTTAGATTATTTGGGAAGTCTGGACATTTTAATGATGTTGATTTTACCAATCCATGAATACAGTATATTCTTCCTATGTGAAATCATATTTAGCCAGATTTTAAAAATAGCTGATGTTTTTGGAGGAGAATAGACAAAGCATGCAGATTTGAGATTTTTCATTTATCTACCAAGCAGTCATTTAGCTTCTGTGGACAACATTTATCCTATATAATAAAGAGGTAATGTGCAAATTGACCATCACTCCAACACACAAGATGGCCGCCCCCATGTGGACACAAGATGGGCGGCAGGGGAGGGCAGTTGTGGGCGATCAGGCCAGCAGAGGAGGGCAGTTGGGAGAGACCAGGCCTGCAGGGTAGGGCAGTTGGGGGGGACCAGGCCTGCAGGGGGGGCAATTGGGGGGGACCAGGCCTGCAGGGGGGGCGATTGAGGGGGACCAGGCCTGCAGGGGAGGGCAGTTGGGGGGAACCAGGCCTACAGGGGAGGGCAGTTAGGGGTGACCAGGCCAGCAGGGGAGGGCAGTTAGGGGCAATCAGGCCAGCAGAGGAGCAGTTAGGTGTCGATCAGGGTGGCAGACAAGCGAGCGGTAGGGAGCCAGCAGTCCTGGATTGTGAGTGGGATGTCCCAGATTGGAGAGGGTGCAGGCTGGGCTGAGGGACACCTCCCGTGCACAAATTTCATGCACCAGGCCTCTAGTATAAAATAAATTATAATAACCTTTCAAACTCTACTTCCAAGTAACTAATTGTTTCTGAATATGATATAAATCATTCTTTGACTTTTTAATTTTGCACTAACTACCAATGGTGTTGAAGATGCTATGCTAGGTATTTGGGATGTTCAAAATCGCAAATAATACATCTTTGCATTTACAATGAACCCCATAATTCAAAAGGAATACCTTTCCCCTAAGAATACTTTTATGTCCTGTCATTGTGAGGAGTTTGGAGACCATAATCTCCTGCAGTAGATTTTATAATATTCATGTTATTTATTTACACAGACTGTGATTTTATGTAATTTTGCCTATAAATATATTTTTTATTTTTCTCTTTAAAAAAATTTAATTTTCAGCAGACATAATAGAGTAAAATCATGTACACACACAAAAAAAACCCTCCACAAGTGGGTGTTTTATTTATTCTATTCAGCTCTCCATGGTACTCACTTCCTGATATAGAGAAATGTAAATACATGCAAATATGCTCTTGCCATGGGAAGGAAAAATAACACATTTCCACATTTACATATATCACACTGTTGTTTCGTTTGTTCAGAAAAAATGTCCCACCCCAGAGAAGTGTATCTAGTCAGTCAAAGAATATAAGTTCTCAGGACAGACCTGTGAGGAAAGAGCACTGTCATTACAGTCAGGCTTGAGATGTTTAACTAAAAAGGTCAAAGACTTGCCCAGGGTAAGTCACAAAAGCATTTCATTAACCCGGCAAAGAACTCAGTCATTGTCCTACACTCTTTTTGTCATGACCAGGGTGCTGAAATTAAAAGGTTTTCATGGATTCTTAGCAGTCTGAGGGTCAGCAAAGAAGAACTAAAACAGTGGTAATTAAGAGTTCTAAGGAGAGTGGTCACAGCTGTCATCGGTGTCAGAAAGGCAGTTGAGGTCAACATATGGAAAATCTTTATTCTCTAGAAAGATAAAGAATTTGAAGTTTGATCTTTAGGTAATGGTAATCTTCTAAAGAATTTTGAATGCAAGGTCATAGATAATTTAGAAAAATAGTGTCATGTTTATGTGCAAGATGAATTAAAGGATGGAAATTCTAATGACAGTAATAAAAGAACCAATTACAGGATTCTTTGAAGAATAACTCTTTAGTCATTTTTCTTGTCAAGAATTTGAGAAAGAAATAGGGACCTTAGAAAATAGTTAAAGTGTATACTTGGTGATGACTAGTGGTCTTGTTGGCCAAAGAGTTAAAGTGTGAAACCTATAACCATATGTCTGTTCTGTGTATACCAGCCACTCTGCTAAGGTATAGAAGGTTGAAAAATGCAAACTGAGTCAGGCAGTTTATTTCATATCTACACTAATAAAAGAGAAACATGGTAATTGGCGTACGACCGCTACCCTTCCCATTGGCTAATCAGCGTATCCTTATGCAAATTAACTGTCAGCCAAGATGGCGGCCGGCAGCCAGGCAGCTGGAAGCTAACAGGAGGCTTGCTTGCTGTGGACTCCAATGTTCCCTGCTGGCCTCTGAGCTTCAGTTGGAAACATAGTAACATTTACAGAAGATAAACAAAACTCCAGAAAGCTCCTGTCAGTCAGCCGGGATCTCAGAGCTGGAGTCGCAACATTGTTTCAAATACAGAAAACAAAGGCCAGAAACCTGCTTTCAGCCGAGCCTCAGAGAGAAAGCCGGCTCTCAGCTCCAGTGACAGCCATAGAAGGTAAATAAATGCCAGAATAAAAAAAAAAGAAAAAAAGGAGAGGTTTGGAGCTTCAGTTGCCCGCCAGCCTGAAAACAGCCCTCAGCCCCTCACCCAGACTGGCCAGGCATCCCAGTGGGGACCCCCACCCTGAAGCAACAAGATGGCGGCTAATTTGCATACTGAAGGCAGGCGGCAGCAGGCAAGGCTGTCTGCGGTCTGGGACCCAGATCTGTGACCCTGCCGGGCAGGATCAGCGGAGCCGTGAGGCCTCCCGGCACCGGGATCAGCGTGACAGGGGGCAGCGCCCAAACCCCCTGATTGCCCTGCGGCTCTGTGTGTGACAGGGGCCAGCGCCCCAACCCCCTGATCGGCCCTGCTCTGTGGGTGATAGAGGGCGGTGCCCCAACCCCCTGATCAGCCCTGCGGCTCTGTGGGTGATAGAGGGCGGTGCCCCAACCCCCTGATCAGCCCTGCGGCTCTGTGGGTGATAGAGGGCGGCGCCCCAACCCCGATTGCCCTGCGGCTCTGTGTGTGACAGTGGCGGCGCCCCAACCGCCCCCCCCCCACGGGCCCTGCTCTATGTGAGACGGGGTAGAGCCATACCCCATCGGCCCTGCCCTGAGTGTGACAGGGTGTGGCGCCTCAACTACCCCCCCCCCCCCCCACGGGCCCTGCTCTGTATGTGACAGGGTACGGTGCCCCAGCTCCCCTATTGGCCCTACTCTGTGCGTGACAGGGGAGAGCTCCTCAACCCCCTGATTGGCCCTGCTCTGTGTGTGACAGGGGGCAGCTCCCCAACCCCCTGATCAGCCCTGCTCTGTGCATGACAGGGGGGAGCTCCCAAAACCCCTGATTGACCCTGCTCTGTGCATGACAGGGGGGAGCTCCCAAAACCCCTGATTGACCCTGCTCTGTGCATGACAAGGGGGAGCTCCCCAAACCCCTGATGGGCCCTGCTCTGTGTGTGACAGAGTACAGAGCCCCAACCCCCGATGGTCCCTGCTCTGTGAGTGACAGGGGGCAGCGCCCCAACCCCCTGATTGGCCCTGCTCTGTGCGTGACAGGGGGTGGCGCCGCAACTTCCCTATCGACCCTGCCTTGAGTGTGACAGAGGGCGGTGCCCCAACCCCCTAATCGGCCCTACCCTGAGCGTGACTAGGGGTGGCATCACAACCTCCCCATCCGCCCTGCTCTGTGCATGACAGGGGGCGGCGCCCCAACTCCCCAATCGGCCCTGCTCTGAGCCCGACCAGGGGCTGCACCTAGGGATTGGGCCTGCCCTCTGCCACCCAGGAGCAGGCCTAAGCCAGCAGGTCATTATCTCCTGAGGGGTCCCAGACTGCGAGAGGGCACAGGATGGGCTGAGGGACCCCCTCTCCCCCCCGAGTGCACAAATTTTTGTGCACCGGGCCTCTAGTATATATATATTTGGCAAGGATTTATTAGGAAGCTTATTAGTCATGGCGAATAAAAAGCCATGAGAAGAACTGAGATCTCCAAATTCTGGCACTTGCCTTACAACACTAGCTAGAAGCTAATAAACATTAAGGATGTCCCGAAGGGAATCTTACCTAAGTCCCAATCTTACCTGGACCAGATACCCATAGACATAGAAATGAGATGCCCATGCTCTCCCCAGACTGCTTACCTAGGAAGTAGGAAAGAAGACCTTCTCCTCAAGCTATTAATTAAGCATCATCTTCCAGCTATAGCCATGGGACAGTGGTGCCTGACAGACAACTCCAAGCTGAGCAACTTGACAAGAACACTAAATGATGACAGGGAGGAGGAGCAAGCAGGGACAGGTATTTCTAGTTCAGTGATGGCGAACCTTTTGAGCTCGGCATGTTAGTATTTTGAAAAACCCTAACTTAACTCTGGTGCCGTGTCACATATGGAAATTTTTTGATATTTGCAACCATAGTAAAACAAAGGTTTATATTTTTGATATTTATTTTATATATTTAAATGCCATTTATTAAAGAAAAATCAACCAAAAAAATGAGTTTGCGTGTCACCTCTGACACACATGTCATAGGTTCGCCATCACTGCGAGTCTAGTTGGAGACCTTCCTGATGGCTAATATGAACACATTGCTGAGGCTTCATAAAGTTTACTGCAACCCAGGAATAGTTTCCATTAAAAAAAAAAAAGTCACACAAAAATCATGCCACAAAATAAGACACTGGAAATCCCATGGCCACACTGACTGGAAAGGCAGGCATTATCTATGACTGCCAGATACTGACCAAACCAAGACCCAATTTCTACAGGGCCCTAGAGAACCATGATTGTCCCCTGGCACCTACACAACCCTCCCTGGTGGTGTGGTGTCTTCCATAAGCCAGGTTTCTGCAGTAAGCCCCAAAGACCAAGCTTGGCAGAGGCTGTGGCAGTCAACTCTCTCTGGAGCCCCATCTCTTTGTCCTTCCCAATAGGCTGTCATACATCTTCACTGACACAGTGAGTCAGGCAGTTTCTGACTGTCAGAATTTGTGGCCATCAGCCTTTGTTAAGCAGATTATGCTGTTGTCAGTAGTGCTATAATTGAAGTTTCATAGGGTGGGTGAGACCCGAACCTTCTCCCCTTGTGCACATTGTGCCTGAGCTGTCTGGAAGATAGAATAGGGGCTAACCAGAATGAGGGGGAGTGTTTTATTCTGAGTGTTCAAGTCTAAAGATAAAACTCTTAGGTTTGGAATGTCAAGGGGCAGGCAGTGTGCACAGTACTAATCACAGGTGCACACCTGGTTAGTGCAGTATTTACATGTTTCCTTGAACAAGCTAACAGAATGAACTAGTAGGGAGGGGACCACACACACAACCTTATTCCAATGGGTTTGGTGTGTCTCTCCTAGCTTCTTCCACTGCGGACTTGTAACCAGAGTGTCCAGGACTTCTGCCAGCAAGTTCCTTCCCATTTGCACAAGGAGATTTGGAGTTCCCTCAGCTGAACTCTCCACAAAGACACAGGGACACGATAAGTTTCCTCTGGTTAATGAAGGTATAGGCTTTCAGGATAAACTTTTTTGGGAATTATGGTTTATAGCAGTCACAAGTCTTAGCATAGATCCTTATCATTGCTTCCACAGCTTTTCTCTCAAATGCAAACAGGATTACAAAAATTGTTTTCAGTATAAATATGTCCCTTCCTCTACCTTTAAAAAATTTTTTCTATAAAATAACATGTTAAAAACCATGTTATATATAAACATGTTTATGGCATTTCTTAATAACATATTTACAATTTGACAGACTTGGATAAAACACACTATTCATCCAAATTCATTTTTGTTAGGGGGTGGAGGTAAGCATCCTTTGGAAATAACTATAGTACTTCCACTCTTTGCAAGGTAGGGGAGGCCCAGGCTCTGCAGATTGACATCTTGTGGTGTGTTCTGAGAATTAAAGCACGTGTGCAATATAAATGATGTCAGAGTTGAGGGTGTAACTGTGGAGTCAGCGTGGGAGGACATTGGACTTAACTCTTGTAGATTCTGGAAAGCCAGCACTAATTTTAAGCTGAACATGCATGATCAAATTGCAGATGCAGAAGCCAGTTCTCATAATCAGTTGGAAGGTTACTTGGTTATCCAAGGCCAGGCAGGCGGCCCGTGGGGTTATCTAGGAGAGAAGGACCTCACCTGAGTGACAGCTGCAGCAGGGAAGGTGGAGTAAGAATTATTGAGAAAAATCCCGAGTTTTCTTAGACTCTCATCTCTGAACAGAAGCCTTATTATGTTGCCAATGCAAGAGGCATTCTTTACTTCTCACCCAAACAGGCTTGCATTAAACCGTGACTCACTGGGCTTGCTTGAAATTTAAGTGGGATCCCTGTAGTATTGTTTTCACCAGCTGCCCAGATCCTGCAGAAGTTATATTCTTATTTGTGAGTACACAGTATATTTCGATACCATAAAATCTGAGGTTTGTAATTCCTTTGGTGTCTCATTGTACTTCACATCAATCATAAAAATTATTTTATAGGCTTATTCAAACATTTTGATATTGCTGGTATCTGTCAGTTTGGTTTTGCTCCATCTTGATTCAGCCCTTCCCTTTGTTTCCTCCATCGAGTCTTCCATCTTTCAATTAGAGCACGGGTGGGGAACCTTTTTTCTGCCAAGGGCCATTTAGACATTTATAACATCTTTCATGGGTCACACAAAATTATCAACTTAAAAATTAGCCTGCTATATTTGGTCAGACATTTAACTCACCCCTAATGCCTTGGCAGAGTCAGACCAAGTGATTTCCTGGGCCTTATATGGCATGCGGGCCAGACATTCAATTGGACCAAAGAATTTCATCATTCTATTCAAGCCTAACTGTAGCACAAAATGTCTAAATTTTTTGAGATTCTAGTGTTGAATTTTGCTAAGTTGGTTTCGTTAATATTGTAATTATCAAACAGTAGGGTAAACATATTGATACTGGAACCGGCAAGTAGGAATTCTTCCTGGGGTCTTGTCCCACGGACTCAAAGGACTCGAAGAACGAAGCTGTGGACCAGAAGAGTTCAAACAAGGCAGTTTATTGCAAACAAACACAGGCTGCCTGGGAAGGGGATTTAGATGTGTTGCCCCTCAAGCATTCTGCTCTCCCCTTATATCTGCTAAAGGCCCACTCTTTGTCTACCTGTGCTACTCTCTGATTGGTTCCTGGCCTTTTTGCAACATTTTGTTTTGCACTTACAAGAAAAACATCCTTGTTTCAAAACACCCTGTTTTTCTGCTACTCATCCTGTTTTTATGCTATTCTTTTTCCTACAAAACACACATTTTTTGTTTGTTTCAGCTCCACAGACTCCTCCTTCTTCCACCTGTTACCCTATCTACCTAATTCTGCTTTAACTCCTTTCAATATGTCTCAGTTTACATGGGATGGTTCCAGTTTGTGCCTGTATTCTTGGTGTAATTATCTATACTTTACTTTCAGAAGTACCTCAGTTTATATGTTAACTTATGTGATCACACTGTCTTTCAGGGAGAACCACAGAAAAATTATCCACTAAAATACTCCTATTTTTAAACCATTTCTATTTAATTTCAGATAGAATGGTTTATTATTATTTGTTTTTATTATATGTAAGGTTTTCTTGCAATATATTCACTAAATTCTTCAGTCCTTACTTTTCCATGGTCAATCTACCAGCTCTGCCTATGCTGATACATTGTGAGATGAGGCACTAGCGTCCCACCCGGGCCACTATGGGTGCCACCATCTTTGTCATGGAGTGATGGTTAATTTACATATTACTTTTATTAGATAGGATGTTTCAAATGCTTTACACTTATAATTCATGTAATTACCTCATTTAATCCCCACAACAACTCTACTAATTGTCCATTATAATCCACTATTTACATGTGAACTTAAAAATGAGGTACAGAGGTTTAGGCACCTTGCTAGGTTTAGTTGAGAGACAGTACAGGTCCTCAAGATACTTGAATTCTAGTGGGGTGACAACCTGTAAAGCAGGCTCAGTGTCCATTGCTGGGCGTTACTAAATAAGTGCCCACAGGTGTGCTCTGGGAGTGCATGGGAGATGCACCAGCTGCAAAATCAGGAAATATTGCAAATAGGAGGAACATATGGACAGAGTTTTAAAGGAAGAATTGGCTGGTTGGGCAGGTGAATAGGCAGGTGGGAAAAATGTAAAATTTGTACTTGAAAGAGTTGGTCTTGAAATCTGACTCTGCCACTTACCAATTCTGTGACCTTGAACAAGTAACTTAATTCCTTCACCTAAACAACAGAAATGATATCTATCATTCTTTATGCTTATCTGATAAACACATAATATCAGAAGCTCTATTAAGCTGTTTGATGCTATTTAGTTATTTAAAACTCGAGGCCTGGTGCACGGGATTCATGCACTGTTGGGGGACGTGGCCTGCGGGGATCAGCCTGCTGTGGGACCACTGCTCATTCCGGTCAGCTGAGCAGCGCTCCCACTGTGGGAGCACACTGACCACCAGGAGGCAGCTTCTGTGTGGTGAGTCTACCCCCTGATGGTCAGTGCATGTCATAGAGACTGGTCGAGCAGTCATTCTGGTGATTCCACCATTTGGTCGCTAGGCTTTTTTTTTTTTAATATATTTTATTGATGTTTTACAGAGAGGAAGGGAGAGAGCTAGAGAGTTAGAAACATCGATGAGAGAGAAACATCGATCAGCTGCCTCCTGCACACTCCCCAGTGGGGATGTGCCCGCAACCAAGGTACATGCCCTTGACCGGAATCGAACCTGTGACTCTCGAGTCTGCAGGCCGACGTTCCATCCACTGAGCCAAACCGGTTAGGGTAAGGTCGCTAGGCTTTTATTATATAGGATTCTTTAACTATGTGACTCCAGTTTTGCTTTGCCTTGCTCAGGTCAATGTGATTGTGACAATGGGAGGACTTGCTGGGCGTTTTGACCAGATCATGGCGTCCGTGAGCACCTTGTTCCAAGCGACTCGCATCACTCCTTTGCCAATTATAATCATCCAAGAGGAATCTCTCATCTACCTGCTCCAACCAGTAAGTGCAGAATAACTATATTTTCAATAATTTGCTTCCACTACACTTGTACCATTTGAGTAGACCAGGAGAAAACATCAGCCCCATGTGTGTTCTTGAGCCATTAGTGAACCTGACCATGTTTGCTTACTTGTGCTACTTTAGTCTGTTGCCTCTGGTCACTGAACAGGAAAAATGTAGGGGAGAAGCCTCAAAGTTTTCATTCTATTGTACCCAGAAAAAAAAAATACTGTAACTTTTAATCAAATTGACTAAGAATTAAATTTAATACTTTTGCATTTTGAGCAGCTGAATATGAGAAAAACCTCAGAGGAAGAACAAAGCTTGGCAAATATTTTAAATGGAATTCTCATATATTTTCAGTGTTGTCATTATAATTGGAAACTGGGCTTGATTTTGTTAAGCATTTAAAAAAATCTTTAACTTTTACTGTTCTTAGGTTGCCTTTTTATTAATTTCACTGCCTATGAATAAATTTCTAATGATGTCATTCATTTCCAATCATAAATATTGAGGAAATTTTTATTAATGTAGTGCTTAGAGCAGGCTTCTTATTAAATGAGATTTTATAAGGTTGATTAGTGGATTTTAGTTTGAAAAATAATCATGTGGTAACATTTTTTTAAAGACAGTAGACTTTTTATTTTTTGCCTCTTATTGTAATGAACTACTTACGGTTTTGCTTCTGCTCCATCTGCAGTCATTACCTACAATTTGTTTGGTTAATATAATGGGTGTAATGTATGCTCACCATTGTTCAGCCACATTTGCATTTTTTCTGGTTCTTTGCATTGTCTGGAACTGTTGCTTTCTGGAACACTTCTGAGATGTGGAAGGTGAGCTGAGGATTCAGTTTCAAATTCTACTGTTCACTTATGTAGTCAACAGTTATGTCTGCTTCTGCCTGTCGCACTGCTAGGCAGTTGAGGATTAAAAAAAAAAATAGTGACATAGCATCTTTGCTCTCTAGTCCATGTTCAGTGAAGCAGACACTTATAAAATCTATAATAATAAAAGTGTAATATGCTAATTAGACAGGACATCCTTCCCGATGACCTTCTTGTTGAAGCCAGGGCTGCGAAGGAAGCCCTGGTCCTGGGTGCCTGCTGGCAGCCAGAGGGAAGCCCAGATCCCTGGTGCCAGAGGGAAGCTGGTGCCGGCAGCTGGGGGAAGGAAGGCCTACTCTTGCACGAATTTCATGCATCAGGCCTCTAGTATAAATATAAAACAAGATTAAAACATTGCTACATAAAGATGATGAAAGATTATATAACTTGGTCAAGAGTGTGGTAAGGAAAGGCTTCACAGAAGCACTCACTCAGCTTTTATTTGCTCCATTTATGTGACAAATATTTATTGAGCACCTGCAACATGCCAGGCACTTCTCCAGGAATATAGCAGCCACCTACACAGAGCCCCTTTATTTCATGGAATGTACATTCTGTTGAGCTCACATTGCACTAGAATATTTAAGGATGAGTAAATAGTTGCTATAGGAAATGATGGCAAAGTGATTCAAGCCAGTGGCACCACGTGTGTTTAAAGGCCCACCTGGCCCTGCCCTGTGTCACCTTCAGTGGAAACACAATTGCATATAGTCTATGATATTTTTAAGCAGCTTTAATCTCCACAATATTATTTTTAATTAAGCTAAATCTTGGATAAACTTAAGGGTATATCCTGCCTTGTTACCTTACCCCTAAATTAAACCAAAATAACTCTGAGTTCTCTTCAACTCTAACAAAATCTTTGTCGAGTAGATTCAATGAGATTATCATTGAGTTTTGCTAAAATACTTCAAAAGTGGGAAGATTCTATATAAATGTTAATTATTATGAGAATTGTTTTTGAGGACAGTGTCTTCTAGAATTGGTTCTATAATTACAGGTTGTCTGAAATTGAAGGTAATAGCAGGAGGAGTGAGACATCTTCTGGGGACTGTTTGTCTGATAAACACTTTAGTGCTGTGTCTTAAGAGGCTGGGATAGCCGTAGACCATGAGGCTGATAGGTACTTCTCTTGATCTTTCTTAAAAAAGCCTCCCTATCTTCAAATCATCTGAGTGTCCACACATGAGACTCCCATGAAACTGTGTTGTATAAATAAGTAGTCTTCCTTCATTCATTACAGTTACAATTGTAGTCATTTGGGACTGACCTGATGTCTAGGTGCAGTTCACTTAAAATTGTTTAGGTTATTCCAGCCTGAAGAATTTCATCTCCATTCTCTCTTCAGTCCCCTTTCTGTGGCTTATTTTTGTTAATTACAAATTGGATTTTAAAACAAGGAAACAATAGTGTAGTTTCAGATCTGTATAAATTTGATAAAATGTTTAGACTTTTTCAGTTGATTGGCTTTTTGGTATATAATGTCTTTTTATATTGTGTTTTGGTATGTTTCATTACTATGGATCAAATATCATTATGAGTGAAAACCTCAGTAGTTAGCATTTACTTTGAAGGAATGTTTAATCTGCTGTTTTAAATAGAAAATTAAAAATGCATTATAAATCCTCCCTGAAAAGTAAGCATCTCCCCCTTAATTCCAAAAATGTGTTCTTAAGAAGAATCATGGTCTTTCATGCACAGGAGATTTTATGAGGTTGGAGAGAGAGAGTGCAGACACAAAGCTCCCTGAGGTTAGTTACCAGGCAGGCCTATTCCCTGGGAGGACTGTTGGGCGCTCAGAGTCATGTTTGTCTCGCTAACCATGCGGAGTGTGAATGGCTCTCATTTTCTGGTCTCTACTTCTACAGATACATTAGCTTCTGTACACTGAGCATAAATTATCTTTTATTGGCAAGTTTTATGGCAGTCAGTAATAGGATTTATGGCCAAGAAATGAGATGTCCAGGAGTTAATCAGGCATGTCTTTTACATGATCCTAAACCTTGCTCAGTGACTGTGATTCAGGATTTCAGAATCTGATGTAGGAGAATGGTGTTACTGAGCAAACTTCTGTCAGTTTTTATCTCACTTGAACAAACTTCTAAATATGTTGTAAATATTTCTTCATAGTGTTCTTAGTCTTGTTACTACAATTGCTTTTGCCTCTCATGAGATCAATTCATTACTATATAGGTTCCTGATATTTTATGCATTGTACATATGTAATGTTGGTAATGAATATGATAGAAATGTGTGAGTAGTCTGATAGAAAGAAACTAAATTTCATAATGCACATTTGGCATGGATTATGATTTCTGCTGATAATGGAGGATTTGGGTCTGTCTACCCACATGTCCACACGTCCACAATGTCATAGGTGGGACCAGAGAAGTGGATCTCAGAGTGGGTGGGAGTGAGAGGATAGGGAGTTCCCAATTCTAAACCATATCAATAATCTTATCACCATTTAGTGCGTAGTGATAATTCCTTTCTTTGGAACAGCCATTATTATTTCTTTTGTTCCCTGTATGTTCTCATATACAGTGGGGCCTTGACTTACCAGTGTCCTGACTAACAAGTTTTTTGAGATACCAGCTGTCTCTTGGCCGATTTTTTGCATTGAGTTGATAGAGTAATTTGAGTTAACGAGCTCGGTCTCGGAACGAATTAAATTCGTAAGTCAAGGCCCCACTGTATTTTGTTGTTGTTGCTTGACCTTTTAGAATCTGTGGTGTAAATAGTGTAAAGACTTGGAGATCATTTTATAGAGGAGCAATTGTATGGACTTAAAAGTAAAGTGCTTTGTCCAAGGTTATACATAGTGTTTCTTTGAAAGAAAATTTGTGCTGAAATTGAAGTATATCTCATGCAGTGAGAGTCTGAACAAAGGATCACTATGCATTTTATATCTACAAATGGCCTATCATACTGAGCTAACAACCTCCCCGTACCTTCAGTAAATAAGTAAAGTTACATGTAAGTATGGGCATGAAGAAGAAATAATGAATTTTGTTAGGATGTGTGCTTGAATGTCTCCATTGGAGGAACCCACTGGGAGGAGTCAATATAATGACCAGGATTTTGGATTAGGCCGCTGGGTGCTGTCCTTTGAGATAGAGAATGTGAGAAGAACAGGTCAAAATTGGAAAATGGACAGCTGACTTTGGGATATAAGGAGGTTAATCTGTCCTTGTTTTGTTTGTTTTAAAATTAATTTAAGAGTGAAAGAGAGACAGAGACATCAAGACATCATTTTGTTGTCCCACTTATTCATGCATTCATTGGTTAATTCTTGTATGTGCCCTGACCAGGGATTGAACCCACAACTTTGGTGTATCAGGATGATGCTCCAGCCAACTGAGCTACCCAGCCAAGGCCAGGTTAATCTATCATTGGAACTGAGTAGAATTGCCTAAAAGAAGATAAATACACATATTGGGTCCCAGGTTGGGAATCAGAAGCTGTGACATCCTCCCTTATTTCCCAGTTGGCAGTGCTATCTTCCTCATTTGCTGGAAGCTCATTTGAGGGAGCCATAGCTTTTATTTATTTATTTATTTATTTATTTATTTTTAAGTTTTTCTTTTTTTACTATTTTTTTAAATTTTGTTTTATTGCTTAAAATATTACAAAGAGTGGTACATATGTCTTCTTTTTTTACCCCCTTGACCTTCCCCCGGCATCCCTTACCCCTAGTGTCTTGTGTCCATTGGTTATGCTTATATGCATGCATACAAGTCCTTTGGTTGATCTGTTACCCCCCACCCCCTAACCTTCCCTGGCCTTCCTGCTATAGTTTGACAGTCTGTTTGATGCTGCTCTGCCTCTGTATCTAGTTTTGCTCATCATTTATAATGGTCTTTATTATCCATAAATGAGTGAGATCATGTGGTATTTTTCTTTCATTGACTGGCTTATTTCACTTAGCATAATGCTCTCCAGTTCCATCCATGCTGTTGCAAATGGTAAGAGTTCCTTCTTTTTTACAGCAGCATAGTATTCCACTGTGTAGATGTACCACAATTTTCTAATCCATTCATCTGTTGATGGGCACTTAGGCTGTTTCAAAATCTTAGCTATGGTAAATTGTGCTGCTATGAACATAGGGATGCATATATCCTTTACGATTGGTGTTTCTGGTTTCTTGGGATATATTCCTAGAAGTGGGATCACTGGGTCAAATGGGAGTTTCATTTTTTTAACTTTTTGAGGAGACTCCATACTGTCTTCCATAGTGGCTGCACCAGTCTGCATTCCCACCAGCAGTGCACGAGTGTTCCTTTTTCTCCGCATCCTCTCCAGCACTTGTCATTTGTTGTTTTGTTGATGGTAGCCATTCTGACAGGTGTGAGATGGTACCTCATTGTTATTTTGGTTTGCATTTCTCGGATGATTAGTGACTTTGAGCATATTTTCATATGTCTCTTGGCTTTCTGAATGTCCTCTTTTGAAAAGTGTCTATTTAGGTCCTTTGCCCATTTTTTGATTGGATTGTTTATCTTCCTTTTGTTAACTTGTATGAGTTCCCTATAAATGTTGGAGACTAAAACCCTTATTGGTGATAACATTGGCAAATATGTTCTCCCATGCAGAGAAGAACAAAGTAGGTGGGATCTCAATACCAGATATCAAGCTGTATTACAAAGCCACTGTTCTCAAAACTGCCTGGTACTGGCACAAGAACAGACATATAGACCAATGGAATAGAATAGAGAACCCAGAAATTGACCTGAACCAATATGCTCAATTAATATTTGACAAAGGAGGCAAGAACATACAATGGAGTCAAGACAGTCTCTTCAATAAATGGTGTTGGAAAAATTGGACAGATACATGCAAAAAAATGAAACTAGACCACAAACTTACACCATACACAAAAATAAACTCAAAACGGATAAAGGACTTAAATGTAAGATGGGAAACCATAAAAATACTAGAGGAATCCAAAGGCAACAAAATCTCAGACATATGCAGAAGCAATTTCTTCACCGATACAGCTCCTAGGGCATTGGAAACTAAAGAGAAAATAAACAAATAGGACTACATCAAAATAAAAAGCTTCTGCACAACAAAAGAAACCATCAACAAAACAACAAGAAAGCCCACTGCATGGGAGAACATTATTTGCCAAATGTTATCACTGATAAGGGTTTAATCTCCAACATTTATAGGGGAGCCATAGCTTTTAGTGGCTGGTAGTGTGTTAGCTCTCTTGAGCAAATGAACTAAGATGGTGGTGGCAGGGGTGGCAGGGTTTAAAGCAATCTGGCTATAATGAAGTCTCAAGGGGAAAGAAGTGAAATGACAGCCCTGATACCTGTCACTCACCCACACAGCATACAAGCTTTTTGACCTTAAAGAAATATTTCTCTGGGGGAGGTTTATAGAAAGATGCCATCAGCAAAAACCTGTGGTGATCACTCAGTGACTCTAAAGCAGCCAGGGAGGAAATATCAAATTCAGCCTGCATGCAAACTGTTTAAAAACTTATTTGAACATTGGCCTTTCATTTTCAACCATGAGTGACTGAGAATCGGTTTTGGAGATTTGAAGCAATCCATAAGAGGGCTGTGTGCAGGTACGACAGTAGAAAAGATCGCATCAGCGTTTATCTGAGCTCTGTCATCATAATTTATCATAATCCAATTCTAGCAAAAGTCGTGGAATATTGGGTGCCAGGTGTCATCTTTTCCTTGATCCCCCTCCCACAGCCCTCTGGCAAGGACACAAGCACACTGTCTCCTGTATACTTAGTTCAATTGAGCATTGCTCAGGCATCTTTTTTATTGAAACCAGAGGTTGCCAATGCTGTATCAATGAGCTGTGAAGTGATTTGAGTGTCACCAGCAGGGAAATGAGATGAGCTTCTGGGAAGAAGATAAACACAATGCAAATTTCTGTATGAAGAGCTTCCTACAGCTATGGCTGTGCTACTTCTCATCCAATTAAGGACACCCCCCCCCCCCCCCCCACCGACCACCCCCATATTTGGGAGCTGTTTGTTTATTCCAAAAGAGATCAAAACTGAAAGGGAAGAAAAAGTAGAAAATTTATATAAATAAAGTTAAGCTAGTAGGGCTGAAATTCGAGGGCACCTATTCAAACTATATATCCACCCTGGATATTTTGAAGCTTTTCCAAGGAACAGTATAAGCTTCCTCACCCTCATATACACACTTGTACAACACATGTAACATGCATGTGCACACACACACCAAGAATCCCACCTCTTCTAAGCCAATCTTACTGACAGGAAGGAAAGTAAGTATTCTGGTCTCTCAAGTCTTTGAGGGAGGATATTTTGAAAACCCCCGCTCTTATATACCGTATTTTTCCGTGTATAAGACGCCCCCATGTATAAGATGCTCCCCACTTTTCCAACCCAAAATTAAGAAATCAACATTTTAAACATCTTGCTGGTTTTCCTCTTAAGGCCTTCTTTTTTGGCATTTTAAGGAGTTGTTCTTCCTGTTTTCTCCACTGTCTGATCATACACTCAGTGGGAGGAGGTCCAAATTGTCTCTCTGCAGCTCTATTCCCATGCTCTCTTGCATAGCTGATTACATTTGGTTTGAATTTTGCAGAGTAAGACAATTGCTTACTGATATTTATCTTTTTATTTTTTGACATCTTTATGGGCTCAGAACGCTCTGATCTCTATTGCGTCTGTGCACACTCCACCTCCACCTCCAATTATAGCATCAGCTGACGTCAGTAACAGTAAGGCTCCTGATTGGAGGAAGCCTGTTTGACAAGGTATGGGCAGCGACTGCACCCGCATGGCTCACACCTCAGCTGACTTCCATGTATAAGACGCCCCTGGATTTTCAGTCTAATGATTTTAGGAAAAAATAGTGTCTTATACATGGAAAAATATGGTAGCTATCTTTTAAGAGCTCCACTTTGTTTTTCATAACTTTGTCATGATTAGCATGAAGATATTTGACTTAATGCATATGAAGTAAGTTAACAATGAAATTTATAAAAGTGCATCTGAGTTAGGAGCAAAGTCAACAAAGCAGAGTATAAGCAAGATAATTGGTACACACACACACAGAGAGAGAGAGAGAGAGAGAGATATTGCTCTGGTTTTATATTGTATTCTGAAGCAGACTGAGATACTTCTGATATGATGTTAAGTAGATAGGATAACCCAAATGTCAAAGATACTGAATGTTAATACACAACTGAAATCTCTCGAGAGCCTGTATGAATTATAAAATGGCTTATGTACCTGAAAGGCTGGAAAATGACCAAAAACAATATTGTTAGAGTTCTACAACACCTTTGGTTTATGAAGTACCTCATCATCGTCTCATCTGATTCTCAGCAGCTGTGTTAAACAAGCGATCAGGTACATTGCTCCTATTTCTCAGATGAGGAGATTATGCATAGAACCACGTTGTAGGTGCGTGCTAAATTCATGAGCAATCTGGGAATTTTCCCAGTCCTACTCCTGTGCTTTTGGCTTTATAGCTGTCACTTAGAATCTACACTTACTCTCTAAATGTCACTAGACCTTATGGGGAGGGCTCAAAAAGAAAGGAAAAGTTACGAGGTGCAAGTATGTTCTGTGCGCCGGGTATGATTCATAGCTATTTTTTCCTTCCTAACCAACTTTTTTATTAGGAAAAGTGTTATATATACAGAGAATTTAGAAGAATAGTATAATGAACAACATAGTCCAACCATTTTTAATATTTTAACATTTTATCATGCAGGTGTAGATGTATTTTTGTACATAACAATTTGGCAGTAAATTTCAGATGGCACATTATGTTATCCTAAATACTTCAACATGGGAAGTGTATTTAGAAAGCAAGGCCCAGGTAATGGATGCACTTATTGCTACTGTGGTGGCATTGCTTCTGGACATTTTCAGTAAACAGAACTAAGAAACAAAAAGGTGTGTTTGTGTGTGTGTGTCTGTGGATGTGTGTATGTCATGAGTCCATATTAATATTTTGAATTCCTTTTTAATATAGTTTTTAAAATGTTATCTTTTTTTAGTTTTACCCTCCCCTCAAACCCTGGTTGAAATAACTTATTTTATACCATAATATATAGTAACTAGTTTCAAAATTGTAATACCCGTATTACTACGAATAGAAAAACTACTGAATGAAATTTAAAGTTATTTGCAAGTTTTGTCTTTAAATTTTATCCCAGTCATAGTATTGTATCTAAAATTTGTCATTTGAAATATGAAATTTTGTTCTTTCTGTTGTTATGCTACTAATTTAACTATTAGGTTCATTTTTTTTGCAGTTTATTTAAAGCAAGACTATTTTTTTAATTATTATTTTGAAATATTTTAAAGTATTGCATAGTTCAATAGGCAAAGCTTGATTGAAAAAAAGATATCCTCAGAAGAGGTCTTGCTTCCATTCCTCTTCCCCTCATCACCACTCTCTTTCAGAAGCTTTCTGATTCTTGTAAAAAATAAAATAAAAACAGCAAATATATACATAGTTTCTTGTTTCCCTTTTTAAAATGTGAATTTAGCATACTATATACATCTGTTTCTACCTTTCACTTAATATATTTTGGAGATCACTCTATATTCAATAATAGAGATCACCGTCATTTAGTAGCTGCTTAGTACACTATTATGTGGATGTACCTAAATTTAATTCACTCGTGTGGCTTTTTGAAAGAACATACTGCAATTTCAAACTAGGTGGTTCTTCCAGTGGCCATGTCTATTTTGCAAATAGTCCTCACGTGATTCTGTACGACTTCCCATTAGAGACATATTTTACTCTCAACACCCCTAATGAAGAAGAGGCCATAGGACCCAATTCTTAAGATTAGTAAATTGGGTCTTAAAAAGACGAATTGACTTGTCAAGGTTATTCTACCAGTTAACAGTAAAGCCTCATACCACATTCATATCAGATTCACCCTTTAGCTCTCTCCATTCCATGCCCAATTACATGACATGATTCATTAGCTAGCTTGGTATGATGCCATTCCATGTAGAAGCAACCATTTTAAATGGGCAACTCATTAAGGAAGCATAAATTATAAAGACCAGATAGTTCTTCTCTAACAGAGAATTAGGCTTCACTGCCACCTTGTGTAGTGTGTAGATAAGTTTTTAAAAAGAAATGAATGGACACAATCAGTTTTCTTACCAAGGAGGAAGAATATTCTATTATAGTTGAGATAATAATGGTAATGAACCAGTCTTTCTTTTTTGGAAAAAGTCACATTGATAGAGGAGCCACAAAATTGATTAATTGTGTACACATTGACCTTTCCAATTGTCTGATAATAGGAAGCCAATTTCACTCCTAACCAGAAGCCCTCAAGGTAAAAGAGTATGGAACATTGGTCTTTTTTATCAGGAGATTTTAATGTACAAGACTGCTCAAGGGACAATGGAGGAGGATTTATTTTTCTCCTGGGTGAAACTAGCCTATTAAGAAGTGGGCTCCTTTTGAAATTTTGATAATAGTAATTGAAAAGCTATGAATAGAGCTTAATATATTTTTCTGAGCATATTTCACACTCTAAAGTATCTCTGGGAGCAGAGCAAGCCCTATGAAAATTAAAAAGACTTGGACAACTTTTTTTTCATGTTTTTATTCAACCAACATATTATTAGGGATTTATTTATATCAGGTATTTTGCTAGATTGGAGATCTATATGTTACTCTCAAAGAGCTAAGAGTACCTTCACTAAATTAATCATTATTTCACATAAGATAAAATGAGTTCAATATCACAAATACGTACAGAATATGATGGAAGCCCAGAGAGGTGGCAGAGCATATCATTTACTATGGACAGGTACAGGAAGAACATGAGGTCATGTCTGAGTTGGGTCTCAAAAGTCTGCAGAGGAGTAGAGGTTACTAAGGGTGAAGAGGTCAGAAGATCTCTAGAAAGGACACCGTGAGTAAAGGTGTGCTGTGAGAAACTGCCCAGTACTTTAGGGAGAACTGTAGAAAGCCCATTGTTTCTCGGGGAGGAAAAAAAATGATATGGCAATAGATGAAGATGACAGAGGGTAACTGGAGAAGAAATTAAAGATCACCTCCTATGCCATGTGAAGGCATTGGGATTTTCATCCTTTGGAGTTAAATGATTTGTAACTCTCTGGGGTCATGAGCCTGTTTGAGAATCTGAAGAAAAATATGAACTTTCTCTCCAAAAAAATGTATATTTATACAAACACTAAATTTTTTTTGAAATATATTTTATTGATCTTTACAGAGAGGAAGGGAGAGGGATAGAGAGTTAGAAACATCGATGAGAGAGAAACATCGACCAGCTGCCTCCTGCACACTCCCCACCGGGGATGTGCCCACAACCAAGGTACATGCCCTTGACCAGAATCGAACCTGGGACCCTTAAGTCCGCAGGCCGACGCTCTATCCGCTGAGCCAAACCGGTTAGGGCATAAACACTAAATTTTAAAAATATAATTGAAGAGTTTATAGAACCTGATCCTCTTCATAGAGTTCACTTGGAAACAATTGTTTCAAATACTTATGTGCCTCCTTATCTCACCAGTGAGCATGGGAAGGGTTTAGTTATATTCATAGGTAGGACTTTCACTTTGAGTTATTAACAAAGATTATTAAATGGCGGGTAGCCAAGTTCTTCAGTAATAATGACAATATTCCTAGTGGCTAATACTGAGCCTCACCATGGCCCCAGTCCTATTCCTGTTTCTTTTATTTTTGTTTATTTGTTAACTTGTATAACAACCTCACAACAACTCTATAAAGAAGATATTATCATTCTCCTTGTTTCTCAGCTGAGAAAACTGAAGCTCCAGGTCTTATTTACAGTTAGAAGGATGCAGAAATGAGAGGTATCCACACATGTAAGATCTGTGCTCCTTAATGACTATATTACTCTCTCCTTGAGAGAAAACAGAAATGAGAGCATATATATATATAGAGAGAGAGAGAGAGAGAGAGAGAGAGACAGGGGCTGTCACATCCAGAACAGTTGAACGGATGACTGAACAGGCTGATTGGGGCGACAAGGCTGGCAGAGGGGTTAGTGAGGGAAAACCAAATGACTGAGCAGCAGGCTGTGTGGGGTGACCAGGCCGGCAGGGGGGTTAGTGAGGGACGACTGAACAGCAGGCTGTGTGGGATGACCAGGCCGGCAGGGGAGATAGTGAGGGATGACCAAACAACTGAGCAGCAGGCTGTGTGGGGCAACCAGGCTGGCAGGGGGGTTAGTGAGGGACGACCAAACGACTGAACACTAGGCTGCATGGGGCGACCAGGCCAGCAAGGGGGTCAGTTATGGGCGATCAGGTCGGCAGGCAGAGGCGGTTAGGGGCGATCAGGCAGGCAGGCAGGCAGGTGAGCAGTTAGGAGCCAGCGGTCCTGGATTGTAAGAGGGATGTCCGACTGCCAGTTTAGGCCCGATCCAAACTAGTAATTGGACTTCCCCCAAGGGGTCCTGGATTGGAGAGGGTGCAGTCTGGGCTGAGGGGACCCCCAACCCGTGCATGAATTTAGTGCACCAGGCCTCTAGTTTTCAATAATAAAAACCGAGACTGATTGGCTGTAGATACAACTCAGTATGGAGACCTTATGTTCTGTTCTTGAACTGACATCTGAGATACAAAGGTTTCTGCCCTTGCAAGCACCAATTCATTGCAGCCATGTTCATAAACCGTTTTTGAGTAGTGTTAATTATGGCTGCAAGATTATTAGCAGCAACACTTAATACTGCATATCACCCAGAAGGCTGCCATACAGCATTTCATTTCTAAAGCCAAATAGTGCATAATTCTTTGAAACCATTTTGCCTTTAACACACACTTCATTTAAAACAAATTTATGAACCAAATTTTAACCTACTACTTAGCATAAAAATATTGATGTACACCATTTAAAAATAAGCTAATGCTACAAAAATCATTTTCCATTCCTTTTATCTACAATGCTTTTTTACCTGAAACCTGTATTGGTATCTACAATAGAAGCTTATTACACCAAGTTTCTTTTGGAGAAGAGATGTACTCAAAGAAAGGAGAACACTCAGAACCATTAGACAAGAAACTAGAAGGAGCCCTTATATCATAGTTAATTACAGAACAGAATGTTAATGAGCAAGTGTATGAAGAAGCAATGTCATGTGTGTTCTGCTGTGGTTTGTTAGGTCTGAAAATTTTAAGTTATTCTGCACAGACTTAGGTGGGGGCTTCTGACTGGGCCTGGAGGTTGAGTCTTGACTGTAGTGTCTAAGGACTATGAACTGTCTCTCTTGGAGACTCTCTGAGTCGCAGTTTCTTCATCTGCAACTGAAGCGGGAATGCACATGATTTGCATGAAATTAAACTAAGGTCAGGTATATGAAATTAATTTTTTTTTTTGTTTGGCTTCTTTCCTTCGGGCTTCAAGTGGAAAGGGTTGAGTTAATCATAGTCCTTATTTCATGGCACATTATCATCATTGGTAAGTTTTGTTTCATTATTTGATTTGGGTCCATTTAGTCAAGTCCCATTACCCTCTAGAATTCCCTTTTCATCACATGAGAAGCCATCCTAATAGAGCATAATTTATTTTTTGTTTGTATGTGCTTTGCAAAATTCTATATAATAAAAGCCTAGGTGGCATCATGCCCTTGCTCGACACCACCACAAGATGGCTGTGTGCACAGCGGAGGTGGAGCCCAGTGGGTGCTCCGCACGGTGAGGCCTAGGGGTCCCATGGATCTGCATGGTGCGGAGGAGGCCAGTCCCAGCATCTCCACCGCCTAGCGTGGAGGAGGTGGGTCGTGGTAGGGGAGGGCAGTTGTAGGTGATCAGGCGGCAGGGGAGGGCAGTTAGGGGCGATCAGGCTGGCAGGGGAGCAGTTAGGCATCAATCAGGTCGGCAGGGGTGTGGTTAGGGGGTGATCAGGCTGGCAGGCAGAAGCAGTTAGGGGCAATCAGGCAGGCAGGCGAATGGTTAGGAGCCAGTGGTCCTGGATTGTGAGAAGGATGTCTGGCTGCCGGTTTAGGCCCTGCAGGGATTTGACCTAAACCGGCAGTCAGACATTCCCCTGAGGGGTCCCAGATTGGAGAGGGTGCAGGCCAGGTTGAGGGACACCCCCCCCACCCCCGCATGAATTTCATATACAGGGCCTCTAGTATATACATATTTTCATAACCATTAAAAATATTTTTGTATATATCTCTAAAAGAAGGGACTCCTAAAAACCATAATTATAGTGCTATTATCACTTCTTAGTAAAGTTAAAAATAATTACTTAATATGATAAAATAGAGTATTTACATTTTCTCCTTTCTTAGGATGTTTTTGCATCTTAAGAGTTTAGTTATATGATTAGGGATCCAAACAAGGTCCATACATTGCAATTGATTGAATTTTGTTGTTGTTTTAATCAGTAGGTCGCCTTGTCTGTCTTGTCTCCATTTTTATTCTCTTCCCTTTTGTTCTTTCCCTTTCCTCCTCAACATTTTTATTGAAGAAACTTTGTCATCTATTCTGTGGAATTTTCATAGTCTGGGTTCATTGTACGGCATGGTGTCGTTAAATACTTTATATTTTCCTATTTTGTAACTTGTACTTAATTTTAGAGCTGTTATCAGAACAATTGGGGTAGGTACTTCTGAAATAGATGACATTACTTCATAACACTTGGTTGTCTCTTTGTTGTGATGTTACAGCCATTGATGGTCATCTCTCACCTCCATGAATTTATTAGTGGTCACTAGGTGCTAACAGTAAACTATTCTAACATTATTATTTCATTTATTGCCTGAAAAACCTCTGAAAAGGGGAACTTACCTCATATCAGCTGCTAGGTTATCCTGCGAAACAGTATCTAAAGGAAGGAAGGATGCATACTTAATTCTTTTTTATTTTGTTTATTTTTTTTCCAAAGTAATGAATTGGTTCCCTAGCATTCAACACTGATTAGTTATTTTTCTTAAGCTCATGATTTTAAGCATATTTGCTATGTATGATCAATCCATTCTACTTCTTATCTTTGTTGCTACTCAAAGTGTCCTATCTTTGGTCAGTAGGAGCATCTGTTTGGTTTCTTAATCCCTAAAGGGGACCCAGTTGTCCTTCCTAACTTTCTTTATTTTTTTTTTTAATCTTCACCCGAGGATATTTTTCCAATGACCCTTAGAGAGAGTGGAAGAGAGAGGGAAAGACAGAGAGAAACATCAGTGTAAGAGAAACACATCGATTGGTTGCCTCTACGCGAACCCTGACCAGAGCCCAGGCCAACGAGGAGCCTGCAACTGTGGTACATGCCCTTGACTGGAATCGAACCCAGGACCCTTCGGTCTGCAGGCCGACACTCCATCTATTGAGCCAAACCAACCAGGGCCATAACTTTCTTATTTTTATTTCTGTAGCATGTTCCCAGCTTATCATGTACATTTCTTGGTTGAGTCTTGAAATTTTTCCCTAGGGCCTTTTTAGTAAGAAATGTCTAGAGACCATGTCTGGACCTTAAGGGGAGTGCTTCTAGCCACTAAACTGATTCAGTAGACAAAGTTAAAAAAAAATTTTAAGATAACATAAATTCATACTTAGACATGCCATTTAACTCAGTACTACAGAAAAATAATATATTTTGATAAACTTTTTAAAATTTGAAGTATCCCAACAGGTGTGGCTCAGTGGTTGAGCATTGACCTATGAATCATGAGATCACGTTTTGATTGTTGGTCAGGGCACATGCCCAGGTTGTGGGCTTGATCCCCAGTGAAGGGTGTGCAGGAAGCAGCTGATCAATGATTCTCTCTCATCATTGATGTTTCTATCTCTCTCTCCCTCTCCCTACCTCTATGAAATCAATTAAAAAAATATTAAAAGCAATTTTTTGAAGTATACTTTATCCATCTGTTCTTTACCAGTCATGCTTTAGTGTTTTGTCTAAGAAATATTTTCTAAGGTTACAAAAGTTTCCCCTTATGTTTTCTCTTAGAAGTTTTATAAGAGTTTGGCGTTTTATATTTAGATCTGTATTCCATTTTAATTTAATTTTTGTATATTGTGTGAAGTTTGGGTTGGTGTTCATTTACTTGAATGTGAATGCCCATTTGTTCCAGCACCTTTTGTCGTAAAGATGATTCTTTCCCCACTGTATTATCTTTGCAGCTTTGTCAAAAATCAGTTATCCGTGTACACATGGACCTATTCCTAGCCTCTTTCACTACTTCATTGATGGTTTAGTTTGTTTTTAAGCCAATACTACAGTGATGTGATTACTTCAACTGCAATGAATAGTCTTTTGCATGTGTTTGTGTATTTTTACCAGTCTATTTTTTGGATAGATCCATAGAAGTGTAATTACTGGACAAAGTGTCTTCCAAATACTCCTCCATAGTGTTGTACAAAGCAATGATGAAGAGTACCTGATTTCCCTTAGCCGTAGCAAGCTAATAGGTGATATATAATATCCCAGAGTAATTTTAATTTTCACTTTTCTTATAAAGGAGATTGAGCATATTTTATATCTCTAATAGCTGTTCACATTCTTTTTCTCTGGCTAGCCCATCTTTTCTACAAATAAAGTTATTGGTATTTTTTCTTCTTCTCTATTGTTAGAAGTTCTTCATATATTAGTGATATTACCTCTTTATGAAGTAAGTTGCATATAGTTTTGTTTTTCTTTATTTTGGGGGGGAATGTTTGTGTGCACTTACACTTTACATAAATATCATTTTTACCTTTCCCTTATTACCTTTGTATGTAATTGTATATTTTTAATAATAAGCTTATTTTAATAGTTTTAGATTTTAATCCTCACCTGAGGACATTTAGATTTATAAATCAGATTGAGCAGATAGTAGAGTTCTTATATATTTCCCTCAACCCACACACATAGTTCTCCCTACTATTATTAACCTATTTGTATAGTACATTTCTTGCAATTAATGAACCAATATTGATTCATTGTTGTTAACTTAGAGTCCATAGTTTCTTTATATGTTCTTACTTTTTAACTTACTGTCCTTTTTCTGTTCCATGATCCCAGTGAGGATCCCATAATACATTTAGATGTTATGTGTCCTTAGGCATCTTGTGACACTTTCTCAGACTTTCCTGCTTTTTGTTAACCTTGACAGTATTGAGGAGTATTTGTTGGACATATTATAGGATAGCCCTCTATTGGCATTTGTCTGATGTTTTTCTCCTGCTTAGACTGGACTATGTCTAAGAGGAAGATCATAATATGCCATTTTTATCACATCATATCAAGGGTGCATACTATCAGTATGACTTAGACACTTTTTGTTGCCCTTGACCATCAGCCTAGAAGTATTATATGTTAGTCCTTCCCTATGACTGAGGAGGGAGTCAAATGTGCAGACACAGTTAAATAGTGCCGTGGTCGGCAAACTGCGGTTCACGAGCCACATGCAGCTCTTTGGCCCCTTGAGTGTGTCTCTTCCTAAGCCTTAGGAGTACCCTAATTAAGTTAATAACAATGTACCTACCTATATAGTTTAAGTTTAAAAAATTTGGCTCTCAAAAGAAATTTCAGTCATTGTGCTGTTGATATTTGGCTCTGTTGACTAATGAGTTTGCCGACCACTGAAATAGTGGGAGATATACCTCCCCTCCGTGGGTGGAGTAGTTACATAATTTATAATTTTTCTTCATGGGAGATTCATCCCTTTTGCCCCATTCAAAAATGTATTCAATAATTTATTTTCATATTTGACTCATAGATATTGATTTTATACTTTGATTTGTAGTGTAATATTACTTTAGTTATTTGTTTGTTCAAACTGTTCCAATTTAGGCCACTTGGCTACTGTGCATCTTTGACATATATCCCCTAAACGTACGGGGTATGTGTGTGTGTATGTACCTGTGTATACCAGAGTGTGTAAGCTTCCTTTGTTTCTACTATAAGATATCCCAGGATTGCCTTTTGTATATTTCCTGCTCTTAGAATCAGCCATTACTAGAGTCTGTTTCCTTCTGTTGGAGAATGGTATTAGGAACTGAGGTGCTATGTGTGCTTATTATTGGGGTATCATTTTTAAGCTCTCTCAGCAAAAAAATAAGATGTATGTACTAATCTGTATATCTGCCCACATTTATACATATGTAACCATCTATACTTTTATTAAGTTTAACATGACTTCTTACTGATGCTTCCAACTCTAATCCAGTACCACATGGATCATTTTATTCTCCCTTTTTTGTCTGTAATGTCCCATTCAACAGTGAGAATCCTGCATCCCACCATCTGCATCCATTTACTTAATTATTCAATTCCAATTTACATGTATAGCAGCACTATTAGAATAGTTAACGTGTGCCCATGGAGAAAACAACTTGATCAACTAGAGTACAGTGTTTACCTGCAGTTCATTTTGCCTTTAATTTTACGGACTCTATTGACTTCTATTTACTTATTTCAACACTTTTTCTTCTCCTCTCATTAAGGTTATTCATTATGTTTGTGACAGAGTTAGGTTCTCTTGTCACAATATGCATTTTCCCAGGATCCCCTAATCCTTTTTGATTTAAAATTTGCTGACAAAAAGGTGTATTCTTTGTGTCATAAAGTTCAGTAGGTTTTGAAAAACTCATACTGTCATGTATCCACCATTGTGATATCATGAAGTATAATTTCACCACCTGGTGATCCCCTTCACCTATTCATCACTTCTAACCTCCCCTCAAACCCCTGGGAGCTACTCATCTTTTTACTGTTTCTATAATTTTGCCTTTCCTGAGTCTCGTGTAACTGGAATCCTACAGTGTATAGCATTTTCAGACTGGCTTGTTTTGGTTCACAAGGTGCAGGCAAGCTTCCTCCATGTTTTTTTCTGGATATATATATATTTTTAAATAATTCTTTATATAATTTTAATTTATCTTTATGGTTGAAAGTTTTACAGATATCCCCCTTTTTTCCACATTAACCCTCTTCTAACTCATACACCCTCTGCCCCCGGCCTTCACCACACTATTGTCTGTGTCCACGAGTTATGCATATGTATATAAGTTCTTTGGTTAATCTGTACCCACCCCTGCCTATACTTTTAAGATCAGTCTGTGTTGCTCTATACACATTGATTCTCTTCCTTTTAGCTTTTTCATAGCACTGTGCTTTATACATCTAGTATATTTTCCCATCCACTCTCTGAGTGCTGAACACCAAATTGCTTCCAAACCCTGCATCATCCCCCCTCACAATCCCACCCAGCCCAATAATGTAATGAACCCCCTCACCTATGTGCCTTTATGGACCTGTAAGAGCTTTTCATATATATCTAGAAAAGCAGTTGTCAGATCATAAGGTCTATGTTTACTTTATTTAGTGCCAGATTGCTCTCTAGCATGGTTTTACAATGCCAAGCCAGAGTATATGAGGGTTTTTGTTATTATTATTATGTTTATAAAATTATCACCATAGCCCTACCAACATATAAATGATAATATTTCTTCATTTCATGTTTAAATTCTATGAAATAACTCAAGGTGACTCTCATTAAATTTATTATGAAAATACATAGTTTTGATGCAAATCTATAATACATTCATGGGATTCACTTATCAAATACTGAATGTTATTGTTTCAGAACCATCTTTTATCCTATATAATAAAAGCTCAGCGACCGAACAGTGGAACGACCTCTGGATCAGTCGCTATGACACGCAGTGACCACCAGGGCGCAGACGCTCAACGCAGTGTGCTTCCACAGTGGGATGGCTGATGAGCAGTTGCTCAGAGGGTGGGTCCACAGCCGCTAGGCTGACCAGGATGAGCAGCGCTCCCATAGCGGGCTGATCCCCGCAGGCCACACTCCCCACCAGTGCACGAATGCCATGCACCGGGCCTCTAGTTAAAGTATATTTTTATTGATTTCAGAGAGACAGGGAGAGAGAGAGGTAGAAATATCAATGATGAGAGAGAATCATTGATTGGCTGCCTCCTGCACACCCCCCGGTCCTGACCTCCTGGTTCATAGGTCAACACTCAACCCTGAGCCGCCATGGCTGGGCCCCATTTTCTACTTTTTAATGTCAAGTTGTCTCTTGAGAAAAAGAAAAGAAGTTGGATAAGATAGTTTCTACAGAATGAATCCTAACTTTCCTCTGTTGGATGTAATGGCAGCCTAGCTTCTATTACTCCAATGTCCAATGTTTCTAAATATTGAACAATTAATTTTTAAGTGACTAAAATTTTTTTAAATCATTGAGAATTTAAGATAACCACAAAATTAACTTTTCACAGTAACTTCTCATACAAGCTGTAATGTCCAACTTAAGGTCAGAAGATGAAGGTTCAGATTTTAACTGCTACATGAATAATATATCTGAACAGCAGCACTGTGAAATTTACAGAGGTGCTAGGATGTATAATCATGGCATTTTTAAGACAAATAGCAATTCGGTTGTATTGGTTTTTCTTTCATGTAATAGGCGGTGTTATTTAATCTGTGTTTTGACTGCGGCCTTAAGCTATGACAGCATGTATAGCCTAGAATGAGGACTGAGGCTGAATGGGGTAATGTAGACAGAGGTGACCTATTAACCCTTTGCGGTCGTTTGTCTACTCTCAGCCACCAAAGCTTTTTTACCGTTCCAGTCGTATGTCTGCTCTCAGCCACCACAGCAAGGAACCGTACGAATCTTAACTCTATTCATTCATGTATCAGTTCTAAGCGACCTTGTCACGAACCAAAACATTGCCCCGACAAATCGGAGATATCGAAACTCAATATAAACAAACGCGGTCGTTCCACACTCGCCATGCAAAACACCGTGGCGAGTCAGTCGCCTTTTGAGAGTGAAGAAATCAACAAGCTTCGGAGATACTTCGCAGAATTTCAAATAAAGCTTTACAAATTACGTTTAACTGTAATTAGGCATTCTCGCTTGTTAAGATATTTCAAAATAATACTCCAAAATGGCAAAAAGAAAGTTACTGAAAGAAGTGTACTGCGAATCTGGAAGTAACGATGAAGAGTTTTATTTTGGCACCTTGAATACTGACCCTGACGTAGCAAGTGATAACGTTTGTAATGATTCTACTAGTAGTGACGTAGTTCCAAAAAAGAATTAATAAATCTTGTTCATCCTTCATAATCTTGCATGTTATATATCACTGCTCTTTCAATGGAAATTAATTCCGACCAGTACGACACCCATGTCCAAATTTAATACGACCGCAAAGGATTAATGTACATTATGTAAAAGCACTGCATGGAAATTGTAACCTGTCTTCTGCCTCTTGTTTTCTCTATGGGCTTATCTGACAAAATTAGAGAATAATTAGTAACAGAGACCGTGTCCCCCTGAAAGTACATCATTCACACATTGAACCTACTTCAGTCATTTTCTTTGTTTGCCAGGACAAATAATGATAACAAAATAGTTAAGATGTATTTATTGAGCGCTATGTGCCAAGCACTGCTCTAAATGCTTTCTGTGTATTATTAATTTAATGACGCTGTGATGTTACATGGCTCCTCTGTTTTACAAATGAGGGAATTGAGAAATAAAGAGATTAATTTACTTGTCCAAAGTCCCACAGCCAATGAGTGGCAGAACAGCATCTGATCCCAGACAGTCAGACCCAAGAATCCGCACCGAGTCTCACTGCCGTGTGTTTGCCAGCACAGTGATAAACATAAGCTAAAGCGTAGCAACGAAGATTAATGCAAGGGTTTTCTTGTGAAAGTCCTCTGAGTAGCCCTTAATAGGATTGTATTAATTTTTATTGAAATAACTAAATAGAAAAGCAACATTTATTTAGAGATAAGTAAAGAGATAACTCATTGATTGATAACCATGCCAACAGATGAGAGATCCTGAGCTTTCAAATGTTTTTCTCCGAGGTGGTTTTCAGGTTCTACCCCAGCTGCATCTATATGTATCAGAGGAAATGCCTGACTACCATGAGTACTGGGATGTTAAATGCCAGACATTTAAATAGGATGTTACTAATTATTAGAACAAAGGTTTCTTATGACCTACTTCTTAATGTTCCCTACAACAAATAATTACTGACATCTATAGAAAAAAATTCAAAATATTTTGTCTTGCTTTTTATTAAACATCTTTGTAATTTTTGGGTTTTTTTCTCTTAAGTAGATAGTTGCATATACAGATATGCATCTATTTCACTTCCATTATGTCATTGGCCTGTAGTATAGTGTGCCAAATAACACACACTTTGCACATTTTAACTTTGGAACAAAAAAAAGTCATGATAGGATACATTGATAAACAAATACTAAGTTTGTGATAGTGTTTCATTTGGATTTGGAGAATGAAAGAAGACAAGATATTAAAATGCCAGTGACTTTCAAGACAAACCTTTATTTTTCATAATCCCCAAAGACTGTTTTCTTAGATGGCTTCAGAAATTAAACCCTCCAAATATCCTCGGTGCACTGGCTTTTCCAATTGCAAGCACTCAACTATGGGAATGTAGTGCTTTCCTTGTCCAGGTCTAGAGGAAAAAGTGCCATCAGTTATTTAGAATCTGATTTATGCCTTTAGAGAGTGGCTGCCACTGTCTGTGATTTCAGGGAAGCCGGGTATCCAGGAGCAATTTTCAAAGGACTGAAAGCTGGTGCAGGGATATGAATAAACTCTGAGAAGCTCTGACCTTTCCTGTCAGATGATAAGGCCATAAATATGTTGGTAATTCTGCTTTGTTGTGATTACCTGTCCTTTTCAGTCATTGTGGAGTTTCTAGGATACCATAAATTGGTAACAGCAAAACTAAAACAAAATATTTTATTATATAAACAAAATTAGAAGAGTAGAAAATATAAGATAGAGAACACTGGAAGCAGCCCCTTGTGAATTGCTCCTGAATTATGTGTGGAGTTCAAGGATCCAATTTTGGAAACTATATTATCCCAATCAAACTTAAAATTACATTTGGCCACATTTTATCATCTATTTAAATGGTATTAAATAAGTAACTTTGGGAATAGGAAGAGAGGTAGTTATTGTACAATATTTAATGCTTTTTCCTCCCACCATGCGAAATTCTTTATGAAATATGGTTCACTCTTACTTTAACATAGTCTTTTTAAATAATCATGTACATCATAGGACATTTTAGTATATATAGTGTTGCTAAGCATAAAGTGTCTGTTTGAATGATTGTCTTATCTACTAGTATCTTAATTTTATTAAGAAGGGATTTAATGATTGTTGGGGAACTTTTCCCCCAATTCTATCCTTACCTTTCCCAAGTTGATAGCTAAGGAAAGAATAAGCACTAGGGAAAAATCAGTCCAGCTCACACACAGAAGGTAGTTTTTCTTTAGAAACAAAGAAAACGAAAACTTGTCATAATTATATTTTTTATTTATTTATTTTTAATATTTTTATTGATTTCAGAGAGGAAGGGAGAGGGAGAGAAAGTTAGAAACATCAGTGATGAGAGAGAATCATTAACCGGCTGCCTCCTGCCTCACACTGGAGTTGGAGCCTGCAACCCAGGCATGTGCCCTGACCAGGAATCAAACTTGGGACCCTTCAGTCCACAGGTTGACTCTCTATCCACTGAGCCAAACTGGCCAGGGCCATAATTATACTTTTTAAAAGGGAACCATACACTAATTTGAACAAGTGTAAAAAATGACATATATTCCTAATCTGTTGTATAGACATTTAAAGAAGCAGAAAAGACACAGGAAGTGAGAAGGAGAACAGCAATGGGAAGAGAAAGACACGGCAGTGCAGACAGAAGCATTTGGAAAGGACGGCAAGGATCAAGAGTGTGTTGATTATCCATTGCTGCGTAACAAATACCACAAACATGGTGGCTTAAAGTTACCGGGAACATTTATCATCTCACAGAGTTTCTCTGTGTCTAGAATTTGTTTTTTCTGTGTGTTTCAAGCTTGGTGCCTTATGAAGTTCAGCTGTGCCAGGTATCACTCATTCTAAGGCAGAAAGTTGGTGCTTGCTGGTTGGGGTGAGTGGAGATAGCTCCGTTCCTCTCTGTTTGGCCTCTCTGGGGCTTCCTGAATATCCTCTTAACGTGTGATGGACTTTCCCCAGAGCAAGTGATCTGTAAGAGGAAGCAAGCAAGGGGCCAGCTGTCATATTTGTATGATATGGCCTAGAAGTCACCCACCAGCACCTCTGTGGATGCTGTCAAGACATACAAATTAGTGCTATTCCTGTGGGATCACCATGCAAGGACATGAATGCCCGGAGATCAGTGGGTGCCACTGTGGGGACTGACTCCCACAGAGAAATATGATACAAGGATGGTAGATACACATGAACACACATGGATACATGCACTTGTTCAAACAGAAAGGGTGGAAGACTAAGTAGTGCAGTTGAGGTGAATGTGATCGCGATTGTCTGGCATTGTTCTTGATTTGTGGCAAACACCCAGACTGCTGTACAAGCAGTTGTTACTTCAGACCTAATGCAGCACATCTGCTATGCTTAATTGTGTCTTTATCAGAGTAATCTCTTCTGCAGCACAGAATTGTAAGGCTAAGCTGCATCAAGGCATGATATTTCTCTCAGAAATCTTACCATAGTTTCATCTCAAGATATCTAAAACAGCCGGGCTAATGTGTCTCAGTGGTTGAGTGTCAACCTATGAACTGGGAAGTCTCGGTTTGGTTCCTGGTCAGGGTGCATGCCTGGGTTGTGGGCTCAATCCCCAGTGTGGGGTGTGCAGGAGGCAGCTGATCAATGATTCTCTCTCATCATTGATATTTTAATCTCCCTCTCCTTTCCTCTCTGAAATCAATAAAAATATATTATTAAAAAAAAAACTATTGTCCCTCCAAATCAGCATTTTTACCTTTCTGACGTTAAAGACTCTTACCTTACATGTTAAGAGGTACCAAAATAAGACTACTATAACAATTAAGATTGTAATCAATATTCCTTGAAAGGTATGTTTATTCCAACATTTTGCCAATACATCATATGTAGAATAGTATGGGGTACTTTTTGAGTTGCTTTTAGGAGATATTATTAATCTAATATACTTGACACAAAAATAAGAGGCAGGAAAGTTGACTGTCTAAAATTAACACAATGTTTTTTGTTCATTTTAACCCTTTTGTATGATAAACATAATGAATGTTTATAGATCAATTTACTCTGTGGCAGGCACTATTCTAAGTATCTCACATATCAGGCCATTTAATTCTCACAACAAACCTTTAATTCTGGTTTTATAGATGAGGAAAATGAAACTCAAGCATAGTGGAAAAGTGATTCAAATCCATGAAGTGTTTCTTTAGCACCCATGCTCTTAACCACAGCACTGTGCATGGGACAGACTTGCACAGGCTAGCTCAAAACCAGGTTCATTAATAATGACAGTGTTTCTGTCAGACTCACTCCATGGGCAGAATTGAAAGTCCAGCCAGGACTAGAAGAGAAGTGGAAACCTTTCAGAAAGCTGGGATTGTTTCTCTGGAGGGGTGGTGTCAGTGTGGAGGAAGGTAAGTCTGACATATTTTTTAAAAGAATCACTTTGGCTGCTGAGTTGACATTAGGCTCTCATGGGACCAAGGGAGGTCTTGTTATGGTGACTTGGATAAAGTGGTAATGAAGGAAATTGTGAGAAGCGGTAATTGGATATATTTAGAAAGAGAAATCCTGTATAGAGTAAATAGGATTTCCTTATGGGTATGAAAAAAAAAGAAGAAAAACTTTCATCTAAGCCAGGGGTGGGCAAACTTTTTGACTCGAGGGCCACAATGGGTTCTTAAACTGGACTGGAGGGCCGGAACAAAAGCATGGATGGAGTGTTTGTGTGAACTAATATAAATTCAAAGTAAACATCATTACATAAAAGGATACGGTCTTTTTTTTTTTTTTTAGTTTTATTCATTTCAAACGGGCCGGATCCGGCCCGAGGGCCGTAGTTTGCCCACGGCTGATCTAAGCAGTTGGAAGAATGGAGTAGATATCAACTCAGATTAAAAGCTGTGAATGGGGTACATTTGAGGTTAAAGGTCCAGATGTGTCAAACAGGCAGTTGGATGTTCAAGACCAGACTTATGGAGAGAAGTCCAGGCTGCAGATACAAATTTGGTATTTGCCAAGATCTACATGATTGAGATCACCAAGGGCATAAATGTAGGTAGATGAGGGAGGAAGATGTAGCTGACACTAAGGAACTCCACCCTGAAGGAGTCCAGCTTTAGGAGTTGGGAGAGGAGGAGACAGCCAAAAAATTTGTGGGTGAAGAGGAAAACCAAGAGAGGGTGGTATGAAAGCAAAGTAAAGGCGGTATGTGCAGGAAGAGAGAGTGATAGCCCACTGTGAATTCTGCTAGGTCAAGTCAAAGGAGGACCATTGGTTTTAGAAGTTTGGAGGTTATTGTTTATCTTCATGAAAGCCAGTTTGGAAAAAAGGTGGGGTGAAAGCTGAATTGGGATGAATATAAGGAACTGGAGACAGTGAATTTAGACAACCCTTTCTAGGGCTTGTAATGTAAACAGGACCAAAGAAATGGGGTTGGGATGGTGGGGTGGAAGCTGGCCCATGAATTGGAGGTTGGGAGTAGTTACATGAAAAACAGGTAAGCTAGTGCTCTCTTTTAGATAAATATTTATTGTATTTCTACTATGTGTCTACCATTGTACAAATTTTCAAGATATAAAAATTATTGAGATATAACTTCTCTCATTGAGGTATTTACCTTCCGATATGGGAGTTACAGTGTAGACTTAAAACAATGTGCTGTGGAGCGCAAGGGTGTCCAGGTAGCCCAGGCTACAGGCTTTGGAGAAGGTTGATAGAGGAGATGATGTCTGAACTGAGTTTTGAAACCTGTACCATCTGAATATTAACTCAACTGCCTCTAATCTATATTTTACTAGAGGCCCGGTGCACGAATTCATGCACCAGTGGGGTCCCTCGGTCTGGCCTGCGGGATCGAGCCAAAACCACTCTTTGACATCCCCTCAAGGGGTCCCAGATTGCAAGAGGGCGAAGGCCAGGCTGAGGAACCCCACCGGTGCATGATCGGGACCAGGGAGAGACCGTGGGAGGGCTCCAGGGTGTGTCTGGCCCATCTCGCTCAGTCCCGATCGGCTGGACTCCCGCAGCAAGCTAACCTACCGGTTGGAGTGTCTGCCCCCTGGTGGTCAGTGCACATCATACCGAGCAATTGAGTGCCTTAACATATCATTAGCATATTATGCTTTGATTGGTTGAATAGATGACTGGACACTTAGCATATTAGGCTTTTATTATATAGGATAGAATCTGGGAGAGAAACAAAATTGTCCTATTTGTTCCAGACTAAAAATATTTTTGTATGTTCATTTTCTTCATCTTAGCCCAGTCATTGATGTTGCTTTAACTATTCTTTGTGAACTCCTGGAAACCCCAATAAGTGTGTTTTGAAATACAAATGAGTGCCTCACACATCCTTACTAGTACCCTCTCTATCTTCAGTCACTGACTAAGAACAATTAAATGAATGGGGGCATATACATAGGATGGAAAATGTTGAAGATAGGTGGATGACAGCAAGCAGATAGTTATTCCTTTATTCATCCATTTACTGCACAAGTATTTATTATTTAGGATAAACTTTGGACAGGTCATACAATAGCTTAACTTGGAGATCAAATATGGGGAGCAAAAAGCAGGAATGGGAAGAATAGCAAAGGAATGAAATGGTTCTGACTGGCTTTTAAAATTAGAAGTCTAGAAAAGCATGATGAAAAATAATAGGTGGACTTTAAAGTCATCACATGCTTGGGTTTAGATCCTACATCTACCCATTACTGGCTGAGTCATCTGGAGCAAACTAATGACTGTACTGAGTCTACAATCTCTGTCTTAGTATTAACTCTACCACTCGAGGTTGTTAGGAGAATTTTGCTGCCAAGAAAAATATGAATAGAACATAGCAGATATTCAAAAATTGTTTCCTTGCTTCTCTCCCTTTTTCTTTAACCAGAACTTTCTCATTATTTCCTCCAGTTTATCAAGTTTGATAGTCATGCTGGGGGTTAAAATAAATAAATAAATGCAAAGTGGGGTTTTTTTTCTATCCCCTTTCTTCAGCAGCACTAACAAGATCCCCTGAGCATCATGAGCAACATGGGAGTGGGGGGTAAAAACTAGACACCCAACTCAATTAACCAGGCTGAACATCAGCCATATGACCTCTCAGCAAGCAGAGACACTTCCTGGAGTTAACTGAGAGAGGATAATGAGTAGGATCATTGCAGCAGTTCTCTTCTTTCTCAAGCTCTCAAACTACCTCCCAAAGCCCTCCCCTCCCCTCCTCTACCTCCTCTTCCGTACCCATTTAATGACTGCAGCTTCAGGGCCAGCAGAGGAGATAAGTGCTGGGGGACTGGAACCTGACAAACGGGTCAGTAGGGGAGGATGTTCCTATTGGGTTAATGTGTGAAACTGATTGCCTATGGTTGGAGACTACACACACAGTTCTTTTATAGAAGGAAAGTTGGGGTAGTTAACGTTCAGGAGGAAAGTTGGAATATGTATTGCAGGGCTGGGATTCCCATTTACATAGTCCTTACCAATTGTGAGAAAAATCTGAGAAACAAGTCCAGTGGATTTAGAGTCCAGCTATATTGAGAATCATAAGAAAATAACTTTAAGAATTGCATTTTGGATATAATGACCAGGTATGAGACCTCAGAGTTCTTAGAATTTTTCTAAAATTGATGACCAAAGCTAGGGAGGTGTGTTCCTATAAAGGACGATTTCAGAGTTGAGAACCATTTAAAAAATAATTGAGTGAAAATTAGAGTTTCTATATAGAAATGGAGGCCTGATTCTTCATTAAGATATTTTAATGTCTTTTGAAGGTCTAACATAAATTTTTTAGATTAAGATGTTCTTTTTCTCCATTCCTGCTAAATTTCATATTAGTCCTATGAGGAATAATCACATTTATTTTCCTTTTACAATTACTGAAACAAAGTGAGTAGGCTTTTATAAAATAAAAACAGAAAAGAATGGAAGGAAAACTTGTGTTCAAATTAAACCTGGGGCCTGGTTGAAGGAGAGGGATAAGTAAATCAGCATTCATAGATGAATGTTTAAAGCCTTGTACTTGACTCCTTATACATTTTATCTGACTTTGTTCTCAACCCAATGAGGTAGTATTATAATGCCCATTTTACATACAAACATAAATGTATACTCTGTACATACCTCAAAGTGTATTTGGAATACTGTTGAAGAGGTATTCATAATTATTGGTTGTGCGTGGTTTTGTCCTTGTGTTCAATTAAGCAGACATTATCTGCATAAAAATTTCTAGGTGACTGTACTTAGACCTTTCAGTTCAACTGAACCCTCCTTCATCTACTCATAAATATTTTTGATAAGTGTTGTTGATAAATATTTTCTAAGCAGGGTGACATCTTTTTATCAGTGCTTTTTTCTTTTATTCTAAGCTACTAATCAGGTATTTATTAGACACTATGTTCCTTCCACCATGCTATAAATGGAACAGAAATAAAGAGTTTTTGCCTTTAAAGAAATTTTATTCTTTTCAAGGACACAACATGAACCCATTTAAGAGATATGTTACAGTAAAAGAAAAAAAAGCTGTTTTATAGTATGAATAAGACTGTAGACAGTAGAAGCAAGTGATCTATGTTAACTGGAATATATAGGGAGTTTTCATAACAATGTAGAGCTTGCCCTTTGCTTTGAGGTTTCTATAGATTAAGGTTGGAGAAATAGCAGAGGAATAAACCAGAGAACATGAATGTTTTGATCATTCTGTGTTAGGTAAAATTACATTCATCTGAAGGTATCTGAAAACTCTGTGATCACTCTTTGATTCAAAACGTATCTTTCAGTGCAATCTGTCCTGTTTCCACTGTTAGAAGTTCTTGCTTCTGGAATAAGCATTGTCTTTACCGTAGAAGTCATCGTTTAAAGTGTCTGTATCTTATGGAGGAGTCAAGAATAGATTTCTGACAATTTAGTGTACTCCCCAGATTATCTTCTCCCACTGGATAAAAGGGAGGCATAAAGAAAGGACAGGATATATTGTAAAAAAAAAAGGGGGGGCAGCAAGAATACAGAGGTGATAGAAAACAAAGGATAAACTGATTTTATTTTTTTTAAATAGTCTAGTGTTCGGGGGTTAATGAGGAAATTAACTGATCATTACAGTCTTTTATTGTCTCTAACCATAGTAGGTATTTCATAAATATTGTTGACTTTTGAATAAACAGCATTCAGAGGTTTTATTTTGGGTAAGCATTCAGTATTGTCATTAACCATTTAATCAAAGAGTATGCCTACCTCATTTCAAAACCTGCCTGATTTCCACGCCATGTTATTAAATAATATTGAAAACATAAATCAGATGGAAGTTATTAATTTCAAAACATATCATTGAAATGCTCTAGGTGTGGAAATAATAAAGCAAAATATCATAGTTTTATTTTTTCAATCCTCACCTGAGGATATGTTTTTATTGATTTGAGAAAGAGAAGAAGGGAGAGGGAGTTAGAGAGAGCGAAACATCATTGTGAGATAGAAACATCCACCAGCTGCCTCCCCTATGTGCCCTGACCGGGGATCAAATCCACAACTTTTTGGTATACAGGACAACACTCCAACTAACTGAGCCACCCAGCCAGGGCCAAAACATCATAGTTTTAGATGCTATGTGCAAAATTAGTATTCCAAAGCAATATTTTCCTAGATGGTTTTCATGAAATGCAGATTATATGGTTAATGACATGTTTGAGGGATAGGCAGGGATCCGTAGTCAGTCAGTGTGGGAAACACTTGCTCAGGTGGTCGGTTTTTGCTGCAACACGACCTAGAACATCACACATGCTGAGCACATACACTGTGACTTCAGAAGAGAATTTAAGAAGTAATCTAAGAAATAGTGTTCTGTGGAAGGCACTTGAAAAAATGTGGCTCTGGCATGATTTAAAACACTAAAAGCTATCTATAGATGAATATTACATTTTCAGAAGGAAATATTCTAAATTAAAGAACTAGATAAGTATATTTACATGTAAATTTGACTCAATGTATGCTCCTTTTAATAAAATCAATACACTTGTGCTTTTTGTTGTTAAAAAGTATTTTTATTTTATTTTCATTGAATGTATTGGGGCAACACTGATTAATAAAATTATACAGGTTTCAGATGTACAGTTCTACAATACATCATGTATATATTGTATTGTGTGTTCACTATCCCAAGTCAAGTCTCCTTCCATTTCCCCCCCTTTACCTTCTCCCTCACCCTACCCCCGTTCCCTCTGGCAATTACATTTATGGAACTATGACATTTTCTAGTTCTGAGATTTTATATCTCCATGTTCACTGGGGAGACCCTTTCTCTTGTGACTACTTTCAGCCACATGAGTACTCCCACGATGAAAATTTACCAGTCCAAATGTCTATCTTTGTGTGGGGCAGGTAACTTCTCTGGTAAATGTAGTATAGATCCTTCAGTTTACTTCTTTCACTATTCTTCCATGCAGGCTATGGAATTTCCCTGTGGTGTTTGTTGATAAAATTTTAAGTACCAGAGGTCAGCCTTGTATTTAATATACAAAGGTATTCCCTCACACTGGGTTTACCTGTGTGCCAGAAATTGTAGTTGCCATTTAGCCCCAGGGTGTCCATTCAGTATCAACAGCAATTTGGTGAATGGTTATCCACTTTATAAATGGCCATTGCCATCTGCTCCTGGAATCTCTTACACTAGATGGAAAGTATGTTTATGCCTGTCCTGTGTTCACTTGCTTTGTGAATGATCTTGTTAAATTGCTGTGTTTTTTCTGATGTCCACACTGAGATAACTTTGGGTAAAACTTGGCATAGCTATTGGATTTAAGAGATGACTCCATCTTTGGTATTTTTGCAAAGCAAAATCTGGGGCAAACTTTATCTTTTCTCTCAATCATGGCCTCGTCATTTTCAAAGAAGAGTTATAATACAAGCAATGACAGCGATTTCCTATGCCCTTGTTAGGTAACTGTGTATCTTTTGCTCTATACTTTCCTGACGCTGCCTGTCCTTAACACACTCACAAGTGTGATTTCTAGCATAGGTACCAGGCAACGTCTTTGCTCCCTTTCACTAAGTTACCATTTCATACCTTTCTGAGGTAATTAATGTGTTTTAAATAACCACAATTGCAAAAGCATAGTGTCTGATTGATTTTTGTTGCATCTTTACTGTACAGAAGTGTCTTTAACTTCCGAGGCTCAGAACAGGGGACAGAATAGGAGCCTGTGCAATGGTGATTCATGAGCGTGGATGGAAGTCACTGGTTAGGCAGGTGCCCCAGGTCTCCAGTAATGGCATAAATCTTCAGGGAAGTTCTTTAATGTTGGGCCGTATGCCTGCCTGCCTGTCAAATCACATATAGGCTGGCATATATTATAAATATAGAAATCTGAGGAATGAATAAATTGAAAGATGTCACATAGATGTGAGAATATAGGAGAAAAGCATAGATAGCATTGCTCTCCTTTAACCATGCAAAGCTAAATCTGCATGTTTATAAACACAAGATCATGCACATGCAGCTGCTCATCTTTTTGGAACAAAAGAAAAAAGTGAGAATTGATTGTGTTATACAGTCTATGGGTTTTGACAAATGCATAATGTCATGTATTCATCATTACAGTGTCACACAGAATAGTTTCCCTGCCCTGTGCACCACTCTTTCCTCCCAACCCTTCCCTCATCAGTGATGTCCCGGCACTGCTGTGTGGCCTTTGCACATGTGCACCCGTGGCCTTCAAACCTCTTCATTGTCCCTCCATGGTGCTGATTCCTGTCCATCCTTCAGTGACCACACCTGCCTGCCTTCTGCTCCACTCCACACACCTGAGCATGTCCCTAATCTGTAATTTTCCTGTTTTGTTTTGTTTGTTTTTTGCCTTCCATGCACTCATCATCCTTCTCATGTCTATAGCTCTGTAAATAACTGGCATGGAGGTTCATGAATGAGAAATACAGCTGCTGAAGAAAAGGACTATTTCACATCTCACTCATCCCTCAGTCTGTCCTGCAGCTTAGGCATGTTATTCATGTGACCAGCTACTCCGGCCAGGGGCAATTTTTAAATCCTCCTTTTAAAATCTACAACTTGATTTCAATACATGTAAAGCAATGACGAACCTAGGGCCAATATAATTTCTTCCACTTTTCCTCCCCTGTGCCTTACAACAATCATAGCATTACTTTTACATGGTATTATGTAGAACATTTGTATAACAATGATGATTTCTATGCTTTTGCTCTATATTGACACAAAAAGAAAATCATCAAAGATTATTATTTGAGAACAAGATTTATTTTTATTTCATTCCTGAATTTATCTATGTCTGTATTCTAATTATTCCTCTTTCTTTAAGTATTGTTTAGAATTATTAGAATATTGTATCTACTTTTTTCAAAGTCTTGTATGGCTTTGCATCTAGAAAACATTTGTTATTTTATTTGTATAGATCCAGTGTTGAGTCACTAATGCTCATCTGTTCATGGCCCATTGTCATCTCTGCCCCAAGCCTGCTCATTGATTGGCTGATGCCTCCCTTTTATCCCTGTACCACATTCTGTTCTCCTGCTCTTCCCACCGACAAACATGTTCATGTGTGTAAATAATAGTTTTAAGTTCTGTTATTAGAAAAAGTGTCTTGTGTTTGAATTTATTTTAACTTGTATGGATGGGTTATGTAATTTACCCCAGTTCTGTTTCCTTCTACATATTACGTTTTCACCATGCATTGTGTTTCCAATCCACCCACGGTTCTCTGTGTGCATTTAATCCACTGCTTGGTGTGCATTGACATTTGTTGCCTATGTTTTTTTCCAATGATGAACACCAAGTTCAAAATCCTATATAATAAAAGGATAATATGCAAATCGACCTAACGGCAAAACAACCAGTCACTATGACATGCACTGACCGCCAGGGGGAAGACGCTTAATGCAGGAGCTGCCCCCTGGTAGTCAGTGCGCTCCCACAAGGAGAGTGCTGCTCAGCCAAAAGCAGGGCTGACAGCTGGCAAGCGCAGTAGCCCGCCTCCGCAGCAGCGCTATGGTGTCCAACTGCAGCTTAGGCCCATTCCCCACAGCAAGCGGACCTAAGCTGTCAGTCGGACATCCCCCAAGGGCTTCCGGACTGCGAAAGGGTGCAGGCCGGGCTGAAGGACATCCCCCCCCCACCCCCCCCACAGTGCACCAATGTCGTGCACCTGGCCTCTAATGTATTATATAGTCCCTTTACATTTGAATATATTTAAGCCCTTTTAATCCAGTTTATACCTTCTGCTTGAATGTTCAAAATATACCTTATGTGTATGAATTATATAGGTAATGAGTATTCAAATGGACTTATATTAAATTTCAAGGACTTATATGAAATTTAGACAGTTATTTGCCTAATAACAGCAATCCTTTGACTAAGACAAGGAGAGCCTACTCATATGTTTAAGCCTTATAGACAGCAAAATAAAGTTTTTAGAAGCTTATAACAGAGTACAAAAGGCATCATTGGAATAAAAGTAAAATGACTGCAAAAGGACTCTTCGATACCTTAGTCTGGTAATAAGTTGTAATTATACATATTTTAAGACATTATTTTATTAAAAAACAACAACAATATCCTTTGGAACTTTTTCTTCTGGGATATATGAATGATAAAAAACACTTTTTTATTCTATTATGAATGCATGCATGCCTTGGCATTTCCCCACAAGGACTTGAGGTATCTTTCTATAAAGACCATGTACCCAAAGGATAATGAATAGAACAGAAATGGGAAATCATTACTTTGTAGAAGAGGAGTTTTCAAGTATCCTATTTAAAAGGAAACATTGTGGGTTCAATTGAGCATTACATTTTTTTTTAATATATTTTATTGATTTTTTACAGAGAGGAAGGGAGAGAGATAGAGAGTCAGAAACATCGATGAGAGAGAAACATCGATCAGCTGCCTCCTGCACATCTCCCACTGGGGATGTGCCCGCAACCCAGGTACATGCCCCTGACCGGAATCGAACCTGGGACCCCTCAGTCCGCAGGCCGACACTCTATCCACTGAGCCAAACCAGTTTCGGCAATTGAGCATTACATTTAACTTTAATCTTCTTTTGAATGGAAAAACATGAAAGTTGGTAGATTGCGTAAGTTTTCATAATCAAAATGGAGGAAACATGCTAGTTCGTTTAGGGCAGATACTCTGTTTCCTGGTAGAGGCACTCTCACTGAGCAGCTCCTAGACATCTATACATGTAGAAAGCAGGTTAACCACTATTAGGATTGACATTGAATGCTGAAATTTATAATCTCAGAAAAAGCAGAGGTTTTATTTAGGAACCAATATTTTATTTACACTTGAGCATGTGTTTGAATAAGGCTCTAGAATTCTACATCACATAGTGCCACATCTTTAGTTTGTAGAACCAGTTTAGTCTCTGGAATTGGCAGGTGGGTATAGATAGGAACTGTTGTTATCTCTGTGTGATCCTGGACATGTAACCTCTGCAAGCTTCAGTTTCCTCATGTAAACGTGATAATTAACATAAGCTACCTTGTAAAATTGTGACTAGGATTAAGCCAGGTGAAAGCTTTTAACATTATTCAGCACATACTAGTACTATATACATTTGTTATTAGGATTAAGTATGATAAACCATGCAGTGTTCCTAGGATGTCCCTGGTGCTTCCAACCAGGTATTCGGTGCTCATTAATGTCCCTCTCTTTCTCTTCCCTGTCTTAATGAACATCCCTTTTCTGCTTCAGGGAAAGCACAAATTGCATGTAGACACTGGAATGGAAGGTGATTGGTGTGGCCTTATTCCTGTTGGACAGCCTTGCAATCAGGTTACAACGACGGGCCTAAAGTGGAACCTCAGTAAGTAAAGCCCTTTGCACAGAGTGAGGCTTTCTCTTTTTTATATTTATCTTTGGGATATATCTAGGAGTGGAAATGCTGGTTCATATGGTATATCTCTTTTTAACCTTTCATGGAACTGCCAGATTGTTTTCCAAAGTGGCTTCATCATTTTATATTCCCACCAGCAATTGTATGAGGGTTCCAGTTTCTCTACATCTTCATCAACACTTGATATTATCTACTATTTTAATACACACCTTAGTGTTATCTCATTGTGGTTTTTATTTGATTTTTCCTGGTAACTAATGGTATTGAACATCTTTTCATATGTTTATGGGCCATTTGTATATATTTTTTGAAGTAATGTCTGTGCAGATCTTTTGCCCATATTTTAGTCAGATTGTTTCTCATTTTAGGTTGAGTTGTGAGATTCCTGTATATATTCCAGATACAAGTCCTTTATCAGATATATAACTTGTAAATATTTTCTCAGAATCTTCAGCTTATCTCTTGATTTTTGAAAATTTCATTAACTAAATTCATTTAATTTTGATAAAGTCCAGTTTTTCCTTTTATTGATTATACTTTCAGTGTCGAACCTAAGAACTCTTCATGATTTTATGTACTTGAAACCTAGTTTACTTTCCCAGAGAGGTAGCTATTCTAACTAATGTAGCAAGTTCTTTTCATAATTAAAACTCTGAGATTTTATAAGATTAGCTATTCTTATTAAATTTTAAAATGTTTTCCCAGTACTTACTAACTGTATTAAGTTCTAGTTATACTAAAACTATCTGATTTTAAAAGAAAAATAAATGAAGTGGATCTGTTCATGAAATAATGCTGATGCCAAAAGAGCCATCAGGCCTTGTGAATTAACTCTAGTCTCTTTAAGAATCACAGTGATTTAATCAAAGAGCCTGACTGATTATCAAAGGGATTCTCCCCTGATTGACCAATACCTCTATAGTTATAAAAAGTAAAGTAAGGAACCACGTCGTCATTCTTTTGTAGCATGTAAAGCTTTCAGGTTCCCACAAGGAAATAAATATTTCAAGAAAGAAATAATTTGAAGATGAAAAGATACTTTAAAAGAACTGTCCATGAGCCATTGCTGAAACAATTAGGGGGAAAACGAGATATTTTGAAGCTAGTATCCAGAGAAGTCATCAGATTTGAAAGGAGGGTGAGAACAGATCTCCAGTGTACAGAAGTATGGGGCAGGCCTTGAAGGTGGTTAGCTGAAACTGACATGACCTCCCATGAGAAACTTTCTGAAAACATTACAGCCAAAAACAATCATACTCTTCAGAGTTCCCGTTCTTTCCAAGGACTGTTCCTACAGTCGTGAGCCTCTGCCTGAATCGGTAGTGGCCTTACTTTTCAGAGCTGACACCAAGATAGGAGGAGCATTGAGCAAAGAGAAGTGAGGGTTGGCCATCTGGGCAGTAGCCTCCGCTTCCTTTATTCTACAGTAATGGGAGAGAGTCATAGGATGAAACATGCTTCTTCAGGGCTCTTTAGAACACCCTCTTATACACTGGGTACCACGGTCATGTACATATCCTAATTCTGTATCATGAAGTTTATTCCAGGATGGGGGCCTTGGGTATGATGAGGGTAGGGCTTTTACCCTTCCTACCTGGGTTAATGTTTGATCCTGCCGAAATGCTACACACTATTACTTATTTATATATTTACAAATTACTTTGACTTTTGAAATCATTTTTTCTCTGTAACATTATGAAAATAATTAGGAACTTCATGGAGTATTCAAAGTAATAGAGTTGAGACACAGTGTTTAATTATCTCTGTTAAAAGTGCTAATTAATGGGTCTCCCCATAGGTGATATAACCTCATTAAAAAATGATAAAAATTATGTGAAATGACATAATGTTGACTTGAAGAGAAGTAGAAGGATTTCTTTACCTGTGTTATAGGCACCAGAAATACCAGAAATGGTATTACCAGACAGTCCCCTAAGTTGAAGGGAGAGGGCTGCCCCCTCCTCGGTTCTTGTCAGTCTCGAGAGAAATAATTCAAACAATTGACAGACAGCAACATTGTAGTAAAGCAAATTTATTAAAGAGGTAAAGCAAGCAAATTTATTAAAGAAGCAAGGCAGGCAAAGCTATCAAAATACATATGGCATAAAGTGCAGATGGGCTCTCAGCTTATCTGAGGAGCCAGCCTCGTAAGGGTTCAAAGGTTTTTATACTTTTCTGTCTATAGATTTGTGGGGGTTTTTTGTTGTTTGTTTTTTAATTCTTTATTGTTTAAAGTATTACATATGTCTCCTCCCCCCCCACACACACATTGACCTTTCACCCTAGCACATGCCCTCACCCCCATATTGTCTGTGTCCATGGGTTATGCTTATATGCATGCATACAAGTCCTTTGGTTGTTCTCCTACTCCCCCCGCCCCTCCGCCTTTGCCTCTGAAGTTGGACAGTCTGTTCTATGCTTCTATGTCTCTGGATCTATTTTTGTTCATCAGTTTATGTTCATTATATTCCACAAATGAATGAGATCATGTGTTATTTATCTCTTTTAGTATAATGCTCTCCAGGTCCATCTATGCTGTTGCAAATGGTAAGAGTTCCTTCTTTTTTACTATCTATAGGTTTTAAGATTCTTCTGCCAGATATCTTGGTACAGATTAGCTCTCAAGGTCTCCCTTTTACTTTTTTTGTAGCTTTTGGGGGAATGTTTTTATGTACACCTTGTCATGTTGGCAAATCCTAAGATGGCTGACTTCTTTGTTCAGTGGATAAGATAAACTCCCCTTCGTTCCTTCCCCCTTCACCCCCACTTGCCTTAGCATTTCCAGGGTGATTAAAGCTATGTGTTCTCTGCTTACGGAGAAGAGATATTAATCATTTGTTCTCACATGTTCTTGGTTGGGGGAGATAAGGTGTTGCTGCAAGCTGCTCAAACTGTTTGGCCTTGTTTAATTTTCTTTTCTTAGTTCCCTGTTCCACTTGCCCTGGATTTTCCTAGCTTCTTACTATCCTGTTACACCTGAAAGAGCCCCTGTTCTTGTCTGTGAAAGCAGAGGCCTGAGGTCAGTGTCATTTCGTCATTCACACCTCAAAAGTGACTGGTTGGGGCTGGGCCTAGTGAGGAGAATGGCAATACAGTAACTTAGTCAGGGCTGTTACCTTTTGGGTCAAGAAAAGTAAGCAAGGCCTTAAGGAAGCATATCTGAGTCCTCCTCAGGTGGTCTCCAGGCTTGATTTCTTCCAGGCTACACTTACTCTAAAATCTGATGCCACACGTTCTAAAAGTAGTCCGACTTACCTGTTTCAATTTGCAGTATCTCCCCTCATGTTCTGGCTTTAATAAAAAAAAGTGTGGTAGATGCCTATGTATCCTATCACCCAGAAGATTGATAAATATTGTTGATGCTACCTGTATTACAATACTTTATTGCATAATGGTGTGCTGTGAACATTCTGTGATGTGTCTGGTTCAAGATTTTCTTGAGGGTGTATGCAGCTGGCATTAAAATAGCTATGTCCTAGATCAGTGCACTCTCACCGTTAAGGTACACCCCATATTGTTCTGACAGTGAGTCTACCAATGTGACCTCATCCTAGGGGCATTCAGAGTCCCCTGCTCTAAGTCTCTACCCAGCTCTAGGAATTGTTAGCTTTGATCTTGTTTGATCTGATCAGTGTCAATCATACCTCCATACCTGGTTGTGGACTCTGCTGGAGAGGGAAAGTACCTTCTCTAGTTACAGGTCATGCAGGTGTCCTTGTCAGTGGATTGCTACTGCCTTTTGCCTATTAGCCTTTGGGCTAACTTAGTTTATTCCTTATTAATTCTTAGAAGTTCTTCAGACCCTAATTATCATCCTCCTGGCTATTCTTTACCTTTCCCATTTGTGTATGGCCTTTTTGTATCACAGAGACTGTGGTTAGTTAAAGGTAGTCACATTTATGAAGCTTTTTCTTTAAGATTTGTAATATCTGTGTCTTAAGTCCTCTTTCTATTTCCCATGGTCATAAAGATGTTCTCATATTTTAGTTTTATGTTTTATTTTTAGGTATTTTCTTTCACTTGAAATTGATTTTTGTGTGTATGACATGAGTTAGAGATCCAATTTTGTTTTCCTTACTGATAACCAGTTGCCCCAGCATCATTTATCATCCTTTCTCCAATGATTTGCAGTGTACCGTAAGTTTTACTATTCCTGAGTATGTTTCTTGAATCTCTATTCTGTTCCCTTGCTTACATTTTTCTTGTACTGATACCACCTGTCCTAAAATAATACATCTGTTATCTTACAGTTTTGGAGATCAGAATCTAAAATGGGTTTTAGGGGACTAAAATCAAAGTGTCGGTAGAGCTCCAGTCCTCCTGGGGGTTCCAATGGAGAATCCTTTTTTCACCATTTCCAGCTTCTAGCAGGGTGGGGAACCTTTTTTCTGCCAAGGGCCCTTTGGATATTTATAATATCATTCATGGGCCATACAGGTCATCAACTTAAAAATTAGCCTGCTTTATTTGGTCAGATATTTAATTAACTCACCCCTAAGCCTGGGCAGGGCCAGCCCTAATGATTTTGTGGGCCTTATGCAGCCCTCAGGCTGGATGTTCCCCATCCCTGCTCTAGAGGCTCCCAGACCTCTCAGCTAGCGATTCCTTCCTCAGTCTTCAAGCTGGCAGCTTGACGTGATCACATCCCTCTGTGATGTCTGCTTCCATTGACACACCTTTTTCTCTGACTTTCACTGTTTAGGAATTTGTTGATCCTGGGACAAACCTGGGTAATCTAGGATAATCCCATTTTAAGATTTTCACTTCAATTACATTTGCAGAATCCCTTCTGTTATGTAAGGAATTTATTCTCAGATTCCAGGGACTACAATGCAGACATTTGGGGGGACCATTATTCAGCCTACTAAGGCAGGTCTGTAATTGATGAATTAAAAAATTTTCTGAAATAACTAGAGGCCCGGTGCATGAAAATTCATGCACTGGAGGGGGGATCCCTCAGCCCAGCCTGCCCCCTCACAGAGTCCGGAGCCCTCGGGGGCGGGAGGCAACCCAGCAATCAGGGGAAAGCGATGCCCCATCACACCTCTGCTGCTCCCACTGCCAGCGCAAGCCTCGGCCGGCCCTGGTTACCTGAGCCTCAGGCAGCCCTGGGCAGCTGGGGGGCTGAGGGGACTGGGGGACTCCAGAGGCAGGCGCGCGGAGCGGCTGGGCCAGCCTGGGGGCGGGCCCGGCCTTGCCGTGCGCCTGCTGCCCCCGCAGGGCTGAGGGGACTGGGCGCCACCATCCTGTGGTTGTGGGCGCTGCCATCTTTGCGGGTGGGGAAGTTAATTAGCATATTCTCTCCTTATTGGCTGTGGGCACTGCCATCTTTGAGGGTGGAGCAGTCAGTCAGCATATTCCCTCCTTATTGGCTATGGGCACCACCATCTTTGAGGGCTGGGCAATCAATTAGCATATTCCCTCCTTATTGGCTGGGGTGCTGCTATCTTTGCAATGGTGTGAGGGTCAATTAGCATATTCCTTCTTTATTAGGTAGGATACTTATTGAATACAATTATATCGTTGAATTTTAGCGTGACTCTGAAAATTAATGTATGGAGGTTATTTCTATTGTCACTGAGAAACTGAATTTCGGTGTTGTCATTCATCTGGCCTAAGATAACATGTGATAAAGACTCAAGACAAAATTAAAACAAAATTAAAAACAAACCAATTGTGTGCGTACAATTTAATTGGTGTCCACACACACACACAAAAAGAGGGTTACAATTTCCATTCAGTCTGATTTCCGATCCCCAAGGATTGTAGTCAAATGTCCAGTCTGAACCCTGGGAACCAGGAAAAAAATCAGAAGGTTTGCTACAGCTCCAGCCAGCTGTGGGTTGTAACCAGTCTCTTATTAGACATACTCATTTTTTTCTATCCTGCTTGTATTTCTTCTCTTTTCTGGCCTTTGAGATTATACTTATATGAGAAACTGGGAGTGTCTATCAATGAGAGGCAACAATCAGATATGAGATTAAAATAGTAAAAAAAATGAAGGGTGAAAATTTGACACTTATATTTCTTTTATAGCCACATATTAGAATCTAAGGGCTTTAAAGGTCCTTAAAGAGCAGTCAAGAATTAATTAATTCACTGGGCACACACACACCATCAAAGTACTAGGTCACTGCTTATACCACCATCACCTTTCTTTCTATCCTTCTGCACACACAGACACTTGTGCCCACCTATGTATTGGTACTACCATGTATTACAATTTGGGGTTTTTTATTATATAGATTCTGGGATATAAACTGACACTTTTGTTTAGTTCTGAATATGAGCAATTGAGGAATCATTACACAAAATAACAAGCATGGCACCCAACTGGCATGGCTCAGTGGTTGAGCATCAACCTATGAATGAGGAGGTCATGGTTCGGTTCCCATTCAGGGTATATGCCCAGGTTGCAGGCTTTATCCCCAGTGTGGTGCATGCAAGAGGCAGAGGATCAGTGATTCTCTCTCATCATTGATGTTTATATATCTCTCTCCCTCTCCCTGCCTCTCTGAAATTAATAAAAATGGATTTAAAAAAAAGACAAACATGGGAAACTAGGACCCAGCTTTTATGAAGAAGGCAAAGTTGGGGTTGGAGGGGGAGGAGGTCAATAAGCAGTACATATTATTGTTCTGGAGAGAAAGTATAAAGAGGAACAACAATATTTTTGGGTTATGTTATTCTGAAGGATTTTCAAGTACTCTATTTGTAAACAAATACTACATTTTCAGACATTTCAGACTAATGACATATAGCCTACTACAAACTTGTATTAAATACATATTTCATTAACTCAGCTCCAATTCTATTTTTTGTGCTGCATATTTGGAACTAGACATGAATGATGTTTCTTCTCTTTAGTTCTCACCCTTCTGTGATTCTACTGAGAGCATAAGGAACCAACAATAATTTACTGTATGCCATAACCATCCCGCTTTGTTTTTAGAAAACTCCAACAACCTGACAACACATTTGTTATGGTTGATTCTTGGCATTTAAATATGTAAACAATTAACAGGCATTTGGAGGGAATATGATAAATGGGAATCTGTGAGGAGACAAATATTTCATTGACCAGCACTCAGGGACGTAATATAACTCAGTTTTGCCCCCCAAGTTGTTTAAATGAGTTGACTTCCTAGTATTTACGTGGGCAGGCTGACGGATGAGAATGACTCCAGTGTAAGCTCCAGGGTCCCTTTCCATTTCCCTCCTCCAGGTTTCACTTTTGTGCTAATTCAGACGTGAGCTCTGTGCATTCAGCCATCCAGCTAATATACCGAGACAGGAAAGCAATAACTTTTGATCATTGTATGAATTATAGAGAAAGAATCAAGGGGTGCAGGTGGATAAACTTTTATTCTGGGAACAGGTTAGTGGGTATAATTTTCTACTGGGTCCAAATAGCCATACTTTGTATTTTGAATAGCATGACCTGTCTTTTCTCTACACTCATTCTCATCCAGGTATAACATCAATACTTTTATTAATGCAGAGGAAGTATTATTATTTCCATTTTATAGATGGGGAAACTGAGACTCATGATGTTAAGTGAATTGTCCCAGCTCATTTTCCTAACCTAGTCCTCTGTGCACATGAAAAGATCCATCTCTGATTATATGTATTTTTAAAAGCTTTGAACATGGTGAAATAACCTATCTCACAGTCCTTAGCCTGAATGAAAGTAGAATTTTCCCTGAATGTGGGCAGGGTTAGAGCAAAGGAGACAGAGAACTAACCTTAGCCATTAAAATCATGTTGGAAGCCCTTTTAAGACATTCCTTTGCATCCTGAGAGCCAGAGATCACAAACTAGAGCTCATGCAGGTTTGTGGCGCGTGATGTAATGTGTTTCAGTGTAATGCAGGTCCACTCTGATGTCTGATCACTGGGGTGATTATAAACTGAACTCGACACTCATCGTTATTCTCAAGGTACTAGCGGTAAGGATTCAAGGAAAAAAAGTGTATTTACCTTTCACAAAGGAGGTTGGAGAATAAATGGTTAAGACAGGGTTTTTGAATTTAAAGATTCAAGGGTGAAAAGAATGAACAGTGATAACAGAGCAGGACGGTGTGGTGGTGGGAGGCTGAGATTATACATGGGTTTCTCAGCAGCAAACTGCTACTATGTCCAGAAGGTTACATAGAGGCCAAATTGTGAAAAAGCTGAAATATTTGGAAAGCAGTAGGCTTAAATTAAAGAAGGGGAAATTGTGCAGCCTTTAAATAGATCTCTGTATCTCAAAAAAATAAAAATAAATATTTGCTTTATTTTTTTCTGCCTATAATTCGAGGGAAGCCCAAGGTACAGATTACAGAAAGTAAGTTCTCTGTCCAATAGGGTATGCCACAGAACCACACAGTGGAATTGAATTAGTGAGAGAGGGTAGAGATTTTAACATCCAAAAAATCCCAGCCATTGTGGCTCAGTGGTTGAGTCAGGAGGTCATGGTTCGATTCCAGGTCAGGGCACATGCCCAGGTTGTGGGCTCGGTTCCCAGTGGGGGACATGCAGGAGGCAGCTGATCAGTGGTTCTCTCTCATCATTGATGTTTCTATGTTCCCTCTCCCTTCCTCTCTGAAATCAATAGAAATATACTTATTAAATTTTTTTTTAAATGGCCAGAAAAGGGAAGAGATTAAGGCTGTAAGCCCCTTGACAAAGTAACTCTCTAAGATTAGTATATACCATGTTACTTACCTTCTCTCTATGTAATTTGTACCTTGAGTTTCCCTTGAGGAATACTAGAGGCCCGGTACACAAATTTGTGGGTGAGGTCCCTCAGCCTGACCAGTGATCGACACCTATCAGGGGGCCAGCTGGCCAGGTGGTGGGACTGCGGGAGGTTGGCCAGCCAGTCAGGGGGGCTGGCTGGTGGGGGGGAGGAGCCACAAGAAGTTGTCCAGCTGGCACCCCCCAATCAGGGCCGGTGGGGGGGCCAGCTGACCAGGGGGAGGGGCTGAGGGAGGTTGGCTGGCTGGCTGGGGGAGGTTGGCAGGCTATGGGAGGTTGGCTGTGGGAGCACACTGACCACCAGGGGACAGGCAGCTCCTGCATTGAGCGTCTGCCCCCTGGCGGTCAGTGCTCATCATAGCGACTGGTCGACCAGTCGTTCCGGTCATTCGTAAGGGTCTCTTAGGCTTTTATATGTAGAGATAAATAATGTTCTAAATTTCTCTCGTGCAGAATTCCAGTAGGGAAAGGTAAACAGAGTGCACTGGGGCCACTGATGGTGGCAAAGCATGGCCCAGGGCAGCAGCTCTCAAGTGCCACAGTGTCTCCATTGGTTGTGAATTATGTCACAAGTGATCTGTAACTAAGTGTAACTACTAGTGCTCTTGATCAATTTTTTTAATTCGTTAAAGCAGGTTAAGGTCACTCGTAAAATCATGTCTCTCCTGGTAATCACATGTACTTCCTTGGATTGAAAAGGAACCTGTAGAGCTAGAGTCGGGGTTATGGAAGTTGTAGATGCTTTCCCCCTTCATCTGCAGAGCCTCATTCTGTATGCAGAGCTGTTACTCAGTCACCACTAACTCATGGCAACCACAAATTAATTAGAGCCTAGTGACTGAAAGTTTGTAGTTACCTGTGTTTTCTGTTTAACTTCACCCATGAATAAATTTTAATAATGAAGGTATGAATAGAAGAAGAAAAGGAGAGTAGTACAGCAATCACTTTCTTATACTTGCACCTAAAAATTTTAAATTGAGGGGTAGACGGGAGTTAACTGCCATGTCAGTCAGTATAGTGAAACAGATTTAAGACAAATTTGTGACCTAGAAGTCCACAGATTTATTTTGATCCCTTCAGTCTTGTTAAGAAAATGTCCCTCCTTGTTTGGTCTGATTCTATGTCCCCTTCTATGTAGAAGCTATCCCTAAGTGATATGATCACAACCCATAACTTTAAAGACATCTAAATGCCATTGCTCCTCAAATGTAGATCCCTGGTGCCCAGAGAGTACCTGTACAGCGTTCTGGTTGGGTGAATCTTTATTGAATGAATGTCTAAGGACCTTGTCTAAGCTAATATGGCCATGACCAAATACTTGATTTCTGTCCCACTGGGTCTCTGTGTTTTCCCCACATCAGTAAATGAACACATACACAATTAATAGCTCAAAGCAAAAGCCTTATATTCATCCTTCTGTTCTCCCCATCTCCTCTACCATGATCCTAGCGCAGGCCCTCTTCGTTTCTCTCCCAGAATCTGCAACAGCCTCTTATTCGATCACCTCATTTTATGATTCTTCACAAAGCAAACAATCTTTTAAAAGCCAAAATGAAACTATGCCACTCCCCCGTTGAGAAAATTTTATTGCCTTGTATTTACAATAAAAGCCATATGCCTGTCTGTGTCCTGCTCCAGGACTGGCCTCCTCCCAGTTCTCCAGCTGTACCACTCTCCCTGTCATTCCGTCACTAGTCACACTGACCTTCTGGTTCCTGCCTTAGGCTCTTTGTACTTGCTTTTCCCTCTGCCTGGAATACTATTCCTCACATCTCTCAATGGATGTGCACATTGTATTATTTAAGCCTCAGCTTAGATGTTGTGTCTTCATGGAAACTATTTCTAATAAGTAGATCTAAATTAGCACCAATCCCTCCCCTCCCAACAAAACTCCCTCTAGCATATTGCCCTGTTTTATTGTCTTCACTGCAGTCATCACTGTTTGATAATCACCCTATTCATTGCTCTCTGTCTTCTCTTCATTAAAAGTTAAGCTCATTAACTGTCTAGTTCAGCCATGGGCAAACTACGGCCTGCGGGCCGGATCCGGCCCGTTTGAAATGAATAAAACTAAAAAAAAAAAAGACCGTACCCTTTTATGTAATGATGTTTACTTTGAATTTATATTAGTTCTCACAAACACTCCATCCATGCTTTTGTTCCGGCCTTCTGGTCCAGTTTAAGAACCCATTGTGGCCCTCGAGTCAAAAAGTTTCCCACCCCTGGTCTTCACTGTATTGAATATTGAGTGTGGTTCCTGTGCAGAGTAAGCCATGAGCAGATATTTGCTGAATGTAAACTCTCTATGGGATTGGGTCAGATGGCACATGCCAAAATGAAATCAAGAAAGAAGGCTCAGCCTAAGCCTGGGACCCTTTTGTTCTAACTGTATTGTTGATAGTGAAAGACTAAGCCAGGGTTAGCTCTCCCAGGAAAGATAAGAATGGAGGACACTCAAGCAGAGAGGAGGATGTGTTGGAGATGGGCATCATGCCACACCTACAAGACTACGTCAGACCAAAGACATGGGGGATGTAGAGGAGGCAGCACCAGGATGGAGTCAGAGACAATACCCAAGATGAATCTTAAATGTAATTTTTGCCAAGGCAGGCCTCTCTATTTAACAGCCTGATTAGCTAAGATGTGCCTTGAAAAATCCCTCAAAACAGAAGACTCAAAGGAGCCTTGTTCATCACTGTGATTCAGTTCTGCTTTGTCCAAAATCCAGGAATTTTCCATAGGCAGTCCACCCCTGGAGGATAGGCTCTCAATTGTCAGTTGTCCATAGTTCAAGGCCAATGCCTAGAATGAGCCCTGATATCCACAGCTTCCCTTTCCTGAATCCCACCTTATTTTCTAGGCTTTTTCAAACTAAGTATTCCCCTTTGAAGAATTATACCCCCACCAGATGTGATCTTCATTTTTCTGAACCTTCAAAGCATTTGCAAGTGTCACTTGAAGGCGTCCATAGCCTTGGATGGTAATATATGTTTAAATGTCTTAGGTCCCTTTTTCTAACTAGATTTTAAATCCCTTAGAATCATTCCTGTACCCTCTAAAACACATGCCTTAGCCTTTAATGATCAGTATAAAGCTGCAAAGGAGGAGAGCAGTGCACTTAAATATTGGTTCTGCTGCTTGCTAGGTATGAGACCTTGTGATTTACTTCTCTGAACCTACATTTCTCTTTTCTAAAATTTAAGTGGTGATAGAGAAGACAATTACCACATCATAGGACTGTTGAAAGGATTAAATGGATGGTGTGTATGCAGTGCTTGGCACAGAGTATAATAAGCAGTAAATATTAGGATGGTGATAACTTTTATGGTTACCCCAGATGTCCGTTTTAAGAGGATTCAAGAGTAGCCCATGTCAAGTGACTGTGCTTATAATATTGATGACACTCTAAAATACTGACTGTCATGGAGCCCATAATAAATATAATACCAAAAATTCAGCCATGGATACAAGTCCATAGCCTTAATTGTGAAAAAGTTAACAGTGAAGAGTCACTTCTGAGTCTTATAAATAGGAAATTGGATTTCCTAATGGTGATTTAAATACTGTGGGAGCATGAATACACCTGAAACACGCAAGTTGTAAGTGGGTGACTCAGAGAACAAGGGCAAGGAATCCTGAAATAAGCAATGGCCACTTAAGTTCTTACAGAGCAAACTGCAGAAAATAAATTCATTTAAATATGCATGAAGCTCCTGAGTGGTGGAAGATGCTGAAATGGGGCTGAATGATTTCCTTTGTTATGTGTGTTCTTAGGTGTTAATAATGCCTGGCTTTGTGCCTTATACCTTTGATTAGAACAAACCCCAGAATCTTTTGCCTTTTTAAATTGTTTTTAAAGTAATTTAGATTATAAAACAGGAAAATCCAGTCAAAGTACAGATTGGTTTCATTGATTTGGACAAGTGGATAGTTACTTTATCAGAAGATAGATGGATCCCAGAGGGAATGAAAAGTAATTCTGATTAAATTGTTAGAAAAGAGCTTTGGAGAGTCTGACATAATTTTGCAGAAACTTCTTATAAGTTTGAAACTTGCCAACCTCCTCCCTAAAATTCATGCAAAGATTTAATTCACCTCTCTGATGCTGTTTTGCACAGCAATTTAAGTTCTAAGAATCAGTATACTCAATTGTAGACTGTAGGGTCTATTTAGAATGTATATCAGAATTATTACTCAGTTATTTCCAGTTCATCAGATCTTTTAATTTTCATTATGGGAACCACAGATATGAAAATCCTGGCATTTTATGTCCTTGTATACTCAAAAACAAATTTTATGGTTCTATAATTGAATAAATAAAGGAAAAGTTTCCAGAAAGAGGAGGCAGAAATAGCAAAAGCAAATTACCAACTAAAGCAGCAGTCGCCAACCTTTCAGACCTCGCAGACCACCAGTGGTCTGCAGACCACTGGTTGGTGACCTCTGAACTAAAGGATTATAGTATTCCAGGCTATGTCCTACCTGGTTTTTTAAAGAGGAGGGATTTAAGGAAATTACAATTTGCCCTGCACACACTGGTTGTTGGATAGCTTTCATTTATGGCGGTATTCCATTTTTTATGCCAAGGCAGTGAGGAGACCTAAGCTACAGAATGGATGAACTTAGAAAAAGGTTTTGGTAGCCCTGCCTGAAAACAAAAACAATCCAAAGAATTGCCAAGAACCATAAAACCAGGAGTAAGGATATGGAATACATCAACTTGACTTGCGGAACATGGAAAAATATTAAATCTATTCTAATTCTATTTTTGTTGTCCATGTATTTCTGTTTCAGTTATTACAGTCATTTCTATTTTGCCTTTAAGCTATGAATCACATTAGATAAGTTTTTTGTTTAATTTTTTACTTTGGAAAAACACATAGATTTTCACAAGGGGTTTAAATACTTTGTAATATATGTATGAGCTTATAGCATATAGCCATATAGTTGAATATTTCTTTGATGTCAAAGACTCATTGTTTGTATGCTGAATTGTTTTCTTGGGAAGCTATGATGTGTTACAATTACAAATAATCTCTGAAGAGAAATCTTAAGAAGCAACTATAAAAACAACAACACACAGTACTATATTTCAGGAACATGGCTCAGCATTTGCAAGAATATTTCATAATAGGTCTAGGAGGTTTTGATGCAGCTGAGGAATTCAGTAGTAGTAGTGGAAAGATAAGAGATGCGGCCAGAAACTTAGGTGGGATCAGATCATGATTGGGTGGCTTTGTGTCCTGTAAGAAGTTTGGATTTACTCTATAGGCAGTGGGGAAACATTTTAAACAGTTGAGAGATATGATCACCTTTGTGTTTAACAAAGATGACTCTAGAATCATTACATGGGTTAGATTAGGGAACAACAATAAATAGATGTTTTCCTTTTTAAAAATCAGATTGTATATGAAACTAGAACTTTATGTCAGTTATCTGAATAAACATTCCAAAGAAGCATTTCTCACTCATTCTAAAGGGATAAGACCTATTAAGCGACATTTTTGAAAAATGATGTCTACATTAAGTATATAATACTCTTTTTCAATATGTACCATTGACCTTAAGTATTTAATATTTTTCCATGTTCCGCAAGTCATGTTTACCTTTAAAATTCAACTTTCATGCCTGCTTATGAAGGAAGGAGTCTCTTCCTCAGGCATATGATGTGTACCATCACTTGATTCTTTCCAGAAAAAAACACACAAAATTGCAAGTGTCTCTTCTCCTTTTGAAATGTGACAAACCTCTGTTTCTGGAACTTTTCCCTGTTGCTCTGATCCAACCAAATGACCTAGGAATCTTTTGTTTAAAACAGAGTGATGCAATTTAAAGGACCAGATGTACCACAAATGAAGTTCTATAGACATTAGAAAATCAAGTTACATACTCACAACTACACATACCTACTCTACTGTGTTTTCAGCTCCCTGCTGCTATTGGTAGAAGGATTATACTTCTTGGCAGGGTTCAGATATTACCTACCGATGGTGAATATATCTTAATATGTCCTTATGTAGGAACTAACTTTCCTTGGTGCTTCTTTAAGAGCACATGTCTTAACAATAAATTGAAAAGCAAAATCGTCAGGGACTTTTTCTGTATGAAGTATTATTTCATCACTGCTTGTTTAGAGATTAAGTTACTTTTTTAATAGCTTTGTGAGATGTTTTTCTAATCTAGTGCACATGAGCTGTAATCAAAATTAGAATTCCTAATTCTGAGCTCAAAGAGTTGGAGACTAACCAAATCAGAACCTTCAATAATATTTATAAGGAAAAACCCCATCAATCATTTATTCATTCCCTCTTCCTAGCTTTGCATACATTATGGAAAAATTTTTATCCGAGTTTGTATACTAAAAAGCCTTTATGAAATTTGAATGTCAGACATATTAGCCTGTAGTATTATCTAATCAAAATTTGATTTGTAAGGGTAAATCAGCTAATGTATTCATAATTTTAATCATGTTAACAACTCTGAAATTGGCTGATAATTACTTTAGAATTAGAACCTCTATTTTGTACATTGGTAATGTGTTTCCAATCACCAGCCAATGTAATAACAATAACAAATTATATTTCTCTCCTCATTGAGATCATGATGGACAGCTGTAAGAGGATATTTCCACCAGAACTGAATATCACTTTTTTCCTGAATATTAAAATCTTAGGAAGTTTCTGAAGACTCATGTCCATGTTTAACATTGTGCTAGTCAGTTCTATCATGTTCCCAGTGGCTTTAATTCAGTGAAAGTCTGTGACCAAGAACAGTCTTATCAATATCATTATCCCTGTCAGCAAAGTTTTTTAAGTACAGAACCAAGCAAAATGCTTTGTAAACCACCTGAAAGCCAAGAATTTGGCCATTTAGCCTTACCCATGTTCATAGTAAGGATCCATCTAATTAACCTAATCAGAGAGGCCTTAGAAAAGAGTATTTCATTGCCCCTGAATATTTCTAATGATGTGTTTTAAATCTGTACAATAAGGGTAAATTATGTTAACACAAAGATTTTAACCTTTTTTTTAAATTGCAGAACTCTTTGCTCAACCAAAATTTTTCCTAGAACCTTAATCCATAAGAGTAGGTAAGCAGCCCTTTTGTTTGAAGAAAGTGCATACAAATTCTATCACATATAGTGAGTTATCACATAGTTTGTATTAAAGTCACTGATGTGAAGTCATAACATTGTACATATATTTCCAACTTTAATTATGGCCTTGCTTTATTTTTCCTGCAAGAAATAATAATTAATAAATACCAAGTGAATATTGAGTATTTCCTTATGGGTCAGAAATTCTTTTAAGTGCTATTTGTGAATTGTCTCATATAATCCAGTAGTGTCAAGGGCCATTTTACAGGTGGGGAAACTGAGATACAGAGGTACTAAGTTTGCTACCTAGGGTCACCAAGCCTTTAAGCTGGAATAGTTCTCTGGCCATCTGCCTCCAAAACCCTGTACTTAACCACTCATACACCACTTCTGACCTAAAGTAAAAAAAAAACCTTCACCAGGATTTCAGAATTTGCAGGACTTGCTATAGAGAGATATGCGTTAGACATACTTGAAGAGAATTTTACAGAGAATTCGTTGCTTTATGGCTTTCTGATAAGTTAGCCTACAGGCGAGGGTTTGGTTTATTACGTTCTTTGCTATCTATCTCTGCAACTATTTTTGAAACAAATGCAGTTATCAAGCCTGGCTGGACACTGGAGTTACATGGGGGCTTTACTACGTACCGATGTCTGTACTTTTATACCCCACCTAGGGGGTCTGATTTCACTGGTCTCAGGGGTGGCCCCAATGCTTGTGTGTGTGTGTGTATGTGTGTGCGTGTGCGTGTGCGTGTGTGTGTGTGCGTATGCGTGTGCATGTGCGTGTGCGTGTGTGTGTGTGTGTGTGTGTGTGTGAAGCTTTCCAGGTGTGTCCTGGGCAGTCAAGGTTAAGAAGGGCTGCATTGAAAGCTAAGATGCCTTCTGCTGTGTTTATGCCCTTGTTCACATAGGGTCCACATGTGATGGGTATGACTGACAAGGGATGGACTACTAAAATAAAGCCATTCTAAGTTCAGTTTTCCTGTAACAGGACCACTTAGGAATGCTGACTCTTTACACCACTGTTATTCATATCCACTGACCTCAAAAATAAAATAGCCAGTTTTACCAGCCAACACGATAATTTCAAGAGAAACATCAAAAGTGCTTTATTCAAAGTAATGTCCATCATTAGCTACACATTTCCCCCATCTTTCAGGTAATTTGTGGATACCTTTCCAATAGAACTTTTCTTGTTTTGAGGCAAATCATTCAGAGACCCATTTTCCACTTCTTCCTATGTTTTGAAGTGCTGCTCAGAAAGTGTGTGTGCCATCGATCAGAACAAGTGATAATCTGAAGGAGCAAGGTCTGGTGAATACAGCGGGTGGGTTAACGTGTCTTTAACTGGTTTTGAAGTGTGTGATGGTGAGTCATCATGAAGCAGTATTACTTTGCCGTGTCTTCTGGCACATTCTGGTCGTTTCACGATCAAAGCGTGTTCAAATTGATTATTTGTTGTCAGTAGCGATCAGTATTAACTGTTTCACCTGGTTTTAGAAACTTGTAATACATCACACCTTCCTGATCCCCCCAAGTGCATAGCATTCTTTTCTTTTTGAAGCGATTTGGCCTTGCAGTTGATGGTGGTGATTGACCTGGATCAACCCATGATTTTGTGCATTTGGGATTCTCAAATCCACTTTTCATTGCCAGTCACAATTTGATGCAAAAAAAGACTTTCTTTCGTGCCGTTGGAGCAACATTTTACTGATGACTTTTTGGTTTTCCATTTGTCTTTCGTTCAGTTGATGTGGCACCCCTTTTTCTTCCTTTAAAATCTTTCCCATTGCTTGTAAATGATTGGAAATTGTTTGCTGAGCAACATTTAATCTTTCTGCAAGTTGTTTTTGAGTTTGACACGCATCTTCGTCCAATAATGCTTGTAATTGTCTCTAAACTTTTCGGTTGACCTGGACGTTCTTTGTCTTTCACATCGAAATCATCACTTTTAAAGCATTTAAACCAGTGCTCACAAGTATCTTGAGATGGAGCATGTTCACCATAAGCTTCCCAAAGTATACAATAACTTTCAGCAGCACTTTTCTTCAAAATAAAATAATGAATTAAAACTTCCCGCAAGTGCTCTTTTTTGGCACAAAATTCAACATTTTTAAGCGGAAAAATATGTATGATGTTAACACCTTCAGCAAATTTGACATATGAAGTTTTGAAGCTTGCTGTCAATACAACAAAATAGCATACATATCAAATCACATATATATCAACATATGTGTAACTCCATCATTGGAAAAAAATCCACATTATTAACCGGTACACCTGGTATTCAAGAATAGCAGAGAATTGCAGTTCAGGACCAGGAATCTATGGTGAACCATGGGCAAGTCTGAAGTGGCAGAGAAGGTCAGCTTTGATGAGGTTTGAGGAGGAAATTGGGGATGGTTGTTTTGATCAAAAGCTCACTGGAGGAGAAAAAGAGTTAGATGTTGTGGTGGTTTCTTGTTGCAGCAGGTGGTGGATAGTGCATCACTGCTGGACTCTTCTTTTGTTAAAATTCCTAATGTTCTCTTGTCAGAGTAATTCTTATCTTCCTTCTTTCTGCAAGTAGCATGCAGCCTGCGGGAGGCCCCCTATAGGGCTTCTAGAATCCATTTTACATGAAGTTTCCTTTATTCATTTCATACAAAAAAAACAAACACAAAAACCACAAACCAATAATGCCCTAAGAATGTTCAAGTGGGTCCTTGAAAAACTTCTAGGTGGTCTTATTCATTTTACTTATGTTTTAGACCCCCCTAGGTTTACACCATGTTTGTGATGTGAAAAGTGATAAAATAGCAAGTTTGGAAAAATACTACTTTGGATAATAGAACATAGGACAGAAAATGGGAAGATTCTGTAGAAGGGAACATCTATTTATGTGAATTAGTAGCAGTAGTGGTTAAAACCTATTCCTCGTATGGAGCTCTCACTGTTTCTTTAGTAGCCCACACTGCTGCTCTTAGCTAGAGGGCATGTTAGCACCTTCCTTACAACTACCATAGAGGAAAATGGTTAGTGTTCAGGGAGGGACTCACAGCCCTAGCATGCAGGTACCCATTTATATGTGTGTACATAGATACATGGGTGGGGAAGGGGGAGGTGAGTACAAAGGGAGAAGGAAGGAAAAAAGAAGAAAAGAAAGAAAAAAGTAATAAAAAGAAGAAGAAAGAGAGAAAGGAAAGATGTGATCGATTTTCATGCTTATCACTAAATTGTTATTTGGGCAAGTAGATTAGTTCTTCCTGTGATTGCATGTAGAGGCATTTACGCTTTCATCTGGAGTAAGCATGTTCACTTGTTTTCCTGGGAACAACCAGAAGTAGATTACATGCCATCAAGTAATTTTCATTTCACAAAACAAATGCTTGTTTAATGGTGTAGCATCACCTCCCCCCAAATGTCTATTCATTCCTCTCCCCAATTTGGGGGTATTGTGATGTGATGATTTTTTAAATCATCATTATTTAGTTCCGGTAAGTTCACTCTGCTGTCATATTAAGGTTGTTCCTTTTTAATTTACAAATTCGAATTTATAGGATGATTTATTCCTTTTGTTCCTTTTCACATTCAGATTATAGTTATAATTTTTCCTCTATGACTTCATATATCCTGTAGATAAATTTCTTTTTTCTGAAGATTTTGTTACAACATGAACTAACAGAATCCTTGGAAGCATGAAGACAAATACTTTGCTGGGAAAGACAGGAATGGAGGAAAAAAACTGATATGCTTGAAAAGTTTATAGGTATCTGTAGCCTACAGTGCCCCTTGTGGCTGGAGGGCAGAGGGCATAATTCTCTTGGTTAGCTCCCCCATTAGGAACTGCTGACTGAATGCACAGACTAATTAGTAATGAATCAAGAAATCACTAAAAAGTTATACTTTAAATTTTTTAATTAAAATCTGTCATGTGTGCCCTGGCCAGCATCCTCAGCGGTTAGAGCATTAGCTTGCACACCAAAGGGAAATGGGTTTGATTCCCCGTCAAGGGCACGTACCTGGAATGCAGGTTCAATCCTCAGCCTCGGTCAGGGTGCATGCCGGAGGCAACCAATTGATGTATCTCTTTCACATCGATGATTCTCTCTCTGTGTCTTTCTGTCTCTCTCTGTCCCCCTTTCACACTCTCTAAAAAAAAAATCAAACAAAATAATATCCTTGGGTGAGGATTAAGAACAGCAAAATTATACACACACACACACACACACACACATCACATCACATGTGACATTAGAGTAATTAAGTTATTGTCAAATGATACACTGACCTTATATCTCATTTGGGGAATTTTTAAAACAAACCTCCTAGCTGTTCAGAGAGGTCTAAGATACAGGAGAAGAGGAATGTCATTGCTCTGGCAGTTTATTTGTTGGTTTCCTGATGCAGACTTGCCCATCGTGATTCTGTGAGCCCTGGGGTCTTTGTTGGGTTCCTTTCAATACCTCACCTCCGAGATAATTGAAAAGTGAAATCACTGTGATCCACTGGAGGAACTGCAATCAGGATTGATAGATCCTCCCTTCTCCCTTTGTCTAGATTGTCATTCTATTTTCTCATCATTCTAGCATGCTCACTGCTGCTGAATCTGAACATATGTCTCTGCATTCTTCCTCACAGTTTCTTTCACTGAGGCTAGCTGGCGATACGGACAGGTAGGATGAGTAACACAGCTCCAAGGAAGGGACAGAAGGACAGCTCATCTCTCCCCTGTCAGTTCTGAGTAACTGGCTCGTACAATGGGCACGGGAGATTTTCCCAACTCTGACTGCATAGGTGTCCTGGTATCAGCTAGAAATCAGTGAGGCCTTGCCTTCAGTATAGAACACAAATAGCCAAGAGGGTGGGGACCTTAGGGAGCAGTCTAATTGAAGAGAGAATGCCTTTGATTGGGAAACTTTATCTTGACCCTCGAGTGGCCATGATGATTAGTTGCCAGACTTGGCTATCCCATCCTTATGTTTCAGGATGAACCTGTAAGGAAATGGGTGTATGTCTCATGAAACAAGTTGTTGAATGTCTGATCAACTGTGCTTGTTTTCTAGCTTAACACTTGAGACAGAAAAAAAAACAAGTGTAACTCAAGTGTATGGGCAAAAGGAGTAGTCTGAAGCTATGCCATAGTTTAAACTGTTTTGTCCCTCCTAGAGTTACATTAGCCATGAGGGACCCCTGCTAAAAGGTTATTCAATCAGTCCATCAATTAAGTAAAATAAAAGTCTGAGTTTCAGGACCAGAAGACTTGACCTTTCTCTTTCTTAAATACTGGAGCAGACTTACTGCAGTTTCTTGCTCTTGTCAAGATGACAGACTCCCTCCCTGGCATGACCGTCTGACTGCCGTACAATGCCCCTGTCTTTAACCCTCTGTCCTTTACCTTCAACAGACATTAAATCTACCTCCTTGCAGAAAATCACTTCACTTCCTGGGCAATGAAGTAAAATTCCAAAGCCATTAAAAGCATTCCTTTGGATGAGTGAGACTCAGAACCCACCGGAATGGTTTATTATGTATCAGTTTATCAGTGAATCATTTGTCCACCTCAAGAACAAACATACTATCCCTGGCAGCAAACCAAAACAGATGAAGCAAGGGAAACAGAATCATTTCAGCAGTTCAGCCTGTGGGATCTAATACTTTATAAGGAAAGTTTTAATTAAATTATAAATTAGAACCATATCCTGCCATTGCAAACTGATTTCTGCTTTTGGAGTGAATGTAGTTTTCAGTGTCCAACGTGACACTTTGCAGTTCCTGGTAGTAACCATAAGAATAATAAGGAAAGGATCATTATTGGACCTGCAGTGCCATCTACAGAAGAGACTGAATACTGTAGACTCCACTATGCACTTCAAATAACGCAGCCACAGGGGAATTAGAGGCGGCTGTGTTTAGAGTTAGCTGTGTGCATACAGGAAGACTTTGTTACTATATTTTAAAAAAATGATTGAATGTTTGCAAAATGCAGTTAGCATACTTAAAGTTCTATTAGTTAGATTCCTAAGGGAATGGAGTGTTGTGTCTCATTTTGTTTTTTTATTACATTAACTGGAGAGCTCATTTGTTTCAAAGGTCCATTTGATGATTTTTGTAAGACGTAGTGTTTAACTTCCTGGTTACTTTGAATAGATTGCATTGGACTTAACATTAGTTTCATGATTTATTTCTACTGCTTATATCTGTCTCTCCTTGCCAGAACATAATCACCATGAGGGAGATATTTTTATATTTTATTTACTAATTTTTCTCAAGAGCACAAAATAATGCCTGCACAAAAGCAGCTACTTAAATATTTGTTGTGAATGAGTAAATGTCACTATCTTTGCTCCTCAAAGGACCAAATATGGAAGGACAGTCATTATCGTCCTTGAATCTTAGAGTCTTGCTTTAACATCGGGATGCCAATACCTGTTTTTTTCCATCTTTCTGTTGTTATGACAATTAAATGAGAAGATGGATGGCAAAGTACTATAAACCATAAGCACTATAAAAGTAAGGCTTTTTTATTTTTTTATTTTTGGAAGAGCTCTAGAAATGTAGAAAATGTAAAAACCCCATAATTTCCTGAGGTACTTTTAAAATGTACATATTTGGGGCCTAACCCATGTAAATTAGGATCTGGCAATGTTTGTTTTAAGAAAAATTCAGATGAACCTCAAGAATATTAAAATTTCAGAACTTCTGGCATAAAAGAAAGAGGTTGAAATTGAACTGAACCCAAATGAAAGTTACCCCTTTAATACTGCCCCTTAATACTGCTCCTCAGTTATTTCCTGAAAGGATGTATTTCTTTGTCATAAGGAAAATATGAAAATATAGATAAATTTAATTGATCTGTTAGTATTTAGCTGATGATGTAGAACACTACCAAACTGTCATAAAAATTTAGAATAGAGGGATTTAGACATATGTAAACAAACATTTTGTTCATACATGCAAAATATTTAATTTTAGAGAATTTTACATATATTTCACAAGGTAGGGTACCAATGGTATAAAAATTAATTTAAAAAGGAAGCAAATGGGAAAAATAAGCTTTTATAAGAATGACTTTAATTCTAAGAAATGCCACTTATTAATTTGTATGCTACAATGCTATATAGTATATTAATATGCTTGAACATATTATAAAAATAGTTAACTTTTTAGCATCGAGGTTATTTATCTGCCATTTTCTTTTCTAAAGCATTTTTGAGAAATAAATGGAAAAGACCATACCTTTAAGATGACCAGATTTGATCTGCAGATTAACCATGTAAGAAGTAAAACATTTCTATGTGTGATAATAGTTTGATAGATAGATGCTTTCATAGCACATAAGTATCTCTTAGGCCAGTTAAACATGTTTTCAGTCATTTTTATATTTGGTTTTGTCTTGAGACAGCATCTTTATTTGGGTTATCTATCCTATAGCACTTACGTTGCAGTGTGAATGAATGAATTATACTAAAACAAAGAGGGAGTACTTTGGATTGTGACTAAAAGTGGAATTTGGAATCAGTCTTAGGTGCAAATTCTGGCTCTTCCTCTAACACACCTTCTAAGTATTATATCTAATCATTCATTTATTTATCATATATAGAGGAGTGTCTTCGTACCAAGCACCATTGTGCTAGTACTGTTAATGATAAACATATTTCATGATCCCCATGACACATTCAGGGAGGAGTGGGGTGATAGCAGAATAGGTAAAATACAATTATGATAAACAAATAAGATAATTAAACACTGTGATAAGTGGTATGGAGGAAATTAGCAAATTGAAAATAATTGAGTAACCAAGGAAGCTCACATTAGATGAAGTTTCCAAAAAGGTCCCTTTGAGGAGGTGAGACTTAAAGAATGAGAAGGAACTCACCATGAAGAGCTGAGGGAAGATAATTCTAGAGGTGGGGAGGGAGGGGGAGATGTGAAGAAGTGTGAAGGGAATGGCATTTGAAGAGGCCTGGGGCGGGGACAGTGGGATGATATGAGGAGATGAGCAGGGGGAATCTTGGAGGCCTGGGAGAACAATGGGACACCTGATAAGGGGGTTAACCAGGGAGTGATATATGATTTACATTTGAAAAGGATTACTCAGGCAGAACAGTAATTGTACTTCCAAAATAGTTCTTGAATCTTCCCCCATTTCCAGTTCCTGCCCTGGATTAGTCTCTCATCTCATCCCACCTACTAATTGGTCTCCCTGCCTTCAGTTCTACCCCTTCAAACATGTGCTTTCCCAAACTGCCAGAGTAAACTACCCGAAGTGTCCTGTCATTCTCCTGAAATTACCTGCACATCAGATTAAGCCGGTGCTCATTAAGCAGGTTTCGGGGTCCTACGTGGCATGGTTTTATATATTATTTCTCACCTTCATTGCCTGGCACTGTTCAGTTTAGCAACAGAAACTGCCATCAGATACCTGCACCCCATCCTGTGCCCACCCCGTCTGTATTCCTGCACTTCTCTCTTATAGAATGTCCTCTCCCTTTTAGGCCAACTCCTAGGTTGTTTTTACACAAGCCGTTCTCCCTGTGCCCCTGCCACTATAATCCAGAACTCATTGTACCATATTTTTGTTTCATGTCCTTATCCGCCTGTAAGTTTCCCGGGAGATATTCAGAGAAAGGTGGCTCGCAGCCAAGAGACCTTCAGTAAATGCTGGGTGGAGATTTTGGATAAAGATAGCTGTGTGGGTGAATGAGATCATGCGGATGGAGTGCCGAGCTAGCACAGGGACAGAGTCTATAGCAGACAGTGCCAACCAACCAGTCTGTCCTTCAGTCCTCCTTCCTCCTGCGCTTTCCCTGTCTGTCTCAAAACTCCCCTTCCTCATCGTGGGTACACACTTCACACTAGGCACTGCCGGTAGCTTTGCACACAGATGAACAAACCCTGGCTCTGTCTCCAGAGGACCTGGAGTGAGTGGAGGAACTGGAGAAGCTGCACAAAAGAATAAGCAGCAGTACAAATGTGTCAGATGAGTGATAAATGAGATTATGGACAGGAAGAGCTGAATCTTGAATTGAAAAGAAAGTTCACCTCATTTATTTCTTAGAAATGAAGGCTGGGGGAAAACTTGACATTACTGAGCCTTCATTACTTCTCTAAAATACCCTGTAGCATGCTTACTGATATATGTTGAAATGCTTATGAGTAAGTCACTCTAATGTCACATCTCAAAACATGTGAGCAAAGGGTATTCTTTCAAGTTTTTCTGCATACTTCATTCTAAGAAATGATATACCTATAGTTAGATTATATTTATAGATTCGATGGGTCATAAATTCCATTATCCTCTTTTACTGGTAGATAATCTTGCTTAACTGCTGAAGAATGTATTAACTTATTTTTTATTACTTAAAATTAGTTTAAATGGACTCTAGTATTATACTGTATCTATTTTAAAGTTTGAAAACATGATTAAATGTTAAACCTACTCAAGTTGGATCTTATAAGTAGACACTGAAACTCCATCCTAATTGGCTTTGACATTAGCTGTTTCATTAGTTTCCCCAAAGTCTAAAAATATCCAACTTATAAGCATTTGAGACACAAGAGATTGTCCTTTCCTTCCCAAATAAGTAATTTAAAATCCAAGATCTAAGAAGCATCCATTTAAGACTCCTTCTCTTCTGTAAGCCTCACTAGCACAGAGCTTACACGCAGCTGACCTTCCAAACACTGCAGTGCCCTGGAAGTGACACGAGTTTATACGCATATGAAAAATGCAGTATGCAGTCAAGCTCTGATGAGTGTTCCAGAAAATGTGCAGGAAGAGATGCACACGGGAGAATCGCTGTCATGCTCTGGGAGGGCGTCACAATTCAGGTTTGAGTTGAGCTCGGCCTTCAAAGTGGGATAAAATGAATAGGTAAAAAAAGGAAAGAAAGAGAAAATGAGCATTCCTGGCAGGAGGAAGAATATAAAAATAGATGTGGAAGTAGGAATAAGCATTCTGGGGACTGAGCAACCTTTCCTTCTCCTTCAAACATCCTACAACCTAATCATCATACTGCCCAGGCTGAGGCTAGGCCGGCCTCAGGCCCCAGTGAAGGCAGTGTCTGTGACTGCACTGAGCAGCCCTGCATGCCAGTCTCCTTTGTAGGTGGGAACAGGTCTGAGTGCAGGACAGGGAAAGGGGAGGAGATATTTGCCTAAAACAGCACTTTTCAATCTTGAGGATATTTCCAATCACGACGCAAACACCAACTAATCCTTTTAGCTGAAGAACCAAATTTCAGTTAACTCCATTGGGGAAATTTGACAGTTAATACATTGTGTATCCCCACACCACACGTGGCTTACTCATCACGCAGTTCAGTGGGTTTACCTAAAATCCTGAAATTGCAAGGACTCAATATAATGCAATTCCCGACAAAGATTATACAGCTACCTTAACATAACCCAGTAGTAAGGCCAGAGCCAGGTGACCGAGGTTCCACGTGACTACAGAGACTCTATTCGCCTCCCCAACTCTTTGTACCTGAGGAACTGGGTGTGCTCGTGAGCCTCACTAGAATTCTACTCTTCACAGGAAAATCATTTTCCTATCTCCTGTGTCTTAGATCCTTTAAATAGTTCTTTTCAACATTAAATAAATCATGTTATATGTAACAGGAAGTTTTAAAGTTTTAGGTCCTTAAATTATGTTATGTACAGTAGAAAGTATACAAGCACTTTAATTACCTAACAAGATGTGAACAGAAATCAATTCAGTATATGTCTGACCAGTGACAGACAATTCTGACACACATGGGCGTGTGTGTGCACACACACAATTGTGATAGGAGAGGCATGAGACTTTTCCAATAGAAGATAAAAGAAAAGAAAGGTTATTGATTTCCATCAGTGACTGTCCTTCAGTGTTTTTTGTGTTGTTTATAATGGTCCCCCAAAAGAGGTCATGGATAAGATGAATATATAGAAACTTTAAGGCTAATTTTAATAGAAACCACTAAGACAGAGCCTGGTAGGGGAAAAGCAAAAACAGGAATGAAGGAAGGGGGTTGGCAAGATATGAATGCAAGTACAAAGCAGCTTTGCAAGATGATGTACTTAATGTGAGAATATGCTTAAAACCACCATCCCAGGAATTCCTTCTTCAAAGGATGTGTTTCTTTGCTGCTCCTTGCTGCTCCGAAGAAATGTGGGGTGTGATTACCCTGTGTTCTCACTGCAACCCCATATTCTACCCTCTCCTCCCACTTTAGCATGTGATATGGGGAAGAGGAACGTGCATTGTTCGTTGAAAGGAAACCTGAGTATGTACATTTGATAGTGTAGAGTGTTTGTGGGTGGCTGTGTTATAATCATCCTCTGTGTTTAACTGATTTTGAACTGTTCATGGGTGGTAGTCGCTGCAGGCTGTGATAAGGTAAATGGATGCGAATGGTAATTATAACTGATGAATGATTGATGATGGCCTTATGTGTACGTCATTCTGCATCCTTGGAAACAGCTGCTGGCCTCCCAGAAATGCAGCCTGTAAAGGCATTGATGATCACCTTAGAATGGAGACTCCAGTTTGTTGCGTGGGGGTGCTGGGGTGGAGGTGGCAGATCACATAGAGACCGGGGCAGTTTCCCTGTGTCTCCCCACTTTCACTGCTTCATGCACTAGATCATGGCTACTTGGGGTAAGAGGGCCTGAGAAGGAGTCTGGGATCTCAGCTTGGGATGTAAAAAGTCCAGCAAGTACTGCAATGCTGACTTCTAAATGAAAGCTGCCTGGCTGGCGTGGCTCAGTGGTTTAGCGGCGACCTATGAACTAGGAGGTCACAGCTAATCGATGATTCTCTCTCATCATTGATGTTTCTGTCTCTCTCTCTTCCTCTCCCTTCCTCTCTGAAATTAATTTAAAAATGTATATTTAAAAAAAAGAAAGTGCCCAGTGCCGCCTGGGGTGCTTGTGCAGCAGTGTAAGAATCACTGGCCTACAGTTTTAAAAAGTATTTTAGTGGAACTGAATTTCCTACAATTTGGAACAGATTAAATAGATTATCTAATGCTGTTCAGGTAAAATGGTAATTCTTCGCATCTTTCCAGAGGGGTGAGGTGTGTGTGGGGGGGGGAGGGGGGGGGAGCGGGTTAACCCGGTCATATCTGAGTCTAGTTCTGATGCTTACTCTATCTCTCAGTTTATGTATTTGTTTTTTGTTATTCCTCACCTGAGGATATTTTTCCCATTGATTTTTTTAGAGGCAGTGGAAGGGAGGAAGAGAGAAACATCAATATACACTAAGTAGCCAGATTATTATGACCACCTGACGTTTGTAGGCAAATTAGCTATAATTTCTCGCTGAAGTTGCTAGAGGGCCAGACCATTATAAATAGGGAAGCAGGTTGTTTACCAAGACAGTAGAAGTGATTATTTTCTGAAGATATGGGTAAACAACGCGATATAATAGCCTTTGAACATGAGATATATATACAATGAGTGGCCAGATTATTATGACCACCCCATCAGTATTTCGTTGGGCCACTTTTTGCCTTCAATACTGTGGCGATTCTTCTTGGCATTGACTCAATGAGATGTTGAAAGGTGACACGAGGAATCTGACACCATGCCTGATGAGTAGCACTGTCCAGTTCTGTGAGATTTGATGGTTGTGGAACCAGCTGCCTGATGGCTCTTTTAACTTCCTCCCACAAATGCTCAATTGGATTGAGATGTGGTAATTGTGGGGGCCACCTAAGCAAGGTAAAGTCTCCCTCGTGTTCTTGAAACCACTCCTGCACAGTACAAGCACCGTGGCATGGCACATTGTCTTGTTGGAAGAAGCCATCTCTATTGGGATACGCCATCAACATGATAGGATGAACCTGATCAGCAACAATACTTAGGTATGTTGTGCTATTCAGATGTTGTTCCACACGAATTAAAGGGCCCAAATCATGCCAGGAAAACATGCCTCAAACACTGATCCCACCAGCTTGAAGGGTCGTACTCATGCATGTGGGGTGCATGCTTTCATGCTGTTTCCGCCAAATTCTCACTCTGCCATCTGCATGATGCAACTGGAAACGTGATTCATCGGACCACATGACTTTTTTCCAATGCTCGACTGTCCAATCCTTATCTTCCTGTGCGAATTGGAGACGTTTTATCTTGGTAACTGCAGACAGCAAAGATGTTCAAACAGGCCTTCGGCTTCCATATCCCATATGATGCAGTGTACAGCTAATTTGCCTACAAATGTCAGGTGGTCATAATAATCTGGCCACTAACGTTCAAATATATCCCACATTCAAAGGCTGTTAAATCGCGTTGTTTACCCATATCTTCAGAAAAAAATCACTTGTACTGTCATGGTAAACAACCTGCTTCCCTATTTATAATGGTCTGCCCTCAAGCAACTTCAGCAAGAAATTATAGCTAATTTGCCTACAAACGTCAGGTGGTCATAATAATCTGGCCACTCAGTGTATGTGAGAAGCACATTGATTGGTTGCCTCCCAAATGCCCCCTGACTGGGTCAGGGGATCGAACCTGCAACACAGGTACATGTCCTTAACCAGGAATCAAACCCATAACCCTTTAGTTCACAGACCGACACTCTAACTACTGAACCATACTGACCAGGGCTCTCAGTTTGTTTTTTAGACATGATATATTAGGTAAAAGGAACTGCTGTAAATATGCCGTTGGTGATGTGATGTGATGGAGTGGGGAGTGTTCTATAGTCCTGTGATTAGGTCTCAGTCTTTTAGTAAATAAGAGGATGTTTGTTTAGAAAGAATTGTGAATAATAATAAGAAAAAGAAACCATACAGAGTTACTATGTGTGTAGGACAAAAGTAGATAATGGATGATTCTCCAAACCATGGAAGCCTGGTACAGTCCTCCTGACTTGAATAATCTCCATGGCTCTCAGTGTGTTTTATACAAGTAAAGGAAAGACAGGAGGAAATTGAGCTTTTTTAAAAAAATTTATTTTAGAGAGAGAATGGGAGATAGAAACATCAATGATGAGAGAGAATCATTGATGGGCTGCCTACTGGGCATCGAGCATGCAACCTGGGCATGTGCCCTGACTGGGAATTGTTGATGGATGTGGTGACTGAGATTTATGCTTCTAAGCAGACCAGGAAGAAACCTGTCCCAAATTTATCACCACCCTTTCCATTTATTTAACTTTTGTTTTAGCTTTAGCTTATTATCATAATCACTTCAACAGAGTATGGAAAGCTTGACCTCCTGGTTTAAGCATCAGTGCTCAACCACCGAGCCACACCCATAGTGGCTGGGTGAAATTGAACCTTTTGACATAAAGAGCCTAATAATCTGAGCGGCTATTTTAAATCACCACTTTTTATCCAAAGATCTGAATCTTTGTCAGATGTCTACTCACACACACTTTTTTTAGATTATTTGCTTTTTCCCCCTTTCCATTTAAATATGAAGAAAAGACTGAGGGCAGGTGTCATCTCTTGTCTCCTGAGCCAAAATGTCAGTTCCATCAGATTGTGACAACTTTGACAAATGAGACACTCACTTGATCAGCAGTTTCAACATAGGTGCAAGGGTTCCCTGGTGCCAACGCTCTCCACTGCCGTTCTGTCATCTCCAGTGAGTACCTGACAGTTACTTTGCAAAGTTTGGAAATTTAGCTTGGGAAGAATGGTAAAGAATACAGAAACCCAAAGTATATAAATGAATTAGAAAACAAATGCTATTTTGTTTTGACACTAAGAAAAAAGTGTTTATTTACTTGGATTTGAATTTGTTTAGTTTCTATCAAATATGTATGTACATGATGGTAGAGCTCCATATTGCTCCATTTCTTTCCAGTCTTTGTTTCAGAGCTATTAGAGCAAAATTCACAGCCTTACATGGTTCTAGAAAGAAAGGGCATTTTCTATCTTCTTCTCTACTTGTTGCTAGTAAAACTGCTGAAAACGTGGAGTGAAGAATACACCAACATATCTTTATTTTCAGACACCTGCTACATTTTTCTGTTTCTCCCACAACCACCCTTTCCTTTTCTTTAACTTTTGTTTTAGCTTTAGTTTATTATCATAATCACTTCAACGAGAGTATGGAAATCTTGATTGATTTGATATCTATTTCAGAAAACAATATCCTTCGACCTATTGTGAAGTGATTACCCATAGAGTTTGGAAAACTAATTAAGATGGTGACTGGTGCCCATGGAGACCATGTTTCATGACCTTTCAAAGTTGGTTCTCCTCAGTACTAAAAGGAGGGGGGTATTCCTTTCCCTAGGCCACTAGATCTCTCCCTGAGACTTTTTATTTTAAGTACCAACCACCATGCATCTTCCTTCTTATAGTTCCAGTCTGGTACTCACTCAGCATTGGTTCAGCAGTTTCCCCTGGTCTAACATTTGTATTTGTATGTAGCTGTGATTGTGTTTTTGCCTTGTATCTAGAAGGATAATATTTTCTTACGAAAGAAACCTAACAGCATTTCTACTCACATCCCCATCCCTTTCTAGATTCTGAAAGTGATGCTCTTATTGTGAGTGGGGCAGGTGAGCCAAAGACCCTTACAATCAGTCACTTTTACTTCTTTTAAAGTCTCTCTCTACTTGAGCATAGTCTAGGAATACAGTCAAGTGACTGCAATCTCATTCTTTCAAAGATTGCTTTATAGAATTCAGAAATATTTCCATCGAAGGGTATTAACTTCCAATGTAAAGCCAATGAAGAATGGCTTAGGGAAGGCTGCAGAGATAACAAGGGGCTTAAGTGAAACAAGAACAGGAAGGAATGGGGTGTTTTTGGATGCAGTTTGTTTTCAGGTCTATGCATCCACTGTGTTGCATTGAATTTTAAATTTATTTGAATTATTCTTTTATTGCTGTTTTCAGCTATCATATTGATCTAGGAGAAGCAAGTGGGGCAGTCAAAATCTCATTCCAAATGGGAACTGCCTTTAAAGTGATTGGTAGCAATGGCTAGGTGGCTGGAGAGGAGGGGACACTGCTTTATTTCTTATTGAGCAAAAGTGTGCCTATCCAATTAGTCTGTGCCAAATACAGGCACAGCAGGTGCATGTTGTTGATGGATGTGGTGACTGAGGTTTGTGCTTCTAGTCAGGCCAGGAAGACTTCAGTCCCAAATTTATCACCACTGGGCTTTCAATTACTTTCCAAACTCAAACACTGGAGACTCACTCGTACTGACATTTCAGTACAAGTCAGTTGACAAATATATTTTGAATCCAATCCTTATGCACAGCTCTAAGAATTGTAAAGGATTCAGCCATTACTGTACATGGACCTATCCAGAAATGTCCAGTGTAGAGGATGGAAAGATGTTTTTGTGTAAGAATATATGTTGTGTGATTTCTAACTTCAGACCCAAAATAAAACCATACATAAAAGTAAAAAAAAACAACTAGTTTCAAAATGTTTAAACATTAGGTAAAAAAGAGATCCACTTAAAGCAAAGTGACCTGCCCTGGCCAGTGTGGCTCAGTTGCTTGCAGCATCGTCCCATGCACTGGAAGGTTGCGGGTTCAATTCCTGCTCAGGACACATACCTAGGTTGTGGATTCCATTTCAAATTTTTTTTTTTTTTTTTTTTTTTTTTTTTTAAATATATTTTATTGATTTTTTACAGAGAGGAAGGGAGAGGGATAGAGAGTTAGAAACATCGATGAGAGAGAAACATCGATCAGCTGCCTCCTGCACACCTCCTACTGGGGATGTGCCCGCAACCCAGGTACATGCCCTTGACCGGAATCGAACCTGGGACCTTTCAGTCCGCAGGCCGACGCTCTATCCACTGAGCCAAACCGGTTTCGGCCATTTCAAATTTATATTAAAGGACATAATGAGGGTATCAGTTTATACTCCAATACTATTGTACCATAATTCATAAAACATAAATTACAGGAAAATAAAAGGATAAACTGACAGAAACCTAGTAGTGATGACAGGCTATAATTAACTTCTGCTAGCCCATAACAGATTAAGAAAATAAACAAAATTATGCAAAACGTCCGAATTATAATTAGTACAGTTTAAATAATAGATATATATGCACACACATAAACATATGTTTATGTCCGTGTATATACATATTAAATACAAACATTACAGTTAGTTGTTAGGAGGAAGTAAAAAATCATATTCACATTTTCTACTGTGCAGTGGGGGTGGGGGGTCAGCACCAATAACCCCTTTGTCATTCAAGGGTCAACTGTATATTTTACATGACAGATACATTTTTTAAATCACCTTGGAAATTTACAAAATTGACTATTAAGTGACCAAAAAATTCAGTTTCTTCCCTGAAATAGAAGTAATATATTCCACATTCTGACCCAGTACAATAAAATTAAAAATTATACTACATAAATTTATAATAACATTCTAGAAAGAAAAAAATTTACTCTTCTCTTGAATCAAAGGAAATACTTATGCATTATAATAATTGTTTTTCAAAAATGCATATAATTGGATACAGTAAAGTTTGCTCAGAAAAATATATAGCTTTTAATACTTACATTCTAAGAAAGAAAAATCAGTTTTAACTCAAGAAGCTATAAATGGAATAGTACAGTACTAGTATATCTAAGAAAGTCAAAAGAAGGAAATAAAAATGATCAAAGGAGAGGTGAGAAATTACAATATTGTTAAGCATTCAAAAAACTGGTTCTTATAATTAAAAAGAAAGAAACAACTAGATAGAAAGTGGTCAATCAGAAATAAAAAAGTAAAATTATAAGTGAAAAAGGTCAAATAACCTCAGCTACAGTAGAAATTAAATGAATGATAAAAGTAATATGCAAGAAAAACAAAACAAAAGTAATATGCAAGTATCTGCCAAATACTTTTAAAGCTCTAAGCATCTCAGCAGGAATATGGCAGGAAACGTGGGCCTATACCTCTTCTGAGAGCCCCAAATATCCCCCAAAGAAGAGAAAACTACATTTCTAAACATCTGATTAAATTAAAAGAATTCCATTCCTGTCCCTCTTGAAATGACTACTATCTCATGCTGAAGAAGAAACTTGCTCATTGAGGAACAATTTTTCATTTGGAAAATACACTTGGAAACCAGATATAAAATTGCACATGCTATGATTGAACTATGCAAAACCAAAAAATCATATATATGCATGTAGATTGAAAGTGGGAAAATATATTTCATTAGAGCAATAAGATTATGGGTAGGTTTTCTTATTTTTCAACCCTTCTAAAAATACTGTTTGCATAATAGGAATTCAGAACGAATAGGTGACTCCTGAGATGAACCCAAATAAGTAACAGTGCTACTGACTTTCTCCTAGTAAAGAGACAAAGTATGTTCTCTCTATCATTATTGAATTGTAGGTGGGGTGGTGAGGTCTACTTATTCCTTCATAGGCTACCTACAATGAGCCATTTCCTTCATTGACTCCATACTATTTAAACACCAACTATTACAACAGTCCTGAGCCTCACAGGCAGGCAATCATACAAGAAATGTGAAGTGCCAGTTCAGTTTGTACATGCAGTGGGAAGTAGAGCACACTTCTTAGCAAATTAGCAGACCCTACTAGTGGAATGATTCCTTTGAGAATGAGGTCCTTTGAGTTCCCTCTAGTTAGAACGGGCCACAGAACTCTGCCCGCCCCCCCCCCCCCCCCCCCCAACAGAGAAGATATATACTGGGAATCATTCTGATCTTTGAAGGGAATTCATTGGAATGACTGTCAGATACTTGAGGCACTGGGGCACGGAGAGAAAGGAGGCATACTCTCTAGCAGGTATCTAAACTGTCTCAGCTTTTGCATAAATAAAATGATTTATTTTGGAACTGGCAGCTAAATTGCTCATTTTAAAATGTCTTGGGAATTTGTTGAGGTTGGTGGCACCACTTATCAGAAGATGCCATAGAAAATGCTCAGTTGCTGTCTATGCTGTGTCTTTGTGAGCCAAAGTTATCTATTTTGTGATAGAAAGGGGAAATATTGCCTAAGTTTTGGTTATATTTAGTGTGTCATTATAACTTTTGGTCGTAGTAATATACACGATTTTGGATAGAGTACTTGCAGAATTATTTTGCACATCATTAAAAATTATACATGTCAAGAATTAGATGAATTGATGACAACTTGGGTGAAATATCACCTACTTTGCATATATATAAATACTAGTATTTCAAATACTGTATTCAGGTAGGAAAGTATAGGGTTTTTTTCTTTACAATTATACTTAGAAGGGCAATCAATAACTTAAGGCAATGTTGGTATAATTTATAGCATTAGTAATTACTATAGTGTCTCTCCATCCAGTGTAAAATATTATATAGCATATCTCTTAAAGAAACACATACTACTCTATTACTTTCTTCCTCCTCTTATATAAAATCTTCAGAAATTCTATTCAAGTTCCCATGCCACTTACACTGCATGTCATTGATTATGAATTCCTACAAAAATAAATACATTTCAAAATACACATTAAAAAGTTATATTTTAAAAAATCATATTATCATAGTAATGAAACAGTGCAGACACATGAAACATAGAAATTAGAAGTCCCATCATGATCCAACTACCATAGCTAACCTTCTAAAAATTGGGTATTTCTCTTCCTAGAACATTATGCCTTTGTTACTGTGTATATTTTTAAACAAAAAATTGGTCATAATAAACATATTCTTCTATACTTTTCTCACTTAAACACATTATGTATCATTCAATACTAGAGGCCCGATGCATGGGATTAGTGCACTGGTGGGGGGCGTGGCCTGTGGGGATCACCCACTGTGGGATCGCTCATCCCAGTCAGCCAAGCAGCTGTGGACCCGTCCTCTGAGCAGCTGCTCCCTGATCCGGCCTCTCCAGGGTACCTGGTCCGGCTGGACCCAGGACAATAGCACTGAGAAGTGGCGGAGTAGGGTTCAGTCCCGCGGCTGCCACAAACCTGCCTCCCAGCCTCACGGTCAGCTCTGTAAGCCTGGTGGCGGCACTGCACGGCCTGCCGGTGTCCAGAGGAGGCGGCAGGGAGCAAGGAGGAGGAACCTGGGGCGAGGAGGTGATGATCACAGCCGTTTCCTGCCCGTCGGCCCGGGGTTCGCAGCAGGAGCAGCTGCTCATCCTGGTCAGCTGAGTGGCACTCCCACTGTGGTAGTGCACTGACCACCAGGGGGCAGCTCCTGCATTGAGCGTCCGTCCTCTGGTGGTCAGTGCATATCATAGCAACTGGTTGACCGGTCATCTGGTTGTTCTGCCATTTGGTCGCTGGGCTTTTATTATATAGGATATTACCTTATTTTATAAACACAGACTCAACCCATTTGTTTAATGCATACATAGCATCATGTTGTATAGAGAGCTACCATGACTTATTAAGCCAGTTTCAATTAGATATGTACCTGGGTTATGTCCATCTAGGTTTTTCATTACTATACTAGAGGCCCAGTACACAAAATTTGTGCACTCAAGGGGGTCCTTCAGTCCAGCCTGCACCCTCTCGCAGTCTGAGAGCCCTCAGGGGATGTCCGATTGATGGCTTAGGCCCGTTCCCCGCCAGGAGCTGTCAGTTGGACATCCTTAGCACTGCCACAGAGGCAGAAGAGGCTGCCGCCACTGCGCTTGCCAGCCTGTGAGGCTGGCTTCTGGCTGAGCGGCACTCCCCCTGTGGGAGCGTACTGACCACCAGGGGGCAGATCCTGTGGTGAACGTCTGCCCCCTAATGGTCAGTGCATGTCATAGCGACCAGTCATTCCGCCATTTGGTCGATTTGCATATTAGCCTTTTATTATATGGGATTATTATATAGGATTTTAGCCAAAACCCTTATACATGTACATGTGAGAATAGTCAAGAGGACCCAGTGTCTGGAAGTGAGATGGCTGGGTAATGTGAATACTAGTAACATACACTCACACACTTGCCAAAATGAGCTTTCTTTGTCTAATGGGGAAATTATAATTTTAATTTAATTATTAGAGAAATTGTTGTTTAATTATTATGGAAATACATCTTACATTTATAGGCTTTGTAAAAAAATTTTTAATTGCCTACTTATTGTCTTTGTCCATTTTTTTTGGATTGTTCATCTTCTCAGTGATGTGAACTCTTTTCTATTGGTGTTATTGAACTTTTATGTATTATAAATTCTTTGTAGTTTGTATTCTGACATGTACTTATTTATGTACTTATTTTATCTCAAATATTTTTAATTATTTTCTGAAATACACAAATGTAGAAAAGTAATATATTTCTCATTCATATTTCTACCAGCCAGAATTAACAATCCTTTATGTTTTTGTTTCCAGTTTTTGTTTTTTTAACTTAAAACAATAAAACATGTAATACATTACAAGAAAAGATAGTCTTCCAGACTACCACCTTTGGATTTACTTCGTGAGTGACAAAGTATGTTCTAGATTCTTCTAAAACTATTTGTGTATTTTTGAATGCCTGTATATATGTCTATAAGCAATATATTGTTTTCTGTATTTTAATTTTTTTGTAAATGATAGCAAATTTATATCGACTTCCTTTTATTGCTGAACATTGTTTTTAAGACTTACCCATGTAAATAGTTTAAATTTAGCTCAAGGTGTTTAATTTTTATGCAATCAGATATAGTAGTTTTTTTTCTTTTAGTAGCCTTTTTTCTCTTGTAATAGACTTTCTTCTGTCAAAAGTATAAACTTACCCAATTATTTCTGGAGGTTTTTTGTTGTTGTTGGTTCACATTTTAAACTTTGATCTGAATCATTTGAAATTTATTTGAGGATAAGAAGTAATGTAGGTAAGGAATCAACATTATTTTCTTCCCAAATAGCTGTCAGATTCATCCTGTGCTTGACTGCAAACACTGCTTTTATCAAGCATACAATATCCAGGCACACATGGTGAATTTCTTTGATTTTTCTGTGCATTGTTCCTATCACTATACTGGGTTTTTTGTTGTTATTGTTAATCCTCATTGAGGATATTTTTTCCATTGATTTTTAGAGAGAGTAGAAAATAGGGAGGGAAGGGTTGGTGGGGGAGGGGGCAGAGAGATATACAAACAAACATCTATTTGGTTGCCTCCTGCATGTGCCCTGACCCAGGCAGGGAACTAACCTGCAACCCAGGTGCGTGCCCTTGACTGGGAATAGTACGTGACCCTTTGGTGCATGAGTCAACACTCTCCTACTGAGAGACACTGCCCAGGACTCACTGTATTGCTTTTAACACCTGTACCTTAGACCTATAATTATTATTGTCCCCAGATATTTTCCTTGGTATCCTATTTATGCTTTCAATGAGCTTTAGAATTGTTTTTATCATGCTCCTAAAAGAAAATACTGATTACATTGCAATTTCAGTGAATACTTATATTAGGGGAATTTATATTTTCAATTCATTCACACCTTCTTTCATGCTTATTCAGTAAAATTTTGTAACTTCCTTCATATACATTCAGTAAATTTTTCTTAAGCTCATGTCTGAAATATTTTTGTTATAATTGAGTGTGAAAGCTTGCCTTTCATTATATTTTCATATTTTCTATCTTGTTAACATTTGTGTGTTTATCAAACACCCCAATGGATTATTGTAAGTTATACAGGTGTATTTGCCATTGTATGTCTTCTTAGGTGAAGTGTTATTCAAAGCAACTCTGCTTCCCATGGTACTACTGACAACATCTTAGGACATTTTGAGGTTGTCACTACAAGGAGTTCTGTTGTCATGGTGGCTAGAGACTGAGAGGCTGCTGAGCATGCTGCAGTGTACAAGACATGCTTCAATCTTTTGCCTATTCTTTATTGGATTGTTGCTCATTGCATTAGTTAAGAGTTCTGTATATATTCTAGATACAAGTCCTTTGGCTATATATGTTTTGCAAATATATTTCCCAGTATGTGGCTACCTTTTCATTTCCTTAACAGTCTTTTGTGAAGAACAAAAGTTTTTAATTTTAATGAAATCCAATTTATTGATTTTTAACACTTTATAAGCCATGCTTTTTATTCGTTTTTAACCCAAGCTCACTACAATATTGTCATATAGTATCTTCTAGAAGTTTCATAGTTTTGCTGTTAGTTTTAGATCCATGATTCATTTCAAGTTAATTTTTGTAAATGATGAGTTAAGGCTTGAGGTTTATATTTTTGCACATGGCTATCCTATGGTTCCAACAACCATTTGTTGAAAATTTTTCCTTTCCCCACTGAATTGCTTTGAAATTTTTATTGAAATTAATTGTTCAATTATGTGTATGTCTATTTCTGGAGTTAGCTTTCTGTTCCGCTGATCTGTATGACTACGTGTACCACAGGGCTTGGTTACTGTAGTTTTATAATAGGTCTTGGAATCAGGTAGTGTAAGTCTTAATACTTTAATCTTTTAAACAATATTGAATCTATGGCCCAAGAACACAGTCTCCTCTTTCTGTTTGTTCAGGACTTATTTCTCTCAGCAATGTTTTTAGTTTATAACTCCTATAAAATCTTGTCAAATTTATTACAAATTATTTCATAATTCTTGAAGTTATCTTAAATAAATAGATTTTTCTGGATTTGGTATTAGTGCTATATTAGCTCAGATTAAAAAAAATAAGTATTTTTCTTGTTGTCCTTTTCTGCTTTTTGAATATTTAGGAGAATTAACAAATGGATCCTTCATATTCAAAATGTCTTATTCAAATGCTATGCATCCATTTAAGATTATAGGGGAGGAAAGACTTTTCCTCTATCCTCTTAGGTTTTGTGGCTGGGCCTGAGAATTAAATTGACCAAGGACAGGTTAAGAGGAGAAGAGCATACCAATTTTATTTAATGTTAATATTTTTATGTATACATGGAAGCCTTCATATATAAGAAATGAAGGCCCAAAGAAGTAGATGGGCCTGAGAGCTCATATAGTATTTTAGTAAAGAAAGATAAATTATGGAGACATGTCAAGACAAAGGAAAAAGGAGTTTGGACTAGGGTTGGTAAAATGTGGGAAAGTGACCTGGAAACTTATGGAGGAAACTAATGGAAGATACAGGTTATTATAGTAGGTTTGTTTGATTGACTCCGTGTCTCCAGTGATAAGAATGTTCTCTTCTTCCTGGTGCCGGGAGGGCACCTTTGTTATGGGCAATGTTATCCCGCTTTTGGCTAGAGAGAGGGAGGTCAGAGACCCCTTCCTGACGCTGTTTCTCCAGTGCCTTCCACTCAGTAATCACTGTGCCACAGTGGCCGCTTTGGGGCTGGCAGGTTCTGGGCCCTTCCTTTCTTTCTACATGCAGTTTCTCTATACAATGCCAGTAAAGTGAATTGTATAATAATTATTTTTTCCTATTATTCATTTGATAACCACGCTAACTTCTAACACTCTTTATATATTTATATCAAAGTCATGTTTATATTGAACTTAAAATTCCTATGACTTTAAGTTTGTTTCACTTTCTACCTTTCATATATTTTGAGGGTTTTCTGTATAGCACAAGACAGGACACTTTATATACCTTATACGTGGGTCAATGAACTCAGTCACATGCTTGAGTGTTCAAAAACAGGTTTCCAGCCCTAACCGGTTTGGCTCAATGGATAGAGCATCGGCCTGTGCACCGAAGGGTCCCAGGTTCGATTCCAGTCAAGGTCATGTACCTTGGTTGCAGGCACATCCCCAGTAGGGGGATGTGTAGGAGGCAGCTGAATCAATGTTTCTCTCTCATCGATGTTTCTAACTCTCTATCCCTCTTCCTTCTTCTCTGTAAAAAATAAATAAAATATATTTTTTAAAAAAAAACAACAATTTCCATACCTTACAATATATTTCTCTAAGGCAGAGAAATTTATATTTTAGGATGAATATTGTTTATAATGCTCTTGGCCAATTTAAAGATGGTCTGGCAATTCACTGATGATTAATTATTGAATCACTATTTCTCTGAGATACATGTCTGACAGTCATTTCCTTTGGGGGAATGGTTAGAAGGGAATCATGAGATAACATCAAAAGGAAAAATCAGAACGAGACTGTTTACGTTCTTTTTCAACAAAGTATAAAGGCACCTGGAATTTATTTTCTAAGGCTTTAAACTTGTACCAGGTGTGATGAAACTGGGGACTCAGTGGCACATATTTTCAAGTTATAGTTTTAAAAATTACTTCTGAGTTTCATTCCTACATCATAAAAAATATGCCAAGCCCATCTCCTTACAAATGGTTTAGATTATTTTTCAAGGACATTTATGTATCAACATTTTGTTTTAATTGACATTTTCTGGCTCTTTTCAAATACTAACAAACCTTCTTTTAATTTATTCTCATCTATTTAATGTTTTGCCTAGGATTATCTATAAAGTTGTGGCTGTTTTCCAGATTAGGGGATTGTTTTCCAGATTATTTGTAAAATAAATAAACCCTGACCCTAAGAATTGACTATTTATACTTTTTGTTGAAAGAATTGATCACTTTGCTCTTCCTATGGAAGGCCAAGCCAGTTTCCCTTTAAATTCAAAATATTTATCCCAACCACCCTACATCCCATTGCATGGTGAAGCAAAATTCGAGTCCATCAAAAAGAAACAAAAGTACTTCGGAAACAAAAGTACTTCGTTGTAGAACTTTAACAAAAGGCCTTTAGAAAATCATACTCTTGCCACCCCTTAGTATAACCACCCACACATGTGGGCTTAACTGATTCTCTCCTCAGATGTCCTTTCAACCTCCTAAAGAACTCAAGGATTTTAGTCAGGTTCAGGTTCGTGTCTTTGAGTCTGATTTATGAACTCTTCCTTGTCCAGCCAGGTGCCGGACATAGCCCACAATTCATAATCTGTCGGCAGGAGTGATGGCCCACCTCCAGAGGTGAAGCTGACAGTTCTCCCGCATGCGGCCGATACACAGACTGTGTGTCGCGCAGTGATCTATGTGAGGTGGCTGAAGAGCACATTAACCTCTCAGCACACCCCCATTTTCACTGTGGCTCTTTTCTTTTATGCTCTTCATTTTTCTTCATAAAAGGCCAACCTGATGAATAACACCACATCTAATCACTAGTAAGCAGATGGCTCGGAATCCATCGAAGGTGAGGTTCCCAGTAAATTTCAGAGCAGCTCAACCTTCAAACCTTTGTGGTATGGAATGCCATTCCGCGGGTATAAAGTTTCAGTTCTGCAAAATGAGTACATTCTAAATAGATTCTAGAGAATTGCTATACAGCGCCGTGCCTCTAATTAACGATACTGTATTGTGCACTTAAATTTTTTAAGAGAGTAGATCTCATGTTAAGTGTTTTACCACAATAAGAAGGAAGAAAGAAGGAGGTCACTGGAACTGAGAAGAGTAGTTGTCTCTGTTTTGGTTTTTGGGTTCCTCAATGATGTAGGCTTTTTGTGTAAAGCTTGATAGTATACGCTAGGTCCGATTTTGTTTCATTGCTGTGATTTCTGACTGTGTGTACTTTGGAGAGATTAAATATCTGCTTTTCAGGTGGGGACAGAGCTGCGGGAGGCATCAGTAACCTGGGGCTGGTGAAGCCAGTCTGGCCAGCAAGGCAGGAGCACACACCTGCAGGGATCTTGAGTAGAGGCATGAGAAAGGTGAGCCCAGAAGAGGCATCAGGCACCAAATCCTGCCAAGACTTTCCAATCTGTCTGTGTCAGGACTGTGGATGTTTTTAAGGTTGACCCAAGCGCCCCAAGGTTAACTGTCTGCATCATTTTTTTAGTCATTTGTGTACAAACTACATTGGAGTGAAAGTTAAGTTTTAGGGTTTTAAGAAGGAGATAACTGAATTAAAAATAAAAGGAATGGGGCATAGAATTCATTCCAGGCACGTGGTATCCAAAGAAGCCAAATTGAAATCATCTGATCGCTAAGAGATGTCAGTCACTGAAGGTGGTAGGATATGGGGAGAAATTTGGTTTTATTTATTAGTATTTTTTAAATGATGAACCCTGGGTTGTTTCAAGAAGGAAAGAAAGGACGTGATAAAGGAAAGGAGACTAATGGTGCATGAAACAAAGGGGTTTTTTAAAGAATGGCTCGATCAGTACTTCTCACACTTTAATGTGTCTTGTTAAAATGCAGATTCTGATTCTGTAGATCCAGGGAGAGGCCTGGGATTCTGCTTTTCTAACAAGAATCCAAGTGATGCTAATGTAACCTTCAGGGCACCTAGAATCAGTCTGGGAGACCAAGTGGACACATCCACCACTAGTCATGGTTGTTTCAGCATCTACTGAATAGAAGATAGCACCATAAACACAGATAAGTGCTAGCAAGATTCTTTCCAATAAGCGCAATTTAAACGCAGACTTCAAGGCTGCCATGCATGCTGAGTGCTGAGACGACTCTTCATTAGGCAGGATAAACGGTGTTGATCAGTTAGTTCAGGTGAGTAACACACTTACAACGCTTTTTAAAAGACTATTAGTTCTCAAGTAGTTAAGAAAATATAAATGAACAGCAGAGAAAATGAGTCAAAACCATCAAGGGCTATTACAGTTTCAATTTTAAAATGCTCCTGTTTTTAGGTACCCATGCTCACAGCTACACTGACAGATCCCAGCAGAGAAAAATGGGCTCTTGCTTATTATCTCACCTTCCTCCATCCCTTTAAAAAATCTGATGTGCATTCTAGCTTAGCATTTTTGTCTTTGTGTTTCTGGGGGAAAGGAGTTTTAAGAAGTTTAAAGGCGTGTGGCCTTGCACTCACCTGGCTCTACACCCCTTTTATTCTCCTGCACATTTCTTTGGTTGAAAGGTAGAGAGTAGCTCTTATGTTTTAAAGATAACTTGAGAATGACCTGATGAGGATGTTAAATGTCTCCCTAAGGAAATAGAAACAGTAATCCTCTTTGATTAAAAAAAGCATAAAAAGATGATAAATATATTATCAGGTTTTTCTCCATACATCCTTGGACCTACTGGCATGGCACAGTGTAATAAAATGTTATATGCTTATCACAACCTATATTGTTTGATATTCTGCAGTTTTTGACAGTGAAGTGGAGGGCCTTAATCTTTACATTACTTTTAATGCAGATAAAATTAATATAAATTATTTTATAACATCCCTTATCATTATAGATTGGGGGATTATATATGACTTATAGAATTACCTGTGCATTGCTATTCTCTGTACATTTTTGCAACCTCCTATAAATCCATAATTATTTTAAAATAAAAGGTTTTTTAAAATGAAGGGAAAATAACGGAATTAAAATACACAATGATTGTAACATGTGCACCTGTAAGTTGGGATGATTCAAGGAGTTAATGCCCTGAGGTTCCTGTGTTCTCCAGAGTGGGGGAAGGTACTGAACACAATCAGGCTTTGTTAGGGTCAGCATGTGGGGATTCCTAAAGCACGCACTAAAAGACTAGAAGATCATCTAACTTCCGGACTAGTAGGTTCTCAGGCAGATGTTTCAGACGAAATTGCTTGGGAATCTGACCTTGATAAAGAATGAGAGTAGCATAGGATCAAGGGAGTCTCCTGTCCATGAGATCACAGACACAGGAGCAAGCAGAAATGCAAGTCCATAAGCTGTGCCGTGAAGCTAAAATTGAGAAAGGACTCCAGAAAGTCAGATTTCTGTGGAAGGAATTAAAAATGCTGAGGTGGCCTGCCCAGTGTGGCTCAGTGGTTGAGTGTTGACCTATGAACCAAACAGTCACAGTTGATTCCCAATCAGGGCAAATGGCAGGGTTTCGGACTAGATCCCCAGCAGGTGGCGTGCAGGAGGCAGCCAATCAATGAATCTCTCTCATCATTGATGTTTCTATCTCTCTAGCCCTCTCCCTTTCGCTCTCTGAAATTAATAAAGGCATTTTTTAAATGCTGAGGTGTTTTTATTCGAAATGGAATTGGGTTCATAATCCAACCAAGGGCAGCATTCTGGAGTGCTTAAAGTGCAAGGGAAAACCAAGACTTGGTCAGATAGCCAGATCATTTCAACTCAGCAAGGTGACAGGTAATGCGTACTAACCTAGACATTTAGTTCTAAGCTTTAAATACATGTTAGGGGGATGGATCCTGTTCCTTTAGTTTTTTAAATTGAGACATAATTTATATAACATAAGTGCTCCACTTTAAAGTATTAATTCATTATTTTTGTAGTATATATACTGTGTTGTGCATCCATTTCCACCACCTAATTTCAGAACATTTTTGTCACCCCAAAATGAAACACTATATATTTGTGCTCTACTTCCTCATTCTCCCCTTCCCTGGCAACCACTAATCTACTTTCTGTCTCTGTGGATTGGCCTACTCTGGACATTTCATACCAATGGAATCATATAATATGTGGCCTTTTGTGTCTGGCTTCTTTCACTTAGTATAAAGTTTTTCAGATTTAATCATGTAAGAGCACTCGACTCCTTTGTATGGCTAAATAAAGTTCTATTGTGTGGATAGACTTTTTAAAATCATTAATCGGTTCATGGAAATTTGGGTTGTTTTCACTTTTTGCCTATCTATAATATGCAAAGTGTCCCCTTGGGAGTTCAACCAGGAGACCAGGAGTTTGATTGCTCACTATGACATGTACTGACCACCAGGCAATGGCTCAGAACAAAGGAAGGCCCTGATCACCGGCCAGGCCTAGGGACCCTACCCATGCATGAATTTCGTGCACCGGGCCTCTAGCTCTGAATAATGTTCCTGTGAACATATGTTTTCAGCCCTCGTGAGTGTGCACCTAGGAGTGCCAGATCCAGGTCCTGGGATAATTCTCTTTGTCTTTTTGAGGAAGAGCTTAACTGTCTTCCTCATTGGCCACACCATTTACACCCCCACTGACCATGTGTGAAGGTTCCATCTATTTCCACATCCTCACCAACATTTATTTTACTTTTGCTTTAAAAATAGTCATCATCGTGGGTGTGAATTGGTATCTCATTGTGGTTTTTATTTGCATTTTCCTAGTAAGTAATGATGCTGAGCATCTTTTCATGTGTTTGTTGGTCAATTGTATGTCTTCTCTGGAGATATACCTTTTTAATCTTTTGCTCTTTTGAAAGTTGTGTTGTCTATTTCTTGTTATGTTTTCTTTATGTATTCTGGATACTAGGCCCTTATCAGACATGATTTGGAAATACTTTCTTATTCTGTGGGTTGTCTTTTCATGTTCTTGGTACTATCCTTTGAAACATAAGCATTTTAAATGTTGATGATGCCCAATTTATCTGTTTTTTTTTCCTTTGGTGGCTTGTGTTTTGCTATTCTATTATAAAGCTCATTTTATTTAAATAAGATGCTGTTTTTATTTTCAATTCTTGTTGTCTCCCAGTTACCCATAATTTAGCTTTTAGAGAGCTGAGAGCTATAATGTAGAAAATAACCTGTCTCAGTCATAAGATGGTGTATTAGTTCCCTATAGTTTCTGTAACAAAGTGCCAGAAACTTGTGGCTTAAAACAACACAAGTTTGTTATCCTGCAGTTCTTTAGTTTAGAAGTTGGAAGTGGGTCTTATGGGGCTAATATCAAGGTGTCATCTGACCCGTGCTTCTTTCTGGGGGCTCTAAGGAAGAATCTGTCTCTGACCTTCTCAGCTTCCGGAAGTCACCCACAGTTCTTGGCTTTTGGCTCTTCCTCCATCTGTGAAGCCAGTGGAGTTGGACTGAATCCTGCTCACTTTGGATCACTCTAACCTCCTCTTCTGCCTCCCTTTTTCACTTTTGAAGGGCCCTTTTGATTACACTAGGCTCACCTTGATAATCTGAGATAATCTCTCTATTTTAAGACCAGTTGATTAGAAAACTTAATTCCATCTGCAGCCTTACCCCATTTGCCATGTAAATGGGTAATTGATTCATGGATTCTGGGCATTAGGAGGTGGGCATCAGCTAGTATTCCGTGTACCACAGATGGCCTTACTACTAATGCTAGAGACTGCATACAGCTGCTGGCAGCTATGGAAGTGCAAGGACTCAGAAAGAAATTGACTATAACTATATTTGGTCTTGTCTCTACAGCCCTATCTGGGTTGTGGAACTGGTTATAAAGGTAGAAAGCTTAGTAAATACGCTTTTTTTTCTCTTAGTGAGCCTGTTTTATAACCTCTGAACCAGAAGTTTCTGTTCTTGTAATCCTGGAGGAAAGCAGCTCAGAAATTTGGCATCATGCATAGTGATCTTAAAACTGGCTTTCTAGAAATGGCTTACGTGGACAGGTACTTCCTTAGGGGCCGCATGGGACAGTAGAGAGAGCATGAGCTTTGTATTAAGGTGGACCTGGGACCAGGTGTCAACTCACCTGCTTGATTAGAAAAGTCCACTGGAATTCAATTCTATCCAGAAAATTAGATTTTTGTGAAAACAAAGAAACTCTGCATTTGTTTGGTAGCGTATTTCAAATATCTCTGAAAGATAGATTGATGCTTTTTAAAAAAAAACGAGAAAAATCGGTGCTTAAAGTTCCTAAAGTAGTTTACAATTAGTCATACTGTCTGCCAAATGCTGATGTCTTTAGAAACACGTGTCTGACATATGCATTTTAAAATCAGTGTGCTGTGTGATGCTCCAGGTGAAAAGGCTCTCCCTACGCTGAGGCCATTTAAGACCCCACTAAGAGGCCAGCATGAATTCCATCAGGGCCTTCCTTTGTTTGAAAGGAAAGTGAGACAGAGTACTTGTTCACTGCTAAGCTCCCTCATCTGGCTCTCCTGCCCAAGAATCTATTGCCATGTCTAGACAAACAGGAAAAAGACTCAAATATAAAGAAGAATAGAGCAGCCTATGGGTGCTCCAGTAACGTTCATAGAATCTGAACATTTCTCTCTCTCTAGGCATCAAGGCATCTTTATCTTGGAATATCTGGGTTGTAAAAACTAAGATGGTCATTAAAGAGGGCAGGAAGCAATTTAGGAAGTGCCCTGTGTCTCCAGGACAGAAGCTTTGCAGCTACACACAGTAATTTATGTTGATGAATTGCAGTTGTCAGAGTGTCCAAAGCACTTCATGGGATACGTTCCCAGGTCTGCAGTTCTCATTCATGCATTCTGATGTATAAACTGCTGTTTAAAAAAGCACAGCAAGCTTCTGGGGGTATTCCCTGAATTGTCACAACCTGGTCTAAGATTAAGCAAAAGTGAGAGTGATAATAGACTATTATTAAAGTTTCCTTTCCCCCACAAAATCTATAAGGATCTTAAGATGGAAAGATTTCTTAGAGAAAGAGACCATTATTTTAAATTTGGATTTCCAAGAAAGAAAACAAAATGTCATAAAAGTGGAGAAATTGATTCTAAAACATAGGGAAATACATACATAGTAACAAAAAGTAGGAGAGGCAGTGGGAAGTCAAGGTAGTAGTTAAACCAAGAATTAAAAATTGCTGGAAATGGCAAGGAAAAGTGCACAAAAATCACAGAGTAAGTTCTGTATGTCACAGTGTCATGCCTAGTGAAAAAGTGATAGATAAAATCTCCATTCAAACCAGAGCCCGCAAACTTGGGTTCTAATAATCCATTGTGCCATGGTATCCCTTAGCTGTTGGCACAAAGATGCTGTGTTTCATGCTCCCTCCAAACACCTGGTGTAAAACCACAATTGTTTATATTGCTCACACAGCTGCAGCTCAGGTAAGATTTGGCTAAACTAAAACTGGACTGTTTCACAGCACCTGTGGGTCCCTGCTTGGCCTCCTAAAGTAGCGCTCGCCAACCTTTCGGACCTCACAGGCCACCAGTGGTCCACGGACCACGGTTGGCGACCGCTGTCCTAACGTCGACGGTGGGACATGTGGATGACCTCACTCCTCATGTCTCCCCTTGGACTTGGAGCTGGCATATTCTCAAGGTGGCAGCAGACCATGCAGACAGGAAGCAGAGCCTCCAGGGCCTCTAAAGGCCTGAGGACTGGCCTGTCATCGTGCCCTCTCCATCCACTGAGCACTGGCCAAAACAGTCACAGGGCCAAGCCCATGCAAGGGGCTTAGAAGTACACTCTGCTCTCGATGAGTCTATTAAAAAAAAAAAGTCTCGGCTGTAGCTAGTAATGTAATATAGGTACATTTATAATGTTTTTAAGTGAAAATTTTTGGGAAAAAAACTTTTTAAATAACTGATGCATCAGAAATCTTAAGGAACAGAAATACCTTTTAGCCTTAACATCTCCATTCCCTAATTTTTCTACTAAAAACGATCAAGTTATAGAAACATTCATATTTGTATTCCTTTTTTAAAATTTTGTCAACTTTCACCTATAGCTGTAAATACTTGAAAATGTTTGTTGGCAAAAATGAATGTATGGAGCTATCTTAGCCAGAAGAACTGAGATCGATGCTTTGCTAATTGAGCTCCCAGATTAAGCCATTATCTCTCCAACCATTTTCAAGACATACTTCCGCACATGTGCAGTTGAGAACATCAATCCACATAAGTAGTTCAGAAAAATAATTTAAAATCTTGGTTTTGCTAACAAAGGATTAGTAGTTACCATCTTAGTGGGGCAACAGCATAATGTAAGTTGAATGCAAAAGTATTTTATTTCAAGTCCCACTTCAGAATGCTCTATCATATTAGTCAAATATTCCTAAAATGCTCTATCATATTTGTCAAATATCCCTAAAATATTGCTTCCATCCAGTCATTTCTCATAAGAAATTATGCAATGGTTCTCTATTGACTAATAGTCTAGAACGAGAATCTTTCTTGATCTGGTTCTTTCTAGGCTCATTAATCCTATCTCTTGAAAGACAATGTCACTTTGCAGAATCATAAATATTACTGGTGACATATGAGAGTAGTTGTGGAATATTGCCTAAATGGGCTGTAGATGGACCATCTCTTTTCCCTATACTCGAACATCCAAAACTACAAATTTTTCACAGAAGGCAGAGTGGTTCACTGTAAATAATATTTGCTTTAAGATGAGTATTAGGTTTTAGGGAAAGACTAGAACAGCCAGAGACAGGAAAAATATTGTGGATAGTAACTATGGCTTAGTCAGATATAGAGAAAGAGTGTCTTGTCCTAAACTTTGGTGCCAATTCTCAAACTCAAAAGTAAATTCAGAAAGAATGTGTTACCCATAATTGCAATGGGCTGTATTCTCATTTAGAATAAATCATGATGGCTTGGCAGGGTAAAGGACTTTGTAACTTCTAATATTCATGATTGTTGCATTTGAAGGTAGTATGAATAATGATTCTTTAAAATAATATCAATTAAATGTCACTAATTCAGAATATGTTATTATTAATCAAACCTTTTCTTATCTAAAGAGAAGGATTTGCATGGCAGGTTAACAGTGGGTCATTTACACTATTTAGATAAATTATTTTAAAGAATTTTAGGGTACATTTACTTTCTTAAACGAATTCATTTATAGTTATTCAGATTTGTCAGTTATGCCTTTCTGCAACTCCACCTCCCACAAATTTTGCTGTTTCTAAATCTCAAACTGGACTCTGACTAAACATTTCATAACTTCAGGACTTCATAATTAAGAATATTTTGCACCACTCTCAGGGCTAAGATGAACTGTGGCCTGTGCACGCAACCTGATTATAATTTTCTATTTTGTCCCTTTAGACTGTTTTCTGAGCTGATTTGGTTGAACTAACTGACTTTTCACGCAGCACCACTCTCAAATCTGTTGAACTGAAAAGTTTCTGGCTGTGATACTCAGGGATAGAGGTGTGGCTCGCCTTGCATTGGATGTTCACTTTTCCTTCTCCCACTGAAGCTCTTCTGGCTGCAAGTCTTTAAAAAAAATGGGCCACTAGAGAGATGCAAGGTGGTTTGGAAAATGATGTATGGTTGGGTGCTTTGTTGTGGGTTTGCATTATTTTGCGATATTTTAAATGCCCTGTTAGGTAAACCTACAACTTAAACTGGGTATTAAAGTTTAGAGATGGTAACTGCTAACTTTTGGGTTTCTTTCATGACCAGCAGTAGAAAGGCAGTTTCTCTCAATACTACCAATTCCTGAGGCCCCAGGGAAGATGCTTTGCCTAGCCAGCCTTTGGCCCAGAAACTCACAGAACTATGGACGGTAAACAGCCAACTCCCCTCTGTGTCCAGACAGACAGACCTTAGAAGGCTATTTGTTCCCACTGCCCATGGCATGTGCCCCACCTGAGCAGGTGACCTTTGTTTTTCTTCTGTGTTTACTACTCTAGTGACCCTTGTAATTCATTGACTGAATTTAGCACTTTCTGGTTTTATGATCTTCCAAATCTTTAGCTTTTCTATTTTCCCATCGTTCAAGTGTTCTATTTGTCTTTCCCAATAGTGAGGCCATCCTCAGAGTTATGATTATAAAACAGTAATATTCATTCTGGTAGGATCAAATGTAGAATTCTATTGTAAGGAGGATTTCTTTCTTTCTACATCTGTCTGTTAGTACATAGGGACCTAATCACATGAACCCAGCGAGCTTTCATGAGAATCTCAGAATCTGCTCCTGACCTGAGTGTGGCATCCAGAAGATATCAACAGCCATCTGTGTTGCCTCCTTTTGGCAGTTCAGCTGGGTGTCTTTTTTTTCCCTTTTCCCTTCACATTTGAGTTTAAGCTCCTTTTATCTCACTTACAGGTTTCTTGCCAAATATTTGCCGGTAGTGCATTTTGAGGCAGAAACCCATCCTTTGTGTAAAGCCGGCACCTGGTGAATTGTTAGCTTCTCATCATCTTTTATCCTTGGCATCGTTTTCTTTCCTTAAGGGCAGCATCATCAAAGTAACACAGTGTCTCTGATATCATAAGTCCCATCAGATCTCCTTGCTCTAAGGAAAAATACATAAAAGATCTCTCACTTCTTCATGGACTTCTCAGCAAACTGGCAACTGTCTTCTGGGGGTTTTCCTGAGCAGTTAGCAATCTTTAGGCAGAGTGACCAGTGGAGGCTAATGCGTTTATTGGGCGGGATATTGGGAGCTCTGTGCCCCTGCAGTGTGAACAGTCCACTCGCTTCTCCCCTGCACGGTTCCTGGAACGGAAGGGAGCTCCACCAGCTGCCTGCATCCTCTCCATCCCCATCAACTGACTCCAGTGGGGGGAAGGCAGAGAAGACATCGGTCACTCTAAGCTCTGACTTCCCTTTTGTTTTGTTCAGCCCCGTAATTACACTTTAGAGTCGCATATTTTCAGTTAAATCTCATGAACTCCAATATTTAGACATGCACATAAGAGGGAAAATGGTAACGAATATCTGCCAAAATGAGATCAAGGTAAATCCTTTTCTCAAAAAGATGGCTGTGATTACCAAATAGCACCAGCTATAATTTTGCCTTTTTAGAAATAGTGAGTGCATATTGTGTAGAAAGGAGAAGTAGAAGGTTTTTCTTATTCTTTTCTAAAAGCAGTGTGGCTGGGCAATGGCCTCTGGAGGCCTCCAGGTCCCGGAAGAATGTCCCTATTTGCCTTTGAAGCCACAGCACCCGCAGCTTCCAGCAATGATCATGTGCTTGCCATTGTTCTGACCTCGCTAGGCGTATTGAATTAGTGAGGACTTTGAGTACGTTCCATGTGCAAGGCATGGTTTTAGGAGGCAGGAAAGTAACACTCAACATGTACTGAGTTAAGAAGTCTGCCAGGGGTTTTCTGGGGTGTTTTCCTGCCTGCTGCCGTGATTATTTCAGCCAGAGAAGGCAGGCTGAGTCTTGGGGAAGAAGGACAGGTGTGTGTTTTGCATGGGGAGATGTAACCTCTGTTACATCTAATTTCCAAACTAGGAATCATAGCAATACCTACTTCATCCAGTTGCTGGAAGGATTGTAAGAGTTCATTCAAGTAAAGCTATAGCCCATGTGTAGCTCAACAATGCAGAACTATTTCTCAAGTTAAGAAAACAAGAAAAGGCAGTTTCTACCACATACCCATCACAAAGTAGGCACTGAGAGTACAAACAAAGTCATTGGTGATCCTGGGACAGTCTCAGTGGAGTAATGGGTGGAACCTCCATGGCAGCTGGTTGTGGAGTGAATGGAAATGCAAGAGTAGATAACTCCAACGTTTGGGCTCTAAGTGGGGAAGAGAGACGGATTGATAGCTGAAAGGAGCTCGAGTTGGGCAGGGAATGGATGAGTTCAAGATGACAGAGCCTTGGACAGATCTGAGTGTTCACTGAAATAATGAGATGGGAAGAAACAGGAGAGAATGGTGGCGAAACTGTGAGAGGTCAGGGCCAACAAGATCCAGAGTGTCCAGACAGAGATGTTTACTTTGTATGGTGACCAGAGGAAGGGAGGTGGTGGGTGGATGGAATTACAGACATTGGAATGAATGTTGGCAAGATGCTGAGGCAGTATTATTACTTTAGTTAAAAGAATATAGAACCTGAGAGATGAGAGACCCAGGAAATGTAGTAATGGAATGGAGGTAAGGAAAGTTGTAGGAATATATTTCAGAAATTAAAATTGAAGTTTAAGCTGTACCATAGGGACAGTGTTTTTGGTAAACCCAAGGTGTGGAAGTGGAGTGTCAGGCCAGATCTCTGAGACCAGTGGCCTAAAGGACAGAGAGACTTAACAGGTCACTGAGCACAAACTGACACCTTTCACAACCAGAGATTGGACTTCCGCCCCACTGTTCTTGCCATATATCAGGCATGTTGCCAATTTCCTTTTCAAATATGGAATCAAATGAAGCAGAGCAGTGACCCAAACTTTCCACTAATTACTGCACAAAGTTCTTATGACTATGTATTATTTATACTGGCTGTTTAGGCTTAAGAGAGTTTAAGGAGAATTTAAACATATAAGTGTATAACCATAGGCATGGTAAATGTTATGATTAATGGTCTATTGTAGTAGGCAAACTTTTAGAATTATTGTTACTATTCCAGAAGATATTCCCTGGTTCCTGTAAGGTATTTGAGAGACATTTTCCCTGATAAGAGAAATAAGGGTATATTACTGTTGATTGATTATATAGTAAACCTTGCCTCCCTTCACATAAGCAATGTCTCTTCTCCTAACTGCCTAATGGGAAACTTTACTGGGATGTTTCCTCCAGTAGTAAAACCACTGAGCCACAGAGAAAGTGCTGTTTACATCCAGGGAGAGAAACACCTTGAAACCAGCTGGGAAGGGCCAGGAATTCTCCATTGGTGCTATGCTAACATGAAAAGCTTAACTATTTGTAATACTTTAAACAATAAAATAAAATTAAAAAGAAAAAGAAAAGCTTAACAAAACACTTAGTTTATCAGAAACACAAGAATGTTCCACAAAGTTCCATCCTGGACGAGTACTCTGCAGATCAAAGGAAGTAATGGAAGTTGCTAATGATCTCAGTGGTAAGGAAACAGATGAGAGGGACCAAATGGGAAGCAAGGATCTAGCCACTGGGGACAGTGCTTCCTTCCCCCTGGTGCTTGTGGACACACCTGTGTCAGGTGGCCTAGAGGCAGTAGGTTCTGGAGAAGGGGTTGGTGTGGTTCAATCAGGAACAACTAGTTAAGGAAATGCTGAATTCTATGAAAGCGTTCTCTTTTGAAGTCAGTGAAAGACCCTTGATTTGAGGGCTCAGGGAGAATCAACACAAAGGAGGAGTGGGTTTGGTTGTGTCTTGGCTTTCTGGGTGGGTTATCGGTCACCTAGATACAGCCTGGGTGGGTGTTTGTAGAGAAGACACCACTTTCAGGTCTGTATTTTTTTCATGAGCACCAAAATCATTCTCAGTCTGTATGCTGGTTGCTTTATTTAGATATTCATTTATTCACTCAATAAATATTTATAGCGAGTCCACTGTGTACTTGGCACTATGCTAAGTATACAGGTATAACGGAAAGCAAAACAAACCTGGTCTCTCGTGGGCTTATGTGATCCAGAGTAGGAAGCAAACTGTAGAAAAATAATAATTTTAATATTCTTATTTTTGTATAATGTAAATAATTAGGGAGGCACTTTTAGGGACTTTTTTTCATTGGAGTTTCTTGGATTGGCAGACTATATTCTACTAGTTGAGACAAGCTCTAAGCATAATCATAAAATAGCCTTCCTCCCTTCATTTTCATAAAGTTCTTTGTCCATAACACCAAGGCCCTAAATGTGCACACACACCCAGCCCTGCCAAGCTGTACTATATTGTCAGACTCGAGCTAGAGAACATAGCAAGTCTATGAAAAACAAATTGGGATTGCACCTTCCAACATTCTTGCCTGCTTATTCCAGGGTTCCCTACCTTTTTTAACACGTTGAGCGCCAAGCCTGTTTTGTCTTCCTTTCCGTTTAGCCTGCGATATCCGATTTCACCGATATGCTAGCAGCCGGAGACTGACGAGGTCCAAACTGAAAGTATAGTGTCAGTCACTGGTGACTGACATGGCACTTAACGTGTTAACTTATAACTATTTTTAATAAACGTAAAAAGAATACCCTGAATGTCTGAATTCTCACAGAAAAAGAGATTTACATAATTAAAATTTTAAGAATAGTTTTTTCAAACTACACACTTCCCACTCTACCCCTAATAATTAGTCTTGTACAAAATAAAGCACATGAATGTCTTTGTAGATTGCAGTACTTTGGCACTTTTCATAATTTCTACAGAATGTTTTTAAACATTCAAGTGTATTCAAAGGGACAGAGATTTCTGAAATCCTAACATGGCAATTAAATGGATCCAGGAGAAATTTACTGTAGTCTTTAAAAAAGAGGTCTTTCAGGCGTATTTTTTTCTTTCCTGTTGTGATTACACTGTCTCTTACATCCTAAACGGCATAATTAGCTATATGGGAGGAACCTAGACTATCTGCTACCTTCGCATTTCCTTTTCATGGCCTTGCAACTGTTCTGAAATCCCCAGTAAGTCAGGTTTGGGCTTAATCAAAACAGAAAGTAGATCATTTTATCTTAGCATTTTAGAAACCAGTAACAGATCAGAGTGTGTCTTTTGCAATTTTTCACAAGCATTGCATCTGAACGTTGAACTCCATGCAGTCAGCTGCCCTGTTAAAAACATGTTTGCCTGCAGAGTGTACTGGTCCCTATGATCTGACTTTGATGTCTGACGAGAGGGTCACGAGCTTACATCTCTGAGCCTGTTAGGTATCAAATAAGGTTCAATATGATTAATATATTATCCATTTTTTCCAAGAAAAGTAAAGATAGTTTCTCACTTTGATCTTACAGTTTTTTTCATGTCATAAAATCATTTACATAAGCGACACTAATCCTTAAACACAACACCATTCTTCATTGCACATTCTGAGAGCCATGTAGTTACCTCACCGGATGTCTCATTCTATCCACTGCTCACTCTGGTCCATGCCCTTATCATTTCTTACTGAGTCATTTCCTGCTTCTGCCATAGCTCCCCACCCATTCTAGTCTCCTCACAGAGCTCGAGTGAATCTCCTAAACGTAAGTCATATAAAGTCACTCTTTCCCTTCTTAAGTAAACACCTAAGTCCTTAATCTTGGCCCATAAGGTCCCCTATGATCTGACTTTGATATCATCTCCTACAATTGTTTCCCTTACTCAGTCTACTTCATTTGGTTGCTTTTCTGTGCCTGGTATATTCTAAACCCTGGTTGCCTACACCCGTGCCTAGATGTCTGCGTGCTTGCTCCACAACTTCTGCAGATCCCTGCTCTAAGGCAGTTTTAGTGCTGAGTCCTTCTCTGACTGCCTGGCATTCCCTAGCCCCCTGATCCTGCTTTATTTTTTTTAGAAACATTTACTGAATGAAATGCATCTATTACCCAAAAAAATAAAGAAAGCCATATAGGACTACCTATCGTTTTAGAAACTGCTTTGCATTTATGGCAAATTTTTAAAATCTATTCCATTTATTTTTTAATTAAAATTTTTCTGTTTAAAGTATAGCTGGCATACAATATTATGGTAGTTTCAGGTATACAATGTTGCAGTGTTTATATACCTTATGATAAGGGGTTGGTATCCAAAAGATAAGGAACGTATACAACTCAATAACAAAAAAGTCTGATCAAAAAATGGGCAGAAGAAAGGAAGGTGATATATTCCTTATTTAAAATTTTAGAATATTAAGGCCACATGGGGAGAAACAGACCTACTAAAATGGCAGATTTAGTCATCAGAATGGCATTTATTTAGAATGTGACCCACATTTAAATCCTGAGTAAGAGGAGGTCACTCACTCTCTCAGGCAAAATGCCCAGAATGTGCCAGGGAAAAGGTACCCCAGGGCACAAGTCACAGGCAGGGGTGTGACCAGATGCCCAAATCATGCCTAGATCTGTGGGAAGTGCAAGCCTGTTCCCAGGTAGAATTCTACACGTCTCTCAATGGAGAAGGAAAGGAAGATGCTGAGATGGGTTCTGCCCCTCCCCCTCCCTTGACAGGATGCAGGGCCTGGAAAAGGTGTCTGCATCTCTGGATTCCATTGAAAGGATAAGGCTTCTGTGCAATGAGGGCCAGGACAGAGATGCCAGCAGTCAGATGAATGCCTGCAACAGCCTGGCACCAGGCACCAGCCCTGCGGCATATGCTGTGGGAACTGCCCCTTTGATTCTGACGAGAGGAGACAGTTATCACTGCATGTCCATCAGTGAGAGCAGAGCAGGACACTAGCACTGACAGAATGAGGCACACAGGCTCGTGGCTGCTGCCCCAAGGCTGAGATCAGAGACAGCTGTTCATCCAGATCCATCAGATGGTCTAGGTGCCCATAGAGGCCAGTCTGTAATCACCCCTTAGAAAGCCCTACTCTTGAGTGTAGGTAAAAGAGACCACACAACTGTGTTCACCATCTCTGCAGCCAGGGATCTGCCAGCACTCAGAGGACAGCAGCGGTGAATGTTCAGTGAGGCCCAAAGGAGCCCAGAGCCAGTGCTCACCTTTCCAGGTGATAGAGATGTTCTAGGAAGAATAGGGGAGAGGGATTTGCCGCTCCCAGATTACTTCTTGAAAAAATGCCTTAAAGAGTAGAAAAGTGAGAAGTGGCAGTTGTAACCATCAGGAGGGAGGATTAGGGGGCTCTGTCTACTACTGATTGGATCAAAACAAGTAACTTAGACCCTGCTTGTCAACAAGGCACCATGAGGGCCCAATCAGAGCTCAGTCCACCACCTGCCAGATGCCACATGACATCAGAGGAACCGGAGGCCACAGATCTTTCACTCTGACAGCCTGGATACTTGCAGGAAATATATGGAATTATTTCTTAATTACTATTATAGAAAACATACTCATAAGCTATTTATATATGTACATATTTATGATTTAGCAGATTTTTAAAAACTAGTTTTACCAAACAGATTATAGTTGTAAATTTGTATCATGCCAGGTAAATATGACTTCTTAACCTGCAGCTTTGATATAACTTTCACTTGTACAAATCATATAATTCAGTTTTGAAGGAATTTTTTTTTTCAACATAACAAAATTGCCATTCTCCATTCCTCCCTCCAAATACTTCAAAGTAAATATTTTTTCTACATAAAAATTTTGTAATCACCTAATTTGCGTATAATTGATGTAGATATTTTAAAAAACGTTAATTTTCATTCAGATCATTGTAAATGCAGCCATCCAATTTATTTTTCATCTTCTGTAACAATGTAGATCAGTTTCCCTAGAATTACAAATAAAAGCTCTGTAATTTAAATCTTCTATACCAAGAAATAATCTTCCCATAGTAAAAGTGAACACAGATTAGCTGAATTTCACCTTTTTATATTTTCTACAAATATAGCAAACCATTTCTACTAAAAGCCAAGTATTGAACCGTGTCTAGCAGCCAGTCCTGTTGAATCATTTTCCCTTGCCTGTCTAGAGTGTTAATACTCCATAATTAAATAGTGAAAGCAGTGACAGCAATTCTCCTACAGATAGTGTCCGGTTAATGGAATTATGTTGTGCATTTTCTGAGTGGAATGTAGTACAGAGTGCTTCGTATCTGTGTCCACACTCTGTTGCTTACATACTCAAGGACCAGGGGCACAATCCTCTGTATCAGCTTTTCTGCTGTCTGAGCCCACAGCATTGGCCAGATGCTCTCTTCTGTTATGTGACTAAGCTTTAGAAAAACCTGGGTAACATAGCCACATTTGAACCAGCTCAAATAGTACTATGTAGCTCGAGTCATTTAACTTTGCTCCAATCTGAACGTGATTCTGGGGAGCCCACCAGAAGGTGAAGTGGCAGTTTAATTCTGTGAGTCAGAGACTCTGCCCTGGTGCTGTGCATCCTTAGCTCAATGATACCTTGAAATGTTTTCCCAGCCTTGAAGTAAAGGGGTTGGGTGTTAGACCAGTGGCTCTTGGACTACATTTTCTGAAGCCCTGAAGGCCTACTGAGTCCCTAAGGTCAGCTTAGTTTCGGAGTGGACAGAGCCCTGAGCCTGGTACCCTAGATGCTTCAAGTAGGCACAGTTCACTTTTATCTGTGTCAGACCACCCAACTACATAATAAAGTTCCTTTCAGATTAGCAATCCTATGCAAAAAATGAGTCAGACCACGTCACATACCTGATTGGGAGAAAAAGACATTTGAACAGTTAAAATACAGGATAGGACATGTGTGCCTCCACTCCACAGTAATAGAGTAATTGCTAAATAGAAAGTTATAAATGTAAGGCCGGGATAGAATAATATCTACTTTGCAAGCAAATAGTTATACAAAGAAAGTTCATCAAGAAAAGAGAGGAAACCATGGCATGACTATTGAAAATGGATTGGTTATTATAACTAGAGTAGGGGAAATACGTCAATTGTGAACTAAAGTAGCTTGCTTTTAAGAATGGCAAATATTTTCAGACTCATTAGACTATTAATATAAGATGCCAGCTATTTCTAATATGAAATATTATCACTGTATATCAGTAGGAAGAACTAAAAAAATGAAAATAAGTCATGATGAAATACATTTAGAGCAAACATAAAAATTTATAGGTTTATGGACAAAGCCTAAGGTACTGTTTTATTACCTTCAATACAACAAATCATACCTGTTAATAGTAAAACATCTGACTTAAATGCTGTTTTTCCTAAGAGACAGTGTTCAGACTCTCACTAATGAAATTCTGTCTAATGGTGAAGGTCATCTCTTACTTCTGTTCTATAAATACTTTCAACAGGACAGTGAGAAGCCACTGTGACCACTGGGATTTCACTGTCAGGGTCTCACTATGTTCCAGGCTGAGGTGTCAGAAAGATCATCTATTGTAAAGGAGCTGAAATCAAGTCCTGCCCGTGTCCCTGGGAGGGTCAAGCATGGGAGGGTGCCTCATGGAGAAGAGGGCATTTCATCAGCAAGGGATCCCCCCCGAGGAGCAGGGCTCTGGCTGAATTTATCGAGATTGAGCCAGAATCTGAGGGACTTACAGGCAAATATTTCAGAACTTCCAGAGCTTTTTAAACTCAAAAGACTTAGACCCTCTGAGTGATCTGACAGGATCTTCCCAGCCCTGACTTGGACATTCAACTTCTCATGGTACCTAAACTCACTCTTGAGGTTTGTCAGTATAGGCAGCAGTCCTTCTCATTCTTCCTGGGTGACAGAAATAGGAAGACTTTGTGGGGTGTGCATCAATGTATATGATAATATATGTATTTTTGAAAAACCCCTCATTGTAGCCATATGACACCTTGTGCTCAGTCTTGGAACATTACTCCAAAGCGGCCGAGCTCTTCCATCCTTCTTCACACGGGTTCTGTGAAGATCCATGCCCTTCTACTTTTTGTTTATAATTTATTGTTTAAATAGGTTGTAAGAAAATTTCAGTATCTGTGCATAAGCATGTTTTCCCAGTTGTGGTCCATGCATACAGACTGAACAGTGGGTTTTCTCTTCATGTCTGGATTAGGCAGTTTGTCTCCATGCTGTGGTCATCTTTAATTATTGCCTTCAAACTTTCGTAGCACATATTACATAATACTAGCTCCGGACTGTAAACTGCAAGAAACTTGTCTGTGGATTGTGAAGGGGATTCCCCAGGCCTTCATCCCCTTGTACAGTCATCTGGCTTCATTTGCATGGCTCCCCCTGGCCTTGTCCTCTCTGATGTCTCCACCACCTCCCTCTCTACTCCAGGTGACAGCTGTAATCCAGATCCTACCATCACATGCTATAGCCAGTTAACCCTACCTGTACCGCCAAAGAGAAGGTTGACATGCATTCTAGATGTACCAGTTAGTAATGCGGATTTTATTCAATAGATGGAGTTACACATATGTTGATATATATGCAATTTGATATGTATACTATTTTGTATTGACAGCAAGCTTCAAAACTTCATATGTCAAATTTACTGAAGGTGTTAACATCATACATATTTTTACACTTAAAATGTCAAATTTCGTTCCAAAAAAGAGCACTTTTGGGAAGTTTCAATTCATTATTTTGAAGAAAAGTGCTGCTGAAAGTTATCGTATACTTCAGGAAGCTTATGGTAAACATGCTTCATCTCAAGATACTTGTGAATGCTGGTTTAAATGCTTTAAAAGTGATGATTTCAATATGAAAGACAAAGAACGTCCAGGTCAACCAAAAAAGTTTGGAAGTGCAAGCATTATTGGATGAAGATGCGTGTCAAACTCAAAAACAACTTGCAGAAAGATTAAACATTGCTCAGCAAACAATTTCTGATTGTTTACAAGCAATGAGACAGATTTTAAAGGAAGGAAAATGGGTGCCACATCAACTGAACGAAAGACAAATGGAAAACTGAAAAGTTATCAGTAAAATGTTGCCTCAACGGCACGAAAGAAAGTCTTTTTTGCATCAAATTGTGACTGGCGATGAAAAGTGGATTTATTTTGAGAATCCCAAACATACAAAATCATGGGTTGATCCAGGTCAACCATCAACATCGACTGCAAGGCCAAATCGCTTCGGAAAGAAGACAATGCTCTGCGTTTGGTGGGATCAGGAAGGTGTGGTGAATTATGAGCTTCTAAAACCAGATGAAACTGTTAATATTGATCGCTACCAACAACAAATAATCAATTTGAACCACGCTTTGATCGTGAAACGACCAGAATGTGCCAGAAGACACAGAAAAGTAATTTTGCTTCATGATGACGCACCATCACACACTTCAAAACCAGTTAAAGACATGTTAAAAGATCTTGCCTGGGAAATATTAACCTACCCGCCATATTCACCAGACCTTGCTCCTTCAGATTACCACTTGTTCCGATCGATGGCCCATGCACTTTCTGAGCAGCACTTCAAAACATAGGAAGAAGTGGAAAATTGGGTCTCTGAATGGTTTGCCTCAAAACAAGAAAAGTTCTATTGGGACAGTTCCACAAATTACCTGAAAGATGGGGAAAATGTGTAGCTAGCAATGGACATTTACTTTGAATAAAGCACTTTTGATGTTTCTCTTGAAATTATCATGTTTTCTTTGATTACAAAATCCGCCATTATTAACCGGTACATCTAGTAAGTAAGTCCTTGTTTTACAACAAGTCAGCTTATGCATGAGGCCTCAATATGCTGGTTCAGTCCAATCTTACCCAAATTAGTAATGTCCTTTAAAGCAGGTTGTTTTTTTGTGTGTGTGTCGGGGGGGGGGGGGGGGGGGGGCGTCACCAACTTTTTCCAACCCCACATGTCTGATTCTTCCAACCTCTTCCCTCTTTCTCAGGCATGCGACGTGCAGCCTTCCAGAACAGCCCCTATCACATGTTGATGCCTTTTCTTCCACAGAACTGTGTTTTCTATTTGTCTGTCTGTCTGGAGTTACCAGATTTGACTGGTACAGTTTAAAGGATCATGGCTTGTCTCCTCAGCGTATTTTGTATAGATGGCACCCGCAGGTTTGAGTTTGATGTTAAGTAATCATACTGTGCTACCTCATGTATTCTTTTCTTCCTTCACTCTTCTATGCCATTGCCATTTGGTGATGTGCTTAGAAGAATCTCGACATTTGAAGGATACAAGCAAATGCCACTTTAAAGCATTTGATAATAACAAATTTTCAGTACTTTCATTGGTAAGTCAAAGCCCTTCACAGACATAGTTACTCATATCCACAACAGTGTATTGGAGATAACGGGACAGGTATTATTGGTATTTTTCAAATAGATGCTGAGGTCACCCGAGAAACATTTGGCAAAAGTGGTAAGGATATTACAGTAGAGAGTTGGCAGAAGCCGGCAGCACATAGTGACTTGCCCAGTGGTCTATGGCCAGTCGGCCACAGAGTGGGAGGAGAACCTGGGTCTGGGAGCCAGTCCTCTAGGCCCGTGGTCGGCAAACTGCGGCTTGTGAGCCACATGCGGCTCTTTGGCCCCTTGAGTGTGGCTCTTCCACAAAATACCACATGCGGGCATGCACATACAGTGTGATTGAAATTTTGTGGCCCATGCACAGAAGTCAGTATTTTGTGGAAGAGCCACACTCAAGGGGCCAAAGAGCCACATGTGGCTTGCGAGCTGCAGTTTGCTGACCACTGCTCTAGGCCATGTGCAGTTCTGATTCTCGCCCTCTTGTGAATGGTTTGGGGGCAGGGCCGCAGGAGGTGAAGGCAGTAACTAGACTGAAGTGAAGCAGCCTTTGGACAGACTAGCATTCCGCTCTGCACACATTTAAATCTAACTTTTTACACTGAAAATTTTTGGCCAGTTCTACACAGATCATTCCTCTTACCACTAGTAATTACTGTAAGTAAACGCGTGGATTTGAACTGTCCTTTCTATTTCGTAAACCCAGTAAGCTTTTACATTTTCCCTATAGTAGCTCTGATTGGCTCTTTAACTGCAACCTAGGGCCTGGGGATAGACATGCTAATGGCATAACACAGTGGTCAGCAAACCACGGCTCACGAGCCACATGTGGCTCTTTGGCCCCTTGAGTGTGGCTCTTCTACAAAATACCACGTGCGGACACGCACGTACAGTGCGATTGAAACTTCGTGGCCCATGCGCAGAAGTCAGTTTTCGGAAAGGAGATAGACGAAACAAGTAAACAAGACGAGTGTGGATGGGAGAGTTGGAAGGGGTCTATCTCAGTGAATGTACCTCAATCAGATTGAGGACGTTTTTAGCAAAGGCCAGCTTAGGAGTACCCTAATTAAGTTAATAACAATGTACCTACCTATATAGTTTAAGTTTAAAACATTTGGCTCTCAAAAGAAATTTCAATCGTTGTACTGTTGATATTTGGCTCTGTTGACTAATGAGTTTGACAACCACTGGCATAACACATTCCAGCAAAGAAAACAATACCACTGTGTTTTTGGTTTATTTTGAAATGCCTACACACTTGAAAGTGTTCATCTTAGTAGACATTTTCTAACTGGCATACATAGTGTTGATGCCTTCAAGCAGCAGCATGTTCTCGGTCTAATTGTTTTTGGACAGAGGATGAGCCATTTATATGGGAAACAGAAGGAAGAATTGAGCATCTGAGGCCTTTTAATGACTTCCAGCCTTGATCTAAGGGCACAGGAAGTGTGACTTCTGAGAGAGATAAAGATAAATGCAGCCACTTTCACTAGAATTATAATAGCCCTTCCTTAGCCACTTGGATTCAAGAAAGATTGGCTGTCAGGATAGAGAAGTGGCCTGCACTTACCTTGGAGGAGTCTTCAGCAAGTCAGGGTTTTGAGAGATAATGTCCAAAAGCAAGCACAGCTGAGGGCTTGTTATCGGAGGCAAGCATAGCAGTGAATAAGGCTGCTCTTATCATGAGCCGGCACTAAGTTCTGTACATAATTCCAGTTAATTTCAGGTCCTCCTGCATCAGTAAGTGCAGCGAAGGTTGTCCTTGGTGAGTGTCAGTCAGCTCCTTCCCGTGGGCCCGCTGTGGGCTCAGCCCCCCTTAGGTTCTTCCTAGAAGCTCTAGTGCAGACATCACAGCCTAGACGGCTGCTTCCTAACTTTGGCTCACATTCTCTTTCATTTTGATTTATTTTAATGCACTGCAAATCAATGGGCATTTCTTGATTTGATTCTTGTAATGGCATTATTTCAGCTCTTAAGGAGATAAAGGTGAACAAGAGTAAAGTACTTCCCTTCGTAAGTTCTTAGCCTTTTCCCCCACATTTTCCCCCAAATTTTAAAGTTGAAAAGGTTCAAACCAACAGCAAAATCTATATATATTTTGCCCAAATTTATCAATTGTTGACATTTTTCTACTTATGCAATTCTTCTTTTGTGTGTGTTTTTTTGCTTTCCAAACCATTTCAATCCTGCTTAAACCCCTCCTAGGTTGAAAATATCATAAGTAGAAATGCATTTGATATGCCTAACCTACTGAGCATCACACCCACTTTACAGGTGCTCAGAACACACGCTAGCCTACAGTTGGGCAGCATCACTTCATTGCTGCTGCAGTATCACAGTGCATATTGCTAGCCCAGGAAAAGATTAGAGTTCAAAATAGAGTTTCCAGTGAATGCATATTACTCTCACACCATTTTAAAGTAAAAAAACTGTAAGTCAAACCGTCATAAGCTGGGGACTCTGTTGAAGGCATGATGATACAACCTGAAGCATTTCGGGGGTTAAGTATTTCTCAAGAACAAGTATGTTCTCCCATATAACTACAGTGCCATTATCTACTCCAAAAACTAGAACACTGATAGATTAGTATTGTATTGCCTATATTCATGTCCCTTGGTTTTTTCCAGTGATGCTGTTTATAACATTTTTAAATCCACTACAATATCTTTAAAAGTCATACATCATATTTAATTGTCTTATCTGTTTAGGGTCTTTTAACTCAGAAAAGCCCACACACACACATACCTTAACACTGACAGCTTTGAACAGCCCAGGCCAGCTAACCTGCCAGGTGCCCCCCATTCAGCGCTGGTCTGATGGCTTCCCCTGATTAGATTCAGAGTAAGCAATTTTGACAAAAATTATTACACAAGTGATGTTGTATTTGTGTTCATGTCACATCAGGAGGCACATAATGTCAGTTTGTTCTTTTACTGATGATATGAGCTCTGTCTGCTACATTTTTTAAATTGGAAGTAATACATGGAATACTTTGAGACTGTAAATATCTTACTCCCCAACAACGTTTCACTCAGTGGCTTTAGCATCATTGATAGATGATCCTGCCTGAACCAGTTATTACACTGGCAGCTGCAAATGGTGCCTTTCTAATTCTCTAATTCCATCACTCATTCCTTAGTAGTAGCATTCTTCTATAGAAGAGATGTTCCTCTCTCCCTGCCTCGGGGATTCTTTTTATTGTTTGATATATTATTTTGCATCACTCTCAGTATTCTTCTCTATCTCTATCTTCTCAATCTCTACTGATTTTTTTTTTTAGCTCTCTCTTGCTTTTCTGGAAACAGATGTTTCAGACTCACCTATACTTTGCTGATCCTAGACTAAGAATCTAAATACTCAAAGTCTCTTCTAGGGAAGCGATCAAGTAATTTATAAATAGAAAAGGAATTATTATCCACCTGTGGTAGGTAGTGAACCAAAGAGAACTCTACAGGCTAGAAGGTGACAGTTGACTTTAGCCTTGAAGGATACAGCAAGCATAGAAAAAATCAGATATGTGCCAGGAGAGAGAGCACATGGAAACTTTTCATGGGAGTAAGACGTTCCTGTTCTATTAAAGAAAGGGTGAGTAGGAGGAAGCAGTCAGGTAAGGAAGGGCCTCAAATGCCAGGATGTTTGGGATGGGGAACAGGCAGGTTATAGGCAATTGGGTCGATCAGATAAGGCATCTAGAGCAGTGGGAAGGAAAAGTGATGGTTTGGAATGAGTATGATTAGAAGAGTATCTGCTATGTGTCCAGACAGGAGTCTATTCATTATATTCCTCAAAGAATGTAGGAATACTAGTTATACATTATCCTGTAATATAAGACTATTGCTGAATTTTAAAATTGCCTTTCCAAATATTTCCTCAGAAAGATAACAGGCTCCCTCTAGTGGGAAGTGGGCATTACAATCGAATTACTACAGTGTAACTTCCTGGTTTCCTGACTCTGACAGTATGGGCCCATAGCACTTGTTTATTTTTTCCCTGAATTTTACCCAAAAATAATAATATTTATAAGACAGTCATTTTTGGTAACGTGAACTGCTCTTATATAAGCAAAGAGAAGTGTGGTCACCACTCTGTGCCTAGCATTCACTCCAAGCACAGTGTTAGAAAGTGTAAATATAGATTTATGTAATTTATGAATACGTAAGTTCTTATTATAACCCCTCTCAAGCCTTCAGCTGGATAACTAAGTGGTGTACAGGACAGTTCCTCCTGTGCTTGCTTTGCAGCAGTGGCTCACTCAAGGTTGCACATTGGGAGTCGCCTCTAACCTTTGCTCCTCCTATTACATTCACAGAAAAAAAGGCCTTTTCTTAATTTATGAGGGAAAAAAAGATCAAAATCCTATGCTTACTTGAAGCTAAAACAGGATTGCTATAGAGTTTAATGACTGGTGTACATGTTCTGAATCATCAAGAAAAATTCTAATTGCACCAGGCAAGGAATGGAGTAGCACGTTACAGAAATGGGTTTTGGTTTTACCGTTGATAAGGGAAAAAAAAAAGAAAAGTTAATGAACTTTGCTATGAGAATGGTATGTATCCGAAAGGTCAATAACCAGCCACCAGCCTCAGCAAGAGAGGTTACAGCAAGTTAGAAAAACTTCCAGTTTTAAAATCCCATGTCGTATACTAGTATTTCGTTCACCCACATTTTACGTATCTTCTATCAAAGCACGTGCTCGCTTGTTTTTCGGTAACTGTTGACAGATTCATTCCACACTGGAGAAAGGTTGGCTTTCACCAAACATTTTCTTCTCGTTTTCTTATAGCAAATCACGTGCTCGGCTTTGGAACCCTGGTCAGCACCTCCAATACCTACGATGGATCTGGTGTTGTGACCGTGGAAACGGACCACCCACTCCTCTGGACCATGGCCATCAAAAACTGACCCAGGGACTGGCCTTCGTAGCTCTGCCTCCAACTTACCTCATCTGCCAACAACTCATTGCTCAACAAGCACAGTTCCCCTTGGTCTGCAGGAGTCTAAGCCCACTTGTTTTAAAGCTGTCAATGTTTAGTTAAATTCAGGTAACATAATGACAGGTCTCAGTTTTACAGTGAGGGGAGAAATCATTATGTTTAAGAAAATAAATAAGCTCTATTACATTCGGTTGAAAAACTAATGTGGATCATTCCACCATACAGTTCAGTACTGATTGTCCTTCTGTTATTAATCATTCCATTTATCCTAGAAAATGACTTTAATTCAAAGCTGAGAAGGCTCAGTGGGCTCCTTGGTATCAGCACACAGGCCTCCTACTGCACACCCTCCAGGGCTTGACACCCAGGGCTGCTTCCAAGCCTTTTAGCGTTAGATTCCTGTGTAGAGACAAAAGTTTCTTACCAGATTGAGATGTTAGGACTGCACCCTTTTACTTCAGCCTTATTACCGTCTCTTAAAAATAAGAACCATTGACCTAATTATTAAATTTGAAAGCAGGCAGTTATGGAAGCTCTAGGTGAAAGGAGAAATGGCATGAATTCCTAAAGCCCTGGGAGACTCCCCAAAGCTGCCTCATTGCCTTGCAGTCAGGACTGAGACCACTGTGCACAGCAAGCCCAGAAGTGGAATCACTCCTGACACACCTCCGACTGAGAAACACTGGCTCGCAGGCAACACGCTTACCCGATGACCAGAAAACGAGCCTGGCAGCCTGTGGGATGAGTGAGCTCCGTGCACTGAGGCACCTGGGTCTGAAAGCCTGCGTTCCTGTGCCCTATTCACCTGACTCCCCGGAGCCCTCTCCTCACCTGGAAATGGAGGGACTGGACGGAGGGTCCTGAGCCCCTTCCCACACTCAGGGCCCAAACACTGACTGGCGGTTACTGGGCAGATCCTGCACAGGGTGAGAGCGTTAATCCCGGCACTGAAACATATTCATGTTGCTTTTAGGATTAGACCCTCTTCTAGCCCCTTACCCTTTCTGTCCCATTTCCCAAACCGTGTGTGGCCATATAAACCAGGAAGTAGAAGAACCTGCCAATGGGCTGCCGCCGTGGGAAAGGGACCAGCAGCTCTTTCCTCCTGGTGCTACGAGAGGGCCTCTCTGAACCAGCGCACAGGTAACCGTGAGACCCTCCTAACCAACTGTGCAAACGTGTGTGAGACTGGAATCCAGATGTCAAATAAAAATGTTCAATGTGCACGTGTGTGGTCAGTATTAAAGAAAACAATCTTCCTCAACTACTTCATTATCACCAACCTCTCACCTCAGTGTTTCTACATTTTAAAAAAGATTTGCTCAAAGGATGATTAGTAAGGGCAATACTTCACTCATCTGATTTCGGAGAACAACCAGAATTATTATTAATACATTCTCTAACCTCTCTCCCTGGGAGTTCCTCTCCAGATCCCCTGTGCAGGGTGTTTACCTGTGACCCCCCTATAAAATAGGATTAGGCAGAGACCTGTGTACCCTCTAGCACTGAGAAAGGAAGGACAGGTAGATTGCTTTTCAAGAGCTTTCTAAGCTGGAGGGAAAGGAACAGAGAAGGCCCTGCCAGAGTAGAGGAAGGGGAGGAAGCTGGAGGAGGAAGAGCGTGGCCAGCGAGGGAGGGCCCACGGAGCTCACACCCAGTGCTGCAGGGGAGCCACGGCTAGGTCCCTCCATTCTTCTCAGCACAAATGCAGAGCCCAGAGCTCCTGTCCACACACCACCCAGCTCCCCATCACCACACAGACAAATGCACAGCAGCCGGGGAAGGCGGGCCAGCACCGGCTCCTTCAGCTCATTTAACTCGGAACCTCCAGCAGAAAAGCTTACCCAAGACTCCACACCACACCTGCACCAACGGAAACTAGAAAGCAGTGAGTGCCGGGTCAAGTGGGGGCATTCTCAGCACCTGTTGTCACTTTACCTCACAAGTCGGGGCTCAGCCGCTTTGTATTCATTACTAGGAATGTGTTCACAGCATGTAAAATAAATATGTCCATTGTTTTAAGATTTTACCACAAAAGAATGCATGTGCTATTTAATCTGAAAATCTTACCAGTGTCAAGTGGACATTTAGCTAAAGGAATACAGTTTACTGTATTAGCACTAATGGAGGCAGCACTGAGACTTCCCCACACCACCACCCGCTGTGACACAGTCGCACCAGCGCCCACTCCCTCCCGCCCCGACCCCTCATGGAAGGCAGAGGGCACCCTCCCCATTCCTGCCAGATTCCTGAAAAATGAGGCATTTGTCCCCTTCCATTCCTAAATCTACTTAAGTGCCATTTTCTGCTACCTGACTACATCATTTTAAGATGTTGTTGATTTTCAATCCTCACCTGAGAATGTGTTCATTGATTTTTAGAGAGGATGGGAAAGAGAGAAAAAGAAACATCAATCAGTTGTCTCCCATATGCACCCCAACCAGGGATCGAACCTGCACCCTAGGAATGTGCCCTGACCAGGAATCAAACCCGCCACCTCTTGGTGTACGGATGACATGCCAACCAACTGAGCCACACTGGCCAGAGCTCCACTGCTTACTTTTACACTAACACTGAGCCTGCAGATGAGATCTCAGGTCACTGGGGAACCTGCCAGGCCTCTCCGGCTGCCCCTCTGCCCCGACGCCTGTTCAGTTCGGGTCCCGACCTCCCGATTACGGCCATAAGAGAAACTGGACGCTAGGCCCTGCTTGGAAAACCACTGGGTTCCTTGGCCCCTTTGGCTTCAGTCTTCTTCACACAAGTCAGATTTATAGCTTTTATAAACCTAGAGATGGTCTCCCCAGAATGGCCCTCCCTGAGTTACCTAAATCTCCAATTAGTGACAGCTCTTCTCTTCCAGCAGCTGGGAATCCGCAGGTGGTCTGAGGTGGAATAAGGCATCTGTGTGGTCGGGAACTGGGAGTGGACCCCAGCCCCACTGTAGGTCGTGCAGAGTAATACAGGGGTGGGCAAACATAGGTTTACAGATGTGAGTTCACAAAACAGTTTATTCTCATATTGTTAGTTATTAATTATTATATCAGTTTCCATACAAACAACCGTAACCCTACTCTTGCCCACCAGCTCTGTATGTCTGCATTCCTTAACTTCTACTAAGCAGACAGCAGTTTTCTCTTGGATGAGAACTAGGGCCATTTCAGGACATACAGAGGATCACTCGGCAAGGAGGCGGCGGCTGAGACAGCCTTGGGCCGTCACAAGCTAGCAGCCGTGGGCAAACTACAGCCCACGGGCCGGATCCGGCCCGTGTGAAATGAATAAAACTAAAAAAAAAAAAAAAAAAAAAAAAAAGACCGTACCCTTTTATGTAATGATGTTTACTTTGAATTTATATTAGTTCACACAAACACTCCATCCATGCTTTTGTTCCGGCCCTCCGGTCCAGTTTAAGAACCCATTGTGGCCCTCGAGTCAAAAAGTTTGCCCACCCCTGGTTTAACCTCACTGGGGAAGGGGGCCACTAGTTTATTATGTTGTATCTATGGCATCCTATTCAGAATAAAATAAATGATCCTTATGCCCAGGCGAGATCAAAACTGAAAGCACAAGGCGACCCCATTCCCAGGGAGTCAATATATAGGAAATGGAAAATTCCTTGAACATACAAGTTAGCCCTTCCTTGCCCACAGCAGATTTCACTTATTAATCATAGTTTTCTTTTCTGATGAGCCCCTTCTCACAACACTCCTCCAGGCAGCCAGGATCAATGATTCTCCATTGGCGTGGCACCCCTGGAGGCTCGGAGCTGGTGCATGATGTCATCACTGACCATACAGCAGCTCCCTGGGGAGGAGGTCATGGCAACATCATTCCTCACAGGTAATGCAGAGGTGAACACATCATCCTTCCTCACAGGTAATGGAGGGGCGAACAGGTCCAAGGACTTGTGCCCTACGGCCAGAGAGAAACAAATGCCTTCCCTGCAAAACCTGAGCAGGGCCCCAAGGTCGCCCGCAGCTGAGAAATAAGACATTTCTAATAGACTCACAGCCGTCCCTGAGATCCAGGAAATCAAAGACGTATAATACTGTGTTCGCCCAAGTGTTGAAAAGCATTTTTAACTGACAATAAAAGGAATTGATAAAAGATTAAAAATCATATCGTAAGTATGTATTTCTTTTAAAGACTGGTGAATGTTTAGTAGGTAGTTATATTCTCAGACAATAAATATGGGAAATTATGGGTATAAAATTCGGTAGGAACTGAGCCAAGTCCCATCTGGATGGCAGAATTAATTTTGTTTTAGTTGCTTAACATTATCAGTTCTCTGCTAAGAATGTAAACCCCTGGGGGGCTTGAAGGTTGTGTCCCTCACTCTCTGCTGCATCCTCGGTCTGCAGCGGCTCTGCCGGCGGTTCCTGTGGTGCCCCTGTACCTGGTGTAGTCACTAACCTCCCACGTGTGCCCAGGCCCCGGAATACACTGCATCGCTCCCTAGTCCCTGAAAACTTACTCGTTTCCTTGCTTGATTCCTAACCAGGCAAGATTTGAGAAGAGATGCTAAAGTTCCCCCTGAACAGGCCCCTCAGTCCTAAAGACAAGGCTGTAATTCTCGACTGGAGAGTCCTGGTTCTACCGCTCGCTCACCCACATCTGACGAAGGAAGTCACTGCACGGTCCCAAGGCTGGGCTTACAGACTTCTAATAGTCTTAGACGTCTCAACACGGCTAGCCACACCCTAGTCACAAAGAAGAGAAGAGCAAAGGCTGAGGAACTGGGAGCTGCTCGAAGGGGACAGATAAGGAAGAGTGGAGGCAGCGTGGCAGGCACTGGCAGGGTTGGAAGGTCAGTATGGACTAAAAGAGTCAAGGTTGGAAGCAATGGGAAGAGCACGTTTGACTGGCCCCACTTGCAGGGGAATAGAAAATAGGTTACACAGACGTTTTTCGGAGTTGGAAAGCTTGTAGCTGGAGCTATTTCCAGCTTTGGGAGTTCAGGGAATGACCTTCGCCATCATGAGTTGACGTAGACTACAGACAAAAATACATGCTATTTTTAAACACTTGGAAACCATGGCATTCCATTCTGATATTTTCTTTGTTTTACATCTGCTTGTTCCACAAATGAAACCTTTAACACGCACATGAAATTAGCCTGAGGAATCTAAAACCATAAATAGATATGCTATCTCCAACTGAATTACCCACGGAAACCTCTTTACCTGTTACTTTAAGTACCCTTCATAATAAGTAAAACTATAATCTAACTTTTAAAAAAATGAATGCCACAAAATAATTAGTTTTTATTGGAAAACAAACCTCTCTTTTCCAAAAAACTTGTCTTCATATTACTTTTATTAACACACATGCTCAGCACATATTTGTACAATGCATAAAGCAGCTTTCTATGTAATATTAAGATATTCTGCTCACCTGTCCCTTAAAGAAATTCCTACACTTGAGCCCCACTGCAAACTGCTGGATAACCCCAATATTATTGGCTATAAAATTTGAAAAATAATCTCAAAAATAGGGTGGCTTTCAATACACTGGCTATGGAACCAAATATGTGAAGGACACAGAGCAAGGGCTTCCTTAGAATAACAGAGGTTTCACTGTTTTGTGCTCTAGGAAATATTAAGTGTCCGTCAATTCTCTCTCTACTATGCCAACTTTGTTAATTTAAGAAATACTTTTCACTCCACCTTTCATTCCCTATTCAGGAAAAAAATTTCCTAGGTCCGAAAGGTTTACACATTCTGCCCTTTTATTGGCACTTCTTAAAATTCAGGGGAGCCTCCGTGAATAATGGGGTGAGGAGAAGTGGTGCAGAGTTGTTGGGATCGCTTTTAGTCAGTGAATTATGCATATTTTAAAGTTGACCTTTTAATCCAAGTTTTTATTCAATACCATAGCAAGGAATCCAGCAACATGGTCAGTCAAACATTTGTATGCCAATGGCATTGAGGAATGAGTTTCATGAGGAAAAAAAATAGATAATAAAGAAGCCAATATATTCTTTTTAAGGCTAAGTGGAGGTCGATGAGAGATTAATTTTTAGGTAGAAAGTAAGTTGTCCACAAAAAGAAAAAAATTGTCTTAAGTTTTAAGAAGTGGATATTCACATCATTTTTGTAATTTCTCCTCTAGATGAGATATTGCTAGTAATTGTGTATCTATAGAAATGCAAATGCAAATCTAGTGTTAGTCACATTGACACTATTGCTTTTCATTCCTGTTTTCAGGAAGAAATCATTTTCCAAATTGCCGTAGGCTTAACCTTTCTCTTGGGTAGATGTGCAATTTATCAGAATCTCCAAAGCATAAAAATCAAGTAAATATTACATCAAAGGGGATAGGATGGCTCAGCGGCATGGTTCAGTGATTGAGCATCAATGCAGGAACCAAGAGGTCATGGTTTGATTCCAGTCAGGGCACATGCCTGGGCTGCTGGCTAGATCCCCAGTAGGGCTGTGCAGGAGACAGCCAATGGATGATGTTCCTCTCTCATTGATGTTTCTATGACTCTACCCCTCACCCTTCCTCTCTCTCTAAATATCAATGAAAACATTTAAAAAATGGGGGCCAAGGGATAGAATGAATGGATTGACTACAAAGAATTAGGAATTAGAAAAAGCCCTGAGTTCCAGAATTTCCTACTTATTCATATTCTAGCCTCCTCAAAACATTCCCTATACCAGGTCCTGTTGCAGACTCTATGGGAGGCACATTTCATCCATGTGTAAAAAAGAATCACCTGACATGTTTGCCACCCAGAGCCACAAAACAGACTCCCTCACTCTCAAACTGCGAGCTCGCTGGGGTTCACCTACGTTGAACAGACGCTTATGGGATCTAGCCCCTAAGTTAATCCCCAAAATTCTGTGTTGAATAACTCCCCAGGAAAGCCAACATTTTATACCTACCTGAAGTCTGAGGGAGGAGATATATGCTGCTTTTGAGACATGTGCGGCTGAGCTAAAATCATCAGAAGCTTAGTTAGCTTTGTATTTTTTTGCAAATGTATTCTTATGGCCCCATTGAAAATGTGCTGCTATTGCATCTGTTGTCGGGTTTCTAGTGTGAGGCTGTATGGCTGGTGACGTGTGCAAGGACACAGATGAAAGAACAGAGGGGACAATAGCTTCCCTGGCTGGAGGAGAGTCCAAAGTCCCGGACAGAAGGCCGACCCTGTGCTGTCCCACTACCACCACGGGCTAACCTGCCCCTGTTCCTGGCCGTATTGACCACAATGGCCAGAACATGGAAGCAGCCTAAGTGTCCACTGATGAATGAATGGACAGACGATGTTTATGTACATCTGCATATATGCACAATGGAATACCACTCAACAATAAAAAAGACAAAATACTGCCATTTGTAACAAGAGGGTGTTAATGCTAAGTGAAGTAAGTCAGACAGAAAAGAACAAAAAAAGTATAATTTCACTCACCAAACTCATAGATATAGGCAACAGATTGGTGATTACCAGAGGGTAAGGTGGGTGCCGGGAGGGTAAAATGGGTCAATTATATGTGACGTATGGTAACTAGACATACACCTGGAGCTTACAAAATGTTAACACATTGCGGACGATCACAAGAACTCTTGCTTCATATTACACAGTGTTTGACAAAGTATCATACTTTAAAAAGATATTAGCTTGTAAGAACATGTAATAAATAACTTCAAAATGCAATTGGTATTTAATTTTAAAGCATGCCTTTAACATTTATGTAAAACATTTTTTGTACTCATTCAATAGAAACTTATCTGGCCACTGGGTAAAGCTAGCAATAAAACTACTGGTCCGCAATGTGTTAATATCCAATGTTACCTCAATAAAAAATAAAAACAAAACAAATGAGTTAACTTTCAATAAAGCAGAAAGTCCAGTTAATTGGGATTTTCCAAACTGACATATTTCTGTCCTTAAACACAGATAGGAGTGCCTGCCACAGGCAGACACAGGTGTGATGCCCTCGTGGGCTCCCATATTAACTACATGAATGAGAGAGAGAGAGAGAGAGAGAGAGAGAGAGAGAGAGAGAGAGAGAGGTGGAAACAGAGGGAAGGAAAAAAGAAAAGATGTGTGGCAATGGAAACAATGAAGAGTAAAACAGGACCTTCGCTTGGGTGAAGGGGATGGGAAGAGAAAGAACGATTCTTCCCTTTTCTACCCCATTTGGGAAGATAGTGAGCATCACCTTCAAATATTAACAGAGCAGCTAACCTTGCAGTAGGTGTACTTCTGTGTATCCATCCAGTAAACAAGATGTTTGTGAAAAAATTATATAAAGAGTTTGAGCATAACCCTGTAACTGTGAGTACTGGAAGAGAATATATTTAATTTTTTACCATGGTTAGCTTTGAATAGTGAATTTTTTGAAGTAATTTTTTTCTTTTATCTACTGTCTATTTTTTATATTTTTAAGAAAATAAGCATGTAAAATAAAATTTTATTTTTTGTAATATAATTATATTACGTGATTTAAAATATTTAAAATCCCTATATGTAAGAAAAATAAATCACATTTTAATAAGATCACCTAACATTACAGAGACTCGCAGAGGCAGGCAGAGTCTCAAGGGCACTAGTAAATAGGAGTGCACAGGCAGACGGGCCAGGAAGACTGATGGACAGAGTGGCGAAGATGGACACACGTGCAACAGGACATCCCAGCATGGAGATCCCCACTTTCTGATTCCCTCTGCGTTTTTTCAGGCATTAAGATAGCATTTATTTTCCTATTCCAAAACTCATTTTTTTCATAAACAAAATCTAAGCTTATTCAATCATGTATTCATTCAACAAACATTACTGACAAATCTGTCCTGACTCTGGACTTCCAGTCAAGGTGATAGAGTACACAATACCATGCTCACCTCCTCCCACAACCACATCAAAATCACAACTATATTACAGAACAACCACCTGAAGATTAGCTAAGCAGAAGTCCTATAACTAAGGTTGTAAAGCAGCAGCCACATGGAGACTGGTAGGAGGGCCTGAGAGATGGGACAGGCATCAGTGTAGGGGTTAGGAAACAGGGGGGATATTTCAGCTTGAAAGGTCCCCACTGAGGAACAAGGGGTCCCAGCCCAGGGCACCAGTGCCAGAAAGAGGAGTCCCCATAATATCTGCTGTGGAAACCAGGGGGGTTGTGGCTGATTAAGACAGAGGCTGCTGGAGACCTAGGGACTACAGATCTTAATCTGTACACAGGCTCGCCCACAAACTCCCTCCCTCTGAGCTCCAGGGAGGGGTAGCAGCTTGAAAACAGGGACATATGGGGAGGAACTAAATTGACTAACTGCAGAGCGAGGGCTGGAGGGACGGGAGTCAGGGCAGTTCTCTCCCAGGGACAGCAGTGCTGGGAGGTCCGAACCTCTCCCAATGGCTTTCCCACACAGGCAAGCTTGCCTAAATCTCTCAAAGGTCCCCCAAAATCAGTGGGAGCCTTGGTGTGCCCTGTGCCTCTTGTTGAGTGGCCCCAAGCCTAGCACTAGTGGCAGCCAGCCTATGCTCTAAGCCTAGTCCCTCCCAGTGCCTCCAAGCCTAGCCCAGGCAGCAACCAACCACAGGTCACTCTGTAGCTCCTACCAGGCAGCTCCAGGCTGGGCACAGGCAATGGCTGGCCTTGGCCTGCACGAGAACCCGTCCCCAGAGGCCCCACAAGCAACATACCTAGTGGTTGGTTTCAGACCACACCAGAGCATCACCCAATTAGGTTCACAAAAGACACACCAAAAGGATATGTCTCATTGGGCAAGGGAAACAAAGAGAAAAATAAACAAATGGGACTACATCAAACAGAAAGTGTTTGTACAAAAAAGGAAACCACTGACAAAACAAAAAGACAACCTACTGAATGGAAGAAGATACTTGTCAATAAGACACCCAATAAGGGCTAATATCCAAAATATATAAAGATCTCACACATATAACTTAACACCAAGTAAACAAGCATCCGATTTTAAAATGGGCAGAAGACCTGAATAGACATTTCTCTAAAGAAGACATACAGAAGGCCAAGAGACACATGAAAGGATGCTCAAGGTCACTAATCATCAGAGATACAAATTAAAACCACAAGGAGGTATCACCTCACATTTGTGGGAATGGCTATCATCAATAAATCAACAAATGACAAGTGCTGGAGAGAACGTGGAGAAAAGAGAACCCTTATGCACATTTGGTAGGATTGCAAATCAGTGCAGCCACCATGGAAAACAGTAAGGAGGTTCCTCAAAAAAACTAAAAGTAGAACTACCTTATGATCCAGCAATTCCACCTCTGGGATTTATCTGAAGAAATCCAAAGCATTAATTCAAATATATACCCTTATGTTTTATAATTTCTAATTTATTATTTATAATAGCCAAACTATGGAAGCAATCCAAGTGCCCATCAATAGACAAGTAAATAAAAAAGCTGTGGTACAATATAGACCAATAGAATAGAATAGAACCAGAAATTAACCCAAATCACTATGCTCAATTAATATTTGACAAAGGAGACAAGAACATACAATGGAGTCAAGATAGTCTCTCAATAAATGGTGTTGGGAAAATCAGACAGATACATGCAAAAAAAAATGAAACTAGATCACCAACTTACACCATACACAAAAATAAACTCAAAATGGAAAAAAAGGACCTAAATGTAAAACAGGAAACCATAAAAATCTTAGAGGAATCCACAGGCAGCAAAATCTTAGACATATGCCAAAGCAATATTTTCACCAACACAGTTCCTAGGGCATTGGAAACTAAAGAGAAAATAAACAAATGGGACTACATCAAAATAAAAAGCTTCTGCACAGCAAAAGAAACCATCAACAAAACAACAAGAAAGCCCACTGTATGGGAGAACATATTTGCCAATGTTATCACTATAGGGGTTTAATCTCCAACATTTACAGGGAACTCATACAATTTAACAAAAGGAAGATAAACAACCCAATCAAAAAAAATGGGCAATGGATCTAAACAGATACTTTTTGAAAGAGGACATAAGGAAGGCCAAGAGACATATGAAAACATGCTCAAAATCACTAATCATCTGAGAGATGCAAATCAAAACGACCATGTGGTACCATCTCACACCTGTCAGAATGGCTATCATCAACAAATCAACAAATGACAAGCGCTGGCGAGGATGCGGAGAAAAAGGAACCCTCATGCACTGCTGGTGGGAATACAGACTGGTGCAGCCACTGTGGAGAACAATATGGAGTTTCCTCAAAAAACTAAAAATGAACTTCCATTTGACCCAGTGATCCCACTTCTAGGAATATACCCCAAGAAACTAGAAACACCAATCAGAAAGGATATATGCACCCCTATGTTCATAGCAGCACAATTCACCATAGCTAAGCTTTGGAAACAGCCTAAGTGCCCATCAGCAGATGAGTGGACTAAAAACTGTGGTACATCTACACAATGGAATACTATGCTGCTGTAAAAAAAAAAAAGAAGGAATTCTTACCATTTGCAACAGCATGGAAGGAGCTGGAGAGCATTATGCTAAGTGAAATAAGCCATTTAGAGAAAGATAAATACTACATGATCTTACTCATTTGTGGAATATAATGAACAACATAAACTGATGAACAAAAACAGATCCAGAGACAGAGAAGCATTGATCAGACCATCAAACCTCAGAGGGAAGGTAGGGGAGGGTGGGGGTAAGGGGGAGAGATCAACCAAAGGACTTGCATATAGGCATATAAGCCTAACCAATGGACACAGACACCAGGGCAGTGAGGGCATGAGTGTGGGGGTGCAGGGGGCAATGAGGGGATAAGGACACATGTGTAATACCTTAATCAACAAAGAAAAAAATAAAAATAGAACTACCATACGATCCAGCAATCCCACTTCTGTGTATATATCTAAAGAAATAAAAACAGGATATTAAAAAAAAAAAAAGCTGTGGTACAATTACACAATGGAATATTACTTGGCCATAAAAAGGGAAAAATCTTACCTTTTGCAACAGCATGGGTGGACCTAACTGAAATAGTCAGACAAAGACAAATACCATATGATTTCACTTATATGGAATCTAAGGAACAAAATAAACAAAACAGAAACAAACTAATAGATACAGAGGACAAATTGATGGTTGCTAAATGGGAGGAAGGTTGGGGGATGGGGGGGAAGAGGAAGGTATACAAATTGCCAGTAATAACAGCAGTCACAGACATGAAAAGCAGAGCATAGGAAATGTAGTCAATAAAACTGTGATAACTATCAGATGGGTGTTAAACTATCGAGGGGGTCACTTTGTAAGTTATATAAATGACTAACTGCTAGGCTGTGCATCTGAAACCAATATAATATTGTATGTACTGTAATTTAGAAATAAAAAATTTAAGAAAACATTATTGAGCATCTCCTCCTTAAGTTACATTTAAGTCATTACAATCACACTCTTGCTGATACCCTCTTGCTGTGCTCCACTAGCAAAGCCAAAACCCTCCACCTCTTCTCACCTGAAAATAGCTGGTGAGCACCAACCGTGATGACTGGCCTCACGGGAATTAAATGTGGACGTATGCACACGCATACTATCCTTTAAGTGGGCCCTTACCGATGCCTGGCGATCATACTACATGTCCATAATCCATTCACCCCTACATCATTATGTGTCTCCCCCTGCATCCTCCTCCTTGGTAATAGAAAAAGACGCTACCTTAAACAAACCTTCTTCCATTGACCCCACTTCACCGAATAGCTACCACCTCATTTCTCTATTCTCCGTTGCAGTAAACTCCTTTCAAAAGTTTTCCAAGTAAGTGCACATTTTCCCAGTTCCCCTCCTCCAGTTTCTCTCTGGAACCCACTGTGATGCCTTGGTCCCACCACTTACCAGGCTACTGTCTCTCAGGCACCAGTGGCACCCTGTGGCTAGAGCCAGTGGTAATGCCTCGGTGGACTAGACCCATCAGGAACATCTCACACTCCGAGCACGTTCTTCCCCTCATGTCAGGTCGTCACACTGTCCTGGTTTTACTCTGACCCCACTGGTCACCCCTTGTCTCTGTCCTTCACTGGTTCCCCTACTGTTCCTCCAGCCTGTCACATGGACTGCTCCTGCCTCAGTCCTCACTCTTCTCACTGTGTCTGCCCACACTCAGCGATCTCCTCTGTGGCCTCAGACGTCTGCATGGAAACTCACTGTCGGATTCCCCCGTGACCTGTGCGCCCTGGTGTCTAATGGACTTGTCTCACTTAGTGTGGCCACCCCCAGCCCCGCGCTGTTCTCCCCAAAGCCTGCTCCATCTGTGACCTTCCATCTCGATGACAGCAAGGCACTGCTCCAGCTATCCAGGCCCTGTCTCCTCTTTCTCTCCCTAATTCTAGATTCTAGATGTATTTAGCACCCGACCACTTCTCACCATCTCTGCCATTGAGGCCCTGCTCCCAGCCACTGCTGTCTCCCATCTGAATCACTGCAATCACCCACATGGCCCATCCTTCTGCTTGTCCTTCTTCCCCAGCATGGCCGCCACGTCCCACTACACCATCCCTTTACTTTAAACCCTGCAGTGCTTGGGAAAATAGCCAACGTCCTTACATGGACCAGAGTGCCCAGATGGCCTGGCCACTCCACCCACAACCTCTCGCTTTATCTCTCCGGCTGCTCACGCTGCTCAAGCCCCACAGGCCTCTGTGCTGTGCCTCAGACACACCTGCTGCCTCAGGGCCTTTGCTTGGCTGTTTTCTGCCTGGAAACTCCTCCCCAGATACCCAGCCAGCTGGTGTCCTCGCCATTTTCAAATCATTTCCCAGATATCACCTTCCCAACAAGGCCTTCCTGAAACATGCTACTTAATGAGAAAATGGGCCCAACTACCCCGATCCACCTCACCCGTCCCTGGTACTCACAACCCTGTACTTTGCTTTAATTTCTTTTTTCAAAAAATGTATCACCTACCATACCGTATGATGTACTTTTTATTAGGCAATCTCCACAAGGGCAGGGATTTTTGCTTTATTCACTGATGTATCCCAAGCCCCTCGCACATCTTCTGTCGCATCGTGAACTCCGGCATCCGACACTGGCTTATTGAGATTTATCTGTGCCAGGCACTGGGAACGGAGCGTGGGATAAAACACATCTAGCAGCTGTCCCCTTGGAGCTTACAGTCTAATTCTTATTGAGATTTCCCGGAGACAACCGATTTTTGGAATATTTAAAAGAAAGTGGGAAGGCATCCAGGGAAATTCCATCAGCCTCTCTTCAGAGCACAGGTCCAGCCAAACCTTCAGACACTGATGAATGAAATTGACCCTGTGACCATGTGACTGGGGCTGCAGGCTTCCTTGCTGTCCCCCACAATAAGGAGGCTACAAGCACAGCTCCAAGGTTCCTCAGTCCAGGATGTAAAAAAGACCCCCCCTAATGATACTAAATATAATTAACGAGCAAAATAAATCATGGAAGACACTATGGAATTCTAATCTTTCCACACCCCTCTCCAAAAAAAAAAAAAAAAAAGACAATCAAAGTGAAATATGCCTATTTAAAAACCCCCTCACATGGTAATCAAATCTTAGCGAATCATTCGCCAACTGAAACCCTTCCATGCCCATTTTTTCTGCAGTTCTGGCAGTAAATTGATAACCCCGGGCAAATTTTACTAGTAATTAGCACCCTTTAGAAATAGTTGGCTAACTTAGTCAACTAGGAAATAGCCTCACCCAAATGATTAAGTCCAAATTGCATCTCAAATCCATCACCCGTTTTTACTGTGTGAACAGACCATCACTCCAGGATTGTCAGTTACAACAGTTACGGGCCTGTGTTTTAACACACGCACAGCACAGGGCGCAGCAAATACGCCAACTGGCTCCTCTCCACGCCACCACTCCAGGTGGCCTGCCAGCCACTGGGTGTGGACACATATCCCCAAATAGCTCTGGCCCCGTTCTTCACCCAGTGGAGAGGGTATCCAATGGAAAGCCTCCTGATGCCCAGGTGAGTCACCTGTGTGCTCAACGTGAGGCAAGCCAGGGCCTGCTTTGGGAAGAACTAGCTGGTGGCCGTGCATGATTGGCCTGACACATGTGCTGATCACAGAAGACTCCCTTTCTCACACCCTTCACTCCAAAATAGCATTTCTGAAGCATCTATTATTTAACAAGTGTGTTCATTTATTTAATTTAAATTTAAAAATAAGACTGAGAATGGGGTAATTTTAACTCCAACACATGGATGAGAAAATGGAGCATCAGGAGGCTTAGAGCACTCACCCAGAGCCAGAGCCAAGGCCACGGCCAGAGGTAGGGCCAGGGCCAGGGCCAGCACAGGTTCTCCGGTTGCCTGCCTGCCAGTCACCTGCCACCAGCTGGGCCACTGCCAGCTTCCACCTCCATCCCCCCATCTTCTCCCTTTCTCAAGCTTTGCCTCCCTCCCATCACTCCTCTATCATTGCAGTGAGAGTGATCTTAAAATGCAAACCTGCTTGCTCAACTTCTGTGCGTGGCTTACACGGCACCCAGGCTGAGGTCCCACACCATCCTGCAAGACCATCTGTCCTCTGCCTCCCTCTCCCATCTGCTCACCATCCCTGGCCACATGACATCTTCCAGTTCTCAACTCAATGTGCTCTCTCAAGGCCTTCCCATAAGCTACCTCCTCTGCCTGCGACCCTGCCCCTGCCCCTTCCACTAGGCTTACAGGCAGCCACTAGGGAAGCCAGATCCCAAGCACTTCACTGAGGTCTTCCTTGGCCTCTCCCAGGAGAGGGAAGCACTGGTGCCCATGCCGGACTTGATTAGACTCAAAGAACCCGGCCTTCACCCTGGGTGAGACAGGTGGACATGGTTTTAGGTGAGTGGACTCTTCTGGACCAAGTAGCCAGTGGCCTGATTAAAGGGGGACAAGGAAATCTGGGAAGGAGTATCAATTTGATGCAATATGTTGTAATATTAATCATTCTACAATATCAAGGTACCTTTCTTATATCCTAGACCCGTGATCGGCAAACCGCGACTCGCAAGCTACATGCAGCTCTTTGGCCCCTTGAGTGTGGCTCTTCCACAAAATACCACGTGCGGGCGCACACGTACAGTGTGATTGAAACTTCATGGCCCATGTGCAGAAGTTGGTATTTTGTGGAAGAGCCACAGTCAATGGGCCAAAGAGCCGCATGTGGCTCGCGAGCCACGGTTTGCCGAGCCGCAGTTTGCCGACCACTGACTAATGGCCTGGTGCACGGATTCATGCACATTGAAAGGAAATTAATTAGAAGAAATATTTTCATATTGCTACTCACTCTTTCTCTATAATAGAACTATCAACCAAATTCACGATTGACAATGAAAGATCGAAACACACGTGTGTGATTGGCACCAGCGAGAGCTTTATATGTATCGAGCATGTGTGAGTCAACTTAGCCTTTCATAGATATAGAATAAACTTGCTTAATTAGACCTACTTTCTGATTTAGCTAAACTTTTTCCAGCCCAGGGAAGCACCCCAACTTCTCTTTCAGGTAATTGTCAGCAACACAGCAGTAAATATCAACACAAAGCAGATTATTACTGTAGATCACACAGGGAGAACCAAGGGTAAAATATTTAACTGCAGCAGTGTTTGACTATATTCTGTGCAGTGAGAAAACCTGAAGTCATTTTCAGTCATTTCTTACTTCTTTTCAGTTGGGTCAAGTTTCTAAGCTTTCTAAATCTCTGTTTTCTGGCTAATGAAAAGAAAATAGGATTCCACTGAGTCTCCTATCTACCTACTCCAGGACTTCTGTGAGGATTAAATGAGATGAGGCACGGGAAAATGCTTCACAGACATTTGGTTACAGTGTAAAATGTTTCCACCTGGTTATAAAGCAAGTTGTGTTCCTGGGCTGAAGAAACTCCAAGGAGGCTAGTTGCTAGGGAGAGGAAGCTGGGCGTTGCTATGTGACATCATTACCAGGTGCCCACAGCCACTGTTTCAGGGCTGGGCTGGGCTGTGGGCTGCATTTTGCACCATGGGGTCTCGGCAGCGTTGGCTGCAATTTGATGGGCTGTTCCTCCAGGGTAGCGGCAGAGCCTGTGTCCCACTTGGGGTAAGCCAAGTGTTGCTTTGTGGGCACCAGGTCCGTGGTGCCATTTCTCTGTAAGTGGCCAGTGCGCATCATGGAAGCTCCTTTGTTGAGTGTCTGCCCCCTGGTGGTCGGTGCATGTCATAGCAACCGGTCGAACAGTCGGACACTTAGCATATTAGCCTTTTATATATATAGACTAGAGGCCCAATGCACAAAAATTTGTGCACTCGGGGGGGAAGGGAGGGTCCCTCAGCCCGGCCTGTGCACTCTCACAGTCTGGGACCCCTCGGGAGATAATGACCTGCTGGCTTAGGCCTGCTCCTGGGTGGCAGAGGGCAGGCCCAATCCCTAGGTGCAGCCCCTGGTCGGGCTCAGAGCAGGGCTGATTGGGGAGTTGGGGCGCCGCCCCCTGTCATGCACAGAGCAGGGCGGATTGGGAGGTTGTGATGCCACCCTCAGTCACGCTCAGGGTAGGGCTGATTGGGGAGTTGGGGCACCGCCCCCTATCACACTCAAGGCAGGGTCAATGGGGAGGTTGCGGCACCACCCCCTGTGATGCACAGAGCAGGGCCAATCAGGGGGTTGGGGCACTGCCCCCCCCCCCCATCACGCACAGAGCAGGTCCCATCAGGGGGTTGGGGAGCTCCCCTGTCACGCACAGAGTAGGGCTGATAGGGGAGTTAGGGCACCGCCCCCTGTCACACACAGAGCAGGGCCGATCAGGGGGTTGGGGTGCCACCACTGTCACACTCAGGGCAGGGCCAATGGGGAGGTTATGGCTCTACCCCGTCACAGACAGAGCAGGGCCCGGGGGGGGGGGGGGGGGGGGTTGGGGTGCCACCCCCTGTCACACACAGAGCAGGGCCTGTGGGGGGATGGGGGGGGTGGGGGCACCACACCCTGTCACACACAGAGCAGGGCCGATCAGGGGGTTGGGATGCCACACCCTGTCACACACAGAGCCGCAGGGTGATCAGGGGGTTTGGGTGCTGCCCCCTGTCACGCTGATCCAGTGCCAGGAGGCCTCACGGTTCCGCTGATCCCGGTGCTGGGAGGCATATTACCCTTTTACTATATAGGATAGAGGCCTGGGGGCCGGCTGGTTTGCCCTGAAGGGTGTCCTGCATCAGGGTGGGGGTCCCCACTGGGGTGCCTGGCCAGCCTGGATGAGGGGATGATGGCTGGTTGCAGCTGGTCACACACCCTTCAGGGTGGGGGTCCCCACTGGGGTACCTGGCCAGTCTGGGTGAGGGGCTGAGGGCTGCTTTCAGGCTGGCGGTTTTGACTGAAGCTCCCAACCGCTCCTTTTTTTCTTTTTTTTTTTTTTCTTCTGGGCCAGCTTTAGCTCTGGCTCTAGCTCTGAGGCTTCCGCTGCTGGTTTGTTTGCCGTTCTGTAATCGAAACAATGTATAACTTCAGCTCTGAGATCCCAGCCGGCTATATTTGTTAGAATGTTTCAAACTGCCAGCTCAGAGGCCTGCAAGGCAGGCAGGGAACGTTGGAGTCTGCAGTCCCTGGAGCAAGCAAGCCTCATGTTCGCTTCCAGCTGCCTGGCTGCCGGCCACCATCTTGGCTGACAGTTAATTTGCATAAGGATATGCTGATTAGCCAATGGGAAGGGTAGCGGTTGTACGCTAATTACCATTTTTCTCTTTTATTAGTGTAGATGGTCCCAGAACCCAAAGGCAAATAGATCACTCCATTTGTCTTGGGTGGTCCTTTCAGACCAGCCGTGGGCAAACTACGGCCCGCGGGCCAGATCCGGCCCGTTTGAAATGAATAAAACTAAAAAAAAAAAAAAAGACCGTACCCTTTTATGTAATGATGTTTACTTTGAATTTATATTAGTTCACACAAACACTCCATCCATGCTTTTGTTCCAGCCCTCCGGTCCAGTTTAAGAACCCATTGTGGCCCTCGAGTCAAAAAGTTTGCCCACCCCTGTTTTAGACACTGGTCAGGAAGAAGTCAACTTAACCTCTAGAGTTGCTGGGGAACGTGATCGCGCTCCACCTGTCTTTCCCCAAATATGCCAGGAGCGCTATCATGCTCCTCCTGCAGTGTCACTATTAGATGCTAGTAGTTCACTCTTTATTGACAGATGGCACCTAAGTGCAGATTACTTATAATGCCGAATGTTTGTAGTTCTAAAATTGACCACTGGCATTTATCTGCTTAATTTTCATAATTTTTTTTCCTAAACTGCCATAAAATCAGCAAAAATGCCTTGGCAATTTTAGCATAGTTCCTAGCATATTGGTTGGCACTCAAAGGGTTAAGGAAAATCTATCAGATCTGGCATTATCACGCTTTGCCTTGCTGCATTTCCACTCTCCCTTTACATGCTCCTCACCTCCAGGACCATGTATGCAATAAATGTTGTTGGGAAAATTGAACAGATACAAGCAAAATAATGAAACTAGACCACCAACTTATATCATATCTATAATAATAATAGCATAATATGCTAATTAGACCAGACGGCCGAATGACCTTCCAGATGACATTCTGGGTCACGGCTGCTAGGGCTGGGGCAAGCTGCTGTGGCTGCAAGGGCCCAGCCCCTTGCACGAATTTCATGCATCAGGCCTCTAGTACAAGAATACACTTGAAATGGATTAAGGACTTAAATGTAAAACTTGAAACCATAAAGTTCTAGAAGAAAACTTAGGCAGTAATTTCTCTGACATTTTTCTTAGGAATATTTTTTTCTGATATAGCTCCTTGGGCAAGGGAAACAAAAGAAAAAATAAACAAAAGGGCCCTAGCCAGTTTGGCTCAGTTGATAGAGCATCGACCTGTGGACTAAAGGGTCCCAGGTTTGATTCCGATCAAGGGCACATTCCTGGCTTGTGGGCTCAATCCCCAATGGGGAGCATGCAGAAGGCAGCCAATCAATGATTCTCTCTCATCGTTGATGTTTCTATCTCTCTCTCCCTCTCCCTCCTCTCTGAAATTAATAAAAATATATTTTAAAAAAAAGAACTGCATCAAACTAAAAAGTTTTGCACATCAAAGGAAACTATCAACCAAATGAAAAGACAACCTACTAAGTGGGGGGTGAGGGGGATTGCCAATGATACATCTGATATGAGGTTATAATCCAAAATTTATAAAGGAATCACACAACCCAACACCAAAAATACAATGCAACTGAATAATAGGCAGAGTACCTGAACAGACACTTCTCCAATAGACATATGAAAAGATGCTCAGCATTAATCACCAGAAAAATGAAAATTAAAACCATGATGAGATATCACTGCATACCTGTCAGAATTTTTAAAAAATTAAAAAAAAAACCAACAAGTGTTGATTAGGATGTGCAGAAAAGGGAACTCTCATGCACTGTTGGTAGGATTGCAAATCAGTGAAGCTACTATGGAAAACAGTATAGGTTCTTAAAAAAATTAAAAATAGAACTACCCATAGCCCAGCAATTCCACTTCTGGGCATTTATCTAAAGAAACCCAAAACCCAAAACCCTAACTCAAAAAGATAAATGCACCCCTATGTTCACTGCAGTGTTATTTATGGTAGCGAAGATATGGAAGCAACCCAAGGGCCCATCAATAGACAAGTAGATGAAAAAGCAGTGTTACATATATACAACAGAATACTACTCAGCCATAAAAAAGAAAGAAATTTTACCATTTTTAACAGCATGGGTAGACCTAGAGAGTATTATGCTAAGTGAAATAAACCAGACAGAGAAAGACAAATACCATATGATTTCACTTATATGTGGAATCTAAAGAACAAACCAAAAAACAGACTCATAGATACAGAGAACATTTTGACAGCAGCCAGATGGGAGGGGGGTTGGATAAAAAAGGTGAAAGTTTTAAGACGTACAAATTGGTAGTCACAAAATTGTCACAGGGATGTAAATACAGCCTAGGGAATAGAGTCAATACTACAGTAATAACTACGTATCGTGCCAGGTGGGTACCAGAATTATTGGGGGATCACTTTATAAATTATATGACTGTCTAACCCAGTGGTTCTCAACCTGTGGGTCGCGACCCCTTGGAGTTGAATGACCCTTTCACAGGGGTTGCCTAAGAACATCGGAAAACACATATATAATTACATATTGTTTTGTGATTAATAACTATACTTTAATTATGTTCAATTTGTAACAATGAAATTGGGGATCACCACAACATGAGGAACTGTATTAAAGGGTCGTGGCATTAGGAAGGTTGAGAACCACTGGGACTCTAACCACTATGCATACACCTGAAACTATTCTAAAACAGTACTGAATGTCAACTGCAACTGAAAAATAAAAATAAGTGGAGAAATTTTTCTCACCTTAGATTTTTTTTTAATAAAATAAAGTAAGAAAAAATTGTTCTCTAGAGCTCTGTATGCCTTGCACAACCTCAAACCTGGAAAGAAACCTAGAAGATGCGGACTTCGCTCGAAGCTATTTGCTTAGTGAGCAATCCTATGCGCAGATAGACAGGACGCCAATACCTACCCTGAACTCCACACACACCACATACACAGCTATATTCATGTGCATCTGTACGTCCCCTAAGTAACCAAACTGTTTCAGAATATTTTACCAGGCATCCAAAGGTATAGTTAGTTGACTCGGCGCGTGCATCTCTTATTTAACATTGAATTCTATCTATTGGAAAATTTGCTCCACTAGGTGGCAGCCAAGACTTACTAAAATACAGTGTGTGGCTGTCACTGCTCAGATCCATGCGCAGTAAATAGCTTTAAGATCAAATTGCATGGGGACATGCCTGTCTCTAGTGACTTGGGGTTGACCCATGGAAATGGCATTCCCTGGAAGAAGTTCGATATCGACAGTGCAAACGATATAGTATGTGATGGCTCCTTCCAAACTCAGGTATGACGTGCTGCTACTGACAAAGCAAAGCTGCAAGAAGACAATCTCACCGTGTCTTCTCCACTGAGGATGCTCTACGGTGTGTGCAATACAGCCTGTTCTCCCGCTCGGGCCGGAGCGCCCATTATCACTCTACCAAGGGGTCAGCACTTGCAGGCTCCACGGTGCTCAAGACCAACCTTCCTCCCTGGAGCACTGAGCTGGCCACCCCAGCACCACTGTGGCGGCTCTGCCTGCCACTCACTTCCTCACATTATAGGCATCGAGGTCCATTTCCTCCCACACTGTCGTCTTTTAAGGCAGAAACTACATTGTTTGTCTTTGTTTCCCTTTCTGTTCTCGTGTTTGTTCCCTATGTGTTTCTTCAGTGTCTCCTCTCCCTTTTATTACAACTCCTTTATCTGTCTAACTCCGTGTCGTTTTTTTCTTTCTCCTTTTTTTTTTTTTTTTTTTTTTTTGAGAGAGAGGACTTCCCTGATGCCCCAGACCCTCCCTATTTGCTTAAATTTGCAAGAATTATTTTGTTGTTGTTGTTGAATGCAACCTAGAACCCTGCCTGGTGCCGACAAGGACAATATCCCTTCAGTGCACAGCAGCATGTCTAAGATATAGACACACTGATTCATAAGGAGGAGTGAATATTAAATTTTAGACATAGGAACGGAACAAATGCCCAGACGGTAGCATTTGAGACTTCTAGTGCCGGGCCTCCCTATTTTCTCTTTGCCACATAAGAAGGATGGGATGCAAACACCACCCCACCACTCTTTGGGCCTCGTCCTCCCTATTCTCAGGGAAAAGTAAACTAACATTTTGGTTGAGAATAATTCAGTCTAAAAACAAGGTTTGAGGGGTCCAGTGAACTGAAGAGGCGACAACAGGAAGGAGCCTTATCTGAGCAGAAAAGGTTGCCCCTGGGCTGGGGCAGGGGGGGGGGGGGGCGGGGGGGGCCGGGCGGGGGGCGGTGGGTAAGGGGACCTCCGAGAAGCTGAAGGTTCCTTTCTCCACATGGAGAGCTCCCGGCTGAGGGGGGTGCAGATAGGGACACCGTCTCAGTGACGATACACAGACAGATGACAGGAAACCAGGGGGTCTCCACTCTCTCAGCCCAGGACCTTGGAGAAGCTGACACATTGAACTTGTGCGTAGCCTAGAGAGACAGTTGTTTAGCATCAAAATTAGAATAACTTAGAGAACATAGAGAAAGGTGCTATTTCTCACCTATCTGGGTGTAGGAACCTCGACCCATGGGTGCCACAATTACTAGATAGACTGGAAGCACTCGGGGTGCGTTTCTGAATTTATCAGCTTCTGCACTGAGCCGCCGGCTGGATGGCTAGTCTCCTGGTTTGATGAGGGAGCAGAGGGCTTCCCTGCACAGAAGCAAGGAGGGGTGATGCTGTGCGTGTCGGGACAAGGCTCTCCTTCCTCCGGGTCAGGGACAGAGAGCACCCACTTCTTCAGTGGTTAGCATTCTCGTAGGCTGCACTCCCATCTATGACGCAGAGGCCCCCAGAACAAATGGTGCTTTCTCGTCTCTGCCGCTAGTGATTTTCTACAACCGGTCAAAGAATCAAAGAAATTGAACCTCCCTTTTCAACTTCTAAATTAAAACCTCAAAAAATTTCACGGTGAGAAAAGACACAAAACCATATCAATATATACTAGTAAAGTATAAGGCAAAAAAGAAATTGTCTAATCCCCTTGATATTAAAAGAAACTGTCAGTGTGGTGCGGGCAGCCTTCTTGTTCTAACCCTTTGGTTACTGGAAAGAGAGGAAGTGACAAGCATTTGTGCCAGGAAGTGAATGATGAGAGAATTCTCCAAATAATTTTACGTGAATAGCTCCATGTACTAAACAAACCTTTGAACTCACCCTTACATTTGAAAAGGAAGATGTCTAAAGGAAATGGCAAGGGCGTGGCCATACTGTACCCAAACGAGGGGATGGATGTTCACAGTAGCTCATGTTCACGGATGCCCTTTGCAGAACATCCCTGGAGCAGGGCCTGAAGGTCACTCTGACAACCAAGGGCAGGTGCCTTGGAGAAGGGCTGCTGGGGGGCAGGAACAGAAGCCCAAAGAGGATTCCAGCCAGTGGTACAGCCAGCGTCCATTCCGGCTGGTTCGTGCCCGTGCCTTTCTAAGCATTTAACACAGTATCCCCCAGACCGGCCACACTGAACCCAGTTTCTGGAAATGCAGCTAAATCTCAAGGGAAGCAGAAAGTCGGAAGCAATTTCCCTCCTCCTCCCTGATGTCACCCACCACCGCAGAGATGCCGTGAGACGTTCTGTCCTCGCAATGGTGAGACGGATAGATAATGAAGCCAGTAATGGAGCAAGATGGCAGCAGCGAAGACATTTGTTTTGGGGGAGAAAGAGAAGGAAAGATTTGAGAGAGATTATAGAGAAAGAGTTGGCCCGAGTTCATAACAGGTGAGAACCCTGTTTCTCAAAAGAGAACAGCCATTGCCATTGTCAAAATCACCTGAGCTACCCGCTAAAGACTTAAGCTTTCTGGGCCCTACTCCGGAAGCACAAAATTGGGACTGTGGGGGAGGAGAGCAAATCCAGGGACTCTGCATTTGTAACCAGTATCTCAGGGGATTTTTGAAGAAAAGGGGAGTATGAGAAGGGGAGGATGGTGTGACCAGTTTTCATCCTATGTACGTTCAGAGCACCTTGGAGCCTCCCAGAGGAAGGCTCTGAGTGTAACTGGAAAAGGAGAGAGAGGTCAGAACAAGAGGCAGAGACTCAGGCGCAATCTGAATCTCCAGATAAAACACTGGTAGGTAATGACACGTGAGGGCGTGCTGGTTGATAGGTTCAATCCCTTACTCTGTGGATCTTGGTGGGAGCAGGGTTCTCTCAGTGGGAACCAAAAGCCAGCAACACCCTGTCTCTACTGTTAGAGGTGGGATTGTGAGGCTGTTCCAAGACCAGGTCAGTCAGATGCTTCTGCTCAAGGACTTTGTGTCTTAAAGGAGAAGCTCAGAGATGCAGAAAGAGTTAAGAAATGAGTCACAGCAACGGCCTCCTTAGTGTCCAGATCCTGAGCCATTTTCCAAATATGTCTTTTCAGCTTCCTCCACCACCACCACCACTCCCCTGAATCGTTGAGCTCATATATTTTCCAATAAATTCCCCTGCTGCCTATGTTTATAAGATTTAGAGGACACTAGAGACAAAAATAGACCCATGATGAATTTCTCCAGGTACTGGAGAGAAAGCAATATAAAGTTATGAAATGGAGACAGCATGCTCAGAGAGTGAAGGGTCAAATAGAGCTTGAGCTGAGGATTGGGAAGAGCACAGTACCACAGACATGAAGAAAGGGTTGCCTGAGGAAAGAAAACTGAAGTGTGAGGTCGGCCATTTCCTTTCCTGTCCTCCCAGACTGCTTTGATCACATGTCTCTCTCAAGAATTTCGCACTATGCCGAAACCGGTTTGGCTCAGTGGATAGAGCGTCGGCCTGCGGACTGAGGGGTCCCGGGTTCGATTCCGGTCAAGGGCATGTACCTGGGTTGCGGGCACATCCCCAGTGGGGAGTGTGCAGGAGGCAGCTGATCGGTGTTTCTCTCTCATCGATGTTTCTAACTCTCTATCTCTCTCCCTTCCTCTCTGTAAAAAATCAATAAAATATATTAAAAAAAAAAAAAAGAATTTCGCACTATATTAAAACTATGTCCCCTCAGTAGACTTGGCATATCACTACTTCAGGTTCATAAAATATGAGCTGAAGGAATGAGGTCAATTCTAAGCTAAAGCCTTTGAAAGGCCCTCACTTCTCCTGCCGGGAGGTCTGGGGAACGGGGTGTGCTTTATAGATGATGGGTCAACCAGATGGTCACCAGGGATCCCTGAGTATATGGAGCAGAATGTCCCCCTGGCCAGCCAAGTAAGAGTATCACTTATTCCTCATTGCATCTCAAGGCATTCCCACAGCAGGAGGTCTGGAAACATGAGGAAGAAAAAAAAAACCCAGCCTTCTAAAAAAGGGTAAAACTTGCAGAATGGTAGCTCCCCTGGGCCATGCAAACTAAGCCAGACACTGCATGGCCCTTCTTCCTTAGGGTGTTGCCAAAGCAGCGCCCGGGTTCCTGCCCCAACCTCTTCCCAGCTGGCCAATTTCCCTGCCTGCTCCTTTCAAAGGCACCCTCTCCTTGCCTCCTTCCTCCCACCAGGCCCTTTAATGTCCTTTGTGTTTTAAGAAAGGCAGGAAGAGTCTTTGATTTCAAGCCGCTTTCCGCTCTGCAAAAATTCCGGAGTCGAGGGAATGTGTGAAGGCTTAATCATCTGCCTAAGAACAGGGAAAAACATAACGAACAAAGTACGAATTAATTTCAACAAGTTCTCTTGCAGGGTCTCTTTCCTACCCAGTTCCAGGAGATGGTGAGTGCCACTGAGAACCAGGGACCATCATCTGTGTTTCTCTGCAGCCTCTGCGCTGTGCTGTGGAGGCTGTGCTAATGCACATCACAATAAAATGCATTCATAGAAGGATCAATGGAGAGAGGCAGGCAGGCAGAGTGGCTAGCAATGCACACAGATGGGTAGAAGTTCCTAGAGAAACTAGAAGAATCAGATTTATTGTGCAGTGGGAGGGGTTATGTTTAGAGATGTGAGACCTCTCAGGCAGCAGGGAAAAGCCAGAAGGTGGAAGGAAAGCCCCGTTTCTGGTGAGGAGAGGCTATAAACAAGTATAGAAACCTAGTTCCTGACCGCACACATGTGAGTGCTTACTGCAGTTAACCTGCTCTCGTTCTACCCTTGTGTGCTAGTTGCCTGCGCAGCAGAAAAGCCGTCTTATCTCTTAGATTTCCAGACCAAGAGGAGCCAGATCCTAACCCGATATCCTGACTATCGCACAGCACGCAGTGATGCTGTCATCGGTGCCAGATGCCTTGACCAAGCAGAACTTTTCAACTGTCTCTAGGCGCTGCGAAGAAGGAAGCAAATAGATATTTGGTGACCAGGAGAGAAGGCTAAGGCAGAGACAGTGATGCTCCCCAATATTCCACTTCCTCACCCATTTCCCAGCAACTGGCAGTTCATCGGGGCCACATGACTAGTTCAGGCCCAGGGAATATGAGCAGAAGGGAGGCGGTCACTTCTAAGTTAAGGCCACTGTCAGACCCTCAGCTCTGCTGGAAGGTCTAGGGAACAGGGTGGGCTTTATAGACGATGGGTCACCCAGATGGTCACCAGGGATCGCTGAGTACATGGAGCAGGGTGCCTCACTGGCCGGTGCTGGGCACATAGTATGAGTGACCCATACGCCCCATGACTTCAAAGCACTGAGATATGAGGATTTTTTGAGCATCACTCATTCTATTCTGCCCTGTCCTATCCACTTTGCAATCTTCCCACCCCCTTGATTGGGGCCACACTGTACACATCCTCCATGGATGGCCCTTTACGTGCAAGCAGTCAATATTTAGGACCTAAAGAAGTTGCAAAACCACATTGCAGTCATCATAAGTCACTACGTGCTTTTGTCTAGAAAAATTCTTCTAATCGCACGATGGACAGCTTCAAACTACATGTGGTAGGAAGTTTTTGGTGGGGAAAGTGGATAGTTCCCCTCAGGCTTTAGGGCCAGTGATCCAGGAGTCCCACACATTTTCAAAGCCACATAACTTCCTTTGCTATAGCAAGGTGCCCAGTCCTCTACCTTGTTCTATGGGACTTGGGCATTTGTTGGTTTACATCCCACTAATTCCTCCGTCCCCTAGAATCCCCTCACCCAGACTGTTTTCTCCTGTGACCAGAAAGAATGACAGTCAGACCACCCAGCCTTGCTCAGTGAGTTCCAAACACTCTGAGGCATCCTGAGCTGTGTCAAAGGTCTTTCTCTGGTTTTATGTTATAGGCCATGTATGAGCCTGTATTTGGGGCGGGAAGGAGGAGTCATTTAAAGACAGGTCATCTTCAGTTTCAAAGACCTAGAATTGTCACCCTGATGTCTGTGGACCTCAAAGTTCGGAGCCTCAGAAGGACCAAGGAGCCTGCTGACCATGACATGACACGTCCTTCCACGCTGTTCACCAGACCTGGAGGGCACCTGGGTCACGGGGGACAGGAGGACACACATCCATGTCCTGAGAGCACAGAGCTCTCTTCCCACACACGGAGGTCTCCTGGCAGAACACCTTCCTGGGAGCCATTGACCCTGACCTGAACACCAGAAAATCGGCCAGCCACCGCCACAGGTACGGTCAAAAGACACCTGTTCTCTTACTCTCGCCAAAGCTGCCCTGCTGGCCTTTGTGACCACAGTGTCCCAGACCCTTACCCGCTTGGCTGCCTGCCTATTTCTGTGCCATGACTGAGACTGTAAAATCACATAGACCAATCGCCAATGGCAAATGATTTAAAAAAAAAAAAAAGAGTCTGCAAGAGAAGAACAAGAGAGAGAACTCTATTTCAAATTTGCTTTTTAATTTTGAAAAAATGTAGAGTTTTCAGTTAATTTTTTCCAACGGGTGAGAAATAAATTATAGCACTGCCACTCAATACATTCTGAAGACTGAAATATAGGGTATCTCCCAAAATGTATACACATACTCTGAATAATTATAAAGGCAGTGTTTATTAAAATACATTTCATTTTCAAAATTGAGCTATCAGCTGTTACAGTGTACATTTTGTACAATGTGTATACATTTGGGGGGATGTATTTTTACAGCATATTTGAAGGGAGAAATGTTCAAAATTACAGGAGTATAGTAACAATCATGTAGAACATACAAAACACAGTAATGGCAAACATATTGGAGGAAACACATCAAACTGTTAATAACTGATATTGTCATTTGATGGCAAATTATACTTTTCTTCTTTTCTAATCATTGTGTATTTTCCAATGATTTCCTAATAAATTTGCATTCTCATCATAAAGGAGATATAGCTTTTGTTTTATTTTGAAAACAAATTAGATATAAATTTCTCTGCCTATCTACAGCCTTGTGAAAAAAATAAGATATAATTTAAATCTAAATGTTTTAATATTACTGTCAACAAAAGGTTAGTAATGCTACTGTACAAAAATATCATTTATGTGAATTAAATTTATCCAAGTCTAGGAGAACTGAACTTGTGGTCAGAACCCTGGGATCACCATTTTTTTTTTTTTAATTTTATTTTGAGGTAATAGAAGATTCACATGCAGTTGAAACTATTCTTACATTGTGTGTATGTGTATATATTCAGTCCTGTGCAACTTTATCTCCTGTGCAGGCTCATGTGACCACCCGTCCTGCTTCAGAAAAGTCCCATCACTTCTTCCTGGTGCAGCCACAGCCCTCAGCCCCCTGCCCTGCTCCCTAACTCCTCGCGATGGTGATCACTTTGGAGCAATGAACAATCATTGACCCCCCAACATGCAGATCACATTGCCAAGCTCTGGAGGATGGTGACACAAACATAATCAGATATACAGGCCTCGTGGTTATGAGGAAGGGTGGGAACCAGACTAACTGGGTTCAGATCTAGGGTGTGCCGCGGACCAGCTGTGTGACCTTTGTCAGGGTTCTCTCTGGGCCAGTTTCTTCAACCAAGTGGGGCCAACAGACCCTCCTAGGGTTATTCTGAGGCTTCCATCAGCTGGTGTCGGTCAGGCGAGGAGACAGTGCCTGGTCGCTACACCTGGGAACACCTGAGAACTCTGGCCAGGTCAGCCCATGTTGGGCGAGGTGCTGTCAACGTAAACACAAGCCGGGAAGACATGGGCGGAGCCACTGATGTGCTGTGGAAGACACGCTTCACCGGAAAGGGAATGTTGGGGCTGGGCTTTGAAGCATGAGTGAGACTTTAACAGAAATAAAAGGGAAGGGGAACATGCTTCATGCAGATAAAACGGGGAGATCTGTGGCCCTGAGGCATGAGCCTGGGATCTGACTGAGAGGCTAAAACCGAGGCTGTGAGGAGACTGCAGGGGTGGGGAGGGGACGTAGGCACAGAGGAAGCCCAGGTTTTGAGGGGTCCTGAGTCCACACTGTGATTAGCACTGTGGTTGTCAAACCTGGAGAAGACTGGACAGAGCAGGAAGAAGGAAGGCTGCCTCCTAACACAGGTGCATCAGGAGGGGGAGGGCGGATGGCAAGGAACTTTCTAATCAGGAAACTTGAGCAAAGGTGATTATTATTCATCTGATTAAAACCAAAAGCAGCAGCAACCATGTCTTCAACGTGGTAGCTGTTCTTTTTCGAACATGCGTGTCAAACTCAAAGGCTACATGGCCCAAATAAATGAGGCATGTGGCCCGCAGGCCGTGAGTTTGACATGCTTGTTTTAGAAGCATAAAACTGAGTGTTTGGGAATTAGCAGTTATTAGGCTAATTCATCCACAACCTGTGTTCTCTCGGCCAGGCCAGTGCCCATGGAGCCAGGTGTTTCCAATGCCCTTCCCCGACCTCAAACCACCCTCTTCCAGGATTTCCAAAGGAAGCCACTGGGCAGTCCCTCCTGGGCGCTGGTACTCATTGATATTTCTATCTCTCTCACTCTCTCTTTTCCTCTCTCTGAAATCAATAAAAATTTTTTTTAAAGGGAAAGGCAACTTGAATTTGTTAATAGCCTAGCCCAAGCCCAACAAATTCAATTATTTGTGTTTGAAAAGGCTTATCTGATCATCTGGCCTTTTGCTTCTTTAGGCTCAGGATGTCCTGGTCCCTGAAGGTGTTGGCCTCCCTATCTGAGAGGCACTTCGCCTCCTGCTGATTCCCTGGGGCCCTTCCCTCCCCTGTTAGCTGTGAGGCGACCCAGGGCCTGCTCAGAAGTCTGCCCGACTTTCACAACCAGATTCTTGCCTCTCTGGTCCAGTGACCTGTCACCACCTACACTTCGGTGTGGCACGTAGGACAATAACAAGTTATCCTGTGTTTCTGCTTTGAATTTTTTCTCAATCAGCCGCCTTCCTCTAGTTATTTTTCTCATTGTAGAGAGGGAGGAAGGGCAAAGAATGCTTATTCCACTTCCTTAACCTAATTACGTGGTCTACTCTACACAGACCGAAAACAATGATCAAGTTTATCCTGCAGTAGCATCAGACGTGTTTTTTTAGTCCTGTTATTCTCATATCCGTGAGAAGAAAAGATATTGGAATAAATGGCTCTTGCTAAAAGCCATTTAGTGTGGTGTACAGTTTGGTTCTGAAAACTAAGACACCAAAAAAGTGAAAATGGAAAAAACCCTCCCCTCTAAACCAGCTTGAGCATATGGACTTCCCTGAAGATCATGAAGATGAAATGTAACCAAATAAGACAGAAATAAATACTCCCATGGACCCTAAAAACAACACCTCTTGTTCTCCCATAAACAGCAGTCTCCCTTCCCGACCTTCCCTTGAAGGTGACCCGTCAAGGATGATATTACCAGCATCATCACAAATACAACACCTCCCCTACAAAACACATCCAGACACTTCTCTCCCATGCTTTCTTCGGCCAATTTCACTTCTAGCCATTAAATCAAATTTTCATTTAAACAAAAAAAGACTATAGCATGTATTTTTTTTTAAATCACACAACAGCCAGCCAAGAATATCAAGAAAAAGACAACTTAGCCCAGCTAGTGTGGCTCAGTGGTTGGGCATCGACCCATATATCAAGAAGTCGCCAGTTCGATTCCGGTTTGGGGCTCAGGTTGCAGGCTCCATCCCCAGTAGAAGATGTGCAGGAGGCAGCCTATCAATGTTTCCCTCTCATTGATGTTTCTATCTCTCTCACCCTCTCCCTTCTTTCTCTGAAATCTATAAAAATATGTTGATTTATTATTATAGCCCAAGCCCAACAAATTCCCTAAGCCCTGGAGTGAAGTCTTTTGTACAATTAGACACTGTGTCTTTCAGTGTTTGGTGGCAGGGTGGTGCCCAGTCCATGGGTGACCCAAGTCTGCTTTTCTGACTTCCCCCAGGCAGAGGGCAACCAGACAGCGAGAGGAAATACAACATTAATGATGATAGAAAAGAAAGATATATTCTGTGTTTGTTTATTAATTCTCACGGGAGGACACTTTTTCCATTGATTTTTAGAGAGTAGAAGGGAAGGAGGGCGGTGAGGGAGAAACATCAATGTGAGAGAGACACATGGACAGGTCGCCTCTCAAATGGGGCCAGGGATTGAACCTGCAACCCAGGTACTCACCCCTGCCTGAGAATTAAACCTGTGACCCTTCAGTGGTGAAGCTGACGCTCGAATCACTCAGCAACACTGGCCAGGGCAAGAATGATTTATTCTTATTGAATGCGGTAGGATAATCTAAGAAGTTAATTGTGCCCTGTTCGTGGCAGCAGACACCTCAATGAAGGACAAAAGGTCATTCCTTCCCCTACACAGGCCCCCACCATCCACTCCCAACCTCCCATTCCCGGCTGGTTTTAATCAGCTTTGTTTCTGCAGTCAATAAAAATCACCTGAGGGACTTGTTACAATGCCCATTTCTGGGTTCCTCTCTGGACCCACCAATTAACATTTCTGGGGATGGGGCCTGGAAGCCACATTTTTAACAAATTCCTTAAGAAATGCTATTCCAGGGGTTTTGGGGAACACCCATTGAGAAACACTTGAGTAAAAGAGACAAGGAAACTGGAATATTTGGGTGTAGGGGGAGGTGAGCTGAGGTTTCAAAGAAGGAACCAGACCTTGGGAGGCTTCTATCCCAGGCGGGGAGCTTGGTCTGGCATTTAACCCGGCTGTGCTTTTAACCTGCAACTCATCCTCCTATGTCGTCCTCTCCAAGGACTCTCCTGTCCCCCTGGCCCTCAGGCTGGCGCACCAGAGGTTCCTGCTCCTCAGTGCCCCTCTGAGCTATGCATCCTCCTAGCTCAGCACCGACCGCACTGCACTGACATGGCCCACTTGTGTTACATTTCTAATCTCCCCGCAGTGAGCTGCTGCAGGCGGTGAAGTGATTTATGCTCGGTGCGTGGCGGGCAGTAGGTGTCCTATAAATGTTCAGCAAGCAGACTATTGTGTTCCGTTTACAACCACGTCACCATCACCTGGTCCTGATTCTTCACACAGAAAGTGCTAGGCCGCTCCTTGCGCATGGCCTAGAACGCTTGGTTTCTAGCCGAGGAACTGGGCCCAGTTTCTAAACCGCTTCTTTACCAGCGGAGTATTACCGGGGTCAGAATGAAACATCAGAAGCCTAAGCTTTTGATTATATTGTCACAAATTAATCCGTTTAAGTGTTTTGTTTCAGAAAGAACTAAAGCTCTCCCACAACTCTGCCCAAAGTCCCCACACAGGCGGAGCCCCTCCGAGGAGTTTAAGGCGCAGGAAAATGTACCACCAGGTGATTCTAGCATCGATCCCGCCGTGTCCAAAGCAAAACACCTGACTTGCCCGCTGGCCGCCCCACTCCCCAGCTGCAAGCACCCGTCAGTCTGGCCAATACCTCCCACTCAAGAGCAGACGTAAGAAAGGCAATCCGAATTTTAAATCTGAAACCATTTTACAAAGAAGGCGAGGGACGTTCCATGAAGGGGCATTCATAAAGGCCTCCCCTGTGAGGTCTCCATTATGAAACTCCCCTTCATTCTCGAAGAATAAAACTGACACCGGGGTAGCCGCACGAAAGCGAAACCTGAGCACCGCGCGCCTCTGTCGGGTTCACCGCGCGCACCTGTGCCCCGCAGTGCGCCCCACGCGCCGCCGCCGCCGGCCTACCTTGTAGCGCGGCACTCGCAGGATCTTGGGGGCTCATGAAGCCTGAGCCCTGGAGGACCTGGAGGGGAGCCCAACGTTCGGGGGTCCTCTGCTGAGTGGCTCCAGCGGCCGCCTACACAGTTCACAGGGAAGGGCGCTTTGTGTCCAGCACTCAAGCCACGACCAAGTCCATTACCGAGGCCCGCGCAGGGTGTCGGCGGCCCGGGCCAGTCCCTAGCATCCGAGGGCGAGTCTCACCGACCCCGCAGCCCGCTCCGGGCCGCCCGCGCCCCCGCGTGGAGCTCTAAATCCACGAGGGAGGGGCGCCGCACGAGGCCGCACCTGGCTTAGGTGCCGAGTGGGCGGCGCGGCCCAGCCCTGCGGGCCTCCCAGCCCTGCAGCTGCCCACGCACCGGGATCCAGCATGGCCTCCCCCAGCGGCCGGCTGAGGGGCGCAGGCTCGGGCTCCCCGGCGCCCGTGCGCGCTCCGCACACCTGTCTGCCCCGCGAGGCTTCATTAGGCCGCGCCTGTGCAGCCCGCCGGCCCCACCGCGGAGTCCAGGCCATGGAACCCACCAAGGAGCCCCGCCAGGAACCGCGGGGTGAGCCGGGGCGCGGGGGCGGGCTGGGGGTGCTGGTCCACCACCCACTTTAGGAGGCTCTTCTAGAGCTCCGGTAGGCCGCGGGCTGGGCCCCACTCCACCCGGTCCCAGGTCCCCATCTCTCTACACGCGGAGAAAAGTCAGGGCCGGAGTCCTAGGACTTCTAGTCTAGGTCCCAACTTCCGCCACTTTTCTTATCTGATGCGTGGCATTTATTGAGCACCTACTATATACCAGGTGAGCTAGGCTACCAGCTCTGCCTCCCCCACCCAGCCTTGCCCCTTCACCCCCGTAGAGGCCTGTCCATGCTCCACCAGCTGCAGGTCCCTCCTGTGGGGCAGGCCCATGTGCACTCAGGAAACTGTGACAAAGCACCTTGGCCCATCTTACTACACACACTCCGGGAAAGTCATTCCTTAAGACATTCTATCTCATGCAATTTCGTTAGAATAACAATAGCACTAAGTCACTAGTTAGTATGCATTTGTAAATATTCCAATTTATTTGGAAACGATGAAGCAGCATCTTGAGTGGAGGATTCTGGGGGTTTTGAGTAATGGGGATGTGGTGGGGGGAGGGTTTGGTGGGCGGGAGGACTGTGCTTGGGGATTAGGAGCACTTGCCCTGTGATCTGGGCAAATGACTCACCTTTCTTGTCCGTGTTTCCATGTTAGAAGGAGATGTGTACAGTGCCTCCCTCGAAGGGATCAGATGCCACTAATCTATGGAAGGTGCTAGCACAGGGCCTGGTGCACCCGGAGAAGTCAGAGCTCAGGACAGGCAGACGGGCTTGGAGAGTGTCTGCAGAGTCACCCTCCCTCCCTTGTGTAAGGACAGCGGCCCAGGCCTGGTCCCGTGTGAGGTTCCGCTTCTGGGGAAGGGCAGGGGTGCAGATAGCCGTGAGGAGGGCTGGCAGGGCAGAGTGACTTCTGTGAAAGGTGAGGGGGTCGTTCCTGTTGTCTCCTTTGCTGTCCTTGCCTGGGCTTCAGGCGGCCATCCAATGCCGCCCTGGCCCTGCTCTAAGCCACAATGTCTGCATCTACGGCAGGAACAAAAGCTCGTTTTAGACACAGAATCTCTCGGCCCTGTCTACCCCAACCCCAACATCTGTCCCTTAGAAACACTGAACAGATGCCTGTCCTTCAAACTCACCTTCCAGGTGGCAGGAAACTAGCAGGGCGCTCACAGGAAGTTAGTCCCCCCATTAGGATACCCTCTACCATCTGTGTAGATGAGCCAAGGCCCCTTAGAGTTGCCTAGACTCTTCAAAGCAGTGGCTCATCTACTTCAATCCTCACAATAGTTAGGTTAGGAAGCTATGCCTGGAGCTAATTCTGTACATGGACAAATTCAAGCTTAAGCTCAAACCAGAAACCAGTTACAGTGCTCGTTCCCCACAGGCCAGGAAGGTGGAGGCAAGCCCCTGGCTGCAGGGTCAGAGAAGGAAGGACCACCACAGAGTCCAGCGCCCACCCCTCAGGATGTCCCACGCGGGGAGCCGCCCCTCTCCTGCGCTGTCCTGGGAGAGAAGACGCCACCCAAGGCCCCCGGCGCCAGGGGAGCATGCCAGCCACCGGGCTCTGTCCACAAAGACAGAACTCTGGTCCCGCCCCGCCCCCAGCCTCAGGGAGACGGGTGTTCCGTCCCCAGGAGAGAGGCCAAGGCAGGGAAGAGGTCCTTCGCTCCGGGCTCCGGGAAGCAGAAAAAGTCTGTCGCCATGGGTCCAGTCTCCATGTCACCTCCCTGCGTCACTAACTCAGCCCGTGACACCAACAACCCAGTGCCCTGTGGGTCAGGCCGGGGGCCCTGCCACCTGGCCAACCTCCTCAGCACGTTGGCCCAGAACAGCCAAAACACAGACCAAAAGAAGCCCTTAGAAGTGACCTGCCAAGTGCGGAAAAAGACTCGAACCCTGTACCGCTCAGGTGAGTCCCTGAAGGTGAGAGTCAGCCTGGGGTCTGGTGTCATCTCTGGGAAAGGTGGGAACGTGGCCTGGGAGACTGGAGAGTGGTTTGCTTGCACATTGCCTGTCCTGGACCCCCTTGGCCTGTGGCGGGGCCACGGCCTATCAGGGCTGGGGGTGCATCAGAAAGTGAAATTGAAAACAGGTTGGAAAAGTTAGTCCCCACCCACAAAGCCCGAGAAGAGGAGGCCCAGCCCAGTGGGAAATAGTTGAGAGACTCGGGAGCCCTGGGCTGGGCCGGTGGTCCCATCTGGCAGGCGTCCTTCTCCTCTCCTGCCACATCCCTGGGGTTTATATTCATGGGAGTTTCTCCTTCTTGCAGACCAGCTGGAGGAGCTGGAAAGGATATTCCAAGCAGACCACTACCCTGACGGTGACAAGCGCCGGGAGATTGCCCAGACAGTGGGGGTCACCCCCCAGCGCATCATGGTAAAGGGGGCTGGGCAGGGACGGGTGGAGGAGAATCCACGCTGGGCCTCTGGACAGCAGGCAGGTGCGCAGCACCTCTGGCTCGGGCCGAGGTTCCAGCTCTTAGGGCTGTGTTCTTGCCGTGTCCACATCGCTGCGGCCTAGAAAGCGAGAAGGGGAAAGTCTGCTAGAGGGACCTTCTATGACACCAGCCTCAGAGGCGGCATCTGCAGCGCAGCGGTGAGGCAGCTCCTCACGGGATAGTCAGGACCGGCTGAGCCTCTGCCCCTTCCTCAGGCTCTTCTAGTGTCTCTCCCTACAGGTGTGGTTCCAGAATCGCCGGGCAAAGTGGCGAAAAGTGGAGAAACTGAATGGGAAGAAGGACAAGGACAGTCCTGCAGGTCCAGTCCCTGCCAGCAGCCAGGACAGGTGAGTTTCTCCTCCTGCTGGGTCATCCCCAGAGGTAGGAAGTGGGGTCCAAGCTGGGACCTGGGTCTCAAAGTCTGGGCGTTGAGGCTGGAGCTGCTGGCTAACATTTAGGGGCTTTGGCTGCGTGGGATGGGGCAGTGGCCAGTGCCTTGGAGGGAGGCAGGGTCTGTTCCTTTCCTGGCACCGAGGCCCCGATCTATGTCCAGGGACCATTCAAAGTACAACCTTCACTCTGTCTGCCTCCAGCTCTGCTGCTGAGCTGCCACCTGCTGTGCCCATGGACCTGGAGCCTGGTGCCTTCCCTCAGGAGCCCCCACTAGACACACTGCCAGGTGAGCTGGCCCCCTTCTGAGGATTATCTGGGGGGTGGGAAGGGATGACAGGAAGACAGTGAAGACAGAGGGGCTTTCTTGGTAGGCATGGGAGTGGCCCAAAGCCCTCTGCTGTCCTGCGCGTCTACCTTCCAGCAACCCCAAGTCTGCCTCCCCATTCTCTTACCTTCACAACCCTCGTGTCTTCTGCTCCTAGAGCCCCCCATGCTTCTGACATCTGACCAGACTCTGGCCCCAACCCAACAGAGCGAGGGTGCTCAGAGGGTGGCAGTGACCCCACCACTCTTCAGCCCCCCACCTGTCCAAAGGGCCAACCTTCCCTTCCCCCTCGGCTCTGCCCACACCCCCCAACTGATGCCTCTGCTGATGGACACACTTGGCAGTGACAGCAGCCACAGAGATGGCTCCTGTGGGTCCTGGGGGACAAGGTATGGAACCAGTGGGGGTGGCCACTGAGTTATCTTGGGAAGGGTTTCAGAGCAGAGAGGGGCTTGGGATGGCAAAGGGTTAGCCGAGAGGAGCAAGGAGCAGTAAATGTGAAGCGGGTGAAAGGGGTGGAGAGGGTAGGATATCTCAGCATTAGAGCAGGAATGAGGCGAGAAGCTGGGAGCAGGCAGAGGAAGAGGAGGTGGCAGCAGGTGGGGCCTGGAGGTGGTGAGAGGGTTGAGGAGAAGGCACTGGCCTACTGTGTGGTCAGAATGAGGAGGCCCCCGACCCTCACAAATGCTTCCCTGTCCCCACAGTGTCACCCCACCCCCTACCTGCTCATACCTGGAAGAGCTGGAACCCCAGGATTACCAGCTGAGCAACCAGCTGGGGCTGTTCCAGGTCTCCCAGGCTCCGCAGACCCAGCTTTTCCAACAGCCTCAGCCCCAGTTTTCCTATCTGCATCCCTTCCCCTTCTCCACGCCCAGCTCGCTGATGCCCCCGCTGCCAGAAGACTCTTTCTTCCTGCCGCCTTACGGCCCCAATGGGGGGACCTCGCAGGGCTACTTCTCAGCGCCCCCGGCAGGGCAGGGCCTGCTGCAGCCGCCTGCTGGGAGCATGGGTGAGTTTGGGCTGGAAGGGAAGGTTCCCTTGGTGACTGAGGAAGGTGAGAAGGGACAGAGGCCTCATTACCGGGGAGGCTGGGGCAGGGCGTGGTGCGAGGAAAGCTTTTTTCTTGCCACGGGGGTCTTTTTCCTCAAGTTTCTCAGAGGCTGCCGAGCAGAGAGAGAGTCAGCCAGAGAGCTTTGGAGTTAGGAAAACCAAAATTTGAAGTCCAGCTCAGTAGTTTCCAACTCTCCTGGGCCTCAGGTTCCTGGGCTCTGAAATGGGAATATGATTCCCATATCATGGAGGCACCTGATGAAGAGGAGGAATAACATGAGGGCCATGCCTGGCGCAGAGTAGCTGGCGGCTTAATACGAGTGTTCTGACGGGCCGCTGGGCCTCTGAGAACTGGAAGCAGCCATCTGATGACTAAATTCCAGAAGGGGAAGAGTGGCCAGTGGGTTTGGGTCTCCTTGCTGCCACAGTGCACTGTGTCCAGGCCCGGGTCTGGAACATGGCTGGTCCTCAGGGGAGCTCCTGGTGCCAGTTTGCCCCCTAGACTTGCGTGGGGTCCTAGCCTGTGTGTTGGAGGAGGCGGACGTTCATAGCACATGCTGAACTGTGGCTGGTGCCTCAGTCCTGTCTAATTACTCCTATGTTCTTTGACCCCACAGGCACAGTGCCCTGGAATGACCCTTGCTTGCCAGAACTGCCCTTCCCTGGTCCCTTCTGTCCCCAAGCTCTGGGGCACCCCTCAGGAGGGGACGGCTACTTTTCCGATCTGTTTCCGGCTCCCTATGCTCACCCTGTGAGCAGACAGCCTTCTCCAGGGCCCAGCCGGCTGCCTGACGGGGCCAGGCCAGGAGCTGGGCCCTTACCCAGCAAGGCCCCCAGTGAGCAGCCCACGGCCACTGTGGAGCAGCATTTGGCACCCGAGGAGGCCCGAGAGGAGGACAGAAACAGCCACGGCCCCTAGTCCTGGGGCCACATGTCAGACAGGCCGCTGGGTGGGGGGGTTGGGGCGCCATCAGGGAGATGGCGGCAGAAGCATTAGGAAAGACTGGGGGCTGTGTCGACTGGGGTGCAAGTCGGACATGCTCCTGTGTGAGCTCATCTTGCTGGGCGCTGGTGTGAGGAGGGAGGGGCTGGCTCTACCCGAATCTCCACACCTCTGTACGGTGTCGGCCCTGAAGGTGATGGCCGGTACCACTTCGGAACTCTATCAGCTTGTGTTGTTTCCTTTCCTGGCCAGACACATGAGCCAGAGTGTTCATTGTAAGCAGTAAACGAGTGTGCTGTTGGTTTCTCTCTGTAATTACCGTCTCCCCACTCACACACTGAGCTCCAGTCCCAGGTGAGGTCGCCACTGAGCGTGATCAAGTGCAGCTGGCATTCTCCCTGGCCTGTCTCTCCTGCTGGAGGAGAAACTGGGCATTTGGGGCCTTGCCTTCACTCCTGCTATTAAACCATGCTCTCTGGGATTTGGACTCTGGAGGGACAGGGTTACAAAAAAAGCCCAAGCATATTTCAGGGTCAGTCTCTCCAAAGCATTTTTGGGGGGCAGGTGGGGGGGGCGCTAAGAAGAGGATGCTCATATATAGTTAGCACCCCACATCGGATAGTCCCACAGTGCCCACTGCATTGGGGGGCATTCTGGACCTCTAAATGCTGATTATTGGAAAATACACATCCTCTTGATGTCATCATCCTCTCAACAGTGCAAGCTCAAGGCTTTGCCATTGACCAGAGCAGAATCCTTCCTTGCAGACTCTAGGAAAAAATGTCTCCCCCATCTAGTTTAAGTTTTCACTGTCACAATGTTTCCACCAGATGGCAATCCACCACCAGTTTCTCTGTGGCCTTAAACTGGTGGTTTACAGCAGCAATTTTCAACCTTTTTCATCTCATGGTGCATGTAAACTAATGACTAAGATTCTGCGGCACACTAAAAAAACATATTTGCCAATCTGACAAAAAATTCGTTTAATCTTGATTCTTTCATACTGGACAGCTATTGTGTTGGCTGTTGTCATTTCTTTATTTGACAATCTAAGGGAAAAAAGGTCAGTGCCCAAGACTAGTCAGGTATTGCATGCTTTAAAAATTCTTGCAGCACACAGGTCGAAAATCACTAGTTTGCAGTAAGAAAGCCCATGCTAATTCTTCCAAAAGCCCTAGAGCCACTAACATCAGATTCAAAGATATTAAAGTCATTTGGATTGTAGCTTACCAGGTAAAATGTATGATGTCCAGTTACATTTGAGCTGCAGATAAACAAATCCTTTTTTAGTATAAGCATGCTTCCTACAATAGTGGAGTGTCCTGTATTTTTATGTATGCTAAATCTGGCAATGCTGGTTGTAGCAATTTGCTAAGGACTCTACATCCATGCTAACATCTTGATCCAAACAGAGGTTGTCTAGGAGCCGGCCTCTGTATCTGGCTCAGCTTTTTGCAGTTCAGGCTCCTGAGCAGCTGGATCATGGTGTGAACTCCCCTCCCTCCTGCCATTATAACCCTCCATCCAGGCTCCACATGTGTCTAAAAAAATGCTCTAAAATCTATTGGATTCCTATTATATTTTCTGTTCCTGTTAGCTACATATTACTGAGATAGTCCATTAGAAGTTATTTTTAAACACCTATTTTAACATCATTTGCATAAACGGAGCATAGGAAAACAGGAAGCAAAATACAATTTGGCTTCTATTGATTCCACTCCAAGTCCTAAACGGTTTTTATGAATTAAGAATAAGTCTGATTTCCGGGAAGTACATCATTTTCATTCACCCGAAGTGGTGTTATTTTAGTTCAGAGAGAGACTTATGGTTTTTATATTTGTGGTTTGGTTCACACTATTCTTTCAAAAATACCCTCTCATTTGAGTTTCATCGCCAAGTCCTCAGAAATAAAGGCAGCTGCATGTTTCGGCATTCAGTGGGATCTACAGGATCTACAGTCCCCGGTGAACACAGATAAATGAAAGGTCTTTCCAGCTTGCAGGGAACCGACAGTATTGTCCAGGAGTCTGGGCACAGTGCCCAGTTAGACTGCAGGAGGGCAGAGCTGTGCAGGGTCAGCCCCAAGAACCAAGTGTGACCAAGGTCCCAAAGGTGGGCAGCCATGTCTGCTGGAACAGAATGCTGGAATCTGAGGCATCACTCCTCCAGGAAGAACCGAATTAAGATAAGCAGAGCAGGAAAGAAAGGATACTTCAGGCAGAAGGCACAGTGAGTGTGAGGCCACTGAGACTGGAAAGATGATTAAGGAGGGGTTCGGAGTGGCTGGATTTGTATAGATAAGGCCAGTGGGAAGGCTGTAGTAGGAGATCTGAGAAGCAGTGGCAGGTTTAAGGTGTGGGCATATCTTGTTCAAATTTGTTTTAGACAGACAGATGGAAAATACGACCAGAGGCTTAGAGGAAGCTGGGAAACAAGATAGGGCTACGATTTGAGTCTAAGTGAGAGATGATGGAGAGAGAATAGGGCAGATTGGAGAAATACTTAAAGAGTCAGGCTCAGTTAATAGAATGAAAGTTCATTGAAAGGAATTGAAGAGAAAGGAAAGAAGATGGACACTTTGGTAACTAAGAAATGCTGTTAATTGAGAAAGGAAATAATGGGATGGAGCTGATTTGGGGAAGGTAGACCACTCTGTATGTTGAGCGGAAGTTCTTGTAGTTATCTGTGTGGAGACATCTAGTGAGAACAACATGGAAGTAGGTCTGTGGGGCCTCTTCAGCATAGAAAATGCTAATTGAGGTCAAGAGACCACACCAGATTGCTCAGGCAGAGCACCTGGCATAAAGAAAAGTTGTCTTGGAAGAGACTCATGGAAACACCAAATAAGACGAGGAGAATGGGGTGGGAGAAAGGGGCTGCTGAGACTGATGAAGAAAGACTGGGGTGCGGATGAAGAGCTGGAAGGGCTGTCAGATGGGGAGGGATCAAGCCCCATGGGGTCAAGTTCTGGAGAGGAAGGTGGACAAGTAATTGTGCAAATTAGATATAATTATCCTAATTTACAGAGGAGGTACGGAGGTTTATATGATTTCCTAAAAATGCCTTAATCAAGTCAAGATAAAAGTCTTTTGAGTTTATTTTCCACATCACCAAATGCAGACAGAGGAGTCTTGCTTCCTGAATATATCACTTAAGAAACTGGACAAGCCTTAATAGGGGCATGTGTACTTATGACAGCCAATTCTGTGTGTTTGTATGTTTACAAGACCATGAGGAACTGAAATACTTTCCCCAGAAATTGGTCCTCGGACAAAATATTAATTATGATGGTAATAATTTATTTATAATTTATTGTGTAGGTAGCTCCCTAATAGGTCATTTCATTTCATGACAAATCTATATGGCATTTTTTTTTAAATTTTTTCTTATAAGGTAGTGTTCATGTGACTCAGAGAGGTTTAAGTATTTGCCCAAAGTTGCAAAAGAAACAAGTATTGGTCAGAAGGTGCCAACTTCAAGCAGTATATTTTGATAGTTTTAGAGCGAGATGACAGAGAAGGTCAAAAGGTGGGGCTGAGTGTAGTAAAACAATGGATGCAATCTAGATTAGATTTAGAATCCTCCATAGACCCTAGGTCTGTGTTTAAATAATACACTCAGCCGGCATGGCTCAGTGGTTGAACCCTGACCTATTAACCAGGAAATCATATGCCAGGGTTGGGGGCGTGACCCCCAGTAGGGGGTGTGCAGGAGGCAACCCATCAATGATCCCCTCTCATCATTGATGTTTCTATCTCCCTCTCCCTTCCTCTCTGAAATCAATAAAAATGTATTTAAAAATAAATAAATAACACGGTACTGTTTAGTTTGATTTAAAAGAAACAGGAACATTGTGTGAGACAGGAGAGGGCGAAGAGAGCAGTGAACAGGAGGGTCCATGTTGCAGAGCTGGAAAGGAATTGGAATGTATAGAAAGAACAGGCCAAGGGGGAAGTGAAGTGGACGTAGGAACAACAAGAAAGAGGCAGATGGAGGGGGCTGGATGGCTAGATGGGGTACAGCTGTGACCAGTCTTACCTGGTAGATATAAGGCAGTGGTTCTCAACCTTGGCTACACATTAGAATCACCTGGGAATCTTTTTAAAATCCTGATTTCTGGGCCTCACCCTCCGGAAATTCTGTTTCTTTGTTATGGGGTGGCGCCACAATATTAGTAACAAAGAAACAGAATTTCCGGAGGATGCGGCCCAGAAATCAGGATTTTAAAAAGATTCCCAGGTGATTGTAATGTGCAGCCAAGGTTGAGAACCACTGTGATAGGGGTAAAGAGGAAACAGTCAAAGCTGAGATCCCGATAACACTCCTACAGAAAGAGGGCAGGTGAAAGGATGGGAGAAGGCATGCCCTTGGGGAAGTCTCCAGTGCCCAGGTGTGAGCTATTGAGACTAAAATAGTGGAAGGGAAACAGAGGGAAGCAATCTCGGTGAACTACGAAAAAATCAGCAGAACCTGATTGTGTGGGTGGAGAAGAAAGAATGTCAAACTGATTCCTTGTTTCAGAGCCCAGGCATCTGGGAGTATGACTTAAAAGCAATGGAAGTCTAGAAGTGTTGGTTTCTGCTTCAGCATTTTGGCGCCTGCGTTTGTAACTTTCCCACTTTATCTGCTTCTTCGTCTCATCACTCTGGTCTACTTGCCTCAGGTACATTCCTCCTGCCATAGGTTTTCATTATCTGGGAATGGAGTTTCCACCCCTGGAGATTCCTGGGTCATTCCCAGTTCACTTTCACCCTGTTGCTGCTCATGTGGCCCCTTCCACCGAATTTTATGCCATGTGTCCTCCCTAGACTGGCACCTTCACCCCATCATATCCCAGCAGCCTGCTGGGAATATGGGGTCCCTTCTGAGCTATCAGCAACAATAAGCCTTTACTCTTTCTAAGCATTCCATTTTGTCCACTTCTTCATTATACCTTCTTACTTATTCATCTTGGTTAGGCTTTTCTGTTACTTCCTATAATAATTATTTGAATTGGTGAAATCGAGTACATTTTCATACGCAGTGCACTAAAAATTGTCCCCAAACCAATTTAAAGGACTATGGTCAAAGTTTTAAAAAAATATTATACACACTCATTTTCCTTGGTTTTCAACTAGAAAATTCCTCTTTCCTCTTTTCTCCACTTTTATTTGTTAATGCCTGTATTGCTGTATTTCAAGGAGGAAGCCCAGTCTTCTAGTAGAGATGCTCTAATCCTCCCCACCCTAAAAGCTAAACAGCCACCTCTGCACACACACTCACACATGTGCACACACAGGCGCATGCACTTACGCTCCCGAGTTCTTTGAGGCCAAACCACACCCTATCTTTATTTCCAGTTGGTTGCCTGGCCCAGCTCAATTCTATCACCAAGACCTGCTTATTAACAATTCCACAAGTCTTGCCACCTGCTCCTCCCATGCTCTCAGAAATAATCTGCCTATCCACATTGCGTTGACTCAATCTTTACAATTTATGGCAAATCACCTTCAACAAACTCAGCAGATTATCCCCTTAAGCCCTAGATGTGAACACCAGGCTGCTGTAACCTGTAGTTTATAACTAACTGGCTGTGTGACTTTAGGCAAACCATCTCCTTTCTCCAGATTCCACTGTCGCCTCCAACAGGGGATGAATTTCTCATCCCCACCATAAGCTGATCTCAATAGAAAACACTAGAACTGGCTGCGTGAGTCCCATTGAAGGCTCTAACCTTTCTTTGCCTCCTGCATTTCCCTTTTCTCCCTGAGACTGCTTCTCGGGCGGAAGTCTTTCTTGCTGGACTTGTGGACTCTACCATGGTACCCATGGTCCCTCACCCTCAGCCACCCTTTCCCGAAGAGTCTGAACTTCCTGGTGTCCAGGAACCCCTCGGTCTGTGGTCCATCTCATGCAGTGCCGTAATCTGATCTGACTCCCACCCCCCTGAATTTCCATTTGCATTGTTCAGAGGTAATTGCTTCTCTGAAATGCTCAGATAACTGCCAGGAAAATATTTATCTTCATTGGTGCTCCTGGAGGACTTTGTGGGCCAGACTGGGCCCCGCCCTGTAGCAGGCTCTGCCCTCAGGCCCGTGACTCACTCACTAAGCAGCAGGGATCAGTAGTCACTCCCTCACCAGCTCAGAAAACGTTCACAGCACACACCAACCCAGCTCCTTTCCTCCACACATGCCCGTTCACCAGCCACCCAGAAAGAGTAAACAACACGCCCACTCACCCGCACGCCCTGCGTCTGTCTTCCTGGTGACCGAGGCCTCGTTTTCTGCTGTTCCTGGGAACTCTGCAGACTGAATGGATGCTTTGCCTGAATCTCTTCCAAGGAGGAGGCTAGAGAAAGTCCTACTCCATAACTGTAACTTAAAGCGGGTGGGTGGGAAGGAGTGGGTCGAAAACTACTTAAGTACAAAGACTGTTCTCAGTGCGTTTGAACCAGATCTGAGTTTGGCATCCATTTCTCTTTAGCTCATTTACTTGTAACCTTTGGCCCTTCTGCACACCTGATTTCAGAGTCAGACGATTACATTAAACAGGCAGCTCTTGAGTCATGTTTACAGCACTTGTGGCTCCCCAGTCACTGAATTGCATTAGTGATGGAGCCAAACCCTCACCAAGATATTTATGCGCAGGACTGAAAACCACGAACACACACAAGGCTCCAGGACCTGTCTTAGGCGGTGGGTGAGGAGCAGTGTCTATAAAGGGCCACTCTACCAAATCCTGGATTCCTAATTTGGTCTCATTTCTGAGAAGAGGTTATGATAAGGGCAGCACCAACCACTAAACACTTAAAAGCACACACACTATTTCTGGATAGAGCCACAGAAGGAAACCAGGTTTATGTGAGGGGGATAAATATGTGTGTGAAAGAAGGGGCTCAGTGAATGGAATTCCTTTAGATTTTCAAAGACTTTTAAACAACTTCTATCCCAAAGGCCAATTAAAAACAAAATTGGTCATACAACCAAAATCCATTCTTTTTTTTTTTTTGTATCATGGATATAGAAGTTGTTTAAGGAGACAGAAAATTAAATTAAGGGAAATAAGTACATCTTAATCTGTGAGCCTTCCCAATATTAATATGTAGGCTGATCTTATTAAAATTATTATAAATAACCACAACAGAGCAAGCAAGTCGTGCTCAGTAAAAATCTGGCTTGTGAGGAGGCAAAAGAGATGATGGAGGTGCAGTGTGGCCCAGTGCAGGAAGGAAACGGCTCACAGATAGCTATACGGCTTATACTCCAAGCATACCACAGTTCAGCAAAGGGGCTATAGAGAGGACTGATGTTAATATCTGCTGAAGACACTGCCCTGTGCATGGCTTTGTTTAAAAAAACCAACGAAACCCTGCATATTTGTATATGTCTCAAATGCAGTTCTGTCCAAAAAATGTTGGTTTATGGTTGTTTTCACAATCTCTCATAAGAAATTGCTGTGTTTCTAAGACAATGATGCCAATTAGAATTAAAAAATAAGTTGAGTCAATTCTGAAAATTTGCAGAAGAAATGGATAATGAGTGGACCTGGACCTGATTTTGTGAAACCCAAAGTATAGAAAGTTTAGTAATTCAACTGAAGAGAGATGACTCATATATGTTTTGTTATTTGATTGTGTGTGTGTTGTGTTTGTCTTTAACACCAAGGACCTAAAGGTAGGTAGAATCCTATTGTCTTTCAACTTCACAGATGAGGTGATAATACCCCAATTAAACAAATACATGTTAAATACCTAAAGATGGTCTTGGTCTTTCAGAAGTCAGCTTCAAAGGTGCTCAGAAAGCCTTAGCAACTTTAAGTGAAGAAGCAGTCATTCAACTAAAAAAAAGTATTTGCCTGTGCATCATTCAGAAGTTAATATTTTACCTCTCTGGGAAAATTTTCCTGGAAAATATAAGGTTGGATATGGTTCTGTTTGAGTCATATGGCCAGTATTCAAATACTGGTTTGAAAAAATAATTTGGATTATAATTATTGTTATTGCTGTTAAGAAAAAAAAGTTGTTAGTTTACTTATATACATATTATTATGCCATCTACACTAATAAAATACAAACATGCAAATTGACCATACCTTTGCTATGCCTTAAGCCATGCCCACCAGCCAATCAGAGCAACTATATGAAAATTAACCCAACCAAGATGGCAGCCGGCAGCCACGGAGCTGGAGCAAGCAGGAGGCTTGGTTGCCCCAATGATGGAGGAAGCCAAGCTTCGCGCCTGCTGCTGCCAGCTCTGAGCTCCACTCAAAGTAACAAAGTTTCAATTATAGAAGGTAAATAAACCCCAGATACCTGCTTTCAGCCAGCTATGGCCAAGGAGCTGTAGTGAGCAGGAGACTGCCCTCCCGCCTGCCCTGGCCAGCTCTGAGCTCCACTCAAAGCAACAAAGTTTCAATTATAGAAGGTAAATAAACCCCAGAATAAAAAAAAAAGAGAGAGAAAAAGGAGAGGCTGGGATCTTCCATCGCTGGTGGGCTTGGCCAGCCTGAAAATGGCCCTCAGCCCCTCACCCAGGCTGGCCAAACCTACATGGGGTGAGGGTCCCCACTCGGGGGGGTGGGGGGGGCTTGACCAGCCTGCAAACAGCCATCAGCCCCTCACCCAGGCTGGCCAAACCTACATGGAGTGAGGGTCCCCACTGGGGGGGGGCTTGACCAGCCTGCAAACAGCCATCAGCTCCTCACCCAGGCTGGCCAGGCACCCAAGCGGGACCCCCACCTTGATCCGGGACACCCTTCAGGGTAAACCAGCTGTCCCCACCCATGCACCAGGCCTCTATCCTATATAATAGAAGGGTAATATGCAAACTGACCCTAACAGCAGAACAACTGGGAATGACTGGTCACTATGACACACACTGACCACCAGGGGCCAGACGCTCAATGCAGGAGCTGCCCCCTGCTGGTCAGTGCGCTCCCACACGGGGAGCTCTGCTCAGCCACAAGCCAGGCTGACGGCTGCCAGTACAGCGGTGGTGGTGGGAGCCTCTCCCGCCTCCTCAGCAGCGCTAAGGATGTCCGACTGCAGCTTAGGCCTGCTCCCCACGGGCAAGTGGACATCCCCCGAGGGCTCCCGGGCTGCCAGAGGTATGTCTGATTGCCAGCGTAGGCCCAATCCCCTGGGGAGTGGGCCTAAGCCAGCAGGTAGTCATGCCCCGAGGGGTCCCAGACTGCAAGAGGGCACAGGCTGGCTAAGGGACCCCCCCCCCCCCCCCCCGGCAGTGCACAAATTTTTGTGCACCGGGCCTCTAGTATATTAATAAAAAGCTGGCTTTATGAAAATAGTGAGAAACTTCAACAGAACTTATCTAAAGCCCTCCCATTTTAGATTGTTTGGTAGTGTCAACCTGTTAGGATAAATTACTATTAACCCAATCTTAATTAGGATAGGGATTACTTTTCTAACAATTAAACAAGCTAACTTACATTTTTGGATGGACTCAAAACAAAATGTATTATCAAAAGTGATAGCATCATGTCATATCATTGTTATCTGGGTATAGGACAGTCTGTAGTAGTATTCTTACCTTTGTACAAAGCTGCAATGCAATTTTACTTTTGAGCCCTCCCAAAGATAAGGCAGAGGAGTACACTGTCAAGGAAAAGAGTATAATGACACAGCTTAAAAGATGACTATGCTGTCTGGCCAGCCTGGATCAGTGGTTGAGTGTCGACCTATGAGCCAGGAGGTCATGGTTTGATTCCTGGTCAGAACACATGCCCAGGTTACAGCTTGATCCCCCCTGGAGGATGTGCAGGAGGCAGCCAATCAACGATTCTCCCACATCACCAATGTTTCTATCTCTCTGTCCCTCTCCCTTCCTCTCTGAAATCAACAAAAATATATATTTTAAAAAAAATATGGCTATTCAGTTGCTGTGTGAGGGCTCTATATGAGGAAAAATGTAAAGAATGATGCTGTTCAGCTGAGAAAGGCGACCTGATCGGAGATGGACAATCACAGACTGTAGAGTTGAATGGGACTTTAGAGTTACTTGGTCCAAACTTGTATTTTACATTTAAGGAGACTGAGACATGGACAGGCTGGATCATGGCAGTGTGGAAACTGGAGCAAGGGTCTCTTGCTTTGGGTCCTATGACTCTTTCCATTACATTGTATTGCTTTTCACAAACAGGATGAAACAACTTGGAAGATAACTTCACAATAATTCAAGTCAAAATATAAACTCATTAATGGCCTAAGTAGATTTTCAAATTCACCCAACTGGCCTGTACCTTAAGGTTCAGGAAAAGGTAAGTATGAATAGGTTTTCATCACCCATCAATTCCTTCTCAGGCCATAATAAGCAGAGAAAATGCTTAAATTCTCTGGAGTCACAAAGCAAGAGGGACAGACATCATGGCCGGGGCATCATCTTGGTCTTTCATGACACCTAAGTCAAGTAGCCTGGAAGCCTCATGGGGGTCCATGTTTGGAACCTCGCTCAGTGCTCCAGAGTCTGAAGAGAAAATGCTCGAGTAGTGCCAAGTTTATTAGAGTGAGAGAGAATCCCCCTCACATTGCCACCAGTAGATCCCAGAGTTGCATGCACTACCTCATACCGACAATCATGGAGAATCGTTATAGTTGGAAGATACCTTAGAGGTCACCAGGTTGACCCTCCCAGCTGACATGTTAATCCCTCTTAAACATCTCCCTTCAGTGGACTGTGGTCAGATTCTGTTTACCACAGCCACGATGGACACTCTGGCCAGCTCTGAATCTGCACTCTGGAAGAGAATGTTTAAGTACTATATGGTAGAAGAAGGATAGTTCCTTGGTGTAGGCCCCACTGGATCCTTTTCCTATGAGAACAAGTTTCCAGAGTCCGGCGCAAAGTCCCTCAAAATCCCCAACCAAACACAAAGCACAAAAAAGGAGGCGGGGAGTGGGGGGGTGGGAGGGGGGTCTAGCGATTGGTAGTTGGATTTTGTTCTTGGGCTCTCAGAGGTCTAGTTCTTGGTCCACAGAAGGCCTCTGTTGCAGGGTTGTAGGGCCAGCCCTCTCCAAGAACAACTTGTCCTTAAGCTCAGGGGAGTCCTTCCAGAGAATAGCTAGGTCTGTTGTTCTACCAGCTGTAGTTTGGCCGTCTTGACTCGCTGGGCTTCCTTCAGGTTCCGTGCACGAACCTCTGGGTTGGAAATGAACTCCACCTGATGCACAGGAAACCAGCCTCGCTCCCCATCTGAGAGTCTCATGCCCTCCAGCCAGCCTATGGGTACAAGATGGGTGGGAAGAAAAATTATCTGGAGAACACAATCATTTCCCCTGAACCACCTTTCCAAACACATTCCTGAATCGTAAGGCTGAATGGACGGGCAAGCCCCCAGAGCATGAGACACCCACTGCACTCACCCTGGCTGCTCTAGGTCTGACCTAGTCTATAGCTGCCTACTCCTTAGTGTTCTTTCTCTACTCTCATGAGTTGAATTGTGTTCCCCCAAAGTATATGCTGAAGTCCTAATCCCAAGTACTTCAGAATGAGACTTCATTTGGAATAGGGTTGATGCAGATGTGATTAGTAAAGTTAAGATGATGTAATACTTGAGTAATGTGGGCCATTAATCCAATGTACCTGGTATCCTTCGATAGAGAAATTTGGACACACACGCACACACATAGAAGGAAGACAGAGGTAGAGATTGGACACACTGCCACAAGCCAAGCAATACCTAGAGCTACATAAGCTGGGAGAGGCAAGAAAGGACCCCCGCCACCCCCCCAGAGGCTGTATAGGAGTATGGCTCTGCCAACACTTTGATTTTGGACTTATGGCCTCCAAAACCACAAGAGAATACATGTCCATTGTTTTACGCCACCCAATTTGTGGTACTTTGTTATAGAAGCTCTAAGAAGAGAATACTTCCATCCAACTCCAATGCCAGCCTACTGCTCGTGGACTCCCCTTCTTACCATCACTGCTTTGTTGAGTCACCATCACCACGTCTGCTTTCTCCAAAGCCAACTCATCATTCTCTCGGGGTTTGTAGGCTCGAAGGCACTGCACTTGTGGGGAATCTGGAAGAGAAGAGTGTGAAGGGAAGTTAGGAAAGGCAAGTGACTGGAACATGGAGAAGGAATTGCAGGGGGAGGCTGGGAGGACTTGAGATCGAGAAAGTCTGCATTTTTGAAAGTTACAGACAAAAGAGACAATTGGAAAAGTCTTCATCTTCTACCAGGAATGAAATGGTTGACAAGGAAATACAAATACCAGAATTCAAATAAATCAAAAATTCTATTTCTGTGGGGAAGTTGAATTGAGAAATACATTGGGAACAACTTTAGTGACTCATTATTACAAATACTCCAGATCCATCTTCACTCTGAAAGCTTTCCTGACTCTTTAGTCCTCAGTGGATACTGAACTTCAAAACTGCTCATGAAGGCCAGACCATTTATCCTCTACCTAATTATTTTATGTATGTGTTCGGGGTTTGCAACTAGATTGTAAAACCCGAGTCTGGGACTCATTCTTTATTTTCTTCATGCTACTCAACATGGGTCTAGAAGAGACTTAACCAGTGGGGTTCCAGATCTAAGAAGGCACCGAATCCCCTTCAGCTTCAGTTTCCTCCCAGGTACATGACTAGATTGATTAAGAAGATTCTTGAGAAAATTCTGGATCAGGAAATTCCTACAGTTTTGAAGCTCAAGGTTAACAAGCCTCAGAGTATTCTTGACCCACAAGCATTCCATCATGTATGGGTTTATTGCTCTTTCTACTTTTCTGGCTGTACTAGTGCCCTCAGAAAACAATCAGAACCTGCACTTCTTCTAAAGTCATCCTCTTTGCCATTCACAGGGTCACAGTGAAGGAGGAAGAGTTATCTTGCCTCTCTTACCAACCCAATAGAACTGAAGCCCAGCAGATGATCACACAGTGAACAAGTAAACAGAACTCTCCTACTTCCTTTTCCAGATTCCCTTGTGTTTGTTTGTTCTTTTGTTTGAGTCACCAAAGGTCCTGTCTTCCTAGAATTTCAGCTCCTTTTGGATACGGATTAGGGAATCCTTGCTGGAGGACTACTATGGAGCTTATAGAAGACCCATAACTTCAGTCTTGGCATGAATGCAGACACATTCATAATTTGTTTGTGTCTGTGGCTACCAGTGAGTACCTGGAAGCCTGGGGTAAGAGCAGTGGTTTCTTCATCCTCTATAGGAGCAGGGTGTGCTTAAGACAAAACTACTGTTTGGATATTTTCCCGTAACTCCCACTCTAGCCCTACTTTCTTCATTTCCCTGAGACCTTCAAGCAGATAACATCCAGTCCCCCTCCCACCTAAAAAAAGGCAGGATAGACTTAAGGGGCCAAATATTTCAACAGAGCAAACTACTGCCCCAAATAGGGATTGCATGGGGTTTGCAGCATTGCCATGGTGGTGGAAAGTTTTAAGCAGATACATCTCAGGTGTTTAACCTCCAATGGGCAGCTTCTACCATGAAATTCTGGACAAAAGCAATAAATGGAAGCCTCCCCAAGTTACCATCTAGCCCTCTAAACTCCTGCCTCTAGAGGAGACTTCTGACCCTGCCATTTTTCTCTCCCTCACTTACCATAACACTCCAGAAGGTCCAACTCCTCTCTTGGCATGGCCAAGGCAGAGATCCATCGAAGCTTTTCACTTCTGAGAAAACAAAGGAGGGTCATTGTTCCAGCTGCAGCTCATAACTGTGGGAAGACTTTCTAATTCAGTGGTATTTAGGGAAAGTCAATGGGATTCTTCTTGGCAGGAAATATGACAGGATCTTGATCTGTATGTAAATGTCTTGCCATCCTTTATGTTTCCCCTTCTCTTTCCAAGTTTATCCTGTCAATGGCATCTCGTATCTTTCAAGTGGGGGCATAAAGTCAAATGTCAGTTATAAACAGGTGGATTTTCCATTATGGAAATTGTACTAAGCAAAATGTTCATCTCAGTGTAGATCCCCTTGATCACTTTGCATAATTATTGACACTCCTCTGCCCACCTCCCTTCTATTAAATGTCTCAGAGATGAAAATCATCCTGTGATCATAATTAGATCAGGGAGATGTATCTCCTAATTTTTCTTATGTAATTTTCATCCTAGCCTAATTTTGTGATTATCTAAAGGTTTTTGCATTATCTTAGCCTTGGCTTCCAAACACGCCAGAGTAACTGAGAGCTGGCACTCTTACTGTTCCAGAAAGACGCTGCCCAAGGTGCCAAGTAAAGGACACAGGGCCATGTCTGACTACTCAGTGCAGGTGACACTGTGCACACAGACCGGAGTGCACAGCTGTGAACACAGTGAACACAGCACTAGTGATCCCACCCTGAAATGTCCTCCAAGGGACAAAACTGAAAAGTGTCTGAAACATGAAGATCCGACTATTAGGTAACATGTCAAACTTTTTAAAGGAAAGATTTCATATGTTTTTTATATCATCAATAATAGGTACAGTTTTGTAGCTGTTCATTATTATTGGCACAGTGTACCAGATTTTATAGGTATTATTTTTAATACAGTGGGGCCTTGACTTACGAGTTTAATTCGTTCTGAGACCGAGCTCGTTAAAGAGCTCATTAAGGAGCTCGTTAACTCAAATTACTCTGTCAACTCAAAGCAAAAAATTGGCCGAGAGACAGCTGGTATGTCAAAAAACTGGTTAGTCGGGACACTCGTAAGTCAAGGCCCCACTGTATTCTCCAAAATGTTATGTATGTATAAATGTATTTTTATTATTATTTAAAAATTGAGCAAATCGAAGTTCTCAACACTATGGATTTCTGCTCAACATAGGACTGGGTTGGAAGGTGGGAGCAAGGAAAGCCAATGGCACCTCACATATGCACCAGCCTTGGGCACTGAGGAATTTCTGACTTGCACACATGGGCATTCACTGGTGGATGTCAGTAATCCAACTCTTTAGTAACTCCATACTGTCCATCTCTTTTTGGCATCTCACAGACTTTGTCATTCCAGGTTAAAGGGAATACAATAGATACTAAGCCTTGGTGGCGAAGATATACCCTCACCCACCCCAATGTCCTGTAGGCGTCTATTAGCTCCAGAACTTGGGTTTCTCTGTGGATGCTCCCCAGCCCAGCATGGACTATACAGTGCCGTGGCTATTTTCTGGACACACTTCCTGCCTTAGTCCCACTTCTTTCCTGGGCTTCCAGGTCTCCCTCCCCCGCAGCTCCTCTGCACAGCCCCATCTCACTGAGTCTCCGTGCTGAAGAGGAACTCGGCCTGGGTGCCCTGCGTGTTGTGCAGCAGGAAGAGTCGGAAGAGGTTTTTGTGAGGTCCATGTAGCTTCATTTCACACTTTTCCCCCCGAATAGAGGAGAAGGGAGCATGGTCAAACACCAGGAATCGGCCACCCCTGCAAAATACAAGGCTTTTCAACCAGATTCTAGAGTTGTCATACTTCATCCACCCTCAGATCTTAGGATCCCAAGTCCTTGTCCTTAGCATATGTAGCCTGCAAATTCTCATAAAAACCATACGATGCTGCTTACTCTCAAGATGGTAGCTCCAGCATCCCCAGGCATGTGTCACTAGCTTGGCAAACCACTTATCTAATATCATGGATACTTCACCACTTTCAAGAGTTGCAGAGACAGACCAATATAAATTTTCTAAGACCCTGCGGATCTGGAATTGGCTAAGTATCTTTAGACTAGTAGGCTCAGCCTAGTCCAAAGAAGCCACAAACTAACCGATTGGGAAAGTGATAACTAATTTGTTGCATTTTGCTCTGTGCCTATAATATAGTACAGGTCTTGCAATATGATCTTGTGGCATATTTGGTGGGATCCCCTTTTTTGCTTTAGATCTTTCTCTTTCTTCTCTATACCATGACCTGGACTCCATGGGTTAGGCCAGTGATGGTGAACCTATGACATGCGTGTCAGAGGTGACACACGAACTCATTTTTTTGGTTGATTTTTCTTTGTTAAATGGCATTTAAATATATAAAATAAATGTCAAAAATATAAATCTTTGTTTTACTATGGTTGCAAATATCAAAAAATTTCTATATGTGACATGGCACCAGAGTTAAGTTAGGGTTTTTCAAAATGCTGACACACCGAGCTTAAAAGGTTCACCATCACTGGGTTAGGCCATTGAGAAGGGTTCCTCTAGGATTCCTCTAGGGTTCCTCTCTGTCCCTGTCTGTCCTCCCCTCTTGCCTCTCCCATTTTCCTCTTGTGCTCTGTCCTCCCATTCCAATCACTGACTCTCGGGGCCGAGACAGCAAGAGACAGTCATTGAAGAGATGCAGGTGGACTGGACGTGTGTTCAGTTTCCTTCGCAGCCCTGGGGAGACACTGGACTCCAGGGCAGCCAGCTCGCCACTCTTCACCAGCCAACGTGACTGTGAAATGAGCGGGAATATCTGTAGGGTAGAGGAGGGCAGAGAAGGCAGTGTCTCAGATCGGACAGGCACAAGGCTCCCTTTTAGCCCTGCCCCTTTCTCATGAGGTCCACTGACAATCATCTCTTCCACATCTTCCCTCTTGCTCATACCCACCCCTTAGACTTTGCTGCCCTGTGAACCCTACAACCATCATGTAATGGTACAGCTCCCATGTCCATAACTTAGGCAATGGAAGGTACCTGTGGTCCAACACCAAATAGTGACCATGTGAGAAAGCTCAGCCCTAGAAACGTGAACTGAAGAATGCCTGGAAAAGCCCAATTAGGGCATGTAGTGGAAGAAGGCAGGGAACACTATGTGTGTGTCTTAGAAGTTAAAAGATTTGGACAGTTCTGATATCTGTTCTTTCTTTTATTATAACCAGAGACATGAGAGGAGTAGCTGGGATCCGAAGTGGGAATGGGATTAAGGAGAACAAGGTAGAATCTGCTTGGAGCTGGAATTTGGGCAAAGATAAGGATAGAAACTAAGATAGATATGGGGATCAGAGGTATGCCCTCTCTTAGGGAAATAAGAATGGCATCTGCTCTGAGTTGGAATTTAAATGTGGAATGTCTATTATAGATTTGCATTTGGATGGGAGACTTGGCCATAGATTTGGATTCAATTTTTTATTGGTTGGGCTACACTAGATTGAGATGATAAAATATTGGTTGGTTGAAGAACCAAAAATATCTATATCTAATAATAAAAGTGTAATATTCTAATTAGACCGGATGTCCTTCGAACAAAGCCAGGGTTGCAAGGGAAACTTGAGTCCTGGGTGCCTACTGGCAGCCAGAGGGAAGCCCGGGTCCTGGGTGCCAGAGGGAAGCTGGTGCCAGCAGCCAGGGGAAAGAAGGCCTACACTTGCACGAATTTCGTGCATCGAGCCTCTAGTATATATTAAAGCCTAAGGAACTGTTTGACCGTTCGACCGGTAGCTATGACACGCACTGACCACCAGGGGCCAGACACTCAACGCATAGGCATGAAAACATGGAACAAACTGATGAATCTCAGAGGGAAGAGGGAAGGGGGGAGGATGGGAAGAGATTAACCAAAGATCTTATATGCATACTAGAGGCCTGGTGCACAGATTCATGCACCAGTGGGGTTTCTCAGCCTGGCCTGCAGGGATTGGGCCAAAACCAGCAGTCCGACATCCCCCGAAGGGTCCCAGATTGCAAGAGGGTGCAGGCCAGGCTGAAGGACCCCCACCGATGCACAAATCCGTGCACTGGGCCTCTCATATCTTTATAAAGACTTGAATTGATAAGTTCTCTTTCATCTGCCCAGTTCCCAGGTGCATACTATGCCCCTCAGGTAACTTCTTTATTTCTTATGTCTCCTCCCAGAGTTTCTTTACAAGCAAATGCATGTACAGATTTGTACCCTCCTACTTTTCCATCAAAGGTAATACACACAGTTCTTCTGTATCTCCCCTTTTCCACTTAGTGGGGTATCATGGAGAATAAAGTAGGCATTTGGGCACCCCAGAAATAGGACAGAACAGAGGCATGCAGACTGAGGTTAGAGACTGGCATGGTGAGAGCCAGAGGGCTCTGTGTTAGCAGGTGACCTGCTGACATGCCGAAGACTCACTCACCTTGCATTCAAACTCAATCTTCTGGCTTAGGTAGATGAGCTCCTCTGTCCGGCGCATTCTCTGAACGTTGTTATTGCAGTCTCGGATCAGCTGCCAGGAGAGCAGGGTGAGGAAAGAGGAAGGGCAGTGTTAGAGGTTTGACCTTTGAGGCCCTGAAAAAAATCTGGGAATCCGTAATTGTGACAGCTTTTCCACCAGGCTTGACCTGCATGCAGGTGGTATCTAGGTAACGTTTCAGGACTCTTGGTGTACTTGCTATGACAGGGTCAATATTCCTGGGCTGAGTGAAAGCAAGATGGAATTTGGAGAGTGCCTGCAGTGTCCTCATGGTGGGAGGAGGCTGTGGGTGCGGAGGGAGGTTTGGTGGGTGCAGGAGGTACCTGGGTAATCCCATCAGCAGTGGCCATGGACGTGGGCAGGGGAAGACTTCTCCATGAGGGGAACTGTGGGCCACCTACCTCCTCCAGAGCATGGTGCGCCTTCGTGGCCTCTGCTTCCTCTGAGGAGCCAGGCTGTGTTCTCTTCAGAATGTTCTATAGAACAAACAATAGACAGCAGCCAGATGGAAGAAGGGTGGAAAACAGGAAGAGATGATGGGGGTGGGCCACTGGGAGAGGTCCAGGAAAAAAATTTTAGTAGCAAATTAACCCTGAGAAAGAAGGGTGTGGGTTGTGGGGAGACTGAGCACTTTGTCCACAGGGTGTAGGATAGTGCAGAAGGGCCAGTCCTGTGTTGTGGGGCTTCCTGAAATCACCCTTTTGAGTCGAGGGGAGAATCCCAGGTGGGGTCTGTACCTGGAGCAGCAGTTTGAGACGGGTGATGCGCTGGAATGGCAGGATCAGAAAGGACTTGAGGGACAGGCGCTGGCAGACAGGGTCGCTCTCCAGCCTCTCTAGGACCTCGCGGAAGCTGCTGTTGGTGCTCCTGTCAGACAGCAAGTGGGTAAGGAGGGTGGGGAATAGTGGGCCACAGGGAAGGCATGCGGAGTGGAGACACGGTGGAATGTTTGTGGGTCAGGGAAGGATGGTGAGATCCAATGACATGGGGCTGAGACCTAATGGTCCAGGGCCTGTGATCTGGAAGGCACTGGGGCTTGAGATCACAGAATGGGCACAGAATATGTGCTCAGGTGACAGCACTCTGGATCAGGGGTTGGAAGTTTGGGTGCAAGGTCACTACCAGGCCCACACAGGGACTGAACGGGGTTCGGGTCTCACAGCAGAGTTTGGAAGGTGCGTTCCTGGTAGGTCTGGTTGGTGACATAAGGCAGGTAGACCCGGCGGAAGTGGGAGGCATGGTTCAGGACTACATCACACACGTGGAAGGTGAAGATGTTGTTCTCAAAGTTCTCCTCCAAGTCTGAAAGGAACCTGCGCAATGTTCAAACAAGTCTCATGAGACCTGTGGGTCTCAAGTGAGCGGCTGGCTGAGCCCTGCTCTACCTTGATCTGTGACATCTCTCAGTTAGTGAATAACTTCTGTCCTTTGCTCTGTGCCCCTTGCTCTGCACTCACGTTCTCTCCAAGGCTGCTCCTAGTTTTCCCATGATCTAACGCTCTGGTCCCAATATTCCATTTCTTGTTCTTTTCTGGAATATGTTCTGGTTTTCTAACCTTTAGATGCTTCCCAAATCTCGTCTCCAATGCACTGCTCCAATGTACCCACAGTACATCCAAAACTCAACCCAGGAGGCATCTCTCATTAATTTGTTCATCCACCAATGGCTCTATCCATCCAGGACCCTCTCCTCTACTATTTCCTCCTCTCCCTACAGCCATCGGGAATCTCAGAGGGAGCAGTGAGAGGATTTCTGAGAAGGAAAAAGATACCTACTGAAGGTTTATAGGCTAAAGACAGTGAGGCGGAGTGAGTAGCATTTGGGAGAAGAGGTGTCTTACGTGGCACTGACATCACGCACGTCCTGTAGACGAGAGAAGAGCCACTGCTGGTCTTGGTTGGAAAGGATGGCCCGGAGCTGGGGTGAATGCTGGAAGTGATCCACAGCTATGTTCAGGCTGCGCAGGTAGGAAGCCTCTGACACAATCAGCTCAAATTTGGCCTAGGAGTTGGGGAGGAGGAAGATTAATGTACAACACATTTTGAGTCCCTGGTGTATGTTTTAGGGGTGGAGTGGTGAACAAGACAGATCCGTCTGTAGCTCACCGTCACAGTGAAACCTAACCTGGTATCAGGGAGAGGGAAGGTGCATCGAAGCCAAGGGGAGAACATGTGCAGACCCCAGAGGTGTAATAGAGAAAGATGCTTTCCAGAAACTTACACTGAACATTTGCAGAACCATGTACTAAAGTAGGGACAGGAGAGGAAGCCAGAGAGGCAAACATGGCAGTCTGGAGGGTTAAGTGAATAAGGCAAAGGAGTTTGTTGGGCTTCATACCACAGAAAAACAAAAAGAGGCTCTATGTAGGGGAATAACTTGACCATCAATGTGTTTCTAAGCACAGTGTGGAGAAAAGATGAGAAGGGGCAAGAGAGCCATGTTAGGAAACTGCCGTATTAAGTCCAGGTGAGATGAAGGTCTAAATAGCCGTGAGAATGGGAAGGGGCCAGTTTCATGACTATTCAGAGGGACACAGGGAAGGACCTAGTTATTTGCTAGAAATGGACTCTAAAAGAGCAGGAAGAGTGCCAGCTAATGCCTCAGTTTTTGAGTTGGGTAACTGGGAGAATGAGCCAGAGAACTCAGAGATTCATCTGTGTCTGTGTCTTGGCCCTGACATTCTGACTATGTGGCTTTGGGTGGCTCATTTGATCTCTCTGAAGCTGTTTTCTTGCCTTTTGGGGCAGGGACAGTGACCCAACCTCACAAACATGTGGCAGTCAAGAGAAATGGAGTCAGTGAAAGCATCTTACAGACCCTAGAAGTGCTATTTTATGAAAGAAATATGCGCTTATAAGCAGAGGCCTGTCTTCTCAGAAATGTGAGACCAGCTGGCCCTGGAGCCACGTGGATGTGTGAGGATGCTAGAGATGCTGAAAGGGAGCTGGGTTCGAACCAGCTCCCAGGGTCTGGTTCACAAACACGGGGCAGAGAAGAAGTGATTTTCTAAATATCCTCCAGGTATTTTGGAAGTTGAGGTCAGAACAGGGTCCCCCAAGTCTGAGCTTCAAAAATCCTAAAATTTTTATTTGTCTGTTTGACTTGGTAAAAGCATTGTTTATCCATAAGTCCTTCTGGCCCAAATGTTTCTCCTTCTCACTTCTGAAAGGGTGAGTATGCCACTAATGCATATCAAACAATGTGCCACACACTCTGTTTAAAGCTAGCTACGTGTCATTTCACTTAAACCATGTAGCAACCCTGAAAGGTAGGTATTCATTATCTTCAATTTTTAGATGAGGAAACTGGGACTGAGCAGTTATATAATTTGCCTGAGGTGACACAGCTAGTAAATGGCATGGCAAGGCTTTAAACCTGGGTTGGCCTAACTCGAAATTAAAGTCATGAACATGCTTTGAATAATTACTAACTGGCAAACATTAAAGTGGGCTTCCAGGTCATTTACTCTGAAACCTTAATACTTAGACATTATTCCAGGAAACCTTTACATTGTACTATTTTATCTTCCTGGGAAGAAAAGTTTATCCCAGGCTGGTTATCAGCAAAGCTCTCCAGATAAAACCCATTCATGGTAACATCAGACACACAGCCTCTACTACAGTTTTGCTTTGGGGCTAAGGACCAAGCAGAGACTGATGGTCATTCAAAAGCCTCTATGAGTCCAATGGACCACAGGTCAGGCACAAGGGGCATTCAGCCTTCAAGGGATACAACAGAAAGCCCCTGGTATGCCTTGGTTGAAGTAGCAATCTTTAGCGGAGACTGAAACCATGGTTCAAGATGGAAATTTCTGTCTAGCCTGAAGCACTAGTGATGGGATTAATTCTACGCCTGGCCACTTTGTATGAGTCTGAACCAACACCAGGTAGCAGTAAATGGCCATGGCAGAAGGAGGTGGAGAGGCAGGTGGGTGATGATCTTCAGAGAGCAATTGAAGTCCGTTGGAGTGGAGATGGCTGACAGCTTGAGATGCACGAGTGTGTGGTGATGGTGATGATGGAGGTGGTGGTGGTGGTGGTGGTGGAGGTGGTACTGATGAGGAGATAGGATGTGAGCCTCCCCTCCTGCATCCCTCTCTCTTGCCCCCACCCTGCTCTGTTGGGTACCTCTTGCAGTTTTTGGTCTTCATGGGTCATGGAGAGCAGCACAGTGCTATTGCGCACCACAGGGATCTCCTGCCAGAGGGAGCTCCTGGAGGCCATGGAGAGGCGCTGCAGGTAAGACTCCGAGGACACCAGGACCTTTCGGGGCTGCCGGGGGGAGGCGGGCCCAGAGGCCTCTGCCAAGCTGTCCAGCCGCTGCTGGCTCTGAATCTCCTTGTTCAGAACCACATCGCTGTACTCCTGGTAAAGCAGCTGGGCTGTGGGGGTGAAGCAGTATGGGAGAGGGAGAGAATTAGGGAGACAGGGAATTAGGCACAGAGACAGAAGCACACAGATTAAGAAGCACACTCATCCAGAAGCCACCAGACTTCTTCTGGCTCTCCTGGCAGTTTTCTCTTCCAGTAGGTGTCCCCAACCCCTGCTGGCAGCCATAAGCCCCTCCCCAGTCTTGGGCACAACACCTATGTGCATCCATAGTTCTGTTTCAATATACTCACAGGAGTTGATGAGCTTTGAGCAGCGTCTTGAAAAGCCTCCCATCACCTCCTTTGGCTTTTTCTCCCTGTGGAGCAAAGAAGGGCTCTGGGGTGCTTGCTGGCCCTTAGATACCGAGGAGCCCCAGGTAACTGTAGACGGGATAGTCTCTAACCTCTGGGATGTATGCTGGAATGTGAGGGCCAAGTCCCCTGACCCATTTTGGGGTAGTTTGGAGCTTTCTTGGATGTCATGTTGAATTTTTACAGGGGGTTTAGTTCATGGCTAAAGGGCCTAGGAGGATGGAAAATTAAGACTTAGGTAACAAAACCAGATAGATCAAAGGATACCAGGCTCCCTACCCTGGTATCCTGGTGTCTGTCTCTTCCTCTCCTTCCCTCTGGAAGAGACAGGGTCCCAGAACCTGTGTGAACTAACAGAAATCTCAGTGTCCTAAAAAAAGAGAGTACAAGTACGCTGGTTGGGAGGGATGACTCACCGAAAAACAATGGAGTCTGAAGGGCCAGGGGGCTTTTCCGTGGCTGGGCCTCTTGTATCTGAAAAGGGAAATGGATGAAGTAACTGAAGTTTCAGAGGAACATTCAGAGATAGCTGAAGAAACTAAGACATAGAGAGATGTAGGCACCTGGGGAGGGGAAAAAAGGCTGATCTGGAAATCTGTGAGGGAAGTGCCAAAGTAGAAAGCATCTGATGACATGACTGGGAGGTATGAACAGATCCCTCATGTCAGAATGTATATTGAACAAGGAGATGATGTCTTCTCTACTACGAGGAGGACATCAAGTGGTGCTGGTAACTGGAAAGTGGGGTGTGTTTGGGGGTAAGAAAGAGTGTCCACAAAAACCTTAGGACATGTGACACACAATGAAAACACCATGGTTGGGTGACAGACGGAGATGCAGGGAAGGAGAAGGAAGAGAATCACAGTGAGCTCAGAGGCTTCCAAGGACTTCCCTCTGTGTTGGGGTTGGATATGTGGGTGAGTGAAGCCAGCAGGGGGAACAGAAGGAGCCCTGGGACAGAAGATGGATGAGGTGGTAAGAGCTACAGAAAGCTTGGTCTGATGAGTGCTCTTTGCTCACCTGAAGAGCCCTCAGGTAAGATGGAAGGTCTGCGCAGGCCTTGACGATGCCAGCCCTTGGGCTTACTGGAGTCCTCACCAGAGATGGCAGCCTGTTCACCACTGCCCTGCGGTGGTCTCCCTGTGTCCCGCCTGTGGGGCCAGCTGGATGCCTTCTCCAGGTGGGGATGGCTGGGTTTTTCAGGCTGCCTTGCTCGACCTATAGCCGACCTCCTCAGGCCACTGGCTCCTTCCTGAGGGTCTGTTCTTCTTAAAGATCCTTTGGCAGGGGCCTCTGACTCTTCTGAGAGCCCTGGTTCAGAGGTGGGTTCCTGGAGACCCATAGTCCAGGGGGTGTTTGGGGAAGAGGGACTTGGAAGGCTCGTCATGTTGCTGAAAGCTATGTCAGGGGATACTTCACTCTTTCTCCTACTGGTGGAAGCCAAAGAGTCTGATCTGCCCATGGCTGGGGGCCAGGAAGTACGTCCTCCAGAGTGGGGACTGGAGACTGCCCACTCTTGACCAACAGGCCTGGGCTTGGCTTGACCCCCTGAATTCATGAGTGCTCCCTGAATGCTCTTGTTCCTCCCTCTGACCTTCGGGGGTAATGGTGGTGGTTCGGTGAGGGGATTTATGACAGGGACAGGGGGTAGAGGCCTGTAGATCCTTGGACTATTATGAGAAATGGGAGAATGGTGGGGCTGAAACAAATCAGGAGTTGGGGGTAATGGCTTGTTGTATCTCAGCCTTGGGGAGGAAGAAGTCCGACTATGGTGGGAATCATCTGGGGTAGAGGGCAGAGGTCGGTACTGCCTTGCCACATGGGGGTCAGGAATTTCAGGAAGTGGAACTTTGGGGGGGCCACATAGCCCTGAACTTAGGGCCAATGGAGGGTAGCTACAGTGCCTCAGTGTGGGGACCGCTGCACTGAGATGGCCGTCTCTCTCCACCTCAGAGGTGTGGACGTGCCTCTTCTTTGGAGGAGCAGGAGGTGGAGGTTCATGCAGCCTGATATCTACGAAGACAGGTGAAGAGCCATATATAGGAGACCCTGGGGCAAAGGCTGAATTATGTGGGGAGCCCCATGGCTGGCTGCTGTGGGGACTGCTGGGCCTGTGTGGATCAGAGGTAAAGTCTCCAGAGTCATGCCCCAGAGTGGACAATGAACTAGGGAATTCTGGAATAACGCTGCAGTCCCTACTGCTTTTCCTGTCCCTTCTTGGGTTCACAGAGCCATGGATGGCAGGTTTGGGAGGTCTCTGAGGCAACTCTGAATGAGAGAAGGAAAGTGATCGTCCCACCAGGTCCGGAGCCAGCTGTGTCCTGTGAGAGCCTGGGAAAGAGTTGCTCAATAGGTGCTGGATGGCCCCTGTGAAGTCAGCTAGGGGGCTCTGAGGAATGGCCCCATTGGAGCTTCCATGTGGGTCCACGGTAGCATCTGCAGAGGGGGAGCCGGGGAGGGCCGCCAGGAGAGTCTCAGAAGCCCCACAGGCAGATGGGATGTCGGTGGGGAAAGAGGCTCTGGTGGTTTCTGGAGAATATGCAGCCAGAGAGGCCTTTGTCCTGGGGATGGCAATTGGGGGGCTGGCAGCCAGCAAGGCGGCTCTGCTGGGGGAGACTTCAGCAAATGTGGAGGGAGCTGAGTCTGGTGAGTTTGGAGAAGTCCGAGGTGCACCAGCAGAGGCCACCTGGGGCCTTCCACTGGATGCTGTCCCTGTCCCCAACTGGGAACCCTCTGGCTGGGGGTCCTGAGCTATTTCTTGAGCAGGTGGCCCCCCAGCAGGAAAGAAGCGAGGTGAAGGATTGGACTGACAGGAACATCCTATTGGCTCCAGGGTAGGAGTCTGAGCTATGGGACAAAGCTCCTCAGCCCTAAACTCTGTCTGAGAATCAGGAATCCTGGCATTACAAGCATCTGGGAACAAGTCACAGGGGGAATAAGCCTTGGGGGCCAGTGTGGGAAGACCATCATGCTCTTCCCCCTCCTCTGCAATCCTCTCTCTTCCCCCTCCCCCCAGTGTGGCCCGATCCCAATCTTCTGCCTCCTCTTCCTCCTCCTCTGGCATCAGTGTCCCTGGCAGACCTTGATGTTCTTGCCTTCCAGGTACCTTCACTGACCACCTGGCTAAGCTATGATATTCCTGGTACTGAGCACCCATCCTACTCTCCTCAGGCCCCTTCAACTCCCTCTTCCTCTGTTCACCCACTTCCAGATCTTCCTGGCCCTGAGTCCTCCCCTCCCACTCATCACAATTCACACCTCCTGATTCCTCATTAGGCTCCTCCCTTTCTCCTTGTTTTGCAAGCACCGTATCATCTTGCATCTGTCCCTGTTTTTGCCTCTGTCCTCCCTGTGTACCATTAACCTGTTCCCCCATCTGTTCCTGCTCCCCTAGAAGCCCCTCAGAACACACAGCCTCCCCCAGGACTTTCCCCTCTTCTTGTCCCTGCACCTCCAGCCCCTTGGCTTCTTGGGGACACACAAGCCTTTCTTTGCCTCGACTTTCCTGCAGCTCCTCGCCCTGCCTGGCAGTCCCATTTTCAGAGTCCTGCAGGGAGTCAGTCTCTACAAAGTGCTCTTCACAGGAAGATGAACATCTGGCCCGAGCAGAGGCATCTGGAGAAGCTTCCTCTTTCTCTGCTGCTTGTCCAGTCCCCAACGTCAAAGAAGTGAATTCTGGTCTGAGTTCCACCTCCAATGTGCTGCGCAGTTCACTGCATAGTGGGGTCATGTCCAGATGTTTACCCTGGACAGGGCAGGCCCAGTGCTCTGGAGGAGCGGGTGTCCTTGCCTGTCTGTCTGCCAGGCTCGCGGGCACTGCTTCCTGGCACTCTGGGGTGTCCCAGGCCTTGGCCATAAGGTTTTCCTGCTTGGTCTCCACATCCAAAGGGGCCTCCTTGGGGAAAGAGGTCATACTCTCAGTTGCACAATCATTCACATCTCTTAAATCTCTCTGCTGGGTCTCCCAGATTCTGCTTTCCTCTGCCCATGTATAGGATGGGTCCTGGCCTTCTTGAGCTTTGGGCCCCACGGCAGGGGGCTGGCTGCTTCTCACGAGAGCTTCAGGGATAACACTGAATTCTGCTACAGCAGGAATGGGAGCCGGTGCTCCACTCCGGGGCTCCGCAGCCTCCATCGGGGCTGAATCCTAAAGAGGCATAAAAGACAAAGTTTCTATCACCTCTTCTGCTTTTAACTATCAGAGGGGCAGACCATGAAGAACAAGAGTGGGACATTTCTTTGGTTCTCCATAGATTCATTCTTTGAGACAAAAGGTACACAACAAAATAAGCAATAGCCTCTATAAAACTTGTCATTTCTTTGCCCATTTAATAAGTACTTAGCAAGTGACCCTTTCAAGTGGGGGGCATTCGGTAGTAAAGGAGATAATGCCCTCATGGAGCCTGCAGTCTTGTGGGAGAGACAGATAGGAAGTGATTGAACTAGAGCCTCATTGTCAGAGTGCCAAGTTCCCCAATGGTCATTCCTCCTAGATGGTATTATGTCATATTGTCTCTCCCTGTCTACTCTCTGGACATCAAGAGTGACTCAGGCCTATGTAACTCCCAGACACTGAGTGACACACCCAAGGTCTAACAGCACGAGAAGCAGTGTTTCAGGGGGACCTTCCTCCTCATCTGCTGATGGGGGTTAAAATAGGTCTGGTCATTATAACCCATGTCCAAGGCAAAGTGTAGTGTAACCGCCTTTATACTGGGTCTGGACTGTGCTCATCTCATTTTTCATAGTGTCTAGCACAGCCCTGTAACTAATTAACAATTTTGTTTTCAATTAGAAAGGCAGCTGTCATAAAGCAGAATGACTTGTTAGATAGAACTGAAGGGATACCGAGGTTACCTGCTTCAAGTAGGTCCATAAAGCTGTGTTACTCTCATTATCTTACTCTTTCTCTCCAATAACCTTGTGAACTCTTCTCATTACTCATCAAAATCTTGACCTTCCTACCCCTGCTCTCACTTCAGCAAATTCTTTGCAAAATATTGAGAAACCAAAGGAAAGGAGAATATGGAGAAACCAAAGTTGCTCCAGTTTCTTGCAACTCAGAGAGACCTGTGTTTTGCTCTCTCCATCTTTCCTCCTCCAACAGGGCAGGCGTCCCTCCTCTCAAAGCACCGCCTTCTTCAGATTTCCTTCTCAGGGACCCTATGCTATGGGTGACCTTCCTCTCACCATCACCTCTGCTAGAATCATCCCACCAGCCTTTAAGCATGTCCATACCTTTCTAATTTTTCTAACCTGTAAAGGGAGTTGCTCATACCTGCTGTCTTCACAGCCTCACATCTCGCCTGCGTCTCCTACAATCTTCAGTTGTTAACTCCAAAGGAGACTCTATGAATGCTTATTTTGGAGGTTCTTGTCAGTATTTGACACTACCGACATTAGAAATACTCTCTTTCTTGTTATCTGTGAGACTACAACTTACCGATTTAACTCTTATATTTTCCCCAATCCTCTAACTACGTTACTGTGCTCCTCTTTGTAGCACTTATCAATTATAGTGCACTTTTCTTCTCCTCTGTAGCATTTACACAATTATGATTATCACATAATTTCTAGAGACCTGGTATTCGTGTACCAGTGGGGTCCCTCAGCCTGGCCTGTGGGATCGGGCTGAAACCAGCTCTCTGACATCTCCCAAGGGGTCCCAGATTGCAAGAGGGTGTAGGCCAGGCAGAGGGACCCCACCGGTGCACAAGGGGCTGGGGAGGGACATGGGAGGTTAGCCAGCCAGGTAGGGACTGCGGGAGGGCTCCAGGGCATGTCTGGCCCATCTCGCTCAGTCCTGATCTGCCAGACCCCAGCAGCAAGCTAACCTACTGGTCGGAGTGTTTGCCCCCTGGTGGTCAGTGCATGTCATAGTGAGATGTTGAGCAGCTTTAGCATATTATTAACATACTAGAGGCCCGGTGCACAAAACTTTGTGCACTGGGTGGAGGGGGTGTCCCTCAGCCCGCCCTGTGCCCTCTTGCAGTCTGGGACCCCTCAGGAGATAACGACCTGCTGGCTTAGGCCTGCTCCTGGGTGGTAGAGGGCAGGCCCAATCCCTAGGTGCAGCCCCTGGTCGGCTCAGAGCAGGGCTGATTGGGGAGTTGGGGCGCCACCCCCTGTCATGCACAGAGCAGGGCGGATTGGGAGGTTGCGATGCCACCCTCAGTCATGCTCAGGGTGGGGCCGATTGGGGGGTTGGGGCACCGCCCCCTGTCACACTCAAGGCAGGGTCGATGGGGAGGTTGCGGCGCCACCCCCTGTCACGCACAGAGCAGGGCCAATCAGGGGGTTGGGGAGCTCCCCCCTGTCACGCACAGAGTAGGGCTGATAGGGGAGTTAGGGCACCACCCCCTGTCACACTCAAGGCAGGGTCGATGGGGAGGTTGCGGTGCCACCCCCTGTCACACACAGAGCAGGGCAGATCAGGGGGTTGGGGCACCACCACTGTCACACTCAGGGCAGGGCCGATGGGGAGGTTACGGCTCTACCCCGTCACACACAGAGGAGGGCCCGTGGGGGGGGGGGGGGCAGAGGTTGTGGCCCCGCCCCCTGTCACACACAGAACTGCAGGGTGATCAGGGGGTTTGGGCACTGCCCCCTGTCAAGCTGATCCGGTGCCAGGAGGCCTCGAGGCTCTGCTGATCCCGGTGCTGGGAGGCATATTACCCTTTTACTATATAGGATAGAGGCCTGGGGGCCGGCTGGTTTGCCCTGAAGGGTGTTCTGGATCAGGGTGGGGGTCCCCACTGGGGTGCCTGGCCAGCCTGGATTAGGGGATGATGGCTGTTTGCAGCTAGTCACACACCCTTCAGGGTGGGGGTCCCCACTGGGGTGCCTGGCCAGTCTGGGTGAGGGGCTGAGGGCTGCTTTCAGGCTGGCGGTTGTTGACTGAAGCTCCCAATAGCTCCTTTTTTTTCTCTTTTTTTTATTTTGTTCTGGGCCAGCTTTAGCTCTGGCTCTAGCTCTGAGGCTTCATATCTGGTTTGTTTGCCGTTCTGTAATCGAAACAATGTATAACTTCAGCTCTGAGATCCCGGCAGGCTGAAAGCTGGTTTTTGGGTTTTTTTTTAGCTTCTACATTTGCAACATAGTACATAGTTGCTTAGAGTTGCAACTCAGAGGCCGGCAAGTCAGGGGGGGGAATGTTGGAGTCTGCAGTCACTGGAGCAAGCAAGCCTCATGTTCGCTTCCAGCTGCCTGGCTGCCGGCCGCCATCTTGGCTGACAGTTAATTTGCATAAGGATATGCTGATTAGCCAATGGGAAGGGTAGCGGTTGTACGCTAATTACCATGTTTCTCTTTTATTAGTGTAGATTACACGTTGATTGGTTGAATGGCCGACTAGACGACCGGACACTTAGCATATTAGGCTTTTATTATATAGGATGTGTGTATTCTGATTTACCATCTATCTCAAACAATAGGTGGTAAATGTCCTGAGATAAAGAACTACATCTGTCCTGCTCAAATATCTATACATAGCTCTCTACCTGGCCTGTACTAAGTGTTCAATAAATACCTTTTAATTACAGAATAAATTCTTGTTTCTCTCTTGGCCTACATTTCCCATATCTAATCTAGCTACCAAGTCCTATTAACCCCATTTCCTCAATATCCTTCAAGTCTGTCCTCTTCTCTCCAAATCCACTGCTAGACCTTACACAGGCTGCTGTCCTCTCTCACTCAGGCCACTGCACTTGGGGCAGAGCCTGGTCACTGGCCTCCACATCTTTATAAAAGGGAAAGATATTTTCTTTGCAAGGAATTCTAATGAAAATTAAGTACGACAGTATAAAAAGTGCATTGTTAAATGTAAGGATCATAAAAATGTTAGGGATTGTAATTATGGTTGATGAGAGAGAATAAGTGTAAGAGAGAAATACAGGACTTATGAGCTGGGAGGACCTTCAGAGACAGACAGAAAACGGCTTAAGTTAAATGAGGAACCTGAAGGTCAGATAATCTAAACACTTGCTCACATAAGCAACTGGTACAAGTGAACTCAAATCAAGGTCTTCTGACAACTCAACTATAAGCAACTAGAAGTTCAGGTGTAAGAAAGCTGGAAGGTCACCAGCCTGGAGAGACCTCAGGGGCCTATGGAATACACAGGTGCACCTGGATCTGCACCCTCCTTGTCTGGTCTGGGCTTAAAGTGGAAGCCCACCACCCAAATGCCCACTGTCCTGCTAAGGTATTGCACTTGTGCACATGCTTGCACAAGCACCCATCCACATGCACATACCTGCATGTGCACACACACACACACACACACACACACAAAATGAGCCACCCTTGCAGTTTCTACACAATAGAGACTGACATAACCAAACAAGCAGGTCCCTAAACACCCTACAGATGTGATAAGTATGTGACAAGTTCCTGGCCACCCCATAGACACAAATACCATCTATACAGGGCAAAGAGCCACCATGTCTAACATAAGCACACTTGCGTAGAAGGGTTTTTATATCCTTTTCCAGTTAATTGACACAGTGTAAGATTTGCTCCCTAAGTCTAGCCCTAAGGACAAAATACTATAATCACTATGGATACTGTGATGTGACCCTATTCTCTCAACCTCATGTTAAATAATATACTTGCTCAACGTAAGCACTTTATGAATCTTGGCTCCTACCTGCCTAAGGAGACAGTGTAACTAAATCTGTAGTCTCCCCTCACCCACAGCTGTATTGTCCTGGCCCTATACCCATACACACTGCCATGTCCTCAAAACAGTCTCTAAAAATATGTGTGTTTCTGCTATATTTAGGCTACATTTGTATGCCCCATGGGCTACCTGGACATCTTCAGTTCCATACTAGTGACACAACGCACGTGTGCCTCCTGCAACCCCATTGACAGTATTTCTAACACAGTCTATCCATTTGGAAATATTGGTGGTTACCAACTCAGACACCATTCCCTATACTTGATCCTGTCCTATTATAACCCTATTATAATCAGGCACCACAAACCTACAACATGACAAAGCTCTAGGAAATCTGCAAAGCACATAAAGACATCAGGAGAGAGTTTTTGCACTGCCCATTGTTACAGTTGCCTCCTCACCCCCTTCTCTATGGGGGCAAAGCTCAGTAACTGAGCACAGACAGATTGAGCATGGCACCTTCCAGACCAGACACATGTTGCATCTGCTGACCCCGTCCCACCTATGACTTCTTTCAAGACAAATCTGCAAGTCACCCCATTAACACAGTGTATGACAGAGCTCAGTATCTCCCTTGGATCCCCCAAACACCTTAGCTCTTGTCCATTTCTAGTCTGCAGACATAACACTATTTCAAAGACAGCCCCCTCACCGCCACCCACCTCCATCACACTGCTGCTTCTCCTTAGAACCCATGCTGCCTGCTATGTGTAGGTCTAAGTATCTGCTTCCTGGATTTTCTAGCAATGGCAGTTTCAAATATTCTGATCCACACCAAAAATCACTAAAACACTTGAGATTACAACACTTCTGCATTCATACTACATCGTCTATACTACTGCTTATCTTAGGAAAATACCCCCAAATCACGTTTTTTTTAAATATAGAAACTAAGACTCCCACATAGATGGATGCCTTTATCAGTGTTTGACATTATTGCCCCCCAATGCTACACATATATAAAAATTAGAGTAGCAATCTGGACCACTAACTGCAAAGACCTGTGCTCTATCCACTTTAGAAAAGCCCCACCATCCCAGTGAAAACTATAATAACCGGCTCTTATCTATTCCTAATGTCTGAGAATATCACAACCTCCACTGCCCTGCAGACCACATGGGCCCGCACAGAACATCACCACTGGCAATGCTGGCAGGCCCCACAAGCCCACTGTGGCCGCCCCCTGCCATCCAGACAGATTATGTGTGAGTGACTTCTTTGTGTCCTTAGCAGAGCCCCTGAGAGGTGACCTTGTTCTTCCCACCTTGCAGACACTATAAATGACCAGCTCCTGTTCACTTCACAGACACAGTGAGTGGTTTACCCTGTCTACACCAGATGCTGTAAGCTACCTGACACTTGAGTAACACTGCCCTTGTTCAATCCATGGCCCTGTGAGTGGCCCATTCTTGTCCACACCACAGTGACTGACCACTCCAGACACCACAAATGACATCTTCTTGTCTATCCCAAAGACACCATGCTTGATGTGGCCACAGACAACCTCAGACAGACCACACTGTGGTCAGCCATATACTCTTGGGACCCCTAGGACATGAAGACTCTTGACTATGTTTTGAATCACTGTTTTCTTTTGGTAAGAGGGATACCTTTGCACACCTCCTGACCTCTCTCTCTTCCCTACCATGATAATGACATACATTCCTCCTGCCAGACAGTCTCACTTAAAATTGACACCTACGTCCTTCCTCCTCCCAGCCCCACCCCCCAAGAATCCCCTCAGTAGACATGGCTTCAGTTTCAGGCCCACAGACTGGTTAACAAATGATTCCCATTTTGCTAGGATCTAGGCCAGTCTCTTCTTTCACTCTCTGGTGTAGCTAAAACAGGAAGTCTGAGAGAAAGGCCACATCGGGAGCTGTTGAGCTAGGAGCTGGGATTTCTGGAGTAGGCCAAGGATGCAGGGCCTTAGAATGACATGGGGGAAGCAAAAGAGGGAAGAGCTAGAAAAGAAAGCAACCCTCTCTCCCTTGTCTGTCTGACACACCCCTCTCCCTCGATCTGACAAGACTCCTGGCCAGAGTTCACTTTGGTAGACAGAGGGCAAACCTGTCTTGGGAATCCAAGATCCAGGAAGGGGAGAAGGGACTGACATCTGAACTAGCTCAGGACTAGCTGAACTGGCATCAGGACTAGCTCTCTGAGGACAGTCTTGCTGAAGGCAATTTTAAATGATGCTCAGAAGGAGAGCCCCAAGCCCAACTATAAACAGCTCCCTTCCCACCTCCCCAAGTTGAGAATGAAAATTGTGCTTGACAGGAAACTTTGGAAGGACTCCCCAGATATGGGGAACCAGGGAAGGGGGCCAGGGCAGGAGTCATTTTTACAGGTGAAAGTACCTGTAAGAGAAAGGTAAATATGGAGACATACACAGTGTGCGAATCCATAGGAAGGTAAGTAAGGAAGGCCCAGGCCTAGTTAAGAAAAAGGAGATAATAAGACATCCACAGGTGGGGAAAACGTTCCACAAGCGAGTCACAGTAATCCCTTATTATAGGGTCAGCTCTCCCCAGGGCCGAAACTTGGAAGAGTCCTATTATTGGCCTGGAAACATCTGGGGGCAGGGTGCCCAGTTCCAAGGAAGGGGCCAGGCCGGAAGCGAATTTTTCAGGCAAGAGCATTTCCTTCAGCTTCCCTCCCCTTCCTGACCAAGATAGTCACACGCCCCAAAGTCTGCCCATCTGCCCAGCCCCCCATTTCCGGAGCCTGCGCCCTGGGACCGGGCTGGGGCTGGCCCCAGGGTAAAGGCCTAGTTTCCCGTCCTGGCCGACCCTCCCTTACCTCCGCCAGGACTCTACAGCCGCCAGCCCAGAGCCAGGAGCGGCGAGAGAGGAGGGCACCCACCTGGGCAGTGTCACATGCTGTCCCGGCACCAGAGTCCCTCCGGGTCCCAGGCGCCGGCCGGCCGTCCCCAGCACAGGCCCTGGACGCCACCGCCGCCCCACCCGCGCCCGCGCCCGCCCCTCCCCGCTCGGCCGGAGGGAGGGACCTGGTTCTCCTAGGAAGTTTCAGGTGAGGAAACCAGGGACACACCTTCCTGGGGGAGGGGCAGGGCCCGGCTGCACCGCGGCCCCATTGGTGTGAAAGAATCTCCCGCGTCACAGCTGGGAAGTGGCGACCTGGAGGGGAGCCCGGCGCAGAGGGATGGCTGCTGGGCCCGGGACAGCGGCCGGCACGAGTGACCGGAGGCGGGGGGGGAGGGGGGGGCTCTCTTGTGCCCTTGTATGTCCCTGAAATCTGCTTGGATAGCGCTTCCCCCGGTATTTCTTCACTTGAGCCTGACTCTGGACCATGCCTTTTGTTAGCCTATCTGTCTCTGAACGTCTGAGTTTTTGTGTTAACATTTCTGAGTTAACATTCAGGCCCAATGTTAATTCTCTTCTTACCGTCTACCTGTGACTCCCTATAAGACGAAGGGTGTATCCTGGGTTCTCTCCCTCTCCCACATCTTCTCCCTCTCTCTCTTCCTCTCTCTCTCCCTCTCCCTCTCCCAAGAGGCCATCGCTCAGGGCCTAGGAATGAGCATCTCTACAACCGCATGCCCAAACCTTTCCTAGGTGTTATCTGAGTTCACTTAGGATGATGATACATCTCAGGATGTGTTTTCCTTCTGTCCTCTTCCCAGGACCTCTGTGTTTGTACTAAAGTATCTAAGCCATTTCTCAGGCCTGCCTGTGTTTTTTTCACGGCTGTATTTTTTCCTAATTCTATCTGTTGGTCTGAGTCCAAGCCTGAGCGGGTCTATTTTTAATGCATCTCCATAGACTTCAAAGAATGTCAGAATTTTCTGTGGTGCGCGCGCACACGCCCCCAAGGGACCAAGACTCTTGGTATTTTAGTCAGACTACCCCCAACCCCACCCAGAGGTTCCATCCTGATATAAGTTGAGTGGAATCTTCATGGACTCTCTGGTTATTTTGTTTCTGGGAATACCACCATCTATGAGCCCGAACAGCTAGTGGGTTAGACCACTGGCTGCTGCATTGAACCGCTGACCATGACTACTACATTTTTGAAGGGGACTGTAGGATAGAATGTAATTAAGGTAGAACAACATCTTCTCCAATAAAGTCCTGAAACATCTCTATGTTCAAAGAATGTGCTGCTTCAGCCACACTACTCTGACGGGTAAGCCCTAAACAGTTCAGCAGCCTTCAGCCCACCTCACGCCGCCATGTAGGTGTGGGAAGCAATGGGAGGAAACCGGGACAGTTCAGGTATGTAAGGACAGGCCTAGCACATGTCATAAGCTCAGCAAGAGGATAAAAGTGGCAAGTGCGGTAGATCAAAAACTTCATTGAAGCATTATTTACAATAGCCGAGGTATGGGAGCAACATAGGTGTCCATTGGTAGATGAATTGATAAAGATTACACACACACACACACACACACACACATTGGAATATTACTACAGCCTTAAAATGAATGAAATCTTGCCACTTGAGATAGCACGGATGGACCTGGCCAGTATTATGCTTAATGAAATAGGTCAAACAGAGAAAGACGAATACTATATGGTTTCACTTATATGTGGAATCTAAAAAAAACAAAGCAAATGAACAAAAACAAAACATAAAAATCCAGACTCATAGCAACAGACACCAAAGGAATGGTTGCCAGAGAGGAGGGGCTGGTGGGGGTTAGGTGCTGGGGTCCAACCCCAGCAGGTCCAGGGGTCCCCAAAGGTGTGGATGGAGTCAGAGAAGAAGGAATGACAGGGAGACAGCCTTCAGTTGATCAGCAGCCTAGCCAGGATCTCCAGCGAAGTTCTGGTCAGAATCTCTAGAGAAGTTCTGCCTAGGATCTTCAACCAAGTTCTGTAGCCAGGTTCTGTCCAAGATCTTTTGCCATGTTCTCTCTCTAGGTTCTGTCTCTAGGTTCTCTCTCTAGGTTCTGTCTTCTGTTGTCTTGTTACATCTGTACTTATACCAGTCGATTTTAATCCTATCAATTTCTATTCCAAAGGTTAGGGCATTTCTTATCTCCATTCCAGGGAGTAAAGATTATGTAGCTTAAGCGTGATTGTTTGTAGTTAAAGTGATTAACTATCCGCCTGGCACCTAGTTAAGGAGTTGTATCCCTTCCCTAACCTCAGGGAAAAATCCCCACCTGGGGAAACAACCTTTCTCGGAGAGGTGACCTTGGTTAAAACACATGGCACTAAGGAGAGCAAACATATTAAGAACAATATGCTATATATGCCAGGTCCCTTGAAACATATGCTGTGCAGATGTTTCTTTCCTGCAGCGACTGTGTCAAGCAGCAAGGATGGACCGGCTTCCGGCAGTTAGGGAGTGAGTGAAAAAGGTAAAGGTGAATATAGTCAATAATATTGTGATACATTTGCACAATGACTGATGATTATTAGAATTAGAGGAGTGATCACATTGTAAGGTAGAAAAACGTTGAATCACTATATTGTATACCTGAAACTAATATAATACTGTATACAAACTATAGTTAAATAAAAATTTTTTAAAAACGTTAAGCTAAAGCTGTCTTTATTTCTAGGCTGGGAGAGTGCACTTAGACCAGGGTATGGGTGAGCAAAGTTAGTAAGCTCCTGATCCTTGGGTGGAAGGTGCTGATCGCTGCTGTTCCATGCTGCCTCCTGGGAGTGGCCATGTGGTCGGAGGCACTGGACTGCCTCCCACCAGCCTGGCTATTCTTCCTGCTCCACTCTGGCTTCTGTGCTCTCCTGGATTACAGCTCTGTCCTTTGTTTCCTCTCTCAGGTCTCATAGACTTGACCTCTTCTTGTTCTGACAGCTCTGACTTATCAGCACTTTGGGTTTTTTTTAAGTTACCAACCCGATTCAATGACCACTGGGCTCTTATCCAGAGAGCTAAGTATACAGGCTAGACCTGACTTTTCAAGTAGCAGTGAGATATGGGAAAGTTAAAACTCATCAGTTAGGGAGTTAGCTCTTCCCGGGGAGCATCGCTGTCTGCAGGGTGTGTGCGTACTGGGGACCAATTGAGCTCTTCCCTTTGCAAACTATGATTCCCTCTTTTTCCTTCTTTTCCCTTTCTTGATACTTGCTCTTAGTGCCTGGGCTTCTTAATCAGGGCTGTCTCCTGATCTTACTATTTTTTTAAAATATATTTTTATTGATTTCAGAGAGGAAAGGAGAGGGCGAGAGAGATAGAAACATTAATGATGAGAGAGAATCATTGATTGGCTGCCTCCTGCATGCCCCCTACTGGGGATCTAGCCTGCAACCTGGGCATGTGTCCTAGACCAGAATCTAACCTGGGACCCTTCAGTCCACAAGTCAATGCTCTATCCACTGAGCAAAACCGGCTAGGGTTCCCTATCCTCCTATTTTGATAAAGGATTTACAGTGACCTTTTACAAGCAGGAATTCATCTGAGTGATCCCTGGGGCTGTCACTGCCTGACCAGATGTCCTACTGGGGACACCACCCTTGTTATTGGCGGTGTGGTCTCCCACTTGGTTAACTCTGACTCTCAGCAGACCCAGTGCTACTTCTTGAAAACTGCTCTGACCTTTCTGACTGCCTTTTGCCTGATCCCATGAACCTTTTAAATTGATTCTGAATTCAGTTCTTAACTGGCTGACCATGGTCTCTCCATCTTTCTCTCTTTTAAATCTACCTTGCTATGGTTCTTAGCTACCCAGTTTCATTCTGATGAACATATTTTTTTCTTTTCTCATCCCTTGCAATAGCCTAACTTTAGTGCTATTCAAGATATAAATACTATTTGCCTTATTCACTGCCTTATTTATTTACTCAATATGCATTTTTAGAAACCAGATATACAAAGACCAAGTCTCTGCCCCCAAGGAACAGAAGAAAGACACAAGAAGCACCTAGTGATAGCGGGGTGTGGTAAGGGTCATGTTGAGATCCACACGTAGTGCAATGGTAACATAAAGGAGGGAGCACTGCTTAGGGAATAAGAGAAGGCTTAAAGGGTATGATGAAGTTTGAGTTGACTTGTCTTAAAAAAGTACTCTGTTACTTGGTGGAGAGGATGATACCAACCTTGCAAATGGGACACATTCTGTTCAGGGAAGAGCAAAGAGTGTGGGCTTAACACGAGATGGGTGAAGACATGGCAGAGAAGAAAAAGAAAAAAGTAGTAACTATGTAAGATGATGGGTATGTTAATTAGCTCAATTGGGATCATTTCACAACATATATGAATATCAAAATATCAAGTTGTATACCTTACATATATATAATTTTTGTCAATTATACCTCTATAAAAAGGGGGGAAATCCTTTAGAAGAGCTGCATCTCTGGAAGTATAAAGTCCAAACTCAATAGCATGCGTGACCTACAAGCTTCTTCATGAGGCTGCCTTGACTACACTCTCCCCAGGTTTGATTATTTTGAACGCAGAAATGATCTTGGTTCTTTCGTAATTGTCCAAACACTGTTTTTCCCTTCAATAGAAAGTTACTGGCTTTATCCCTAATTTTAGTACTTGATGTCTGTTCCTGGAAGTGTCTTGTTCCAGCAATCACAGTCCCCAGTGATTGTCCTTAGGAACAAATACCCCTTTCTCACTTTCATCCATATTATCCATTCTTCCAATTGCAGCCACAACTCCTATAGCTGCACAGCAGGTTTCCTGTCCTACTCCTAATAGTGGGCCCAGTGGACCTTATTGTCACTGTGCCCCTGGGCTTCTGCTTGTCCTCATCTCCCTGTGGGAGAAGAGAGGTCCTAGTGACAAAAGATAGAGGAAGTGGCCAACTTTGATTGCTGTGTCACAGTTTTGATTGCCAAAGAATGAAAGACACAAAAATGGAGATAAGAATAAAGATGAATAGGGATGGAGATGTCATTCACATCAGTAGAAACATCTTTCTGTTCCCATTATGATACACATATTCTTGCCTCCATGGCTCCCTCAAGACAGGGATACTGAAGACATTAAAGTCATAGAAGCAAACATTAAAAAGAAAAGGAGAGTTAGGAAGACAGTTCAATCCTACTCTTTTAGAAATGATCAAACAACTCCAGAGAGGATGTGACTTAAAAGATCATATTCCTCACTCCTAGGTAGTGACCAAATATGGTTAGAATCCTCCTACTTACTCAGGCTACCAACTAAGGTTGTTGAGCATTTACTTTAGATTGCCTGCATTCGTGATATTAATATGCATCAATTCAAGGTAGGATGCTCCTTGTTGTAGGTTATACGAAGGCAATTCTGACTCTGTCCCAAAACAACTCGGAAAATGTAGATGGAAATGGTAAAATACTGTTCTAAAGCAATCCCTGATAAGCCTAAAGAGAGGTAAAAATAAAAGTGCCAGGGAAATCCAAAGGAAAGTATGATTAATGTGGGCCAGAGTGGAAAGAAAGGCTTTATTGAAGGGTTGAGTCCTGAGCTGCCCCCAGGTGGAAAGTGTGGGTGGGTGTGGGAGATACATTTCCATTATAGTTGGTGCTCTATGCCACGCCTCAGCATCCAGGTTCCATGCCTGACACACATATGTCTGACAGTGGTAAGAGCAGCATTTTGGAAAAGGAGTGGGCTGAATGGTGATCATGGAGCCTTGAGATATCAACTCGGGTATGTGTGGAGGTGGTGGGAGGTATTATTATCTGGAACAACCTTCCCCCTATCGGCCCAAATCAACCTCTACCAGAACACTTTTGCCCAACATGCTTCTTTGATGGGTTCACGAAAGTACACACAGATTTGATCCACTATCAGAAGTATATCTTGGATTTCTGGCTCCTGAGGGAAAAGTAAGTTTCCTGCTTGGCAGAAGTTATAGCACCATCGTGTGGAAATAAATGGTTTTGCTCTCACAGCCTTTCTGTTCTGAAAATAAGTTGTCCTTTAAAAATCAATTTTGAAATGCATTTTTAGCTCTAAATAATTCTTGTGACACACAATTTGTGAGTAACAAAAGGTTTCTCAAACCTTTGAAATCTCTCCTGGCGGAACTAGCAGCTCCCAGTTGAAGGCCGCTTTCTTCTTTTCAGAATAATCACCCACACTTAGGATCCAATACTCTCCCATCTCAGACTTGTTTCATTTACAGCGGTTCTCAACCTGTGGGTCGAGAACAATGAAAATACATCCTGCATATCAGATATTTACATTACGATGCATAACAGTAGCAAAATTACAGTTATGAGGTAGCAACGAAAATAATTTTATGGTTGGGGGTCACCACAACATGAGGAACTGTATTAAAGGGTCGCGGCATTAGGATGGTTGGGAACCACTGATAGGCTGTGTGTTTTCAGGTTTGAGTTTTAACCATGTCCAAAGGGATCTGGTTCTCTTTGAATGGAGCAAAGTAATTCTAAGTCCCCAGTGGAAATATAGGGAAATAAAGGAAGAAACACTGGATGTCATGATTCTTTTCTGTCTCCTCCAGAGGAGCTGGGCAAAGGAGGTGCTTTCATCTTTATGAGCTAAAGCATTGTAATGGGGTACATTACAGAGAAGAATTCATAGCTGCCCGAAACATACAGAACCATTTCCTAGAAAATATTCCTGAGAAAATGTTTCGCTTACAATCAAATTAACTTATATTTTCAACAAGACTACGGGGAAATATCCATTTGCCCACATGCTTAGCAACACTAGCAAGTATCCATCTTTTTCGTTTTGTCCATCTGGGCAAAATAAAATGGTATCTTATGTTTTAAAATTCATTTCTCTAATTACTGCACATCTCTCATAGTCTTCAGTGGTTTTCACTTGTTTTATTGTGCATGGTTCATTTGTCTCTAACCTTTGCCCAATAAAAACCTGGTTTATATATTACTATTACACACACACACACACACACACACACACACACACACACGGGCAGAAGTAGGTCTGAGTTCAACCACCTCAGGAGGCAGTGAGCTGACCCAGGCAGGTCACTGAAATCCAGGTTCATTTATTGATTTTCAATGACTATGAGAACGTGTGAATAATGAAGGCCAGCAATTCAAGCACTTACGGGATTGTGCCTCAGTGCACCGTGTCATTGTGACACCCTTTTGAGTTAATACAGCTATAGTAATAACGTAACCTACATGTCTTTTTCCATATGAACAGCTGTAAGCCCACTTTTGCCCACCTTTGTATGTTGAAAACTCTGTATTGAAAACTCTATCTTCCAGTGGAGGGGAAATGCCCAATCTTCCATCAAATGTGGAATTTCTCCCCCGGTGAATTTTTGGAACTTGAATAGGCTGCCCTCTGAACAGTCTCAGGCTTTCTTAGAGTTTAGGTTACTGGAAATTTTACAGAATTTTTAAAAATCTGTTTTAACTGTTTCAAAGATCATATTTTTAAAAAGTTATACATGGATATGTTTCAAAATTTAAAAGGACAAAAGTGTGCATTTTTCCTTTCACACATGACCCAGCTATCCAGCTCTCTTTCCTGGATACTCCAATATTACAAGTTGTTTGTGAAATGCTTCCAAAATTGTTCTCTGCTTATAGGAAACACATCACATCAACAATAGGCCACAATATAATTTGAAACTTGCATTTTTCACTTAAAAAATATATTGAAGATTGTTCCATAATGTCAGTACAGAAAAGCTTCTTTGCTTATTTTTCAGGGATACAGTATTCTATTGAATGGATGGACCATAACTTGGTTAACCAGTTTCCTATTGAGGTTTCCAATAGGTTAGCAGTACAAGCAATGCTTGGATGAATAACCTTTACCTCTGTTGCTTTGCATACATGCCAGCCTACCTGTAGGATATATTCCTGGAAGTAGAGTTGCTGGGTCAAATGGTGTGTGCATTTGTAATTGTGGGAGACACTGACAAACTGTTGTCCGTGGAGGTCATTTATACCAAATTACAGCAATGTATTGCATCCCATGCTTTCACTAATTGTGTTTTTGAAACTTTTTAATCTTTGCCAATCTGACAGCAGAAATATGATATATCAGTGTAGCTACTGTTCTGTTTTTATAACTTCCTTGTTATAAATTTGATTTTGTGAATTCAAATTTTTCACAAGACTTGGTCACATAGTCAATACTCTTTCTCCTAGCTACTCAATGTATCTTGAAGGGTTTTCTATATAATATATGGAGAACGACTATATCAGATTTTTGTGTTTGTTGATAATTGCATGGCATTCCATTGCACCAGCATGGAAATATTGCTGTTTACTTAATCAGCCCCTATTGAGTGAACTAAGTGTATATTTGATTTGTTTCTGCCATTTTCTTAAGTCTCCTAGCAATTTCAGAGACTTAAATGGAAGCTAAAAATCTGGATGGCCACAGGTTTCAGAAGAGGTAAGAATGAAAATAGGTGATGCTGGCAGGGGGAGTCTCAGCCTCCCTTACTCCCCACCCTCCTTAGGTATCTAGGGCTCTAACACTTATCAAAACAGGTCCCCTAGTACCTGCTACTTACAACCTACCATAAATATGTGCATCTGCATGTTAAGTTTATCTCTGATTGTGAAACAGAAGGTTGTCTTGCTAAAGAAATTCTAAGTATCTGACAGCAGGAAGGAGACATCATTGTAAGCCTAGGGTGCCTTCAAAATCATACTGAATAGGCACTGGCTTTACAAAAGCTCATATTACTCAACCAGTAGCTTTGCTACAGTCCACAAAAAGATGCCCACTGCACACACACTAACATTTTGTGCCACTGTATCTGATAAAGAAAGATGGAATAGCCCAGAAGAATTAATCACTTAGTTTTCTGACTCTACCAGCTTCAGTCATTACTTCTGCTCCTCCAGTTCAACACAGTCACCATGGGGATATCATTTGGGGTAGCTGGAAATACAGCCTTTCCATTATCCCACTTTCTTAAAGTATCACCTGTCCCATCTCCATCACAACCTACTTTTTGGGAAGAAAGGATCACATACCTGTCTACGTTGGTTACCCCAAAACAAAACCTTTTGACCAGTTTTGTCTTTTGTTCAGAAACTCTTCTCTGGCTCTCCCCTGACATCTTCCCTAGAACTGAACTGTAGTAGATTTCAGCTCAAGAGAGCAGAAATTGTTTGTATCTTGTTTACAAGGGGTCAGGTACATAACACATAGAGGAAGTGGGGGAGGAGAAAAGATGAAGATGAGGGAAGAGAACAGGTGAATATCTATGCTGTAGGACTCAGAGTCATGTTCAGTACTACATTTCAACTTAAAAAGTGGTGACATGTATATTACATTTTTTGGAAGCTCACAACAAACAGGTAGGGTGAGTGGTATTACCAATATTTTATACATGGGGAAGCAAAACAAGGATACAACTGATCATGGCATACCTGAACCCAGGTCTATAGATTCCCCACCATCTAGAGATTTGATGGTTCATGGTTGATACCAGCTGGGTCCCTCAGGAAGTGATCTGGGGAGCAGTAGCGATCCAGAATGTCTCTACTGTAGTGGGGCCTACTGTCTTGAAACTTTATTTGGATTATACTTCACACAAAATTGAATGGATGATAAAGTACAATATCAATATGCACTTATTTTTTGAGAATCTTCTCTGGATATTATAGAAATAAAACTTGACTTTATTAATAGTTGCATATATTCCATATTATAGATTTACTGGAGGCCCGGTGCACCAGTGGGGTCCTTCCCCGGCCGGCCTGCCCTGATTGGCCCTGATTAGGACTGGGAGAGACGGCCCTGATCGGGACTGGGCGAGATGGCCCCAATTGACCCTGATCAGGCCGATCAAGGCTGGGCTAGATGAGCCAGACACACCCTGGAGCCCTCCTGCGGTCCCTCCCCACCCCAATCATGCACTGGTGGGGTCCCTCGGCCTGTCCTGCTGGGATTGGGCCCAAACTGGCCTGGTGCATGGATTCATCCAGGGTGTGCTGGCCCATCTTGCCCAGCCCCAATGGGCTGGACCCCAGCAGCAAGCTAACCTACCAGTTGGAGCATCTGCTCCCTGGTGGCCAGTGTGCATCATAGCTACTGGTCAAACAGTCAAATGGTCAAACGGTCACTTAGGCTTTTATATATATAGATAATGTGTGTGTGTGTTTTTTTAACAACCCAACTATTAAAGAATATTGGGTAATTTATGATATTGCTATTACAAATAATGCTGCAATTTAAAATACATTTGTGTATATATATTTGCCCATATATATGTGAATATGTCTGTAGGCTATGTTCCTATAATTAGAATTGCTATATCAAAAAGTTTACAAATTTTACTTTTAAAAGTATATTCCCAAATAACCACCAAATTAACTTATATTTCCAACAAGACTACAAGGAAATATCCATTTGCCCACATGCTCAGCAACACTAGCAAGTATCCATCTTTTTATTTTTGTTCACCTGGGCAAAAAATGATATCTTATGCTTTAAAAATTATTTCTCCAATTACTAGAGGGCCCTATATCTCTCATATTCGTTCGTGGTTTTTCACTTGTCTTACTGTGGATGGTCCATTTGTCTCTACTACTATCTAGGTAATTTTTGCCCAATAAAAACCTGTTTTATATATTGCTATACACACATACACAGAAGTGGGCAGAAGCAGGTCTGAGTTCAACCACCTCAGGAGGCAGTGGGCTGACCCAGGCAGGTCACTGAAATCCAGGCTTGTTTATTGATTTTTAAAGACTACGAGAATGTGTGAATGTTGAAGGCCAGCAATTCAAGTACTTACAGGATTGTACCTCAGTGTACTATGCCACTGTGATAGTCTCTTGAGTAATTAAAGCTACTGTAATAACATAACCTGCATGTCTTTTCCCATATGACTAACTGTAAACCTACTTTTGCCCACCCCTGTATAATGAAAACTGTTGACTATATTTTTTATCTTTTCCTTAAAATGGATTTTCAGAATATTCCAGTTGACCTTCTTGAGTCTTGCTTAACTATAGCCAGAGAAGCTGCAGTGTGCTTAGTGGTTATGGGTGTGGTCTTTGGAGTCAGGCTGACCTGGACTAGAGCCCAGATTGTGTCACACACTTGTGCTTGTCATCATAGGAAAGTTTTACCATCTCCGTGCCTCTGTTTCCTTTTTGGTTTTTTAAATGAGTACAATAAAAGTACTAACCTCATAGAAGGGTTATGAAACTCAAACAAGATAATAATATAGGTATCTCAGCACAATGCCTGACACTTAATAATCATTCAATAAATAGTTGATATTAAAATTATTTGTTACAATGTGGGCAATACAGGCATGGAATTAGGCATTTAAGTTTTATTCCAGGTGCTAGAACATTTCTTATTAAGAGTGAAAGTTACTCCTAATAAGATTCAAGAAGGCCAATAAAACTCCTTTTTCCTAGGTGGGCATTTTACTTTATGTTTCAGCCAGGCTTCTGCAATCCCGATTTCCTAGAGAACTAAAATAGTCAACTCATTTGTTAATTCAGTAGTTACTCTTTGAGTTCCTACTATGTTTAAGCTTAAGATATTCACTAAACTTTAAGAGTCCATTTCATCTTTTCTGCATGAAACTTATTCCATATTCCTTTGAAAAGGTGAAAAGGCAAATGCCAATGAAAATTCAGGAAACCAAGAGACAGACAGAAAATTAGAAAATAAGAAATAATCTTAAAGATTGTCTAGTTCAAATTTTCATCTTATAGATGAGGAAACTAAAGGCCAGAGCAGTTAAGCAATTTTTCTAAGGTCACACAGTGAATTAGTGGGAGAACTGGGATGAAAACCCAGACATCTGGACTCCGAGCCAACACTCCGTTGACTAAATCATATTGTGGTCTTTTGGCCCAACATGACTTCAAAAATCAAAAGCAAGCAAACAGAGAAACTCAGGTTACAAGTAGATCAAAATGAAACAGTGCTATTCAATGTTGGTCAAGAAAGCAAGGAGTATAAGACACTTCCCTGCTGGCTGGGAAAACAATCATGTTTTCACTCAGTGGGATGGCATTCCTTCTCCTTTTGTTTCTGTGTCAACAACCCATATTTAGCAATGATATCCTACACTCACAGCAAACAGTAAATAACAATCTTACAGGTTGGTGGTTGGCAATCCCTGGTCTACATGCCAAAGATGCTTCAGGTGCCAATTTCAGGTGGCAAGTGAACCAGCTACCACATACAGAGTTCCATCCCTATCATTTCCTATGGTTACTGTCCATAATTGTCTCCACCCTCTTGCCAGAGTTTTCAAGGGCAACACCCTAGCATGGCTTCCCACTGGACAGCAGACCACCCTGGCCTTCCAGAGGCACAGGCTTAGCAATTTGACACACGCCCCTGAGAGGCCAATAACCACTGTTTCTCTATGATAGAAGTGAATAAACCTCCCCAGGATATTCTTAAAATACTAAGTGCTATATTTCTACCCTAATTTTTTTTCCTTTCTTCTCTGTGATCATAGAACAATAACATATTCTTGATCATTAATATCCATCATGTAAGAATATACTAAAAGCAAGAATTGGATAAATCTAATGGGTAAAAAGATATCTAATTTAAAACATGATGGTGAACACATGCCCAGGCCCATGAAATTATGGGCAGAAATTTGACCCCAATGACTCTTCATTTGTATATGCACTCAGAATTTATGGAGTGTATATTATGAAGTCCTGATGCCAGCCATTTGGGTTATGAATATCAGTAGATCTTCTATAATAGAGTGGTTCAGAGTTCATTTAAAGCCAGACTACCTGATTTGAATTATGTTTCTATCAGTGAATAATTCTGTGACATTGGGTAAGTTAATTAACTTGTCTAAAGTTCATTTTCTTTGTCATTATATAAGGATAGTAATAGTTCCCATCCCACAGACTTGATGTGAAGATTATATTAAAGCATTTTACATAAGGTCTACCACATAGAAAGTGCTCACTCATTATCCCTACAATGAAAGTTCTAGTATAACTCACAATTAGAGAGATTTAAAGAAGGTTTAAAAAATCACTTGTTGTTTGTTGATTTATTGATAGTAGCCATTCTTGGAGGTGTGAGCTGATATATCTTATTGTATCTCTGATGATACATTCTTCCATAAATCCCTTGAGCATTCTTCCATAAATCCCTTTCCCTTGGCCATCTGTGTGTCCTCTTCGCAGAAATATCTCTTCAAGTCTTTTGCCCATTTTTTAAATTGGATTATTTGTCTTCCTTTTGTTGATTTATATGAGTTTTTTATATATTTTGTATCATTGGCAAATATGTTCTTCCGTAGAGTGGATTCCCTTTTCATTTTGAGGATGGTTTCTTTTGCTGGGTAGAAGCTTTTTAGTTTGATATATTCCAATTTGTTTATTGTTTTCCTTTGCTTCTCCTGCCCTAGGAGATGTATTGGTGAAAAGTGCGGGTGAGTATGTGGGGAAAAGGGAACCCTAGTACACTGCTGGTGGGAATGCAGACTGGTGCAGCCACTGTGGAAAACAATATGGGGATTCCTCAAAAAATTAAAAATGGAACTTTCATTTGACCCATCAATCCCACTTCTGGGAATATATCCAAAGAAGCCTGAAACATCAATCAAAAAGAATATATGCACCCCTATGCTCATACCAGCATTATTTACAATAGCTAATATCTGGTAATAACCCAAGTGCCATTAGTAGAGGAGTGGATAAAAAAAACTATGGCACATTTATGTAATGGAATACTATTCAGCTATAAAAAAGAAAGATCTCTTACCTTTTGAGACAGAATGGATGGACCTGGAGATTATTAAGCTAAGTGAAATAAACCAGTCTGAGAAAGACAAGCATCACATGATCTCACTTATATGTGGAATCTAATGAACAAAATAAACTAACGAACAAAATAGGTCCAGAGACATGAAACAGACTGACAGATCTCAGAGGGAAAAGCAGTGAGGGGAGTGGGATCAGATTAACAAAAAAACTTATATGCATAATAAGCATAGCCGATAGACACAGACAATAGTGCAGTGAAGGCCTGGGGTGGGGCAGAGCTAAGTGGAAGGGGTAAAGGGGGGGAAATGGGGAACATATGTAACACTGTTAACAACAAAAATAAATTTTTAAAAAAGGTTAAAAATCAGAATATAGCTCAAGCCTGGAAATTCAGAAAGGAGGCTAACAGATCATTTAAGGGTCCTTTATTTACCAAGTGTTTGGTGAGCACTCACTATGTGTTAGGAATGTTAAGGCGATGAGGATGAAAAGATAAACCAATTCTCATCCTTCCCCTTGTGGAGAAATTATACAAGGAGAAATGTATAAATTCCGAGCTTAAGATTATAAAATGTCGGATGTCAAAAACAAAATCTGAATTCCTTTGCCTTAGGAAGGTCCCCCATGCTTGCTTGGTGGAAGGGCTAAAAATAGGTTCAAAGGGAGAGACCTTTGCCAACTGACTCATAAAGGGGTCACTGAGCCTGGGTAGCAGCTTGAACTATTGTCAAGGCTGCTCCATCCGAGGCTGCGTGGCCTTCTGTGCTGCTGATGGGAACATCTGGAGGCTGTGAATGCCAAGGTTTTGTGACTTATGAGCCCCAGTGTTCTTCCTGATTAAAGGATAACCTTGGTGTCATATACCCCTTGGTATTCGCTCATTGTGAGCTACAGAGTCTGCATCGCCCTGGTGGTGACTTCCTGGGCATGTGGCTCCCTCCCAGCCTTGATCCATGTGAGCCTCATCCTGAGGGTGACACAATCCCTTTCTATAATGAAAGGTTACCCTATAACTTTTGACATTTGTGATGGAAAGAAAGAATGTCAACCCAAAAGAGGAAATAAAATAATGGTGAAATAGGCATCATCTTAGAACTGCACATGTCAAATTTATGCAGAGAATTTCTGGAGTGTGGAAGTAATCAGTAATATAAGAACCCCAAATATGAGGATTAGAGTAGTCCTAGAAAAGAGATATAATTCTACTTTCTCAAAAGAAATATCAACTTTCAGTAACCGAAATCAACCTTTGCACTTCAGAGTGGTTTACATGATAATAGAAGGAGCAAAAAGATAAAAAACAACTTTTCTGACTGTGATTGTTCAGATTGCTAAGAAGGAATCAATGGATGTACTACATGTGGGCTCTAATGACTCTATTTTACAAACCAACAGTTGACCATTTGGCAATTATCTACTGATTGATTCATGGTTACTAATTTATCAAAAAATTGTTTTGACTAACAACCCATAATATTTGTAGGAACTGAATTCGGGGGGCTGTCCAGTGTTCATGTATCATGAGTCTAGACTTTGTGTACAGGAGTGTAAATGAGTATGAAGCCAGGCATTCATGCATTGATTTGAGGGCTCAGTGTGTGTAAATATACGTGAAAACATTTCAATTACTATTTGTAATCCATCCCATATCTAATCCTATTAAAAGAGCAAATTTAGGTACTATAATAAGGAGGAAAGACCATACTTGAATAGCAGTGTGTTGGAAGACCTACTATTTGTGTAATGGCTTAGCACTTGTATCATGTACCATGTGTGAAATTCAGACACATAGGAAATGACCATTAATAAATTCACTCTGCCTTACTTCAACAACAAAAGAATTTCTAAATGCTTTACTGATAGCTAATTTAAAAATTTTTGGAAAAGAGATAATTTAATGAATGTGTCATTTTACAGATTGCTATAGCAATACAGTGGCAGTCAGGTATTTGATATTTCTGTGAATTGGTGATCTATACTAATCAAAGGGTAATATGCTAATTAGACTGGACACCTTCTGGACATCTTCCGGATGTCCTTCTGGACAAAGCCATGGTGGCAGGGGCTGAGGCAGAGGCAGTTAGGGACAATCAGGCCAGCAGGGGAGCAGTTAGGGAGTGATCAGGCTGGCAGGGAAGGGCAGTTAGGGGCCAATCAAGTTGGCAGGCGAGGGCAGTTAGGGCTATCAGGCCAGCAGGGGAGGGAAGTTAGGGGCAATCAGGCCGGCAGGGGAGCAGTTAGGGGGCTATCAGGCCAGCAGGCAGAGGTGATTAGAGGCGATCAGGCAGGCAGGCAGACAGGCAAGCAGTTAGGAGCCAGCGGTCCCGGATTACGAGAGGGATGTCCTATGCTGGTTTAGAACATCCCTCGAGGGGTCCCGAATTAGAGAGGGTGCAGCCGGGCTGAGGGACCGCCCCCCCCCCCACCATGCACGAATTTCGTGCACCGGGCCCCTAGTGTACCAAATAATTGCTGACTTGTCCTTAAGTCCTGGATAGCAGCCTCCTCAATAAACCAGTAGAAATCCAGCATCTTTGCTACTGCAAACATTTTGTTAGTGCCTTTGCTAGGCAAAAATAACCAATGGGTGAACTGTTGAAGTTTTGTCTGCCTGCCTCTGAAGAAAAACTTTCTCCAGATTAATGTAAGGAAAGATGCTACTGTTGATAAGACCCTGGGTCCAGCTGTCATTAATATTAATGGAGACAACAATGAGGAACTTGGAAATAAGAGAAATAACACTTCTTTTTGAGAAGTAAAACTTGTAAAATCCACTGAAGCATGGACGAGAAGAACTGGAGGAGGAAACAAGACAACCTGAATAAACATGTACCTGGGGAGTTCTCAGTGCACCTGATCAGGTCTGTTCCAGGTGCTTGGATGCAATCTCACAGAATCAGGGAGGAGAACCTGCCTGATTCTTGGAGCCCAGATGTAACAGTTGTGTGGGGTCCTTGTCTGGTGAAAGGCTGAAGAATAAAGAAGATGTGATCCTTAAGTGTCAGTGTTTGCCAGCACCTCCTCACACCACCCAGGGAGTCTAGTCTAAGGGCTGGAAGTGCTGTCCTCTTGGCAGGCCTGTATCTATGGTTCAGAAGGCTTCAGTGATCAATAACCCTAGCTGGTGAGAGTTCCAATTAATCCTCTTCTGCTCTGATCCCATGCTCACCAATCTATCTTGAGGTATCCATTTGCCTTCCAGTGCAGCCATTTTGATAAAGAGGGAATGTGCTGATCAGCAAAATTCTTGCCAATCTGTTATAACAGATAATTCCATTTAAGGTTATTAGGTTCTTTTTTGAGCTTGAATAGTATGATACAGCTGAGAAATGTGTACATTGAACAACATTTCCAAAGCTGGGTTTACAAAGTGAAGGTCAGGCCCTGGGCAGAGATAACATCATTGAAATACAACCCCCAAAAATCTTGTCCAAGTAGCTAACTGGGATACTGAAGGACATCCTTACTCAATCCTTCTCAGAAGCAACAATTGTCTTTTTTTTATAAGCGTTATCAATAAATCATTATATCACCAAAAATCAAATGAATCTAACTACTATAGTAGGAACTCCTAACTCATGACAAGAATTATTTTTCTCAGGATTATATAAAAATTTATTGTGCTAGGATAACCTTTTAAATTTATTTAGAAAACCTACAAAGCACATGAAAATATTTAGTTGTGAAAATGCATTTCAGGCCACATCTTATAAAAAGCTTAATCTCTTCATTAAGTCCTCCTGTGTTGCTTTTATAACTCCTAAAATGACCACATAAAGGAAAAAGAAACATTACTTCAAAGTATGATTCTGTGAAACCTAAAGAGAGAGGAGGGCCCAATGAGCACAGTAAGGTGCTTTAAGGATCATTGCTATATGGACTCAAAGTCCAATTCCTTTTACAGGATAGTAATGCACTCCTTGTGTGCCCCTCCTTTTTTTTCTTTTCTTTTTGTAATTCTGGCATTTAGCAAATGTTTATTTAGTGAACAAATAAATGAATATGCATGAACAAATGAAGGCCTAAATATTGAATTTTTAGACCATCCTTGGACTGGCTCTGGAGTTTCTGGCTTGCTTAAATCTTGCCTCCTATAATTATACCCAATTAAGGACATTTTTTCCCAGGCAAAAGAGAACAGACTGTCTGAAGTTTTAAAAATAACTGTATAATCTCCAAAACATTTAGGCATTAATCTTTTTTTGTTGTTGTTGTTAATCCTCACATGAGGATATTTTTTCCACTGCTTTTCAGAGACAGTGGAAGGGAGGGAGGAGAGAGGGGGGGGGGGGGAGAGAGAGAGAGAGAGAGAGAGAGAGAAAGCTAATGTGAGAGAGACACATGGACTGGTTGCTCCCTCCCCCCCACCCCCCCCCACCCCCCGCCCGCCCACACACCCATATGCTTCTATTGGGGGCAAGGAGCAACCCTGCAACCTAGGCATATGCCTTTGAATGGGAATTGAACCCGAGACCTTTCGGTGCACAGGCCAACTCTCTAACCACAGAGTCGCACCGGCCAGGGCTTTCACATTAATATTGATAGACACTTCTATTTTCTTTCTTTTCCCCCATATTTTATTTCCTTCTACATATTAAAAGCATCTTAACTTGAAATCAAACGAATTAAATTTGTCAAAGGACTAGTAGAAATGAGAGAGTTAAAAAATATTACATATATTATTCCAGTTCCAAATATAACATTCATACACTGTTTTATGCTACAAATGATATATACTACATGTAGGTACAAGTTAGCAATTTACAAATTGGCAAATTGTTTGATGACTAATAAATTCTCCGGTCTCTCTATGGTTTCAAAGTAAATATCTAAGATTGAAATAATTTATTTACACATGAACAAACCTGTCAGTAGTAGATGGAGTTTGTGTTTTGAGAAGTAAAATTTAGGATTTCATGAACTGATAAACTCTTTCCTAATGCTGTGGGCATGAGTCAGGCAGCATTCCTAAAATGGAAGCTGTTTTTAAACCCTCAGCTCAACTGAAGTACTGGTTTACTGGTAATGGGGAATATTTGTTTTAATATGCTCAGTAGAACTCTCCTCTCTCTTTAGTTCAAAATATTTTTAAATTTCTCTTGAGATTTCTTCTTTGACTCACATGCTATTTAGAAGAATTGTGTTTAATTTCCAAACACTTTGGGATTTTTCAGCTATCTCTCTGGTATTGATTTCCACTCTAATTTCATTGTGCTCTAAGAGCAGACACTGTATTATTTTAAATTTGCTTGAGTGTGTTTTATGACCCAGAATGTAGTTTATATTGATCAATGTTCCATGTGAGTTTTGAGAAGCATGTGTATATTGCTGTTGTTGGTTGAAGTAGTCTATATAAGTCCATTCTATCCACTTGATGGATGGTGTTGTTGAATTCAAATATATCCTGCGATTTCCTGCCTGCTAGATCTATCAAATTCTGATAGCAGCATGTCAAAGTCTCTATCTATAATAGTGGATTATCTATTTCTCCTTTCAGGTCTATAACTTTTTGCCTCATGTATATTTTTGCTCTGTTGTTTGGCATATAGATGTTAAGAATTGTTCAGTCTTTTTGGGGAATTGATGCTTATCATTATGTAATGTCCCTCTTTATCCTCAGTAACTTTCCTTATTCTGAATTTTGTTTCTCTTGACAACTGTGTCCCCCCCACCCCTTACTATGTCATTTCTCTTATCCGGATCTCTTTTCTTCTCTGGTCCCCTTTGTGATATATTCTCTCTCTTCATTTCAAAATTTCCTTATTACTCTTCTGCAATTCCCCATTCACAAAATCTCTCTTTTCTACCTCCCCAACATTTTCCTCACAGAAATTCCAGAGACTTGTCAACAGTTTCAATATTTGAGTGGTTTCTATAAGGATTTTGATTACATGGGAAGTTTGCATTCAGGTTATCTGTCTTACATACAACCTTGGACAATATTATCTACTAATTCATAATAGCAATAATATATGCCAACCCACTTATCTGAAATATTGAAATATTATCTCTTGATACCATAATGACCAGTAACTGCTATCTCAATGTATTTCAGAATTAATTTAATCATAACTTGTTTGAAAATATATGCTTAGATTGAAGAAATATTTTAGTTCCAGTAAGTGATAAAAAGATCATATATTTGACAATGCATTTTGTCTAGAACATAGTACTCTAGACACATAGTGTTCAATCAATATAATAAATATGTGTTGATGGACTAGATATCAATTTGATTAAATCTGAAAAAAATTGATGAATTCTCTACATTCTTCTTTGAGCCAGGTTTGGTAAAAAAAAAAAAAAAAAAAGAATAGCCCAGCCAGTGTGGCTCAGTGGTTGAGCATTGACTTATGAACCAGAAGGTCACAGTTTGATTCTCAGTTGGGGCACATGCAAAGGTTTCGAACTCCATCCCTGTTGGGTAGGCATGCAGGAGGCAGCCAATTAATAATTCTCTCTCATCATTGATGTTTCTATCTCTTTCCCTCTCCCTTCTTCTCTGAAATCAAATATACATAAAGGCACTATGGAGTAACAATTAAAGAGTATGGACTTAGAGGGAAAATATGCATTTACTACTTCTATGACTTTGAGTATATTTTTTAACTTTTCCAAGACTAAATTTTCTATTTTTTAAAAGGAGAAAAGTGATAGTACCTATTTCATGAAGTTGTTGGGAAGATTGTTATGTTATACATTCAGCATAATCCCACTACACAGAGAACATTCAATAACTAGGATCAATTATTGTCAATCTTTAACAATTTCTTAGATAAACTATGACTGCATGAATCTGACATGCATGGCTTCTTCATGGTTCATGGCAGTCCCTGGCAATGATTCCTCTTATTGGACATGAAGTTGGAAAGCCAACATTGCAAAGTTTTGATCATAACAATGTAAAACAACAATGTAATTTTGTGAATAATTTGTTGAAGGATCAGTAAAGCAGGTTTTGGCTTCTGATCTTTTGATGTCTTTACTGAGAAAGTGTGCAATCAGTTGAAGAGATTATTAGGGCTTAAAAAGAGCCCAAAACTATGTCAATTCTATTAAAAATTGAAGGGCTTATCCTTTAGGTAGCAACTCCTACCCTTTTCTGCACTTCCCCCACAACCTCGACTCCTCTTCCTCCCCCCGGCCGCCCCACACACACATTCATTCACTGCCAGGGTTGGGAAAGTCTAACATTTAAAAGTACTGAGTTTTTATTTTGTGTATGTGCCTGGCTCTGTTCTCCAAGTTATGGATAATGGATGAAATGTGTATGGGCAGCATAGATTATATATTGTGGTTTTATTAACAAGATATAAACATAAGAAATGAACTATTGTCACTTTCACTGAAATGTAAAATTACTCCATAATATATCCCAGTGCAATCTTCTTTGGCTTAAGGAAAATATTCCATATATTTAACATAAATCCATCACACAGAGAATTCTTTTATCCAGTATCAATGTTCACAGGTTATCACTTTCATGCAGCTGCTTCTACACTGTATAAAATTAAACTAATCAACTTCTATATATACTTACATTAGCTGTGAACAACATGTTCAACTAAGTTAGCATGAACTTTTCCTGAAACTATCCCCATAGCAGAAAAATAATTAGCATGTGCTTAGAAGTCAATTTCCTTACCTATGCATAAAAATAACAGCAATAACAGAGTGATAGTCAATAAAAACCTAGAGCTACAATCCATCTAGGAAGAATTGATGATAAAATAAAACAAGGCAACCTATTTAGCATCCACAGTTGGACTCAAGGACCTCAGAAGAGAAATGCCCCTGAAAGTCGGGCAGGGTCCTGCTTTCTGGAAGCTTCGGTGGAAGCTGCAGCGCTTTCTCTTTTGTTCCTGATTGAAAATGAGGCAGAATCCTCAAAAAAGGGGATTTATTCTATAATGGGCTCATCCTAGTTATCAGCTTCTCAGGGCTCACTGCAGGGTGGGCTGTGAGATGCAGTGCGTGCCCACCTCCACTGGGAAGGAGGCAAGCTACTCTCTTTTCCTATTTCTGCTCTCATCCCTGACAGGACGCACAGTTAGAAACTCAGACAGACACAGAGCACACCTCTGAGACATCACTCATTACAAAACCTGAACACTCCATAGTATTTGAATTTCATGAATCCCAGCACTGCCCTAGTCCCCCGTCTGGTCCAGGTGAGCCCATAAGGAAGCAGAACCCATGTGAAAATGAATAAGCTCCTGGCATTATCTCTGTGGTTCAGCTTATCCCCACTGTGATCTGGGGCCTGTGTGTTACAGCAAAGGTGGGATGAAAGGCCCCCTCCCCCCAAAAAAAAACCAACAACAGCTGATTCCAGTGACAACTCAAGGTTGGAGATGCTGTACACAACTGGCTGTGGGTGCAGGGAGTGGACTGGGGACTCCAAGGAGAGGTCAAGGGGTCCCAGTTGGGCTTATCAGAACCTGCCTGAGGGAGGGGGGAACAAGGCACACACCCATTGAAGGTGTCCTCTAATCTCCATTTTGAAGTGAGGAGATTCTGAGTCCAGTTCCTCAGGGAGGGGGAGGAAGGGACACTCCCCACGGCAGCTTCCCCTCGAAGCTTCATGCTTTTTCTGAGCCTGAGAGATTTGCTACATCAGGCATTGTCATATTTATTTGTACTCTACTGCATTCTTTTACTGAAAGAACATAACGAAGTCAAAACGTTATTTTGGAAGTTTCATTTCAATTAATCATGCAACTTACAAACTGATTTGTTTACTACAGTGTGATTCCTGACTTGCTGGGTTTATGAAACAAATTTGGAAAAACTGAGCATAGTTATCAAGTTTGGAGAACAAGTCCCCCTGTGCTGTGACCCTACATAACCATGGTGAGGAGAAACACACATTTAGAAACACCAAAGATAGCTTCTATTCATATGAAAAGCCTGGTATGTACCAGTCAATCCATAAATATTGGCACCTATCTTCTTCCTTTTTCCTTTTATGTTACAGGTGACCTGAAGAATATCAGATAATCTGAAAACTGACATACAGGTGACAAAATTAGGAGCCAACTTATCCTGTTAAAACAATAGTTTAGGACATAGTTTTCTATGTTTGTCATCATCTGACCATCAATTATAAAAAGTAAAAAATTAGAACAAAGACATTAAAAAATAAATATAAATGCTGAGGGTACCAAACAAAGCATCAACCTAGGAAAATGCATCATTTCAAAATGACATGTTTTCTAAGGTGACAACTTAATTTGTCGACAACTTCTAAACGTGGTCAGAGGAAAACACACACATACACAAAGCAAAATGGCATACACAATACAGTCAGCTCTTAATTGCAATAAATATGTTCTCAGATATTTACATTACCTGTCAGCACTGGGCATTTTCTGTAACCACAGATCTTATTTCAACCTACATTTATAACTCTTTAGGTTATAGCAAGGGCCACTAGAATTTGAACATAACTGTAATTTGAAAGTAGAATAAGTAAAAATCAAAACATTGATAATTTAAACAATTCCCAAAGTAAGTTATCTTAAAATTGGTTTATAAAAGTTGGCTTTTGATAAAATAAATATTAAGTAAAAAATGACCCGATATTCAGAAAGTCATGGCTGGTGTATAATTGATAGATATTGTAAATTGTTACTAGTTGTATTTATGGAGTAATTGTGTGTTAAAGGTAAAAAGTTCAAGTTTTACTTGGAATATTGAAAAATGAGAAATTTAGATGAAGAATTTATTACAGATTATTGATCACAGCCCAAGACACAGACACCTCAGTTGACAGCCACCTAAGTTCTGATTATGAGAACTGTGATCTATTGGGAGAAGTGTATTTCTACAGTTTAAAAAAATACCCTTCAATATTATTCAATTCCATTTTCTCTGACTCTAAATTCCTTAAGCCATATTTTTATTTGTTACACATTTATCATATTTTTAAAAAGAGAACTGGGGTGTCTTGAATAAATGGGCATGGGACCCTTTTACCTGGGAATAAATATCCTCCCTTATAAAGGTTGAAATTGGGATCTGGATGAGCAAGTTTCTAAAAAGAAGTGAAGAAAGACAGCCTATTCAAAAAGGGGTACTGGGAAATTGACAGATACATGCAAAAAAAATGAAACTAGACCATCTCCTTTGTGATATACTAGAATAAAATTCAAATGGATTAAAGACTTAAATGTAAAACACAAAATCAATAAAAATCCTAGAAGAAAGCAGAGGCAGTAAAATCTCAGACATCTCTCATAGCAATATGTTTTCTGACAGACCTCCCCAGGCAAGGGAAACAAAAGAAAAAATAAACAAATAGGACTACATCAAACTAAAAAACTTTTGTACAGCAAAAGAAACCACCAACAAAACAAAAAGACAATCTACTGAATGGGAGAAGATATCTGCCCATAAGACATCTGGTAAGGGGTTAATATCCAAAATTTATAAAGAATTCAGACAACTCAACACCGAAAAACTAAACAATCCAATTTAAAAAATGGGCAGAGGACCTGAATAGACACTTCTCCAAAGAGGACATACAGATAGCCAATTGATATATGAAGAGATACTCATTGTCAGTAATCAACAGACAGATGCAAATTAAAAGTACAATGAGGTATCACCTCACACCTGCCAGAATGGTTACCATCAATAAATCAACAAACAACAAGTGTTGGTGATGATGTGGAGAAGAGGAAACCCTAGTACACTGCTGGTGGGAATGCAGATTGGTGCAGCCATTATGTAAAATAGTATGGAGTTTCCTCAAAAAATAAAAAATGGAACTGCCTTTTGACCCAGTGATCTCACCTCTAGAAATATATCTAAAGAAACCTGAAACACTAATTCAAAAGAATGTATGCACCCCTATGTTCATTGCAGCATTATTTACAACTAGTGGCCCAGTGCACAAATTTGTACACATTGAAAGGAAATTAATTAGAAGAAATATTTTAATATTGCTATTCGCCCTTTCTCTATTATAGAAGTGTCAACCAAATTCATGATTGACAATGATAGATCAAAACACACGCGTGCGATTGGTGCCAGTGAGAGCTTTATATGTATCACGCTTGTGCGAGTAACTTAGCCTCTTATATATATAGAATAAACTTGCTTAATTAGACCTGCTGTCTAAACTTTTTCCAGCCCATTGAAGCACCCCAACTTCTCTTTCAGGTAATTGTCAGCAACACAGCAGTAAATATCAACACAAAGCAGATTATTACTGTAGATCACACAGGGAGAACCAAGGGTAAAATATTTAACTGCAGCAGTGTTTGACTATATTCTGTGCAGTGAGAAAACCTGAAGTCATTTTCAAGGTCCACCATTTCTTACTTCTTTTCAGTTGGGTCAAGTTTCTAAGCTTTCTAAATCTCTGTTTTCCGGCTAATGAAAAGAAAATAGGATTCCACTGAGTCTCCTATCTACCTACTCCAGGACTTCTGTGAGGATTAAATGAGATGAGGCACAGGAAAATGCTTCACAGACATTTGGTTAAGTGTAAAATGTTTCCACCTGGTTATAAAGCAAGTTGTGTTCCTGGGCTGAAGAAACTCCAAGGAGGCTAGTTGCTAGGGAGAGGAAGCTGGGCGTTGCTATGTGACATCATTACCAGGCCCACAGCCACTGTTTCAGGGCTGGGCTGGGCTGTGGGCCGCATTTTGTGTCATGGGGTCTCGGCAGCATCAGCTGCAATTTGGTGGGCTGTCGCTCCGGGGTGATGGTGGGGCCTGTGTCCCACTTGGGAGAAGCCGAGTGTTGCTTTGTGGGTGCCAGTCTGTGGTGCCGATTCTCTGTAAATGTCCAGTGCACATCACAGCAGCTCCTGTGTTGAGCATCTGCCCCCTGGTGGTCAGTGCATGTTATAGCAACCGGTCAGACACTTAGCATATTAGCCTTTTATATATAGATAGGTAGTCAAGATTTGGAAGCAGCCCCAGTGCCCATCAGTAGATGAGTGGATAAAAGTGCTGTGTTACATTTACATAATGGAATACTACTTGGCCAAAAATGAAAGAAATCTTACCTTTTCCAACAGCATGGATTAACCTGGAGAGTATTATGTTAAGTGAAATAATCCAGTCAAAGAAAGACAAATACAATACAATTTAACTTAAATAAGGAATCTAAAGAACAAAATAAACAAACAAACAAAAGAGAAATAGACTCATAGATACAGAGGACAGACTGACAGCTGTTAGAGGGGAGGGAGGTTAGGGGACTGGGTGAAAAAGGTGAAGAGATTAAGCAAAACACAACTTATAGACACAGGCAACACTATGGTGCCTACCAGAGGGAAAGGGGGGTGGAGGAGGTAAAAGAGAGTAAAGGGGGGTAAATAGTGACAGAAAGAGACTTGAGTTTGGGTGGTAAACAAACAAATATAACCCCAATAAATTCAATTTTTTTAAAAATGAAGAAAGGACTTACCTGCCAGGAAGGATATTATGGATGCTGCACCCAATCAGGTCACGGCTCTGCGTCCACTCCTTGCACTGGCTGATGATTCTGGGGGCCATGGAGAAAGTGCACCTGGCCCCAGGACTCACAGGGACACTGTGGAAGTCCCTGGAGAAGTTGGGTCACATCACCACAGAATCTGGTGGCTCCAGCAGGGACTCTGAGTGGGCTCTGGCCTCTGGGATCCATGGATGGTGCTGAGGGGCTACAGACCCAGCAGTGAGGTGAGGTGAGATCTGGGGATGAGGCCTCCAAGACCTGGAACAGTTCTCCCCTGGGCTATCAAATGCTAAACATCTGTTACCCAACCCAAAGCACAGGGAAGCCCAGAACAGTCTGTAAGCTCTTGAAGTGCCACCAAACCAGCAATGTAATAAATGCTAAAAGGACTGTTGTAAAAAGAAGGAATAAAAAGGGAGGGAGGAACACAGGCATCCTATATAATAAAAGGCTAATATGCAAATAGACCAAATGGCGGAACAACCAGAACAACCGAACAACTGCTCGCTATGATGTGTGCTGACCACCAGGGGGCGTGCACAGAACATGGTAGATGTTGGCCACGGCAGGATGGTGCAGCAGGTGAGCAGGGGCACCAGACCAAGGCAGGTCACTGTCATTGGGGTGAGCCTCTGGTGGTTACTGAAAATTTTTTGCTCCCGCACCCCACAGTCCTGCCCATCACTCGCACCTGCTGCCAGCACCTTTCCCTAGTCCTGATAGCTTGGTGCCATCAGTGAGCGCAAGCAGCAGCTGCTGGCCCTGATTGCCCCTAAGGGCTTCTCCACCTCTCCCTGCTCCTGAGGGGCTATCAGGGCAGCAGCAGCCACTTGCACCTGCTGCTGGTGCCAGCCCCAATTGCTCTGTGCTGTCAGCAGGTACAAGCAGGGCCAGCTCCATCAGCATGTGAGAGCAGTGGCAGTGGGAGCAGGGCTGCCAGCAGACAGGGAACCAGGAGGCTGCGGCAGGAGGGGCCGGGTGAGGGTGCAGAGGATGGGTCGAGACCTGCCTCTGTGCCTACTGCAGCCTCGTGGACCACAGTTCCTTTATTTTTTAAAAAAATATATTTTATTGATTGTTTACAGAGAGGAAGGGAGAGGGATAGAGAGTTAGAAACATCAATGAGAGAGAGAGACATTGATCAGCTGCCTCCTGCACACCCCCTACTGGGGATGTGCCCGCAACCAAGGTACATGCCCTTGGCCGGAATCAAACCTGGGACCCTTCAGTCCACAGGCTCAGCCCTAACCGGTTGGGCTCAGTGGGTAGAGCATTGGCCTGCAGACTCAAGGGTCCTAGGTTCGATTCCGGCCAACGGCATGTACCTTGGTTGCAGGCACATCCCCAGTAGGGAGGGAGCGAGGCAGTGGAGAAGGGAGGGAGCGAGGCAGTGGAGAAGGGAGGGAGCAAGGCAGCGGAGAAGGGAGCGAAGCCCGCTTCGGTGGGCTTCACTCCCTTCTCTGCTTCACTCGGGTCTCAGGAAGCCCTATTCTTGCAGGAATCTTCCTGCAACGGGCCTCTAGTCTATATATATATATATATAAGTCTAATATGCTAAGTGTCTGACCGTCTGCTCGACCGTTTGACCAGTCACTATGATGTGTACTGACCACCAGGGGCAGGCACTCCAACCAGTAGGTTAGCTTGCTGCTGGGGTCTAGCTGATGGGGACTGGGCGAGAGGGGCCAGACACTACCTGGAGCCCTCCCGTGGTCCCTCCCAGGCCCTGATCATGCACCGGTGGGGTCCCTCAGCCTGGCCTGTGCCCTCTTGCAATCCAGAGCCCCTCAGGGGATGTTGGAAAGCCAGTTTCAGCCCAATCCCCACAGGCCAGGCTGAGCGACCCCACTGGTGCATGAATTTGTGCACCAGGCCTCTGTGGCTTCCAATCTGATAATCATCATGATATGCTGATAACATGGGAAGGTCAGGAAAGGAAATAACTAGGTGGCAAACTTACACCTTACACTATTTCAGCAAAGAAACAACTTACTGAAACTCTTACTAGGATTTTCTTTTCCACTGAGAGAACTTTCCTTGGACATCACCACCATCATTAGGCGAAGTAATATACAACATCATTAATCTGGCTATGTCAGAGCCTCACTCAGAGACAATGCCTGGATACACAGCCTCTCACTGAGATGCTGTGCTGGCTCTGCCCACCACCACGCAGGTGCATCGGGAGGTCAAGGCGCCTGCCCACAGCAAAGTCGGCAGAAGTTCCCTAAGATAAGGAAGGAAGAAATCTAGGTGCCTATTATATCTACCTGCAAGGCACAATATGAGTCAAGAGGAAAGATCACCCAGCAATGTCATTCCTGTCCACACAGCCAGGTGGTTTCTGTGGCTGTCCTGGCCCACACCAGCTACCTGCACTGAAACCTACTTCCCAGCATGAATTCCCCACTTCTGCACAAGGAGATGCTAGCACTGGGTTTCTCATGAGCATCTCTCTGACCTGGAATAAACCCCCAGAGGTGAGAGATGTACCTCTAAACTGGTGTGGTATCCTGCTGCCTCAGCAGCTTGTGGGGGTTTAAATCCAGGTACAGGAGGATCCACAGGTCTTGGTGATGGTTTCTCAGAGAAGCCCAGGAGCACAGCTTTTACTTTAGAATCAGATGAATTAAAAACATTCTTCAGTTTCTATTCAAATTCCCAGAAGGATCATAAAATATCCTATCTAGTTATCTTCTGGAGGAGAGCTGAGATTGGGTCTGATTGTCCTCAGAGGAAAAATACTAGGGAACAGGCAGGGTGGATACTAGCAGATACTGTTTCTACATAAACTTCCAGATATCTCAAGGTTTTTAAACCTGAGACAGGTATTAAAAATTATAGTACCCAAACTCTTACCATTATTAGCTTTATGAATGCATGCTTCTCTACAATCCCCATGAAGGTACATATGAGGTTGGGACTTTTAGGTGGTTGAGAGGTGGATTCCCATGGAACTTGTTAGGACAACCCTAAGAGAGAACGGTTCCCCCAAGCAGGACTATCTCTCACTGCAGTGAGGGTTGATAGGTACAAAGGAGGAAGGATTATAACATCCATAAGCAACAATGATTGAGTCCTTATGTTTCAGAAAAGGTGCTAAATACCATATGTTGACCACATAGTTCCATCTGATTATAATTTTCACTTTACAGATGTGGAGATTGAAGCTTAAGCACACTGTTATGAATTCTTTGAGTGTGCTCCAGGGACCACTGGGAATCTCTGAGAACCTTTCAAAGGGTCTATGAGGTCAAAACTACTTTCACAATAACATGTAGACACTTTCTGCCTTCTTCATCCTCACTCTCTCCTGAGTGCACAGTGGAGCTCTAGAGGCAAAATGACATGTGATGTTGCAACAGACAGAATGCAGAAGAATAAAAGCCAGTTGTCCTTTGTTAAACCAAATACTGGAAAATTTTCAAAACTGTAAAACATGCCTACTCTTCACTATTTTTATGTCTTATACAAGATAGTTATTTATCATAAAAAGACATTCTTCATATTAAAATATAACAACAGAAATGTGTCTAAATGAATTAGAAATAAATATTTAATAAATTCCCAGTTTTAAGTTCTAATGTAACACATATAGATAATAATATAACCACACAAATAAAATGTCTTTGAGTAGAAGAGGATTCTGTCTTGTCTTTTCACCCTTTTTATGCTCTTTATTGAATAATACACATTCTTAATTTTAATTTAGTCAAATTTATCAGTGTTTTCTTTTATAACTTATAATTTTACATATTATTTTTAAAATCCTCCCCCTTCATATCTTGTAAAAGCTTTATAGTTTTGCCCCTGACACTTGGGTCTTGAATATACTAGGAATTGTGTTTTCTATGTGTATGTATGTGGTTACTCAATCGTGCCAGCACCATTTCCGGCAAAGCCCTTCCTTTTCCCAGGGACCTGCCCTGCCACACATCTCATCTAGCAAGTGGTCATGAAGTCATGGATCTGCTTCTATGTTTTTATTATGTTCAGTTTGTTTGCTGGTCAATCCCTGGATGACTACTACACTTTCCTTTACTGGCACCTTATAGTGCATTTTGTTACCTGGGAAATCAGATCCTTCCACGTTGTATTTTATCATTTTTAATAGTATCTGGGCTAGCCTCAGCCCTTTGCATTTTAGAATCAGTGTGTCAAATTCTGCACAAACCCACACATGCTGCTGGGATATTATAGGAAATTGATTCGGTTTACATTAAATATACCAATCAGTTTGAGGAGACTCAATGCTTGTAACATTATGTTTCCCAATCCAAGAATCTAGCATATCTCACAGTGAATATCTGTGCACTTAGTTACCACAGTGCCTCGTTGCCTCTTTATAGTGTTTTATACATCCTTTGTTACATTTACTCATAAGCATTGAACAATTAAGTCCTGGTGTTTTGGGCTGCATTTTGTAAAATTTCATTTTTAATTATTTGTTATTGTTATATGAAAATATAATTTATGTTCATATTGATTTTGTATTAAGCTACTTTGTTAAACTATCTTGTAATTACAATTATACATCAAAAGATTTCTTTGGATTTTCAACATAATCATGTCATTTGCATATAACCATGATGTGTTTATTCCTTTTCAAATGTGTGTGTGTGTGCACATGTGCATGCCTGTATTTCTTATTTTTGTCTAACTGTACTAGTTTGGATCTCTAGTAAAAGTTGAAAACAAGGCGATAGTATACATCTTTATTTCATTATTTTACAGGAAAGGATGTTAGCATTTCATCATTAAGTATGATGTCTGCTGTGTGGGTTTTCTTTTCTTTCTTTCTTTCTTTCTTTCTTTCTTTATTTATTTATTTTTTTTTTTTTGGTAGATCCTCTTTAGAAATGCTTATTGTCATACTAACATATAAAGAGTTTATCATAATTCAATTTTTTTAAGTGTTATCATAGTTAAATTTTGTCAAACACTTTCTTATATCTACTGACATGCATCCTTTAATTTGTGAATGTGGCAAATTATTTTCATTGTTTGTTTTTGACGTTAAACAATTCTTGAATTGGGGGCATAAAATCTTCATCAAAATGTAAAATTATTTTATGGACATGTTTTACTAATATTTTCATTAAGATAGTTGGATCTATTTCCAGAATAGGATTAAGTCTGTGATTTTCTGTTTTACACTTTATCTCAGATTTGGTATCAATGGCTTAATAGTAAGAGTATTTATTTTCTCATTTTTGCCCTTGCCAGTGTAGTTCAGTTGATTGGACCTCACCTTGTGCAACAAAAGGTTGCTGGTTTGATTCCCGGTCAAGGAACATGCCCAGGGTTGTGGGTTGATCCCCAGTAGGGAGTGTGCAGGAGGCAGCTCATCAATGTTTCTCTCTCCTTCTACCTCTCCCTCTCTGTCTACAAATCAATAAAAATATTTTTAAAAAACACAATTTGATATACATATGGCATTAGTAATCTTCCTTTTTAATGTAATATGAATTATAGATATATGGCAAGTCTATATATATATATGTATATATCCTATCTAATAATAGACAAACATGGTAATTAACCATAACTTCGCTACCCTTCCCATTGGCTAATCAGGGTGATATGCAAATTAACTGCCAACAAAGATGGCGGTTAACCACCAACAAAGATGGCTGTTAATTTGCATACATAGGTGCAATGATGGGAGGCTATAGGGGAAGGACAGTGATTGGAAACACAGGCGGCAGGCAAGAGCCAGGAGGCACTGCCCCTGGCCCTGGATCGGAGAACAGGCCGCCTTTGCCCGCCCCCCTGCCGGTGATCGGAGAAGCGGTGCCTGCCTCTTCCCTGGCCACCGCTGCCAGGGATGTGCAACTGGAGATCCCACAGCAGGAAAGGGCGACCTGCAGCCAGCCCCCCTGTGCACCTGCCTGCCCATGGGATCGCCGACTGGATCCCACAGCGGGAAAGGGCGGCCTGCAGCCATCCCTGTGTGCACCTGCCCCTGGGTCACCACGGCGATCACGGAGCAGGATAGGGTGGCCTGCAGCCAGCCCCCGTGTGCGCCTGCCCCTGGGTCGCCTCTGCGATCCCACAGCAGGAAAGGGCGGCCTCTAGCCAACCCCCCTGTGCGCCTGCCCGTGGGATTGTCCCAGAGATCATGGAGCAGGAAAGGGCGGCCTGCAGCCAGCCCCCATGTGCACCTGCCTGCCCATGGGATCGCTGATGCAATCCCACAGCAGGATAGGGTGGCCTGCAGCCAGCCCCGCTGTGCACCTGTCCCTGGGTCGCCCTGGTGATCCCACAGCAGGAAAGGGCGCCCCACCCTGGCCACAGCTTAAGGGAGAATACAACATGCAGTGGAGGCCAGGAGCCTGAGAGATCAACAGAGAGGGGTGCCTGCTCCAAGCCTCCAGGGTGTGGCTGGGGGCAGGCCCCCAGCAGACACACACACACACACACACACACACACACACAGCGCCTACTCTGAGCTTCCAATGTGGCTGGGAGCAGACCACCAGTGGACACACACACACACACGGCAACTGCTCGGAGCCTATGTGGCGCGGCTGGTGGCAGGCCCCAGCAGACACACACACACACACACACATACACAAACACACACATGGGATGCCTGCACCGAGCCTCTGCTTCCAGACTGTGGCCATCGGTAGGACATCCACTGAGGGCTCCTGGACTGAGGGGCAGGCTTGGCTGAGGGAACTCATCCCCCAGTGCATGAATTTCGTGCACTGGGCCTCTAGTATATATATATATATATATATATATATATATATATATATATATCATCTCAAAACCTGACTTTTAATAAGATATTCTTTAATATGCATGTTCCACATAAATATGTATTTTACTTATTTCATAATGTTGGGAATCTTGAAAGTTTAAAATCATTCACTACTACAAACAAACACTACAGTGAGGAATCTTTGCTCACATAATTATTTCCTTAGATAATTCTTTAAATTGGAATTCCTGGATCAAAAGTAACTTGTGGTGCTCATCTCTTTGCTATTATGTACAAGATTGCCCTCGGCAAGATAAGAGGCTTCAGGTCCTCATCAGTACTGTAGGGTATTACCCATTTTCTCAAAGCTCTGCCATAAAATCAAAATAGACTCATGGATAGAGAAAAGACTGACAGCTGTCAAAGGGGCAGGGGAATTTTGGGGCTAGGTGAAAAAGGTGAAGGGATTAAGCAAAAAACAAAAGCAACTCAGACACAGACAACAGCATGGTGATTACCAGAAAGGAAAGGGGGTGCAAGTCAAGTAGATGAGGGTAAAGGGGGGATAAAAGGTCATGCATGGATGGAGACTTGACTTGGGGTGGTAAACATACAATATACAGATGATGTATTATAGAATTGTACACCTGAAACCTATATAATTTTATTAACCAATGTCACCCCAATGTAAAATTTTGTTCAATAAAATTTTAAAAAAATGATAATAAAATTGAAAAAGTTATCAATATCAATTACAGATAATTGTATCTTCTTTTTACTTTAATCTTTATCACTGATGATATTTGTCCTGATTATTTGGGAAATTATTTTTAAAGTGTTTTGAAAATGCTTAAAAAGAAAGTTAATTTTTTTTTTCTAATCAATTTGGTCTTTTTTTCTCTCTTTAAACTCTTGAAATACTTTGGGAAAGAAACTTAGCTGTTAAAAAACTTCATTTAGAGGAGACATCCAGTTAAAAACTGGAGCCTTAATAAGGAATATTGAAATGTTAATTGGGCAAGAAGTTTTCTTTCTAAGAAAGCTCTCTTTTCTTATATACCATTGTGAGTACATTATTATGTGGTCTTACAGAGCTTACTTGCTGCTAGAGATTATTCTGACTTTCTCTGTATTTTTTAAGGCATATCTACTTATATTAACATGGAAGAATATTCAAGAGCACTATTAAATAAGAAACTTAAGATGCATAACTGTATGTCCAAAATGGTAGCCAACCTCTCAGATGGTCACCATATTCACACCTTTGTGTGACCCCTTCATCTTGACTTTCTCTGTGTTTTTGCAACTGATTTGGAAAATGAGCATGAATTACTCTAAGAAGTTCTAAAGTTGATAAATTAATCAATATAGTTTATATTGAGTCATTTTAATTTCATAGTTAAATACTCAAGTATGTTCTATTAAAAAACAACTGACCAGCTTGAGCAAACTTCCTCAATCATTCTATATTCTGCTTTTGACAGCTAAGATAGAATTTTTGAGTCCATACCAATATAGAATCATACAATTCAGGCTTTGTGTGAAAGACTTCTAAATTCATAATAGTTTCATGAATAAATCAAGATCTATTTCTCTGGCACTTAACCTCTCATTCACATTCTCAGACCTCTCGACCTCCGTTCTCTGGGACCTTCACCCAATTATCCCAACTCAGCCACCACTGTGACCAGCTCTGGGCTCTGACCTGTTTGGCTTTACCTGGAAAAACCTGAGAGCACCTCACTTCATGTCACTTCCCATGCCTCTTGCTTCCTGATCCAAGGCTTTCCTTCTGCCCCTGGGGAAAGTCACCCTGGATTACTTAGTGGCCATGATGTACATGCAACTTGTACTGTGAGATAAATAACACCCATGGAGTGAAACACTCCTTTCACCAATGGGAGGTAAGAGTGAGCCTTACCTTCTTCACTTTGACTCTTCCTGATGTAACTGTCTCAAGATGCATGCTGCTGAAGGCCTCTCATTAGATCATCCCATGAGGTGGAACAGTTAGTTGTTTCTAACACCACATAGTGACCAGCATCAGTAAGTCACCCTGGAACTTGCTTTCCCTACTCTTTTGTCTCACTCTTCTTTCTCTTTATTTATAATTTATTGTTGGCACATAAGCTTTTACATCGGGTTCTATTTTTTTGAGAACCAGGCTAATAAAACCACTGAAGTTGCCAAAAGCAAGCGGTGGAGAGAACTCAGCCTAAGATGTAAGGGTATTCTCTGCCATTTTGGAAAGGTAGAGTGTCTGTTTCTCTGGCCCCAATAAAGTATAAGGGAAAAAGGCAGACAGGCAAGAAAAGTATGTATATCCTGGCTTTCCCACTGTGGTTTGAAATGACAGATAGGGGTTTGCTACATCTGATGAGAATGAACCTGAAAGCATACAAGTAATTCTCTACGTCCCCCATTAGTGTCTCTGGGTGGAGACCAATGTACAGGCAACTGCATAAAACATCATAGCAGATGGAGCAGGAGAGGCGAGCACTGAAGAGCTGAGTTGTATAGACAGACAAGCCTGAGGCCACTCTCCTGGTTCCTTGCCGCCTCTGTATTTTCTGGAAAGGATTCAGATGATTCCACATGTCCTCAGGTGGTGGATGCAAATATTGGAGAAATAGGGCTACTGTTTTCACAGGGAATCACCATGGGGCCAGTGAAAGTCTGGTACCTGAGGATTTCAGGGTGGTTCAATGAAACCCAAGAGCAAAATAAAATACACAACCATATTTCAGAGAGGTTCACAGCACCAGTGAAGGAGTAAGATGTGAATGAGACACCAACGAAGTATAATTGATGCTGATTCAACAGAATAAGAAAACATACTTTCCACAGCCCCTGCTCCAGGGCCAAAGTCAGGACAGGTCCTGGAATATTTCCAGAGAGGCCAAGTTTCAGCACAGAACAGCCAGGCCTCACCATGGACACAGCAAGTCTCCCAGGAGAGACTGCCACATGGAACAATGACATGACATGAGAAAGGGGCTCTTAAAACCCGGCTGACTGTGAGAGCTTCAATAGAAACATTTAGATATTCATGTAGTCCTAACACACATAGATGGCTTCATTTTCCCCACTCCCCAAACCTCTTAGTGCTGGTAATTAAAAAATATTGAGCTAATTATAAAAGAATAAATGTGGGGCGTGGCTATAGGGTTAATCCTCGGATTGACCTGTTGGCAAAGTCACAAACAAGTCCCAGCCTAGAGGGCACTGTCCTCTTAGCATAATTAGGCTTGACCTTATAACTCTCCCTATGTCTTATCTGGGAAACTAATGGGCTGAGGGAGGTGCAGCAAGTGCTGCCAAAACAAGTGAAACTCACAAGAAGCTAATGGGTTGATGGAGGTGCAGGAAGTGCTGCCAAAACAAGTGAAACTCACAAGAACAGTGTAACTACAGTAACCACTACCTTGTTTACCTCTGACTATAAAATAAAGGCTCAGCTTGCCTCTGGATCTCTCTCTGTGGCCTCAGCCAGGCACAGGAAGACCCACAGAGACTAAAGAGAGCTATGCTCATCATCTGAACGCTGTCTCTGTGTCCTTCATTCTTCACCGACTCCATCCACACCTTTGGGAACCCCAGGATCGCTGGGGCTGGACCCTGGAAATAAATAATTTCCTTATTCCTGATTGAACTATCCTATCTAATAATAGACAAACATGGTAATTGACTGTACCTTCGCTACACCTCCCATTGGCTAATCAGTGTGATATGCAAATTAACTGCCAACAAAGATGGCGGCTAATTTTCATACTGCAGGCAGATCCCACTGTGCCGCTCCACCTGGGGCTGGCGGCAGCCTGATCCCTAGCTGCTGGCCGCCCCAGCACGGGATCCAGGCCTGTCGTGTGTGGGGCGGGGCAGACGGGGCGGGAAGCAATACAATCCCGAGCCGCCACCTGCCCCAGCTCAGGATCCGGGCCTGCCGTGTGTGGGGCGGGGTGAGCGGGGCGTGCGGAGTCAGTGGCAGCGAGATCCCAAGCCGCCACCTCCCCCAGTGCGGGATCCGGGCCTGCCTTGTGCGGGGTGGGGCAAGCAGGGCTGGCAGCTGCGAGATCCCCAGCTACCACCCGCCCCAGCGTGGGATCTGGGCCTGCCGTGTGCGGGGCGGGGTGGGTGGGGTGGGCGGCAGCACGATCTGAGTGGCCGCCCACCCCAGCGTGGGATCTGGGCCTGCCATTGGGCCTGTCATCTGCCACCAGGGGAGCGGGCCTAAGCTAGCAGGTGGTTATCTCCCGAGGGGTCCCAGACTGTGAGAGAGCACAGGTTGGGCTGAGGGACCTCCCCGACCCCCGCCAGTGCACAAATTTTTGTGCACGGGGCTTCTAGTTTAGATTTGTACACAAATATCATATGATTTCACTTATTTGTGGAATCTCATGAACAAAATGAACTGACCAACAAAATAAGACCTGAAGCATGGGGGCATGGAACAGACTGACATACCTTGATGTGGAGTTGGAGGGACGAGAAGAGATAAACCAAAGAATTTACCTATATATATAAAAGTATAAGCAACCGTTATGACGGAATGACCAGAATGACTGGTCACTATGATGTGCACTGACCACCAGGGGGAAGATGCTCGACGCAGAAGCTGCCCCTAGCCTGCAGGCTGGCCGGACAACCTCCCGGTTCCTCTCCCCCGGCCAGCAGGTGGGTCCGGGTCCCTGGGCTAGGACAGGAAACCAGGGGTGGGTAGTAGCAGAAACAGCCCCTTTCCCAGGGAGGCTGAGGGCCAGCTCCCTCCTTGGGGCTGGCAGTCAACCTCCTGGGTCCCTCCCCCCAACCCTCCCCCCAGCTGGCAGGTCCTGATCACCCGATCGGGGCCAGGCTCCAGGCTGGGACAGGGAACCGGGGGTGGGTGGTGGCAGCAAGCAGGTGGTGAGGGAAGGAAGAGGCGGGGCGGCGGGGATGTGGGGAACCTGATAAGCCCTGATTGTTGGCCAGGCCTAGGGACCCCACCTGTGCACGAATTTCATGCACCAGGCCTCTAGTATGGACATGGGCAATAGGGTAGTGAAGACCTGGAGGGGTGGATAGGGACTGGGAGGGGGGGGGAAGGGAGGAAATGGGAGAAATCTGTAATATTATCAACAATAAAAATATATTTAAAAAAATAATTGTGACCCAGTAATATATCTACATATACAACTAGAGGCCCGGTGCACAAATTCATGGACTAGTGGGGTTCCTCGGCCTGGCCTGCGGAATCAGGCCGAAACCGGCTCTCTGACATCCCCCGAGGGGTCCCGGATTGCCAGAGGGCGAGAGATGCGGAAGGTTGGCAGCCGGGGAGGAACCTCGGGAGTGCTCCAGGGCTTGTCTGGCCTGTCTCGCTTAGTCCTAATCGGCTGGACACCAGCAGCAAGCTAATCTACTGGTTGGAGCATCTGCCCGATGGTGATCAGTGCAAAAACATAGCGAATGGTCTACCGGTCGACTGTCCGCCCCCTGGTGGTCAGTGCACGTCATAGCTAGTGGCAGAGAGGCATTAGCATATTACGCTTTGATTGGTTGAACAGCCAACCAGTTGACTGGACACTTTGCATATTAGGCTTTTATTATATAGGATTATCAGAGTCATTGCCAATATCCCTAGTTAGACTGCACATTATCTAGGTCGAAATTTCATATATAGTTGTCAGTTTAACAATGCAGAGGTTAGGGACACCCATTCCCCATGTATTCAAATACATGTATAAATTTGACTTCCTAAAAACATCGACACTAATAAAAGAGAAACATGGTAATTAGCGTACAACCGCTACCCTTTTCATTGGCTAATCAGTGAGTATATGCAAATTAACTGTCAGCCAAGATGGTGGCCGGCAGCCAGGCAGCTGGAAGCAAACATGAGGCTCGCTTGCTTCAGTGACTACGGACTCCAACGTTCCCCGCCTCACTTTCCTGCCTCTCAGTTGCAACTCTAAGCAACTATGTACTATGTTGCAAATAAGAAGCTAAACAAAAGCCCAGAAACCGGCTTTCAGTCAGCCAGGCTTTAGCAGCGAGGCCTCAGAGCTAAAGCTGGCCCAGAATAAAAAAAAGAAAAAAGAAAACAAGGAGCGATTGGAAGCTTTAGTCACTCGCTTCCGGAAAACAGCCCTCAGCCCCTCACCCAGACTGGCCAGGCACCCCAGTGGGGACCCCCACCCTGATCCAGGACACCCTTCAGGGCAAACCAGCCGGCTCCCACCCGTGCACCAGGCCTATTTTCTATATAGTAAAAGGGTAATATGCCTCCCAGCACCGGGATCAGTGGAGCCGCGAGGCCTCCCGGCACCGGGATCAGCATGACAGGGGGCAGCGCCCAAAACCCCTGATCGCCCTGTGGCTCTGTGTGTGACAGGGGGCGGGGCCACAACCTCCCTATCTGCCCTGCTCTGTGCCTGATAAGGGGGAGCTCCCCAATCCCCTGATTGCCCTGCAGCTCTGTGTTTGACAGGGTGCAGCGCAACAACCCCCTGATCCGCCCTGCTCTGTGTGTGACAGGGTGCGGCGCCCCAACCTCCCCTCCCCATGGGCCCTGCTCTGTGTGTGACAGGGTAGAGCCATAACCTCTCCATCGGCCCTGCCCCGAGTGTGACAGTGGCGGCGCCCCAACCCCCTGATCGGCCCTGCTCTGTGGGTGATAGAGGGTGGCGCCCCAACCCCCCTCCACAGGCCTTGCTCTGTGTGTGACAGGGTAGAGCCATAACCTCCCCATTGGCCCTGCCCTGAGTGTGACAGGGTGCAGCGCCCCAACCCCCTGATCCGCCCTGCTCTGTGTGTGACGGGGGCGGTGCCCCAACTCCCCTATCGGCCCTACTCTGTGAGTGACAGCGGGGAGCTCCTCAACCCCCTAATCAGCCCTGCTCTGTGCATGACAGGGTATGGAGCCCCAACACCCCTGATGGGCCCTGCTCTGTGCATGACAGGGGGCAGCACCCCAACCCCCTGATGGGCCCTGCTCTGTGCGTGACAGGGGGTGGCGCCGCAACCTCCCCATTGACCCTGCCTTGAGTGTGACAGGGGGCGGTGCCCCAACCCCCCAATTGGCCCTACCCTGAGCGTGACTGAGGGTGGCATTGCAACCTCCCGATCCGCCCTGCTCTGTGCATGATGGGGTGGCGCCCCAACTCCCCAGTTGGCCCTGCTCTGAGCCTGACCAGGGGCTGCACTTAGGAATTGGGCCTGCCCTCTGCCACCCGGGAGCAGGCCTAAGCCAGCAGGTCGTTATCTCCCGAGGGGTCCCAGACTTCGAGAGGGCACAGGCCGGGTTGGGGAATCCCCCCCCCCCCCCCCGCCCCGAGTGCACAAATTTTTGTGCACCGGGCCTCTAGTAATTAATAATAGCCTAATGTTGACCAGAAGCCTTGCCAATAATCTAGTCAATGGACACATATTTTTTATGTTATATGTATTATTTACTGTACTCTTATAATAAAGTAAGCAAAAGAATAATATTAAGAAAATTATGAGAAAGAGAAAACATTTTACGGTACTTATTGAAAAAATATGCATAACAGTGGACCCATGCAGCTCAAACTCCTGTTGTTCAAGGGTCAACTGTATTTGGCTCACCATTGTCTTACCATCATTATCTCGGTGTGAGGAACATTGTAAGTGATGAGTAAATGATAGCAATAATGATATCGGCAGCCTATCAGACGTCCAAGCCAAAGCAGATCCAAGTCTAGGACATTCATAACCCAGAACTTCCCTGAGAACATGTCCAACAGAAATGATTACATCTGTTCCCCAAAACCCATGTGTAATAACCTTCATGGACTAACTATTTATTAGAGCCAAACTCGTAGAGAACTAGAAATCTACTATCAGAAATGCGATAGATAAATTGTGATAGGTTTATACAATGTAATGCTATGAAACAATTAAAATTAATGAAATAGAGCTATATAGAACAACCTGAATGAATCTCACATTCATTCAGTAATGAGTGAAAAAAGGAAAACAAAAAGAACACATATTGTATATGTGTGTGTGCACATACTTACATATAATTTTTTGCAATTTTTAATTATATTTATCCATGTACTTTTTTTGCATTTCTTCTTTAAAATTTATCTTTATTGTTGAAAGTATCACAGATATCCCCCCTTTTCCCCCCTATTGACCCCTATACCCTGTGCTCCTGCCCCTTCTCCAGGCCTTTACCACACTATTGTCTGGGTCCATGAGTTATGCATACAAGTTATTTGGTTAACCTCTTCCTGCCTGCCTCTGAAATCTGTCAGTCTGTTGTATGCTTCCATGTCTCTGGATCTATTTTGTTCATCAGTTTATTTTGTTCATTAGATTCCACATATACTAGTAAGTGAGATCATGTGATACTTGTCTTTCTCTGAATGCACATTTTGTGTATGTGCACATACTTATATATAAACTAGAGGCCTGATGCACGAGAGTAGGCCTTCACAGCCTCGGCTGCCTCGGCCTTCACAGCCCCGCCCTGGCTTCATCTGGAAGGTCGTCTGGACAGTTGTTCCTCTGTTGGGCCATTCATTCAATTTGCATATTACACTTTTATTATAGATTTTTGCAATTTTGAATTGTATTTATCTATGTACTTTTAAAAATTCTTTCTTTCGAGAACTGAGATTGCAAAAAGACTGAGTCATTTTGAATCACATAAAAGGCTACCTTTTGTAATAGTCCTGCTTTTGTCTAGTATAGTAGCAAATCTCATTTTACATTGTCTCATTTATGTCACAGTCCTTGTTCTATAAAACTGATGAATGTATATAGAGGATAATATGAATAATTACCATTTATTGAGCTCTTATTTTAACTTGTGGGTTCTGCTAATCATTTTGCACAGAGTATTTCCTCTTCACAACAAACTATGAGCTTAGTACTAGTAAATTTATTTTAGATGCAATAAATCTAAATTCTAAAGAATTTAACTATATGGTAAAAGTTTGTACATCTAGCAACTGGCAGAACGCTGTTAAAAAACAAACAAACAACTTTATCTGAATTCAAAATCATGGGTTTTTAACCATTGTTTGGTCATGGAGTAATGTCTACATAACAGATTTCCTTATAAAAGGGATGCTTTGTAAGAAAGAAATCCATATACTGTCCTCTTTAAAAATATTGTTCACGAAACAAAATTATTTTTAAAGTAAAATATTTCCCTTTGATGCAGTTCAAATATTCAGAAGGTTTAACTTAGTAAATAATTTAAGGAAAGTGTTGAAAAAGTAAAAGTCTCTTTTCCCACTATTTTGTAACTGTATTCTATCACTTCAAAATTAAGTGTTGGAGTTTCATGTTTGATTAAAATGGTTATTTAACTTACCTCAAACCTCTGAAATTAAAAAGCAAATCAATTCTAGTAATTTATAGCTTTAGTGTCATTGGTCAACTAGTCATCCCAACAATTACAGTCTATTCTTATTTGTCAGAATGTTCTCTCCAAGTTTTGGTCATTTCCCATAAAGACAATTGACCAAATGAATGAGAGGAAATGTATATTTCTTCCAAGGATTCTCAGCTACTTCCATTCTGCTCTCTGACTCTCGTCTCCATGATCCATGGATCTCTGCCTACACTCCAGAAGCAGAGAAAGACGTCGACAGAGAAAGCTCCAATATGTCTGAAAATTTTTAGAATGACACCCCTCGGGGTTTGGTTCTTGTTAGTTCTATCACAGTTACACACTTAATCCTCTTTCCCTTAAAGTCATGGCTCATGCTCTTCCCAATTTAAGTTGAAAACATCACTAACTGTCATAGAAATATGTAGAAATATAATTAAATATTTTAAATGTGGATCAATATTTGAAGATGACAGTTGCCAAATTTAAAATATTCAAATAACTACTATGTGGTCGATCTTTTTCAATGTCCGTGTTTTCAATATTCTGCTGAACCTTGTTTTATTCTACATTTTGTCTATAAGTCCTCATTATGGAATATATAAATGTATTCCATCATATGCGAATATTTCACATCCATATTAAAAGTGTGTGCAACATACAGATAGTTGGGAGAGGTTTTCACTTTCGGTGCAGCACTGAGGAGGGAGGAAAGCAGAATGGCTCTCTTGGGAGGGAGTCACAGGGAAATTTAAAGATGAAAAGGATTCCCTAGAGCAGTGGTTCTCAACCTTCCTAATGCCACGACCCTTTAATACAGTTCCTCATGTTGTGGTGACCCCCAACCATAAAATTATTTTTGTTGCTACTTCATAACTGTAATTTTGCTACTGTTATGAATCGTAATGTAAATATCTGATATGCAGGATGTATTTAGGCGACCCCTGTGAAAGGGTCGTTTGACCCCCAAAGGGGTCGTAACCCACAGGTTGAGAACCGCTGCCCTAGAGCATGTCTGTGTATCTTGTGTAGATACTGGGTGACAGGAGTCCTCAAGTCCCTTTAAGCTCACTTGTTTCCTGATTCTAAGGCTTTCATGAAGTTCTCTCCTTTTCAAGCACCCTCTTCAGAGCAGCTTTGACATCTCTGTTCCTCAGACTGTAGATCAGGGGATTAAGCATGGGATTGAAAAGGCTGTGAAAGAGGAGGAGATATTTCTTCTGCTCCGTGGGGTCCCCATGTGGGGGCCCCACATACATGATAATGGCTGTGCCATAAAAGAGTCCAACCACGCACAGGTGGGAGGAGCAGGTGGAGAAGGCTTTCCGGCGCCCCTCCCCTGACTGGATCTTTAGGATGGCGCGTAGAATCTGAATGTAGGATATCACAATGGAGGAGACTGGTCCCACCAGTACAGATGCTGCCCCAGCCAAAACCATAATCTCGTTCATGTGGGTGTCTGCACAGGCAAGTTTGAGAACCGCTAGAATTTCACAGAAAAAGTGATTCACTTTCTGGGGTCCACAGAAGGGCAATGATAAGAGTAGCACTGTATGTACTAGGGCCAGGAGGGCCCCTAAAGTCCAGGAAGTCACTGTCAGCGTGGTGCAGACTCTCCAGCTCACGAGGACAGAATATCGGAGAGGGTGGCAGATGGCCACATACCGATCATAGGACATTGCCACTAGGAGAAGACATTCAGTGCTAGCAAAGGTCAAGAAGAAGAAGGTCTGCGTCATGCAGCCAGCAAAGGAGATGGGCGTGGCTGGACTCAGGAGGTTTACCAGCATCTGGGGCACCGTGTTGCAGGCATAGGACATGTCAACAATGGCCAGGTGTGAGAGGAAAAAGTACATGGGGGTGTGCAGTCGGGAGTCCAACCAGATGAGGCCCAGGATGACCCCATTGCCCAGCAGGGTGAAGGCATAGAACAGGGAGAAGAGCCCAAAGAGGAGCATCTGAGTGCTTGGGCTGAGGGGAAATCCCAGCAGGAGGAACTTTGTGACCAAAGTCTGGTTTTCCCCCATTTTCCTGGGAAAGAGATAAGGGCACTCACGTCTGAATGCCGGGGGTAGGGGGATGGGAGGGTAATGACCAACCTGGTGGATCTGTGTCATTGTTTCTTTCCTCAGAAAACATCTTCCATGATATGTTTGTCCTGTTAGTCACTTACTACATGAATACTATGCCTTACAAATAACACAGAAGGAAATTGTTTTTCACTGTGATAAACTAAATGCTAGTGTTCAGTCTTACCTGTATTTTCAAACTTTCACCACTGTTCACAATATGGTAACACTGCAACTGCCTTCACAGCCATGGATACTCCTGGTTGGTGTGATTGCATCAGAGGTTTGCCCGTGTGTGATCCCGCACTGCAGTGCACACAGAGCCACATGTGAGAATCTGGGCTATGGTCTTGTATCCATATCTGCACATGAGGATGGGAAGATGGACCAGGAGCATGTCAGAGACCCTCTTATCAATGACCTCACAAATCTATGCCTTCATTATGTGAATTTCTTGTTAGCCTTGTAATTTTTACTGACAGAATAATCTTGAATTGAGAGAAGGGTAGGCAGCCTGCCACACCTTGAGCTGGATTTAAAAGAGAGAACTTTGTCTTTTGACTTTTGTACCCACAGATTGTCTACTCTGATCCTGCTGTTTCATGATCGGATATTACCCATCACGCTCTTATCCTCTATATCAGTGATGGTGAACCTATGACACCCGTGTCAGAGGTGACACATGAACTCATTTTTTTGGTTGATTTTTCTTTGTTAAATGGCATTTAAATATATAAAATAGATATCAAAAATATAAATCTTTGTTTTACTATGGTTGCAAATATCAAAAAATTTCTATATGTGACATGGCACCAGAGTTAAGTTAAGGTTTTTCAAAATGCTGACACGCCGAGCTCAAAAGGTTCGCCATCACTGCTCTATATGAATATTTATATTCTATACCTGCATGTGTGTGCATGATGTATATGTAAGATAAAGAGTTATATATGTACACATGCACTTGAATCCTTATTATGTGCAAGTGTGCAAGGTACTTGGTATTTTCTATATTATCTTCTACTATATTTCACCAGTAAAAATGCTGGTTGAATATCTCAATGGGTCATAGCCCAAGATTTTAAAAACCCAAGTCTAAAGCTCTAACTATATACTCATATTCATAGAACCTCCAACATATTTTATAGCTTAACTCTAATATAAAGATATTTATCATGAACCTTTACCTTTTTGTGGTTTATCAATTTTTTAAAGTATTTCTACCACAGAGTGGGTATTCTAAGGTTTGATTTGTAATTATTAAACCATTGCTTTTGTTTTCTTGTCTGTCCGATTCTACATCTTCCTTCAATCCAGAATCCATCTGAATTTCACTAAAACAAAAATCCCAGGAAAATTCATAATTGAGTTCCTATCGATCGGTTCCCCATTCAAATTTTCTGATTGACAGGTCAGCAGAGGACATTTGGCTCAAGCGGACTAGAAAGTCCTAAATGAGAAAGTGGCCCAGCCTCATTTCGTGGAACAGCCAACAGTCACCCTATCCAGCACAACAGGAGGCAGCTGCTCCAGAGCGTGAGACAGCAGGCCAATAGTAACAATGGCCGCTTACAGCCCGCAGCCTCCATGGCCAGCACTGATCAGTCTGAAGGATAATAAACTCCATCTAATCTGACTAGAACATTTACATCCCCCAGCCTCTGCCCCTTGTGGTTTTTGCACATAAAATTCAATCCCAAGGACAGTGAAGGCTGAGTCCTAATCTTTCCCGGTTGTGGCTCTATCCCCCGTTCCCTCTAATAAACTCCCCTCTTGCTCGCTGCATCTGCCTAAAGCCTTGAGTGACTCCAATCTTACACTGGTAAGTTAGTATTTGCAAGGTTTTATAAGCAAAAGTTTGAAGGTTTTATCCTGCTTCAAAGGAAGAATCAGAATTCACAGTAGAAATATTGGGAGATGATTTTACCTTAGTTTAAGAAATAACTTCATAGCAATTGGAATCACCTCCTTGAAGAAAACTGTTGTTTCATTAGGACTGACCTTCATGTCAGTGAATGTTTTAAATCAGAGATTGATTAACCATATATTCAAGATGGTATTCCCATGTTATGTGAGAAGTTGAACAAGAAGAATGCTGAAGTCTCTTCCAACTATAGGATTCACTGGCCCCAAATGTATAGAAAAGTGTTAGCGGTTTTTATTTCGACTTTCTTGCAACATTTGGGGACAATGGAGACAGTGGTGCTATTTCTAAAATGTCATGGATGAAGGCACACAATGAACTAAATTAGAAGGACTAATGGGTGTCATCTCATCTTCTTTCTATCTGCCAGTAGCTAAAACACAAAACATAAAATCCACAGATATTTACTAAACATATTCAATGTCCTGCCACGTGTCTTGACTGAGGACATACAAGACAATTCCCGTCTGCTGGTGTATTTAACCACTTGAAATGAAAAAGACTGTTAAAAGGACTAGAAAGATGATAATTCTCATATTTAAATAACTCATCAAATGGCAGTTCACTTTCAAAAATAAAACTTTCAGGACACTCTTCTGTAACAAACTCATTTTGTGGTCAATTAGGTCCATTATTTCATGAAAACATAATTTAATTTCATGGGACAATGGAAATATTTTCAAGCAAACCTCTCAAATAGCTTCTTACCTTATAATTTAAACATGAAATTCAACACTAAATGCATCAAAATAAGTGATCCATATTAGGTGAATCTAAAGGAGACAATAACTTAAATTATCCTATTAGGCATGTCTATACATAGCAGACATCTGGCATTGACAGACAATAACAATTCCATTTGTGATTTTTTCATTAGAGCCTATCTGAAACTGTACAGTGAACAAAGTCTGGATAATATAAAAAAACTTACCACAGACTTACAGCTAAAAAGAAGAAGATGAGGTGAATGTGAGTGGGGGTAAGCAAAAATACACCAATAAAGTGAATAGCATCTGTGAGTTAGTGTTGAAATCCTGTCTCACAAGGATCTATCTCTTAGGAGAAAAGGTGCCCCAACAGAAGCAACGGGATTCCACTCAGAAGAGAAGATTTATTCTCTGCTTAACTCCCCCATCTCTCAATAGACTGAGTGTTTGGTATAGAGGAGGGAGAAAGACCCACCAGGCACACTGCCATCTGCTTCCTTCCAGGGAAAAGGGGCTCTCCAAGGACTTGTCTCTGGTTTTCTCTAGAGGGACATTTACGACAAGATGATGTTGATGAGTCCTTCACTCACTGGAGGTCCACCATCATCAATTTAGAAGCACTAGAATGATTTAGGGAACTCCTTCATACATTACAATTACCACACACTTGGATTTATTACAGCTTCAAGAACTCTAACATTTCCCCACCTACTAACCCTCCAAATAGAGTAAGTAGGAAACAGGGCAGATGGAACCATCTATTTTTCCCATCCTCTCTAATGTTTGCTGAGCTTTATGTTACACCCAACCAGAATATGCAAAATATATATATGTATTTTAATCAAGTCACCATAAGGAATACATCCCATAAAGCAGCAGAAGCTATGGAAGCAATGGGGAACATGTGAAGGAGTCAGAAACAGGATAAGCTATCCCAAGGGGACTTGTTAAATTCTGTTTGGTAGGATTTAACTTCGGTGCCAAAAGCAAAGGAAGACTCTCACCAGGAAACACTCTTAAATAAAAGACCAGAAACCATAAAATTTAGAGAAGAAAACACAGGAAAAAAGCTCTTTGACATTGGTCTTGGCTATCAAAATGAACAAGTGAGTTTTCATCAAACTAAAAACCTTTGGATAGCAAAAGAAATGATCAGCAAAATGAAAACATAACCTACAGAATGGGAAAACATGTTTGCAAACCATATATCTCATAAAGGATTAATATCCAAACTATATAAAGAACTCATACAACTCAATAGTAAAAATATCAAATAACTTCGTCAAAAAATGGGCAAAGAAACTGAATGGGCACTTTCCCAGTGAAGGCATACAAATGGCCAAGAGGTACATGGAAAGGTGCTCATTATCACTAATTATAAGGGGAGCGCAAATCAAACCTACATTGAGATAGCACCTCTCACCTGTTAGAATGGGAGCCATCAAGAAGACAAGAGATAAATGCTAGTGAGGATACAAACAAAAGAGGACAGCAGAAGAGGAAAGCACCTAAAGGTCGGGCAGAGTCCTGCTTTCTGGAAGTTCCATGGGAGCTGCAGAACCCTCTCTTTTGTTCCTGATTGAAAATGGGGCAGAATCCTCAGAAAAGGGGATTTATTCTCTGATGGGCTCATCCTAGTTATCAGCTTCTCAGGGCTCACTGCAGGGTGGGCTGTGAGATGCAGTGCGTGCCCACTTCCACTGGGAAGGAGACAAGCTACTCTCTTTTCCTATTTCTGCTCTCATCTCTGGCAGGACGCACAGTTAGAAACTCAGACAGACACGGAGCACACCTCTGAGACATCACTCATTACAAAACCTGAACACTCCATAGTATTTGAATTTCATGAATCCCAGCACTGCCCTAGTCCCCCGTCTGGTCCAGGTGAGCCCATAAGGAAGCAGAACCCATGTGAAAATGAATAAGCTCCTGGCATTATCTCTGTGGTTCAGCTTATCCCCACTGTGATATGGGGCCTGTGTGTTACAGCAAAGGTGGGATGAAAGGCCCCCTCCCCCCCCCAAAAAAAAACAACAACAGCTGATTCCAGTGACAACTCAAGGTTGGAGATGCTGTACACAACTGGCTGTGGGTGCAGGGAGTGGACTGGGGACTCCAAGGAGAGGTCAAGGGGTCCCAGTTGGGCTTATCAGAACCTGCCTGAGGGAGGGGGGAACAAGGCACACACCCATTGAAGGTGTCCTCTAATCTCTATTTTGAAGTGAGGAGATTCTGAGTCCAGTTCCTCAGGGAAGGGGAGGAAGGGACACTCCCCACGGCAGCTTCCCCTCGAAGCTTCATGCTTTTTCTGAGCCTGAGAGAAGATTTGCTACATAAGGCATTGTCATATTTATTTGTACTCTACTGCATTCTTTTACTGAAAGAACATACGGAGTCAAAACGTTATTTTGGAAGTTTCATTTCAATTAATCATGCAACTTACAAACTGATTTGTTTACTACAGTGTGATTCCTGACTTGCTGGGTTTATGAAACAAATTTGGAAAAACTGAGCATAGTTATCAAGTTTGGAGAACAAGTCCCCCTGTGCTGTGACCCTACATAACCATGGTGAGGAGAAACACACATTTAGAAACACCAAAGTGCATACCAGTCAATCCATAAATACTGGCACCTATCCACCTTCCTTTTCTTTTTCTATTATTGGTTACCTACAGAATATCAGAAAATCAGAAACCTGACAGATAGGTGACAAAATTAGGAGCCAACTAATCCTGTGAAAACAATAGTTTAGGACATAGTTTTCTATGTTTGTCATCATCTAATCATCCTATATAATAAAAGGTTAATATGCAAATTGTCCCCTCCACTGGGAGTTTGACCGGGAGTTCAACCAGGGGGCGGGGCCGGCCAGTCAACCACCTGCAGCCCCACCCCTGACCAGCCCCACCCCCAATTCCCCCCCACCCTGATTGGGGGAGGGGCTGGCTGGCCAACTGCCCACAGCCCCTCCCCCTGGCTGGCCAGACCCCGAATTCGTGCACTGGGCCTCTAGTCAATTATAAAAAGTAAAAAATTAGAACTAAGTCATTAAATATAAATGCTTTGGGTACCAAACAGACTTTAACCTAATGCATCCTCTCAAAATGACATGTTTTCTATGGCATATCAAGATGAAATTCCTTTAATGTGTGAAAAAACTTCTAAAAGTGGTTAGAGTAAAGCATAAACATACATGAAACATAAATGTATACAAAGGAAAATGACATACACAACACAGTCAGCTCTTAATTGCAATAAATATGTTCTCAGATATTTACATTACCTGTCAGCACTGGGCATTTTCTGTAACCACAGATCTTATTTCAACTGCATTTATAACTCATAGGGGCCCAGTGCATGAATTTGTGCACCTTGAAAGGAACTGTGGTGGGCACAAGGGCGGGTCTCAGCCCATCCTCTGTGCCCGAACCTGGCCCCTCCCATCTCTGCTCCTGTTCCTCTGTCTGCCAGTAGCCCCACTCTCACCACCACCACTCTGAGGCGCTGATGGTGTCGGCTCCACTTGCACTCACTGAAGATGAAGATGCGGAGCCAGCAGTGGGTGCTAGCGGTGGCTGCTGGCCCCAATTGCCCCTTGGAAGCAGGGGAAGGTGGAGAAGCCCTCAGGGGCAATCAGGGCCATTAGCCACCACTCCCACCCGCTGATGGCACTGAGCAATCAGGACCGGTGCCAGGCACCAGCAACGGGTGCAAGTGGTGGCTCCAGCACCAGCAGCAGGTGTGAGTGCTGTGCGGGACCATGACACGTGGAAGCAAAGAATTTTCAGTAACCACCAGAGGCTTGCCCCAATGAGAGCGACCAGCACCCTGCCTTGGTCTGGCACCCCTACTCACCTGCTCCATCATCCCACCGCGGCCAACACCCACCATGTTCCGCACTCTGCCACCTGATGCCGATGCCCACCATGTTCCATGCGCGCCCCTTGGTGGTCAGCACACATCATAGTGACAGGTTGTCCCGTTGTTCTGCTGTTCAGTCTATTTTCATATTAGGGTTTTATATATAAAGATAGTTATAGAAAGGGCTACTAAAATTCATATATACTTTCTACTTGAAAGTAAAATAAGTAAAAATCAACACATTGATAATTTAAACAACTTCCAAAGCAAGTTACCATAAATTTGGTTTTCAAGTTTTTGGTTTTAATTGATGTAATAAATATTCAACTCAAGGGTGAACGGATATGCAGAAAGTCATATAATTGATGGAAAATAATTGGAAATTGTCATTAATTGTGTTTTTGGGGTAATTGTGTGTTAAAAGGTCAAAAGTTCAATATTTTACTTGAAATCTTGAAAAATAAGAAGCTGAATTTGTTAGAGATTATTAAGCACAGCCCAAGACACAGACACTTCAGCTGACAGACACCTGAGTTCTCATTATGAGAAGTATGATCTATTGGAGATTTTTTCTACACTTTGATCCCTCCATATTGTTCAATTGCATTTTCTCTAACTCTGTGTTCCTTGAGCCATATTTTTATTTTTCACACATTTCTCAGATTTTTTAAAAGAAAACTGGGTGTTTTGGATAATAGGTATGAGGACTCCTTTTCCTGGGAAGAAATATCCCCCCTTACAAAAGTTGAAATTGGCATCTGCAGGACCAAGTTTCTGAGAAGTGAAGAAAGGACCTACCTTCCAAGAAGGGGAGTCAAGGATGCAGCACCCAGTCAGGTCAGGCTCTGTGTCCACTCCTCCGACACCTTTGCCCCTGGTGGTGAGGCTGGTGGCTATGGAGAAAGAGCACCCAATTCCAGACGCACAGGGACACTGGGGAGGTGCCTGTAGGAGGTGGCCATGTCCGGTGGGATCTGGCAGCTCCAGCAGGGCTCTGACCCGGTGGCTAGATGAGGTGAGGTCTGGGGATGAGGCCTCCAAGTTCTGGCCCAATCCCTGCATTGTGGGCCATCAAATGCTAAACACCTGCCACCCACCATGGAGGCCCTAGGTGCTGGGAAGCTCAGAGTAGTTGGCCAGTCATTCAGGCCCCACCCCTTGCCCTTTGACCTCTCTCTTCCAGAGCTGGCCGTGAGTGCGCACCTTTCTAGGTGAGGAGTCAGGGAGACATCAGGAAGCTCCTGAGTCAAGGCACGTCGGAGTACTCTGGGGCAGGAGAGGAGCAGGAAGGAGGGAGACATTCCCCCAGTGTCCTGCTCTATTCTAAGCTGTTTGGAACACAAGTGGCCCTCCATGGGCAACTTACTCTATAAACTTCACCCGGTGGTTTTCCCTGTCATCTGAAAAGATGCCCAGCCTGGCAGGGTCCACCCTGCTACTCATGTACCTGCCCTGGGTTCCATCTGGATTCTGCACCTTTATCATCAGGCCATTTATATCCAGTCCATGGATATAAATCAGGCCATGGGCTCCCCTTATGGGGATGCTCCCCTTATGGGGATTCTCCCATCCAAGACCTGGAAGGACCCTCCAAAGAGGCCCCTGCTATTTGTTCCTCATTTCATCATGTTTGGACACTCGAGAACCATCCACATCCCTCTTCTAGGGAGCAGATTTTCTCTCCCACATTCACCACCTGAGCAGGTAGTCAAGGTTGTGAAGCTGGAACCATTCCACTTCTTTGCCCAAACAAGATGGAGGGGAAGATCCAACAAGAACCAAGAGGATCACATGGAGACCAATGAACAGGACAATGGGAACAGCCCCACAGCAGTGGGGATCTACCACCCACATCTAGGACCCTGGACACCAACAGTCTCCAGTTCCCACAAGTGCAGTCCTGGGCCCTTGGACCTGCATCCCTAGCACCCACAAGACAGCTTGTGTGAGGTCGCCCAGAAGTCTCCCATGGGCTCCTCCTCCGAAGGCCAGTGGTCACAAGCTCACAACCCTGCAGGAGATGTCCTCCCTCCTCTTAAGCCTGATTCTGAAGCAGCAGTGCTCTCTAACCAACCCCATGCTGCTCCAGGCTGCCCTGCGATACACAAGGGAAATGCTGGGTGAAGACCATCATCCAGCTTGACAGGTTCGCTGACTTTGGTTAAAGAGATACACCATGAAAAAAGCCTTCAGACCTCTCACCAAGGAGCAAGTCTCCACAGGACTCTTCCTGCAGGAAGCCCTGTAAACACAAAGCGTCCATGCCACTGCCAACACTCTGTAGGATGGAGGTGAGCTGCCCCCATCTCCTAAGTGGCCTTGCCTTGCTGTGGACAGAAACCTGGGCACCTTGGAGAACACTGAGTATTAGTGGAACAAGATCATGGAGACAAAAACTGAGATCTAGGCTGACTGCAGTGCCATACAGCCTGTCCCTTCTTTGTCTCCTCCAGAAACCTGCCCCTGGCCACTCAAACTTGGCAGGCCCCTGCCACCACTAATGTGGCTGTGCTATTTGTGCCACCCCAGAACCTGTTAATCCCCCACCTTCTCTGACACCACATATTGATCAAGAAATAAGAGGCACAGTCCCCCATCTCCTCTTGTTGCTCACAATGAGCCTCTCAATTCTAATTGCATTCCGGAATTCCACTTCATGAGAATGCAGTCCCTGCTTTTCCTATATAATAAAAGGCAAATCGACCGAACAGTGGAATGACCGGTCACTATGACACTCATTGACCAGCAGGGGGCAGACACTCAATGCAGGAGCTGCCCCTGGTGGTCAGTGTGCTCCCACAGGGGGAGTGCTGCTCAGCCAGAAGCCCTGAGCTGGGTCATGGCTGGTGAGCTCAGTGGCAGTGGCGGGAGCCTCTCCTGCCTCCGCAGCAGTGCTAAGGATGTCTGACTGACGGTTTGGGCCCACTCCCCGGGGAGCGGACCCAAACTGTCATTAGGACATCTCCTGAGGGCTCCTGGACTGTGAGAGGGCACAGGCCAGGCTGAAGGACCCCCCAAGTGCACAAATTTCGTGCACCGGGCCGGGCTGAAGGACCCCCCCCAAGTGCACAGATTTTGTGCACCGGGCCTCTAGTTTATTTATAACCACAAGATCTTCTATTTCTGACATTCCCACACCTCCTAGGACCTCAACCTTCTTCTTCCAGCCCCACTCTTGTGAAAATGAATTTCTGACACAAATGGGTATAGATTCTTACCCTATTTTTGTCTTAGCTACCTCTGTTCCAGTTTTGCCTAAGATAAACCCCAAGATTGGGGAGGCTTACATATGTTTAGAAGCTGTGGCATAATACAGATATGAATGCAAAATAGGATGCCCCTTAATTTGAGCCAGTGCTGGGTTCCTGCTTTCCTTTAATCCCATAAGCCTAGAGCACTGGTGAGGTCCATCCTAGGTCCATATACAGGTGAGGCAGGGAAGCTTCCAGAGATTCCTCATAAAGGAAAAGAAAACAAATGTGTAAACTTGATGATGGGCATCTCAGAATCCTAGGTAAGATGAGATGCTGAGAACAGCATGGTGTCTTACTCAGATTGCCTCCTTTAGGGCAGTGCAGAGTGGCATGGAAAAGGAGTTGTTACTAGGCATGATTTAGGCCACTCAGGTGAGAGTTTCTGCTCTGATCAAGAGAAGTAATGTTTCTCCAATGACAGGCTGGATAACAGACGTGTTCTTTGTAGTGTTAATGCTTTGACCAGAATAATATAAACTCTTTTTTTGTTTCTTCCACTCTGTCATGTGGATGCCAACGCTAAGCCATGTTGAGTTAAAATCTGCGATATTTTGGGAAGAAAGCAAACAAGCAGTGTGGGTTTGAAATAAGTATGATGCTGTTAAACCCCCAGCTAGGTCCTATTACCGACTGTGTGGTGTAGGCCAAATTACTAAATTACTCTGAAAGTTTGCTTCCTTGTCTATGAAAGGACGAAAATAGGTGAAGACAAAGAACATATATGCATAGCCCATGGACACTGACAACAGTGTGGTGGTGGCCAGAGGGAGGGGAGCTGGGGCTGGATGGAGGTGGGTAAGGGGGAGTTGGAATGTGGAACATCTGTAATAGTGTCAACAATAAAAAAGGAATAATGTTGATTTCACAGTGTTACTGGTGAAATGTAAATAGGGTAATTGGGAAATATCCCTCAGAATCCTCAGGATAAAGAAAATGCGTCCTTTTTTTGTTTCTCATCTCTTTGAAAACAGTGACCCATGTTGAAAGAATATATATATATATAATATATATAGTCATAAAACAATATTCATAAGCAGTATTTGGACTCGTGCTAAATAAACTCTAATTAGGAGTATACCTCCAAAACAAAAGAAGTCATAAGAGTAAAATATAATTTATTAGAATTCTAAAACTCAAATATTAAAACAGTTAATAGAATTTCCTCATATACTCAAACATTTCCTGCAGTTTAATAACAAAATAGAGTTGGGGTTTTTTTTGTGTTTCTTTTTTTTTTCAGTCCTCACCATTTCTCAGACCTACTGGAGGCTATAATTCAGTGGTACCAGTTACCTTCACAGAAGCTTGGTCTTTTAGGCCCATTCTTTGTCAAGTATTTTTGAACTGACATAATAAGAGTGAATGCCATCCCTAATTTTCCTAATGGGCTCTTCTAAAAATATTCTAAATTCAAACCTATGGCTTATGTTTTGTGTGAGAGAAATTATCCTATATTTTCTTCTTCCTCTTCTTTTGTAGGGTTTTAACCTTAACACAAGATATACATATTTTTGAGAAAATAACAATTTCTCTAGGTATAGTTAAAAAGCCTGTTTGTTTCTTTCTAACTTTCAAATGGGGCACTCGATAATTCCATAGTGCTTTTTGTTACACTCAGAGCCAATATGAATTGCTTTATTCAAATTGTTTGTATACCGGGGCAAGGGGGCTCAGAGCAAGGTTTGTGGTTTTCTGGGGCTGGAAATGTCTTGATTCCATGAAGATAAAAAGACTAATGGCTGGAGATAAAAAGACTAATGGCCAGAGATAAAATGTATTTCCCAAATGAGCTAATGAATGAAACTTTTTGAGAACTGAGAGGAAAATAGGAGGGTGGAGGGAAAAGCTTCCCTTTTGCTTCCTAATTTCATGGGAGAAGAAAGCTATGAAGTGATAATGGTATATGAGAAAATTCAGATGAAAAAGTAAATCCAAAGAAAGCAGATAATATACTATCACATATATGATACACTTGAATGACGCATGATAAAACAAGAATAGAGAAGAAGAGAATTCAGAAGACACCATTACTGTGTTAAAGAAATCATTCATTATACTATGCTGGCCACTTAAGCCCTGAACTTGTGTTTTTTAAAAAAAAATAAATTCCTCTTCCATATCATTCTGATCACTTGGGTCCAGAAGAAGTAATTTATAGTCCCTGGAACAGGTGTTCTTTGGAATTTTGTTGAGGTTCCTACAAGTCCTTATCCGACTTTGTCGTGTTATTGGTTCTAACTGTGGGTCTACAATGTTCTGTCAAGCTATTAGCCTTTCCTGATGCTTTCTTCCTTTCACAGGGTTTCCTTACTCCTAGAATATTTTATGTAATGATCATCCTAATGGGTGATGACAGACATCAAGCTCTGTCACCAGGACTCTGGGAAAGACAACTTCCCTAGTAACTGACTCATTTATTCTAGACACAAGCTCTTACTAATCAAATGGTGCAGAATGAAATGAAACTAAGATTCTGATATTTCTGTCTCTCGTATTGAAAATTCGTATAATTAAACTTTGCTTTTCACAGAAATAGATTTATTGGGCTCAGATGCAGATGCTTTTTCAGATCGAATGTCATCATCTCTAGTTGTTACATTCCAGAGCAGGGAGTTGACTATAGGAGCCTGCTTGTCCCCAGGTGAGTATTCTGTCTTGATAGAGGTGCCCTTTGTAGCAGCATATATTATGGAATTGTTAGCATATACTTACAGCAATAAGGGCAATGGAAATTACAGAGGAATCTAAAAGGAGATTAGAGAGAACAAATCCTCAGCAGAAGAGAAACCGCATATCAGATTGTGCTGGGAATTTGCTGTAGGAGTCCGTGGCTCTCTGGCCCTGTGCTTACACACTTTGTGACTTGTCTCAGAGTCTATGTGCTCTGTCACTTTCTACTTATGCTCCATGTTCTGGACAGTACACCATGTTAAGGATAGAATCTGATGAATATATATTCTTGATAGCAGAAATCTAAGACATGAGATTTTTGAATATTCACAACACCGTTCCCCCAGATCTCACAGAGAACAAATCTTCTACCTTCAGGCCTCTCCCTGGCATCCCTCACACTGCTCTCTGTTTCCACTTCACTCTCTTCAGGGCACCCTTGATTTCTGCGTTCCTCAGGCTGTAGATCAGCGGGTTCAGCATAGGGTTGAAAAGGCTATAAAACAGGGAAAGGATCTTCTGCTGCTCTTCAGGATGGTAGGATTTGGGGGCCATGTATATGACGATGGCACTGCCAAAGAAGAGACCAACCACACAGAGGTGGGAGGAGCAGGTGGAGAAGGCCTTTCTGCGACCCTCTCCAGACTGGATCCTCAGGATGGCAAAGAGGATGCGTGTGTAGGACACCAGCACCAAGCTGAGGGGCCCCACTAAGATAAATACAGAAGCAGCAAAGATGACAACCTGGTTGAGCCTAGTGTCAGCGCAGGCCAGCCTGAGGACAGACAGGATCTCACAGAAGAAGTGGTTGATTTCCTGAGGCCCACAGAAGGGCAGCCTCAGGATGAGAACCACATGGACTAGAGCCAGGAGGGAACCACATGCCCAGGAAGTAGCAGCCAGGACTGTGCATACTCTCCAGCTCATGATGACAGGGTAATGGAGGGGGTGGCAGATTGCCACGTACCGATCATAGGACATCATTACCAAGAGGAGACACTCAGTGTGAGCAAAAGCCATGTATAAAAAGGTCTGCATTATGCATGGGACAAAGTAGATAGTTTTTTCCTTGTTCAGAAGGTTTTCCAGCATCTTTGGGACATTGTTTGAAGCATATGAAATATCAACAATGGCCAGGTGTGAGAGAAAGAAGTACATGGGGGTGTGCAGTCGGGAGTCCAGCCAGATGAGCCCCAGGATGACTGCGTTGCCCAGCAGGGTGAAAGCGTAGAACAGAGAGAAGAGCACAAAGAGGAGCAGCTGCGTGTTTGGGCTGAGCAGGAATCCCAGGAGAATGAATTCTGTGACCCATGTCTGATTTTCCATCATGCCCTGGCAACTGTGCCTATGTGGGTCACTGCAGTATGCTGTGGGCTGAGGAGCAAATGCAGATCTGGATTAGTTATTACACAGAAAGAGGACATTTATGGTGCCCACTGTATGCTGACTCAGCTAGCAATCTCTTTCAGGGTCATTACATCAGATCCTTTTATCCACATGAAAGTAGAAATACAATCTGTTCAGGTAACTAGTCTAAATGGGCACAAGGTATCATGTACTGTTTCCATTTCTAAAGAATTTTATTAACTTTGATTGCAAGATCCACATTTTTACCATCCTGATGGCAGCCACAGAATAAATCATTTTCCAGAATGCCTAATCATTTTATTTCTTAGAAAGGCCCATTGCCATATTCTCATGTAGTTTTACTTCCTAATTTATTTAGATTTTTAATTCTGTTCCCATTTTTTCCTCCTCATTTGATTTTCTCTTATTATATAATGTGTGCGGAGTATATTGCCCATTGCAGGTGCTCAATAAATGATCAGGAGCAAATATATGAATTAATGAATTAGGGAATGAGATTTACAAATACAATTTCAAAGAGGTCCGTTTTCCTCTGTATTCACTAGGTTTAGGGCTTTAGTAAATGCTGGCAGTAAGTTTTTTACTTCCTGATGCCATGCAGGAAAATCTAGCTGTCTTCTTTCTGGGCACAAGCAGAGCAACATCACTAATCTTTCCAGTGTTCATAGAGTCAATTCATGGTACAGGGTCAGGGCGAGTGGTTATCTATGTAAAGAGTTAACAATATAACCTTACCCCCTCCTACCCCACCCCAGCCTCTTATAGGGCTTCTCCCCTGCTTCTGAGTAGATACTGTTTCTGGGCCCACTGCATTTGAATAGTGCCCAGTACATTTGTTGGATGGATGGATGGATGGATGAAAGACAATACATTCCACCAACCATATGGCCATAGGGAGAACCAAAAGGGAAAACCTAAGATATTCCATAGAAGTGTACACCTACTACCTGACAATTCATGGCATTCAAGAGCATTCATTCTCAATGGGCAACGTATAACCCCAGATCTGCAAATTCCAGCCCTGCCTTAAGCCCAGAAAGCTGCCTGCCCATAAGTTGACCCTGTACCCCCCATTTAGTTTGCTGATTTCTGGAGCCCTTCCTTCCTCCAGACCCCAGCTTCTGTAAATTACCACACTTTGCAAATGGCCCTTTACTCACTGCGGCACCAGCCTTATCTCAGAGATATTAGATTTAGAGAAACTGCACAGAAGTGAGGAGAGATTTTGCAGGTCGGAGCTGAGGATCTTGCTCCCTCCAACAGTCGTGGAAAGAGGATCTTGGCAGGTGCAGGAGTTGTCCCAGTTCTCTTTTTTTTATATAGCAAAGGTGGATATTTATTGAAGAACAAGTATAGACTCCCACGTGGGAAGAAGGAAAGAGTCCCACAGAATGAACTCCCATGTGGGGAGGGGGCAAAGGCTTCCACTGACTCCCTCTGTCCCTGTTCTCTTGATGCAGGCGAATGCAGGGATAGGCTGGCTCACTGTGAGCACAGCTGTAAAGGTTTTACAGTGAGGTCATCGCCACCCAAGCTCTCCTAGATTGTTCCTGAGGGTCCCTGAGAGAGATGAGACAAGGTCACAAAAGATACAGACACCATCTCTACCAGGAAAACCAGAAGTTGTTTGTCTTTCTCTCTCTCTGGGCCCTGGGGATGGATGTTCGGAAGAAAAGGAGCAGGTATTATTGACTTAATACCCAGCTGGATCCATATACATGAAACTTGTATCATAATAAGGATAAACATACTCCTGGGGCCACATTGCAAATTACACCCCCTAAGTATTTGGATAGTGATGGATCCTGGATCTCAGTCTTGTCCCAAATGAAATTAGTGGAGCTCAGAGGAGGCAAAGCATCATCCTTATGAGATAATGACTTTAAAAACTGGCATTAATTTATTTCTCCTTTCTTCTTAGAGAATTTTAAGTTTGGTATCGGTAGGTAAGAAAAACATTTTTATCAACCTTCCCACACTTGGTGAGAAAGATGCTGAGACATTTCCACATAGTACCTGAGATTTTTATATGGGGTATTAGAAGGAAGGGAAACCAGAAACCAGAGTAAAGCTAGCCTTGAAGAGGTGTCTTGGGGTTTAGAGGGCAGGAATGTCAAATTCACATCTAGACTATGATATACTCAGGATGTTCAGTGAACACTCTGATACAATGATGCCTTGGAATAAGGTGTTGTCTTTATATAACACAAAATAAAATATAAATAGAGAATTTCTTGAAAATTTTTCTGTATGTCTCTCTTATGGGTCAAGCCTATACAGGTGTGAATGTGTATATTTATGTGTTTGCTCATTGGGCAAAGTTTTGGAGAGAATTGTCCAAAACCCACCTATCAGAACACATTTGGGGAGAGAATAACCAAGATGGCGGCATAGGTAAACACCGGAGACTGCTGCCGCAAACAACCACTTCAAAAATACAACTAAAAGACGGAACAGACATCACCCAGAACCACAGGAAAGCTGGCTGAGGAGAGACTCTTCAACTAGAAGGAAAGAGAACAGCATACCGAAGCTCAGAAGAGGCGCAGTGTGGAAAATATAAAGGTACCGAGGTGCGCACGCAAAGCGGGCTGGTGGCTGAGGGCGCGGTTGTCGTTTTCAATCAGGAGGGAGTCTCAGACTCTGGGCTCCAGATCCGGGCGAGTCTCTAGGGACTCAGACTCAGACGGGAGAAGCGGGATTGTCTGGCATCAGTTGGAATCTGAGGGCAGCCTTCTCTACGAGGTTTGCAGTGGCGGCCGGGGTTCTGAGAAGCAGAGCCTCTAGGACCGGGACTGAGAGCAGCCATAACTGCTCCCTCCACCCGCCCTGTTGATCCCGCCCTGCCCAAGCCCTGCACAGAGCCATTTGCTGGATCGCCTCAGGCAAAGGCTAGATTAGCACCTCCCCAGAGGACACAAGTTTTCCACACAGCTGATTCTCACAGCCGGTCAGCCTGGTGGTCAAATCCCTCTAGTATTAACTACAACAATCAGGGCTTAACTACAACAAGACTGCGCACAAAGACTACTAGGGGGTGTACCAAGAAAGCGTAAAAAATGCGGAGACAAAGAAACAGGACAAAACTATCAAGGGAGGATATTGAGTTCAGAACCACACTTTTGAGGTCTCTCAAGAGGCTTCTAGAGTCTGTCGATAAACTTGATGAGATGTACAGGAAATCTAATGAGACCCTCGATGGTGTGATAAAGGACCATCTAGAAAGTAAGCATACACTGACTGAAATAAAGAATATTATACAGACTCCCAACAGCAGACCAGAGGAGGGCAAGAATCAAGTCAAAGATTTGAAATGCGAAGAAGCGAGAAACACCCAACCAGAAAAGCAAAATGAAAAAAGAACCCCAAAATACAAAGATAGTGTAAGGAGCCTCTGGGACAGCTTCAAACGTACCAACATCAAAATTATAGGGGTACCAGAAGATGAGAGAGAGCAAGATATTGAAAACCTATTAGAAGAAATAATGGCAGAAAACTTCCCCCACCTGGTGAAAGAAATAGACTTAACAAGTCCAAGAAGCGCAGAGAACCCCAAACAAAAGGAATCCAAAGAGGACCACACCAAGACACATCATAATTAAAATACCAAGAGCAAAAGACAAAGAGAGAATCTTAAAAGCAGCAAGAGAAAGAAACTCAGTTACCTACAAGGGAATACCCATATGACTGTCAGCTGATTTCTCAACAGAAACTTTGCAGGCCAGAAGGGAGTGGCAAGAAATATTCAAAGTGATGAATAGCAAGAACCTACAACCAAGATTACTTTATCCAGCAAAGCTATCATTCAGAATTGAAGGTCAGATAAAGAGCTTCACAGATAAGGAAAAGCTAAAGGAGTTCATCACCACTAAACCAGTATTATACGAAATGCTGAAAGGTATCCTTTAAGAAGAGGAAGAAGAAAAAGGTAAAGATACAAATAGTGAACAACAAACATGCATCTATCAACAAGTGAATCTAAGAATCAAGTGAATAAATAATCTGATGTACAGAATGAACTGGTGATTATAATGAATCAGGGACATAGAAAGGGAATGGACTGACTATTCTTGGGGGGGAAAGGGGAATGGTAGATGCGGGAAGAGACTGGACAAAAATCGTGCACCTATGGATGAGGACAGTGGGTGGGGAGTGAGGGCGGAGGGTGGGGCAGGAACGGGGAGGAGGGGAGTTATGGGGGGGAAAAAAAGAGGAACAAATGTAATCTGAACAATTAAGATTAAAAAAAAAAAGAACACATTTGGTACTTAACTTTAGAGAGATGTAGGTTTTTATGTGTGTGCAATGTGGTTCTGTGTTAACAAGGAAGGAAAGAAAATTTGTCTATGGTTTTTGGTTCACAGCCTAGTTGATAATTGAAAACATACATATTTCCATTGGCGAAATAAAGAAGCTCAAGGAACAATTTCCCTGAAACCTCTGGAGAAGTGATAAGAAAAGTTTAAAAGCCATTGTATAGTGGTTTAAAAATTAATGGAAGCACTTAATTAGATAAAATTAATTTACTGACTACCTAAAACTGGAGAACTAAATAAAATATCACCAAGATGCGTTTCAATTTCTATATAGTATCTCTCCATATATGAATACTTTATCTCCATAATTACTCATATGTAGATATTAAATTTCATTGAGTCATTCATTTCTTAATCTACTTATTCAATTTACATTTATTGAGTATCTGCTATATGTGGGCATTATCCTAGATACTGGAGAAGCAAACATTAATGAGATACTGCCTTGAATGTGAAGGACATTACAGTTTCCCTATAGAGCTAGCCATGTAAATAAACAATTTAGGGGCTGTTTTAGAAGTGTGCATAGTATGCCCTGGGACAAAGAGAAGGTGTGCTAGATTATTCTGAAAGGGGTTGAGACAGGCCTCATAGTGGGTGGGACACCCTTCAAGAAGACACAAGATGGATAGGACATGCCGGATGTACCCTAGGGTGAACATTATGCAACATGTATGGAACATTTTAATTTACAAAGATCCTGTTATTAAAAGGTTAACCAGAAATACCATACAAATTTGCAGCAACATCACTGTGAAAATGAAAAGCATGAAACAAGGAGTCAACCGATAGAATATGACGCCAAGGATGGCGAGGCAAATGACCAAAGATTTCCAATGTGAGATTTATCAATAGTGCACCCTGCCAGGAATCTATCACATTCAAAAGGAGTTACTGTCAGTACCCTGGAAATACATCTATACTCCATCAACTTATCACATTGTTCTAAATTCCTCAACACTCTCAGAAAGAGCTGATGACTGGGAAAGTAATGGATTTCACACCTTCTCATTTTTTCTTCAATTAGGGGACAAAAGTCCACATGATCTCTCGTATCTCCAGGGCCACAGTATAGACTCAAGGGGAGGGACAAGGAGCAATGGCATTTTTAAACACAGAAAAATCAGTATTAGATATGCAGAGTATTAATAAATATGATTATGAAGGACAAATTGTGTGCCTGTTTGTTGGGTTTTTGTTGTTGTTGTTGCTAGAAAACCATCAAATTCTCCTTTTATCTCTCAATTGCTCAGCATTTGGTAGCGTCCTTAGCAGCAGAGATGTGTTTCTCAAAACCTGGTCCAAGGACCACCAGCATGAAAAGAGAATTTCACTCTTTATAAGGAAACAAAAAGTGCTTTGTAAATTCTAAAGTTCAAAGTAAATGTAAGGTACTATTTTAAAAAAAACCCAGCTTTCATGCATGCAAGAAACCTTAGAGATTATTGCAACCAAAGGTGTCATTTGGAGATGAGACTACTGAAGCTAGAAAAGGTATGACTCATTCAAGAATAAAGGCAATTTAAGACAAGAACCCAGGCATTTCAAATTTAGTGTATTCAAAATGGATGCTTCATTTTCCTGTCTTACCTTTCACAGGTTGAAGTGCTATCCCTCCAAGTTACTCTAGTGAGAAACTGAGTCATTCTTCTTCCTTTCCAAAATTACTTAAATTCTGTTCACTTCTCTCCATCTTCAATGCCACTGCCATGGACCACAGTCTAAGAGGAATGCTTGAATTAGAAGACAGGGAGAGAGGTTTGAGCCTCAATGTTAAAAAAGAACTTAAACATACATTTAGTATTAATTCCAAATTTAATAATATAAACAGATATAGATTCACAACATCAATTAAAACTTTTTTCAACTTTGTGCTTTTTATTGGCAGGCAACAACTTTATACTCCTAGGTATCACTAAACTGTGTACAGTTAGAGACGCAGCATTCTAGAAAAGCAGGCAGCAGGATTAAACAGAGCAGACTTACGAGAAGGTCAGTCTTCATTATGTTGCCCATCTTTCATTATGTGTACACAGAAGCACGAATGCAATTTGAAGTTTTTTTTGTTAAATATATTTTGATTGATTTCAGGGAAAAAGGGAGAAGGAGAGAGAGAAAAACATTAATGATGAGAGAGAATCATTGATTGGCTGCCTTCTGTGTGCCTCCAACTGGCGATTGAGCCCACAACCCAGGCATATGCCCTGACCAGGAATCCAACTGATGACCTCCTGGTTCTTAAGTCAATGCTCAACCACTGAGCCATGCCAGCAGGGGCAATTTGAAATCTTTTAATGGAAATGAAGTTACAATCACGCATCTATGTGACCAACACCTTAACTCCAAATATTTGACTGTAATGTGTACGTAAGCAGTTTCTCATTGCACAATTATTAAAATGTATTTTTCCTGTTAGAAACCAGCAACTTATTTTTTGTGTTTTTCTTTTGAAGAACTATGCTCCACACAGAACTGTTCCATTGTATGGAGGAAGATCAACTGAAGAGTGAGGAGTCACAAAAAACTGATTGCTTTCATCAGGGCTAAAATCTCCAAAAATATACTATGGGCCCGAGGGCCATGGCAACCAGTTTCAGTGAAACTGGGTTCCTCCCTCCTCCTCCACCACTCTGCCCCCACTGGACTCCTTACACAGCTTCACTCACTGCCATCACTTCTCACCCACGCACACTCACCTAAAAACATTATTGTATAACCTTAAACCTGTGTCTCACTGCTGGACCACACTGCTCCCTATACTATACTATAAATAATATCTTAACAACTCATAATTACCTTATCTCTAACAAAGATAGATTGTGTTATTATTGTTGCCTTAACAACATTAATTAGTTAAATTAAAACACTTGATCTGTATCTTAAGTTATGTGAGGTTTTATTTTAGTCAGGGGGACAAAATCCCCTATATTATGTATAGTCTCTTAACTTGGCTTCAGACTTCCATTCCTGCTGCCACACAAGCCATTCTCCACAAAGTAACAATTATCCCCTTCAAACGCAAAGCATATTATATATGTCTCCTGGTTAAAAATCTCCAACCACCCTTACCAGTTTGGCTCAGTAGATAGAGTATCAGCCTGCGCATTGAAGGATCGTGGGTTCAATTCCAGCCATGAATCTCAAGTCTTTTTTTTCAAGACTTATAAGACAGTTAGATAAAGAATAGATCTTTTCCAAAAGTGTAATACTGGACTTCTTGTAATTATATTGATGTTCCTCACTGAACGTGGCTGGGCCTGAGCTAACATTTATATAAGGAAGGCTCACCCATTATCTTTTGGTTAATGTGGAGTAGCAGCCATGAATCTCAAGTCTTTTTTCAAGATTTTTTTTTACAGTTGTTTCATGTCTTCACATCCTGAACACATTGTAGTAGTGAAAGTAGTGATGTAAATATACTTTTCCTCATCTCAATGACAACTTGCATAATGTATAAAAATTTTGAAATACTTGTATATTAATCAAAGACTAGTGATTTATCATTGATCAAGAGAATAAGAAGGGTTTCATGTTTTTATAACTAGAATGGGGACCAGTCAAAAGGAAATTTAGGAGTGCCAAGAACTTTAAGTTCAAAGCAAGTTTTTTCTTAAGTTTCTAGTTGTGATCTAGGTAAAATTCATGATTAATTATTATTGATGTGGAATTGTCCCACATACAGAATCTTAAATATTCCCCAAAACTTAAGATCATGAGCCATCTCATCTCCATTATCAGGGGAGGTCAGAGGTTGAGATGTGGTGTACCCTGCTCAACTCTCATCTGATGAACACCTAAAGATGAGTGGGAATTAACCATAACAGTGAATTCCTTACCAGTCAGCACCCCTTAGATAAACTGTTTTAAAAGTTGTCTAGTTTATATTTATGTACTCCAGTTAGTGGTATTTTCTATCTGGACCTATGTTTTGTTGCTAATTGTATCTAAGAACCTCAAATTGAGTTCACATTTATCTCTACAAACATAATCCTTTGCTTCTAAGAGCTCAACTGGTGATGATAATAGACACATTGGTTCAGTTCTTGGTGTATGTCAGGAACTGTTCCAGAAACTTTGCATATATGCTCTCATTCAGCAATTGTCCAAAATACACGGAAAACTAATGAGTTCATGTGAATGAGAAAATTAGGCCTACAAGGAGGTAAGTAATCTTGAGCCCCGCTCAATCTGACTACAACTCCACGCTCTTAGCCACTGCCCTCTTCCTTGTCTGGTAGGTTGCACTTAGTAAGCCCAGGAGGCACATGAATATACATGCCACATGGCAAGATGGTCATGCTGCCTGGCTGAGTTTCATTTGCCTTAGTGCTTGTAACACAGAACAACTTTTTAAATGCTTTAGGCCTCCTTTGATTTTAAATTAATGTTTATGCTTAAAGTAGAGAAAAATAAAATTCACCAAGACCACCATTCAGAGGTAAATTTTGTTAACATTTGTTATTCTTTTATTCAGATTTCATATATTTTTAAAAGATAGTCAAGCTCATATAATTTCCTATGCTGTCACACTCACCAATAATAACCTAGGCAATCTATCAATAAATTTAATTTTTTATAGTTACATAGTATCCCATTGTGTGAGCATATTATAATTTATTTAATCAATTTTTAGATATTGAGATGTTTCTCCATACACTAAAATATTATACTACTAGTATTTTATTTTACTTTTAATAAATCTTTATTGTTCAGATTATTACAGTTGTTCCTCTTTTTCCCCCCATAGCTCCCCTCCACCCGGTTGTCACCCCACCCCCTGCCCTTACCACCCCCACTGTCCTCGTCCATAGGTGTACGATTTTTGTCCAATCTCTTCTCGCACCCCCCACACTCCCTTCCCCCTGAGAATTGTCAGTCCACTCCCTTTCTATGCCCCTGATTCTATTATATTCACCAGTTTATTCTGTTCATTAGATTTTTTATTCATTTGATTTTTAGATTCACTTGTTGATAGATATGTATTTGTTGTCACTTTGCTGTTCATAATTTTTATCTTTACCTTTTTCTTCCTCTTCTTAAAGAATACCCTTCAGCATTTCATATAATACTGGTTTGGCTGTGATGAACTCTTTTAGCTTTTTCTTATCTGTGAAGCTCTTTATCTGACCTTCAATTCTAAATGATAGCTTTGCTAGGTAGAGTAATCTTGGTTGTAGGTTCTTGCTATTCATCACTTTGAATATTTCTTGCCACTCCTTTCTGGCCTGCATAGTTTCTTTTGAGAAATCAGCTGACAGTCATATGGGTACTCCCTTGTAGATAACTGTTTTTCTCTTGCTGCTTTTAATATTCTCTCTTTGTCTTTTGCCCTTGACATTTTAATTATGATGTGTCTTGGTGTGGTCCTCTTTGGGTTCCTTTTTTTGGGGGTTCTCTGCGCTTCCTGGACTTGTAAGTCTATTTCTTTCACCAGGTAGGGGAAGTTTTCTGTCATTATTTCTTCAAATAAGATTTTCAATATCTTGCTCTCTCTCTTCTTCTGGCACCCCTATAATTTGGGTGTTGGTACACTTGAAGTTGTCCCAGAGGCTCCTTACACTATCTTCATATTTTTGGGTTCTTTTTTCCTTTTGCCTTTCTGGTTGGGTGTTTTTTGCTTCTTCATATTTCAAATCTTTGACTTGATTCTTGGGATCCTCTAGTCTGCTGTTGGATCTCTGTATACTATTCTTTATTTCAGTCAGTGTATGTGTAATTTCTAATTGGTCCTTTTTCATATCCTTGAAGGTCTCACTATATTTCTCAGAGATTTCTAGAAGATTCTTGAGTAACCTTATAACCGTGGTTTTGAACTCTATATCCAGTAGTTTGCTTTTCTCCATTTCTTTCATTTGTGACCTGTTACTTTGTCTCCACATTTTGGCTGCTTCCCTCCACACTTCCACACCTCTGCACCTCTTACCGGACTCAATGTGCTTTTTCTTTTTCCTTCTAGTTGTAGAATTTCCACTCAGCCAGCCTTCCTGTGGTTCTGGATGATATTCATTTTGTCTTTTAGTTGTAGTTTTAATGTGTTTGTGTGTGACAGCAAATTCAGGTGTTTACCTATGCCACCATCTTGGTTGCCTATACTACTAGTATTTTAAAATACTAGACTAACATTACACATACTAGAGAATATATATACCTTTTCTATAAGTTTAAAATTATTTCAAGATAAAATATTTACAACAATCAAATAATACTTTGACAAAGAGAAGAATTTCACCCTTAAAACAAAATCACTCTTGGTAATTATTTAACTTATATTAAAAATTTTAGAGTTCAGCTTCAATTACACATGGGCTTTGGAACTTACGTGCAAAGTTCCAAATACATCTATAATCATTCTATATTTATGTATACATATTTTTAATATTTTTATTGATTTCAGAGAGGAAGGAAAAGGGAGAGAGAGATAGAAACATCCATGATGAGAGAGAAGTATTGATTGGCTGCCTCCTGCATGCCCCACACTGGGGATGGAGCCTGCAACCTGGGCATGTGCTCTGATTGGGAATTGAACCATGACCTCCTGGTTCATAGGTTGACACTTAACCACGTCAGCTGGGCTATGTATATATATTTTTAATGAAAATATGTTTAAAAAATATTTATAAGATTTAGGTGAAATGATAACTTGTACTTCAACAAATTAAAAACTTGTTTTTTGAAAGGTACTGTTAAGAAAATGCAAGGGCTAGCAACAATATTAAATAAAACATACCCAATACATATTTCTGACAGCTGAAAGGACAGCTACAGAGAATATATAAAGATTTCTTAAACTTAATAAACAGATAAGTGACCTAAATAATAAATAGATATTTGAACAGATACTTTACAAACAAATACATACAAATGGTCAATAAACACATTAAAAGGTGTTCAATATTATTAATCAGAGAAATACATATTAAAACAAGCAGATACCACAATACACCCACTATAAAGATTCAAAATCTATATATATATAAAAGCCTAAGAGACCTTTACGACGGAACGACCAGAACAACCGGTAACTATGATGTACACTGACCACCAGGGGGTAGATGCTCACCGCAGGAGCTTCCCCCATCCCACAGGCCCCAATTGCCAATGGGGCCTACTAGCCAACCTCGTGGTCCTTCCCCTTGTCCGGCAGACCCCGATTGCCTGATCAGGCTGGGACATGGAACTGGGGATGGATGGTGGCAGACATGGCCCTTTTCCCAGGGGGTACAAGGGCCAGCTCCCTCCTTGGGACCAGTGGCCAACTTCCCGGGTTCCTCCCCACGTCCCTCCCCTGGCCAATAGGCTCCAATTTGCCCCCTGCCCACCCGCCACAGTAATGATTGGCCCCTCCACCCCAGCGAGGGAAGGAGGAGGTGGGGAGGTTGTGGGGGGCGGGAACCTGATCGGCCCTGATCGCCAGCCAGGCCTAGGGACCCCACCCATGCATGAATTTCTTGTACTGGGCCTCTAGTAAAAAAAAATTTAAAAAGTATACTAAAGATATTGGTCAACTGGAATTCTCATATACTAGAGTCCTGGTACATGGATTCATGAACATGTGGGGTCCCTTGGCCTGGCCGGCAATGGGGGCCGATGAGGGCCGATCGGCTGGCCAGCCGGGGAGAAGGTATTGTGGGAGGTGGGCCAGCCATGGGAGGTTGGTTATGGGAGTGCATTCACCACCAGGGTGCAGCTCTTGCATTGATCGTCTGCCCCCTGGTGGTCAGTGCGTCATCATAGCAACCAGTTGGCTGGTCATTCGGTTGACAGGTCGTAATGGTCACTTAGGCTTTTATATATATAGATTGCTGGTGGGGATGTAAAATGGAACTGTTTTTCAGTGCCCTCTGAACTAAAACATACACTTCTACATGGTAAAGTAAGGAAATGTTTTTAGGTATTTTCCAAAGAGAATGAAAGCATATCTTCACACCAAGATATACACAAACATTCAGAGCTGCTTTTTAAAAAATAGCAATACTTATGTGAAAGAAGCTAGAGAGAAAAGAGAATATTCTGTATGATTGCAATCACATGAAACTGGAACAGGCAAAACTAATCTATAGTGACAGAAATCTATAGTGGCAGGTCAGTGGTTGCATAGGGCAGAGGTGAAGGTGCATAAATTCATTGTACAGGACACCAGGAGAATTGTTTGAGTAATGAAAATTGTCTATATCCTGATCACATTGATTTGTCATAACTCATTGGATTGTACTCTTACAATATATACATTTAATTGTGTATAAATTACACCTCAATAAACTGACTTAAAAACAAAATTATTTCATACCAATTGCTCAATTCCAACCTACACCTCTAAGTGTTTGCTAGCCTACCCACTATCCCATAGTTATTAGTACATTTTTCAATTGTGATAAGTCCTCAAAGTATCTGCTTATTTGCACAGTACATCCAATGTCCCAACCATGCTACCTCTATACTTTGCATCCTGAGTACCTCTGGTGCACGTCCATGAGTTCCTGCATCACTACCCCACCCACACCCAAGCAACTGACCAACTATTGATTTCTTCTAGGAAAAGAAGGTAGGAAAATGGAATTATCTAATTATTGACTGTTATAGTTTTATTCTCTCCATCATTTATATTTCCACTGTTGTTTTTTTGTTTGTTTTGTTTTTGTTTTGTTTTGTTTTTGGTTTTGTCTTTCATTGGAAAATCTGTATGTGGAGTTTCAAGTAGGGGGATAGGATAGTCCAGCTAGACATTTTGTTGAGATTCCCTCAAATGTGAATGTCTCTTGCAAGTATGGTTTATCCAAATGGCTTCTTCAACCTCTTGCCTAATTGGGAGCAGGAGGGGTATAATGCACCAGAGTGTGAGAGACTGAGGTGCAGGGAGAGTAACAGAGCTCACACTCTCATTCTTTGGTGCTCAGACTTTCACTTAATTCCTGTTTTCAGAACCAAGCCTCACTGGTTTCTGCTTTGTCTGGGATCCTAAAATCTAGGGCTTTTATCTTCCGTTTCTCCATAGAATGAGCCTCCCACTCCTGCCCAGAGTGAGCTGTTGACTGGCTGTGTGGGGGTGGTACAGAAGTCAGAAGGTCCAACCACTGTAATAACAGACTCTCATCTTGCCTGATTTTCACCCTTTTGCCCACCCCCACCCTCCATTGTTGCTAATGTGCTCAAGTCTGCAGCCCCTCAGGGGTTCTTGGAGGTAACCTGTCTTACTTCCTGTGCGTTTCCCCTTCTGCATGCTTCTTAGTTGGTAGCTTTTTCTCTAATAAATTAATTATCATTCCTCCATGTGATTTCCATATTTAAAAGTATGTTTCAGTTTCTCTGATTCACTAATATCTCCTCTGCCATTCTATTTGCTCCTGTGGGTTATGTCTTTTGCTCTATTGCCATTTCAATGGTGTCTTGGAAGAGAGAAGAGATAAATGTTTCTGACACATTTCCTTGTGCAAATAGACCCCTTATTGTCACTTATAATTGTATATTTCTATCAATTCTTCACTCTAAGAATTCTCTCCTCTCTAACGTGAATTTAATTAATTTATCTAATTTTTTACAAAAAAAATTGCCCTTGCATATTCTGGAAAATCTTTTGACTATTAGTAGCTTATGGCTTATTTTTTCCCCCAGAAGGAATTTGAGAAATTCTTTAAAGTCATAAACTGAAGACTCTTTATAAAATTCCATCAGAGATATCATGTCAGTGTCTTCCCTGCCTCATCTATCTATAATAACTCTAATCCATCGCAGGTTCTTCCATTTACCTTGACCCCAACTCTGTTCCACTGGCATATTTGATAGATGGTGAGCATGAAAACCAATGGAAACACAAGGTCAAGGAACTCAAAAGAATTGGTCATTTCAGCAATAAATATCAATCTATTCCATTACTTAGCTTCATGGACCCAAACTTAGTTCTACGAAAGTTTGAGTTAAATGTTTTTCATCATGAATTCATTAATCTGTTCAATTAAAAGTCCAATCTGGTCTGTGTATGCATAAGCATATATACCCTATATACACATTCTTTGTGTGCTGATTTCCTGGGGTGAGAGGACCACCTGCCATATCGTCAGGTTAATTAAAGACCTGAGGTAGCCTGAGGCTGGGGCTAGGGATGGTAAGAGTACTTATGTTCCTCACTGCAGATCTGATCAGTGCTCCAGCTCATAGCTGACAGGATATAGTTGAGAAGCCCAAAGTCTGCACTTATATATGAAATTATTTGGAAATGCCTTAACCAGTGACCTGTTAAATCCTTTTGGAGTACTCTCCCTTCCTTTTTCCCTCCCTCAGTGGCCATGACTGAATCTAGCAATTGTAAATTGAAAGGTATGGATACCTCTGAGCCTGCCCAGAGAAATCACCTAAGGGTTTCTCAAGTTTTCTTGTCCTCTTTCCAGCTCCCAGAGCTCCTGTAACTTCAGTTATTTCATGAAAGAACCTCAGGGTCCATGAGCCATTTAGAGAACTCATTAAAAAGACACAACTGGAAAGTTGCCTCAAGCACCTTGACAAAGATTTAGTTTTTAATTGATCTCAAAGGAATAAAAGCTATTTCAGGAGCTAAAAAGTAAGTGTCAGAAAAAAATCTCCTTGTGGAGTTCATTAAAACTTTGCCACTCTTAATTATATCAGGAGCACTCTCAGCAGGCAACAGCTCAGGAGACCACAGAGGCACGTGGCCTTTGGGGGAAAGCCCTGGTTACTCAGCAATGAAGCCCTACAGTTAGTGTTTAAGTGGTGTGTGGAGACACCCTCCTTGGAGGCTGAAGCTGAAAGCATCTTATCAATGAACTGAATGCTTTTCCCATTCACACATTTAGGTAAGAGAATAACAAACTAAGACCTTCCTATGAATTATTACCAATCATCAAAATAACATTTAAAAGTAAATATTTCTTTCCTTCCTGTTTATAAAAAAGAAGCAAGTTCAATCAAGTGAAAAACCTCATCCGAGGTCACATAAGTGATAGCTCCCAAATTTAAAACTGATTCCAAAGCCTTTTACATTTTTCTGCTGACAGAGTCCAGTATGAACTCAAGAATACTCTCTTTAGACCTACTCATCCTCCCAAACAACCATCTTATTTATTTCTTCTTTGGCAACAAGGAAGACCAAACAGGGCAACATTAACTCAAGACATAATGATAAAAGATATAAGCTAGAACTTCTTTGAATTGACATTATTCCAATATTTACATTTCCTGCTGCTAGCATATGTCGGTCTCAGTTGCTATTAACCCCAGGTCTGAGTCCACCATCTCCCTGTCATAGTCCATTTAGATGCCTTTGCTGGTTCACTAATACAACAGAATCTTTCCGAATAGATAGACACCAAATTGATGTCAAATTAGTCAACCATCTCAATTCTGTAAGCGTCAACTAATACCCAAGGCATGGAGGAATGCTTGGGTTCATAAGCTGCAGTGTTTGTCTGGGTCTTCCAAGAGCTGATGCTCAGACAAGATTGGATGTACAAGGGAAACACCATGAGGAAAAGTGAGGAGGAATCCAGTGGAGGCTTGGATAGCCATTTGATGAAGGTCTGATTCCTGTGAAGGGAGAGAGAAGAGAACAAGCCATGTGTATTACCTAGACTCACAACTGGAAACAAGGTTCACTCAAATTTGGTAATCTGAAGGAAGTTTAATCCAGGGTAGTGCAGAATCCTGGGCTGGTAATAAAACTCCTTTACAAACTGCAGGCCTAAAGAAGAAGAAGAGATTGCTGTTACAAGAACCTGGAGACTAAGAGGAATGTGTAGAAAGTGTGACCTGATAGAAACTGAAATCCTAAATCAATTGGACCAGTCCACACTGAACCTGCAGGAAATGAATAAACACTAGAACTCCCTCACCCCTCTCTCCCCAAGCTCTTGTCTTTCTTTCCAATGCACCAAACCCTAACAAGAAGCCAGAGGGCAGTGAAGCCCCAGGGTGTGGTACATACAGATTGGTCTTAACAAACACAGAGCAGGGCAGAAAAAGTGAAGTGTAGATATGGAGGGGCAAAGCGAGGATGTTCGCAAAGCATTTGATTTGTATGTTTATCAGAACTGGCCATGAATTTGGACTCTGTCTGATCAGAAACCTCAAAGGAATTTCACACATGTTGTATTTACAAATATTTACTTATAGGTATAAATAACATTTTGAATAGTCATAAAAGGTACATGAGGTAATAATGATGAGAAGCAGAAAAGAAAATTCTTCAGAAAGAATGTCAACTAATAGTTGTGAAAAGTAATGTCAGAATTTGAAAATCACAATTTCGCAGCCTACTTAGTAATTGATTCAGACAGTCAATGGATGCTAAAATTATTGGCTGAAATACTGTTAGGAGACAGGTTCTTCACATGATCTCCAAGACCCAAACTGCAGGATACTAATTCATTTCAAAGAAGAACAATGTTCCTTTATGATGCAGAATTTGGTGGAAACACTTAACCAAATTACCAAATTTAACATTATTGATAATGGGCAGACTGACCTCCTATGCCTCCTGATATGATGTACTCCACAGAACACAACATAGTCTATGTAGAATTCCTCCAAAAATAGTGTTACCTGAATCTAGATATGATAAATCCAAAAATCAGGATAATTTACAAAACAACTAGCCTGGACTCTTCAAAACTGAAAGACAAAAGTGGAGAAAACCCTTTGAGATTAAATGAAAACAAAGAGATAAGAAACTAAATGACTGTATGATCTCTGATTGGACCCTGAATTGAAAAACAAAACAAAACACCAGAGTCATTAGTAGGTATTATTGTATTGATGTTAAATTCTATGAATGTGATAATGGTACTGTGTTTAATATTTGTTTTTAGGAAGTACATGCTAAATTATATAGGGGTGATTAAGTACATGTGTATATGCTCTATTACAGTTAACCATAATGTCTAAATCATACTTCTAAATGATTCAGCAAAAATATATATTAGCAAATCATATATATTTATTATTTTGTATGTATCATTACATAATTATATATAATACATAATATTGTTTTATATATAAATTTGTAAATATTTTAAATAAATATATATTTATTAATGGTACATATAACATTTATTGTAATAAATATTATATATATACTCGTACAGGGTGGGGCAAAAGTAGATGTACAGTTGTGAGTATGCAAAAGTTTATTCTTTATTATTATTATTTGATTGCTGTATTATTTTACATATGAACAATTATAAACCTACTTTTGCCCTACCCTGTATATATTCCCCTCCTTAACTTCAGCACTGTTGGCTAAATAATTTTGGACTGGATAATACTTTGTTGTGGAGGGATGTCCTACACATTATGGGATGTTTAGCAGCAACACTGGTCTCCTACCAAATACCTCTCTCTCCCATTCATAACAATCAAAATTATCTCCAGACATTGTCATATATCCCCTCAGGAATGGGCACAGAGTGTCACTATGATATATTTAGATATGGAGAACTATCAAGAGAAAAAGCAAGAGAGATAGCTAGATAGGCAAATAGTATAGTAGATAGGTAGGTAGATAGATAGATAGATAGATAGATAGATAGATGATAGATAAAAACATGTAAAAATACTAACAATTAGCAATTATTAAGTATAAGAAGAGGAGATATAGGTATGTGTCATATTAATCTTTCAAAAATTCTGTAGATTTAAAAATTTCACACAAAAAATCAGGGAAAAGTTAAATTAAATAATATATCACTCTTTGACCATATGGGAGCCTCTAGTCTTTCCATTATTCTACCTTTTCTTCTATTAGTTTTCACTGCTTCTCTGAGCCTGCTTAGACTCCACATTCCATAATTTTAACAATATTTTTAATAAATCATCCCAGCCGAAACCGGTTTGGCTCAGTGGATAGAGCGTCGGCTTGCGGACTGAAAGGTCCCAGGTAAGATTCCGGCCAAGGGCATGTACCTGGGTTGCGGGCACATCCCCAGTAGGAGATGTGCAGGAGGCAGCTGATCGATGTTTCTCTCTCATCGATGTTTCTAACTCTCTATCTCTCTCCCTTCCTCTCTGTAAAAAATCAATAAAATATACTTTAAAATAAAATAAAATAAAATAAATCATCCCAATGATACATATATACAATGGAATACTACTCAGCCATAAGAAAAGATGAAATACTGCCATTTGTGACAACATGGCTAGATCTTGAGAAGAGCATGCTAAGTGAAATAAGTCAGACAGAAAAAGTTAAGAGCCATATGATTTCACTCAGATGTGAGATATAAAACTGAAAGCAACAAATGAACAAACAAAAAAAGCAAACAAACAATAATTCATAGACACAGACAACAGTGTGGTGGTTACCAGAGGGAAGAGGGGCGAGGAAGTAATAAAGGGTAGAAGGTGTCAAATATATGGTGACAGAAAATGATTTGACTTGGGGAGATGGGCATATAATGCAATATATAGATGATGTATTATAGAAATGTACACTTGAAACCTACATAATCTTATTAACCAATATCACTCCAATAAGTTTAAAAAATACAATAAAATAATTTGCACAACAAAAAATAAAATATACAACATAATTTTTAAAGTTATCAATCTACCAAGCTTAACATAAAATCAGATGATAGACATCAGAACAAACTCTTAGTCATAACAATAAATGTAAAGAGACTTAAGCTTACTTATTTTTTTTGTTTTTGTTGTTGTTGTTAATTAAGGATTTTTTCCATTGATTTTTTTTAGAGAGAGTGGAAGGGATGGGGAGAGACAGAGAGAGAGAAACATCTATATGAGAGAGACACATTGATTTGTTGCCTCCTGCACACACCCCAACCGGGGCCGGGGATTGAGCCTGCAGCCAAGGTAAGTGCCCTTGACCAGAATTGAGCCCATGACCCATCAGTACTTGGGACAATGTTCTGACCACTGAGCAAAACTGGCTAGGGCTAAGCTCACTTATTAAAAGAACTTAGAGATTGGATCAAAACACAAAGCTCAGCCCTAGCTGGTTTGGCTCAGTGGATAGAGCATCAGCCTGCGGACTGAAGGGTCCCAGGTTGGATTCCAGTCAAGGACACATGCCCTGGTTTCAGGCTCAATCCCCAGTAGGGGGCATGCAGGAGGCAGTCAATCAATGATTCTCTCTCATCACTGATGTTTCTCTCTCTCTTTCTCTCTCTCTCTCTCTCTCTCTCTCAATTTTATGGTATTCTCATGAAACACAGTTAAAGCAGAGAGATCTAGCATATCTAGAAAGAAAAGCGTGAATTGTAATCTTAATATCATACAAGGTATAATGTAAATGCAAAAAATCATTAATAAATTATATAACATCAAGAAACAAAATCAGCACAGACAATATAATAGTTATAACTATGTAACTACTAATGAAATCAGGTCAATCTTCACTAAGCAAAAACTACAAGCTATTTGAAGATTAATGGCAAGAAAAAGCAGAAGCAGTAGAAGACATTAATTTACCCTGCTCAATCATATCAGATCACTAAAAAAATGTAAGATGTAGAGGACTAAAAGCAGCTTAATTAATAAAATAGATATAAATAATATTTTACTGATTCTCAATCCTGAAAGCAGACAATGAATCTTCTTTTCAAATGCTAGAACACCCACAGAGAAAAGGAAAAAACAAAAAGAAGAAAAGGGCCACATATCAAGTGCCAAAGACTACTAATTTCAAATAACAGAACTCATACAGGCACTATTTTCCAAGCACAATTTTAAAAATAGAAAATACTAATAAAATAAGAACAATAAAATTCCACAGTGTCTTAAAATTTTAACACAATGCGTGAACACACGGTGAACACTTCAAAACAATGCTTAGTGATGCAACAACCTGATCAAAAGGAAAATGTATCATCATCTTGAATAGGAAGACTGAGCATTATAAGTATTCCAATTCCCCCAAGCAATTCAGTAAATATAAAGCGATCCCAAAGGAGCAGCAGCATTTGTTTTTTAATTAAGAAGGATGTTGCTAAAATCATACAGCTAAGTCAAAAGCATGAACAACCAGAAAATTATATAAAAGAAGAGTTACAAGGAAGATGAACCCTTTTTTATTTCTAAATTCCTTAAAATTTTAGTAATTAAAGTATGTTACTGGTGCACGACTAGAGAGATATGTCAGGAATCAGGATAAAAAGACTGTAAATAAACAAATGTGCATTGGAATTTTGTTTACCATGAGAATGTATCTCAAATCAGTGACACAAAAATGAATTACACAATAAATGTACTGGGTGTACTGGAAAATAATAAAACTGAATTTATGTCTCTCACTTCGTACAGTTATATCTGCCAGATGTCCAAATCCATCCTCAATACATGGATGGGGAAGCAAGGAAAATTTTTCACTATATGCTCTTGAATTTTAAACCATGAAAGTGCATAAATGTTTTTTAAAAATAAAATACAAATAGACTTTTATTATATTGTTTTGAAATAGTGTATTTTTTCTTATTGTAAAGGTAACATATGTTTTAGAAATGTAAGGAATAGAGAATATATAGAAAATCCTCAAGCCAAAAAAAACTCCCCATACTGGTAAATACCAATAAACAGCAATCAGCCTTGTTATTTCCTCTTCTTTTTATGCTTCTACTTAACTTATTCATTTAATTACACTGATTTAAATCATATATAATCCATACTAATAAAAGAGTAGTATCTATACTAATAAAAGAGTAGTATGCTAATTAGACCAGATGCCTTCCAGACAACCATCCGGACGTCCTTCCTGACAAAGCTGGCTGGGTGAAGCCGCCAGCCAGCAGTCCTGAGCGCAGTGCCTGTGGCTGGCTGCCACCTGGGAGATGAAGAAGCCGCCAGCCCTGTGGTCCAGGGTGCCAGCGCCTGCTGCCCAGGAGATAGATTCCCTCTTCTCCCACTGCAGTCATTACTCCAATTCCTTCTGAATTCCTCTCTGCTCCCCCAACCCAACTGCACTTTTCATCTGAAGGATAGGGAACAGAGAGAGCAATGTTAAAAGCTTACATTTTTAAGCAGGTAAGGTTGGTACTTAAACATATAAATGGAAAACTAGAGTCCTTAAGGTAACAAAGGCTAGGAAGGGAGGGGACAGGGACAGGGCAAGACATATTATATCCAGCAATCCATGTAGGGACTGAAAACTTTGCAATCATGATAATCAGTGAAGATATTAATCAACTGAAATAGTTGACAGGGACAATTCTTCCATCTTTGAAAATATCCATATCAAGTCTGTTTAAATAGATTTTCATCTGCATAATATAACACATTCTGACAAGACCACCGCCACCAATGTGGCCAGTGTTGTGCCGGTAAATGTTTAACACCTGGCTCTCAATCAAAGAAAACAAAACCCTGATTTATAGTATTGGCCAATTTCTGTGGTATAAATTCTCCATCCATGGCTGATTTCGACTGCTAATGTGATGCCACTAAATGCAGAGCTGAGGAGAAACGTGCAGTAATACACTATTATATTCCACCAGAGAGACCCAAAAGATAAAAATAATGTCAAGAGTCAGAACAGTAAAGTGTAGTGAATAATTGAGGAGTGATGAATTTAGAGTATGTATTACCTTTGGTTTTAATGTAATTTATTCACTTTTAAGATTACATAATTTAATTTTTAATAATGACCATGTTTAACAACCAGCTTGCAAAATTCCTGAAAATTTGTGAGCCAGTAAGAGCAGGCTCCAGCACAATACTGAGTGGAGTATAATGGTTAAAGGGCATGGCTCATGGATTTAAAACGAGACTCAGCCACTTTCAGGTTTTACTGGTCAAGTTACCTGATCTCTCTATGCCTCAGTGTTCTCATCTGTGTAATTATAGTACCTACTGTATAGAGTTGTTGCGAAGATAAAATGAAATCTGTGTATGACACAGCACAGTACCTAAAACAATAATTCGGAGTCGACCAAGATGGCGGCGTAGGTAAACACCGGAGACTGCTGCCGCAAACAACCATTTCAAAAATACAACTAAAAGACTGAACGGACATCACCCAGAACCACAGGAAGGCTGGCTGAAGAGAGACTCTACAACTAGAAGGAAAGAGAACAGCAAATCGAGGCTCAGAGGCGGCGCAGTGTGGAAAATACAAAGGTACCGAGGTGCGCGCGAAAGCGGGCTGGTGGCTGAGGGCGCGGTTGTCGTTTTCTGTCGGGAGTGAGTCTCAGACTCTGGGCTCCAGATCCGGGCGAGTCTCTAGGGACCCAGACTCAAACGGGAGAAGCGGGATTACCCGGCATCAGTTGGAACCTGAGGGCAGCTTTCTCTCCGAGGTTTGCAGCGGCTGCCGGGGTTCTGAGAAGCAGAGCCTCTGGGAACGGGACTGAGCGTGGCCATAACTGCTCCCTCCGCCCGCCCTGTTGATCCCGCCCCGCCCAAAGCCTGCGCACAGCCATTTGCCGATCGCCTCAGGCAAAGGCTGGATTAGCGCCTCCCCAGAAGACAGACGTTTTCCGCACAGCTGATTCCTATAGCCAGTCGGCCTGAGGGTCAAATCCCTCTAGTGTTAACTACAACAATTAAGGCTTGGCTAGAACAAGACTGCGCACAGAGACCACAAGGGGGTGCACCAAGAAAGCATAAAAGATGCGGAGACAAAAAAACATGACAGAAATGGAGGATATGGAGCTAAGAATCGCAATTTTGAGGGCTTGCCATAAATTTGTGCAGAACCTCACGAAAACTAATGAGACCCTCGATGCTACGATAAAGAAATTAGAAAGTAAGCATACACGGACTGAAATAAAGAATATTATACCCAATAGCAGACCAGAGGAGTACAATAATCAAACCAAAGATTCGACAAAAAACACCCAATTGGAAAAGCAAAATGAAAAAAGAATCCGAAAGTGTGAAGATAGTGTAAGGAGCCTCAGGGACAGCTTTAAGCGGTCTAATATCAGAGTCATTGGAGTGCCAGAAGATGAGAGACAGCAAGATATTGAAAACCTATTTCAAGAAATAATGGCAGAAAACTTCCCCCACCTGGTGAAAGAAATGGACTTACAGGTCCAAGAAGCGCAGAGAACCCCAAACAAAAGGAATCCAAAGAGGACCACACCAAGACACATCATCATTAAAATGCCAAGAGCAAAAGACAAAGAGAAAATCTTAAAAGCAGCAAGAGAAAGAGGCTCAATTACCTACAAGGGAATACCCATACGACTGTCAGCTGATTTCTCAACAGAAACTTTGCAGGCCAGAAGGGAATGGCAAGAAATATTCAAAGTGCTGAATACCAAGAACCTACAACCAAGATTACTTTATCCAGCAAAGCTATCATTCAGAATTGAAGGTCAGATAAAGAGCTTCACAGATAAGGAAAAGCTAAAGGAGTTCATCACCGCCAAACCAGTATTATATGAAATGCTGAAAGGTATCCTTTAAGAAGAGGAAGAAGAAGAAAAAGGTAAAGATACAAATTATGAACAACAAACATGCATCTATCAACAAATGAATCTAAGAATCAAGTGAATAAATAACCTGATGTACAGAATGAACTGGTGATTATAATAGAATCAGGGACATAGAAAGGGAATAGACTGACTATTCTTGGGGGAAAAAGGGGTGTGGGAGATGCGGGAAGTGACTGGACAAAAATCATGCACCTATGGATGAACACAGTGGGTGGGGAGTGAGGGTGGAGGGTGGGGTGGGAGCTGGAAGGAGGGGAGTTATGGGGGGAAAAAAGAGGAACAAATGTAATAATCTGAACAATAAAGATTTAATTTAAAAAAAAAAAAAAAAAAAACAATAATTCACTCAATTTGTTATAAACTGTTACTACCTCAATACATTGTTGACAAAATTACTCTACTCATGCTGAAAGAATGAAATTTTATTGATGAGAAAAATATCTTATTTTGTGATCTACACGGAGACAGTCAATTTTGCTTCCTAGGCAGTAGATGGTAATTTATTGCTAGAAACTAATGACCTCAATCAACATGATTGAGGCAATGTATTATTAGCTGGATCATAAAGCAGAGAGGATGCCATACATTCTGGGATACATCTGCAGTAAGAGGCTTCACCTCAGTTATTAATTCTGATCAACTAAGCATCTGACTTAAGATGAATGATGAGAAGGATTCTGAGGCTGCTTCTACACTTAACAGGAATAGGACTTTAATACATAAGCAACAGTTACTAGGGTTAATGATGGCAAGAAAAACACACCATCTACACTAATAAAAGAGAAACATGGTAATTGGCATACGACCGCTACCCTTTTCATTGGCTAATCAGTGAGTATATGCAAATTAACTGTCAGCCAAGATGGCGGCTGAGAACAGGATGCTTGGTTGCCCCAGCGATAGAGAAAACCAAGGTTCCCGCCTGCAGCTGCGGGGCTCTGAGCTCCTGAAGCAACAGCTCCAAAAGATACAATGTTTCAATTATAAAAGCTAAAAGATGGCGGTTAATCTGCATACTCAGGCTCCAAGCGGTAGAGCGAAGCCAAACAGCCCTGAAGCCGCAGAGCAGAGAGGCCTCCCAGCCCGGGGATCAGCGGAGCGGAGAGGCCTCCCGCCCCCGATATCAGCGGAGCCGCAAGGCCTCCCAGCCCCGGGATCAGCGGAGCCTGATGGAAGCCCTGTGTGTTTATGCACCCTGGGGGTGCAGAGGTCCTGTCCTAGGCAGAGCCCTATGGTGAAATTTTTGACTCTGAGAAGCAGCCTACGGGCTGGAAGGCAGCTCCTCTGACCTCAGTGCTGGAGAAGACCATTAAGCAGAAAACTAAAGAAACCAATTTTACGTCATTTCCCAGGTGGAGAACAGTTGGCATGTAAGCCTCTGACCAGTGCCCAGCCTCTCCTCTGTCAGTCTATCTCACTCTTAGGTACCATGTTCTTTGTTCTGTCTTAACTGCAACTCATTTTTAAACTAGATTGCTTTTAAAAGAAGACTAAATAAAGTTTCCCTTAAGTTATTTAGGTGGTGCTGGGGCTGCTGGGGGCCTGATAGAAGACACAAACATGCAACAGGTGGCCTGTACCCAGCAGCTCCAAGGCCGGCCACCTTGGTGCTGGGGCTGCTGGGGGTATCAGAGACACAAACCGGCAGGCCTGGCACCCAGCAGACCCGAGGCCTTTGTGGCAGCACTAAGGAGCAGCAAGCCAAGTGGTAGGAAGCAGCAAGCAGCTGGGCAGTAACAAGGGAGGGGTCCCGGACTGCAAGAGGGCACATGCTGGGCTAAGGGACCCCCCACTCATCCCCAGTGCACGAATTTCGTGCACCAGGCCTCTAGTGATCTATATAAAAGGGTAATATGCTAATTAGACCAGACATCTTCCGGATGACCATCCACATGTCCTTCCTGACAAAGCCGGGCCCAGGCAAAACCACCTACCGGCAGTCCCAGGCACCAGTGCTTGTGGCTGGCTGTGGCCTGGGAGATGAAGAAGCTGCCTACCTCACAGGCCCGAGCACCAGTGCCTGTGGCTGGCTGTGGTCTGGGAGACAGAGAAGCTGCTCACCACAAGGTCCCGGGCGCCAGCGCCTGCAGCCCGAGCGAAGCCACCTGCCCCACCATCCCCTGCGGCTGCAGCCGGCCCAGGTGAAGCCGGCCCAGGTCCCAGTGCCTGTGGCCGGCCAGAGGGAGAGAAGCCCAGGTCCCGGGTGCGGGGCTGAGGCAGAGGTGGTTAGGGTCAATCAAGCCAGTAGAGGAGCAGTTAGGGACAATCAGGCTGGCAGGCAGAAGCAGTTAGGGGCAATCCCGCAGACAGGCAGGTGAGCTGTTAGGAGCCATAGGTCCTGGATTGTGAGAGGGATCCCAGGTTGGAGAAGGTACAGGCCGGGCTGAGGGACACCCCCCTCCCATGCACAAATTTCATGCACTAGGTCACTAGTATTCAATAATATTGAATGATTTAGGCATAATATTTTTGACTTAATTTTATGCCAGTTTTTTGTTTTTATTTCTAATCTTCACTCAAGGACATGCTTAGACAGAAGGGGAGAGAGAGAAAGAGAGAAACATCTATATGCAAGAGAAATATGGATTAGTTGTCTTCTATATGCTCCCCAACTGAGGATCAAAACCACAACCCAGGTACATGCCCTGCTTTTCTTTGCCATTAATTCTCAAATAGCGTGTAGTTTTTGCTTTATGGAACCAGCAACCTTTAGGTGCATGGGACAACGCTCCACCAACTGAGCCACTTGGACTGGACACTACAGTTTTATTCTAACTTTTATATATGTCTTTGATACCAGTGTCTTTGTCATCAGAGCTACTTTTTGAATCATCTTACACAATTTTCTAAAGCACACCATTTTCACCTTCCTTTAAGTTACCTGAAATACACTTTTTGAACCAATATATTATCTTTAGTGAATCTCATTCTAAGCAACAAGTGCTCAATCATATAATATTGGAGTATTTGTCTTTTTTCTCATATATATTCATAATTTTTAATCTAATCACTATTATATATATATATATATGCCTAAGTGACCATTTGACTGTTCTACGGTTCAATCATTCGACTGGTAGCTATGATGTGCACTGACCATCAGGGGGCAGATGCTCAATGTACAGGCATGGAAACATGGAACAGACTGATGAATCTCAGAGAAAAGGGAGGAGGGCGAGGAGAGATTAACCAAAGATCTTATATGCATACTAGAGGCCTGGTGGGGTCCCTCGGCCTGACCTGTGGGGATCAGGCGGAAACCAGCAGTCCGACATCCCCCGAGAGGTACTGAATTGCGAGCAGATGCAGGCCAGGTCGAGGGACCACACAGGTACACGAATCCATGCACCAGATCTCTAGTTTAAAATAATCTTAATTACAAACTCCAAGATATTATCTTTCAATACATTCACCATACTCAATTTATTGATTCAATTTTATGGTTTATTGTTTACCTTCTCACATCAAATTGATTAAAAACACTTTTTAATATTTTATTTGTACCAGCCTCCATTTCACTTTAAATAGTCAATGTACTCTTATGTCATCTTATTCCTACGGCCATTGTCCCCTAAATATGTCTTGTTCTGTCTTTTCCATTGCGTTAAATGTTCCTTGCTTCTCTAGCTGCCAAAATTCTACACAGCTTTCAGGATTTAACACAACTTTCACCTCCTTTAAAAACCTCATTTTTTTATTCACTGAAATCTTAGCAAATTTATGAATTTATAAAATTTAATCTTATAAATTTATAAAACTTTTCGTCTGTATATTTTATCAGGCAAGTTTTATTCATATTAAGTAATTCAAATATTTTATCGTCACCTTTTACATATCAATGTCTTATGTCCCCAAGTCAGTAGTAAGCTATGTGAGTGTATGAACAATGCTTTATAATTCTTAGTATCTCATCTAACAGTTTATTTCATATAATAGGAGCTCTGCCTTATGTAGACATTGAGAAACTACTTAAATTATCAAAATGCCAGTTTATCAATTTGTATAATGAAGAGTGTTAGACCTGAATATCTTTAAGGACTCTGACTAACTCTCCAATGCCAATTGTTGAAGCATTACTCATACTTCCCACTAGATGGTACCAACACCAAATAAACACTACTTGAGAAACAGGACTATTTTTTTGAGTTGTAAAAATGAATAATCAGAAAAGGTAGCCTGTTGTGTACAACAGTTATAATTTATGAATAAAATATACAGAAGGATAGATTTTTTTATTTTTTAAGTGGAGAGATATTTGATAATAAATAATTTTATGAGTATTCCCAAAAAACATTATTTGGAATAATGGTTATAAAATCAATTCAAAATACCTTATTTAACAAGTATTTACTGAGTGCCTACCTTGTACAAAAATATGATAGTTTGAGGCTACACAAAGACAAATCATACATAGCTGTTCTTATAAGGAAAATGAGACCTGCATTTTAAAACCATAATACAAGTGAGAAATGGGAATGTTCAGAAGGCACAGGTATTACTTCAGCTGCAGAAATTAGCATTAGTCTTCATGGGAATTTGGTATTTTAGATGAATTTTGAATTATGGATTCAATTTGTTGTGTCATAAAAAAGGGAAAGCAGGTTGAAGAAGATAGACAGTGGAGGATACTGAGTTTTAAACTGAAGTCTTTGAACTTTATTCAGTAGATAATGGGGCAAAATTGAAGAGTTTCCACACAGAGTTTCATAATCAGAGCTGTGTTTGTAAAAGTGTGTCTGCTCACAGAAAGATTGTATGATCTCACTTATAAATGGAACCTAAAACAGTCATATACATGGGAGCACAGAGTAGGGTGGTGACTGACAGGGGCTAGATGAAGGAAGAAATGGGGAGTTGATGGTCAAAGTATACAAAGTATCAGCAATAAAAATTTTAAAAAGCTCAGGAGGTCTACCACACAGCATAGCGCCTATAGCTAACAATACTGCATTGTATATTTGAAATTTTCTAAGATGATAGACCATATGTTAAGTGCTCTTATTACAAAAATAACAATAATGATTAATAATAATAAAAATGGAGCTGAAGAAACTTTTGGGGGTGATGGATATGCCTATGACCTTTGTGGTGGTAACGGTTTCATGGGCATATGCTCATTGAGTTATATATATTAAATATGTACAGCACTTTACATGTCAATTATACTTCAATACAATGCCTTTTGGTGTTTGTTTTTAAAAAGGTACTGTTGGTTGTGTGGCTATTTGATGAAAATGAAAGGAAGGAAGATATGATAGTACATTCATGTGAAGGTTAAAATGGCTTGAAGATGCATGATGGTGGGTGATGGATTTATGGCATCAAGGACATGAGGAAGAATGGATTGAAGTGGAGGTCTAGGAAATGCAAACAAAGATAATAACTGGATAACAACTGGAGAGAACTGCAGTCAGTTTTAGTTTTGTGTATTATGAGGGAATGAAAGATCATTAATTTTGAACATCCTGAGTTTTAGCAACTGACACTACAACTTCTCTCAATACATCTGTTTGGGGGGCGGGGGGGGGGGGGGGGCGGTTCTGCTCCATAACAGCAGCAGGTCCTGATTCCTGTGTTTGTTTGTTTGTTTGTTTGTTTGTTTGTTTTGGCATGCTGCATGTGTGTTCATGATTTGGAAAGCAACTATATCTGTTGGGTAAGAGTTGTACCTGCAGCACCATCTAAAGCAAGTTATTCAGAGCTGGGTCTCTGTTGAGTCTGTCAGTAACAGCTACAGAATTGTGTAGGTCTTTTGGATTCTTCTCCTAAGGAACCTTTTCAAGACATTTAGAGCGGTGTTGGAGAAATGCCCCAAGTGGCCCCAGTAAATTTCTTTGTCCTTCTGTCCCTTCCCTTTTTCTCAAAAGCAGAAACTCTCCCTTAATTCAGTTCCACTTAGATTAACGAGTTAATCAAGCACTAACCACACGCCAGGACCTGTGACGGACTCTAGGGCACAAAGACATTAGACAAGATGCCTGCTCCTTTGACCTCAGAGAAAAGAATGCAGGACACAGATTGTGCCTCTGCAGGAACGGGAGGCCCCAGTGAGTAAGGTTCCTGGAGGAAGTGACACCTGAATTGAACTAGAAAAATAAAATAAAAAATGCCTAACCACATAAATGAAGATGGAGGAATGTTTTAAGCATAGGAAATGTAAATAAGATGGGGAGGCCATGTCGTATTTTAGAAAGGACAGGAAGATTGAGGACGTAAGGTGCTAGTGGCAGGATCAGGTACTGCCCCGAGGAGGCAGGTGCTGAGACGGAAGCAGCAGCGGAACACAGCGCAGAGAGCCCAGGACCAAGTGGAGGAACCCGTTTTTGCAACTGGTGGAGAGGAACACTGGCGTGTCTTAAAGAGGAGTAGACAGGAGCTCATTAGCATGTTAATTTAGGGAGGAATTATTTTACCTTAGAAACAGCAATAGAGCACTTACTAAACAGAAAGTAAGAGGTACGTGAAAAAGGAGGAGGAGGACCAGGGGGAGAAGGCAGAGATGCAGAAAACATGCCATCCATCAACTCCGAGACAAACACCTCTTAAATTTGTATCTATGCCTGCTGATGTTTTCCTTATTTGATTATGATTGACCACATGATCTCAGCACACCACGGGAATATTCCAGTGTCTCAGTCTAGACATAAGCAAAACTCTGTAAATGTTAAGTATGTTTTATGCAAACTTATAACTGCTGCTTTGGCCAGCTCTGGGTTCTGAAGCCCTGCAGTTACTATGACAACCTGCCCAGCACAAGGCAAGGTTGATGAAGTTGCTCTGATTTTCATATCAAAAAACCTCAGCCAGGCTTCGGGCACAATCTGTCGTACACCAGGAATCTGAAACTACCTAAATTTCATATTTCAGTAGAACCCGTTTCTTCTCTGCATATACCTTTGGAGTCATAACAGGGCCAATCCATAGATGTTCTGAACCTCAGAAGAATCTGATAATGAACAAAAGGAAAATAATTCTGTATGTACTTAACCAGCCATTGTTATTCTGCCTTGATGTGAGATCCTTAGGAAAATGTGAGAGCAAGCAAGTTCAGGAGGTAGCCACCCCGGTTCTCTCGATCTCTGTTGGACTATAAATCCTTCATTTGACTAATATTTGACCCACCTACTCTCTCCTCTGCATCTCTAAACTTATCAATGCTTCTCTTTGTTTCTCTTTTCATGGAAATACACATATGCTATACATGCATGTATCTTTATGGTATCACACTGCACATTATTTTTGGAATTACTTATTAGTGACCACTTTTCACCTCTGTAATATCATATGAGCCACTTTCCATGTCCTTTTTTCTACCTATATTTTCCTTCATAAGGACATGTCATATGTTAATCCACCCAACTCTATTTTGTTTAACATGCTGAGTTTTTCCCCAATTACTATGTTGTAAACAACATTGTAATGAGCATCCCGTTAGTTACTTCCACATGTACACATTCCCTTAGTATAAATATCTAAATTGAACTTATTATACTACAAGTTTTACTGTGCTCCCAGCATCATTAGCCTGCTTCAAGGGCTTGCTACCCTAGTTCTCACCATAAGCTTCAAAGCTCAGTATCTGTTTTGCCTATAAAAATTTTGCCTCAAGTAAAAATAAAATATACTTTATGGAACACTTACTCTATTCCAAGCAGTAATCCAAGTAGTTTACCTGTATTTGCTAATTTACTCTTCAAAACAATGCAGTGAGACAGATAATCTTATTAGCCTCATTTTACATCTGAGGAAACTGAGGCACAGAAGGTTAAAGTTGCCCAAGTGTACACATCCCCAGAGCCTGTGCTTTTCAGTTATTATTCAGATGGGCTCCCTGACACTATCCAGGCTCTGTGCGAAGTGCTGTGTGGTCCTAAGCCCTCAGATGCTGTTGGTAAGCACTGCCCAGTCACAGGCCATCACCATGTTGCTTACTCAATACTTGCCCTGCCCTGTTCCACTGCCACACATAAAGTCTCTGGCAAATACTAGTAAATAATGAACATGTGCCCATATTTATTTAAGAGAAACAGCAGGAAAACCAAAGAGATTGTTCCAACAGCATTCAGGAACAGAAATTTATATAGTCAGTCAGGAAAGGAATATCCAAATAAGATAATTGCATTCTGGTGAACTTTTTACAGTCCAATAAGCCATCTCAACTTTGGTTCAACTTCTCTAATTAAGCTGCAAAATTATAACATCTTCCCATTGCCCCCTTCTCACTAATAAAGAACTTGTCATTGGATTTTTTAGTGCCTACCCAGATCATCCAAGATGGTCTCATTTTGAGATCCTTAACTTAATCACATTTCAAAGACCCTCTTTTCAAATAAGTTCACAACCACAAGTTCCAAGTTGAGGATGTAGACATAGCCTTTTGGGAGCTACCATTCAACCCACTATCTTAGGTATGTATGGACTTCCTTGAGTTTGGTTGGTAATAACGAAATTCTGAGGGCTTAATCTCAGGATAAACTGCTAAAACTGACTACCAGAGACTATATCATGGTTACCTAACCCCATGAAAGCTGGCTCAAAACTTCTAACTTGCTTTATGTGCCTCGCCTTAAACATAGCTCTCGTCTACGTTCATGTATCCATTCCACTGCTGTAAATCTCTCCTTGGGGGCTGATTCCCTCATAGGTCTGATCTGTGTGTACCCTCTACTCTGCTTAGCCCATGCATTCAGCTCTTTCTCTCACACAGAGGTCAAGGTAACATTATTGATTCCACCTGCTCTGAAACACAGTTTAATATAATTTATGATGAAATATTACTTCCACACACTCCCTCACCCAGACACTGTGAGAAATAATCAAGGAACAAACATCCCTTATATTTGGAGTCTCCCAGGTGACATTTGTGGAGCTCTGTCAGTTTGGGAGAGTTTCAGACAAACCCTAACTGAGTTTCAGCCTTCTCTGATCTTCCACTGGCCCAGACCTATGACAATCAAGGTATTCTGCATCATGTCAGTTGGCCATTATGGCCACTGTGTAAGGTAGGCAGAGCACCTACGCATTATTATTCCTATTTTGCATATGAAGAATCAGTGTTTCAGAAAGTTGGGATGGTTTGTCCCAGGCCATGTGTTAAAAATATATCTTGGATTAAACTCAGAATGTTTTTATACCTTATTCCTGCTGATGGTGTCTTCGCCTGCTTTTCCATGCACATATTTCACAGCCCTATATGAATTTTCCACAATGTTTTTATAATATACTAGAGGCCCGATGCACAAAAATTTGTGCACTCGGGAGGGGAGGGGGTCGCCCAGCACAGCCTGTGCCCTCTCGCAGTCTGGGACCCCTTGGGAGATAACAACCTGCTGGCTTAGGCCTGCTCCCAGGTGGCAGAGGGCAGGCCCAATCCCTAGGTGCAGCCCCTGGTCGGGCTCAGAGCAGGGCCGATTGGGGAGTTGGGGCACCGCCCCGTCATGCACAGAGCAGGGCGGATCGGGAGGTTGCGATGCCACCCTCAGTCACACTCAGGGTAGGGCCGATTGGGGGGTTGGGGCACCGCCCCCTGTCACAGGCAGGGTCAATGGGGAGGTTGCGGCGCCACCCCCTGTCACACACAGAGCAGGGCCGATCAGGGGGTTGGGGTGCCTTCCCCTGTCACTCACAGAGCTGCAGGACGATCAGGGGGTTTGGGCGTTGCCCCCTGTTACGCTGATCCCGGTGCCGGGAGGCATTTTACCCTTTTACTATATAGAATAGAGGCCTGGTGCACGGGTGGGGGCCGGCTGGTTTGCCCTGAAGGGTGTCCTGGATCAGGGTGGGGGTCCCCACTGGGATGCCTGGCCAGTCTGGCTGAGGGGCTGAGGGCCGTTTTCCAGCTGGTGGGTGACTAAAGCTCCCAACTGCTCCTTTTTTTTCTTTTTTCTTTTTTTAATTCTGGGCCAGCGTTAGCTCTGAGGCCTCGGCTGCTGAAAGCCGGTTTCTGGCCTTTGTTTTTCCTTCTGTATTTGATACAATGTTGCGGTCCAGCTGGCTGAACCTGGCTGACTGAAAGCCGGTTTCTGGGGTTTTGTTTAGCTTCTTATTTGCAACATAGTACATAGTTGCTTAGAGTTGCAGCTGAGAGGCCGGCAACTCAGGCGGGGAACGTTAGAGTCAGCCGTCACTGGAGCAAGCAAGCCTCCCTGTTCGCTTCAGTGCATGGCTGCCAGCTGCCATCTTGGCTGACAGTTAATTTGCATAAGGATATGCTGATTAGCCAATGAGAAGGGTAGCAGTCGTACGCTAATTACCATGTTTCTCTTTTATTAGTGTAGATTTTTATTGATTTCAGAGAAAAAGGGAGAAGGAGAGAAATAAAAGCATTAATGATGAGAGAGAATCATTGATTGACTGCCTTCTGCACTCCCCCAGCTGGGGATCGAGCCCGTAACCGGGGGATGTGCCTTTGGCTGGAATCTAGCCTGGAACCCTTCAGTCTACAGGCTGACGCTCTATCCCCTGAGCCAAACCAGCTAGGGCCATAATGTCTTGATTCATATGAATTATCTCAGGAAATACTCACTTTTCTTCATATGTGTGGGTTTTAAGGGGCAATATATTCATAACCACTTTTTTCATATTTATTATCTATAGGAGGTAGGATTGCATTTTATCTTTGTTTCTTTCCTGAGGACAGTATTTCACATTTGTCCATGTTTGTTTTATCAATAATTTTCCAGATGTAGTAATTGGTGATTCCAACCATGTCTTTTGCACAGTTAAGTTTCCATACTCGGCTTGCTGAAGAAGCATGTGTTCTCTCTAAGGAGACCCATGAGCTAAGAAGGGGACCAGGGTTCAGATTTAGGAGACCTTGATTTTTGGAAAGATTTTTTAACTGTTTTTATTGATTCAGAGAGAAAGGGAGAGGGAGAGAGAGATAGAATCAATGATGAGAGGGAATCATCAATCAGTTGCCTCCTGCATGTTCCCTACTGGGGACTAAGCCCGCAACTTGGGCACATGCCCTGACTGGGAAGTGACCTCCTGCATGGGTCGACACTCAATCACTGAACCACACCAGCTGGGCAGGAGACCTGGGCTTTTGACACTGCTCCCCAATATCTGTGACTAAAAATCATTTACTTCCTTAAACTTCTGTTCTGGAAATTTGTAAAATGTAGCAAAGAATCCCACCTAATGCCTATTACTTCAAAAGAATGAGAAAATGTTCTTGAAAGTAGTATTTGTTCTTAGCTGAAAAATATTGCAAATGCCAAAAGCCATCCTATTTAAATTCTTCTAATGAAAGATTTAAATTCCCACTGACATGGGCGTGTTATATGGAATATAGCTTAAAGTATAGCTCCCTTGGTCATTGACAAAACTGTGAACCAAGAGATAGTGGGCATATCTGTGCACCCTTCTGTGGATGTGTAGGCACGTTAGATCAGAAAGGACTAGTATACACAGGTAGGGTGTCAGATAAACAAGTAGAAGAACTGGGAGTCACTGTAGCATAGAGTGAAAATCTGTCAAATCCTAAAATTACCTCATTGCTTGTCTATGACATGTGTGAAGGTCAGGAGGAACTAAAAGAAAAAGGAAGAGGAATGAGAACATTGAGTTCAGAAGAAGAGACAACTGATGAGGGCAAGTTTTACTCAGCAAATACTATATTTGATTATTTTATTTATCATCTATATAGTGCTCATCCACTAGAGGATACAAACATATTGTGACATCTAGAAGGAACATGTGAAAGGCAATATAAAGCAACTCTATAAGTTATGTCAGAAGATAGTATCCTGTATAATAAAAGGCTAATATGCAAATAGACCAAACTGTGGAACAACCAAACAACCGGTCACTATGTGCTGACCACCAGGGGGTGTGTGTGGAACATGGCGGGTGTTGGCATCAGGTGGCAGAGTGCAGAACATGACAGGCATCAGCCATGGCAGGATGGTGGAGCAGGTGAGTGGGGGCACCAGACCAAGGCGGGGTGCTGGTCGCTGTCATCGGGGCGAGCCTCTGGTGGTTACTGAAAATTCTTTGCTCCTGTGTTCTGCGATCCTGCCCAGCACTCACACTTGCTGCCAGCGCCAGTGTTGTCCCTGATCACTTGGTGCTGTCAGCAGGGGCAAGCAGCAGCTGCCAGTCCCGATTGCCCCTGAGGACTTCTCCACCTCCCCCTGGTCCTGAGGGGTGATCGGGGCTGGCAGCTGCTGCTCACACCCCCTGACAGTGCCAGCCCTGCTCGCACCAGCTGCTGGCACTGGCCCCAATAGCTCAGCGCCATCAGCAGGTGAGAGTGGGGCCAGCACTGTCAGTGTGTGGGAGCACAGTCAGCGTGTGGGAGCGGCGGCGGGAGCAGGGCTACTGGCAGAAAGGGGACCGGGGGCTGTGATGGAAGGGGCCAGGAGGGGGCATGGAGGATGGGCCGAGACCCACCCCTGTGCCCACTGCAGCCATGTGGCCCACAGTTCAAGGTGCACGAATTTGTGCACTGGGCCCCTAGTATAATTATAAAAGGTTAACTCCACATATAGATAACAGAAAGCACTATTGCTATTAGAAGCAGGAAGATATTTAATACAGGGAACCAAGTGCTAACAAAAGGTGGTGGAAGGCCTAGAGGAGCAGTCTTCACTCTCTTCCACCAAGACTGATTCCCAACTCAACATCCAGAATGGCATTGTTGGGGAAGCTGCTATCTATACCTCTTTGGGGAAGCAATCCTCAGTCTGTTGGCCTCAAAGCCCTTAATGTATGCTAGATCCCAAAACAGCTAACTCATACACTGCCATCTCTCTCCTCACCTCAGTTGAGACACTTCATTTTGGGTTCCAGCAAGAGAATTCTCTCTATGAGGACTATTCCCATAAGAGCACAAACCACATGCACCCAGATACAGACTCAGGACATAGCCTATGGTTGATGTGGATATGGGGATGGCCTATTAACATGAGTCCCACCCAGCCAAGGCATTAAAGGAGAAAGGACAGAGGATGGAAGGGCAGGAAGCAAATCAAATCATGCATTTCTAATCACTTTTAATAGTCTAGTCAGATCAGATGGCCTTGCAATAGATCAGTTTCTTCAGAGCCTCCTTGACTTCTCGGTTCCTTAGGCAATAAATGAAAGGGTTGAGAGCAGGGGTGACAATGGCATAGAAGATGGAAATAACTTTGTTCAAGTTGAAGGCATGGATAACTCGAGGCCGGGCATACATGAAAATAGTGGCTGAGTAGAAGATGGTGACCACCACGAGGTGGGAGGTACAAGTAGAGAAGGCTTTCTGCTTTCCTGTGGGCATGTGTAGAACAGTGGCCAGAATATGTACATAAGACAGGACAGTAATAGAGAGGGGGAGGAGTAAGATGACCAGTGCCAGGACAAAGTCCACCAACTCAGCTATGGACATGTCTGCACAGGAAAGGTTAAGTACTGGAGAGATGTCACAGAAGAAGTGATTGATGACATTGGGGCCACAGAAGCTGAGGTGAGAGATGAAGTAGATCTTAGCCAAGGAGATGCCAAAGCCAATGGCCCAGGAAGCAAGAGTCAGGTGTAAGCAGAGTCTGTGGCTCATGATGGTGGGGTAGTGCAGTGGGCGGCAGATGGCCACATACCGGTCATAGGCCATGGCTGCCAGAAGCACACATTCTGTACACATGAGCGCGATGAAAAAGTAAAGTTGTATCATACAGTGAGTGAAGGAGATGCTGTTGCTCACAGACCAAAAACCAAACAGCAACTTGGGTACAGTCACAGAGATGTACCAGGTCTCTAAGAAGGACAGGTTGGCCAGAAAGAAGTACATAGGCTTGTGCAGTGGCCGGTTCTGCTGTACCAACAGGATGATGATCATGTTTTCAGCCACTGTCAAAATATAGGCCACAAGGAACATCAGGAACACTGCTACACGCATGCCCCAGTTGCCGGGGAACCCCACCAGAATGAACTTGGTGACCCATGTCTGGTTCTCCACTTCCATATTGGAGACACAGGGCTTAGCTCTCCTGAGGGGAAAAATCACTTGGTTAGACACCATGGTCCAGTTAGAACCTTCCATCCTTTGCCTTCTCTGCTAGCAATAACCATAATAGATATTTAGTAAAAATATATTATAAGCTAGACCATATACTGGGTATATTATGTACATAATGTAATTTAATTCTCACATAGCTTCTTTATGCTATTACTAGAGGCCCGGTGCATGAATTCATGCACGGGTGGGGTCCAGCCAGCCCGCCCCAATGGGAGCTAATTGGGCCAGGTTGGCAGGGGGAGGGGAGGCAGGAGTTTGTCGGGGGGGTGATTGGGGCCCCAATCAGGCCGGTTGGCCAACTCAGTATGTGTCATAGTGATCGGTCATTCCGGTTGTTCTGTTGTTCTGGTTGCTTGGCTTTTATATATAGATACCAATTTTAGTGATGAGGATATGAGTCTTGGAAAAGTAGTTATTAAGTAACTTACCAAGTTCCCACTGGTAGCAGGGTAGGAATCACATTCAATTCTAAGCTGACAGCCCATGTTCTGTCTAATATCCTACATTGTCCTTCACAATCACCCCCAAATTAAATAGTTTCAAACCCCATGTTCCCATTGCCAATTCCAGAAAATATACCTGGCTTTCCTTGCCCATCATTTACCCAGAGTTCTGGAAGTTCCTCTTTACAACTTGTTTATCCCTCACCTACTATCACTTTCTTTTGCTCTACATCCATTGAATTGGACCATATCTCTGTGAGGTACCTGAGAAGGGGAGATAATAGCCATGCTTTCCAGCCGAGCCAGCATGACTCAGTGGTTGAGCATCGAACTATGAACCTGGAAGTCACAGTTCGATTCCTGGTCAGGGCACATGCCCGGGTTGTGGGCTCAATCCCCAGTAGGGGGCATGCAGGAGGCAGCTGATCAATGATTCACTCTCATCATTGATGTTTCTATCTCTCTTTCCTTCTTCTCTGAAATCAATAAAAAATATATAATTTAAAAAAATGAGTCTTGCTTTTCAGTGTTAAAAATCTGGACCATGTCTGCTCTTGATTTGCTATACAGGGTGGGCAAAAGTAGGTTTAAATTGTTCATATGGAAAATAATACTATGATTAATAAATAATAATACAAAAATAAACTATGTGTTTCATGTACTCACAACTGTAAACCTATTTCTGCCCTACCCTATGTGACCTTGAACTATGATCCTCTCTGAAACGCAATTTCCTCTTCTATAAGTGGAAATATTAATATTCACCCAGTGTACATCAATGTGGATCAAAGCCTAGATGAAATCTTATATGGACTATAAATAATGATAAGTGTGGAAGGGACTCTTACCTCTCCATAGGTCATTAAAGAGGAAGGTCTGGGATAAGAGGGAAGAGAGTAAATGCTATGAGCCAAGTAGAGCAGTGAGCACAAGAAGTATGAGCTTCCTCTTAGGAAGCTTTCAGTCCTTGGGTAGGGGTGAGAGTCCCTGGGTAGAGATTTTATTTTAAATAAGCAAACAAAGATAGAAACACATAATAAAATGTGAGACATTTCGGGGTTGAAAAACAGACAATGTTACTAGTGTGATTAGGAAAGGCCCCTCTGACCAATGAGGAGGGGACATGAAGGCAGGCTCGAGACCGACCCTTGGAAGAGCTGGGCTGCAGAGGGCACAGAGAGACAGGGGGAAGGTGAGGGCCAGGAAGTGCACGGCTCCACGGGTCGTAGTAAGGGATCTGGACAGTGTTTTCGTACAATGAGAAGCAAGTGGAAGATTGACGCTGGATAGGGGCACAGATGATTCATGCTCTGGAAAGACCGCCCTATGGTCGCAGTAGTCTTCATGGCAGCAGGAGTGGGAGTCTGAGACTGGTTGGAAGCTAATCAGAGGTGACAATAACCTTGACGACTAGGGCAAATTCAGAGAAGTGGGTGGATTTATGATATGTTTCAGAAGAGTCTTTAACAGTAATTGATGGATGAATATGGAGTTAAAGGAAAAAGGGAAATCAAGGAGGAATCTCATATCTGTGCTCATGACATAGATGGGATGCCATTTACTATGATGGGTAAAAGTTGGAATGTTTACAGGCCTATTCCTCATAGGTAAGGCCATGGCAAAGGGCAAGACGTTGGTAGGGTTAGTTTGATTAGTTTTAACATGAAGCCTAAATAATCAGTGCAGAGAATTCTCTAACAATATGTACTGATTATGTACTAGGTGTCAGTAAGTTTGCTAAGTACTTTTCACACAATATCCCATTAAATCCACAAAACACTACTAATGAGGTGCTGTTATTCTAATTTCACAGAAGACACTGTGATTTAGATGAACATTTCTAAGTGAGAGAGTGATGAGTCAGAATCACAGCAAAGCCGAGATCTGTCTGACTGTGGAAGCATGTGTGTGTGTGTGTGTGTGTATGGCATTCTCTTAATTACTAGGCTGCCACGTAGAGATGAGAAATGCCAGATTTGGGATTCGCCACCTCTTTTATACATTTAAAACTTTTGGTTATTTTAGGAAATATTTTGTAAACCTACTGAAATTTCACTATAGGCACATGTTATTATAAATAAGCCCAACTTAAATATACTCATATATGACACATGTACATATTCAATCAAACAAAACAGAAATGAACATATAGAAATGCTTTGTAGCTGTATCAGAGAAGAGATAATCATTGACTGAGTCTTAAAATATAAATAAGTGAGTGGGCAAGGCATTGAAGGCACATGAATGAGAGAACAAAGGCATAGAGGTATGAAACAGCCTGGCGTTGTCAGGAAACATCTCATTATGGCCTAATGGCTGTGTGAGTGGGCAAAATATGAATGAATGAAAGAGTGAAAAGGGAGAGAAAGAGAGAGAGAGAGAGAGAGAGAGAGAGAGAGAGAGAGAGAATACATAGTGTCAAGGGCTACATCATGGAGACTTTTGTATGAAATATTAAGGCATTTAAGAATTATCCTATAGTACATACAATAAGTAACCACTGAATGTTTTTTAGGCAGATTTTAACATCCTCATATTTTGCCCTGGCTTTTGATGTTGGAGATGGATTAGGATGGGTCACAATTATTAAACCAGAGACTAAGAGACTAAGTTGGAAGACACCCCCATAGCAGACACTTAAAGGCACACACAAAGATGAAAATCACCAGTTATAATGTTTGCTAAAGAAACACATTTAGATATATCTGCTCACAAATTACACAAGTAATTTTGCACTCCTAAAGAAAGCTCAGTAAAATAAATTTCCCTAGTCCTTATCAGCTAAATGAAGAGTACATAGGCATTAATTACTGCATACTGAAAAGAAGAATTGACCATACTAGTTGTCAGTGTATGGTTTTGCTGTAAAATTTATGGGCCCTTCCACTGATGATAATTTCTACTCCATTACAGTGTACTCAAACTTATTTACCCCACAGCAGATTTTTACCATTGATCTAGAATCAAATATCTTAGCTTCTCTCCATTCTTATTCCTGCTGTGCATGCACCTTCCCTTAGTCTTGTCCACATTCTACATAAGTAGGTTTCGAATAATTTAAGTTTGAGGAAACATAACCTTCGTCCCTGCTGAGACAACAGCAGTTTTTGCAACCACAGTCACAAATGATTCACCAGGAAGACACAGCAGCCTGCAGTACAGAAAGTCAGAGGTGTGGGAGGATCTGCTGAGTGGGATCAGAATCTGCAGCACTTATTTCTGATTCAACACCAAGAGATGCCCCTCCAGAGTGGTAGGGGGAGTGTGTTCCCTCAGCTCGATACATACCTGGCTGCACTAGACGTTCAAAAGATGAGATTATCCATCGATTGTTGGGAACCGAGGGTGGTAGTAGGAAGACATGGCAATGGAATTAACTATTTAGCACTGAAGCACTGCTGCGCACAGAGCTGCCTGCGCAGTCAGACAGTGACACTCTGGGAGGGGACACTTACCACGGCTCAGCGGCGTCTGCTGGGATAGGACGTGACAAGAAATTCTTCACTGGTTCTAAAGCAGGGAGAAGAAGAAAAGAAAGGTTCAGGTACTGAACAGATTTGAGGAACCCAGTCCCTAAAGCTGGAAGGACTGAATGGGCACAGGTTACCCAACTGCTTCCACACTGACATCCAGGACTGGAGGAGAGGTGAGCCCGGGGGCCCGGGGCCACATATGTGCCTGATGTGGCACCAGGCAGGCTCTCCGAGCACCCTGGGGCCAGTGCACCCATCACCGTCCTGGGGAGCAAATAAAAATAAGGCAGTCTTGGGCGCCTCAAGCAGTGAAGATCTCTGGATTCTGAGGGCTTTATATGGGATCAGGACTTTCCCTCCATCTCTGCAAGGACCCAAGAGGAAAGCACCATGATGATGGCACTTCAGGTCTCTTGTGGGAGCCATGAAAAATTTCTGTTTGCCCGTTGTGACAGCCAATTTGTTTTATATAATATTAGTTCCATGGATGAGGGAGCTACTTATGGCCACATGCTTTGAAAAGAACCACATTTGAATTTATTCTTTGTTGAAACATAAAGAGAAAAAAATGAGTACTTTTAAATCTATTTGCAGATTGTTGATTATTATTTAATCGTCAGCTTACTTGAAACAGGAAGATCATATCAGTGCTCCAAGGGAAACATTAATACCCAAAGTAGACTTATATTGCTACACTTCAGTACATTTTTAATTAAAGTTTTTGCTATAAATGCTTGTGCCATAATGTATGCTAAATAAATTTATCCTGTGATGGGACCATCATTACTTTGTCAACTGCCTTTGGGAGCCATTTGACCAATATTTTATGTTTTGGGACAGAACTCCAATTTCTGAACATCACTTCTCTATCATCTGCTGACCTCTGACCTCTGAAGCAGGCCCACACAGAAAGAAAAGCTGTCAGATTCGCTATGCTTTCCTGAAATGGTAAATGGACATATTAACAGTTATAAACAACTCAATCTGCCACACATGCTTATGGCAATGAAGCAGCCTTCAATATAGTTTCTCTTATAGACTGAAGTATGAAAACCAAATTGTAGCAAATAAAAATAAGGCAATTCTTTCAGATCTCTGGCCTCAATTTATCTCAAAACCCGAGAAAAACTCCGACAGCCTCTATAGTATATAATTGGATATTATTCGCAATTTTCCAACAAGGATTTAAAATATACTGTCACGTGGTGGTCACTGATAGAAATGGAAATGAGAGTGTCCACCAAATGACAGTTGTGCTAACCAGGTCTGGTTGCCTGCTGTGCTGACAGTGGGGGAGGGAAAATGGAAAGGGGAACACACTTATCCAAAGATAGGAAATGCCCATCTGTTGTGAGGAGCTTCTATGAATTGCTGTGACTGTGATCCTTCATACAAGATGGTTGGGGTCCAAATTTCATGCAAATAATCCCAAATAGGTTAGAGATTATACAAACTGGCTCTAGTCCATGACATACTGACACAGCCTATCCTAGAATTCAACTATATAGGCTTTTCTTGGAGCTGTTTTTGTCTCTATCTGTTGGCAGTTCTAGGTTGGAGAATTTTTCAGACCCCTGTTCAGGATATATGGGAGAAAGTCAGGGAACCCTGGGAACTCACTGTCGTGTTGTTCCTCACATCCTGGGGACTCTTGGTTGTCGTCTGCTTTTTCTCAGTCTTCTGTCTCTTGTGTTATGTCTAGGTTTTTCAATCATAAGGGGAAGTTTATGTTTTCATTCCTCAGTAGGATGTTACCACGATTTGTTATCTAGTCACCATTTGGACAAGCAAGAAGCCTTGAAGCTTTATTTTATTAGCTTGATGGTAAATCTACTTCTGGATGTAGGAGAGTTTACTGCAAATGTAATTTCCTCAAGATGGCCACAGAGTACATGGAAGGAATGATCATACAATTTTGCATGGAAGCTACTCTTTCCCAGCGTAGAAAGAGGGGTAACAAGACAAAATGTGTGTGTGTGTGTGTGTGTGTGTGTGTGTGTGTGTCGAAGAGGGGGCAGTCAGGGGGAGTATGGATGAGAAAAATGTGCTAGGCTTAATGTAAAAGAGGTCATGGTGGGATCAAATTTGTTTGAGTTATACCATATGGTGTAAACCAGAAAGAGGAATCAGAGCGAGTGGTCAGAATGGGGACTTGACATGCAGATGTCAGAGGTAGTACAATTATTAGCAATAGAAAGTCTAGGGTATAATGACAGAAATGGGAGACCTAGAGTGGGTTAGAGGTCAAAAACATTGAAAGGAGTTAGAAGCCAACTAACTGAGAGGCCAGGATGCCAAATGCATCTGCATAAATGTAGGCATTTCCACATTGCATTTCCACATTGATGACGGAATTGGTTTTACCAGGGTAAATGAAGGGGATGGATGGTAAATGATGAAGACGGGGGGGGGGACGATGGTGCTGTAGCTTAAGGGCACATGCTTTGAAGAAGCTGGAGTTATTCAGGGAAAAGTAAAGAGCAATGGTCTGGAAGGAGCAGAGTATCAAGAAAGATACCTTCTTCATCTCTACTCACTCTTAGAGGAAATATGGGAGGCAAAGGGTCTGTATTTGAGAGGGCTGAGGGGAATCAGAGTTCTCAGTGAACAGTCAGGTTCAAGTACAGCAAAAAAGAGAAGAATGCATTCAAGGAAGACAGTCAGAATATAAAGCATTTTGCTGAACACAGAGCACAAGCTTTAGAAGACAATTAAGAATGATTGTGGTACCTCATTGTTGTTTTGATTTGCTTCTCTCGGAGATGCAAATTAGTGATTTTGAGCATTTTTTCATATGCCTCTTGGCCTTCTGTATGTCTGCTTTTGAGAGGTATCTAATCCTTTACCCATTTTTTGATTGGATTGTTTATCTTCCTTTTGTTAAGCTATATGAGTTCCCTATAAATTTTGGAGATTAAACCCTTATCAGATGTCACATTGGCAAATATGTTCTCCCATGCAGTGGGATTTCTTGTTTTGTTTTTGGTTTTTTGTTTTGTTTTGTTTTGTTGTTGTTGTTGTTGGTTTCTTTTGCAGAAGCTTTTTATTTGGATGAAGTCCCATTTATTTATTTTCTTCTTAGTTTCCATTGTCCTAGGAGATATGTCGATAAACATATTGCTATAAGCTATATCTGATATTTTTCTGCCTATAGATTCTTCTAAGATTTTTATGGCTTCCCATCTTATGCTTAAGTCTTTTATCCATTTTGAGTTTATTTTTGTTTATGGTGCAAGTTGGTGGTCAAGTTTCATTTTTTGCATGCATCGGTCCAATTTTTCCAACACCATTTCTTGAAGAGACTGTCTTGACTCCATTGTATGCTCTTGCCTCCTTTGTCAAATATTTATTGGGCATAATGAGTTGGGTCGATTTCTTGGTTTATTTGTATGTTCTTGCACCAGTACCAGGCTGTTTGGAGAACAGTGGCTTTGTAATATAATTTGATGTCTAGTATTGTGATCCCTCCAACTTTGTTCTTTTTTCTCAGGATTCTGTGACTATTCAGGGTCTTTTTTTATTCCATATAAATTTTTTGGAGAGTTTGTTATAGGTCTGTGAAATATTAACAAATCAACAAATGGCAAGTGCTAGCAAGGATGTGGAGAAAAGGGAACCCTTGTACACTGCTGGTGGGAATGCAAACTGGCACAGCCTCTGTGGAAAACAGAGTAATTTCCTCAACAAATTAAAAATATAATTCCCATTTGACCTAGTAATCCTATTCCTAGGAATATATCCCAAGAAACTAGAAACACCAATCAGAAAGAACATATGCACCCCTATGTTCATAGCAGCACAATTTACAATAGCTAAGATTTGGAAACAGCCTAAGTGCCCATCAGCAGATGAGTGGATTAAAAAATGGTGGTACATCTACACAATGGAAAACTATGCTGCTGTAAAAAAGAAAGAACTCTTACCATTTATAACAGCATGGATGGAACTGGAGAGCATTATGCTAATTGAAATAAGCCAGTCAGAGAAGGATATCACATGATCTCACTCATTTGTGGAATATAATGAAAAACATACACTGATGGAAAAAAATAGATCCAGAGACATAGAAGCATCGAACAGACCCTCAAACCTCAGAGGGAAAGCAGGTGGAAGATGGGCTGGTGAGGGGTGGGGGTGTGGAGAGATCAACCAAAGAACTTGTATGCCTATACGCATAACAATGGGAGTGGTGGTGAAGGCCTGGGCTGGGGAGTGGGGGCAGACTGGGAAAGAACAACAGTGGGAAAGGGGACACATGTAATAATTTCAACAATAAAGAGTAGTTGTTGTTTTTTTAAAAAAAGAATAATTGTGGTATCATAGGAGGTTAGCATGTGGGTCAGATGTGTGGGACAAATGGAGGTAAAAGTCCAGATGATGAAAGATTGTCAGGCATGACAATATTGCTTGGGATAACCTCTTAAGAGAGGGTGATTAATCAAATTTAATTAAAACTTCTTTCTCCACTGGTCTCTACCCAAGTTCTCATATCCCATAGAGGTGGCAGCTTTATTTTGTGCTTATCATTCTGGCTTTGGTTTCTTCACTTTCAACATTATAAAAATGTAAGCTTTTAAAGCTTAATTTTATATTAAAAGGTTTTAGTTTGTTGCCTGTCCTAGCACAACTTAATTTCCATGCCCCTAGTCCTTTACTTTAAGCCATTTTTTGTTGGCTGAAGTTGTTTTCACATTTTTTGTTACAATTGTTATAGTATTTTAAAGAATGAATGGGCAATAATTTTATTGAGTTCTTGCATATGTCGATATGTATTTCTGTCAATATGAAAGTGAATGATGTCAAGAGAATGAAAAGACAAGCCACACACTGGAAGAAAGTTTTTGCAAAAGACATATCAGATAAATAACCATTATCTAAAATGTACAAAGAACTTTTAAAACTTGACAATAAGAAAACAAACAACCTGATTCAAAATTAGCCTAATGCCTTAAATACCTCACCAAAGAAGATATACAGATGGCAAGTAAATACATGAAAAGATGCTTCAGGTGTTTTGTCATCAAGGAAATGCAAATTAAAAAAAAAACACCTGTTAGGATGACCAAAATCCAGAACATTGACAATTCCAATTGCTGGTAAAATATGGAGCAATAAAAAGCCTCATTCAATGCTGCTGGAATGCACAATGGTACAGCCGCTTTGGAAGACAGTTTGGTGTTTTGTTTTTTTACAAAATTAAACATATATTTACCATGTGATCCAGCAATTATGTGTCTTGGCATTTACCCAAAGGGTTTGAAAATATTTCCACAAAACCTAGCAGCTGTATTCATAATTACCAAAATTTGAAAACAATGTGTCTTTCAGTAGCACAAACTGTGCTACATAGAGATAATCGAATATTATTCAGTTCCAAAAAGAAAAAAACTATGAAGCCATGAAAATACATAAAGGAAACTTAAATGTATAACACTAAGGCAAAAAAGCCAATCGGAAAAGGCTACATACTACATGATTTCAATTATATGACATCTGGTCCTATTTTTACTACCTGGAGGTAGATTCACAGTGATATATAATGAACATGTACTATTTGGTATTTCTTTTCATAACTTTTTCTGCTTATTTTATCTATGGAACAGAAAGAGAAAGTAAACTAATGGGATAAATTGGAGAATAAAAATTCAAAATAATCTTGGCAGATTGGTGTGATATGTGAAAATCAATAATAACAATTAGTAGAATAAATATACATACCTACATTTAAGTTTTTAAAAGAGTGCAATGGGTGTGGAGAATTTGTAACCAGTTTATAGGAAACAAGTCTTGAAAAGTTAGTTAATTAAAAGACTATGGTGATGAATAATTTTGGAAATAGATATAGTGACATTTGCATAACACTTTCTAATGCAATTAATGCCACTGATGAAGCCACAGATCATTCCCTTAGCCACTGATACACCAGTAAAACTAAAAATGGTTAGATAAAGTCTAAATACCACTGGATATGTGAGACAAGATGATCTAAGACAAGGCTCTCCCATGGACCACTGGCATAACTTATCTGATATTGGCCTATGTAAAGAAATTCATTAATCATTCAAATGCAAGGATCTGACCATAACAATTTTCTTCAGTGTAAATGTGATATACTTTGTGTTTTGATAAGAATTTCTTACAGTCTTTATCTTTTATCTCTAAATTTCTTTAAAACTTTCCAGACAGCAGCCATAACTTCCTTATTTCTCAAGCTATAAATCAAGGGGTTCAACATAGGTGCCACCACAGCATAGAATAGAGCAACCATCTTCTCCTCTTCCACTGAAGATGCTGACCGTGGCCCCAAGTAGGTGAAGATGGTAGCCCCAAAGCACATGGACACCACAGTGAGGTGGGAAGCACAGGTCCCAAAGGCTTTGCTACGTCCCTGAGCAGAGCGAATACGCAGAATGGCAGCAACTATATGACCATAGGAGAAGAGGACCAGGGAACAGGGAAGCATGATCACCAGAAATCCTGAGATGGCCACCATGACCATGTTGAAGGAGATGTCCACGCAGGCTAGCCGCAGCACAGCTAGGGTCTCACAGGCAAAATGGTTAATAATGTTGTGACACAGGGGAAGCTGAAAGGTGATGATTGTTTCCATCAGTGAATTCATGAAACCAGCCACCAAGCAGCCAGCAGCCAGCCCCAGGCACAGCCCTCCATGCATGATGACTGTGTAGTGCAGCGGGTGGCACACCGCCACATAGCGGTCATAGGCCATGGCTCCCAGCAGGAAGAACTCAGACCCGCCCAATGCCAGGGACACATAGAGCTGGAGCACACAGCTTTGGAATGGGATAGACTTCTGGGCTGAGAGCAAGTGGGCTAGCATTTGTGGGGCAATACTGTTTGCATAACAAAGGTCCACAAAGGATAAAACAGTAAGAAAGAAGTACATAGGGGTATGAAGCCTGCTGTCCAGTCTGATCAGAAGAAGAATGAGGAGATTTCCCACAATGGTCACCAAGTACATGATCAGGAACAAGACAAAGAGGGACACTTGTGTTCCCCAGTCACTGGACAGCCCCAGCAGAAAGAACTCACTCACCCATGTCTGGGTTTTATTTTCCTGGCCCATGAGTTCCCGAGGATTTAAACTAAAGGTGTTGATATAACAATCATGAAAACTCAGGATTGAAAGGGTGGCTTTTAGACCATATAGAGAACCTACCCATCTGAACCTAAAGTTCTCTAGAACACATCAGCCAAACTCTGCTTGAACATATCCATAGATGGAGAACACAATGGGATCCAGCTGTGCAGCTGGAAATCAAGGAGAAAAGAAATTACATTCTTGGAGTTCAGTTAACTGGAACATAATTTCTCCCAAACATCTGTTCTTAAATGGGAGAAGGTAATGAATGAAGTAGGATTTAAAATCTTACTCAATTTAATAGTTGTTATATAATCCCTGTCTTTCTGGTGAGAAAGTTCTTGGTCCACATGGAAGTTTACCTCTGAATAATGTCCAATCCCATTTAACTGCTTTTTATTTACTAGGTTTCCACTCTAAATATTTCTGACACAACACTACTTACCTCTCCTCGGTGCAATGTATCTATGAAATCCTAAATGATTTAAATATAAATATTCTTATAGGTGTTTTTTTACTAAATTATTTTGAATTTATCTTCTGTAACTTGTCTTTTTACTTTCATTGATTTGAGAGAGAGAGGAAGAAGAGATACAAACATCAATGAGAGAGAAACATTGATAGGCTGCCTCCTGTACAACCCCTAATGGGGATTGAGCCCATAACCTGTGCACATGCCCTGACCAGGAATTGATCTGATGACCTCTTGGTTCATGGGTCAATGCTCAACAACTGAGCCACATTGGTTGGGCTGTATTTTTACTTTGAGAGTGTCAAGTAGGAGGCCTCCTCTCTACCTACCTCACACAAGTGGCTCAGTTAGGCAAGATCAACCCAAGGTGGTCTAATTCAATTATCAGGTGTTGCATAGAGAAGGTATACATAGCTTCTAAAATTCATCACTTATGCCCCACAAGAGGAATTTAATGGATTGTTTATTGATGTCAGGTTATTACTTAATAACAATATTTTCTTAAGGACAGGACAGCTCATTCACTCACAATATAACATCGATATAACCTCATCAGTGAAGATAGAAGGATAGAAGATCAGGTCATTAATTGTAGAACATATGGTAATGTCATAGGCAGTAGTAGTTTTTTGACCCCCAAACAAAATTTCTCTTATGTTTTCTCACTTACAGAAGGAAATAAGTGATACATAACTAAAGCATACAGATGGGAATCTGAGGTTTTGGAGACAATCCTGTGATAATACATGTAAGATCATTATTCAAATGGCTCCCTAGATTATTCATGCCCTAACTATAGATGGACAGCAGACTAAAGTTAAATTTATTGAAAGGTTCCAGTTTCAACCTTTCAAAATGTTCGATATCATACCACCAATGAATGACACAGGTGGTTTGGGGGACTTAAGATTATAGTTCATTATTATCAAGATAGCAATATTCAGATGGTTAGTCATCAAATATTCAGGATTTAGTATTGTTTTAAATAAGCTCCAAAATTTTGAGAAACTTATTAAAAAGAGAGCTTTCAGCCCAGCCAGCATGGCTCAGGGATTGAGAATCGACCTATGAACCAGGAGGTCCTGGTTTGATTCCAGGTCAGGGCATATGTCCAGGTTGTGTGCTCGATCCCCAGTAGGATGCATGCAGGAGGCAGCTGATCAATGAGTCTCTTCATCATTGATGTTTCTATATCTCTTTCCTTTTCCCTTCCTCTCTGAAATCAATAAAAATATTTTAAAAAATAAAACAGAGCTTTCAGAAATTGTCACACAATAGAAATGATCAAACAATGTCAGGTACCACCCTCAAGCCCTTGTGCTAGAAGCTTCAGTCATCCACACCAAATTTAATTGGAACAAGATACTCAGCTATGGGACTGGCAAAGAAATATAAAATGCCTAAATATGTAAGACTCTTCACTGTGTGAAAAAATAAATGAGTCGAAATCTTCATGAAAAAATAGGTGGTTTACAATCAATAATGATATTTTCTAGAACGTTTAGTATTAACACGTTTTTTTAGCCTCATGGCTAAAAATCAATAGCATAGTCTTAATTTTTTGTAATCCCTTCTTTGTAATTTTTTTTTGCATCATATCTATTTGTACACTGATTTCTTTTTGTTCTGCTACATTCTACTCTGGAATAGAAAATATTGTCATTAGACTGGTTGGAAAATTTCCTAGTCATGAAAGCCCGAATAAAAATATGGATGAGTAATGTTTACAGTGCTTTCTTAGCCTTATGTAAATGTACTTCAGATACTCCAATGCTTTTTGGAAATTCACCAATAGCTAAAAGAAATACACTACAAAATACAGCTAAATGCAAGACCCATCCATCCTTCCCCACCCAACTGCTTTGTACCCAATATGTGGCTTCCTACACTTGTAGTTTTCAGAATATTTGGATTGAGGGCATCATCAGGTCCAAGTTGATAGGCAAGGGAGTTTTCTGGAAAACTATAACTATTTTCCCTAGGGATATCATTTTAAGTCTAAATATTTTAACTATATTTCCTTCACATGTATTTACTTTCCCCTTTATTTTCTCTTTCCACCTAATATCCTGATGGCTATAGCTGGCATCTAAAGATGTATATACACATATTTCAAAAATTGCTGACAACATAGATGTTGAAGAAATCAATAATTATTTTGTGTTGTCTACTCTGTGTTTGGGTTAAACAACTATGCAAATCACAAATAAAACCTAAAACATACCAAAGTAGGATAAATTACTTTCTAGAAGTATTTCTATTGTGACCTTTCTTTAGAGGCACACCAGTGATTTTGTCCTACATTGTATATAAGACTTATTCCAAATAACCTTTCTTTAGTCCCATCAGCCAGCAGCCCAAGTGTAAGTGTGATGCAGCAGCTCCTCCAGGTATATCAGCAGGTCTGTATGTGCACACAGGTGGCAAGGATTGAAGGTGATGGTTAATGGTAAATTCATTTACACTGTTTGAAATTCTATAACCAGGACTTAAACAAATGTCAGTTTTTAAAAATCAAACAAACAACAACAAAACAAGTGATGTTTCCTACCTATTTCCAAAAATATACTCATAGGAAGGTATTTGTGCTTAAAGCCATGTTGATTTTGCTTAGTTATGTAGTCAAGCAAGTGTATTTCCAAGTGACATGTTATTTGTGTAAGCAATTTTTAAAAATAAAATATATTTGATATTTTTAAAAAGTGATATGTCAAAGTAAAATCTGTTTCTTTGTAAAATTGTTTAAAATAACTTATCCAACTCAATTACCCTGTGAATCATTGAACAGCCAGGATCAATTTCAGAAAACCTTGTCAGTCTTGTCCATTGTTTGGTGGGAAGAGAGCAAACAAGCTCCTGAAATACTCTTGCCAAGCCAAGACCAAAAACTCCCTGGGGTGGGAGGAATGTTAACAGAAGAATTTAAAACCATAGCTATACTTTTTTCTATATCAAGTTGATATGAACACTTTATTTGCTAAACACCTACTCTGTACCAGGCATTCTATTCAATACTTTATATATCTATTAATATAATGTAATATAATGTCATATAACAATCTTCACAATACTGAATTTTGGCTTATTATCTCTATTTTGCAGATAGAGAAAAAGAGATGACGTGAGTAGATAGTGGAGGAGTCAGCAGGTAAACTGATTATCTGATAACCTGGAGTACATCTGCTATGCTCCTCTTCTACATAGCATGACCCTGTGTTTGTACAGCACAGTGACAGTCACTGTTCAAAGGTTGTTGACTCACCTAACACAAAAATCAGGAGATATATCAGGAGGACTGATTTCTTACTTTTGGTCCCATTCACTTCAGAATCATGGTTGACCAGAGTAGCCCCTCCCACTCACCTGTGAACTTAAAGTCTGGCCTTTAAGCCACATGGCCAGCATGACAAGGAGAAACAGGAGCGCAGCAAATGTCTCCCATTAGGAACTCTTCTTGATGTATGTGACTAACTGTCCTCTTTTATACATTTGAAAAGGCGATCATGCTTTTACTTGGTGTCGGATATGGCGATGAATACAACAACGTAGAGTAGATGCATGGCAGGAAGTCTTTTCTTCCTCTAAGAAAAAAATAAAGGGCTCTGCTTATAGACTATAAGGACACAATAATGGTCTAATATCAGAAAAAGATAAATCAAATGTTTATTTTTTTTAAATTAGCATTCAAATGTGAAGCTAAGGATATTTTTGTCTAGTTCAAAGAATATCCCTAACTGGTAGAAGGTGAAGCACGGCAAAGGATCCTGGTCTGTGGGGATGCATCTTATCTGGTTGGAAAGACTTGTCCCTTCTGAGTCACTCCCACGGGAACTTGGAATTTATTCCTTGTGGTTGTGAGCACTTATAAGTAGTGCTTACATATCCTTCAGTGTTTGTGTAAATAGTACTGTCACACTAACATAGAAAAAGAGGTTATATTTCCTGGTCATTTGGCAATCACATCAAAGACAGAGATAACATGTTGAGCAGCTGTGTAGATAAGCTGAAATCACTACAGAGAAGAGAAGCAGGAATTCTTTCCACAGTCATAGGAATGTTTTCTTTCCATAGTGTCCCCTCAGTTCCCACACACAAATATACTCGCTTGTGTCCAAGCTGTTCACAGATGCCTTTTCATACCTGCTTAGTTGTACACTCACAAATATAAAACAAAAATAACATTGTGAACATACTAAATGCCACTGAATTGTGTACTATTCGATGTCAGGCGAATTTCACTTCAATTTTTAAGAAAGTTTTCACAGACCAGTGATATGTCTTTCTAAACATCTAAATGTCTTTCTCAAAAAATCAAAACTAGCCCAAATTTAAATAAATAAATGTAGATAGGTAAACAAATATTTGAAAGAGAAAGTTGTGGAAAATGGACAAATGAGAGAAAAGGAGGGGATACCAAAATGTAAATAAGAATAATGAGAGAAGATATTGATGAGCTAATATGGAACAAAGTAAAAAAGAGAAAATGGATGGTAAGAAAGAAAATCAGAGAGGAAGTCAAAGAAAAAGAAGAGCACAATGAAGAAACCAAAGCAATAAAAATGAAACCACATGAGGAAGAAATGGAAAGTATGAAAATGAAAGAAAAGAAAGTAGAAATTAACATTTATAAATGCCATTTTCTTGACATTTAATAAATTTACACATTGCTAGCTAGATGTATGCCAGGGCTTCCAATATTTTATTTATCCTGGTATTCTGTCCCGGTGTGTGGTGTTCAGTCATTTCTTACAGTGAGATTTTTATAGAATTTGGTACTCTCATGGTGGAAACCTTGATCAAAATATACTTACCAGAGAGATCAATGGATCCTCAGAAAATCTGAAAAGTGAGATCTTTCAAGATAACACCCCCACACATATGCACATATGCACATACAAAAATCTTCAGGACATTTTTTTATTTCAGTTACATTACTGAAAAACCCAAAATTCCCCACCAAGAGCTAGAAGACTCAAAAACACTTAAGACATGTATATTTGGCATTACTGTATATTTCCACACAAGCTTAATTTCTGCTCTTTGGCCCCTTTATTATAATCTGCTTCATAAAGAGGAGCAGTACTTCACCAGAGTTGTCTCTGCATTGAAAAGCACGGTGGAGATGTTCACAAACCCACATTCCTTTACTAGGAGTTTTTAGAATCATTTTAAGAGGAGAAAGATGTGGGATGAAGAAGAGAAAACTAAGTAAAATGACAGAGAGCAGGAAGAAATGGGGGGATGGCACAGATTTGAGCTGGAGGAAAAGCAAGGGCTTCCGGGTCCATCTGCCTCCTGTGGGCAGAGTCTCCCCTCCTCCCTGCTTAGCTCCTTCCCAGCCCTTTGCCATTATCGGGCTGTTTCCTTTTCTTTGCCCCAAAGTACTTAAAGGATGAGCATCAAGCTAGAACCAGTCACGCAATTTTTTAAATCAAGTAGAATACCTGCATTTATCATTACCAACAACAGATTTCTTTCTTTGGATTGTTTTCATGCAACTCAAACATTTTATTTTCATTTTGAAAGACCCTTTCCATGGACTGATGCTTTATGAAAAAGCATATATACTAAAATCTTACCACATCAGTTTTCACATTTGCAAAATGAAGATAATGGCATAGCACAGCTGGCATGGTTCAGTGGTTTAGCGTCAACCTATGAACCAGGAGGTGACGATTGGATTCCTGGTCAGGGCACATGCCTGGGTTGCGGGCTCTATCTTGAGTGTGAGGTGTTCAGAAAGCAGCTGATCAATGATTCTCTCATCACTGATGTTTCTCTCTCTCTCTCTCTCTCTCTCTCTCTCTCTCTCTCTCCCTTCTATTCTGAAATCAATAAAAATACTTTTTAAAAAGATAATGGCATAAATAATCTCTCTCCCAGAGGAATATACACATAGTTACCTATAACAGTAAAAATAACAAAAATGATTTATTATTATGCAAATGGAAATAAACTTGAAAATATAAGACTATTTTCAAAACATGCACCAGCTAACTGACCTCAGCACATAAGTGTGTACACTGGGACCTAGAGAAGCCAAATTATATTTCTGCCCAGTCCCAGATGTGCAATTGTGGAAAGCACTTCATACATGGTGTTACTTTAAAAACTTGTGCTCCAAACAGAAATTCGGTATGGAGAGAAAAGAGCTAGTCTCTGGGGGGAGGGCTCATCTTTCTACTCCATCAGCAAAGAAGAGGCCCATCAGCACAGACCTGGCACCTGACCAGTTTCCAGGAGACAGTGAAAAGCAGAGTTCATGACTGCAAATCTGGCACTGACTCGTCAGCATTCTCAGGCTCATCCACGTGGGGAATCCCTAAAACAGTTGCACGGTGCTGGTGTCCTAATTTGGATAGCCAGAGCATTTTTCTTAGGACAATTGTTACTAGAGGACAATTACATCACACCATCACACTCTTAGGCTCGAAGAATACAGAAGGCGTGGATTACAGGACCTGGTTTTGTAATTCATGTTCCCAAGTAAGTGTTGAAGAAAGGCTGAAAAATGTCAGACTCACCTTTGGAGAGTGGAGGAGGCTATCCTGTGCAAGGCGGGGAAAGCTTGTCATTTAAAGCACGTGCAGTTGGATAAGGTAGAACTTTCTCTAACTTTAGTGATGACATCTCAAGGGGCCAATTATGTTTTGTTTATTAGATTTCTTTTACTTTCCCTCCCCTTATCTGGTCATTTCTGCACCTAATACCTTAACCTATATTTCAACTTTGCCAATGAAGGTTTTGCTTCCTTGTCCCTAGAGCATGGGAAGGAGCTCACCAAACTTTAATTGCTCAAGAGGGGTTTGTCTGAGCCTTCAGCGACACTGCCTTTAAATGGTGGGAATTTTATCTACTTTATGAGCATGAAGATATGATTCCACCTCAACTTCCTCATTCCAATTCACCCATCTCTACATTCCTTTCAGCAATAGCTCTGGGGCCAGACCATCACTGGGAAGCTCTGTGGAACACTATCTAGTCTGAGTGTGGGCAGGGAAGCCTTTTTATGCCAATCGCTAGACAGATGCTGCTTACTATTGGGCTGGTCTCCACCTTTGGAATTCAACCATCACATCCTGTAACCTTTTAGAACTTTGCCTTTCCTTTCATGTTAAGGAAGACAACCTTCCTATAAACGCTGCTTTGTACTTAGAGATGTTCAGGGTTCAGAATTGCTAAGAAAAGTGCAATCACCCTGTGTAAACAAACACCACTGAAGATGTTGAGCACTGTACAGTGAAACATGCAGAGGCCCAGTGTGTGCCTCTCTCCCCTCCCACAAGAGTGAGAGTGAAGACTTCCACTCGTGTGCCTTGTCCAGGTGACAGCGACCAGGCTGCTCTCTGCCCGGCCACCTGGCACTGCCCCAGGAAAGGGCTTATGGTTTCCTCTCCCAACTTATTCTGGGAGCTGGCGGCAACAGCATCATCTCCCAGCCAACTTTCTAAGCACAATAAACAATCTGCCTGCTGAGGGCTACCCATGTGAGTGCTGCAGTTAGAAGGGGAAGTTTAACCGAGCCCAAGTTAGCTTTGGATCTTCAAAAAGACAGAAGAGACCAAAACAAAGTTGCTTTTCTAGTCTCCAAATGTTTCTGGCATTTCTCATAAAATACTGTTTTGGGTTTTTTAATTTTTTTTACAAATATCAATTACAGTTGACATTCAATATTATTTTATATTAGTTTCAGGTATACAGAATGGTCATTAGATATTTATATAATTTACAAAGTGATCCTCCCTATAAGTCCAGTGCCCACTTGGCACCATACATAGTTATTGTAATAATATTGATTATATTCCTTATGTTGTACTTTACATCTTCATGACTATTCTGTGACTACCTATTTGTACTTCTTTTTTACTTATTGTGCTCTTCACTTTGTGGATTTACTATATCATTTTTTATCCCTTTACCATTATTTGGTATGTTTTTAGAAGGGAAGGCAACAGACATAAACTCATTTACAAAATATATTTCCTCACCTTTAAATATTATAAATTCATTTTTATGACATACAATAGAAAAGATGACATTTCTTTTTCCTGTTAGTGTAGCCATTTGTCCTAACATCATTTATTTAGTAGACTTTATTTTCCTAAATTTACTTGAAATTATATACTAAATCCCGTTTACAAAAGCTTCTTTGGGTTTATATTTTGATTCATGGATGCATGTCTTTCTCTATACCAATACCACAGTTTTTTTGTTGTTGTTGTTGTTTTTTAAAATATATTTTATTGATTTTCTACAGAGAGGAAGGGAGAGAGACAGAGAGCCAGAAACATCGATGAGAGAGAAACATTGATCAGCTGCCTCCTGCACACCCACCACCGGGGATGCGCCCGCAACCCAAGCACATGCCCCCGACCGGAATCGAACCGGGGACCCCCTAGTCTGCAGGCCGACACTTTATCCACTGAGCCAAACCGGCTTTGGCCCAATACCACAGTTTTAATAGTAGTTACTTTATAATATATTTTGCTATATACTAAGGCAGACACACCCTCACTTTATTACACTTTGTTCTCAAAAACTTAACTTAATGAAGGTTAAATACCCTAAATCCACAGCAAACATTATACTTAATGGAGAATCTATAGATGCTTTGCTTTGGATCAGGAACAAGAAGGAATATCTGCTATCATAGCTACTGTGTGATATGACATTAGCAGTCCTGGCCTAAGAATAAAAAAAATAGATTAAGATGTACCAAGTTTATAAGAAGAACTATCACTATGTACAGATGATAAGATTATATATGTAGGGGAAAATATTCAACAATCTATTAGATTTAATAAGTAAGAACTAGATACAAAACCACCTTACAGAAATCAAGAGCATTTATGTACATCAGCAATAACCAACTAAAAAAATAAATGCCAGTTATAAATGCAACATAAATTATAAAGCATTTAGGGATCCCTTAACAGAGAGTATACTAGTATATGACTTCTATCGAGTACTCTGCCAAAACTTTGTCTTCCCAGTATTCTTTACCTACCTTTTCTATTTTACTTTTCTCTATAACAATTAAAACCACATAACATACTACATATACTACTTATTTATTATATTTATTGTCTATTTCCTTTAACTAGAATGTAATCTCCATGAAAGCAGAAATTGTTTTTTGCTTTTCACTGTTGTATCCACAACACCTAGAAGAGTGTCTAGCACACAATAGGTATTTAACAAATATTTGTTCAACACAGATGGAGAAAATATTAACACTCACAAGAGGAATGACATGATTTGAGTTATGTTTTAAAGGGATTGCTCTGAGGGCTGGGATGCAAGAGTAGAAGCAGAGAAATTGGTTGCAGACCTTTGCAGGACCCAAGTGGAAGAGATGGGGGCTCGCACCAGCATGTAAGAGTGGGAGGATGAGAACTGAGCATATTCTGTTTAGTTCTAGAAAGCAGCAACAATAGGATATTCTTGTAGATTTGAATCATTTGTGAGAGAAAGAGTAGTAAATGGCCTGATCACAGTGGTGACGCAGTTACCATGAACTGAGGTGGGGAGGCATGGATAGAACAATGTGGGGTGAAGGGAGACAAGAATCAGGAGTGCAGCATAAGTAATTCATATCAATTACTTATCAAGTAATAAAAATAAAACAATTTTATATCTTTTAGGCTAGAAAAAAAATTCAAAGTGTGCAGGCTCTGTGTAGATAAGAACTCTCATGCACTAAAGGGGTATAGAGTTATAAAGCTACTAGTGGCCCAGTGCATGAAATTCATGCACTCGGGGTGGAGGGGTGTCCCCCAGCCTGGCCTGTGCCCTGTCACAGTGTGGGAACCCCATGATCCATTGCCCCAAAGAGGTAGGCCCAGTCCACCCATCCGGGGCTCCTCAATGGATTTCCCCAAAGAGGTAGGCCGGAGCCGGGGAAGGCCTGTGGACCCCCGGACCAGGCTGTGGCAGAGGCCTGTGGACTCCCTGCGCAGGCACATGGAGGTCCCTGCTGCAGCCCTGCCCCCAGGCCAGGCCACAGCAGAGGCCTGCGGACCTCTGCACACCTGTGGACTCCCAACTGGGGCCGCAGAGGAGGGGCCTCTCCGCCATGGCCCTGCCCCTGGCTGGGGCCGCAATGCTGCAAGTCCCTGCCCACCCGCTCCTGCTGCGCATGCAGCCTGCTGATTGGTCATTAATGTGATGGGGTCCCAGCCAATTTGAATATTACCCTATTATTAGTACAGATTCTGGAGAGAATATTCTATGACCCTAGCAACTTGACTGCTGTGTATATTCCCTAAATAAATTCTCACATGGGTACTTAAGTGTGCATATATTATGATGTTCAATATGGGGCTATATGTGATTGTGTGTGTGGGGGGGGGGGGGGGAAGGGACAGGGTAGTTGGGTTCCATAACAAAGAGTGATAGCTAAAATATTGTGAGCACCATGGATTACTATGAAGAGAAGTAATAAATGAGCAATATGTATGGGTCTTAAATATATATGTAGATCTTTAAAGTATAGTGTTATGTAGTATAGACAAAGGATGAGTAGTTAACAATATAATGCACTTTTAAAAAATACATAAACTTCAGAGGGAAGGCAGGAGAGGGCCAAGAGGGGCTAAGAGATCAACCAAAGGACTTGTATGCATACATATAAGTATAACCAATGGACACAGACACTAGGGGGGTGAGGACATGTGCTGGGGGTTGGGGTGGCAGGGGAGAGGTCAATGGGGGGAAAAGGAGACATATGTAATACTATATATAATACTTTAAACAATGAAGAATTTTTAAAAATACATAAATGCACCTCAATCCAATTATATGTATCAAACACATTAGAAATTAGAAATAAAAGTAGAGATGGAATTTAAAAATAATTAATTTTTAAAAATTAATAAAAGGCCTTGTGTAATTTATTAATGTCCCATGTACTGGGGAGTATTATTAATCAATTAATTCCACTCTGCACCTGAGAGTTTTTAAGTCTTATTTATTAACTAGAGGCCCAGTGCATGAAAATTCCCTCAGCCTGGCCTTCCCCTCTCACAGTCCAGGAGCCCTTAGGGGCAGGAGGTAACCTGGAGATTAGGGGAAGGCAACGCCCCATCACACCTCTGCTGCTGCCACTGCCAGCAGCACAAGCCTCAGCCGGCCCTGGTTACTTGAGCCTCAGGCAGCCCTAGGCGGCTGGGCAGCTGCCATCCAAGGATTGCCTGCGCCTTGGGGCCTTGCTGCATGCCTGCCACCCCAGTGGGGCCAAGGGGATCGGCGCCACCATCTTGTGGCTGTGGGCACTGCCATCTTTGTGACAGCATGAGGGCCAATTAGCATATTCCCTCTTTATTAGATAGGATCTTATAAATTCCAACACATATGGTCTTTATATACTTCAGAAAAGGCAACTCCTAAAATAGTAAAGAAAGTTTCAATCAATAAACTATTCAATCAGCAGGAATTATTAGTATTGTTAAGGCACCACAAATACAAATATGTTTAAATGAATAGTCCTTGCTCTCAAGAAGCTTATAGTCTAGCTCAGGGGTGGGCAAACTTTTTGACTCGAGGGCCACAATGGGTTCTTAAACTGGACCAGAAGGCCGGCACAAAAGCATGGATGGAGTGTTTGTGTGAACTAATATAAATTCAAAGTAAACATCATTACATAAAAGGGTACGGTCTTTTTTTTTTAGTTTTATTCATTTCAAATGGGCCAGATCCGGCCCGCGGGCCATAGTTTGCCCACGGCTGGTCTAGCTGGTGAATACAAGACTGCCTTTCTTTTCTTTTTCCTTAATCCTCACCGGAGGATATTTTTCCATTGATTTTTAGAAAGAGTGGAAGAGAGAGGGAAAGACAGAGAGAAATATCAATGTGAGAGAAACACATCTATTGGTTGCCTTCTGCACGAGCCCTGACCAGGGCCTGGGCCAGGGAGTAGCCTGCAACTGATGTACGAGACCTTGACTGGAATCAAACTCGGGATCCTTCAGTCTGCAGGCTGACACTCTATCCACTGAGCCAAACAAGTGAGGGCAAGACTCCTTTTCCAAGGCAGCAACTTGGATTTTCTTCTTTTAAAAAGTGGGAGATCAAAAAACCTTTGCTGTTGAGATTTTATTCAGAAATTTTAGCACGATTTATGATGCTAATTGATAGGATTCAAAATTTCCAGTGAAAGTCAGTATTTATGATTAAGCTATTAGTATTTATTAGTAAATTAATACATTGCATAAGTCTCAGATTTCATACACAAGAAACTTATGTCTATAATTATTTTCTCCATGAATATGATGACTTGTGGAAAAATAAACTTTCTTTTTATAGAGATTTATCTGTTTTCTTCTGACTCTTGCCAGGTAACCAGTGTGCCACAAATGCAGTAAGAGAGGGGATGGGAACAGAGGAAGACGCATGCTACTGTTGGATCACATCGTGCCTTGCATGTGTGGAGTCTGGATTTTACTGTAAACAGTATAAAGATGTGCCCTGATTTATTTCCTAAGGTAAAGATGCCTTCTGCAGGTCAAATGGTCCAGGTCACTCAAATAAATTGTATGGCAATAAAGAGTTAGAGGGGACTGATAGATGAGAGAGACTTCATAGACATATCGAATTGAATGAGACTGAACTACAATGATTAGGGATGTTTGTTTGGGTAATGAGACTGAACTACAATGATTAGGGATGTTTGTTTGGGTAATAAAGCCATAAGGAAGTACAAGTAAGTGATTGCTACAAAGGTCAAGACAGTATTTTGGGGGAAAAGGAGTTGTGATTAGGACAAGCACATGAGGGGCTTCTGTAGTAGCTGCCAGATCTGCTTTTTTACTTGAATGTTTGTTACAAGGGGTACTGTATTATAATAATTCACTAAGTTACACATTTGTTTAGTGTGGTTTTCTGCTTCTGTGTTTTATTTCACAACATAAAGTCAAAAATAGATAATAATTTTAAAAATTAAAGCTGCTGTGTAAAGAATAAAATGTAGAAAGCAGACTGATCATATATTTTGTTAATAAAGCTCATGGAATCTATTGATGGATTAGATATAAAAGAAATTATTGCCCTAGCCAGTTTTGCTCAGAGGATAGTGCATCAGACTGCAAACTGAAGGGTCCCAGGTTTGATTTCAAGGGCATATATCTTGGTTGCAGACTCCTCCCCGACCTGGGCCCTTGGTCAGGGCTCACACAGGAGGCAACCAATCCATGTGTTTCTCTCACATTGATATTTTTCTCTGTCTTTCCCTCTCTCTTTCATTCTCCCTCAAAATCAATGGAAAAAAATATCCTCAGGTGAGGATCAAAAATAAATAAAGAAATTATTTTGAGTGTCTGATGGTTCCTTTTACTAATACAGTCAAGGTATATTGGGACAAAAGGAAAGGAGTACCCTGGGCTAGAAGAAGCAAGAGCAATAGTTCTATTTTAATTATGTTAAGAATGAGATTCCTATGGGATAAGTGAAGGGGTTAAGTAAGCCAGTAGACATATGTGTTTGGAGCACATGAGAAACCTCTTGTTTGAACTGGAGATAAGAAAAATAAGAACTTTAGCTTTGACAGATAAATAGATTAGAATAGATGGATGGATGGATGGATGGATGGATAAATACATAGATAGATAGAGGCCATGGTTCTCTGGAAAATCACAGACATGGGATAGTGATCTACTACCGGCAAAGCAATAGGAAAAAAGTTCATTTTGAATAACTGTATATAGAAAGAAAGTTGCATAATGCTTAGTCCTGTAGTTGTGTCCTAAAAATATTTTTAAAAATAGTTGAATATCTACTCTATGCTACCACTCTACTAGGTATTTTATATTGATTACTCATAATCTTCAGGATAATAACACTTACTGGTTATCCTTTTTATAGTTGAGGAAACTGGAGGTCAGAGGTATTAAGTACATTTTCTTTTTTTTTTAAATACATATTTTATTGATTTTTTACTGAGAGGAAGGGAGAGAGATAGAGAGTTAGAAACATCGATGAGAGAGAAACATCGATCAGCTGCCTCCTGCACACCCCAAACTGGGGATGTGCCCGCAACCAAGGTACATGCCCTTTACTGGAATCGAACCTGGGACCTTTCAGTCCGCAGGCCGATGCTCCATGTACTTAGGGCTTAAGTACATTTTCAAAGCCATATTGCTGGTGAGCATTGGGTCAAGATGTGAAGTATGGTTGTACTCAGCCTGAAACTTTTCATTGTCCACATGGTACTTCCTGAGGGAATATGCAGGAGGACTATGAAAGGGATGGGGGAATATGAATTCTAGGACAGATTACCCAGCAGGCCTCTGTTTAATAACGGAATGCTTTTTTTTTTTAACCACATGTATAACAGGGCAATGATACATAGTGAAAATGTGGACTGGTGTGGAAAGTCAGTCTAAAAAGGATGTGCTCACTATTTACCTTATCAGCAAATCTGAGGAGAAAGGACATGTCAATCATTTCCTCTCTGAAATGTTCTCTGGGCTGTTGGAGGAAGTAGGACTCCTTTGAAACTTCACCTTTTTACATTAAGTTTTCTCACCACTATTCTTAGGGCACTCATCACCTCCTTGTTCCTCAAGCTATAGATTACAGGATTCAGCATTGGAGTCACCACAGCAAAGAAGAGGGTGGTCATCTTCTGTTCTGCTGAGGAGTCACCTTCAGGTCTCATGTATGTGAAGATGGCCGTTCCAAAGCACATGGACACCACAGTGAGGTGGGAAGCACAGGTCCCAAAGGCTTTGCTACGTCCCTGAGCAGAGCGAATATGCAGAATGGCAGCAACTATATGACCATAGGAGAAGAGGACCAGGGAACAGGGAAGCATGATCACCAGAAATCCTGAGATGGCTACCATGACCATGTTGAAGGAGATGTCCACGCAGGCTAGCCGCAGCACAGCCAGGATCTCACAGGCAAAATGGTTAATAATGTTGTGACACAGGGGAAGCTGAAAGGTGATGATTGTTTCCATCAATGAATTCATGAAACCAGCCACCAAGCAGCCGGCAGCCAGCCTCAGGCACAGCCCTCCATGCATGATGACTGTGTAGTGCAGCGGGTGGCACACTGCCACATAGCGGTCATAGGCCATGGCTCCCAGCAGGAAGAACTCAGACCCACCCAAAGCCAGGGACACATAGAGCTGGAGCACACAGCTTTGGAATGGGATGGTCTTCCAGGCTGACAGAAAATGAACAAGCATCTGTGGGACAGTGCTGTTGGTGTAACAGATGTCCACAAATGACAGTACACTGAGGAAGAAGTACATGGGTGTATTTAGTCTGCTGTCCAGTCTGATAAGGAGGAGGATGAGAAAGTTCCCCAGCATGGTCACCAGATACATGGCCAGGAAAAGGAAGAAGAGGAAGACCTGAGTTTCCCAGCAGCTGGACAGGCCCAGGAGAATGAACTCACTCACCCAAGTCTGGTTTTCCCTGCCCATGAGCCTCTGAAGACAAAACCCCAGTTATAAATCAATAAATCCCAGATACTTAAGGTGGCAGAGAGCCTGATAGGGCATGTAGACCAAATAGCCATCTAAAACTAAATGGCGTGGTTTCCCTAATTGTTTCCTTCTGGGTTTGGGACCATAGTAAAACACATTAACATGATCCCGGTTCAAGGAGAAAATAAAATTCTTCTATTCTCCTTCCTTAAGTAGGAAAGGTTTATTAGAATGCTTAGACATTTAAGTAAAAGATTAACTGTAAAACACACTTTCTTCTTCAGAGCCAATCCTTAACCCTGAAGTTTGTCTACTTCTCCTTTGGAAACCCGTTTTCACCTCTTTACTCTCTCAAAATCCATATTAAATGGAACCTAACAGGCAGAAACAGATTTTTTTTAAATGATGTTTTTACACCTGGATTCTCTATGATAATAAAACACTCAATTTTCACCTTTTGAAATAAGAAATGTGGGGTTATAAGTTAGAATGTGGCAAATACACAATAGACTTTTTAAATAGCAAAAAAAAATGGTCAAAATTACATTTCAGAGACAGTGACATAAAGAATGAAGACCTGGCCATTGGGCTTAGTTTTGAAAAATCTTCACCTGCTTGTCTTTTTATCTGGATGAGAGGCTAAGAAGACTGCCACACATACACCATACATGTGTTCCTTGATAGGCATGACTATCAAGAAATAAATCAAAGTCAGGGAGGCATTAACTACCTTCCCTAAGAAATAAGAAGAACTCAAATACTTGCCATACATATTAGCCTATTAACTAAGAGGTCATGGAAAGCTGGCTGTGCATTCCCGCTGATTCTATTTGTACGTATCCTGGACAGTGATCGTGATGGATTGGAGACTATAATGTGATGGAAAATAATTAACTGGAATTAACTCAGTACAACGACTGTTGATTAACTCTCTCCTTTCCTTTTATCCCCATCTGAAATACTCAACTATCCTGTACCTCCCCAACCCCCTCACCCCCAAGAAACTGTCTTCTCTCATCCTCGCACTCTACTCCCTCTATCATGATTCGCAAGACAAAAGGCAATAGGCTAGTCTGCTCAATACCATCCTTACACTTTCTAATCCTGCTGGTATATTGGTATTGCAGAAAGCTCAAACACTCTAGTATTCTCTCTGGAGCTCTAGTATTGTCTCTAGTAATCCTGTTTGCACCTTATTCAAGTCACAAGTGATTTCCAAAAACCTCATGGACTCAACAAAGCCCACTCTCAGTTTTCCACATATTGTCCTTCTAATTAGTCTGCCGTTTAGGTAGAGAAAGTGAAACCCATGCACAGCAGTGCCAAGGAGATATTATTTGCTTGCTGTAATCAGATAGTACCAATGAATATGTTATGGGAATCAGAGTTTGTGTTGAGGGTATTCATGACAGTAAGAGCCACTAACTATAGATAAGGAAGCTGCCAGAGGTGCTTGGATTAGCCAGAAGAAAGGGGTCCTTGGGCATCTGCATATGACATCCTTCCTTTATCTATGAATAAATTAAGCTTGATAAACAATTCTCACCTCAAGAGATAACTTATGTGGACACAAGGAGAGGCAGTAAAAATACAGAATGTTCTTTAATTCTTTAAAACTTACTCTAGAACTTCAAAAGGTTAACAAGTCACCTTGCAATATCTCTATCAAAGAAATAGGAAACCTACCTTTTTGTCCCTAATGAAAAAGAAAACTTGAAATACAAAAATATCACTGTTAAGGGTCTCAGGTATGAGAGAAAGACAAGTGATTTCACAGGGGAAAAATTTGTGCTTAGGACCCATCAATGGAGATTGACCACCTATGCATGATCTTTTATGAGCTAAGCTAAGGAAGGAGAATGGGGTAGTCTCCAATTCTGCTACAATACTGAAACAATTTATGTAAAGGAATTTCACCAGCAGAAGGCAAAAAGAAAAATAATAGTGCAGGAGGTAACTTATGATTAGTGATTATTCAATGTATTCTTGGGTACCAAATAAGAGTTTGTTACAAACAAAAAACCTGACTAATGTAAATCTCTTGGAGTTTTGAGTCTTAAACTTCTTAAAAACTAATAATAATTAGTTAAGGGTTTGACAAAAAGAATGTAATCCCTGATCTTTGGTCAGCAATGTTCCTTAAAAGCCCACAAAGGTATTGGTCAAAAGTAGAAATACCCTTAGCTAGCCTATCATTGTTTCTGCATCATCTTCATGCTTTGTAAAGTGCCTCTCCCTAGGAGTGAGTGAACTCCTTTGTCAATGAACTTTAATTTTCCAGTTCAACTCTCATTACCTAGTATCTTCTTCTGGGTAAAGGAAACATAATTTCAAGTCTGTCCTAATTCATTAGAGGCAGGAAAGTTGGGAGGTTAAAAAATAAGGCTGTAACACCAATAGAAAAATGAATGACTAAGTTAAGAAATAAAATAAAATGTTTAAAACATTTTTTGAAAATTTGATATTTAATGGAGATTATAACAGATGTTCAAAAGTAAAATGGAGGTGTTTTAACTGGCAATGATGGCATTCCTGTACCCCCCTTTTTCCCTAGAATTGTGACTCAAGCTAGTTAATCACAAGTGATCTTTAAAGAAAAAAATCCATCTGGAAACCTTGAGATTTCCCCAAAATGTTCATTGGCAAAGCTGTTCTCCCCACTCCATCCCGACTTCCTTATGCATATCTATACTGCTTGTCCATTATCATTTCAGAATGAGCTGGTCAGCACAAACCTGTCCTCTGGGTCCAGATTTCTAGTGGGCAGGTGCTAAGGGGCGCAGTGTAATGCAAGGGATGTGACCTGTAGTAGCTAAGCCCAGTGATTCCTATGAATGTTGTCAAAACCTGTGCTAGGTGCTTCATTTCTCAGAGGAGAAAGAACTTTCCAAAAGAACTTTCTCCTCAGTTTGGCTCCTCAAAATGGGACATATCTCTCCAGTAACCCAATTCAATTCAATTATCACATGAGACTAGGAAGGAGCTGTGTGTTAAGGAAAGCCTGGTTTCCTGACTCCTGTCCCGAGAACCCACTCTCTGAGCATGACTCTCTTACCTTCAGGACAGGCCAGCAATGCCCCAGGAAGGGTGAGGCTGAGCAGGATGTGGGGTTTTGGAAGAAGTAACTTTTTTTTCCCTCAGGGATAAAATCTCTGCAGGCCAATTATGCTGTGCTTGTTAGACCTGTTTCTTCTTCTCTAGCTGGTGATTCCCTCACCTTAAACTCTCACCTGCTTTCACTAGTAAGAGAAGTTAGTTTTTCCTGACCCAGAAACAAAGCCCCAGTTTCCCTGGAGACATTCTCTTAGGTCTTTGTTGAAATTTCACTTGGAGGAAGTTATAACTTGCCCATGACTTTCTGTCCATGTTCTCATGATTGGCATTATTTGACCCCAAACCCCCAATTATTCATAGATCTCATAGGAGAACAATACTTTCTGCACCGTGATTCTGAAGTCGTACATGAGCTTTCTCCAATGTTGGCTCACTGTTAGGAGGCTCCTTTTAACTGGGCCTTGTCTAATTATTTGACTGCTTTTGTATCTAAATGTCTGTCCTCATATTCTGCAAATACAGAAATTTACTATCCACTTTAATCATCTCAAATTATATATCCATTCTACAATATATTCAGGTTGTTTCTAGTTTGTAGCTATTGCAAACAATACTTGCTATGAACATTCACACACACACACACACACACACACACACACACACACACACAACCTCTCTCAGCTTTTGTCCCATATATGTATTCATTTCTGTTTCCCAGTAGTAGCACTGACCCATCACAGATTATGTGCATTTCCAGTTTTAGCTAATATTGTCAGGTGTTTTTTTTAAAGTTGTACCATTATACTTGCACCAACTATGTATGAAGATTTATTTGCTCTAAGCTTTCTCTAACATTGGATTGTAAATCCTTTTGATTTTAGCCGTTCTGATGGGTATATATATATATATATATATATATAATGGTATCCCATTGTTACTATATTTTATATTTCTCTGATGATTAATGAGGTTTTGCATATTTTAAAATATTTATTGCTCATTTGGATATTCAATTTTCTGAGATATTCAATCTTTTGCCCATTCTTCTATTTGGTTATCTCTCTTTTTCTGATTAATTTTAATTATTTTAATATTTTGAGCATGGGTCATTTGTCATTTATATGTATCACACCAAAAAAAGTGGCTTAACTTTTCATTTTCTTAATGGTGTCTCTGATGAAGAGATGTTTTTAATTTTAATGTAGTTCTATTTATCAATTGCTTCCCATATATTGCTCTTTTGTGTCTTGAAAAATCTTTGCCTACCCTATATCATGAAGTTATTATTCATGTTATCTTCCAGGAGCTTTAATGTTTTCTTTTTCACATTTAGATCAACAATATATGTGGAATTTATTGTTGTGCATAATATGAGAAAGGAACCCACATTCACTTTTTTTCTATGTGACTATCCAACTTTATTGAGAGACCATGCTTTCCGCACTATTCTTCTGTGTTGCCATCGAGCAAATTTCAATTTATATTTGTAGGTTTGTTTTGAAATTCTTATTTCTGACCCACTGGTCTATTTATCTATTATTATAAAATTAGAGGCCCGGTGCACAAAAATTTGTGCACTGGCGGGGGGGGGAGGGGGGGAGCGGTGTCCCTCAGCCCCACTTGTGCCCTCTCACAGTCTGGGACCCCTTGGGAGATAATGACATGCTGGCTTAGGCCCGCTCCCAGGTGGCAGAGGGCAGGCCCAATCCCTAGGTGCAGCCCCTGGTCGGGCTCAGAACAGGGCTGATTAGGGGGGTTGGGGCTCCGTACCCTGTCACCCACAGAGCAAGGCTGATCACGGTTTTAACTGATCCCGGTGCCAGGAGGCCTTGCGGCTCCACTGATCCCGGGGCATGAGGCCTCATGGCTCCGCTGATCCCGGGTTCGGGAGGCCTCGCAGCTCCACTGATCCTGTGCTGGGAGGCATATTACCCTTTTACTATATAGGATAGAGGCCTGGTGCATGGGTGGGGGCCAGCTCGTTTGCCCTGAAGGGTGTCCTGGATCAGGGTGGGGGTCCCACTTGGGTGCCTGGCCAGCCTGAATGAGGGTATGATGGCTGTTTCCAGCTGGTCACACCCCCTTCAGGGTGGGGGTCCCCACTGGGGTGCCTGGCCAGTCTGGGTGAGGGGCTGAGGGCCGTTTTCAGGCTGGCGGGCGACTGAAGCTCCAAACCTCTCCTTTTTTTCTTTTTTTTTTATTCTGGGATTTATTTACCTTCTATGGCTGTCACTGGAACTGAGAGCCAGCTTTCTCTCTGAGGCTCGGCTCCAGCTCTGAGACCTCGGCTGCTGAAAGCAGGTATCTGGTTTGTTTGGGTTCTATAATCGAAACACTGTTTCAACTCCAGCTCTGAGGCCCGGCTGGCTGAAAGCAGGTTTCTGGGTTTTTTTTAGCTTCTATATTTGCAACAATGTTTCTTAAACTGAAAGCTCAGAGGCCGGCAGCGGCAGGCAGGGAACGTTGACTTCCTCCATCACTGAAGCAAGCAAGCCTCCTGTTCGCTTCAAGCTGCCTGGCTGCCAGCCGCCATCTTGGTTGGCAGTTAATTTGCATATCGCCCTGATTAGCCAATGGGAAGGGTAGCGGAGGTATGGCTAATTACCATTTTTCTCTATTATTATATAGGATACTGCATTGTCTTAATTACCATAGTTTTATAGTGTAAATCATCCAACTTGTTTCTACATTCTCAATTGTTTTGGTTATTGCTGGCCATTTGAATTTGTAATCTGTTTTTAAAGTTAGCTCAAACATTTCCAGGAAAGAAAAACTTGCTATTTTAGTTGGGATTTTATCTAAGAAATCAGTTTTAGGAAAAGTCACATTTTTGTGCTTTTGAGTATCCCAACCCTTAAAAATATTTTTTTTTCCAATTTATTTAATACTAGAGGCCCGGTGCACAAAAATTTGTGCACTGGAGGGGGGGCGGGTCCCCCAGCCCGGCCTGTGCCCCCGCGCAGTCTGGGACCCCTCGGAAGATAACGACCTGCTGGCTTAGGCCTGCTCCCGGGTGGCAGAGGGCAGGCCCAATCCCTAGGTGCAGCCCCTGGTCGGGCTCAGAGCAGGGCCGATTGGGGAGTTGGGGCGCCACCCCATCATGCATAGAGCAGGGCGGATTGGGATGTTGCGATGCCACCCTCAGTCACGCTCAGGGTAGGGCCGATTGGGGGGTTGGGGCACCGCCCCCTGTCACACTCAAGGCAGGGTCGATGGGGAGGTTGCAGCGCCACCCCCTGTCACACACAGAGCAGGGCCAATCAGGGGGTTGGGGCGCTGCCCCCTGTCACTCACAGAGCAGGGCCCATCAGGGGGGTTGGGGCTCCGTACCCTGTCACACACAGAGCAGGGCCCATCAGGGGGTTGGGGAGCTCCCCCCTGTCATGCACACAGCAGGGCCCATCAGGGGGTTGGGGCGCTGCCCCCTGTCACTCACAGAGCAGGGCCCATCAGGGGTTTGGGGAGCTCCCCCCTGTCATGCACACAGCAGGGCCCATCAGGGGGTTGGGGAGCTCCCCCCTTTCACACACAGAGCAGGGTCGATAAGGGGGTTGGGGAGCTCCCCCCTGTCACTCACAGAGTAGGGCCGATAGGGGAACTGGAGCACCGCCCCCTGTCACACACAGAGCAGGGCGGATCAGGGGGTTGGGGTGCTGCACCCTGTCACACTCAGGGCAGGGCCAATGGGGAGGTTATGGCTCTACCCTGTCACACACAGAGCAAGGCCCGTGGAGGGGGGTTGGGGCGCCACCCTCTATCACCCACAGAGCAGGGCCGATCAGGGGGTTGGGGCGCCGCCACTGTCACACTCAGGGCAGGGCCGATGGAGAGGTTATGGCTCTACCCTGTCACACACAGAGCAGGGCCCATGGGGAGGGGGGGCGGGGGGGGTTGGGGCACCGCACCCTGTCACACACAGAGCCGCAGGGTGATCAGGGGGTTGGGGAGCTCTCCCCTATCAGGCACAGAGCAGGGCTGATCAGGGGGTTGGGGCACCTTCCCCTGTCACAAACAGAGCAGGGCGGATAGGGAGGTTGTGGCCCACCCCCTGTCACACACGGAGCAGCAGGGCGATCAGGGGGTTTGGGCGCTGCCCCCTGTCACGCTGATCCTGTGCCAGGAGGCCTCGCGGCTCCGCTGATGCCAGTGCTGGGAGGCATATTACCCTTTTACTATATAGGATAGAGGCCTGGGGGCTGGCTGGTTTGCCCTAAAGGGCGTCCTGGATCAGGGTGGGGGTCCCCACTGGGGTGCCTGGCCAGCCTGGATGAGGGGATGATGGCTGTTTGCAGCTGGTCACACACCCTTCAGGGTGGGGGTCCCCACTGGGGTGTCTGGCCAGTCTGGGTGAGGGGCTGAGGGCTGCCTTAAGGCTGGTGATTAACTGAAGCTCCCAACCGCTCCTTTTTTTCTTTTTCTTTTTTTATTCTGGGCCAGCTTTAGCTCTGGCTCTAGCTCTGAGGCATCCGCTGGTTTGTTTGCCGTTCTATAATCGAAACAATGTATAACTTCAGCTCTGAGATCCCGGCCATTTGTTTAGCTTCTATATTTGTTAGAATGTTTCAAACTGCCGGCTCAGAGGCCGGCAAGGCAGGCGGGGAACATTGGAGTCTGCAGCAAGCAAGCCTCATGTTCACTTCCAGCTGCCTGGCTGCCAGCAGCCATCTTGGCTGACAGTTAATTTGCATGTACTCACTGGTTAGCCAATGAAAAGGGTAGCGGTCGTACGCCAATTACCATGTTTCTCTTTTATTAGTGTAGATCTGTTCATTTTTTTCTATGTGAAAATGTTGTATATCTCTCATTAGATTTGTTCTTAGACATGGTATTTTTCACATGCTGTTTTAAATAATATCTTTTAAATTATATAAAATATAGTTGACTTTTATATATTAAACTAGAGGCCTGGTGCACGAATTCACGCATGGATGAGGTCTGGCTGGCCTGCCCCAATCAGAGCCAATTGGGCTGAGCTGGCTGCGGGGAGGGGATGCGGGCAGTTGGCCTGCTGGCCCCGCCCCCTGGTTGAACTCCCAGTTGAACTCCCGGTCAAGGGAACAATTTGCATATTAGCCTTTTATTATATAGGACTAGTGGCCCAGTGCATGAAACTCATGCACATTAAAAAGGAATTAATTAGAGAAAATATTTTAATATTGCTATTTGCTCTTTCTCTATAATAGAAGCATCAAAGGTGAAAAAAATAGTAAAATGTGTATGAAAATCTCCCTCTTGTCAGAGTCTGGGGCATGCCATGGGACCCAGAGTCAAATCCCCGCCCACCCACACATACCTCAAAATCATGCAAGATCCAGACCTGGCCAGCCCCACCCCCGTTAAGCCCCACCGGGCAGGGGGTGCAGCCTCAGGTCCCCTGTTAAGCCCTGCAGGGAGGCGGGACATGGCCTCAGGTCTCCCAGCCAGGCACCAGGCGCGGTGCATGACCTCAGGTTCCCCAGGCCTGGCACAAAGACGTGAGGGTGCAAGGGCACAAGGGCATAATGACCATTTGCATATTAGCTATTTATTATATAGGATTATATAGGATATGTATATATGAAATGACTTTTATGGATGACTGGTGTCATTTCTTCCTTATATTTTTGGTAAAATTCACTGGTAAAGCCACCTGGCTTGAAGTTCTATTTGGTAGAAAATTCTTAAATATGGATTCAAATTTCTTAGTATATAGGACTATTCTATTTCTTCATGTGTTCATTTTGGTAAGTTTATTTTTTTTAGAAATTTGTTCTAACTTCTCAAATTTATGAGCCTAAATTAATATCTTCCTATGTATTTTAGTGTATATAGAATCTCTTTTTCTTCCACAATATTGTTTATTTCTTCCATTTCTTTTTTTTTTATTAGTCTTGGCAATGAACTATGGTTTACCATAAAATACTTTTTAATATCATTTGGTGCAAGGAGAGCAACAAAGACAAGGTAATCCCATCCCTTAGCAAATGCCATTTACTTAGCAAATGTCATTTAATAGGTCACTTACTAGATTTAATAGGGAGGAAAAAATATATTTTTCCTTAAAAGAAAAATATTAAAAACTGTCAAACATCATAAAAATTATCCTAAATTATATGTGAAGGGAAGTAGAGAACATGTAGTTCTTCTGAGTTATTGCTAGTACAGGACCAGAGAATTAGTACTCTAGGACACTGAGAAACATAGCTAGTATATCAAACCCAATTCTAGGCATTTTATAAAACCCTGTTGGATTAAAAAAATCAATATCCAAAGTCATTACAAATTCAGTTTCTGGCCATAATTGAAAAACGGGGGTGGTATTTGTCCTAAACATCTAGAAAATTGAACAAAATATATAAAATGCTGGAAAACATCAGCCAAACATCAGTTCCAGACACTGATCCTGAGAGACGAGAACAAGTGAGGTGAGTCACAAGTGCCCCTGCTCACTGCCTAGAGAGAGTTTCCAGGCTACAGGATGATGAGAGAAACCTAAACAGAGCCCGTGGTCATCCTTTTCATCCTGAAAAGACAGAGTTCATAGTTTGGAACATAGTGCCAAAGAGAAGGGGGTGTAAAGAAAAGGGGAATTTATTATCTGAATATTGGTTTTTTTAAGTCTTTTGCTGACTACTAATCTTTGCATGTTGTGAGGGACCCACCAAGGCCAAGAAAAGAACCACCAGAAAGGAGTAAATAGAATGATCTCTAGAGGTAACACAGGGCCCAGAGCAGTTCATGTTCTCACCAGTCAGAAAGGAAAGCCCTCTAACACACAAGACATTGAGCAGGGTCCTTAGGAAAATATAACCTCAGTAGTGTTACAAATTGACTCAATACTTTGGCCTGTTTTAGATCCAACCTTTATGACCCTTATGTAAAAGAAAGCCTCAAATTATCAAATAAATTCTAAACCACGTAACTGCCTCCCTGAACAAAGTGCAGAAATATTTAAAGTAAAACAAAAATATCTAGCACATGAAAACATAAAACTCACAATGTCGGTAATGCAATAAAAATTTTCCATGCATGCTAAGAGGCAGGAGACTTTCTAGGCCATAGTACAAGGTAGGGAAACCCAAACAAGTCAAAGTGAGGGGGGAAAGGCAATCAATAGGAGCATATAGAAACAACATAGATGACATAATTAGGATACAAGCACATTAAAATAACCATTATAAATATACTTCACATGTTCAAGAAGATAGAGAGAAGTCTAAGGATGATGAGGAACAACACCAAAGATATAAAAACACCAATTCAAACTACAAGGATAAAAAATACACTACATGGACTCAATAACAGATTAGACACTGCAAAACAGAAAAAAAAGAGAAAAAATAAAATAAATAAGGATATATTCAGGCATACAAATGATAAAAGTATTCATCAACAATAGAAACAAAAATGAATTACAAGCAACTTAAGGACATAAACTAAGGGAAAAAATTAAAATGAGGACATCCTATATGCTGAGGAGGTAATATGCAAATTGACCATCATGCCCTCACAAGATGGCTGCCTACGACCAGGCTGGCAGGGGGGTTAGTGAGGGATGACCAAATGACTGAACAGCAGGCTGTGTGGGGTGACCAGGCTGGTGGGGGGGGGGGGCAGTGAGGGAAGACCAGGCTGGCAGGGGGGCCAGTTGGGGGTGACCAGGCCAGCAGAGAGGGCAGTTTGGGGGGACCAGGCCAGCAGAGGGGGCATTAAGAGGCAATCAGGCCAGTGGGGGGGGGAGTTACGGGCAACCAGGCTGGCGGGGGGGGGGGGGGGGGTGAAGTGCAGCTGGCGGTGACCAGGCTGGCAGCAGGGGCAGTTGGGGGCGATTAGGCTGGCGGGGGGGGGGGGGGCAGTGAGGGGTGACTAGGCCAGCAGGGGGGGTAATTGGGGGCAACCAGTCTGGCAGGGGGTGGCAGTTTGGAGCAACCAGGCTGGCAGGGAGGGGGCAGTTGGTGGTGACCTGGCCAGCAGCGGGGGACAGTTAGGGGCGACCAGGACAGCTGGGGGGCAGTTAGGGGCGATCAGGCCAGCATGCAGAGGCAGTGAGGGGTGATCAGGCTGGCGGAGGGGGCAGTTAGGGGTGACTAGGCAGGCAGGCAGGTGAGCGATTAGGAGCCAGTGGTCCAGGATTGTGAGAGAGATGTCCCAGATTGAAGAGGGTGCAGGCTGGGCTGAGGGGACCCCCACGTCCCTGCACAAATTTCATGCACCGGGCCTTTAGTAAGTGAAATAGAAAAACAAGACAGAAAAAATAGAGAAAATTAAGGAAATCAAAAGCTGATTCTTTAACAGTTCTGTATCAATAAAACTGATAAATTTATATCCAGATTGATGAACAAAAAAGAATTTATAAATGATCAACATTAAGAAATGAAAGGGGTGACATCACCACTGGTCCTACAGATATCAAATGAATAAAAACAAAACCTCTTGAATATATTTAAAGTCAATACTTTTGACTAGTTAGATGAAATGGAAAAAAATTGTGTTGCCAAAGCTCACACAAGATTAAATAAATAATCTAAATACCTCTCTATCTATAAAAGGTATTGAATTTATAGTTTTAAATATTCCCACAAACTGGGACAAAGCAACTTTTGGAAATATTCCATAATTTGTTTATGTTGGTTATAAACATTTGTCAAGCCTTAGCAGGTGTGGCTCAGTGTTTGAACATAAACCCATGAACCAGGAGGTCACATTTCAATTCCCAGTCAGGGCCAGATTGCAGGCTTGATCTCCAGTGGGGGGCATGCAGGAGGCAGCTGATGGATGATTCTCTCTCATCATTGATCTTTCTATCCCTCTCTCCCACTCTCTTCCTCTCTCTGAAATTAATGAAAACATATTTTTTAAAATTTAACATTTGTCAAACCTCATATAACTGAACACTTTAAAATGATAAATTTTTGTATGTAAAATATGCATCAATAAACATGATTTTAAGAAGGAAAAGTGATAAAGGACAAATAAATAATATCATAATTTTGAAAAGAGATGTAACTAAAAATTGAGTAGGCATTCAAATGGCAATAAGCAAGGCTGTGAATAAATTTATGTCAATAAATTTTAAAACTTAAAACAGACAAATTTCTGCAAAAATATAACTAACAAAAGCTGATGGGATGTAAAATAGTCTGAAAAAATCCTATAAGCATTAAAGAAATGGAGTTTGTATTAAAAATATTCCCACAGAAATAGCTAGATGAGTGAGTTCCATAAAATTTTCACAAAACAGGATCGTTTCAATCATACCCTCTGGAGCTCCAGTGTGTAGTTGTGTGTTACACAAAGGTAGAGAGATGAGGTAATAATAAGACAGTATAATCACACCCATGTTTTACTTGACAGTGGATGTGCCCTGGCATGGGCCTTTTTATCCTGAGGGGATGCCTTTTTCTCATTGGAACAAAGACCATGCCATTTTACTAAGCTGTGAGTCTAGTTGCCAGCCTCCCTAATGAAAGTAGAAAGTTGAGTCACCTGATGTCTACATTTATCCCATGTCTACATCTCATAAGTTTAGAAAAATTGTCTTAAAGCAAATTTTTCAACTTCCCATAACTAGTTCTTCTTCCTATTTTCTATGTGCATGTGCCATACAATCATGTCCTCTCTTTAAAAAAATATAAAAAAAGGGGGGGGGGGGGCTAACCGGTTTGGCTCAGTGGATAGAGCGTCAGCCTGAGGACTGAAAGGTCCTAGGTTTGATTCTGGTCAAGGGCATGTGCCTTGGTTGCAGGCACATCCCCAGTAGGAGATGTGCAGGACGCAGCTGATCGATGTTTCTCTCTCATCGATGTTTCTAACTCTCTATCCCTCTCCCTTCCTCTCTGTAAAAAATCAATAAAATATATTTTTTTAAAAAGAAAAGGAAAAGGGGGGTGGGTAAGAGATCAACCAAAGGACTTGTGTGCATGCATATGAGCATAACCAATGAACACAGACAGTAGGAGGGTGAGGGCATGTTCTGGGGGTGGGAACAGCTAGAGAGGTCAATGGGTGGGGGGGAGACTTAAGTAATACTTTAAACAATAAAAACTTTAAAAATAAAATAAAACATTTACCAATTTGGCAAAAAACCCCAAAACATTTTTATATACTGCATCCCTCCCCGGCCCTGTGCACTGGTGGAGTCCCTCAGCCTGGCCTATACCCTCTCACAATCTGGGACCCCTTGGGGGATGTCGGAGAGCAAATTTTGACCTAATCCCACAGCCAGGCCGAAGGACCCCACTGGTCCAGCCCATCTCTCTCAGTCCTGATTGACTGGACCCCAGCAGCAAGCTAACCTACCAATCGGAGCATCTTCCCTCTGGTGGTTAGTGCACGTCATAGCAACTGGTCGACCCGTCAACTGTCTGAGTTCTAGTGGTCAGTGCACGTCAGAGTGAGCAGTTAAGCGGCCTTAGCATATCATTAGCATATTACACTTTGATTGGTTGAACACCAGACTGGACGACTGGACACTTAACATATTAGGCTTTTATTATAAAGGATAAAAAATCAGGAAAATGCAAGAGATTGTTCAAAATCTCACTGTCTCCTTTCTCTTATGTGTCTTCATAAGAGTTTTAATGCTCATAGATAACCACAAATTTGACTTTCAGTTGACCTCCAATTATAGTACTTAGATAGCACTTAGTACTTAGTGAAAGCAAAATTGCAGCTCTGTAAAGTTTTCTGCAATAAAAATTTATTTTAAAGACCTGTACTTGTCTTAGAATAACCCTCAGTAATTTTAAATAAAATAAAATATCAAGCAAAGTTAAATCCTTTGTAGCCTTTCCAAATTCATTAATTCCTCATATTTTGAGTGAGAATATTAATATCAATTCTGTCCTTACTGGATAAAGGATAGAGAAAAGGGCTATAACAGTCACAGCAAAAATCTTTATTGAATATGTGACTGTTATGGGCTGACTCGTGTCCTTAACCCCAATGGTCTTCAGAGGTAATTGAGTTAAAATGAAGTCATCAGAGTTGGCCCTAATCCAATATGACTGGTGTCCTTATAAGAGGAAATTAAGACAGACATGCAGAGGGAAGACCATATGAAGACACAGAGAGAGGATACCATCTAAAGGCCAGGAGAGAAGTCTCAGAAGAAAGCAACTCTGCTGACACGTTGATCTCAGACTTATAGTTTCCAGAATTGTGAGAAAATAAAGTTCTGTTTAAGCCATCCAGTCTATGGTACTTTGTTATGGCAGTCCTTACAGTGAATTGATAAAACAATAGAAATGAAATAATAGATATCAAAATAGTTTAAAAATTTCAACTATTCAATGTAAAGTAATAGTGCCCAAATTAACAATAATAAATAATTAATTAACAATAATAAATAAATAATAAATAATAAATAATTAACAAAAATAAATAAGTAATAATAATAAACTATGCTGATACCCATAGTTCAAGATACTCAATGCATGATTTACCCATTAGTATGGAGTCCTTAGATCTTGGGCGACTGAACATAAATGACTATGATAAATTGAGATGCTTTCTGAAATGCAAACTGAAGTGAGAATCATTTTATCTTCTCATAGAAGCCTTCATCAATACAACCTTCAGTGGGGAGAAAGTGGGGAAAACCCCTTGATCTTTTGAATTCCCAGAGTTCTTCTGTAAATACCTTGTGTTATAATTTTGGATTTTGTCCTATTTGCCCTATAATTGTACTGTAAACTATACCTCATAAGTCAAGTTTTGCTCACCACCTGTTTTTGTATGGCCCACAAGAAAAGAATTTTTTTATTTTTTAAATGTTTGAAAAAATCAAAATAATAATATTTGATTATGTGAAAATTATATAAAATTCAAATTTCAGTATCCACAAATTAAGATTTATTTGGTATTCATTCTTTTATACATTGCCTCTGGCTGTTTTAGTGCTTCAATGGCAGAGTAGAGTAGCTGTGACATAAACTGTTTAGCCCACAAAGCCTAAAATATTTACTATTCTGGCCCTTTACAGAAACAGTTTCCCAACCCCTGTCCTAGAAGACTGTCAATTTCCTGAAGTAGTGGCCATATCTAAACACAACTTTGGTACTCCCACAATGCCTACAGCAGTGTCTTCAACAAAGTGGATGCCCACAAAGTGATCGTAAAATAAAAAATTTCAGATTTTCCCTAGCCAATAATGTCATTGTGCACAAATGACCCTGGTTATATCTTTATCAGAGTAAATTATTTGTTTTTCTACTCAATTATTTCCATTAGTCAGACAGACTGTGTATGTTCACATATAGTAAGTCCTGCACAAAAACATTTTAATAAACTTTCATAGCAACATTCTCCTAAGAATAGTGACTCATTCAGCTTCATTCATCACACTTATCTTAAGTGAGTCTTCATATGTGAAAATCATTGTGCTCCCAATAGAAACATGATAACTTTGTACAAATTCAGATTCATAACCAGGTCCATGACTACAATGTGACCAATCAGTAAATGGTGTTTTCTCCAATTTCTCTCAAGCCATCTGAGTGAAGACTGAGTAAGGTGAGCTAGATTACAGCAGTGCTTAACTCCACTGAATATGCTTCTGTGACATGAAAAAACACCACATCTCACACCACAACCTAAAACTCAGACTCCTACCCTACATCACCAGTACACATTATGTCATCCCTTTCCTGGTTGCCAGGGCAATGCAATTGATGCCTGTCTTATCTGAGTTAAGTGGGAGAACACACAGGCAAAGTTTATTTTTCTAAGTGATGCTCATGATTCATCAAGTTCCAAGTTTTGACATCAATTCTGATAACTGCCCTAATAGTTTCTGCCAGGCCCCCTTCACTTCCTTATTCCTTAGACTATAAATCATGGGGTTCAGCATGGGTGTCAAAATGGCATAGAAGAGAGAGATCAACTTCTCCTGAAGGCCAGAGGGGCCAGAGCTGGGCTGGATGTAAATGAAAATGGCCATGCCATAGCACAGGATAACTACTGTGAGGTGAGAGGCACAGGTGTGGAAGGCTTTCTTTCTTCCCTCTGTGGACCTGATCTTTAGGATGGTGGAGATGATCTTGACATAGGACAAGAGAACCAGGCAGAATGGTGACATCAGCAGGACAATGCTAGAAACCATGGTTGCGATCTCATTGAAGGAGGTGTCCACACAGGCCAGTCTGACCACAGCTAGGATTTCACAGGATATGTGGTCAATAAACTTGTTGGAGCACATGGGCAGCTGAAAGGTGGTGGCAGTATGCACAAGAGAGTTGACAGAGCCACTGATCCAGGATGTGATGGCCAACCTAGTACAGAGCCCTCCATGCATGATGACCAGGTATCGCAGGGGATCACACACAGCCACATAGCGGTCATAAGCCATCACTGCCAGTAGAACAAACTCAATCCCACCCAATCCCAGGGAAAAAAATAACTGGGCTGCACAGCTCACGAGTGGGATTACTTTATGTTCTGCAAGAAAATGAGCCAACATCTGAGGGACTATGGTTGTGGCATAAGAGACATCAACAAGGGAAAGGTTGGTGAGAAAGAAATACATGGGCGTGTGGAGTCGGCTGTCCAGTCTGATCAGAAGAACAATGAGGAAGTTCCCCAGCACTGTCACCATGTATGTGATGGAGAACAGGACAAAGAGAGAGACCTGAGTGTCCCAGTCACTGGACAGGCCCAGAAGAATAAACTCTCTCACCCACGTCTGGTTTTCTGTTCCCATTAAAAAGTGTGAGGATTATTAATCTGCAAAGAGAGTCAGAAAAAACAACAACAAGCTGTTGAATCAAAGAACCTTAAGAAAAACTTTTTAGCAATACAAACTTTATACAAGTGGCCAGCCTTATCTAGATGTTTCAGATTCTTAATTGGCTATCCAACAGGCTATGTTCCAATATGCATTATATCTTTTCCACATCAGAGACAGGCCAATGCCTTGATAAGGACATGATATGGCCTCAGGGAGACCCAGCTAAAGCCTAGAGATGATGCAGTGAAACTTTCAAAGATCTTTATCTTCACCAACTTACCTCAGATTCTAGGGCAAGAAGAGCTTGATAGGTGACAATAATAAACAATTACAAAATTCCTGATTAGAAAGTTTTTTATTTTGTTTTTATTCATCACTCAAGGATATTTTTCCATTCATTTTTAGAGAGAGTGGATGAGAGAGCGAAAGACAGAGAGAAACATCGATGTGAGAGAAATACACCGATTGATTGCCTCCTGCACATGCCCAGACCAGAGCCCTGGCAGGGAAGGAGCCTGCAACCAAGGTAAGCAATCTTGACTGGAATCAAACCTGGGACTCTTTTCTCTGCAGGCTGACACTCTATCCAGTGAGCCAAACAGGCTAGGGAGGAAAGATTTTTTTAAACGTACCTTAAATATATTAACTAGACCTGTCATAATATAATGAATAAATGTATTATTATAAAAGGAAAGACTGAAAAGCGGCAAATCCTTGTGAAAAGATCTGGAATCAAGGATTCTAGCTTTGAAACCTGTTTTTATTTAGCAGATAAGTGATTTTGGTTTAGTGAGAAACCTTTATATATGAAACAGGATATTATTTTACAGCTCAGAGTACATTTAAGCTCAATGTACCATGAGGAAAGTTCTTGTAAATTGTTACTGATAGTAGTACACAGTAGGATGAGTATTAGCATTAACATGATCTCTGCCTTGGAGTAGATAAGGTAGCAAATGTGATTTTTCTCACAGATAATTTCTACAAACTCAGACATAAATGAATTGGGAGACCATCTTTAATGAATCTGTGGGCTTAGGAATGGACGGCTGCTTTGAGGGTTTTGGTTCTTTTGGTGTTTTGTTTTTTGTTTTTTTTTTAACATAAATTCTTCTTTAATCAAATTATCTGTGGGCTCAAAAGCAAAATACAACAAAACCTCCAAAAGAGAATAATAAAAATGTCAAGGTATCTCAAAACAATATATTCACTCATTCAATAAAATATTAAGAAGAGTTGGAGAACTCAAGACCTTAATTTTGGGAAGAGATTACTTATTGCAACATAATAACATAGCAACAATCTTTAAACATCTTAAATAGTATCATGTTGAAGAGGGAAGAATTAGGAATAATAAATGAAAATTATAGAAAGGCAGATTTCCACTCAGTTAAAAAGAAAATCAAACCTTGAAATATTCAAAAGTGAAAGCAGTTGCCTAGGCAAGATATTAATTTATTAGGATATTCAGAGCACAGATAATTGCTTGATAAAAAGGGGTCAAGTAGCAGGCTGGTCACAAGGAACCTGTGATTTTTAAGTTCACTTCCGATCTTTTAGTTCTATAGTTTTATATCTTCAAACCCATAAAAATAAGCTAGTAACTCTAAAGTTCATAAACCAATGTGACCTCCTTTGGAGTTTATCATTTACAGAGCTATTTCAGGGGACTTATGAAATTTAGCCAAAGCCTGTCTAGGTGACACAGATTATTTTTAGAAAAGAATAGCCATGCTTGTATAATAACCTTTAGAAATCAAACGTGTGGTATATGCCTTCTTTTGGTGTTTTTGATAGCTTTGATCTCTTCATCCTTTTATGGGATGAAATGGGAAAGGAGATTGTAATTGTACCTTGTCCTGTTTATCTTTTTGAGTAATCCTACTAATATTTACCCTTTGTAAATGGGCTCAAAAGAAAGCAAAGAAGACTTGGTACAAGAGAGTAAGAAAAAGCAAATGTTTAAAGACTCTTCTTCATCGTCTAAGGCAGAGAAGAGGGTATGAATTAATGGAAATGTACATTAAAATGAAGTTTCCCTTTTGTTTTATTTTGCTCAAGAAATGCTTTTCGGTAGCTCTAATGTGTTATAATAATAATTGGAACATTAAACAGAAATAGTTTAAATTTTAAAATACATTTGAGAAGCACCAACTCAATTTTATTTCTTCATGTCTGCCTATTCACTAACTTTCCTTTTCTTGCAAAGTACAAAATAAGGGAAAGGAGGAAATAAAGACAGCAGGAATGGTTGAGGGAAGTATAGAGCTGCTTTTCTCATTCCAGAACCCATATAGGGGTCAGTTTAGGGTCTCTGAGTAGAAAGGGTAAGACTGTCTATGTGTAACTTTCATACCTCTTAAAGGACAAAACAAAGAAAAGTCATTCCAGAAATGCCTTTCTTATTCATGATTAGACACATACATTTTTAAAAACTTCTTTTCTAATGTCTTCCTCAAAAACTGATCTATCAACAGTTTCCCCTTTCCTGCTGTATCATGATAATTCCATCACTACCCCTCCCTTTGCTTTTCTTCAATCATGATCAGTCTGAGAAAACATCTGCTTGCCTTGAAACCAGTGTTGAACAACCACCACAGTTAAGAGTTAGCTCTTCCTCCAATTTAAGTTTATGTTATGTTCTCTGCTCAATATTTGTTACAACTCTGGCTACTTCATTCTTTTTGCCAGGTACCTAATGCTCCTTTAATAGACAATCAACCTGAGAAAAAATGTCGATAAAATGGCTTTCCCTCCTACACAGAGATCAACTCCTCTGAGAGAAATCCAGAAACTAGTAGAGAGACTTCTAAACTTTAACTGTTGAGAAAATACCCGAATCAGAACAGGTAGAAGAAGCTGAGGCACATTTTTGCCATAAACCCCACCACTGGCACCATGCCTTACAATTGGGAGGAAACCCACAACTCTCAGTTTCTCACTGAGAATCTATGGGATAGGGCCACACATCCAGCAACCTCCTTGATATTAGCCTTGGCAGTGATTCTCTTTTTTTATTGACACCAAAAGCAAAAATAAGTAAGTGGAACTACACCCAACTAAATAGCTTCCGCACATCAAAGGAAATAACAAAATGAAAAGGCAGCCTAGGAGTTGAGAGAAAATATTTGCAACCATATATCTCACGAAGGGTTAATATTCAAGATACATATGTACTTACTTCAGCAGCAAATATACAAAATATATAAAGATGTATAGAACTTTATAGGAAAGGCAATAACCAATTAAAAATTGATAAAGTTCCTGAATAGACATTTTCCCAAAGAATATATATGAATGGCCAAGAGGCATATGAAAAGATATCTCAACAACACTAATCATCAGGGAAATGCAAACCAAAACCACAATGAGATATAACCTCACACCTGTAAGGATGGCTATTAACCAAAACAATCTATATATATATATAAGCCTAAGTGACCAAATGACTGGAACAACTGGTTACTATGATGAGCACTGACCACCAGGGGGCAGACGCTCAATGCAGAAGCTGCCCCCTGGTGGTCAGTGTGCTCCCACAGCCAGAGCACAGCTCAGCTGACAGACCCATCCCAGCAGCCCACTGGCCCAGCGGCAGCCACTCCCTCAGTAATCCTGCAGGTCCAATCTCCAGAGAATGGGCCAGGCACCAATGGACCAGCACCACCAGCAAGATCCTGACAGTGCCACTGGCCTCCTGGAAGTCGGCCTTGGGCACCATGGCTGCTTCCCCTCCCTAGATGCTCCACAAGGAAGAAAGGATATAAAAGCAGTCGCCAGGTGGCTCCTGACAACCAGTGCGAATGTCAGCACGATGGACCCAGATCCCAGGCCAGCAAGGGTGCCTGCCTGGAGGACTGATCACGTCTAGGCCCCCCCATCCCCCTCAGGATCCCTCTTGTGCATGAATTCATGCAGCGGGACTCTAATAAAAGATAAAAGAGAACCCTAGTACACTGTTGGTAGGAATGCAAATTACTATAGCCACTATGGAAAACAGGATGGAGTTTCTTCAAAAAAATAAAAAATCAGCCCTAGCTGGCTTGGCTCAGTGGATAAAGTGTCAGCCTGCGGAGCGAAGGGTCCCAGGTTCGATTCCAGCCAAGGGCACATGCCTGGGTTGTGGACTCAGTCCCCAGTGGGGAGCACGCAGGAGGCAGCCGATCAATGGTTCTCTCTCATCATTGATGTTTCTATCTCTCTCTCTCCTTCTCCCTTCCTCTCTGAAACCAATAAAGAAATATATTTTTAAAAAATAAAATAAAATAGCCCTAACCCGTTTGGCTCCGTGGATAGAGTGTCGGCCTGTGGACTGAAGGATCCCAGGTTCAATTCTAGCCAAGGGCATGTACCTTGGTTGCGGGCACATCCCCAGTAGGGGGTGTGCAGGAGGCAGCTGATCGATGTTTCTCTCTCATCGATGTTTCTAACTCTCTATCCTTCTCCCTCCTCTCTGTAAAAAATCAACAAAATATATTTTTTTAAATAAATAAATAAATAAATAAATAAATAAATAAATAAAACTACCATTTGATCTAACAATCCCACTTCTGATACACACCTAAAAGAAATGAAACCAGTAGCTTAGAGAGATATCCGCCCTCCCATGCTCATTGCAGCACTATTCACAACAGTCAAGACATGGAGACAAATAAGTGTCTGTCAGAGGAAGACTATATAAAGAGACTGTGTTGTATAAACATACAATGGAATCTTTTTGAGATTTAAAAGAGAAGGCAATCCTGCCGTTTGCAACAACATGGATGAAGCTGGAAGATAGCATGCTAAGTGAAATAAGCCAGACACAGAAAGAAAAGAAAAAGCACACTGCATGATCTCACTTACATGTGGAATCTAAAGCAGCAACTACAGAGAATCAGAGTAGAAAAGTGGTTACTAAGGGCAGGGAGGTGGAGGAAATGGGAAGATGCTGGTCAAATAGACAAATTTGTGGTTATTAAGGATGGATAAGTTTAGAGAGGTAACAGCATGATGACTATCCTATATAATAAAAGCGTAGTATGCAAAGTGTCTCTTCCACTAGGATTTGTCCGGAAGTTCAACCAGGAGGCAGAGCTGGCCAGGGGAAGGGAGAGAGGCCCCGGCAGCAGCTGGAAGCCACTAGGGACCCTACCAGTGTATGAATTTTGAGCACTGGGCCTCTGGTCTTTAATAATACTGTATTTAATACTGGAAATGTGCTAGAGAGTTTATTTTAGGTGCTTATCACAAAAAAAGGTAACTATGTGAGAGAACAATATGTTAATTACCTTGACTGTAGTAATCATTTCACTAAATATACATATATATAAAAAGTCATGCTGTATACCTTAAATAATGCAATTTATTTTGTAAATAATTAATAATTAATTAAACAACAAATTCTACTTTACATTCTTTGGGCCATATCATGCTAATACTCAACAAACCTCAAGCCACAACTCTCTCTATATGTTTTGAATTTTCTTTGTCTACTCAAAAATAAACAATCCATGCTGTTTGCTCAGAACATTGTATTGAACAATTATATAACCCTGTGGTTAATCTCCTGAGACATGAACACCAGGAAAAAAGAAATTCCTCATGCTTATGGTTTATGAATTGTGGTGAATGTAATTACTGTGAACATAACTAATAAAACACAATATGTAATATAATAAGATAGGTACCATTGAAATAGTTCATGACAAAATTATCTCCTTTAAGCACTATCACTAATGCCTGAAACCTATTACTTTTATGTGAAAATTGTCCTTTTTGTGAAATTATTAAAAAGGAAATAATTATAAATGGAAGTTTTAAAATGTAAAGTACCTAATCTTGTTATGAACTAGTATATCAGGAAAAGTTAGGTATGGATTGCAAAGATCAACTTTTTTTGTTTAATATATTACTTTTGTTAGACATTAATTAAAAGTACCTCCACTTGCCTTCTCCTGGTATCTATTAATTACTAGTTATAGCAAATATCAGCACTAAAATGTTTTATGTCTATAACAAAAAAATAAAACAGAAATAGATTGTCATATTTTGCAAAAATAACACACTTACTTTTTACACCTACTTACAAGTTGAATTTTAATCAATCGTTCTGATTTTTTTTATTTATTTTTTTATTCTTTTTTAAAAAAATATTATAATAAGTATTACAAACGGTATTACATATGTGTCCTTCCCCCCCCCCCCCACCACTGATCATTTTTTAAATAAAGCAGTTTTGTTCATCAGTTCTGTGAAAACTGTTATTATTATTTTGCATTAGAAAAATTGGTGTAACAAGTTAAATGTTATTTTTCAATCTATTATACCTCCATTAATTCAACCACAACTATTTTTCCTATTGTTTTAATTTCCTACTATCTGATAACATCTTCAGCTGAAAATATATGTCACCTGAACAAGAAGATGAAAAATGAAAAATTCAGACAACCATGCAAGCTGATGTTAGAAATAGTCTTTATCTGGGAAAGAAGACAGAGATAAAATTTGGCATGCTTCTGCCTTCCTTTTTCTGAGAGTCTTTTATCCCTTCATCTATGAGCCAAAGAGTTTCATGCCATCTCTCAACTCTCTAAGCCAGCCGTGGGCAAACTACAGCCTGCGGGCCGGATGCGGCCCGTTTGAAATGAATAAAACTAAAAAAAAAAAAAAAAAAAGACCATACCCTTTTATGTAATGATGTTTACTTTGAATTTATATTAGTTCACACAAACACTCCATCCATGCTTTTGTTCCGGCCCTCCGGTCCAGTTTAAGAACCCATTGTGGCCCTCCAGTCAAAAAGTTTACCCACCCCTGCTAAACCAAAGCTTGCTTCCAAGAGAAGTGGCCCTAGCTCTCCCCATTTTAAAAAGAATATTAGGAAAGTCAAGATATTAAGTCAAGTTAAATATATTTCTAATGATAAAGAAAGTAGTGATTTTTTTTAAAAATTCTATTGGGGTGACATTAGTCCAGGTAGTGATTTTTGGTAATATATTTCGTAAACCACTGGCATTTTGGAATAACGAAAATCAGCTTTTCCCAACTAGTCTATTACAATTTATTTAAACTCTGACCAGTTAATCTCCCAGACAGGAGCCCCTTCCCTGAGTAGCTCCCTGCAGCTCTGCAGTATGCCAGAGATGAGAGGGTATTAATAAGCCCCAAGTAACCATATGGCTTCTCAACCTAAAGCATCCTTTTAGCCTTTTATCACAGCCTCCCCATACTCCTGCACTAACACTATTGGTAAGGACTTGAAGAATTATGAGCAACTGCTCATCAAGGGGGGGAAAAAAGAGTAACCTGACCCAAACCATAGAAAATTAATCAAGTGTATATATCCGTTCTGATTGGTGTTTCTAGTTTCTTGGGATATATTCATAGAAGTGCGATCACTGGGTCAAATGGGAGTTCCATTTTTAGTTTTTTGAGGAAACTCCATACTGTTCTCCACAGTGGCTGCACCAGTCTGCGTTCCCACCAGCAGTGCACGAGGGTTCCTTTTTCTCCACATCCTCACCAGCACTTGTCATTTGTTGATTTGTTGATGATAACCATTCTGGCAGATGTGAGATGATATCGCATTGTCATTTTGATTTGCATCTCTCAGATGATTAGTGACTTTGAGCATGTTTTCATAGGTCTCTTGGCCTTCCTTCTGTCTTCTTTCGAAAAGTATCTATTTAGATCTGTTGCCCATTTTTTTATTGGGTTGTTTATCTTCCTTTTGTTAAGTTGTATGAGTTCCCTGTAAATGTTGGCGATTAAACCCTTATTGGTGATAAGATTGGCAAATATGTTCTCCCATGCAGTGGGCTTTCTTGTTGTTTTGTTGATGGTTTCTTTTGCTATGCAAAAGCTTTTTATTTTGATGCAGTCCCATTTGTTTATTTTCTCTTTAGTTTCCATTGCCCTAGGATCGGTATCAGTAAAGAAATTGCTTCGGCATATGTCTGAGATTTTGCTGCCTGTGGATTCCTCTAGTATTTTTATGGTTTTCCATCTTATGTTTAAGTCACTTTTCATATGTTGGTGTACACAGACAGACAGGATCATTACTTGTGGTTCTCTGGAAATGACTTCAGATCCTTCTGTTTACATTTGTTAATCATTTTAACATTTCTTTTAGTTTCCTTTGCTACTCCATGGACCAACACTCAAAAATATTCAATTAAACTTTGCCAAGAAGGAAGTATCCTGGACTGACACGTTGGTACATTTTTCAACATTCAGTGCCACATTTTATTATCTCATGCTGGGGAGTGTATTATATATTTAAGACAATATTTTCTACTGATTACTTCATAAATTATTTCTCTCCTTTCTACCACATTAGGAAGAGAGACATATTGAAGATTCAGGAGATATGCACACTCTAGAAGAATTCTTCCTCTTCTAGAATTATATTGTATTTCAGAATTTTAATCTTTTTGCTATACTATTCATGCCAATTTAGAGTTCATGAATAGACAAAACATTAGATCAGCCTCGAAAATCCAACCTGAAACACAATGTGGCTTGAAGGTGAGCTCTGTTCCTAAACGCTTTTCCTCCCTGAAAGTCTGTTTGTGTGTCATCTTTTGCAACACGCCATGAATCTTAATCACATTTAACAAGAACTCCACAGCACTCTCAGTCACTCCTGCTCAAAATCTTGGGAAATCTTCCTTTTCATTCAACCTCTATCATTCAACAAGCTATATCAACTCTTACTCTGAAACAGCTGTCACATGGATCTTTCCTTCCCATTACTAATACTGCTGACTTCTATTATTTTAGCACTTTGTTCCTAAGTGACTTTTAAAACATGATGGGCGTCATCCTACCCAGACTGACTGTCAGAAACTATGCAGATAGGGTCCAGAAAACTGTGTTTTTATGAGGCTTTCAGATGTTTCTGATAAAACACTTTGCAGGTGTTTCAGATAGAATAAAATTTGAAAACTACTAAAACAATTCCTTTTGTAGACCACTACTGAATGCTTTCATTACGCTACTTCATTGTACCATTACCCATGTCATAAAGGTTTGATGTAAAGTCTCCAATGACTTTAATGCCAAACCTCAACTAACTCAGAGTGAACAGTTTAAACATCAACCACAGTCTTTTTCCATGCTTCTCCCCAATGTGAAACCTCCATCCTACAATTCTTATTGTTTCCCAAACAGGAAATGCTCTTTCTTCTGCCCCCCCCCCCCCCGCCGCCCCGGGGTGGGGGGGGAGGGCGGGGGAGGTCATCTCATAGGTGTCTACCTAGAAATTGAATTAGTTCTTTTAAGAATCATTTGTGACAGACACACAGATATATACAATCAATGCATAGTTTGAAAAAAATCCGTTAAGTATAACAAATTAATCTTTTATAGGCAGTATGCATGTAATTTGGGTAGGCAATGTCCAGAAAAGTGTTTTGACACAAAATACCTTGACCTAAAAGCATTATTTTCAGATGCTATAGTATTTAGTTAAAGATTAGTTAAAATACAATGGACCCCATTTTATTTTGTCTGTTAACAGACATTAAAAAAGTAATTTGTCTTCTTCTAGACTTCATTTAAGTTATAAAGTTGGAAAAAAATTACTTCCATCATAAACAAGAACACATCAGATAATCTATAAAATCATAACTTGAAATCATCAAAGAGCTGAGGTTGCAGGAAAACCAGCTGGAAGGAAATCTTAATAAAGGTAAGTATATCCATAGAGACATCGGTGTGAGCACTGCCTTACCTGAGCCAGAATATGGGAGAAAAATGGTGCCATCATACAAGCCCATAACAATTGTTTCATAAAACTGTTGAAGGCTCATTTTGGGAGTGCTATGTGTATACAATGGCTAAGAGCCAAAGAAAAGAAACAAGTTCACATCTATTTTCAAGTTTTCTTCACAGGCTTAGAACAGTCCTCACAAGAATGCTTGAGGGAGTGTGGAAAACCAGACAAAGCCTCCTTCATGGTGAAGGTCTAGTGAGAGCAGCCACAGTCTCTGTGTAAGCAGGAAGCATGCTCCCATCACCAAGACTGTCTCCCTTAAGGAACAAAAGCCTGAGGCCCCTGGGGAAGGACAGCAAACCCTGTTCCCCTCAGAGATAGATGAGGACTCATTGCTAAGGGAAGAGAATTTAAAAAAATATTCTAGCCCTGGGATTGGATGGGAAACACTGTGCTCAGACCATGACCCATCTCCTCACACTGTGGAAGAGCAAGATCACAATGCAAGTCCCAATCCTGAGACACAGGCAGAAAGGATCTGCCTAAGACTGAGACAAAAGCAGAACAACAGGGACCACATTGAATGCTTTCATTACACTACTTCACTGTACCATTACCCAGGTCACAAAGGTTTGCTCTAAAGTCTCCAATGACTTTAATGTCAAACCTCAACTAACGCAGAGTGAAGAGTTTAAAAGTCAACTGCAATCTTTTCCCATGCTTCTCCCCAATGTGAAACCCCCATCCTACAATTCCTATTGTTTCCCAAACAGGAAATGCTCTTTCTTCTGCCTAGGAAGGCATCTCAGAGGTGTATAACTAGAAATTGAATTAGTTCTCTTAATAATTATTTGTGACAGACATGAGGCCATTCTCTATCACAAGGCCAGAAGGAATTAAAGAACAAGGAACAGCAGTTAGCCATGGCAGATAGGCAGCTTGTAGGAAGACATGCAGTCTCTGACATGCAGTCCCACAGGAAGAGCTTAAAAGTAAGGGTGGAACAGCAACACTGGGAAAACCCTCCAACCACTGAACTTCCACTCCAGTCACAAGTAATGTTATGGAATTTATTGGTACCCTGATGATAACCACAGCAACAACAAAACTCAAACCCAGCTCAAAACATGACTGATTGATTCCCATATTCTCTCCCAGCAAACAAGACTATAAGACAAACAGATGTGACTATTTCAATTCATAATACTATTAATCAGAGTCTTTTATCCTATACACAAAATATACTTGTTTCAATCCAAATTAAATGCCAGAGGAAAAGGAAAGAAAAATTACAATGTCACTAATCAAAGAAATTAATAGAACCAGATATACTTGGGTATAGGAACTATCACACAGGGGTTTAAAATAACCCTCATAAGTAAGTTAAAGGATCTAGTGGAAAAGATGGACAGTATCAAAACTGAGCAACTTCAATGGAGAATTCAAAAGCTTACGGAGAGATTATATGGACATGCTCAATATAAGGAGCACAGTAACAGAAATAAAGATCACTTATAAGTACACTCAACAGATCCAGAAAACTATCAGTGAGGTTAAAATAAGTCAATAAAAATTAGCAAAACTAAAGCACACAGAGGGAAAAAACTAATGATAAAAAGAGAAAAAAAAGCCTCCCATAGCTGTCAGACAATATTAAACCATCTAACATACATGAAATTTAAAAAAAAACACACACACAAAAAGAAAATAGAGACAAAAGGAGTTCAAGAAATATTTGAAGAGATAACAGCTGAAAAGATATTCAAAGACATTACAGCACAAATCAAATAAATTCAGCCAAATAAGATAACATACAAAAACAACTAGACACATCATATTCTAATTGTCTAAAAGGCAAAAATAACATAAAAGTTTTGAAGGCAGCCTGCGATAAAAAGATACACCACATACAGAAGAACAAAGATCTCAATCATAACAGACTTCTCAGAAACTATGCAAACCAGGAGACAATGGAGTGACATCTTTAAAGCCTTGAGGAGAAATTATCCACTAAGAATTCCATATGAGAATATGAAAGTAGCTATGAGAATGAAGGAGAAATAAAGACATTTTTACACAAACAAAAAACTAACTGAATACATTTACAGCAGACTTAACTTATAAGAAATGTTCATGGAAGTTCTTAGAGCTTCTTGAAAATATAATTCCCCTTACAAGGCAAGAAATGTAAAATATGGGACTACAATATTGTCTCACACTAGGAAGGTAGGAAGCTGTTGAAGATTACTAAGGGTCGTGTGGAAAAACTAAGTGGCCAATTTGAATAGGTTGTGTGGTAGGCTAAGTAATGACCCCCAAAAGATGTCTCTGCCTAGGTCCCAGAAACTGTGACTATGCTGCTTTACACGTTAAAAGGAACTTGCAGAAGTATTTAAATAACAGGTTTTTTTTTAAGGGAGACTATCCTGGATAATCTTAGCAGTCCTGATGTAATCACAAGCTTCCTTATTAGAGCAGTGTGAAAAGACCAGTATCGTCAGAAAGAGATGTGAAATTGGTAGTGGAGGATCAGATTCAGAGAGAGACTGCCTGTGCTGCTGACCTTGATGACGGAAGAAGGGAAAATAAGCAGTGGAATGGAAGCTAGGTGACGGCAAAGGGATTATGAAATGAGTAATGGAGAAAAGTGACAAACATTTTAACCAGTAGGATAAATGAGGATACACATATTCTCTTTCTTAAAGTATCATGTGTATATTTGTATTTTTTAGCAATTTTCTTCTATCATCCCTTTCCCCTACATTTAAATAGCATGTGTTCATGGTGGAGAGTTTCATGGTTTATTTCACAAGTTACAGAACATTCAAACAGAATCATGACATTTTAGAGGAGATATGGAGTCCACAGAATTCCATTCTGGGAGAAGATGAAGTATTCCTCTGAAATCTCTTTTAAATCACATGATTTCTGTTTCCCCATTGCCACTTCTTTAGTTCAAATTCTTCTAGTGTCTTATGAGTAACCACTGACCAGCCTCCTAGCTGGTCTGATTGCCTCTAATTTTTCTTCCTCTGGCTCATCTGCCAGGATGATAATTCAAAAATGTGAATCTGGTCATGCCATACTCCAGCTTAGAAATGTTTGCTGACTTCCTGTTGCGATTAAAGGTAAGAGGTATTTTGCATTAGGTGCGATTTGTGATCTGGCCATTCTTTAGCTGCCTGCTTCACCCCCACTGCTTTCTTCATCTTCTCTGCATTGCAAGAGCAGCTTCAGGACATTATTGAACTCACCCTCTCTCCCAGCTCAGCACCTTTCACAGGTCAGCCTTTACTCAGGTTGCTTGTTATCTAGGTAACTTGCTCTCACTTTCCTGGTCTCCACCTGTTCCTTTCATTCAGGAACACTTCTGCGGTCACCACTGAAAGTTTTCTCCCTTTGTAAAACAACACTGCATTTTAACTGCTTCATTGTTTTTCATCCCACTGTTCAGTCTTATCACTGTGAGAACTGTATGATATTGACTATTGTATCTCAAGAAACATTCATTCTTACAGACATACAGGAGTCTCTCCTATAACATTTACCAAATTTACACCAAGGGAAATGTGGCCAAAGAAATCACTAGCATTAACTTCTTTGGGATGCTTGCCTATATTGCAACCCTTAGGCTTGGATTATTTTAAGGTAAAATTAAAATACCAAAAGAGCACCAGATTAAATGAGCCTTCAACTCTACTGGAATGCTGAAAGACTATGTTAATGTGTTCTCAAATGAAAGAACTGTACACCAACTAACTGAAAGAAGAGACCACTGGAAGATAGGGCTTTGAGACTTCTTCAGGGGAGGGATGAGCTGCTGTCACTTTCTCCTTTTTCTCCTTCCTAATCCCATGTTCAGATATTTCTTCCCCCTCTTTTACCTTATCTAAATCAGGCTTTTTTCTCAAAGGTGTGGTCCATTCTCAGACTATTCCAGCTTAGTGCTGTGTGCAGAAAAGGGATGGGAGAAGGTTAAATATGGAGATGAGAGGGTGATGTGTGCACAGACAACTGAACTATCCTGATTCCCAAAACCATGTTAAAGTTGTCTTACCTCTTATTGCCTTTGACTAAGGAATTTTTCTTTCTTAGATAACTATGTATTTTATAGTTTATACATGATTTCATATTTTATGTGCTTATTATTTCCTAAAATATCAGAACAAGAGGTAATAAACTTTTCAGCCAATGGACAGCTTTAAGATTTAAATAATACCACTTATAATGCAGTAAAATTCCTCTCAAAGTGCTTATATACTCAAGCACTGCCTGAGACATAACTTTCCCTTGACCCGTTATAGCCCCTTTAATTTGATTCCTATCAGTGTAAAATAATACCTTCAGTTGATGCTTCTCCACTGAGTTACCTCCAGCACTCAAATACATTATGTCCACATGAAGTAGATACAGCACAAAAGCATCTAATCAGCCTTGATAGCAACACTCTTCTCAGAACAGTGACTCACACAATTACTGGATGTAGTTACATATACCACACCTTTTTTAAAATAAAATGTGAAAATGATGTGTTCCCAATGGAAACATGATAACCTCCTACAAAATGTGGATGAATAAGAACCAGTGATCGAAACTGAGATCCATGAATAGGTCCATGACTAGAAACAATGTGACAATCAAAACAGTCAAGGTAATTTTTTATTTCAATTACTCTCAGATCATAGAAAAGGAGATTTTGAAGTTCTATTATATATGTCCTTAACTCCCTGAACATGCTGCTATGACATTAAAAGACTTTTACATTTAACCTAAACACTCAGTATCCTACCTCACTTTAGCAGTACACATTACATCATCCCTTTCCTGGTTGCCAGGGCAATGAAGTTGATGCCTGTCATATCTCAGTTAAGTGGAAAACACACAGGCAAAGTTTATTTTTCTAAGTGATGCTCATGATTCATCAAGTTCCAAGTTTTGATGTTAATCCATTTATTTGCCCTAATAGTTTCTGCCAGGCCCCCTTCACCTCCTTATTCCTTAGACTATAAATCATGGGGTTCAGCATGGGTGTCAAAATGGCATAGAAGAGAGAGATCAACTTCTCCTGAAGGCCAGAGGGGCCAGAGCTGGGCTGGATGTAAATGAAAATGGCCATGCCATAGCACAGGATAACTACTGTGAGGTGAGAGGCACAGGTGTGGAAGGCTTTCTTTCTTCCCTCTGTGGACCTGATCTTTAGGATGGTGGAGATGATCTTGACATAGGACAAGAGAACCAGGCAGAATGGTGACATCAGCAGGACAATGCTAGAAACCATGATTGCAATCTCATTGGAGGAGGTGTCCACACAGGCCAGTCTGACCACAGCTAGGAGTTCACAGGATATGTGATCAATAAACTTGTTGGAGCACATGGGCAGCTGAAAGGTGATCGCAGTCTGCATGAGAGAGTTGACAGAGCCACTGATCCAGGATGTGATGGCCAACCTAGTACAGAGCCCTCCATGCATGATGACCAGGTATCGCAGGGGGTCACACACAGCCACATAGCGGTCATAAGCCATCACTGCCAGTAGAACAAATTCAATCCCACCCAATCCCAGGGAAAAAAATAACTGGGCTGCACAGCCCACGAGTGGGATTACTTTATGTTCTGCAAGAAAATGAGCCAACATCTGAGGGACTATGGTTGTGGCATAAGAGACATCAACAAGGGAGAGGTTGGTGAGAAAGAAATACATGGGCGTGTGGAGTCGGCTGTCCAGTCTGATCAGAAGAACAATGAGGAAGTTCCCCAGCACTGTTACCATGTATGTGATGGAGAACAGGATAAAGAGAGAGACCTGAGTGTCCCAGTCACTGGACAGGCCCAGAAGAATAAACTCTCTCACCCATGTCTGGTTTTCTGTTCCCATTAAAAAGTGTGAAGATTATTAATCTGCAGAGAGAGTCAGAAAAAAAAAAAAAAAACAAGCTGTTGAATCTAAGACCCATAAAAATAACTTTTTAGCAACACAAACTTTATACAAATGGCCAGCCTTAGCTAGATGCTTCAGATTCTTAATTGGCCATCACTACAGGCTTTGCCCCAATATTCATTTTATCTTTTCTGCTTCAGAGACAGGCCAATGCCTTGATAAGGACATGATGTGGCTGCAGGGAGACCCAGCTAAAGCCTGGAGATAATGCAGTGCAACTTTTGGTGCTCTACATCTTCACCAACTTACCTCAGGGTAAGGAGAGGTTGGTAAGTGACAATGATATGTAAAATGATAAACAATGAAGAAAACCCCAGGTGGAAAGTTATAAAAGCTACCTTAAATATGTCAACTAGACCCACTGTGATGACATAGGTAAAGCTGTTACAAAAGGAAATATTGGAAAGAGGCTGGGCTTAGGAAAAGATCTGAAGTCAGAAAGCCTAGGTTTGAAATATGATTTTATTTAACAGTGATGTGATTCTGGTTTAGGGACAAACTTTTATATATAACACAGGACATTTTACAACTTACAAGTATATTTAAGCTCAAATGTAGGTAATGTTGGAGAAAGTACTTTGTGACCTGTGTTGATGGTAATACCATTAGTAGTATCATGAATTCTGCCTTGGGGTACATAAGGTAGCAAAGGTGATTTTCCCATGCATTCCCTCCAGAAATTCAGATCTAAATAATATTGTACACAATTCTTAAAAGAACTGAGAGCTTAGGAATAGTTGGGTCACTTTGAGGACCTAGTGACCATTGTCTTTTTTATGATGACCTTTGTTCTGTTCAGACTCAGTGGCATATGGTGTGGTAGGAGATTGTAATTGTATTTTGTTCTTTTCATTTGTCTCTTCCCAACTTGCTGCTGTTAGGAACCTATCTACCCCTTGAAATGGGCTCAAAACAGAGAAAATGAGAGTATGAGTAGCTGACTTTCTATTTACAAGAAAGGATGGGAAGCACATCTTTAAGGCATTGTCTTCATTGTCCACACCAGAGAAGGAGGCATGGAAATGTACACTGGAACAGAGTTGCACCTGTGGTTTATTTTTGTCCTGGAAGTGCTTTTCCAATAGAACTATATATAATATCAATTTTGAACATTAAACAGAAACTGTTTACATTTTTTAATTTTATAGGACTGATTTATGTTTATTTTTTCTCTATGCCTACCTATCACTAACTTTCCTCTTCTTGCAGTGTACAAAATAATGAAGAAAAGGAGATAATGTTGGTAAGAGGAATGGAGGCCAGAAACAGAGCTATTTGTTTTATCTCAAAATCCAAGAGCCAGGCTGAGATCTCTGAGCTGAAAGGTGAAGGTTGTCTGCACTTCAACACTCTTATCTGATAAAGGACCAAAATAAAGTAGTTCAAGAAATGCCCATCTCTTCTTTCATGGGTCAGACACATACATTTTTAGAAACCTGTTTTCAAATTTCCTCCCCCAAGTCTGATCTCCCCATTCAATAGCCCCTCCTGTTCTGCTCTATCATGACCCTTACCACCACCCCTTACATAGCTTTTCTTCAATCATGGGAAGAATGACACGACATCTACTTTACTCAAAGAAGAGATTTGAATTTAATTCTAGAACATCAAGAAAATATTCAATTTTAAAAATCTTTTAGCTGTTGTTGCATAGATAGTAGATCTGCAGCAGAAAGCAGACATTTCTTTTTCAAAATTTAAAAAGTTATAGATTTATTTTTCAATTACAACTTACTTTCAATATTACTGTTAACTTTCCTATTAATTTAGCAAACATCTATAAAGGACCATCTTTGCTAGATGCTACTGTTTTATGGTGAATATTATACCTCTCTGTGCTCAAAGACCTGATCCATTCAAAGAAGAAATGATACAAAACAGATTGTCATCACTACATCATTTACTACACATGCAAGTTGTCTGGAGAATATGCCAGTCTGAATATGACTCACTGTGTTCCTCTTACACCGCCTGAACATCTCTTCACTATAGCCATTGTCTCACTACCAGGGAGTGACTGTGTTGCATCTTAATGCAATTGTGAGCTTCAGAGCCTAAGAGTTTCTGTTTGGCACTCAATCTCTTCTGCTTCCTTGGACCTAAAGCAAGTCATTTCAGAAATAATACTTGTTATTTCTTTAAGTCAAGTTAAATAAATTGGTAATGGTAAATTCTCAGTTGGTAACTTTTGGCAAAACTTGTAAATATCTGGTATTTTGGAGTCATGGAAACGGGACATGTCCCAACTAGCCTATCACAATTTACTTATACTGACTAGTTAATCTCCCACACAGGAGCCCCTCCCATGCCTAGATCCCTACATCTCTGCCGTATGCCTGAGAGGAAAGGGTATTAATAGCCCCAAGTAACAATATGGCTTCTTAACACCTTCTACATACTCCTATTCTAACACTATTGATAAGGCCTCAAAGAACTATGAGCAACTGTTCATCAAGAAAGATGAGATTTTTTAAGATGGTGGTGTAGGTAAACACCTGTATTAACCACCTCCCACAACCACATCAAAATTACAACTAAAATACATGACAACCATCATCCAGAGCTGCTGGAAAGCTGGTTGAATGGAAGTCCTACAACTAGAAAAGTAAAGAAGAAAGCATTGTTCCTATGAGGAGACCTCTCCAGGCACAGAGCTGACTGGCAGCCATTTCTGTTTGTTCCACCCTGGTGATTCCCTAAGACCCCCATCTCATCCAATTTACAATCCCTCCCAAGTTGTGTGCAGTGGATTTTGCATATGAATGGCCTTTCCTTGCTCAGGGTAAATCTCTCAAACAAATGGTAGCTGGGTCAAAAAGCCCCAAACCTATCAATAAAAGGCCCAAGACCTGGCACCAGCACCAGCCAACCTGCCTTGTTTCATAGCTGGGCCTCATCTGGGCACTTAAAAACTGATACAAAGAGAAGAAATCTGCAGATCTCTCTATAGTTCCTGCTGGGTGGCCCCACGCAGTGGCTGACTTTGCACCTCTCTGGAGACCCAAGAGCTAGTGTACCCAGTGGTCAGTGTCAGACCATACCAGATTACAACTCTACACATCCATAAGCTACCCATTCAAGGGGCAGACTCAGTGAGTACTAAAGCCCCACTGAAGCAAGTCCTGCTCCACAGGGGTGTCTCCTGCACAGCAGCTCTCTCACTGTAGTCACAGCTGGTCCTCACAGCCAATTGCTTGATCAATTTCTCCCAGTGATACCAATAGCAATCAAGTCTCAACTACAACAAAACTGTGCTCACAGCCCACAAAGGAGTGCACCTAGAGCAGCAACCCCTTTGGTGGTCGAAAGACCCTTTCACAGGGGTCGCCTAAGACCATCCTGCATATCAAATATTTACATTACCATTCATAACAGTAGCAACATTACAGTTATGAAGTAGCAACGAAAATAATTTTATGGTTGGGTCACAACATGAGGAACTGTATTTAAAGGGCCAGAAGGTTGAGAACCACTGACCTAGAGTGTCCAACTCAGGTGATTGGGGAGGCTGAGCCACTGGGCCCTATAGAACACCTACTATACAAGGCCACTCTGCCAACTCAAGGAGACATAGCATTTCTACCCAATACATAGAAACAAACACAGGGAAGCAGCCAAAATGTGTAGACAAAGAAATATATCACAAATGAAAGAAATGGAAGAAAGCAAACTACTGGATATAAAGTTCAAAACCATGGTTATAATGTTACTCAAGAATCTTCTAGAAACCTTCAAAAAAAGGGAAAAGGACAAGTCAGAAGATAAACATACACTGACTGAAATTAAGAATAAGATACAGGTATTCAACAATAGAGTTGAGTATTCTGAGAATCAAATCAATGATCTGAACTATGAGGAAGCAAAAACACTCAATCAGAAGAGCAAAAGAAAAAAGAATTAAAAAATATGAAGGTAGTGTAAAGAGCCTCTGGGACAATGTCAAGCATACCAATAGTCACATTATGGGGTTTCCAGAAGAAGAGAGAGAGCAAGATATTGAAAACCTATTTGAAGAAATAATGATAGAAAACTTCCCTTACTGGTGAAAGAAATAGACTTACAAGTCCAGGAAGCACGGAGAGTCACAAACAAGAGGAACCCAAAGAGGACCATACCAAGATACATCATAATTAAAATGCCAAGGCCTAAAGACAAAGAGAGAATCATAAAAGCAGCGAGAGAAAAGCAGTTAGTTACCTATATGGGAATGCCCATATGACTCAGCTGATTTCTCAACAGAAACTATGCAGGCCAGAAGGGAGTGGCAAGAAATATTCAAAGTGATGAATAGCAAGGACCTATAACCAAGATTACTCTACCCATTTAGAATTGAAGGTCAGATAAAGAGCTTAACAAATAAGAAAAAGCTAGAGGAGTTCATCACTGCCACACCAGTATTATATGAAATGCTGAAGGGTATTCTTTAAGAGGAAGAAAAAGAAAAATAAAGATAAAAAAGATGAACAACAAAATGGCAACAAATACATACCTATCAACAATTGAATCTAAAAATCAAAATAAATGAATAAGAAATCTAGTTAACAGAATAAACTGGTGAATAAAATTGAATCAGAGGCATGGAAATGGAACAGACTGATGATTCTCAGAGGGAAAGGGGTGGAGTGGGAAGAGAATAAACAAAGATCTTATATGCATATATGCATTTCCTATGGACATAGACAATAGGGTGGTGAAGGCCTGGAGCAGGGTGTGAACCTGGTGAAAGAGGGCAATGGGGGGGAAAAAGAGGGACATCTATAATAATCTCAACAATAAAGATTAAAATAATCATAATTTTTTTAAAAAGATGAGAAACCTGACCCATAGATAAAATCAAATGAACACTGACAGAACTCTTCATATGTTGGTGCCACACAGACAGGGTGGTTACTTGTAGTTCTCTGGAGATACCTTCAAATCCTGTTGTTCACATTTTTAAATCAGTTTTTTATTACATTTAGTTTCCATTGCTACTGACCAATACTCCAAAATACTCAGTTAAACTTTGCAAGGATGGAAGTATTCAGGACTTAACACATGGGTACATTTTCCATTTGCAACATTCATTGCCACATTTTATTTTTCTACCCTTGTAGGTGTATTATATTTTAAAACTAAAGTATTGTCATTTCTATTGGCTGGCTGCTTTAATAAAATATCTTCTCCCTCTCCCCATACGTCAGGAAGAAAGAAGTATTAATTTGAAAAGCCTCAGGAGGAGTGCACATTATAGAAGGATTCCTCAGCATCTCAACTTCCAGAGTTATATTAATTTATCAGAGGCCTGATGCATAAAAATCTGTGCAAGAATAGGCCTTTCTTCCCCTGGCTGCCGGCACCAGCTTCCCTCTGGCACCCAACACCTGCGCTTCCCTCAGGCTGCCGGCAGGGACCTGGGACCGGGCTTTGCTCCAGCCCCAACTTCGTCTGGAAGGATGTCCAGAAGATGCTCAGAAGGACATCCAGTCTAATTAGCATATTATCCTTTAATTATTATAGATATTATACTCCTTTCCACTACTCATGCCAATTCAAAAAGTCCATAGATGGACAAAACCTTGGATCAGCCTTTAAAATCCAATCTGAAACCATTACCCATATTTTCTCTTGTTCATTATAGAGATGATGCCTTACAGAGAAAAGCATGTTGTGTATCATCTTTTGTAACACTCCATTAAGTCTTAATTATATTTGGTCTTCTTTTTGGAGTCCTCTACAATCTTAGCAGAGACACACAGAAGTCCTGAACACAGGATCAGAGCACATAAGTCCCAAAACCTAAATATGTTTTCTTTAGTGCTGGTCAAATAAAGTAGAACCATACCTTCACACAGTTTAGTTGACAATAAAAACAGAACTTTCAAATAGAGACAGATTCATCTGACCTTGGCTGAACAACTAGATATGACATATCCTGGGCTCCTTGACCCTAGGCTAAGACCTCACTGGGACTACCTGACATTGTGAGGGACACTACATTGTGAGGGAGGAAGTTCACTGGTGCCTCTTACTTGGCTCAAACACAACCCTAATGAGGTGTAGCAGTGGCTGAATTAGCAATGTGGGTTGACAGATTCCCCCCAGGAGCTCTATGCATCAGAGTGTTAATTGCTGTCACCACTCCCAATTCATTATGCTGCCCTCTTCTCCCTCAGTAAGCTATTTTCTCCATCCTCCTCAAACTACAGCAATCCACTGAAGGCTAAGGTCATTCTAAAAAGTCCTGGAAGCAATTTTTCTGAGGTTTTTAGGATTCCTCCTATAGACCAAACCTGACATTTATCCCTCATGCCCTTATTCTAATGAGCAGTGACGAGGCATGCATCCAAACCTGGTGAAAAACCAATTATCCCCTTCAGCTCCAGGGTACCCTTACCTCTCCTTCTGGATTCAAGAGACTTGTTTCACACCTCTAAGATATGTGCAAAGGACATGCATGCATGCATATAAGCCTAACCAATGGACACAAACACCAGGGGGGTGAGGGCATGAGTGGGGGGGAGGGGGCAATGAGGGGATAAGGACACATATGTTATACCTTAATCAATAAAGAAAAAAAAGGTGCTGTGAGCACTGCAAGTGTTGATGGACATCTGAATACATTTTTTCATGGTACTACTTAAGTTACAAAATTAATAGCAATGAATAGAAAGATTTAAGACCCCAAATAAGATCTATGAGAATACCTTCTTATGACCTCCAAAGGAAAAAAAGAAAAAGAAGATCCAAAAATCTCAATACAGAGAATTAACCTTCCATACCTCTTCAAGTTTTTAATATTTATAAAAAGATTCAATGTAATTTTGACTGAATGCTTTCACATTACCACTCTCTGATGTAATGTATTCTCTAGGCATCATACACATTCTAAGTGAACTTTTGTCCATTTATTCATTTATGCACCAAGTCAAATACCCAGTAATTTTCAACATCATCATTCATGTATCCTCTCATTTATGCAATTTGTCTATAATCATCTTAATACTCACTCATCCATTTGCTTATCTGCTCATCAACTCATTCATATATTCTTACCTTTACACACCAATTCACTTGTACCTAATATTCATTAATTTTCTACCAAATATTCTATGCTCACCTAACATATTATCCTTCTGCTTATCTATTAATTTATTCCATTGTGATACCATGGTCTCTGATATTACAGCACCCAGTGGATCTAACAAAGGTTCTGTGATATTCCAGGAAATATAAAGGAAAAGTATAGATGCTTCTTAATCCTCACCTTGATTTCTGAACTCAAATAAAAATGACAGAACTGGTTTTATAATTTCTCTGAGGAAATTAGGGGAAATTCCATGGCTATGAAGGCTTAAGTCACAGTATCCAGAAGTTCACTCCATTCATCTGTGGACAACAAAGGTAAATGCCCAAATTCCAAACTTTTAATAAGAATTCCACAGAACTCTCACTCATTTCTGCTCAAAACCTTGGGAATATTTTCTTCTCATTCAACCTCTATCATTCAACAAGTTATATCAACTATTACTCTGAAACAGCTGTCACCTAGGTCCTTCCTTCCCATTACTAATACTGCTGACTTGTATTATCTTAGCATTTTGTCCCTAAGCACCTTTCAAAGCATGATGGGCTTCATCCTACCCAGACTGACTGTCAGAAACTATGCAGATAGGGTCCAAAAAACTGTGTTTTTATGAGACTGTCTGGTGTTTCTGATAAAGCACTTTGCAGGTGTTTCAAATAGAATAAAATTTGAAAACTACTAAAACAATTCCTTTTGTAGACCACTATTGAATGCTTTCATTACACTACTTCATTGTACCATTACCCACGTCACAAAGGTTTGATCTAAAGTCTCCAATGACTTTAATGCCAAATCTCAACTAACTCAGAGTGAAGAGTTTAAAAGTCAACCACAATCTAAGTTTTTCCCTGCTTCTCTCCCCTATGAGTCCCACCCATCCTACAATTCTTATTGTTTCCCAAACAGGAAATGCTCTTTCTTCTGGCCAGGAAGGTCATTTCATAGGTGTCTTTCTAGAAATTGAATAGTTCCTTTAAAAAGCATTTGTGACAGACTCACTAACATATACTATGAATGTATAGGCTGGTGTTTGCTAGAAGAACATGAATATAACAAATTGTTTGCTCCAAACTCTGTACATATAATTTAGGCTGCTGTTTCAAGATAAGTGGCTTGTTTGACTTAAAATGTATCTGCTTAAAAGTCACTACTTACCTTTATTTTATTTTACTTATCTGTAAATTATCCCTCATGTAACTCATGTATAATTTGTCTGTTAAATCAGACCTTTAGCCCTAACTGGTTTGGTTCAGTGGATAGAGCGTGGCCTGTGGACTGAAAGGTCCCAGGTTCGATTCCGGTCAAGGGCATGTACCTTGGTTGCGGGCTCATCCCCAGTATGGGGTGTGCAGGAGGCAGCTGATCGATGTTTCTCTCTCATCGATGTTTCTAAGTCTCTATCCCTCTCCCTTTCTCTCTGCAAAAAATCAATAAAATAAAATAAAAATTTAAAAATAAACAAAAAAAACCCCAGACCTTTAAAAGTAATTGAAACTGTACAACTCCAGTGCAGGATGTTTATAGTGGGAAGACTGGCAGGGAAGGGGGACTCTTGTACTTCCTCCTCAATTTTGCTATAAATGTAAGACCATTCTAAAAAAGTAGACTCTACTAAAAAGAAAAAATAAAGTAATTAAACTTGTTATAGCTTCCACTTAGGTGGTAGAAAGCTGGAGAGAGGATTAGTTCCACCCTAAAACAAAAAAAAATAAGGTTAGATAATCTACAAAATTATAATTATTCTTGAAATCCTCAGTAAGGTGAGACTGCAAGGCAACCAAAGAGTGTGAAATCTTGGGAAAGATAGGTATATCCACAGAGAGACAGGTTGTGAGCATTTACTCACCTAAGCCAGAGCATGGGAGGAAAATAGGACAGCCAAACAAGCCAGTGAGAACTGCTTTAACAGATGGCTGAAGTTGGAGCGTGGGGTACTGTACTAGAAAGTACAGGATGGCTCAGAGCCACAGCAAAAATAAGAGTTCCCATCAATTTTCAAGATTTTCTCCACAGAGTTAGAACAATCTTCACAAGAATGCTTGGGGGAGGGTGGAAACCCAGGCAAGGCCTCCTTCATGGTGGAGCTCTAGTGAGAGCAGCCACAGCCTCTGTAAGCAGGAGGCATGCTCCCATCACCAAGTCTGTCTCCCTAATGGAACAAAGCCTGAAGCCACTGGGGAAGGACAGCAAACCCTGCTCCCCTCAGAGACAGATGAGGACTCATTGCTTAGGGAAGAGAACAGAAGAAAAACAACAAATAAATCAAAACATTCTAGCCCTGAGATTTCCACTGGGCAGAAAACCTCTCTGTGTTCAATGATCCATCTTCTCACACTGTGGAGGAGCAAGATCACAAAGAAAGCCCCAACCCTAAAACACAGAAAGAAAGGATTTGCCTAAGACTGAGTCAGAAGCAGGACAACACAGAATAAACCTTCAATCTCTATCACAAAACGAGCAGGAATTGAGGAACAAGGAACAGCGATTAGCCATGGAGGAGAGGGAGCATGTGGGAAGGTCTCTGACATGCAGTCCCATAGGGAGAGCTTAAAAGTAAGGGTGGAACAGCAACCACTGAAATTCCACCCCAGTCACAAGTAACGCTAGAGAAAATAGAATTTGTTGGTACACTGATGATAACCACAGCAACAACAAAACTCAAACCATGACCAATTGATTCCCACACTCTCTCCCAGCAAACAAAATTACAAGGCAAAAAGATGTGCCCATTTCGAGTCATAATACTATTTATCAGAGCCTATTATCCTATACATAAAATATACTGGTTTCAATCCAAATTAAATGCCATAGGAAAAGGCAAGAAAATTACAATGTCAGTGATCAAAGAAATTAACAGAACCAGAATCAGATATACTTGGGTATAGGAACTATCACACAGGGGTTTAAAATAATTCTCACAAATAAGTTAAAGGATCTAGTGGAAAAGATGGAAAGTATCATAACCGATACTCTATCCACTGAGCCAAACCGGTTAGGGCAGAATTGTGAAACTTTAGAGGAGATATGGAATCCACAGAAGAATTCCATTCTGGGAGAAGATGAAGTATTCCTCTGAAATCTTTTTTGAATCACATGACTTGACTTCTGTTTCCCTATTGCCATTTCTTTAGTTCAAATTCTTCTTCCTCATGAACACCCACTGATCAGTCTCCTAGCTGGTTTCATTGGCTCCAATTTTTCTTCCTATGGCTCATTTGCCAGGGTGATAATTCAAAATTTGAATTTGGTCATGCCATACTCCAGCTTAAAAATGTTTGCTGGCCTTCTGTTGCGATTAAAGGTAAGAGCTATTTTGCATTAGGTGTGCTTTGTGATCTGACCATTCTTTGGCTGTCTGCTTCATCCCCACTGCTTCCTTCATCTTCTCTGCATTGCAAGAGCAACTTTGGGGCATTATTGAGCATCCATACTCTCTCCCAGTTCAGCACCTTTCAAAGGTCAGCCTTTGCTTGAGTTGCTTATTAGGTAACTTGTTCTCACTTTCTTGGTCTCCACCTGGACCTCTCTGATCCTTTCATTCAGGAAGACTTCTGCATTTACCCCTGTGAAACAACACTGCATTTTAACTGCTTCATTGTCTCTCATCCCATTGTACAGTCCTATCATTATGAGAATTGTATTATGTTGACTATTGTCTCCTATACCATTTATCAAATTTACACCAAGGGAAACAAAGCCAAAGAAATCACTAGCATTGACCTCTTTGGGATGCTTGCCTATACTGCAACCCTTAGGCTTGGATTATTTTAAGGTAAAATTAAAATACCAAAATGGGCTCCAGATTAAATGAGCCTCCAATTTTGCTTAAATGCTGAGTGACTGTGTTAATGTGTTCCCAAATGGAAGAACTGCACACCAACTGACTTAAAGAAGAGAGGATGGGAAAAAAAGTGCTTTGAGACTTCTTCAAGGGAGGGAGGGCAAAGATGAGCTGCTGTCACTTTCTTTCTCATCTTTCCTCTTCCTAATCCTGTGTTCAGATATTCCTTCCCCCTCTTTTACCTTGTCTAACTCAGGCTTTTTTCTCAGAGATGTGGTCCACTCAGACTATTCCAGCTCAGTGCTGTGTGCAGAGGAGGGATGGGACACGAGAGGGTGACATGTGCACAGACGATTCCCAAATCCATTTTAAAGTTGTCTTATCTTTCATTGCATTTGACTGAGGAACCTTTCCTCTCTCAGAAAACTATGTATTTCGTAATTTATGCATTATTTTGTATTTTATGTGCTTATTTTTTTCTACAGTATCAGAATAAGAGGTAATACATTTTTCAGCAAAAGGACAGCTTGAAGATTTAAATAATACCATTTACTAATGCAGTAAAATTCATCTCTAATGGTTTGTATATTCAAGCAGTGCCTGAAACATGGTTTTCCCTTGAACAGTAATGGCCACATGTACAAACAACCTTTACTTAGATTCCTATCAGTGTAAACAAAGACCTTCAGTTGATGCTTCTCCACTGAGTTATCTCCACCACTCAAACACATTATGTCCACATGAAATAGTTCCAGCACAAAAGCATTTAATCAGCCTTGATAGTAACACACTTCTCAGAACAGTGACTCACACAATTACTAGATCCATTAATATACTGTAGCATGTACACTTTTTAAAAGGGAAATGTGAAAGTGATGTGTCATCAATGAAAACATGATAATCTCATACAAAATGTAGATGAATATTAGTAAGAACCAGTGATCCAATTTGAGATCCATGAATGGGTCCATGTCAATAAACAATGTGACAAATCAAAATAGCAAACATGTTCTTTTAATTACTCTCAGGCCATATGAATGAAGAATAGGTGTGGGAATTTCTGGTACAGGAGTGTTTGACTCCTCTGAACATGCTCCTGGAACATAAAAATACCCCCACATCACATAACCCAACTTAAACACTCAGTCTCCTCTTCCACATCACCAATATACTTTCATCATCTCACTCCTTGCCGGGGCTACCAGCAGACCCTGAGCGACTGATGAATGATTACTCTGACACATGTTTCTGTGAAAGAGGGGGCTAAGGGACTGCCTGGCTAAAGGAACCAGACAGCCTCATTTGCCTGCCTCCTTAGGCTCTTATTGTAGCAACAGCTTGAACTAAAATTAACCTCTAGATACTATCAGAAGGGCAGGTATCCTTGAGAAAACACATGCATCTGCAGTCTCCTTTAAACAAGAATGTTTTGAAGTCTAAACATAAAGATTCCAGTAAAACACCCCGGGGGCTCAGACTTGTTTGGAAAAGCAAGGCAGGGTCTGCCTCCTTTGGCAAGAATCCCTTAGAGGCCTCTGACCTTTCAGAGAATCCTCCTTACAGACTTTCCAACCAAGTCCCATGCTTCCCCACAATTTCTGGTTGCCAGGGCAATGCAGTTAAAGCCTATCATGTCTGAATTAAGTGGGAGAACACACAATGCTCTTTTTCTAAGTGATGCTCATGATTCATCAAGTTCCAAGTTTTGACATTAATCCAGATAATTGCCCTAACAGTTTCTGTCAGCCCCCTTCGCCTCCTTATTCCTTAGACTGTAAATCATGGGGTTCAGCATCGGTATAAAAATGACTTAAAAGAGAGAGATCAACTTCTCCTGAAGGCCAGAGGGGCCAGAGTGGGGCTGGGTGTAAATGAAAATGGCCATGCCACAGCACAAGACAATCACTGTGAGGTGGAAGGCTTTCTTTCTTCCCTCGGTGGACCTGATCTTTAGGATGGTGGAGATGATCTTGACATAGGACAAGAGAACCAGGCAGAATGGTGACATCAGCAGGACAATGCTAGAAACCATGGTGGCAATTTCATTGAAGGAGGTATCCACACAGGTCAGTCTGAGCACAGCTAGGAGTTCACAGGATATATGATCAATAAACTTGTTGGAGCACATGGGCAGCTGAAAGGTGATGGCAGTCTGCATGAGAGAGTTGACAGAGCCACTGACCCAGGATGTGATGGCCAACCTAGTACAGAGCCCTCCATGCATGGTGACCAGGTATCGCAGGGGGCCACACACAGCCACATAGCGGTCATAAGCCATCACTGCCAGTAGAACAAACTCAATCCCACCCAATCCCAGGGAAAAAAAATAACTGGGCTGCACAGCTCACGAGTGGGATTACTTTATGTTCTGCAAGAAAATGAACCAACATCTGAGGGACTATGGTTGTGGCATAAGAGACATCAACAAGGGAGAAGTTGGTGAGAAAAAAATACATGGGTGTGTGGAGTCGGCTGTCCAGTCTGATCAGAACAATGAGGAAGCTCCCCAGCACTGTCACCATGTATGTGATGGAGAACAGGACAAAGAGAGAGACCTGAGTGTCCCAGTCACTGGACAGGCCCAGAAGAATAAACATTTTTCCAGTAAAAAATGTGAGGATTATTAATCTGCAGAGAACATCAGGAATAACAGGAGCTTTTAAATTAAAGAACCATTGGAATAACTTCTAAAAAGAATGCATATTTTATATGAACTGTTAGACATAACTAGTTTAGATCATTTATGGGCCAAGATCATAGGTTTTGTTCCAATATGTATTATATCTACTCTGCATAAGGGAGGCTAGCCCCTTTAAAAAACATGATATGGTCTCAGTCAGTCAGTTAAATCCTAGAGAGAATGCAGTGGAATCTGGGAAGCTCTATATCTTACCTATTTTCCAGAGCAGGAGATGATGGTAGTTGACAGTGGATCATAAAGTGATAAGCAATGAAGAAAAATATTTTTTAAAGTTCAAGAACTACTATGCACATATGTGCTAGACCAAATTACAAAAAAGAAAAAAAAATATTTGGGAGAGACAGATGTATCCTGTAGATAAGGCTGGTATCTCATGGAAAGTTCTGGAAATAGAAAACCTGAATAGGAATCCTTTTATGGCTTACTGGATGTGTGAGGGGATTAAAGATTTAAATGTTTACTTACAAAATGAAATTATGTTACACAATTTACAAGTATATTTAAGCTCAAATATAAACAATTTATGAGGAAAGTAATTTGTGAACTGTTACTGCTAATAGTGCTATAGTGTGGGTATCAGCTACAGCATTGGAAAGCTAGAGTAACATGGTTTGGTGTTTTTTTTCATGTCCCCTCCACAATTTCAGACATAAACAAAAAGGAAGCAAAACCTTTAATAGATTTCAAGTCTAACAAGGTGGTTTATTTGAAGCTCCAGAGAAATATGGGTCTTTTTGAGAATCTGGTGTCTTTCAGTCTAGAATGAGAGGGAGTAGAGTGATAATTTTATCTTTTTTTTTTTTTTTTTTTTTAGTGTATAATCACATTTTTATTTTTTTATTTTTTTATTTTTTATTTTATTTTATTTTTTTTTTATTTTTCGCTTAAAGTAGTACAAAGGGTATTACATAAGTGTCCTTTTTTCCCCCCCGCCCTTGACAAGCCCCTGCCCTCCCTTACCCCCCAGTGTCTTATGTCCATTAGTTATGGTTATATGGGTGCATACAAGTCCTTCGGTTGATCTCTTACTCCCCTCCCTCCTGTCCCCCAACCCTCCCTGGCCTTCCCACTGCAGTCCGACAATCAGTTTGAGGCAGCTCTGCCACTGTATTTATTATTGTTCAAAAGTTTGTAATGGTCTTAATTATCCATGAAAGAGTGAGATCATGTGGTATTTTTCCTTCATTGACTGGCTTGTTTCACTTAGCATAATGCTCTCCAGTTCCATCCATGCTGTTGCAAATGGTAGGAGTTCCTTCTTTTTAACAGCAGCATAGTACTCCATCGTGTAGATGTACCACAGTTTTCTAATCCATTCATCTACTGATGGGCACTTAGGCTGTTTCCAGATCTTAGCTATGGTGAATTGTGCTGCTATGAACATCTGGGTACATATATCCTTTCTGATTGGTGTTTCTGGTTTCTTGGGATATATTCCTAGAAGTGGGATCACAGGGTCAAATGGGAGTTCCATTTCCAATTTTTTGAGGAACCTCCATACTGCCTTCCATAGTGGCTGCACCAGTCTGCATTCCCACCAGCAGTGCACAAGTGTTCCTTTTTCTCCACATCCTCTCCAGCACTTGTCGTTTGTTGATTTGTTGATGATGGCCATTCTGACAGGTGTGAGATGGTACCTCATTGTTGTTTTGATTTGCATCTCTCGGATGATTAGTGACTTTGAGCATGTTTTCATATGTCTCTTGGCTTTCTGAATGTCCTCTTTTGAAAGGTGTCTATTTAGATCCTTTGCCCATTTTTTGATTGGATTGTTTATCTTCTTTTTGTTAAGTTGTATGAGTTCCCTATAAATTTTGGAGATTAAGCCCTTATCAGATATGACGTTGGCAAATATGTTTTCCCACGAGGTGGGTTTTCTTGTTGTTTTGTTGATGGTTTCTTTTGCTGTGCAGAAGCTTTTTATTTTGATGTAGTCCCATTTGTTCAGTTTGATAATTTTATCTTGATTCTTTTTATTTTTCTGCAATTCTATTTACTCGTCTGACTTGCTCTTGTTATTTTTCTACAACTCTAGCCCTTGCATATGGTCTCAGTAAATAATACAGTATGAAAATGCCTGCTAAGGCTTTCCAGTACAGAAGGAGAAAAAGAAAACAAATCTGTTCACATTCATTTTTGGTGTTGCAAAATCTTTTATTTGGCTAGAGGGTGGAATTAGAAAGCCATAAAACCCCAGAAAATTGTCACACAGATGATAGATTATCTGATTATGTTTGTTTGCCCTGTGTAAAATAGCACTTAAATCTTCATCTTTGAGGAAGTGAAGCAAATCCACCTAAGCACCTTCCCACAGAACCTACTTTCCATGGAAAATGTATCAATAAAGCTAAACCCCTGCCCACATTATATCTATATTCATTTTTAAAGCCTGTAAGGACAATGGAATTACAAATTGGTTTGCATATTAGAGGTTTTCTTGATTTAAAAAATTACAGTTTCATTTGTGCAGCTAAAAAGCAAAAGGTGTCTCAACTCAACTTTATTGCATCAGAAGTAGACATTTCCTTTTCAGTGAATTTGGCAAATATCTTTAGGGTCATCTTTGATAGATGCTGTGATTTCAAGGATGAATACTACACTTCTTTGTGCTCATGAAGTTGAAGTGAGAAAGACACAGAACAGACTGTTGTTACATCATCTGTTGCACTGTGCAAGGTGCCTGGAGAACATGCCAGCCCTTGATTCACTCTGAAACTCTCACTCACCTGGCACATCTCTCTACTACAGCCTGTCTCTCATTACAAATGACTGACACCCTCAGGACCTAACATTTCTTGCTCTGAATCTATTCTCTTCTGCTTCCTGAGACCTAGACCAACCTACTTAGCCTCTCTGAGGTTTATACTCTTTAATATGTAACATACAGATAAAACTGGCCAACTGAAAGGGTCACTGAAGAAATCAATATGCTTCTAGTGACTGAATTAGGGCACATGTACATCATTTAGTGATGATAATTTTTTGACCTTTCATTTCAAGCTCTTCATCACATTCAGGATGTTATTCCTTCATTTATCCCCCTTCTACCAACCTGGCTCTGTCTTGACCCTAATGGATTCTTCTTCCTTCATCATAAAAAAATATACAAACCCAAATTGGGGAGAGAAATATTTGTTATATAATTATCATCCTAATTCTCACTTCCTTTTACAACCAGAATTCTCAAATAATTGATGTCCACTTGCTGAGCTTATTTCCACAGAAATCTGTTTTCCACTTTAACTCATCTATAGAAATTACGCACTTGAAGGTCGCTTATGACTTTCTACTCATAAAATTCAGAGACTTTTATTCTACTTTAGTTCTTTAATTACTGATTAATCAATTTAACTATTTGTTCATTCAAACTCTCAACTCTATGATACTCTTCTGTCCTTATTTTCTTTGTACTCTTAGGTAATTATTTTAAATTTTAAATTATTTTGCTCCATTACTGTGAACATTTTCCAAGGTTCTGCTCTCAGAACTTGTACTTTCCTTTCTACAGCTTTTCCTTCAAGGACATAGTTCTATTACAGCAGTGATTCTCAACCTTGGCTGCACATTAAAATCACCTGGGAATCTTTTTAAAATCCTGATTTCTGGGCCTCATCCTCCGGAAATTCTGTTTCTTTGTTACTAATGTTGTGGCCCCACCCCATAACAACGAAACAATTTCCAGAGGATGAGGCCCAGAAATCAGGATTTTAAAAAGATTCCCAGGTGATTCTAATGTGCAGCCAAGGTTGAGAACCATTGTATTACAGGGATTATTATAAACTCTATATAGTTCAATCTCAATTCCACTTTTATCTCCTAGACTTTTCTCCAGAAGTCCAGATGCTGTCTTCAACAGCTTAATGAATGTTTCCTAAATACTTCACCATCAACTCAACTCATCTCTCCACAACTGAACTTTCTTCTGACTCCTTTATTTCTATCAAAAACTAAAATTCTGCCACTCCCCCAAGCCATCATGTTTAATTGTTCCCATGTCAATATTCTACAGAATGAATCATAGTCTTTCAGTATTTTATTACAGATCTCTCACCTCTCCCTTAGTCTTTTTTTTTTTTACCATTTTATTTCATTTTTTAAAAATAAGTCTTTATTGTTCAGATTATTACAGTTGTTCCCCTTTTTTCTCCCCATAGCTCCCCTCCACCCAGTTCCCACCCCACCCCATGCCCTTACCTCCCCATTGTACTTGTCCATAGGTGTTCGATTTTTGTTCAGTGTCCTCCTGCACCCCCCAAACCTCCTTCCCCACCGAGAATTGTCAGTCCACTCCCTTTCTATGCCCCTGACTCTATGATATACACCAGTTTATTCTGTTCATATTTTTTATTCACTTGATTTTTAGATTCACTTGTTGATAGATATGTATTTGTTGTCACTTTGTTGTTCATAATTTTAATCTTTACCTTTTTCTTCTTCTTCCTCTTCTTAAAGAATACCCTTCAGCATTTCATATAATACTGGTTTGGCAGTGATGAACTCCGTTAGCTTGTTCTTATCTGTGAATCTCTTTATCTGACCTTCAATTCTAAATTATAGCTTTGCTGGGTAGAGTAATCTTGGTTGTAGGTTCTTGCTATTCAACATTTTGAATATTTCTTGCCACTCCCTTCTGGTCTGCATAGTTTCTGTTGAAAAATCAGCTGACAGTCATATGGGCATTCCCTTGTAGGTAACTAACTGTTTTTCTCTTGCTGCTTTTAATATTCTCTCTTTGTCTTTTGCCCTTGGCATTTTAATTATGATGTGTCTTGTTGTGGTCCTCTTTCGATTCCTTTTGTTTTGGGTTCTCTGCGCTTCCTGGACTTGTAAGTCTATTTCTTTCACCAGGTAGGGGAAGTTTTCTATCATTATTTCTTCAAATAGGTTTTCAATATCTTGCTCTCTCTCTTCTTCTGGCAACCCCGTAATTCAGATGTTGGTATGCTTGAAGTTGTCCCAGAGGCTCCTTACACTATCTTCATATTTTTGGATTTGGATTTGTTTTTCTTTTTGCTTTTCTGGTTGGGTGTTTTTTGCTTCTTTGTATTTCAAATCTTTGACTTGATTCTTGGGATCCTCTAGTCTGCTGTTGGATCTCTGTATATTATTCTTTATTTCAGTCAGTGTATGCTTAATTTCTAATTGGTCCTTTTTCATATCCTTGAGGGTCTCACTAAATTTCTCAGAGCTTTCTAGAAGATTCTTGAGTAACCTTATAACTGTAGTTTTGAACTCTATATCCAGTAGATTGCTTTCCTCCATTTCTTTCATTTGTGACATGTTTCTTTGTCTCCGCATTTTGGCTGCTTCCCTGTGTTGATAGAGTGGCTTTGTGTGCTAGGTGTCCTACAGGGCCCAGTGGCTCAGCCTCCCCAGTTACCTGAGGTAGATGCTCTTGGTGCACCTCTTTGTGGGCTGTGTATACAGTCTTGTTGTAGTTAAGCCTTGATTGTTGTTGGTATCACTGGGAGGAATTGACCTCCAGACCAATTGGCTATGAGGACCAGTTATGTCTACAATGGGAGAACTGCTGTACTAGAAACACCCTTATGGGGCAGGACTTGCTTCAGTGGGGCTTTGGTGCTCACTGAGTCTGCCCCCTGAGTGTGTCTCTTATGGATGTGAAGGGTTGTAATCTGGTATGGTCTCACTCTGACCACTGGGTACACTGGCTTTTGGATCTCCAAGGAGGTGCAAAGTCAGCCACTGCCTGAGGCCACCCAGCAGGAGCTACAGAGAGATCTTCAGATTCCTCCTATTTGTTGGGGTTTGGAGGTGCCCAGATGAGGCCCAGCTGTGAAGCAATGCAGGCTGTTGATGAGCTTTAGGCCTTCTTTTGGAAGCTCTGGGGTTCTTTGACCCAGCTGCAGTTTGTTAGGTTTTAGATTGCAAAAGGCCAGGCCATTTGTATGCAAAAGCCTCTGGTCACAGCTTGGGTGGGGTTGTAAATTGGGCAGGGCAGGGTCTCAGGGAATCATGGGTGGTGCAAACAGCAATGGTTGCCCATCAGCCCTGACCCGGATAGGTCCCTGGGTCTCTGTGTCCTGCGGCCCCATGCAGGAACATGAACACTGCAAGCACCTCTGAGAGAGCTGCCCTCGTGTTCCAGCCTGATGCCAGACAGTCTAGTTTCTCCCCGTATGAGTCTGGGTCCCCATAGTCTCACCTGGAACTGGAGTTCAGAGCAGTCGGGAGTTTGTATCTCCCTCCCGATTGAAAAAGACCACAGCATACCCAGTTGCCAGACCATTTCATGTGCCTCTGTACCTCTGCTCTTCTGCACCTCTGCACCTCCTACCAGTCTAGATGTGCTTTTCTCTTTCCCTCTAGTTGTCGAACGTCCACTCAGCCAGCGTTCCCGTGGTTCTGGATGATATCTGTTTATTCACACTGCTAATATAGTAACACATGCCTTATCTCACCTCCCATAATTTGCAGCAACTTCCTTTTGAATTTGAATAACTTCAAACCAGCCTATACTCTTCCACCAGGCTGACCATTCTAAAATAAAAATTAATCATACCCCTTATATACACAAATATCTCTTGTGATGTCTAACTGCTTACAGAATTAAGTACATCCTGGACAGGAGAGTGTCCAAAGACTCGTTGATTAAATCCTGCTTGTCTTTTATTATATTAACTATAGCATTTATTGTCATGTGTGTGTCTTAGAGCAAAGTATTCTACTGCAGACAGTCCTCGGGTTATGTTGGACTCGATGTATGTCGTTTCATGGTTACGTCACCATCTCCCACTTATTTATTAAAAAAAAAAAAAAGTTCTGTCATTTCAACGTATGTATATATGTGCTTTATGTTTTTTATTTTTTATTTACCACAAGTAAAGGTCAGGAATTGTTATCTTTCTTTTAAATTTTTGTTACTGTTTCACTTCATTACTGCTGTGCATGTGCTCCATGTGAGTGACATAGGTGCTTATGTAGGTGGGTTCTGACTTATGGTGAAAATTGCGTTATGTCGCGCCATAGGAATGGATCTCCGACATAACCCGATGACCTACTGTATAATGTCCTGCAAATAGTTAAATACTACTCAGCCATTAAAAAGAAGGAAATCTTACACTTTGTGACAGCACAATGGACCTGGAGAGCATTATGCTAAGTGAAATAAGCCCGTCAGAGAAAGACAAGCACCATATGATTTCATTCATATGTGGAATCTAATGAACAAAATAAACAAAATAGAAACAGACTCGTAGAGAGCAGGCTGACAGTTGGAAGAGGGGAGTAATGGAGACACAAATTGAGCAAAAAAAAAAAAAGAGAGAGAGAGAGAGAAAACTAATGGACACAGAAAACAGTATGGGGATTGTCAGGGGTGGTGGGAAGAGAGGTAAGGGGAAATATAGGGGGACTAAAAGATGATAGATAGAGACTTAACTTGGGGGTGATGAGCACACAATACAATGTACAGAAGATGTATTATCAAATTGTGCACCTGAAACCTGTATAACTTTGCTATCTAATGTCACCCCAATAAATTCAATGAAAAGGAAAAAATACTTAAATATATTTCACTGATATGCTAGCTAATTTTTAAAAATATATTTCTTTATTGATTTCAGAGAGGAAGAGAGAAGGAGAGAGATAGAAACACCAATGATGAGAGAGAATCATTGATTGGCTGCCTCCTGCACACCCCACACTGGGGATGGAGCCCACAACCCAGGCATGTGCCCTTGACCGGAATCAAACCTGGGACCCTCTATCCACTGAGCCAAGCCAGCTAGGGCTATGCTAGATAATTATTTTAACTCATCAAAGAGTGTATTTATAAAATTCACCACCCTGATTTTAAAATAATTTAAATTTTAATGAATTGATATCCAAGTATTTCTGCTTTGTACAACCACAGAGTCCCTTCTTGGACACCTGGTAGATTAAGAAAATAGAAATAGCATTTTCGTTTATTCCTCTTATGCTAAGATAGTCCCCTTTACAAATTTTTTAGAGTAATTATTCTAAATGGGATTTTTAAACTATAAAATACCTGCCCTTGTTTTGATCTTGGAAATAAAGCATGCAAGAGTAGAAAACTGAAACCCTTACAAATGGGGGAGGGATGAGGAATGACCTTGAAATTATAAGAAAAACCAGGTATGAAGTATGAAGAGCAAAAACCAACTCTTCATTGTTAAAATATAACCTTTGGTGATTCTAGTTAAAAGCACCTCCATGTTCCTTCTCCTGTTGTCCAGTTATTAATATTTACAGCAAGTAGAACCAAAATGATCTCTTTCCATAACAGAGAAATTGAAACAAAAAATGTTATCGTGCCCTGACCGGTTTGGCTCAGTGGATAAAGTGTCAGCCTGCGGACTCAAGGGTCCCAGGTTCGATTCTGGTCAAGGGCATGTACATTGGTTGTGGGCACATCCCCAGTAGGGGGTGTGCAGGAGGCAGCTGATCGATGTTTCTCTCTCATCAGTGTTTCTAACTCTATCCCTCTCCCTTCCTCTCTGTAAAAAATCAATAAAATATATATATTTTTAAATGTTATCATCTTCTTAATATAACACATTTTATATAACTCTATACAACTAACTAGAAAGTTCAACTTTAGTCAGTTATAATTTTTGGTTTAAAATAAAGAAAATCTAGTTTCAACAGCAGACTAGAAGAAGCAGAGGACCGAATTAGTGAGTTAGAAGATAAGGCAGAGAAACAAGCTCAATCTGAACAGCAACTGGAGAAAAAAATTAAAAAGCAGGAGGAGAGCCTAAGGGAGCTTTGGGACAACATGAAATGAAGTAACATACGCATAATAGGGCTGCAAGAAGGACAAGAAGAGCAGCAAGGATTAGAAAATCTATTTGAAGAAATAATGACAGAAAACTTCCCAGATATGGGGAAGAAAAAAAGTTACACAAGTACAGAGAGTCCCAAGCAAGATGAACCCCAAAAGACCCACACCACGTCATAATAACGATGGCAAATGTACAAGCTTACTTTACTACTCCAGCAACAGGAAGGAAGGTTTTTCTCCTTGCCCAGCAACAGGCCCAGCCAAGGAGAAACTGCAATAATTCAACCAATGGGAAGCCACTACACCTCTACCTTCTATTTTCCTCCAATACACGTTTTACTAATAACAGATCCTGGTAACGCTCCCTTTTTCTCTATAAAGTAATTTTCCAGTCCTCTCTTCTCTGGACTTGCCTATGGTTTGCCATAGCTTGTATGTCCTGAATTGCAATTCCTCTGTCATTCCCTAATAACCCATTTTTGCTGATAAAATAACTCTCTGGGTTTTGTTTGTTTGTTTGTTTTTAGGGCTGAAAATATGAGTTAGCAAGCTGGATACTCAGGAGAGCTGATGATGTAAACCCATTCTAAAGGCCAACAGGCTAAAGATTGAGGAAGAACTGAGGGCAATGTCCCAGAAGAATGCGCTCTTACTGACCCAGATGATCAGCTTTTTTGTTCACAGGCACAACCACTTCTATTTCTCCCTTACCTCCTTTACTCAAAATCTGCAATGGTTTGTCCTTCACTTACTTCCCTGCCAAAGTCTAATCTCCCTCAGAACTCACCCGCAAAGCCTGGCCGGAAATTGGGGTGTATTTTTCAGAGATTTCTAGAAATAAGCAACCCAGCCTCCCAGGCACAGAGGGGTAGTTTCTGGCTACAATTCATTTGAGGGTGAAAAGCAAAGCCAGTGTCTGGGCAGTTTGTGCAGTTGAGTGGGGTATCTCAGGGAACCTGTGGAAACACACGGGGATTTAAGGATTGCAGACTGAGTGTTCCTAAAAGACTGGGCAACCTTGGCATTGAGCTTTTTCACCTTCTCATTCTCTCTGCCAAGACAGCTGCATTTCTCTCCTGCTATATCCCTCCTCCTCTCAGAAACTGACAGTGAGCAAGGACACATGCCTGCCTGCTCCCACTCTCTTCCAGACACACCCCCAGAGTCCACCATTTTTAGTTGGTGGTGTTCTCTCTGTGTATTTTGTCACAGTTTACAGCTAAAACATATCATCCAATCTCTTCCTTTATTTAAAAAAGGCATATTGAAATGCAGGCAGCAGAAAGTGTTAGCACAGGCAGGGATGAGCATGACCTTGACATTCAGAGGCCCACTTAAGGCTCCAGTGCTTTCAGTACAATATCCCTGAGGACTAGACTTTGCTGTGTGTGTGTGTGTGTGTGTGTGTGTGTATTAGGGGCTGGGAGTGTGTGTGTGTGTGTGTGTGTGTGTATTGGGGGCTGGGAGTGTGTGTGTGTGTGTATGTATTGGGGGCTGGGAGTGTGTGTGTGTGTGTGTGTGTGTATTGGGGGCTGGGAGTGTGTGTGTGTGTGTGTGTGTGTGTGTGTGTGTGTGTTTTGGGGGCTGGGAGAAGACAGAGCCAATAAAAACTGCCACCTCCTCCACCCTGCAAGCACACACAGATTACAGACCTCAGCCAGCAAATCACTGCCGATGGGGGCCAGGCTGTTTTGCTCAGTTCTTCTTCCCCAGATGCTTCCTCTCACCCTACGCCCCTCACCCCCTCCTCCTCTGATGTCACTGACAGGCTCTTTGTGGCCTGGCTCTGGAACTAGCCAATAAAGTTTAGCCTGGATGAGGGCCTGGAGAGGAAAGAGGAGAGAGTGAAGCCCGCGCAGACTGGGAACTTAGTGCTGACAGCCTCTGAGAGTTAGAATGTCTTTTCTCACATATTGGTTCATGTAACTCTGAAAAGCATCTGCAATAAGAGGACAACACAAGTGTTCTGTTGATCAGGTGTTCCACTTGCTACACTTTCTAGCTGTAAAGAACTAAATTATCTGGGGGATGAAGATGACCAATGCAGAGGACAGAAGATGGAACAGAAAGACCTAATGGAAATAGGTAAAAGGGAAAGTGGGATTTAGAATTGAGGGAGGCCTATTGGATCCAGGACAGAAAGGTAACCAACAGGTCAAACTTGCTCAGAAACAACCGAAAGAGGAGAAGCAGAAAAAGAGACATGACAACAGAAGCAGAGGGCCATGTGATGAGGTTGCTGGCTTTGATGATTGATGAGATTGTTTTGGCCTGAAGCAAGGTGTCCCAAGACAAAGCATTTGGGCAGCCTCTAGAAGCTGGAAAAGGCAAGGAAATTGATTCTTCCCTACAACCTTCAGAATGAACATAGCTCTGCCTACACCTGATGTTAGCCAGTGAGATGCTGGCTGGACTTTTGACCTACAGAAGTGTATGATAATAAAGACAATAAATGTGTTGTTTCAAGCCACTAAGTTTGTGGTCATTTGTTACCAATCATAAGAAACACATGCACTACCCAGCTGGTAAGTAAAGGATGCCACAGTAGCTTCAGAGTCCAAGCTTTTAACAGCCATACCTTTTCTCTCCCTCCTGTCCAATCTGTCACCTATTTATTGGTTAGTATAAATTTTAACTCCTTCCTATTTTATTTAATTCATAAAACAATACATATGATATCTTTAAAACAATTCAGTGGTTATGAAGTATCAGTAGTCAATTCTTCACTCTTAGCCTTGCCCTTATATAAGCAATGAATGATCTTTTTATTAGACTGTTATCATATGCTCCACTTTAATACAATTTGATTCTTTTCATTAAAAATCTATCTAGAACCGACAGATTTTTAATTTGTTCTTGGCAATAATTGTGTATTATATAAATATAGTATTATTATTATTATTATTTAGCAACCGCTCACTTGTTCATAAATAGTCTCACGGATTTATTTGTCTTGCTGCACTCTGGGGCAGGCGCCAGTGTCTCTACCCTGGATTTGGGGCCCCATCTTCGAGCTGAAATTGACACAAAGCTGGCCCTCTGCAGTCCGAAGGTATCCGGCCAGGCTCCGCCCCCACCCTCGAGGCCGCCAATCAGTTCCCAGAACGACCCTCCTCCTCGCCCCCTTCCCCCAGACATTCCACCTCCCAGGCCTTGTCCGCAGCTCAATCCTTTTCTCTGCTGAGAAGCTCTTTTCCTTGGGAACTGCCGCTGCCCTCTTTTAGCCAGTCTTCTCTACCCACTACCCGCGCTGCAGGGTTCAGCGGGACAACCGGTGAGTGGGGGTCAGAGATAAATTATGGACCACGAGAGGCCTGGAGCTGTCACAGGCCAGCCAGCGCAGGTAGTGGGCGGGAGAAGAGAGATGGGAAAGCCCTGGGAGGCTATCTGTGCGCTTGTGGGGGTCAGGGGAGTTAGTGGGGCCTCTGCATGTCCCAGATGGGAGGGTGGCAGAGGTGTTCCGCTCAGGATTCCTCGTTGTTATCTCTGGGATCCTTCTCTGGTGTCTCCCTGTAGCTCGGCCTCTATTTCCTTCTTGCCACATCGTTATTCACCCTTGCTCATCTGGAGGCGTTTACCCACTATTTTCTTGTGCTCCACAGGAGCCATTGTGATTTGAGCTAAAAAGAACCATGGATTGAGGCGATGTCACCTCCTGTGGCTTGTTTTTGAATTATTAGAGTATAGCCTGCCTCTTCATAATCCTCCCCCACCCCCTCCCCAAGGTTAAAGTCCTCACCTATCCGAGAACTGTACGTGGGGCCCCAGAGTGTAGTAGTGGGGGAGGGAGGTGCAAGGTACGGAGGGATGGCGGTGAGAGTGGGTGCAGGGAATCTTATGGAATATTTAGTCTGGAATGCATTTGGCCTTCAGGTAAGTGCTGAATTATACAGTTACCAGATAAACAGCCATTGAGCTGGCCTCTGAGTTGATTCAACCCGCAATGGAGGGAGAACTCCTTAAGTAAGGAGAAAATGATTTACCAATGGGACAGTCATGGAAACTATTGGAAGAAATGCAGATTTAACTAGACATAAAAGACAGAATATCTGTCTAGCTGACCATCCATCCTTTTATACTCCAAACTATTTACTTGTCAATTGATTCCATTTCAATACAGTAGTCCCTATCTTCCATTCTGTGGTTTCAATTACCTGTGGTCAAACCACGATCTGAATAGAAAACCATGATCTATTAAATAGAAAATTCCAGAAATAAACAATTTTAAATTGCATACTGTTCTGAGTATCATGATGAAATCTGGCACTATCCCTAGCCTTCTCAACCAAAATGCCTTGACCAAAAGATCACCTCAGGTATCATGGTACTTGTGTTCAAGTAACCCTTATTTTACACATCAATTCTTTGCAATATGGGCCTCTTGCTTCCCCCCCGGCCCCCTCCTCCAGTAAAGGCAGAGAGAGAACATGAAAGCCAGATTCTTTTGTAACCTAATCTCAAAAGTGACATCCCATCAGTTTGCTATCTGTTCATTAGAAGTGAATCACTAGTTTCAGTTCACACTCAAGGGGAGAGGGTTATACAGAGCAGGGTTTACTGGGGGCCATATTAAAGGCTGCCTACTACAGGGCATATTAACAAGTAATGTCTTCTAACATTCTCTTACATGACTTCTGGGTCACATGGGCAAGAGTTTCCCTGGAGTATACACCAAGGCATTGAATTACTGAGTTATAAGATTTGTATATGTTCAACATTATTAGGTTATTTCCAAGCTGTTTTCAAATGTTGAGCCAGTCTGCACTCCTTTCAGCAATAGATGAGAGTTCCTGTTGTTCTACATACTTGTCATAACTTGGTATTATGAAATTTCATTTTTAGCCAGTCTGGCAGGAGTGAAATAGCATCCCCTTGTGATTTCCATTAGCATATCTCTGATAAGTAATGAAGTTGACCATCTTTCCATACATATGTTGATAAGCTGTAGTGCTTTCTCTCTGATAATTCTGGGCTTTGTGTGTGTGTTTTCTCATTTTCATATTGGGCTGTTTGTCTTCTTCTTATTGAGTCATTGGAATATTTTCTTTTAATATATGTGCTGCCCAAGCAAGCACTGGAATGCTTTCTTTATATAAACTGAATGCTAATTAATCCTTTGTAAGCAATATATGCTGGAAATATCTGCTTTAAATTTGGTGCTTAGCTTTTCTTTCTCTGTATGTCTGTCTCTCTCAATGAACTAAGTTTTGAATTTTTATTTTAAGTGACTTTCTTTTATATTTTTTTTTTAGAAAAATAATTTCTCAAGGTAGTAAATTGATTTTACTATATTTTCCTCTAAAAGATTTTATAGTTTTGCATTTGGCAATTAGTCTTATTCCACCTGGAAATTGATTGTTATATTTTCTATTCCATATGGGTAATCAATTGTCCATCACCAGTGAGTGATCAGCATGAATCGAGTTTTTCATATATGCATAAATTTATTTTAAGCTCCTTATTCTCTTTCATTATCTATTTGTTTAACTGCACCAACACTAAAATTAGTTTTAACAACAATAGTTTTATAATTCTTGAAAGATTCTCCCACCTCTTTCTGATGTTTTAGCAATTCTTGGATCTTTGATCCTCCATATAAATATTTAATTAACAAAACAAGAAACAAGCAAACAAACAAACCTGCTAGAATTTAGATTGGTATTGAATTAATTCTATATAACAATTTGAGGAGAAATGGCCTCTTTAAGATGTTGAATCTTTACTCCTATGAGCTTGGTATATACTGCTATTTATTTAGCTCACCTTTAATGTTTTTAAGGCTTTGTAATATTTTTCTCATTGCTTTCCTTTTTCTCGTTTTTGTTAAACTTATTTACACATACATTATTTTTATTGCTATTGTAAATGATTTATTTTATAAAAATTATATTTTGTACCTTATTATTGCTGGTGTGTAGAAATCTAATTGCTTTTATATATTGACTAGTGTCCTGGTGCACAGATTCGTGCACTCTGAAAGGAAATTAATTGGGAGAAATATTTTAATATTGCTATTCACCCTTTCTCTATAATAGAAGTATCAAGCAAATTCATGATCAACAATGACAGATCGAAACACACGTGTGCAATTGGCACCAGCGAGAGCTTTATATGTATCGCACATGTGCAAGTCAACTTAGCTTTTTATATATATAGAATAAACTTGCTTAATTAGACCTGCTTTCTGATGTAGCTAAACTTTTTCCAGCACAGTGAAGCACCCCAACTTCTCTTTCAGGTAATTATCAGCAACACAGCAGTAAATATCAACATGAAGCAGATTATTATTGTAGATCATGCAAGGAGAACAAAGGGTAAAATATTTAGCTGTAGCAGTGTTTGACTATATTCTGCACAGTGAGAAAACCTGAAGTCATTTTCAAGTTCCACCATTTCTTACTTTTTTTCAGTCGGGTCAAGTTTCTAAACTTTCTAAATCTCTGTTTTCTGGCTAATGAAAAGAAAATAGGGTTCTACCAAGTCTCCTATCTACCTACTCCAGGATTTCTGTGAGGATCAAATGAGATGAGGCACGTGAAAACACTTCAAAACATTTGGTTAAATTGTAAAATGTTTGCACCTGGCTATAAAGCAAGTCAGGTTATTGGGCTGAACAAACTCCAAGGAGGCTAGTCGCTAGGGAGAGGAAGCCGGGCATTGCTACGTGATGTCATTACCTGGCACCCACAGCGACTGTTTCCAGGTTGGGCTGGGCTGGGCTGTGTTGGCTCTGATTTGGTGGGGTGTCGCGTTGGGGTGGTGGCAGGTCCTGTGTCCCACTTGGGGGAAGCTGAGTGTTGGTTTGTAGGCGCCAGGTCCATGGTGCCATTTATTTTTTAAATGGCCAGTGTGCATCATGGCAGCTCCTGTGTTGAAAGTCTGCCCCCTGGTGGTCAGTGCATGTCATAGCTACCTGTTGGACAGACAGACAGCTTTCTATATATATAGATTATATGTCAAACTTGATAAACTCCATTCATTAATAATTCTAAAATTACCTATAGAGTCTTTCAGATTTGCTACATAAGTGGTCATATCATCTAAAAGTAATGATAGTTTATTTCTTCCTTTCCAGTCTTTATAACTTTAATTTTTTTCTTTTATTGTCTTAGTGCATTGGCTAGTACATCCAGTATAATGTTGAACAAAAGCAAGGACAGGCATCTTGTTTTATGCGAAAAATAATAAAGATTTCACCATGTCAACTTTCAATATTGCATTCAATATGATTATTTTATAACTGAATCATGTCCAGAACTTTTATTGCCCAGATCAATGTCAAGAAATTTTTCCCTATGTTTTCTTCAAGTAGGTTTACAGTTTCAGGTCAAATGTTTAAGTCTTTAATGAATTTGAGTTAATTTTCATATGGTGAGGTAAGAGTTCAATTTCATTTTTCTTCATATGGGTATTTAGTTATTCCAACACCATTTATTGAAGAAACTATCCTTTCCCCAATGTGTGCTCTTTGCACCTTTGTTAAAGATCAGCTGAATATGAATGTGAGGGTTTAGTTAGGGGCTCTCTTCTGTTCCACTGGTCTATAAAACTCTTTCTATACAAGTACCATACTGTTTTGATTACTATAGCTTTGTAGTATTGAAACAAGGCACTGTGATGCCTCAATTATTCTTCTTAAGTTTTCCTAGGCTATTTGAGCACTTTTGTGCTTCCACATGAATTTTAGGATTTTTTTGTAATTTCTGGGGACAATGCCATTGGAGTTTTGATAGGGTTTGCATTGATCTGCAGATAGCTTTGGGTAGTATAGACATTTTAACATTATTAATTCAAACAATCTATGAACATAGAATATTCTTTATTTATTTGTGTCTTTGGTTTCTTTCATCATTTTTTATAGTTTTCGGTGTACATCTTTTACCTCCTTGGTTAAATTAGTTTCTAACTATTCCATTATAAATAGGATTATTTTCTTAATTCTCTTTTTCAATATTTTGTTTTTGGCGTATGGAAATCCAACTGATTTTTTATATTAATTTTGTATTCTGCAACCATATTGAATTTGCTCATTAGTTCTTACAGGTTTTTTGGTAGAGTCTTTAGGGTTTTCAATATACAAGATCATGTCATCTGCAAACAGAGATGATTTAACTTCTTCCTTTCCATATGGAGGCTTTTTATTTCTTTTTCTTACCTAATTGCTCAGGGTAAAACTTCCATTACAATGTTGAAAAGTAGTAGTAAGAGTGGGACTTCTTGTTTTGTCCCTGATCTTTAAGGAAAAGCTTTCAGCTTTTCACCTTTGAGTATGATGTTAACTGTGGGCTTGTAATATATGGCCTTTATTATATTGAGATACATTTCTTGTATATCCAATTTGTTGAGAGTTTTTGTCATAAATGGATGTTGTATTATGTCAAATTCTTTTTCTGCATCTACTGAGATGATTACTGTATGATTTAATTCTTCATTCTGTTGATGTACTTACTATGCACATTTGTTGATTTGCAGATGTTGAACCTTCCTTGCATTTCTGGAATAAAGCCCACTTGATCATGATCTATGGTTCTTTTAGTGTACTGTTGAATTCAGTTTGGTAATATTTGTGGAGGATTTTTACTTCTATGTTCATCAGGGATGTTGGCCTATAATTTTTTTCTTGTAATGTCCTTTGTCAGGGTAAGGGTAAGGCTCAAACAATGGAATAACTTTAAAAATAGTTTATCTTTATTAACGCTCATCTTGCAGCTGTGCTGTTATTATTATCTATTTATTTTATTTTTGTATGATTTTATATCTCATAAACTATTATATTTATTTAAACAGTCAATTTTAACACATTTGCCCATGTATTTACTCTTTCCAGTATTCTCTATTCTTTCATATAGTTTTTGGCTCCTATCTGGGGTAAATTTCCTTAATTCCAAGGAACTCCTTTTTGTAGTTCTTATACTGTATTGCCAACAAATTCTTTCAGCTTCTGTCTACCTAAATTGTCTTTATTGTGCCTTTATTTTTGCTGTGCATAGAATTTTAGGTTGTCGGATTTTATCTTTCTTTTTTTTTTTAAACAATTCACTGTGTTTTAGTTCCATTATTTCTTTTGAAAAGCCAACTGTATTATTGTTCATTTGAAAGTATCCTTTATATCTGACTAATTTTCAATTTCCTCTCTGAATTTGGTTTTTAGCAGTTTGACTATGATGTAGGTATAGTTTTCTTTGTATTTATTCTACTTAGAGAATGTAGAGTTTTTCCATTTGAGTTTTGATGTTTTTTTATCCCTTCTTGGACTTTAATTACCCACAATTCATAACTGTTTACCATATATCATAATTCTATTATGCCCTTTCTATATCATTCCATCTCTTTGTGCATCATCCTTTCTTCCTGTGTTATTTTTGGATAAATTTTATTAAACTTTGTTACTGTTCACCAATTCTCTGGTCATTTCTATCTAATATGCTTTTAAAGCCAACTACAGAATTCCTGATTTCAATTATTATTTTTTTATTTTTAAAGTTTTCATTTTACTCTTTTCTGAATTTTAAATCTATACTGAAGTTCTCCAGCCTTTTTTCTGTTATATGTGAACATATTATTCACAGTTAACAGAAAGTCAGTTCCTGTCTAAGAACTCAAGTGTCTGAACCACCTGTGAGTCTGTTTTTATTATCTGTTGTTTTCCTGAGTTCTTGGCAATTGATCCTAATTTTTAGTCTCCCTCTAAATTTTCAGTTGGATGCAGTATGTCATGAATAAAAATTATAAAGTTCTGGTTGATGTTATTTTTTAAAACAAAATTTTTTTCAGGGGTAGGGGCAAGATAAAGTACCAGCAGATTAATTTCACACTATCAAGGGCTAGTTTTACACTTTCTTAAACTGGTCCACTTAAGTTTTTTCCTTTATCCAAGAGCATAGTCCTTATTCCTAAGGTGTCATTCTTATTCATACACTGTGGAATTTCTCATATCTCAACTGAAAGTAGAGTGTGTTGATAAGAATCATTTACTTCGGTGGAAGCTGACCTCCACTGCTTTATTCCCAGAACAGTGCAACTGCTGAAATGACTGTTCAATTGTTTTAGCATTTTAGCCACTATTTTCTGCAATTGCAGTGGAGGGTGGGGGGTAAGGGGGTGGGGGAGGGCCTCCCTGTGCATGCCTAGCTTTGGAGACAGCCAGTGACTTAAGAGGAATTTATACATAGATTTTTAGATTCACCTCTCTGAGATTTCTTCTTCTGTAAAGTTTTGTGCTTTGAGCTCCAGTGGTTTGGTAATCTGAAGCCAGTCAGACTGACACTTTCCACTTGGCCTCAGGTACCCTGCACTGTGAACTGGAAAATGCCCAAAAGGAAAAAGCCATAGTGAATGTGGAGTTCATGTCTTATTTTCCTTCCCTCAAGATCAGAACTTTTCAAATCCTACTTGTGTTGTTGGCTCTTCAGAATCTTCCATTGTTTCCTATATTTTATTCAACTTTTATTGCTATTTTCAGCAGGAGGGTTTTTCCAAACAAGGTATTCTCTCAGGGCCAGCATTGGAAGTCTCTCACTGTTTTAGCTCACATCTCAGATTATCAAAGATTATTTTATTTCTTCTTGAGCTACATCCTTTAGAATTTATTCAAAGCAGACCTTTTATAATAACACTTCAGTATTTGTTGGTCTGAAAATAAAATTTTAAGAATCTTACGATAGAAGACAGTGCCAGGGTGCCCTATCAGTGAGAAAGTAGGAAGGGTAGCACTTGGGTAGCTTCTGGTTTTAGACTATATGGCTGGTGCTGCTTTGAACATGTCTTTTGGTGGCATGTGTATATATAAATTCTATTGGGTATATAAATAAGAGTGAATAGCCATGTTTGTTTGTTTTTCAAAATGATTTTTGTAACATTTTTAAAATATGAAATGTCTAAAGAAAAAAATTACTGGTCTACCTTCCCCACTTCCTGAAGTCACTAAGTATGTCCTTATTTTTCCTGTTAGGTAGACATAAACAAACAAACAAAAAAAACAGAATCAGCCCTGGATTGTGTGGCTCAATTGGTTGGGCACTGTCCTGTGTACCAAAAGGTTGCCAGTTTGATTCCCCATTAGGGCATGTGCCAGGGGTAGCAGGCTCGATCCCCAGTAAAGGGAGTGGATTGATGTTTCACTCTCACATGCATTTTTCTCTCTTCCTCTCCCTCTCTCTCTCAAAAAAAAAAATCAATTAAACAAATATAATCATAGTTTTTCACTGAAAATATAGATTGAAAGCATTCCTCAAGCTCATCCACATAATATTTTGTAGTATGATTTTTAATAAAGTGTTCATTCATGCCTATGTTGCTGAGTATTTACACAACTTAATATTTTAAAAGTCATTTCAGTACTTTAAAGATTTCATGGTAGTCTCTATTACTCAGGGCAGAAACTGGAAAGAAAAACAGAAACTCTAGAGGAATTATAAATAGGGAGTGAGAGAGGATTTAAAATTGAGTTACTAATGTTAAGTCTGAAACAGAGAAAGAGAGGAAAGAACCCACTGAAATTTGGGGAGATATAGAAAGAAAAGGTTTAAAGGAGAAAATTAAAGGAGCACAAAGAAGAGGAAAAAACTTTCAATACAGGAAATTTGTAATTTAATAAGTTTCCTACATCAAGTTGCTGTATGTTTTTTTCTTTTTTTAGATATATTTTTATTGATTTCAGAGAAGGGAGAGGGAAAGGGAGAAACATAGAAACATCAATGACGAGAGAGAATCATTGATCGGCTACTTTCTGCTCGCCCCCTCCTGGGAATCGAACCTGCATCCTGGGCATGTGCCCTAACTGGGAGTGGAACCATGACCTCCGGGTTCATAGGTCAACGCTCAACCACTGAGCCACGCCGTCCAGGCTGTTTTTTGTTTGTTTGTTTGTTTGTTTTTTGAGGAGTGATCCTAGGATTACCTTCCTCAGCACATCCATCTATTTTGACCATCAATCCATCAAGAGGACATTACAAAGCACCTGTTCATGGCTACATGAAGTGGAGAATCAAAAGAAGGAAAAAACACAGTTCTTGGCTTATGCTTACTCTAGTTTGAGGATTGTAATGAAATCCTCAAGTAATTACAGGATGTGATTCTCTATCCCCTTTACCACTGAATCCACATTCCCATGCACGGTCCAGCCTAGACACTGTTTTGTGGTCGGGAGAAAGCTTTTTAATGATCTCTTCATAGGGTCAGTTAGGAACTCTGAGAACAGAGGCCAGAGAGATGATTGGTGAGGGGTGAGGAAACAGGAGAATGTCCAGAGACCACACAAATCTTTCAGGGCTTTGGGGCCAACCATAGAAAGGGACAAATGGTTTTCTCCCAGGATCTAAACTTGAGCTCACAAAGCTAGATGAGGAGACACTGGTTCAAGGCAGGACCTGCTCAGGCATAAAGCCCGGTCCTGGCTCACAAGTCAAGTGCTGGGTTCCACTTTTACTTGATTAAAATGAGTCAGGACTAGGAACAAAGTTCAAGAAGCCCACACAAAGAGAGAAATCATATTTATGGAGTGGACACTACCAGCTGTGTGAGCAAGAATATTTTACCTATTTTTAGTTGATTAAATTTATCTATTTTTCTCACAAAATAATACATACTAATACTAAAACTTTAATGAGGTATATGAAGAAAAATACTTATAAGTAAGCTACTCTTTCCTGTCTGATGTACTGATTCTAATAGTTTGATGTAGGGTTTTCATATAATTTCTATATTTATATATGTATATAAAATATTTTTAGAGTTTTTGTACACAAATGCAAACTTCATTTTATTAACACATTAAATGTTTATTTAAAATGAGTATAAATATAGCCCAACATCTGGCAAATATATAGAGATATGACTCATCCTTGCAAATAGCTGTGTATTGTTTTATATAAAGATTTATCATAATTTATTACCCACTCCCTTGTTAGTAAATAGTCTCACGGGTTTATTTTTCAACGATTTACCCTCCCACACCCCTGGTGCAGGCGCCAGTGTCTCCATCCTAGATTTGAGGCTGCACCTTGATGCAGAAACTGACACAAAGCGAGGCCACTGCAGTCGGGAGAGGTGGGGGCGACCAGGCTCCGCCCCCACCGCCAGGGCTGCCAATCAGCTCCCAGGAAGGCCCCCTCCTCTCCCCACTCTGCACCACAGACCACCTCCCCGACCAGGCTCCCAACGCCGCCGCCACCAATATTCTAATCCCCAGGCTGTCTCTCCCCTCTCCTCGTCACATCTCTGCAGTGGAGTCCCTTCCCCCTCCTAAGTAGCAGGTGTGGAAATTTCTGGATAACCGGTGAGTCTTGTTCAGTAATGGTTTCGGGAACCGGAGCAGGCCCGGGCGCACCGACCGAGTCCAGTGGTCCAGGGTGGAAGAGGGAGGGGAGGGCCGGGGCCGGGGGAGCACTGGGGAAGGGGTGCCTGATGGCCGCGGAGGTGGTCAGGTTTGGGGCCTGAGACCCCTGGGGCCTACGGAAGCAGATGTTTTCCAAAGATTACCTGCGTTTTCTCCGTGTCAGTTTCTGCGTTTTTCTACTGCGATGGTTCTTAATTATTGCGTGCTGTATTCTACAGGACCCTAACTATCAGGAGTCTGATATATCCCTGTATCAGAGGCTGACATTTGCTTCAGCTGTGTGTGTGTGTGTGTGTGTGTGTGTGTGTGTGTGTGTGTGTTCCTTTCTGAGAAACAAAGCCTGACAAGTAAGATCTTTTGCCCCCACCAAATCTCATGTCCCCTTCCTCAGAGGTAAGTCAGGTGCTATCCTTCCCATGTATATACGCGTTTTTTATTTTTTTCTAAAACTCAGCATTTTGGGGTTCTACCTTTTGGTGCTATTAGTCATAGCATTTCAGACCTGAAAGGGACTTAGCAAGCAAGTGGCCAGCCCACCTTGTTTATCTGAGAACCCTCAGCCCTGGAGAATATCAAGGACCTGCTCACTGTCAATCATGTGGTCCCGCACAGACCAGGATCCTGAATTCGGGTTCTCTTGATTTCTCTTTCTGGTATTTTCTCTGTGTAAACCCTGCCACTGAGCTCACCTACCCACATTCCCCTGTTGATTATTGTTTATATGAGTCAATTTGGGGAAAAGAGGTTGAAGGGAGATGGGGAAAGGGAATATGACTTCAATTGGAACCAAAACCTTTGTCAGGATGAAAAAGATATGCATTTTCCTGAGACATGAAATATTGATTCTTAGGATGACCTGAAGATTTTTTTTTTTACTTCACAATCATACAGACTTACTATCTGCCAGATAGTGATTGAAGAAATTTACAAATCTACTCACCTAATTCAAACCTTACAATAAATCTGTAATATAGGTACTCATTTCATCCTCCCCATTTTACAGGTAATAACACTGAGGCATAAAGGAATTAAGTAAATTGCTCAAAGTCACTCAGCCCATAAAATGCAGCCCTGGGGTCTGAATCCTGGCCATCTGGTGAAAGTCTGGGCTTCTAACCACCATACTACCCTGACTTCACAGGCTAGAAGTAGCACCTGAGCCAGGTGAAGTCACCACACTAAGTAGGAACTTGCAATTTATAGAAGGGAGGACATCTGTCAACGGATCATTACCAGGACTTACAAGAAAGAAATAGGGTTTGAAATGTACACTGAAGAATAAATTTTAGCTACCTGTTGTTTGAAATATATTATTTTTGATTTACAAAAGTAACATATAACAATGCAAACAATGTAGTGCTATATAAAAGCTGCCCTTCCCAGTTCCTCTGGTTAAACAGTATTATCACATAGAGATGTATCCTTCCCTTCTCCCACCATAATACAAATATGCACAGGGCTGTTTTTATTATAAAAATGAAAGCATACTAAATAATTTCTACAGTTTTTATTTTTCCCTTGGAAATACTTCAAGTACATTCCTCCCACTGAATGGAGATCTGAACTCTTCATAAGAATTGAATAATATTCCATAGAATGTGTCCTATAGTTTGTTCAGCTTTTCCGTATCAGTGAATAGTGAGAGAAGTTTATGTCTTGAATAAAACGGCCGATCCCACTGCCACCCGAATGGGAGCCGCCGCCGTAGTGTCCAGCTGACAGGACCGGGACACAAAGAAGAGCTGTCCACTGCCAGGCGCCGCCCCTCGGGCTTGATCCCGCCCTGGAGGAAGTGGGGAGGAGGAGACTGCTCGGGAACCCCTCCTCTGCTCCCGCTCCATCTCCTCCGCGCTCTGCTCTCCTCGCCCCGGCGCTCCGGGCAGAGAAGACCCTTCCCCCTGCACCGCGCGCGCCCTCTGCATCCAGCGCTGCTTCCCCCACCCCACTCTCCCCAGCCGCCCGGTTGTAAGTTGCGGGGCGACCAGGTGAGTGGCCCTCTTCGAAAGCCCGCAGGCCCGAGGAGGGCCGGTAGCGGCGGATGGGCCTGGGTCTGGGGGAGGACGGTGCGGGAGGCCTAGGAGGCTGCTGGCGGACCTGCGTGAGCCCAAACCGGGGACAGATGTCTCGCTGTTTGTGTCGCAGTCCTGTTCGCGATTGTTCTCTGCTCACGGGCTCTGCGTCGCGCCTGCCGCAGTGCTCCTCCGGGCCCTGATGTATGATGTTTGTTTACCTGCTTTGTGTCGTTGAGTTATGCACAAGCCTGAGCTAGAGGAAAAGCATCTAATTCAAAGCTTTAGGGGATGAGAACACCGTGGCCCAGGGAGGAGGCTGGGCTGGCTCCGAGTCACACAGGTGGCTGGTGACAGAGCATCACTTCTGCCCTACTGCCCTTTGATCTTTACCAACACCTTGCCTGGGACCAAGATCCCTCATCCACTAGCACAGGTCCCCTGGAGCCTGGAATGTGTGGAAGAGGGGCCACTGGTCCCTCCCAAACCTCAGCGCCAGCGGGCCTGCAGAATTCCCTGCCAACCCCAGCTTTTCCTCTCTGCGCCACTCCTCCCCTACCTAAGGCCCCCTCCACTCCTCTGACGTCACTGACTTGCTCTTTGTGGACTGGCTCTGGGCCTGGGAAGGAAAGTCTGGCCTGGGTGAGGGCCTGCAGAGGAAGTGGAGGAGAGGGATCACACACCAGAGCTTAGTAGTGACAGCCCCTGGGACTGTAGACCGCCCCTGTCCAGCACTGTGCATTTGGTAGAACACCCTCTGAGACAGTGTGATCGACAGCTAAGAAGCAGCAGCACCAGAATTTTTAAAATACAAAACAGGCCTTCTCCCGCCTGGGCTAGTGGTCCTCCATTTTGCTGTTCAGCTGGGAGTCTGGCAATGAGATAAGTGAGCAAATACGAGTAAGAAAGAGCCCCAGGGGAACTCGGACTCCAGAAGGGAGTGTAGTAAGATCAAAACAAGGGAATAGAAAAAGCAAAGTTTTGAATGGCTTTTATGAGAATGGGGGAGGGAATGATTCCAGCGAGCTACAGGCAGACCTTCAGAGATAATAGGAATGGTCTGTTTTTTAAGCTGAGTAGTGGTATATGAGAGTCTGTTAAATTTTAAAATTATTTTATTATTATTTTACCATCCATATCCTTCCACATGCATTACATATTCTTTTAAATACATGAATTAAACCATTTTTAAGTGAAAATCATTAAGATTGAGCTGGGAATATCTCAGACAGAATACAGAAGAGGTTGCACCCACCCTAATTCTGGCTTAAGAAAAATTCAGGGACATTTTAAAACATATAAGGAAAAAGAAAAAGGTTTCATGGAAGAAAACGGCATGAAGAAGAGAAGATCTATCAAATTGGATGTTTCTGACATGCATCATTTTTCAAGGCCAGGGTAGCTGTTTGCTAAAGAAGTCAGCCTAGGTTGACCCTTACACCCACACCTTATATCCATCATTCATTCAATCCCATCTACAGAGTATCTATTCATTATCCTAGGAAATCCAAAGAACCTGACCTCAGACACTTGCCCTACTTTTGGGATTTGAAATGAAATTATAATGTAGGATATGGTACGATACGCAAGACAGGGCCATTGCCCTACTTCCTATCTATATTTATGCACTTGCTTAAGGGAAACCCTATTTAGGTACCATGGGATCACTTTGTGGCAGGGGTAGGGGATCTGTGAAGCTCTCTCCCTCAGTTATAAGTTGTGCCTGGGGTACCGTCTGTTTTAGAGGTGCCTTGGGTTGCAGAAAGTTGGTAGGCCTGAAAGAGAGAATGCAGGATCCCTGGAAGTAGAAGCAACGATGAAGAACTTCAGGGGAGAAGTAAAAGGGGTTTCTCCAGGCTGTGTCCATCTGAGCTCACCATGCTTGGAGGGTAAACAGCGACACAGGCATTTGGTTCAAAAGTCAAGTGTCGGAGTTACCCATAGCTGGTTAAAGTGGGAATAGAACCAGCTGCAAAGCTCAAGGAACCCCCACAGAGAAAAATCAAATTTATTGGTGGGCAAATGGACAACTTGTTGGGAAGTGAAGAAGACATTTGGGACAAGTAAGATAGGATCAGTTGGTCAATCTAATTTATGTAGTAAATCAGAGTGTATTTACTTGGTTCATTGATTTTATATTACCTGTGCTATTTTTAACTGTAACAGTAATACAGAAAACAATTGAAAGGATGCAGACTTGTATAAAGGGAAAGAATACTGTTTGCCTCTCCCCTTCCTAATGTTAGTATGTTGAAATGTAGCTTCATAGACTTTCTACCTATATAAGAAACAGGGACTTAACAGACTTATCTGTTGCTGGTACCTAAAAATGTGGACCTCAGAACTAGATTTCCTGTGTTTTGAAGGCTGGTTCCACCACCACCTGTGTTACTTAAGCAAGTAACAGATTCTCTGTAGGGCAGGTTTTTTGTTTTCTTTGTGGCTTTGCCCATATATAAATAGGGAAAGTGACAACACATACCTCATCAGGATTAAACAATTTGTGTGAAACACTTATAAGAATGCTGGGAACCTGGTTAGCACTGTCTTGTCATTACTACTACCTACAAAAATTATTAGTTCTACTACTATTATTATCTACATCCATACCAAAATGGGTCTGTGTCCTCTATATTATGATGATTTGAAAATTTCACTTAAAATATGCCTAGGACATTCTTCTAGGTAGGTACAAAATAGATGTAACTCATTCTTTGTAATAGCTGTACGATACTCTAGCATGCATATTATCATACTTGACTCAAGTATTCTCCCTCTCAAACGTTGTCTTGCCATGTACACAGCATTGGTGTCAGACCAGGGCTGACCCTGCAGCTCACACATGGAGAAACTGGCAGAGAGAAAGGGAGCCCAGGCATACCCCACCCACCTTGGGTCAGCAGTCCAGCCCAGAACGGTAGGAGGAGGAGACCCATCAGGAAAAACCCTCCTCTTTTCCCTAGTCCCCTACTTTTCAGATCTCCAAGCCACCTGCCTATCCCTTGTCACTTCACAGATATTTCTTCTGGGAGCTAGCTCAGAGGACAATCAGAGAGACAAAAATGTGAGTTCTCTGTTCTAGATATTTGCTAAATAGCAACACCAGCAGCAACATAGTCCCAGAGAGAAGAGGTCTAAGAGTTGCTCTTCATGGAACGTGTATGGGTGGCTGGTGGGGGCTATGCCCCAGGGTCGTATGTTGCAGCACAGTGGGCTATAGGGACAGGATATGTGGATAAAAGTGTGGTTTTGGGTTAGAGATCCTGTCTGTACCCACAGGAGTCAAAACTAGTTCCAAGAAACATTCCTTGTCACTTATCTATCTCAATTTTTAGGTCAGTTTTTGTGAAGACAAGCATCCTCGTATATACACTTTAATAGAGCTACTCTTATATCTAAGAAAGGTTAGTAGAAGAGGGGCACTGGTGTAAGGATAGGTACACCTTTGAAACTGATTGCCACTGTTAGATGGTTGTCAGTGTTTCAGCCCTTTCAGCAAATGTGACGTCCCCAAAGCCTTTTGGACATTAGACATTATTAGCTGCCTTTGTCTTCTTCACTTTCTTCTCTGTCTTCACCACATCCTTTTTTGACAATATGGACAACATACATTATATTTTCCTTTGCCTGACCAGTGAGATTGAGTATATTTTCATAGACTGACTGGCCATATAAATTCCCTCTTCCATGAATATCTTCTCTTAGGAGGATAGGATTTCAACAGGTAGAAAGACATGGGAGAGGGAGCAGGATGAGACAGAATGGGAAGAGAATCTAAAGTGTGTGCCGCGCCAGCACGGCCAACGGTGAACCTGAGGAGGGGTGGTGAAGGACTGAAGAAAAGACAGACAAGAGAATACAGCTGGGGCTCGGTGGATCTCCCATGCCTGGATGAGGACACAGAAAGACCCAGCTGTTTCAAAGGTGTACCTATCCTTACACAAGAGCCCTGCAAATTGATGCTTTATTTTATAGTCTGGTTAAAACAAGGGTAGATTAACATGTATACAAATGTTCTTGTTTTGGCAACACTTGCTGCACCTCCCACAGCCCATTAGCTACTTAGGAAGGAATTAGGGAGGGTAACAAGGTCAGGCTTAATTATGCTAGGGGAGCTCTGCCCTCCAGGCTGTGACTTGTTTGTGGCCCTGCCACAGGTCAGCCTGAGGCTTGACCCTAGAGCCGCTCCCTACAAAAGTGAAAGCAGGGCATGTCCACGGATGCCTTGTGTTCTGGAAGCTGTGGAGAGATTGTGGCTGGAGATACAGCTGGAAAAGTAAGGAGCAGCCAGCCCTGGAAGCTTCACACCCCAGTACTGCTCAGATTTTCCCCTGTGGGCCAAGATGAGGTCTAAGGGGTTCTCTTCTGAGACATAAGAATAGAGGTAACAACAGGTAACTGGTGACAGAGAAACTGGATCAGTTTAGTGAAGGAGTGAGTTACTGAGGACCTGAACTAGGTTAGTGGCAGCAAGATTGGGAATTGTGAATGAGGACATTGACAGGATATGGAGCAGGGGCAGAAGGGATACAACTGTGACTCTGTGGCTTGCTGTCCTGGTTATTTGTGAACACCAGGAGGAGCAGGGAAGAGACAAGCTCTTATTAACGAAATGTTTGCTGACTGTATCTTCTAGGTAGTTTTCTGGCCTAGAGGTTATCCTCTTTAACAACTAGGGACATCAAGCTTGGGAAATTACCTAAGAGAAGCTAGTTTGGAGGGAAAAGAATAAATGTAAGACTTCTTTACTTTTAAAGACTGATGCCAATCAGAGAGTGGCTCTTGCATGGAGGCCTTTAGTTTGTTTATCTGTTCTTCACCAGTTACATTAGGACCAGGGCACGGTACCTGTGCCAAGGGCTTTTTCAAGGGTTCAAAGAAATACTTGAGAACTCAATAGAGCACTAATTAGTATTAGTATTGGCTCCAAAATTATGAAAACTATAAAAATCAGAATCAATAAATGCTTAATTCAGTGTTTGTAAAATCTAATATTAGGTTAGTTTTTTTGTTTACTTTATAAGAATTTTCTATTATGCACATATTTAGTTTACATTTAACCAAATAATTATAAGCTAGTATACATAGATATGTGTGTGTATTTCTACATGTGCATATACATATATAATAATTGAATATTCATAAATATAATAAATAATTGAAAGACACTTAACCTATGCAATTTCCTTTAATCCTTAGGACAACCTTATGTGATAGATCCTATTATCCCTACTTAAAGATTGAGGAAACTAAATCTGAGATGAGTTGCCTGATTTCACAGTTAGTAACAGCAAAGCTGAGATTCAGACCCAGACAGCCTAACTCCAGAGCTGAACTTGTAATCCCTTGAGAATGAGTCTGTTCTCTGACAAAGGATATAGAAAAATGGTAAGTGCCAAAGATAAAATCATAAGGAATACCTACATTTTCAGAAGAGGGAAGAGAAGGAAAGGAAGTAAATGGTTCTAGAGGTGGCTGATAATGTGGGCTTGGGTCATAAGGTTAGAGGTGGTGAGAGCCTCAGGGACCAAGAGAACAGTACTGCCCAGGGCCACTGAGTAGAGTGATCAGTGAGGATGACAAGCCCTGGATGTTCACAGTGTGGAAACACATCTGTACTTGGGGAACTGTTTCAATAAAGTGCATACAGTGGAGTAAGACTGTAGAGTATCCTTAGTGGGGTGCTCATGTGTAGAAGCCGAGGATTTTTGTGAGTACATATCCACAGACATACACACCTTCCTCCACCTGGACAGGTGCAAGTAAGCATCTGCCATAATTTCATAACTTGTTGCCTTCTGCTTATCTGGGACCTGAACACCAGCCACAGAGGACTTCTGCTTTCCTCTTAGCCAGGTTGTGACTATGGCCAAAGCACTGTCTCTGAGGACCTAGACTTTTCAGACTGAAATTCTGGGTTCCCCCAGCTGGGATTAATAAGATCAGTGTGGGAGCCAAGTGGTGGGAGAGGGGCGGGAAACATGCTGCATCACTGTATTAGTTTCTGGGGGCTGCTGGAACAAATTACCAAAAACTAGGTGGCTTAAACAGCAGAACGATATTCTCTCATAGTTCTGGAGGCTTATGAGTTTTCAGTCCAGGTGTTGGCAAAGTTGTTCTTTCTGGAAGTTCTGAAGAAGAATCCGTCCCATAGCTCTTTCTAGTTCCTGGTGTTTGCCAGCAATCTTTGGCATCCCTTGGCTAGTAAATGTTTCATTCCAGTCCCTGTGTTCTCTTCTCATAGCATTCTCCCCTGTCTATTTGTGTCTCTGTCCAATTTTCCTCGTCTTATGGGGACACCAGTCATTAGATTAGAGCCCCCTCAAATCTAGTATGACCTCATCTTAACTTGCTCATGTCTGCAAAGACCCTATTTCCAAATAAGGTCACATTCACAGGTTCTGGGCTTAATACCTAAACATACTGTATCTCTTTCAGGACACAATCTTCACTTCTGTTTGTTTCCTTTGGTGATGAAAAAGCATTGAGCCCTTTTAGTTTGACCCCAAGAGTTTAAGAGGACAAAGTGCCATGGGGTCTCCTAGATTGGAGACACTGCCACCCATGGTGAGTGCCTGAGTCATTTCACGATGTCAGTCTCATCTGGGTGATGGAAGAATTGCCCCAGCTAGCAGAGGAATGACCTGATTTGTTTGTTTGTTTATCTGTTCTTCACCAAGCTGAATCTTTGCTTTCTCTCTGCAGAAGCCCCATAACCATGGCAACCCCCTCAGCTGCCTTTGAAGCCCTTATGAATGGAGTGACAAGCTGGGATGTCCCTGAAGATGCCGTCCCATGTGAACTGCTTCTTATTGGAGAGGCTTCCTTCCCAGTGATGCTGAATGACATGGGCCAGGTCCTCATTGCTGCATCCTCCTATGGCCGAGGCCGCCTGGTGGTGGTATCCCATGAAGACTACTTGGTAGAAGCCCAGCTCACTCCCTTTCTCCTCAATGCAGTGGGGTGGCTTTGTTCTTCCCCTGGGGCTCCCATAGGTGTACACCCATCCCTGGCACCTCTGGCCAAAATCCTCGAGGGCTCTGGGGTGGAGGCAAAGCTTGAGCCGGAAGTGAAAGACTCCCTGGGGGTTTACTGTATTGACGCCTACAATGAAACCATGACTGAAAAGTTGGTCAAGTTTATGAAACATGGAGGAGGTTTGTTCATTGGAGGCCAAGCCTGGGATTGGGCCAACCAAGGCGACGATGAAAGGGTTCTGTTCACTTTCCCTGGGAACCTCGTGACCAGCGTGGCAGGCATATACTTCACTGACAACAAAGGAGACACAAGTTTCTGTAAAGTGTCTAAGAAGATGCCCAAGACTCCAGTCTTAGTTAGGTGAGTACATTACCTCAGTGGGGATTGGTCCCAGGTTAAAAAACAGACACTGTTTTTGTGTTCAGGTTATTTCTAGACTATCAGAAGAGGATTTGGCGGATTCACCATAAATCAACCAGATTTTTAAAATATCCTTAGTCACGGGAGGAGCAGGGTCTCCAATGCAGCTGCCTCCTCAGACCAGACCACTTATCTCTTTGAGGGGAGAAATTTCTTAGTGGCCATTATGTCCCTCAGCATCTAGCTTAATAAAATATATTGCTGAATCCTAGAATTGGCATGACAGATTCAGAAAGGGTCATAGAAGAAGGTTGCTTGCAACTGAAATGTGAAGAAAAGAAAATGGACAAGAGGGACCCCATAAAACAGCCTAGAGCAGCGGTCGCCAACCAGTGGTCCAGGGACCACCGGTGGTCCATGAGGTCCAAAAGATTGGCGACTGCTGGTTTAAGGAAACCTTTGGAGCAGCGGTCGCCAACCGGTGGTCCGTGGACCACTGGTGGTCCATGGGGTCTAAAAGGTTGGCAACCGCCGGCCTAGAGAGCTGTGGCAAAGGTTTTTAAATGTCTGGCGAGATAGGATTAGGATGGCAGTGAGAAACTGAGATAGCAGAAAAGATGGCACCAGTGATATATGCTATATCTAGGAGTTCAGAGAGGTCTCTGGGGACAAAAGACCTGATGGTGGAGAATGAAGGAGGTACGTGATATAGAGGCAGTTACACTGAAAGTCTTTGAGAGCACTGCCCAGCCTGTTCTGTTCACATTGTGCTCCCATCCCTCTGACAGTGCTGAACAAAGTAGGTTGGTTGATGGTCAGTAAACTTGTATTGGACGGATGATTGAAAGAGATTAGAAGCTGGAAGTCCCAGGAGTAAAAAAGGTGTCCCAGGAGTAAAAAAGGTGTACCAGGCCACGCCCTATATTGTACATTAAAACTCTCAGCAGTGGTATTTCTGACTGATGGGAACAGAGTAAGATAGGATTGGGTGAGGAGGGCACACCAGGGTTAGTAGAGAGACAGGGAATGAGTGTCCTGGCATAGAACTCCTAGAACACCCCCCAGCTCCGTTCTCACATGTTCAATGAGGAGAGACACAGTTATTCAGAGGAATAGTGACTGATCAAATTGATCAAACTTTAGCTTACCAACGATCTTGATCCTAAGGAAGGGGAAGGTAAGACTTGACCATAGTTCTATTTCTTACCAGTTTAATCCCCCTTAGTTGCCTTAAAAGATGTATTTTTTCTACCAAAACCATGCCTCTTTTTTCTTTGGCTGTGCCTAAATCATCTCTCATCATCAGTGATTCTAATTTGGGGCTGGTTGGGTTGTCTGTCTGTGTATGTGTGTGTATATGCACATGTGTGTTCGTAAATGGGTAAAATCAACTTGAAGACTAACTCTTGAGAAAAAAATCTGACTTAATTAGGAAAATATATAGAATCTATTGTGGAAATTATGGGTTATTATATTGGTTATTTATTAGGTAACATTACATCACACCTTTTGACTCTGGTTATACAGGTAGGTATATCATAGCATTACTCATATGGTAGATGGGTAATTTTTTGACTTGTGTATGAATTGAGGATGACAATAGTTATTTTCCTGAGTGAACTGGCTGAAATGAAGTAAGCAGAAGAAAATAAAAGGTACAGTGTGTGTGTGTGTGTGTGTGTGTGTGTGTGTGAGAGAGAGAGAGAGAGAGAGAGAGAAAGAGAGAGAGATGAAACAATGATTAAATGCATAGTTGATATTAGTAGGGGAAATGAGAAAACAATCCTCTCTCCTTTCCCCCACAATTTTTTTAATATTAGCTCTCAAGTGCCCAATGCTGAAATATAAGCATTGAGCTATCTTTCTCCCACCTGGTGTTGTGGGGAAAAACTATATGCATTTTTCAAAATTCATTAATTGTACACCTAAGTTGAGATAATTTTACTTTATGTAAATTAAACTGCAATAAACCTTTAAAAATAGGTTCTTTTAATAGGACTTTAAAAAATAAATAATCAGGATGTAATCAGATTCATGTATAAGGATATGCAATTCAGCATTATTTGTAATAGGGAAGAGTAGAATGGCTAAATAAATTACAAAATTATTAACCAACCACTAGAAATATATGTTTCCAAGAATATTTAAGGACAGGGGGAAAATCTTTTGGGGAACACTATTAAATGAAATGAAGTAGGATACTAAGCTGTTGTTCAGTATGTTCCCAATTTTGCTCAAAAAAATATAGCTATGTTTAGAAAATATTACATGAGAAAAAGGCCAAAATATCACTAATGGGTAGATCTCTCAGATCTATCCTATAAATAAAAGAGAAACATGTAAATTGACTGTCTCTCTGCTACGGCACCAGCCAATCAGGAGTGAGTATGCATATTAACCTGACAAAGATGGCAGGTTAATTTGCATACACAGACACCAGGCAGAGAGCAGAGCGGGAGAGCTGGTGGAGAGTGGAGCGGCTTGGGAACTTGGCTCCCCAAGCTGCCAGATGGAGAGCAGAGAGGGAGAGCTGGCGGCTTGGAGGACTTGGCAGAGTGGGAGACCATGGGATGGAGACAGAGCAGGAAAGGAAAACCAAGATCGTGGGGAGCACCAGGAATGCTGGGAATCATAGTTCTGGTGGCAGATGGATCTCCTAGACACTAGAGCGAAGTGAGCCTGGAGCAAGTTGCTGTTGCGGTGGAGGATGGAGGGAAAGCAAAGGTGAGAGTCATAAGTAAAATCAGACTGTCTAGGAAAAATTAAAGGGAGGCTATCCTAAAACTTCCAGGAAATCTCCACCAATGAAGCAAGGAAAAAAAAATGCCTCTATTATTCTGTGAGCAACAAACCAAACTGAGTTGGGGTCTCAGACAATTTGCTCATATGATTGCAAAGACAGACAGAAACTCTCGGATTGGAGAGGGCTCCCCTGAGGGCTCCCAGATTGGAGAGGGTGCAGGTCAGGCTGAGGGACCCCCACAGCCCCCAGTGCATGAATGTCGTGCACCGGGCCTCTAAAATATATATATATATATATATATATATATATATATATATATGTATATATATATATATATACACACACACACACACACACACTAATAAAAGAGAAAGATGCAAATTGACCATACCTTCACGACGCCCACCAGCTAGTCAGGAGTGAGTATGCAAATTAACCCAACAAAGATGGTGGGTTAATTTGCATATGCAGGCGCCAAGTGGCCGGGGGTGGGGCGGGATGCCATGGCAACGATGCAGGCGTTCCACACTGCCCCAGCCGCTCCGGGCCTCTGGGCAGTGTGGCTCTGGGCAGTGTGGGGAGGCAGAAAGGCAGCTCTGGGCCGGAGTGAAGGTGGAAAGGCAGCTCTGGCCAGAACGAAGGTAGTGCCGGCAGCCAGGGGAAGGAAGGCCCATTCTTGCACGAATCTTCATGCATCGGGCCTCTAATATATATATAAAAGCCTAAGCGACTGTTCGACCATTAACTATGACACACACTGACCACCAGGGGGCAGACGCTCATGCACAGGCATGGAAACATGGAACAGACTGATGAATCTCAGAGGGAAGGGGGGAGGGCAGGAAGAGATTAACCAAAGATCTTATATGCATACTAGAGGCCCAGTGCACAGATTCGTGCACCAGTGGGGTCCCTTTGCCTGGCCTGTGGGGATCAGGCCGAATCCATGCACTGGGCCTCCGACATCCCCTGAGGGGATGGAATAATGGTAGAATATTTTTACTTTTAAACTTTTATTTTTCAAATTTTATTAATAAGGCATATATTTCATTACCTTGCTTCACATGTAAAAACATTAAAAGACAAGAAAAGTAGTTTAGAAATCACATTAAAGATCTTCCACATCTATATAGCACACAAACACTTTTTATTACCTAAACAGGAAATATAAAACAAAATTCTCTATTAGCTAATTATTTTCCCATTCCTTTCTAATATCTCTTATATACATACATATATGTGTGTATGTGTATATGATGTTACATATATAATATTAGAGGCCCAGTGTACGAATTCATGCATGGGTGGGGTCCCTCAGCGTGGCCGGCGATTGGGGCCGATTGGGGGGCCGGCCTGCCGGGGGAAGGGGCCATGGGAGGTTGGCCGGCCAGCAATCAGGGGACTGACTGGTAGGGGGGAAGGGGACCACGGGAGGTTGGCCCCAGCAACAAGCTAACCAACAGCCGATTCCACGAGGAATTTGGCTCTCTCCTCCCTCCTGTCTGGGTCTGGGGTGCAGGTGAACCAAATTCGGGGCTGTCAGGGCCCCAACAGCAAGGTCTGGGTCAGTGAGCATCATAGCTACCAGCTGGTCGTCCAGTCGTTCGGTCGTAATGGTAGCTTAGGCTTTTATATATATGGATATGATATATATGTGTGTGTGTATGGCATTATATATAATGTATGATGTATATGTGTAGGATATATTTGTATGTGTATATATATATGATATTGCCAATATTTTTGAATTATGATTCTTCTTCATGGGATACTCTTTTAAACTACTTTTTACTAGTAAATGTTGCTGGATTGCCCTAGCTGGTTTGGCTCAGTCGATAGAGTGTCAGCCTTCGGACTGAAGGGTCCCAGGTTTGATTCTGGTCAAGGGCACATGCCCAGGTTGAGGGCTTGATCCTCAGTATGGGGCATGAAGGAGGCAGCCAATTAATGATTCTCTCTCATCATTGATGTTTCTATTTCTTTCTCCCTCTCCCTTCTGCTCTGAAATCAATAAAGATATATTTTTTAAAAAATATTACATTTTAAACACACAATATAACTCTTTTCATCTTTGCATATTATTTTCCCCTTTCATTCATAATTATACATTGTTGTCATCCTGGTATGCATGTTATTTTGAATTCTGCTCATAACAATTTTTCGTTCTATATAATCTTTAGAGTTGTATATGTGCCCTCTTTAATCATTGCCTACTGTTGAGCACTTGGATCTTTCTCCACTCCTGTTGTGATAGGTACTATACAAAATATCTTCAAAGCATTTTAGAAATATTAGATAACACAAGACAGCAAGATGCTTCTCTCAGAATTCAAGAATAAAGATTATTTCCATCACAGGCTGAGTGAGGTTATGATTAAAACCCCATGTGGATTTAGTTACTCTGCCAAAGTGTCCTGTTATTTATTTTTAAACCCTCATTTGAACATATGAGTGCACATTAACCTTTAACCTTTAATCTCATTACTTGCACATTTCTTACTCAGTTAAATTCTAAACAAGAACTTGGGATTCTCTCAACATTCTAAAATTAGAGTCCACAGGTCTTATTGAGATGAACCAATTTTTAACAGAAGAAGCTCCTACTTTTATGATAAAAAAAAAAAAACTATAAGTAATAAAACCATGTGGTCTACTTTTAGCCTAGTGAGAATAGCACAGATGCCAGGACATAAGCCTCATAGTCACTGCCCTATCTTCCTGCTTAGAAAGCATCATGATCTGCAATTAGAACACTAGTCTCCGCGTCCAAAGCTGCCTCGGTCTAGTTGGTTTCCTGAGCACTTTCTCTTGGTGCAGAACTAGTGCTTTATGTACAAAACTAGTCCCATCTTCTTTCTCTTAGCTATTCATGTGCACAAACACTGGGTCGTTGTCATAAACTAGTCGCAGCCCCATTATAGGCCTCAGGATTCTAGTACTTTTACTTCTAAAATGCTTTGAAGATATTTCATATATCCTGGGAAAAGCACAGACTTTAGAAAGTCTGTCTGGGGCTTTCTCTAAAACCCTGGGCCTGAGCTAACCTCTCTAAGCCTCATCTGTCAAGTAGGATGGATATGACTACCTTTCAGGGTGGTTAAGAGAATTGAATGAATTAAGGAACATGCTTAGAGTACCTAAAGCATTTTAATTATTTTGACATCCCATCTCCATGCTATGATATGTAAGCATATGATGTCATGAATATCACTAATATCACTTTCAACCATTGAAAATTACCAGCATCCATCATTATGCTCTTTTGCCCAAAATCATGTGTGTTGTCCCAGTTGTATTAGGTATTGAGATTTTTTTTTTTAATATATTTTATTGATTTTTTACAGAGAGGAAGGGAGAGAGATAGAGAGTTAGAAACATCGATGAGAGAGAAACATCAATCAGCTGCCTCCTGCACATCTCCTACTGGGGATGTGCCCGCAACCCAGGTACATGCCCTTGACCGGAATCGAACCTGGGACCTTTCAGTCCACAGGCTGACGCTCTATCCACTGAGCCAAACCGGTTTCAGCTGGTATTGAGATTTTAATTGATATTTTTACCTACTTCCTCCACCAAACTGAGACAGCACCATCATGAATGATTGCCACATTTTACCCCCTTTATTTTTAACAAAATAGGTACTAGACACCGATAAAATATTTAATGCAGTTAAACATATCACTAGATAACCAATCTTGGGAAGATTTCAGGAAAATCAACCAAAATATTTAGTCTACTCTGTCTTTTTGATAAAAAAGCCCTTGTCTCAGCGGGAAGGCTGGGGAGTGTTGTGGGGGGAGGAGGGGTTGGGGGGAGGTGGTAAAAGATCAACCGAAGGACTTGTATGCAGGCATATAAGCATAACCAATGGACACAAGACACTGGGGGCGGGGAGGGGTGAGGGCATGTGCTGGGGGGTAGGGGAGGCCAGGGGAAGGGCAATAGGGAAAAAAAGGAGACATATGTACTACTATTTGTAATACTTTAAACAATAAAAAAAGTCCTTGTCTCATTTTAACCCAAATCTCAGTCTTTTATTAAAGAGTTCTAACTCTGTTTGTAATATTGTACATTCATTTAACCAGCATTTATTGAGTATATTCTATATCCTAGGCATTATTTCTTCTTTCAAGAAAATTATTTCCAACAATCTCGGAATTAGGAGCCAGAAACATCTTCAATAAATTGAGTCATAAGAAATGGCAAAAACCAAGTAAATGTTGTAGGAAGAAGTCTGTGATACCATGTGTCAGTAGAACGTAGAACCAGGGTCTACTGATAGTCACTGCACAGTGTGACCTTGGCATCTTCCAACTCTCTTTTTCCCTTTAAGTGGAAAGTGTTGGAGTAGAGCAGGGATGGAGAACGTCCAACCCAAGGGCCATATAAGGTCCACAAAATCATTTGGTCTGGTCCTGCCAAGGCTTTAGGGTGAGTTAATTAAATGTTTGATCAAATACAACAGGTTATTTTTAAGTTTATAATTTTGTATGGCCCAAGAATGATGTTATAAATACCCAAATGGCCCTTGGCAGAAAAAAGATTCCCCACCTCTGGAGTGGAGGGTTTTTGTCCCCGTTTTAGCTTTTACTCTGTTGAGACTGGTTTCAGTCTTCAGTGATGCCTCTGTACTCAAAGTCGATCAGAAATGCAGAGAAAAGACAGGTGTACAAATGTTCATGCTCTAAACCAGGGGTCCTCAAACTTTTTAAACAGGGGGTCAGTTCACTGTCCCTCAGACCATTGGAGGGCCGGACTATAGTTTTAAAAAAAACTATGAACAAATTCCTATGCACACTGCACATATCTTATTTTGAAGTAAAAAAACAAAACGGGAACAAATACAATATTTGTATTTGCATGTGGCCCGCGGGCCGTAGTTTGAGGACCCCTGCTCTAAACTGTCCAAATGCTCCAAGTACTTTAGCTTGTAAAAACCGCTGTTAAACCTAATTGACAAACATTATAAATAGATGCCATATATCACCTTCATTTTGAAAGATGAAGAGATGTTATATACAAAAGCATCTTTTTAAATTCTAGATCATTAAGATTTCAGAATTTTTAAAATTTAGTATCTACTTAAAATGAGCTCAAGTAAAACAAGAAAACTGCTAGATTACTGAAGGTAACATGAATATGACTCCCCACGTAGTTTGGAAAGCAACACTATCTGAGCAGATATTAATAAGCTTATTTATAACAAGGATCCACAAATCTTTGGAGGTCATTGCTAGTTAGTTATATGTTAGGTATACTAGAGGCCCGGTGCATGGATTCATGCATTGGTGGGGTCCCTCAGCCTGGCCTGCAGGGATCGGGCCAAAACTGACTCTTCAACATCCCCTGAGGGTCCCAGATTGCGAAAGGGCAGTTCTCAAGTGACACGCCCTGAAATTGGGCCCCCTCCTCTCTGGTTCCAGTTGTGTCACCCGAGAACTGCAGCTGCCAAGTCACCACAGCTTGGCAGCTCCTGCATTGAGCATCTGCCCCCTGGTGATCAGTGTGCGTCATAGCTACCAGTTGGAGCATCTGCCTCCTGGTGGTCATTGCATGTCATAGCTACTGGTCGGATGGTTGAATGGTTGAGGGTCACTTAGGCTTTTATATATATAGATAGAGAATGCTGATTGTAGATTTTATGTCGAGATTATGGCCAGGCATGATAAAGGTTATACTTTCCTAACTCACTCTGTGTTTCTTACTACATCCTTAGCCATTCTATATATTAAAAGGCTAATATGCTAAGTGTCTGATCATCCAGTCCTCTGTTCAACCAATCAAAGCGTGATATGCTAAGGGCTGCTCAACTCCTTGCTATGATGTGCACTGACCACCAGGGGGCAGACGCTCTGACCGGTAGGTTAGCTTGCCTATCACCTAGATTCACCAGTGGTTAGATTTTGTCACATATTCTATATAAACACACAGGGACAGATTATTTTGCCTAACCACTCGAGAGTAACCTCTGGACATCCTGACATTTCACACCTAAACACTTCAGCATATATCTTCTAAAGACAAGGGCATTGTCCGACATAAGCAAAACACAGCTGTCTCACTCAAAAGTCACACTGATACAATACTCTTATCTAATGTCCATATTTAAATTACTCCAATTGTCCTAACAATGTCTTTTTTTTTAAATTAAGGATCCAACCAAAATAGTTTCCAACTTTTCTTTTCTTTCAGGACATGAGCATTTTTGAGGCATCCAACCTGGTTATTGCATGGAATTACCTCTTGGTTTGGATTTGTATAGTTGCTTTCTCATGAGTACACTCAGTTCAATATTTTTGGCAAGAATACTATACAGGTGACATTGTGTTTATCACAGTATATCAAACTAAGAAGACTTGTGGTCAATTTGTTATCGGCGATGTTTAAATTGGCCATTTAGTTAAACTAGAGTTTGCCAGATTTTCCTATTGTAATAGTGCCTTTCATGCCTTTCCCCTATTTAAATAATTTAAATAATGGCAATCTGAGACTATTAATATCCTGTTCAACAATCTTTTACCTTGTGGTTTTATCAACCATTCATGATCTGTGCCTTAGTCGATATTTATAAAAGTGTTTGCTTCTACCACTTGGGGAGCTCCTGTGTTCCTTAATGATTCATATGAAGTATCACCTCCTCCAGACACTGCCTCCTCCTCTCCTATTCTAATATACTAGTAGATGCCTCTCTTCTGGAAACCCATAGCAACATGATGCTCTAGGACTTACTCCAGCTGAGTATAGGTTTACTTGTAGGTTTTTCCCAGAATTGATTGCATGCTTCTTTCCAGAGGAACTTTCCCTCCCCACCCTCACAACATTGTGCTGTTGGTTCTGTGGTTGTTTTTAAATTCTGTTTGCCTTGGTATGGCTCTGTACTCATGGAACCCCCCCCCCCTTTTATTTAAAGAAAGCAAATGTGTTATAACTTATTTATAGTTGGGATTCTTTGAAGGTACAATTGTCGCAAATTTGGCAAGTAAAAGCCCTATTAAGATGAGTCCTGCCCTAACCAGTTTGGCTCAGTGGATAGAGCGTCAGCCTGCGGACTCAAGGGTCCCAGGTTCGATTCCGGTCAAGGGCATGTACCTTGGTTGCAGGGACATCCCCAGTAGTGAGTGTGCAAGAGGCAGCTGATCGATGTTTCTCTCTCATCGATGTTTCTAACTCTCTATCCCTCTCCCTTCCTCTCTGTAAAAAATCAATAATATATATTTTAAAGAAAAAGATGAGTCCTGAGTCCTCTGACACACCCCATCAGTTTTTAATACTTAATTATTGACATAAGATGTTGCACGTTTACCTGGTCGTCTTCCTGTCCAAAACCTAGATTCAGCTGTTGCTTCAAGGAATCCTGATCTTTTTAGTGGTGAATAGTGTTTAGAAACCAAGCTCATCTAGGTGTGCTCATTGCCATTGTGCTGTCATCATTTCTGGACCCCTAAAAAAACAGAGCCAAGAAATATATAGGTTTTAATCCTGAATCTATACTGATACCCCCAATTTTAATCCAAAACCACAGAATTATTCTTCTCCTCCACCCACTCCATGTTTGTATCTTCCTCTATCATAGTGAGAATACTGGTTTCCAGCAACTTCATTATGTACTCATTTGCTCAGTCCTGTACGGCACACAAAATAACTTACTATTCCCTTACTATTACCAGCAGCAAACTCACTAAGTTAAGTTCAGGGTTTTTTTGTAGTTAGTTGTTGTTGTTGTCCTCAGAATATTCTACACAGAGCACAGAAAATACTCTGTGCAAAAATTACTTGAATTGTTTTTTCATTTGGTCCTATTTTTGTTTAAAGTGAGTTTTCCCCCATATTTGTTGATTCAGTTTTAATTTCTGAATATGTAAACTGTGAACAGGTTACAACAGCAGAATGTATATTCTTTTTAAGTGCCCGGAAATATTCAGGAAGCAAGACCATATGATATGCCATAAAAATGTCTCAATAAGATGAAAAGGATTTAAATCATGAATAGTATGTCCTGATCACAATGGTATTAAATTAGAAATCAATAGCATAAACATATATGTAATACCTAAATATTTATAAGTTAAAAAACACAAATACTCTGTAAGTCAAAGAAGAAATTACAAAGGATATTATAGAATATTTTGAACTGAATAAAAATGAAAATACAGCATGCCAGAATTTGTGGAATGCAGTTAAAGCAGTGCTTAGAGAGAAATTTAAATGCTTTTATTAGAAAAGTGAAAAATTAAACTCAGTGGCCTAAGTTTCCACACCAAAAAGCTAAAAAAATAAAAAGGAAAATCAAATTAAACCCAAAATATATGGAAAGATTAAGAAGATAATCAAAATAAGAGCAAAAATAAATGAAATAGGAAATAGAAAAACAATAGAGGAAACAATAAAACCAAAAGCTGGTTGGTAGAAAAAAAAAGTATGATAAATTTCTAAGTATATGGTTATGCCAATAAGAGAGATAACACAAATTATAAATTCTAGGGATGGAATAAAGGACATTAATACAGACATTAAAAGGATAATAAGGAAATATTATAACAACTTTATGCCAATAAATTTGACAACTTGGATGAAATGGACAAATTTCCTAATAGATAAAAACTACTAAAATTGACAAAAGAAGAAACAGAAAATATATGTTAATTGAGTTGAACTGTAATTAAAAATGTTTCAATACTAAATGCAATGTGGTAGCCTGGATTGGATCCTAGAAAACATTAGTGGCAAAACTGGTAAAATTTGTATAAAGTCTAGACTTTAGGTAACAGTATTTTACCAATGTTAACTTCCTAGTTTTGATAAATGTACTATCTATAATAATAAAAGCGTAATATGCTAATTAGACTGGACATCCTTCCGGACGACCTTCCAGACAAAGCCACGGTGGTGAGGGCTGAGGCAGAGGCAGCTGCCTTGGCAGGGGGCCCAGGCAGCCGCCACAGAGGAGGGGGCTGAGCCCCTTGCACAAATTTCGTGCAGCAGGACTCTAGTGATTATATAACATGTTAACATTAGGGAAACTGAGTGAGGGGAAAATAGGAACTCACTATATTGTCAACTTTTATATTTATTGTTTTAAAATAAAAGCTTTACTTAAAATCAATGACAATGCAAAAAAAAAAAAAAAAAAAACACCCAATTTTAAAAAACCTCCAGACCCAGATAGTGTCACTGATGAATTGTATTAAACATTCAAAGAACAAATAATACTAATCCTACATGAACTCTTCTAGAAAACAGGAGAGAAGGAAAATTTTTGGAACTTGATTTATTAAACCAGCATTTCTCTGGGACCAAAACCAGAGAAAGACATCCCAAGAAAAGTACACTACAGAACAATATCCCTCATGAACAAGATGCAAAAATTCTTTTAAAAAATATTGTAAATAGAATATAGCGATATAGAGAAAGGATAATACAACATGATGAAGTAGGGCTTATCTTAGGAATGTGTGGCTGCTTTTAGATTCAAACATCAAATTAATTCACCATGTTAACAAAACGAATAAGAAAACCATATAATTAAAGACATGCACACACACATACACAACACACACACACACACACAAAGCACTTGACAAACTTTAATACCCAATCATGATAAAATGTCAGCAAACTCAAAATAAAAAGGGACCCTAATATGGCAGGAGTCATCTCTGAAAAACCAAACCTACGAATGTACTGAATGGTAAAATACCCTAAGATTGAGAACAAGGCAAGGAAGAATATCTGCTCCCACTGGTTTTAGCCAACATTGTACAAAAGGGCCTAGCCAATGCAATAAGGCAAGTAGAAGAAGGCATAGAGATTAAAAATTAAGAAGTAAACTCATATTTATTTGTAGAAAGCATGATCATCTATGTAAAAAAATGTTTAATCTACAAAAAAAAGCTACTATAATAATTAAACAAAGTTGCAGGATACAAGTTCAACATTCAAAAATTAATTATATTTTATATACTAGCAGCCAAAAAAAGGTTATTGAAATTAAAAATACAGTATCAATTAAAACAGGACCCAAAATCATGAAATGCTAATGGATAAATTTAACAAAATATGTTACTGGACCTGTATGTTGAAAACTACAAAACATATTGAGACAAATTTAATAAAACCTAAAGAAATGGAAAAATACACCATGTTAATGTATCAGAACACTCAATATTTTAAACTATGGTGGTTTTGGCATAAGGATAGAAACACAGATGAATGAAACAGACTAGATCAGCGGTTCTCAACCTGTGGGTTGCGACCCCTTTGGGGGTCGAACGACCCTTTCACAGGGGTCACCTAAGACCATTGGAAAACATATATATAATTACATATCGTTTTTGTGATTAATCACTATGCTTTAATTATGTTCAATTTGTAACAATGAAAATACATCCTGCATATCAGATATTTACATTACGATTCATAACAGTAGCAAAATTACAGTTATGAAGTAGCAAGGAAAATAATTTTATGGTTGGGGGTCACCACAACATGAGGAACTGTATTAAAGGGTCGTGGCATTAGGAAGTTGAGAACCACTGGACTAGACAGTTAAAAAATAGACCCACAGTTATATGCTCAATTATTTTTTGGCAAGGTGCTAAAAATCTTTCAACAGATGGTTCTGAAACCCTTATGGGGGATAAATAAATCTCGAAATGTATCCCACTCCATACATAATAAATAATTAGAAATTGATCTAGACTTAAATGCAGAAGCTAAACTTCATTGTTTTTCAGTGTTTCCTTGCAGCTTCCTTCTGACCATACAGTTGCCATAGCCTTACCTATCACAAATGGTATAGGGATCTATACCACTGGGATCTCAGCTTATAGAGGTCACTCTGCCCCCATATTCCCTAGTAATCCCACAGGCTCCATCTGCATTTTGGGCAGAAACAGATGGTACTCTGAAAAAACATATAGCATGGATATGCAACAGTCCTGTGGGCTGGCAATGAATGGGTGAAGAGCTGGAGTAGACAGTCAGTCCTCTTGGGTTCAGGTAACAGGCGGGTCTCACTAGAATTGAGTCCAGTCAGCTCCCCTGGCCCACATCTATATATATAAAAGGCTAATATGCAAAGTGTCCCCTCAGGAGTTTGACTGGGAGACCAGGAGTTCGATCCCTCACTATGACATGTGCTGATCACCAGGGAGTGGCGTGGAATGAAGGAAGGCCCCATTTGGCAGCCAGGGAAGGAAGACCCCAATTGTCCCTGATCGCCAGCCAGGCCTAGGGACCCTAACCATGCATGAATTTCATGCACCGGGCCTCTAGTTTTGAGATAATAGTGATTCTAACAGCACCATGAACTCAGCTGTCCATTGAGGTTTTTTCCAGAAAACTATAGCATGAAATTTATAAACAAGACTCCTTATAAGGATGAAAAGATGATTTTCCATTCAGTTCTTTTGTTGTTGTTGTTTAATATATTTGTATTAACTTCAGAAAGGAAGGGAAAGGGAGAGAGAGATAGAAACATCAATAATGAGAGAGAATTATTGATCGGCTGCCTCCTGCACATCACCCACGGGATGGAACCTGAAACACGGACATGTGCCCTGACCAGGAATAGAACCCTGACCTCCTAGTTCATAGGTTGACACAACCACTGAGCCACACCAGCCAGGCCAGTTCTTTATGTAATGCTTAATTTTAACACTTAAATCCAGAATATCTCACATATAGTGTTGGGTAAACACAGCAAGGCTTTCTTCGAGATTTCCTTTGGAGAATTTATACACAGAGATTAAGCAGAGCAGAATTATTGCTGAGTCCCTCTGTCTTCCCTCAAAGGAGTCTCCATACCCATTGAAGTCAGATCTGCCCACTAGGTTCTCCTGCTTTCCTGGAAGAGCTAAGGATGATAATATTAGTAAAGCTGACTCTTGCTATATGCCAGGCGCTGTTCTAGAGCTATCTGCAGAGCCTCTCCTTTAAGAGAACATGTGTCTTTTTTGCAGTTGTGAAGACGATCTCTCCGAGGACAGAGAGGAGCTTCTGCACGGCATTTCTGAGCTGGACATCAGCAACTCGGATTGTTTCCCATCCCAGCTGCTAGTGCATGGAGCTTTAGCCTTTCCCCTGGGGTTAGATTCCTACCACGGTTGTGTTATAGCGGCTGCCCGCTATGGCCGGGGCCGGGTGGTAGTGATGGGCCACAAGGTACTATTCACTGTGGGTAAACTGGGCCCCTTTCTGCTCAATGCTGTGCGTTGGCTGGACGCGGGCCGCCGAGGCAAGATCGTGGTGCAGACAGAGCTAAGGACAATGAGTGGTCTGCTTGCAGTGGGGGGCATAGACACCAGCATTGAGCCCAATCTGACCAGTGATGCGAGTGTCTATTGTTTTGAGCCCACGAGTGATGTGGGAGTCAAGGAGCTGCAGGAATTTGTAGCTGAGGGCGGGGGCCTGTTTGTTGCAGCCCAAGCCTGGTGGTGGGCCTTCAAGAACCCTGGAGTGTCGCCTCTGGCTCGGTTCCCAGGGAACCTCCTGCTCAACCCCCTTGGCATCAGTATCACAAGCCAAAGCCTCAATCCAGGGCCCTTTCGTACTCCGAAAGCGGGGATAAGGACCTATCACTTCCGCTCCACTCTGGCTGAGTTCCAGGTTATAATGGGCAGGAAGAGAGGGAATGTGGAAAAGGGGTGGTTGGCAAAGCTGGGGCCGGATGGCGCAGCTTTCCTGCAGATCCCTGCAGAAGAGATCCCTGCCTATATGTCTGTGCATCGGCTCCTCAGGAAGCTGCTGAGTCGATACCGGCTCCCAGTGGCGACCCGAGAGAACCCAGTCATCAATGACTGCTGCAGGGGTGCTATGCTCTCCCTGGCCACAGGTCTGGCCCACTCTGGGAGTGACCTCTCTCTGTTAGTCCCAGAAATTGAAGACATGTACAGCAGCTCCTATCTGCGCCCCTCTGAATCTCCTATCACCGTTCAGGTCAACTGCAACAATCCAGGTATGGAAGAAGGGGTGGGAGCTCAGGGTTGGGGGACTGAGACATGATGACTTAGCTCACTTCAGGGACCTGATTCCTTTCAGAAGGCCACCTCCACCCTTTGCCATGTACTTTTAAGGAGATAGGGATTGGGGCATTAGGTAATGTTTGCAAGAGTTGAGTCAGGGCAGCGTGGACTGGAAAGATGTACAGAACTCATGAAGGGCCTGTGGAGATGCTGGATGGAGATGGGATTATGGAGGGGGAGTAAAGTCCTTCCATGCTTTTGACAGGCACTCGATATTGCTGGATGAGCACTGGGCTGTACATACCTGGAAGGCAAATTATAGAGGTCTCCCTGCCTGAAGCTGCTGCCTCTGCTGACCTGAAGGTAAGGCCACACCCCACCTCCCCAGGAAACATGGAGCCCAAATGTTCTTGCTTTCACAGTTGGCATCTTGATCCTCATAAAAACTCTACTGGCAATATGGAGCATGTACTTTTACCCCCATTTTAAGGATGAGGCAACTAACATGCAGAACAGTTAAGTGATTGATTGAAATGTATAGATCTGATATATTTCAGAGCCAGGACTCAAACCTGAAGTTTTGTACGTTTCACTGATATCATAGAGTAGGGAATAGGAAAGGTGCCATGTGGAAGGCGCCCTAGCACACAGTGGTATTCAGTAAACCTTAGTTCACTTCCATCTCATATGTATCTCCCACTGTAGCAAAAGGCCTTTCTTACTCCAGCTTCTTCCTGGGATGCCAAAGACTGTTCCTTGTTATCCCTGGCCCCCTCAGCTCTGTCACTTGCACATATACATACCCTAGTCACATATTAAGTTGCAGTGCTGCTCTGTCTCCCTTGAGGGTCTCTGTGACAGGACTTATTCTGTGCCTGCATTTATCCTAGAGTTTGATTAGCATAAACCCAGGAAAACAATTCTAGGACTCCACCAAAAACAAGGGTCACTCCACTGGCTCAGGAAGGGGAGTCTTATAGATCAGAACTGAGTCAATCCTCTACCATATCAGCCTGTCACACTAGATGCCACTGGGCCTCCTCTGGAGTCAGCAAAAGGCTGGATCCCTTCCATCCCATTGCCAACACTAGAGTCCCCATCGTGGAACACCTAGTGCCCTCACATCAGCATCTTAACATCACCTTAGTAGAGCTGTTTGACTCCCCTGGGAGGATATTTTCACACCATTCAGTCCATACCACCTAAAGAATGATGTAATTCATTTAGCATACACAGTTCATAGACATGGGGTCATATAGCCTGGTGCCCTTCCTGTCCCCACCTCATGGGCATTATCCTCTTCCACTGCGTGCACTTGAGGTGACTCTGTGGGGGGGTATCTCTGCTCCAGATACAGATTGGCTGCCACACAGATGACCTGACCAGGGCCAGCAAGCTGTTCCGAGGCCCACTGGTAATCAACCGATGCTGCTTGGACAAGCCCACAAAATCAATCACCTGCCTCTGGGGCGGCCTCCTCTACATCATCGTGCCTCAGAGCAGCAAGCTGGGTTCTGTGGCCATCACTGTGAAAGGGGCTGTGCATGCTCCATTCTACAAATTGGGTGAGTGTGCGCTATGGAGTGAACCCTGGGACAGGAGAGTTGGGGGTGAGGAGGACACTGGGACTGTTCGGTGCAGGAAGAGAAAGATTCAGATTGGAGGAAAGAAGGAAGGTAAGCCTCCTTAGATTCATCTTTGGGGCCAAGGAGATAGACCAACCCACATCCATGGGGATGCCATAGAAGAAGGATGGAGATGGGGACATGGTTGTTCATGGCCTTGGTGTTCTCCTCCTGGGGTTCAAGTTAGGTGTTTTAACATAAGGGATTCGGAAAAGGGCATTTCAACCCCATGGCCTCTCTTCTCAGGGGAGACATCCCTGGAGGAGTGGAAGAGGTGTCTCCAGGAGAATCCAGGTCCCTGGGGAGAGCTGGCTACGGACAACATCATCCTGACAGTGCCAACCGCCAACCTTCGCACACTGGATAATCCTGAGCCGGTGCTTCGCCTCTGGGATGAGGTGATGCAGGCTGTGGCACGGCTGGGGGCTGAGCCCTTCCCCTTGCGTCTGCCTCAGAGGATTGTTGCCGATGTGCAGATTTCAGTAGGTGGGTGCCCTGTTCCAAGCAGCCCTGTGGGACTTCTTTCTCCCAAAGGCCATGCATTGGGCAGCCAGCAGGGTAAACATGCTTTTCTAGCAAGACAAATAAGATGTAATCCTCGTTACTTAAATGAAAATATATTTTTTAAATATAGATGTAATCCTCTATATTTAAAAAAAAATAGACTCAGTGACTTTCACAAAATTTGGAAACTACCTAAATGTCCAACAATTATGGAATGGATAATTTTTTTTTAATATATTTTATTGATTTTTTACAGAGGGGAAGGGAGAGGGATAGAGAGTTAGAAACATCGATGAGAGAGAAACATTGATCAGCTGCCTCCTGCACACTCCCTATTGGGTATGTGCCTGCAACCAAGGTACATGCCCTTGACCGGAATCGAACCTGGGACCCTTGAGTCCGCAGGCCGACGCTCTATCCATTGAGCCAAACCGGTTAGGGCTGGAATGGATAATTAATATATTGTGTGTACCCTCAATAGACATTGAGGAAGACGTTTAAAGTGATATTTTGATGGTGTTTTACCAGTGAGCCAGGAGGCCTAAAAAATTTGGGCCTATAGAAATTTTATTTCTATAGGGGGGTCTATAGAAATTAAATAAGCATGGACATTGCTCTAGACTCTAGGTTTTTTTGGCTTACAATCACTATAAAGTAATATTAATGTGGGCAATTCCACATCTAAATGACAAGAAGGGAACACCCTCAATGAATTCTTAATTTTGAGAAAAGAGTATAATGACATAGGTTCCCATGGACAGGGCACTCTTATAAACATAGAAATCTTGAGAAGTAACATGAACAGTGATTTGGGACCTGCATCACCTCCCATAAGCACATGCTATCAGGTCAGAGTGAGGATGAGGGGTCATTACAGAGTGAGAGGATACGGAGGAAAGCCCTGGATTTGGATTGATCTTCTGAGCAGTACGGGGTTCTGGAAGTCATTGGGGTTACTAAGTATTTTGGGAGATACAAAACAGAGAAGAACTTTGTAAGATATGTGGGGAGCGCTCTAACCCTCTACCTCCCTCCTCTATTTTCAGGCTGGATGCATGCGGGGTACCCCATCATGTGCCACCTGGAGTCAGTGCAGGAGCTCATCAATGAGAAACTCATCAGAACCAAGGGGCTATGGGGCCCTGTCCATGAGCTCGGCCGCAACCAGCAGCGGCAGGAGTGGGAATTCCCACCACACACCACTGAGGCCACCTGCAACCTGTGGTGTGTTTATGTTCACGAAACGGTCTTGGGCATTCCTCGAGGCCGTGCCAATATTGCCCTGTGGCCCCCAGTTCGGGAGAAAAGAGTCAGAATCTACCTGAGCAAGGGTCCCAATCTGAAAAACTGGAATGCGTGGACAGCCCTGGAAACATACTTACAGGTATACTAGGCAAAAAGGAAGGGTGATGGGAACCCTTTATTCTGGGGATACCAGAGCATCATTGTTAGGTGATGTTCTTATAACCCAGAAGACCTCCCACTACACCTGTCTCCCATGCTAGGCCTCAGGAGACCCTGACAAAGCCCAATTGTGACAGTCCTATTAGATGATGCCTCTCAGTATATCATTTTGCATGATCCTAAGTAGAGTTAACTGCCTCATCCCCACCCTCACCCTATGAACTTGAAGAAATGCATGAGAATAGATAGGAAGCACTGAGAGAGGTGAAAACATGATAGAGGCATGTGTATTGCTATAAATACAGTTACTATCACAGGCTTTAGACCAGACATAACCGAGATTGACACCAATTGACACCACTGACTGCTATTTAATAGCTATCTAAAACCAAAAAGCCTCCCCACACACAAAACAAATATGGGATAGAACATTTTTTTTTCCTCAGATGAGTATACCATCTTCTCAATATGACTTGGCTGTGCCTGTTTCCACCTTATAGGCGATCTAAGATTTCTCCCTGGCCTGGACATGGAGGTTGCCTTTGCCTTGAATTATCATTCAAACACCCTAGTTCTGCCCCTGAGTCCCTGGATTAGTTCCCAGTTCATTGTGAAGAGTTTCATCACCTTGGATTCTAGAACTCAATCCCAGACCAGTCACACTGTGTAGTCTGGTTTCTCCACCGCTCCAGTTCCTCTGTGCTTATTCCCGTGGCCTTGAGAATGACAGTGAAATTGCCTGGGAGACTCTACTTAAACTTGTCATTAGGGCCACTTCACCCCAGGGACAGAAGTTCCACATCTGTGACATAAAGTAGAGGTTGTTCTAGGGAACTGCTAACGTCTCTTTTCATGCTAAAGGTCTATAACCCAGCCTAACATGGGCTGTTTCCAATGGTCTCAGGATGGGTGCCTTTCTGAAATGATACTCTTAACTCCAGCTACCTAGAATATATATAGTATTCTGCTTCTACCAGACTCACTCCCCCCGCCCAGGCCATTTTAGTTGCCTTGTAAATTAACAAAGACCTATGATTAATGAGGATTATGTCAGGATAGGAGTTCCCCAAATATTGGGTTTACTTTGCAACTATGAAAGATATAAGGATTTTTTTTCATGCCAGCCCATTTTAAAGCTTTGTGTAATATCCTAGTGAGATATTACATAATCTAGTGAGATATATGAATAATGATAGATTTAACTGCCTCAGCCCCACAAGCACAACACACAATCATTTATTGAGTGTCTGCTTTGTGCTGAGCACTGTGCTAGCTGAGAGGCCCCTTTTTAAAAAATTGATTTCAGAGAGAGGAAGGGAGAGAGAGAGAGAAACGTATTATTTGCTTCCTGTATGCCCCCTACTGGGGATCAAGCCTGCAACCAGGGCATGTGCCCTGATCAGGCATTGAACCGACCACCTTCTGGTGCTTGGGTCAACACTCAACCACTGAGCCACACCGGCTGGGCGAGAGGCCCTTCTTAAGATTCAAATATGAGAGAGTTAGGGCATGAGGCCAGCAGGTAAAACAGGAAAGAGGGTCCGTCATAGCCATGCAATTAGTGTTGAAGTGGTTCAGTGCAGTAAATTCATTTATCAGAGTGTTTTTTTAGGTCTTCTTGTTGTAGACTACCTGTCTCATCCTGCCTCATCCTTCTCTTTTCAGCTCCAGGAAGCCTTTGGTTGGGAGCCCTTCATCCGTCTCTTCACTGAGTATCGTAACCAGACCAACTTGCCCACCGACAATGTTGACAAGATGAATCTGTGGGTGAAGATGTTCTCCCACCAAGTGCAGAAGAATCTGGCTCCCTTCTTTGAGGCCTGGGCCTGGCCAATCCAGAAGGAAGTGGCTACCAGCCTGGCCTATCTGCCTGAATGGAAGGAAAATATTATGAAATTGTACCTCCTCACACAAATGTAAGGAGTGCCCAGCAAGGTGGCAGATAGAGAGGTGTGGGGAGGTAGACAGAGACAAGGATTCACTCCTCAGCCCCTGTCACTCCCTAGTTCTGTCTCTCAAAAGTGGGTTAAAAACACAGTAAGAAAGTGGAATCAGAATTTCTCAGGGGCAAGGCCTTCTGTTTATGAGTCTCGTTCCTCAGCTTTCTGCTATCAGATTCACTCCTAACCCTAATTGGGCCAGTTCTGAGAGCTTTCTATGCTAGCCCTTGGTTCACCATCATGGCACATAGCCCACAGAGAGTTCTCATCCTGACATCCTGAGGACTCACTGGATTTTATTTTAAATGAGTTATTCCAAAAACCCTGACCATAGAACCCAACTGAAATACAAATTTATCATGATTTTCATAGCTCCCTGAGGACTCATATATTTTGTGTATTGGGTAGTTTTCAAAGAGCTTGAAAAGTAATCTGGTGAAATAGAACCCATAGCTAGGGTTAGCTCTTAGGAAAGTTGTTTTATTTTGGTATTCTTATTTCTTTGTGTATATGATGAGGATAAAAATTCCTACCCCACGGGTTGTCATAGAGACTCAGTAATTCTGAAGAGGTTTGTGAATACAGTGCATACTGTCCAAGGGATTGCTTTATTGTGAAACAGAGTAGTGAGCTGACTACTTCCCATAGCCTAGAGGTTAAGATCATCAACTCTCACAGTTGACTCCCTTGCCTCCAAATCCTGGTTCTTTCACCTGTTAGTTGTATGACTCTGGGCAAGTTCCTTGATTTCTCTGTCACTCAATTTCCTCATCTCTAAAATGGGATTGATTTCATAGGATTATTGTGAGGATTAAATTTTAGTGCCTCTAAAAGTGATTTGAACAGTTAGCTGGCCATTAGTAGGTACAAAGAAAATGTCAACAGCCATTATTATTATTATCTAATTAACTCACTATCATTGGAGAACTAGACTTCACTTTTAGATGGCTTTTACAAAAGCAGTGTAATTAATCCTATGCCCTCCTACACTTCCTACACCAACCTCTGAAAGGAGTCTGGTAGTTGCTTTATGATCTAAAGGGCGGGCTCTAAATTCACAGGGTTTTACAAGCTACTTAGGGTTTTGGGCTCTTTACTCAGTTCCATTGTTCAGGTAGAATTCCATCTTTGATTAAATAAAGAGTGGATGTCACTTGAAAACTCAGGAAAATTCCAGGAGGATGCTTGTCTTGAGCAAACAATGGGCAACTGGCTCAGTGTTGGTGTTTATATTTCCATAGTGCCACAGATTTCTATCATTGTCAAGAGTTACTTACTAGTTGGGCAGATAAAGTTCACACAATATAGAAATATTTACTTTGGAATAAGAGAACTAGATAAAACCAACTCAAATTTCACTTGATTAAAAGATTTTCTTAAATGTTCTTCTAATCATATTCAGAAACTCCCATTTCTTTGTAGTTTCAACTAGAGTCGAGGATGTAGGATTACTGTTGTATACATCCAGCCAGTTTTCTTTTAGCTCACTTCTTTTTATGTAGTTATTGTAATACACCGTTTTATTTGCTTTACTGAAAACTGAGTGGGTGCATAAATAATAAGATTTGACCTGGATGTTTTTCTTTGGATTTTTTAAAATATATTTTTATTGATTTCAGAGGGGAAGGGAGAGGGAGAGGGAGAGAGAAAAACATCAATGATGAGAGAGAATCATTGATCGGCTGCCTCCTGCACGCCCCCTACTGAGGATTGAGCTGCAACCCAGGCTTGTGCCCTTGACTGGAATCGAACCTGGGACCCTTCAGTCCACAGGCCGACGCCCTATCCACTGAGCCAAACTGGCTAAGGCTGGATTTTTTATTATGTCATTTCTCAATCATAGAAGTATTTTTCCCTTATTTCATGAATATCTTTCATCTGGGTGCTTTAACATTTAAAATAATTGCTATCAACCCCTGGCCAGTTTGTTCAGTGGTTAGAGCATTGGTCTGCAGACCAATGGGTCAAATATTCAATTCCTGGTCAAGGGCACGTACCTCAGTTGCAGGCTCGATTCCTGGCCCCGGTTGGGACACACACAGGAGACAATCAATCGATGTGTCTCTCTCACATCAATGTTCCTGTCTCTCTCTCTCTCTCTTCCTCTCTCTCCCTCTCTGTGTCTCCTTCCCCCCAACTCTCTTTATACAAAAAGTCAATGGAAGAAATATCCTCAGGTGAGGATTACAAAAAAAAATAATAATTGCTATCGATTAGTGGGATGTCAAGTACATGCCAGTTATTGGACTGGTTCCTTTATATATATAGTTTCATTAAATCCTCACAGTGATCTTATAAGATGGAAATTAACTGCTCCTTTTTTAGGAATGAGCAAACTGAATTTTATGGAGGGCAATTGAAGTGCCTAAGGCTACACTGCCAACAAGTGATAGAGCTGGGATTTGAACCTGGGCATTCTGATTACAGTGGGTGTTAGTAACTAAAGTGCTTTAAATAACAAAATAAATGAGTAAATGAAGAAACCAACCAGCAAATAGAGATATCTTTATGTCCCTACTTGCCAGCACTTTGGCTACTTGTACTTGCTCCTCATCTAATTTTATCAGAACAAAAAATACCTTTGTTTATCCCAAACTCCAGTTCAAAGGAAGAATCTGAGGTAGGCTCCTGAAGTGTTTCCCAATAGACAGAGCTGGGATGATCCCTTTAGTGTCATCCAACTCTTTTTAGGTTTCAGGTTATTCAGGTTTCAGTCCTTTTCTCTAGGGCACCATGAAAGCATCTACTAGCTTATTGGATTTTAAATAATGGGTTATTTTGATAAAGTGCCTGACTCCCCAAAGTTCCAGACATTGCATGTTCTCAGAAAGGAAATTAGATCCTCAGTTATTTAGAATAATACTTATATCTATTCTTGCCCTCTTTAATCCATTTTCATCAGTACAGCCCTGGGGATGTCTTAAAAATGTAAAACTATCCATACCACCTCCTTACTTAAAAGCTTCCAGTGCTACTTTGAATTTAAGATGATGAACTGAACATACAAATTTACCTCTCTTCCCTCTACAGGCCCCACTGAAATTGAAGTAAAAGAAAACTGGAAGGCATTTGGTTATGAATGAAGAAGAACTCAACACATTTCTGGACAGAAAGTGGATGAAGTATGAAAAAAGAATGAAAGAGTGAAGGTACCTTTCAGAGAGAATATAAGCTGATCTGAATAACATAACCACAGAGAGGCTTGGGCACCTAAAAAGTCTATCTACTAAAGAATTATACCAGTTGTAAAATTGAACCCCATCGCATTCTACCCTACCCCTTGTGCATAGAATACAGGCAGTCAACTATTGGTACCAGTGAGAACTCTGTTGTTGCTATTATTGTTGTTGTTGTTGTTGTTTATATAAAGAAATTGAATAAATTGCCCGAGAGAGGTAGGAGTTGGTGCTTCAGAATGAAATTTCTTTTTGTGTAAATAAGTGATCCCTTAGCCTATCAGCTAATTCTTTACTGACAGTTGAAACCCCCCCACCTACTCAAGTAACCAAGTGTTTCCAGTCATAGAAGAAGCTTACTAGAAAAACAGACCAAACCATACAATGACAGAGGAAACCCATATCAACTCCTATAAAAGTCAACAGTTATATTGATGCTTAAATACAACTGGTCAGCTAGGAATTACCAGACACTGAGCATTGGGGGTGGGGGTGGGGTCGGGGAGTGGGAGGGAGGGCCAAGGGAGACATATGTAAGAAAAAATTACCAATTAGAATTAGGAGATTGGAAAACTGCACCCAAATCTGGAGGAAACGAAGTCAAAATGGGAAAAGTAACTTTAAAATCTAGTTATATCTTCAGAAAGATCTGAGGTATATTTGTAAGATGAAAACAGGATGCTACAGAGAAAGGAAAAACTGAGAATAAGGAGAGCCCTTTAAAAGTGAAATATTGTCAAAAATACCCCGTAGACAAGCTAGAAGTAAAGTTGATGGAATCTCCCTAGATATAGATCAAAAATAAATAGCAGAAACTATGAAGAAAGGAAAGATCTAGACAATATCTAACCATTAGTGTTTTTTAAAGAGAAAACAGAAAATATAGGCAAAGAAAAAAAATAATTGAAGAACAGAAAGAACTAAGTCTCCAGATTCAGGGGGCTCCAATAAAACCTACATCGAGACACAATTATGTGAAATTTTGGAATATTAAGGATAGAGGGAAGACATTAAAACTGCCCAGAGAGAAAATAAAATTGGGTCATCATAATTAGCTTAGCCAAAAAGGAATGAGAAATAGACTGGGCAGCAGATTTTTCGTCAGCAACACTAAAAGCTAGAAGCCAATGGAACAATGTCTTCACATACCTTATGAAAAATAATGTACCCAGAATTCCATAGCAAGCCAAGCTGTTGAGTCAAGTCAAAATATATTTTCTGACATGCAAGTTTTCAGCAAGTCTACCTTCTCTGCACCCTTATTGAAGAAATACTTTGAGGAAGTTCTCCGGCAAAATGAGGATGAGAACCAAGAAAGAAGAAACAGAATCTAGGAAACAATGGACCTCACCCAGGCAGGATGTATCACTCTAGAGTGACAGTTATCCAACAGGATGTCTCACTCTGGAGTAGGGGTAGAGAACCATTTTTCTGCCAAGGGCCATTTGGATATTTATAACATGATTTTTAGGCCATACAAAATTATCAATCTAAAAATTAGCTTGCTATATTTGGTCAAACATTTAATTAACTCATCCCTAATGCCTTGGCAGGGCAAGACCAAATGATTTCTCGGGCCAAGGGCTGGATGTTCCCCACCCCTGATTTAGAGTGACTGTTATCCAACAGGATGTCTCACTCTAGAGTGACAGTTAGTTATCCAGCACACAGACCCAGTTCAGATGAGAGTACACAGTCTCAGGCTCTCTGGGAAGAATATTCATTTTGTGCCAAGGATAGTATCACTGAGAAGCTACAATGTTTGAGAGTATTGAGTACATACATTCTTTAGTCAACCAAAAAGAAAACAAAACAAAAATATGTCAAGAAATTTAAGCCCATTTCTGAAACAACAACAATAAAAATACTCATGGAATATAAGAAGAGACTCGATTTGACATTGGCGGTAAGTCTATTTCCTTTCAAATGGCACAGGCATGACATTGGATGTGTATGGAAGAAAATGTCCTAGCTTCTATGTGGCTCTCAGCAAACAGTATTGATATAGCCAAAATAATATAAATGCTATGTATTGGTACTTAGTGTTCTGATCAGCCTATAGGCAAAACATGAAAGACTTAATTTTTTATTCAGAAATGAAATTGAAATTAACCCTGACAAGTTAAAGAGAGCAGAAAGAGGTTGAAAATTGGCTGTGGGAAAAGAGGTGGAAGGAAGAGTAGGGCTACTCATATATTTAAAGTGGGGATGGAAAAAGAATCTACAGTTAATGGAACAAGAACTGGAGGATTGGTATGTTGTTCAAAGCTATAAATTCAATAGAAGCATTAAAATGATAACTATCAAAAATTCGGGAAAAGATAAGCAAAGGAAAAGTGGGGATAGTGTAAGTTAAATCCTTATCTTTTGTAATGGTGTATTATTAAAGGTTGTCTAAAGTTAATAAACCAAGAAATTATTGTTCAAACTTTATTTAATGTTAGGAAGTTAGAATATCTAAAGATAAAAATTGTTAAATGCATTGCCTCTAGGGAATGGGACTAGGGTTAAAAAGGGTGGAGTGGGGTATTGTGTTTTTCATTTCAAGTCCTCTGTACCATTTAATTTTTTACCTTGTGCATGTATTACTTTGAAAGTTTGTTAATAAAGTCAAATAAAAATCCTTCAGTGGCTTCATATCGACTAAGCTATAGTCCAACCAAAACCCTTAACATGGCTTATAAGGCCCTCAGGTGTGTTGATTCCTTCATGTGTCCTGGCTCATCAAAGCCCACATTTAATATCCTTCAACTATTCTAACATACTTCACCTTGTTTCTGCAGGTGTTCCATGAAAACAAAACCTGCCCCTGTATCACTGTGAGTCTGGTGATTAAGTTTACTGTCTAGCAGGTTTTCAGTATTTGTTGAGTGAATGAATGCACAATAGAGTATTGTGTGAAGATTGCCAACTAGTGTTCTTTCCCAAGAAGGCACATAATAATTGTCCCTATTCCAATACCATTTCAATACCATATGGAGCTGTAGGCTATCCTGCACTCTGATTCATTGGACAGTTTTATTAAGTTTTAATCTCATATGAGATCAACTGGTGTCAGAGATTTCTATCCATCTGTCAGTCTCCTTGGTTTGTTCTTTGCCTGAACGTAATCTATTTTCAGCTATTGTCCCCCTGTATTTGGGAGAAACAGTCAACTATCTAGTGGAAATCTTCAGGCTCCCAAGTTTCTTGTGTCTTGCTATTCCTTGGCTGTTTCTTCTCCATTAGTTTACTGTCTTATTGTCTAACTCCCAAGGCCAACTAGAGCTCTCTAATGAGTATTAATCCTACAGCCAATCTTCAACAATTGCATTTATTAGAATTCTTCGTAAGATTAATCTCTGATATATTTCATCTTTAAAGCAATGTCCCTACCAGGGGTCACAACCTCACCTAATGTATGTATTTAACAGGTCAATAGCTAACCAGATATGACTTTAGATGTTGACTATTTTTGTTGACATCCTTCTTTCACTTCATGCCTATGTGCTTTACTCCTTTAAAGCTTTTGGACCCTATTTGACTTCCACCTTGAAACCGATTTTTTTCTTTGACCCACATCATTGGAGTCAGTCTTCCAAGTGTGGTAGAGAAGGATGAAGGTGAGCTTCAACTTTTCATAAATCTAACTACATGTACACACAAACAATTCCATGTCTAATTCAAGAGAGCTATAGAAATGCTACTTATGCATTTGGATTCTTGTGCATTTAAATGCTATAAAGAAGAAGCATTTCTTTCATAGGAAAGCTTGGGCAGTTTAAGTTATTACCAATGTCCTAGTCTCATGTCAGGTGGTGGATTTCATAGTTGTTTATTATATATGAGAAATAAATAGAATAAATGAATGAGTAAATTAAAATGAGCCATGCATTGACCATTGATAACAGGAGCCAAGTGTTATGTTAATACAAATATGTGCACCTGAGGGCCATTAAAAAGTTACTGTTGTTCATCTGTATTATATAGGAACCCATATAATTATTTTAAAAATGTGTATACATATGTACTAAAAATTTCTGCACATAAACTACCTAAATTTTGACATAAAACTCATTTTCACAGATTGCCAAAATTATGCTGAAAGGGTGGGAGTGGGGAAGGCAAAATGATCAAATGTTCAATATAAAAACAAGTCCAGAGGCCCCACAGATATTGAGAGAAGACCCTCCCCCTTCAACACAACCTGTAGTCCAAGACCTAAGTATATAAAGCAGCCTATATCTATGCCTATCCCTGTTTTCTGTGAAGTGTCTGTGCTTTAAACAGGAGCTAAAGAAATGGAAAAAGACCTTAAACTCCTTCCTCACCCTCCATCAAGATAAACAGAGATGGGAGGAGCAACTCCAGCTATTTTTTGTTTTGTTTTTCACATAGTTTCTCCTTTTGTTTTTGCTATCTGTGTGGTCACCTAAAAATTCACTCAATAAACATTTATTAAACACCAACAATAATTCCAGTTACTGTTATAGGGTCTTGGCATACGAGAGAAACATAATAGAGCTCCTGCCCTCATAACTTGTGTTAGCCTGGTCCCTCATAGTGCTTAGGTTCCAGTTTGAGCATAAACATGAACAAATAAACATATCAGGTATGGTAAGTACTGAAGGGATATAAAACTAAGTGAGGGTGGGATAGGAGACTGCAAAATGGATATGTTTCCTGTTTTATGTAGTGAGGTCCAAGAAAGTCTCTCTGATAAATGTGACATTTGAGCAAATTCTTGAAAGAAATGGTGGAACAAGCCACGCAGACAAAGAAAGGTAAAATTATACTTGACATATAGCTACTTTCTCAGATGTAAGTCTTGATCACAGATTTCTGACCTTAACATCATGATAGGAGCTGTTGACCTCAAAGAAACAACTGTTGAGTATCTGTCCTCAAAGTACCAAGGCAAGTCACACTTCACAGTATATTCTGCAGCTTCTCTGTCAAATTTCTCTATGACTAAGGAGAAAGAGGGGCTCATCTCAATGGTTACTATGGCCTCTGCCAAAGATATTGAATGGAGACATGACTCTATATTTTTATATACTAAGTTCTGGGCCCCTGTCAATGGCCTGATGGATCTAGTAACAAGTGGAATTTGGAACCAATTCATATGGGAAAAATTGATCTGGAAACAATTGAATAAATTTGAATAGCAATGAAAGTTTTAGTCTTACATTTTGATGTGTAAAGTAGTGGGAAAATTAGACTCAGTTATTCTTGGCTTTTCATTTCATATCCTCCCTACTCTCCTCCCTCCCCAAGATGACTGATGTTCATGTAACCTCAGTTAAAATTTAAAAACTTTGGATCACAATTCTGGATGATAATGGAAAGCCTTGAAAGGAAGACCTTAATGTCACAGGGCCTTTAGAATAAATGAATTTGGAAAGAATTGTTTACATTTTCAGGGGGAAAAAATAATGTTTAGGCCATAAAATTAGGAACTTTCACACATTTTTTCTCTGTAGGAATTTTGTCATAGAGATATTTGATCTTCCATGACTCACAATCCCCACACACTAACATTTTAGCATCTTGATACCTGCAACCCTTATAGGATTATATGTGAAGACATATAAACCACATTGGTGTAGGTGCAATTATAGGAAATTGGAGCTGTTGTGTGCCTACCCAGTGAGTCTGATATTTCAGAGCCAGAGGAAAAACATCCACTCTCAGCCTTGGGTTAAGTCACTGGCTTTCAGATGACTGAAATTTTCAGTACAAAACTAAACTTCATGTTTAACCTGGTGATGGGAGGAGTTTAGGAATATAAGAAAACCACTCCCTTATTCCTTACTGGAGGGAGAGAGTTTCAGCATGGCTATCTCTGGAGTGGCAGTGATAGGTTCTGGGACATCCTCTGTGATTGGAATATTATTGGCTCCTAGAATATATGTTTCATATACTTATGACCCCCAAAAAAAATACAGGCCCAGGTTAATTTCACAAATACACCAAAGGAGAACGAAAATTTTTATAACTCTGAATTAGGGCTGCCCACCTGTCAAGAGAAGCAGCAAACTTCAGCTTCATTGCTTTAAATAGGCAGACAGGAGCTTGACCTTAGAGATGGTCCATGCTATAATTTGAATAAAGGTTATCATACACATATTAGAGAATGGAAATGTAGTGGCTAAGTCTTTCATAAACATTCTCAAATTAAGTCTTTGCTCTTTATTCCTACTACAAGACTATTTTAATAAATACACTTGAGTGTTTTAATTTGGGAGATATAATTTTAGCAGTACTTGTGTTAGCCTGGTCCTCCGGGAGTCAGAAGCCAAGATGAGATCAAATATGCTAGGAGAGCCATCAGACTGTGATATGTGATATGGGAGAGAGCAAAGGAAGGAAATGCTTACACTGCAGTGCAGGACTCAGAAAGTTTGGTCAAGGCCAAGGGGGAGTCCTCGAGCCAAAGTCACCCATCAGAAGAGTCCCATGTCTCCCTGGAATGGGCCTACCTTAGTACCCCCACCACACTTAATCACTTGCCCTTAGAGATGGACCATGCTATAATTTGAATAAAGGTTATCATCCTTGGCCTTGGTGCCCAGGATTCCAGAGCCACCAGCTGGGACTGTCTGTCAATCCCCAAAGTTGGAGACCTGAGCAGGCCATTTTCATGGCCACCACAGTACTTATGCTTAAAACAGTTGTAGACACCTGTTCTGGATCATCTTAAATAGTGACTTAGTCAACCTCCCCAGTGACTCATGCCAGTAAATGCACACAGATGGACTCATCCATCTCTGTTCCTAAGTTAGAGTCTGGTTAATCCTTTCCAGATTCTTGGGGGCCTTTGAGGAAAGAATATATGGGTCACATAACTTTAACATATAACTAAAAATAATTGAAGAAGACAGCCAGTAATTCTTCATGTTGGCCCATATTGGAAAGCATATCTATGAAGTAATCCTGCATTTGGCTTCGTGAGAATTCCTGAAGGAATTTTCTTCTAATTGACAAAAATGGACTGATTTACAATAACAATTCTGATTTGTGTATGCCTCTTGCATATGCTGGATAATTAAGTATCATATTGCTTATGTATATTTATTGATTATAACCCAGAAAGAGCAGGCTTTGCAGTGCAAAGGATATGCATTAGCATGCCTGGCTTAAGCCCATTCATATCTAGCCTTGGAACTGGAAATGGCTTCATTTTCCCCTGCATGCTGTAAGAAAGAGATGGGTTATCTGAACAGAGTTGGGGTTTGGTTAGAAAGGACAATAAGGATGGAGTAGAGAACAGAGTTGAGGAGGTGGCCTCAGTGTTTCCTACATGGCATCTCGTAAGCACCTTTCTCCAGACTGTAGACCACAATCCAGATTCCTTCATACAACCTCAACACCTGGCCCAGGTCTCTTCAGAGCTAGCACTACGTGAGTCCTGTTAACAAGTGTCAGTCACCATGAACAATTGGTCTTTCTCAAATCAAGCCTTTCGCTTTCACATCTCCACGCTGTGCCTGTGATGCAGTCTTATACTGCAATGCTCTCTCTGCCCACAAAGGTCATATAGATTTCTTCAAAGCCAAGTTTTAGTGCTGCCTTCTCTGTAAGTTCTCCTCTGAAAGCTGAATTAGAAACAATTGCTTCTCCCTTTCTGTGCCCTCGTACTTAATTTGCAACCAATTTTGGCATCTATAGAAATTGATCTGATATGGCTGTTTTTCATGCCTGCTCTCCTCTAGACTTATTGACCATAGGATCATCGCCATCTCCCAAAATGCCTCCCAGAATATGTGCTCAATGAGAATAGGCTGACTTTCATGGAGTAGTTTCTATTTTCCCTTCAGTGGGATGAAAGGTCTGGGATCTGCACCTCCACTTGAGCAATGACCCTTTAGTCAGAACCCATGCTAGTCGCCATCTTTTATTTCCAGGTTTTAAACAGGCCTTTATTCTGAAACCTATGTTGTTTTGTTTCCATTTTTTGGCCAACTCCTGATCCCAAAGGGCAAGTGCCTTGTTGATGGTGGGCTTGCTTCACCTTTGCTCAAAGCTCTTTCTTCTATTAGATCAACACCAAGATATGCTCAGGAGTCTTTACAAGAGTGAGCCCAGGCAGCATGGCTCAGCAGTTGAGCATCAACCTATGAACCAAGAAGTCATGGTTCTATTCCATGAGAGACTGGTTAAAAGCTAAGAGCATAAACACACAGAAGAAATCCTGAGCTCAGCATTTGACATGTCACACTTCTGACCCACTCCCTCTGTATTCATCTCTCATTTGGCTTCCTGAAGGTCAACTGTTTCCTGATATGAGACCTAAGAACTCAACTAACCTCACCTCACATTGGGCTTCCATCCTGAGTATTCAAAATCCTGATAGGTTTTATCCAAACTGTCACCCTTGTGTGGGTTTCTCCTTGCTCTTTCTTTCTGAAACCTGATTGCATTTGGTCCTGTGGCAAACAGGTTCCCATTAGTCCTTCTAATACTCAGTTAATTACTCACTAATAGAATAGAAATTTCTTGAACATTCACTATTACTTATTCATTTATTCAATATACATTTATATATTTGTTAAGAAACTAGAGTCTCCAACATGCCAGAAATGAAACCAGGCAACAAGGACCCAATGGTGGGCAAATGGAGGCAAACTCTATACTCATAGCATGAGATCCTATAAGAGAGGCCAACAGTAACCAGAGGACTATACAACTAAATATAAAATTACATCCTAGATGAGAACTAAGAAGAGAGGTATTTGTGTAGTCAGTAAGAGGCTTTGGTATAGTTTGCAGGTTAGGAAAGTCTTTTCTAGGGAAGTGATGACTGAGCTAAGAAAAAAGTCATTTTCTAGGAGAAGGAAATTTCACTTTAGGGACAGGTAGAGTCCTGGGAGAAAAGAGAAACCACAGTGTTAAATCAGGATGAAGAACTGAGCAAAGGTCAATCCATGTGGAGGCCGGATATCTAAGTCAATAGCCCAAGGGGGGAAGCCTGAAGTATGCAGGAACTTTCATAACCAGATTTGAACTTTAGAATGAACACTAACTGCAGTGTTCATCTTACTATTGGGACATCAGCCATATTGGATTAGAGCCACACCTCCTTGGCCTCATTTTAATTTAATCACATCTTTAAAGATCTTCTCTCCAAATACAGTTACATTCCAAGGCCAGGCCGAGGTACTGAGGACTGGGACTTCAAAATATAAATTTGGGGGAAGAGATGAACACAGTTTGGTCCATAACAAGAAGCAGTTCAAGATGTATTAAAATAAGAATCAGCACTTCATTCCTGGTTGCTCCAACTCTCAAAGAAAAAATAACTATTTTAAAATACTGAAAGTATGGTTTGGTACAGTTCCAAAGAGAAGTATAGTAATAATATAGCATTATGTCAATTTAAGAGAAAAGACTGACAATGAATCAGTAACCACTGCAAATGTGCATTGGAGGCAAGCGGTAAGGATGGAGTGTGGAAAGGAATCCCTTGGTGACCTTGGAAGGAATAAAGTGGTAGAAGCAGAGGCTGCATAGCTGAGGTTTGAGCCTTATTCTTGACAAAGGAGTGGGTGAACCATGGGGAAGAAATGGTGTCTTCTGCACAGGGATGCAAGGAAGGGAGTTTAACCAATCTATATTTTAGTCTAGGAAAGAAATCACAAAAATGAAAACACAAAAAGGAGAGGGAACTGGACAGCAATATCCTGGAGGAGGTGCTATCTGTTTTATAAAGAGCATGACCTACAGGTGTGGTGAAGCCCCCAGACAGAAGAGAATATGACTGAAGAGTCCACTACATGTTTGTGGGAGTAACTGCTGCTTTTAAATGATGCTTATGAAGAGACAGTCATAAACCTTTTCTTTAAAAATAGGTACATCTTATCACTTTAAAAACAGAGTGATAATTTACTTGTAAAACCAAAGGTAGCCCCAATGGGAGTTTTAGAAAATAAGGGGTCTAAAATCCCCTTCTCCATAATCATCCTCCAATCATAACACTTACCCTTCCTGTATCCTCTCTCTCCCCCTAAAATCAAAGCAAAATAAAGCTTCACTGAATTAAAAATGGTGTATCTGTTATGCAAAGCTGTGTAAAATCAGATTCGCGCAAATCCCCTAGTACTACTCGCCCACATTGATTTTCACCTTCCCACCCTTTAGGTGAAATACAAGCAGCAGCTACTCGATAGCTTTAGCGGTGATTTCTGCAGCCAAGCAGGGACTTATGTGTGTGGTGATGTAACTGGCACAGTTCCTTCCCAGCAGCAATATCACTAGGCACGATTTCTGTGTATAATTCTCTCTGCTGAATTCCCTGGTTCTCTGCGAATGGCCCCAGCACAGGTTGCATGGCAGGTGCTGACCACCAGGGGGCAGACCCTCAACGCAGGAGCTGCCCAGCAGTGACTTCACGGGTGACACACCCCGGAACCAGAGAGGGCGGACCAGAGAGGACAGAGCCCGATTCCTCAGGGCCACCCGATTCCACCTTCTGCAGTGCGTTAAGTTGTTGCTGGGGCACAGTCGACCCAGAATCTGGTTTATTGCACACTTGCGTTGCAACTTTGCAGAGTGCACTCTCGCACTCCGGGACCACTCAGGGGATGTGGGAGAGCCCGCTTCGGTCGATTCCCGCAGGCCAGGCCGAGGGACCCCATCTTCCGGAGGGACCCCCGCTCACTCTGCAGACGCCCCCCTGCCGCTGGGTCGCCCCACGTGCAGCGGCCGGGGAGTGACAGAGGGAGGTTGGCTCCAGGGCGTGTCCGCCAGTCTCACCTAGTCCCGCCCCACCGGCCACCAGCCAAGACCGCCTGCATTAGTCCCTGCACCGGAGCCAGCGCCCCGACCCGGAAGACTTAAGCGTGAGTTTTCTTCCTTTTTCTTTTTTAAAATATATTTTTTATTGTTGATAGTACTACAGATATCTCCCATTTCCCTCCCTTTTCCCCTTCTCCTCTCTGCCCCTACCCACCCACTCCAGGTTTTCACTACCCTACTGCCTGTGTCCGTGGGCTGCGCATATAAGTACATAAGTTCTTTGGTTTATCTCTCCTCCTTCGCGCCTGAGTTTTCAATCCGAGCTCCGATTGAAATGTGGGAGAGTGTGTGGGCACCCTACACACTGCGACCCCCGGGTGGCAGGCGCATGCGCGGAACTTTCCTTCTATCAGGGTGTCTGTCTCTTCTTCCCGCCAGGTTTTTATTTCGTTTTGTTTCGCCGGTCGGATGGTATTCACTATTTGTCTCAAAACACTTTTCTCTCGCCCCTTTGAACTTGTGAGTCAAGAATCTGACAAAGATAGGTGTATGTGCGTGCGCACTTCGGTCTATAGAGTTGGGGGTCAGCGTCCCAAGTGTATATTACTCATCTCCTGTGTTTTGTGTGTTTTTCCTGTAAAACAAGGGCTGTCCAGATTAATGAAAGACTTCCCTTGTCATCTCAGAGGTAATGAACAGGATATTGACCTCAGGTACCAGAACTCTTTCCTGCCTTCCCCACTCCTGAACCCAAAAGCTGGGATCACGCACCCACACACTCCAGGCAGGAGATGTCTGTCTTTGTGAATTTATTGTCCTAAGAGCAATACTGAGAAAGAGATGGTAGATTAAAAAAAAAAAAAAAAAAAAAGCCCTGGCCTGTGGTTCAATGGTTAGAGCCTCCGCCCACACACAGAAGGGTTGGATTCCCAGTCAAGGGCACATAACTCGGTTGCAGGGACATGTGCAAGAGGTACCCAGTCAATGTGTCTAACATTGATGTTTCTCTCTCTCTCTCTCTCTCTCTCTCTCTCTCTCTCTCTCCTTCTCCCTCTCTCCCTCCCTCCCTCCCTACCCCCCTCTCTCCAAATCAATGGAAAAAATATCCTTAGGTGAGAACTAACAGCAACAACAAAAAAAAACCACCCTGGAATTTTACAGGAAGTACAAGTCAAGCCAACTAGAGATCTCGTGGAGAACCAACATAGCAGGAAAGGGAAGTGCAGGAAAAAATGGAAAGTTCAGGCCCTGGAGACCTGAAAACCCAGAGTGAGGCACTCAACTTTTGCCATATGGACAGTGGATGAAAGTGGAGGGCTCTTATTAGGGAGAGATGTCTGTAGGATGGCTTGAGAAAGATTTAGATGAGAATACATCCTGGGAAGAAACTAACTTGGTCCCATCTAGATATATATGAATGTAAACTAAAGGGAATGACATGAAGGAATGAGGTAGAAACAGAAGGGAGGAAGGCGGCAAATGCAGCAGAGAACTTTGGTATCTGTCTTAGTTTAGATGCTTCCCCAGAGCAAGAACTGGTATACAGGTAGTTTATTTGGGAAGTGAGCTCAGAGCCCAGAAGGAGTACATGGGGAGGAAGAGACAAGGAAGGTGGGAAAGGCAGTGAAGGATGAGGCATGTCACTGAGCTGTTTTCCACTGTGGGCAGCCAGAACTCAGTTCCTCCGAGGACCCTTTGAGGACTCTAGGATGCATCTCAAGCAGCCACTGAAATTAGAAGTGGGCGGAGGGGACATGGCACCAGCACCTAAGCATCTACTACAGGATCCTTGTCACTTGGGGAAGATCCAAAGGGAAGCAAAGGGACAGAAACATTTTCTCAGTGCCCACTGTGGACCCAGCCCAGGAAAAGGCGTTTTTACATGCATTCTCTTAATTTTCAAAAACAATCCTCTAAGAGATGTATGATTTTTTTCTACAAATGGGGAAACTGAGACAATTAATTTATTCAAGAGGACCTGCTCTGAGGGGGCTAATGAGCTTACTTTTAGGAGCAGCGAATTTTAAAAGAGCTCCAGAAATTACAGAATGCTACCCAAATGGAGGTGGTGAACTCCCTAGTTAGAAAGGATGAATTGGGAGGCATTTCTAACTCGTTTAATCAAAGAAGCTATCAGAACAAATGCAGTTTCTGAAAGGTCACCAAACCTTTTTGTCCAGGGAAATGAAATACTAAGTCACCAGTTGCATTGATCTACCAGGCCCCACAGGATCAGCCCCTCCCCACTCCACTCAGGTCCTGCTCCTCCCTGCCCGTTTCTCTGCGGCCTCCCTGTCACTTCTCTTTGTGGGACTGCTCTTCTCCGGCAGCACCCTGTCAGGTCTCAACTAACATGTCGGGTTTCAACTTCAATGTCACTTTCTCATAAATGCCTTCCTGTCACCGAGTCTAAAGCCCTTTTCCAGTCATTCGACACATCACTATGTTTTATTTTCATCATAACACTTATTAATTGCTGCATTTTATTGATCTGTTGGTCGACCTATTTATGGTCCTTCGCCTTATGAAATACTAGGTTCAGAAAAGTGGGGACCTTGTCTGATTTGTTCCTTGCTGCACCACCAGTGCTGGCACATAGTGGGGACCCAAGAAATGGTTCTCGTCCGAATGTATTCATTCCTTCTTGTGTTCACCCACTGCTTCACTTGTTCTGTTCACACTGTCTTTGCTTTTCTCTGCAGCAGCTGAGTGATCATGGCAACAACTCCCATGGTGGCTTTCGAGGCCCTTCTAAATGGAGTGACGAGCTGGGATGTCCCTGAAGGTCCCATCCCGTGTGAACTGCTTCTCATTGGAGAGGCTGCCTTCCCAGTGTTGGTGAATAAGAAGGGCCAGGTCCTCATTGCTGCGTCCTCCTATGGCCGAGGCCGCCTGGTGGTGGTGTCCCATGAGGGCTACCTGCTGGATGCTGGCTTAGCTCCTTTTCTTCTCAATGCAGTGAACTGGCTCCGTCCCTCTCCTGGGGCTCCCGTGGGAGTGCACACCTCCCTGAAACCACTAGTTACCATCCTGCGGGGTTCTGGGATTGAGGCACAGGTTCAGCCAGAACTGGGAGACCTCTCAGGGGTTTACTGCATCAATGCCTACAATGAAACCCTGACTACAGAGCTGGTCCAGTTTGTGAAACGTGGTGGGGGCTTGCTCATTGGGGGCCAGGCCTGGTACTGGGCCAGTCAGCACGGTTGTGACAAGGTGCTATCCAGGTTCCCTGGGAACCTGGTGACCAGTGTGGCTGGAGTGTACTTCACCGACACCTATGGGGAGAGAGGCCCATTCAAAGTCTCTAAGAAGGTGCCCAAGATCCCACTCCAGGTCAGGTGAGTAATATGTCCCTTCAGGGAGTCTTTCCCAATGACCCTATTGAAATGAGGATTAACTTTCCATTCCCTTTGCCACAGTGTCTCCATTATTCCCTAAAGATCATGATCACTATTTAATAAGCCCAGAAACCAATGAGCAAATGGCAACTTTGAGAGGGGAAGTAATTTTCACAGGGCCATCAAGCTGTTGGGTCAAGGAAGGAAGCAGGATCCTACCCTGCCCACCAGAACCAGGGCCCATCAGTCACCCACTCAGCTGGATGGTAGCAGTTAGACATTTTTATAAACACATGAGTATGAACCCTCAGGTTAGCAATTTCATTAATGATGGCTCTCCATATTGAAGGTTTTCTATCATTAGGTGAAATATTAGGAGGTGCTTTTCAGAAGATTCTGGGATAACAGTTAAGAATGGAAGCCAAGTCTACAAGCTAAGTCTTTTAAAAACAAATACTAAAATTTTCTTGGCAATACATTTCTTAATAAGATATAATAGGAGAAGATAGTGTCTTTTTTAAATTCTTTATTGTTTAAAGTATTACATATGAATTCTTTTTCCCCCATTGACCTCTTCCCACTTGACCCCATTGCCCCCTCCCCCCCACACACACACCCCACACCCCGGCACATGCCCTCACCCTCTCCCCCCACTGACTGTGTCCATGGGTTATGCTTATATGCATACATACAAGTCCTTTGGTTGATCTCTTCTCCCCAACTCCCCCCACTCCTTCCCCCTGAGGTTGGAAATATCACATGATCTCACTCATATCTATATCTAAATATCTATATATCTGTATATATCTATATCTATATCTATATCTATATCTATAACCCTAAGCGACCAAATGACCCGTCGTTATGACATGCACTGCGGGGATGGGGGTGGGGGGCAGCTGGCCCCGGCCTTGATCACCCCCCCAACCCCAATGGGGGTGGCTGGCTGGCCAACCTCCCACTGTCCCCTTCTCCTGGCTGGCCTGGCCCTGATGGGTCCCCATTGGGGCAGGGCTGGCCGGACCCCACCCATGCACAAATTCATGCACCAGGCCTCTAGTGTGGAATATGATGAACAACATAAACTGATGAATTAAAATAGATCCAGAGACATAGAAGCATCATACAAGCTAAGTCTTATAGCTCAATGGCATTACTTTCCAAAATAAGTCTAGAATCTGTATAAGAAGAGAAAGCTACAGGTAAAACTATAGCTCTTGGTTGAGCATTGTCCTATGCACAGAAAGGTCACTGTTTGATTCCCAGTTAGGGAACTTGTCCAGGTTGCAGGTTTGGTCCCAGTCGGGGTGTGTACAGGAGGAAGCCAATCAATGTCTCTCTCACATCAGTGTTTCTCTCTCCCTCTCCCTGCCTCTCTCTCTCAAATCAATAAAAACATATTTTTATAAAAAAAAAACAAAAAACTGATGCCTGAACCTGTATGACATTTGCCATGTTAGTTTGAAAGTCAGATGCCAAAACTAAGATACAGTCCTCATTTTCATGCTGAGAAGAAATTAAGGAGAAACTGTACAAGAGCTACTTTTTTCAATAATGTTGTGCTACTCAAATGAATAAACTATTTTTTAAACATTTGATTTAAATTTTTTTATTATGAGACAAAATTTTATAAAGATAGTTCAAATCACCTATAATCCCAATAGTCAAGATGATTACTGAAGACGTGTTGATAAATGTGCTTTAAATCTTGTTTCTGTATCTGGTTTTGTTTTTTGTTTTTGCTTTGTTTTGTGTTCGGTGTTTTGTTTGTTTGTTTTGCAAATCTGGCTTATTTAGTACACAGTATCTTTTAATCTGATTAAAAAATTTTCTCCCTAAGCATTTTCCACTATCTAATTATTATCTTAATTACTACATGGTATGCTGTCTAGGGTTAACCATAACTTATTTAATCAGTTTCCTATTGTTTGGCATTTAGAGTATCTACAAATTGGGTGTGTGTTTTTTTAAAAAAGAAAAATCCAGGAATATAAAACCTCTCCTGAATTCATTACATTTTAAATATTTCTCAATAAAAAGTAGTAAGTACATCATCACATTTAAGTGAGAATTTAAAAAAAAAAAAAAGACTGTGCATTTATATAAGTCTTCAAGTATAATGTTAAACAATATACTTGTAATGTGTTCCTAGATCAGAACTAGCACAGGGTGAGGGTAATTTTATGTTTTTTACAGCCCGCCTTTGCAGAAAATTAGCTCTGAGATATGTGTAAGTAGGACTACTTTCTCAGGAGTAACAGAACATCTCTTTTAATTTAATTCATTCATATTTTCAAATTTGAAAATATAGAAATTCAAGCCAGACTAGTCCACATTCAGTTGACTGACATGGGAAGAGTTCATTTGGAGAATATAGATTTTAAGATGTGCAAATAAGGTCACTACCTTACTCTTCAGTATTTCATCAAATCTAGGACAACATGGATTATAAGAGGCACCATTATTTTATGAGTCACTGAGATAGAACAAAATATGCCAATTAAATAATGATATGCCATCGATTGTTAAGAGGTGAAAAAATATGCCTTAGATGTGAAAAAAAAATAAGTGGTTACATACTAAAATCCTAAATGTTATCAGTAAGAATAAGGAGCTTGGCATGAACTTTGTAAACTTTGTACCCACACATTGATTTCTCTATGTAGTGAACTCATTTCAATGGTTCATTGACTGACTGTGACCCCTTTGTCACTTTCCAGGTGTGGGGAGGACCTCAGGCAGGACCAGGACCAGCTCCTGGAAGGGATCTCAGAGCTGGACATCAAGACAGGAGGACTCCCCTCACAGCTGCTGGTGCACGGGGCCCTGGCCTTCCCTCTGGGGTTAGATGCCTCACTCGGCTGCTTCCTGGCTGCTGCCCGCTATGGCCAGGGCCGGGTGGTCCTGGCTGCCCATGAGGGCATGCTCTGTGCTCCCAAGATGAGGCCCTTTTTGCTCAATGCTGTACGCTGGCTGTCCAGAGGCCAGACAGGCAAAGTTGGGGTGAACACAAGTCTAGAAAACCTGTGTGCCCTACTGTTGGAGCATGGCCTGGAATGCAGTCTGGAGCCCCATCTGACAAGTGGCTTGGCTGTCTACTGCTGTAAGGCTTACAGTGACAGTCAGGCTAAGCAGCTACAGGAGTTTGTGGCTGAGGGAGGGGGTTTGCTGATCGGGGGCCAGGCCTGGTGGTGGGCCTCCCAGAACCCGGGCCACTCCACGTTGGCTGGTTTCCCTGGTAACGTCATCCTCAACTGCTTTGGCCTTAGCATCCTACCTCAGTCTCTCAACCCAGGGTGTTTCCCCGTCCCCAACCCCCAGATGCGGAGCTACCACTTCCGCAAGGCCCTATCGGAATTCCAGGCTGTCCTGAACCAGGGGAATAGGAACTTGGAAAAGAGCTGGCTGGCAAAACTGCGAGGTGATGGGGCCGCCTTCCTGCAGATCCCTGCTGAGGGGGTCCCTGCATACATGTCCATGCACCGACTTATACGGAAGATGCTGCAGCTGTCCGGCCTCCCAGCTGTGAGCCGGAAAAACCCAGTGGCCAGTGATTCCCTTGAGGCTACAGTGCTCTGCCTAGCCACTGAGCTGGTACATTCTGGGACTGACTGTTCCAAACTGATGCAGGGTTGGGGAACCAGGACCTGCCACTGCAGCCTGGACCCCTCAGAACACTCCATTGCTGTGGACATCGACGGAAACAACCCAGGTATGGAGCTAGAGGAGAGTGCTGGGAGCTTTGCAGGACCCGGGGAAGGTTGGGTTAGCAGGTGCTGAAGCCCAGGCAGGCAGCTCTATTCTCTACCAACTATTTTCAGGAAGAGGGGTTGGGGTCTTAGAGTTTAGAAGGGATGAGAGCAAGAAGCATGGACGAGTTAAGTGAGGTATGCAGGAAAGGGCCTGCACCTGTGGAAGGGGCTGTGATGCTCTAGTGGGGAGAACTCAGCCTTTCCTATGGCTTTTCTCAGGCAACGGTGAGTGCTGGGTGAGTACTGGACTCTACGTCCTAAATGGACAAAATGCAGAAGTCTCACTGTCTGAAGCTGTGGCCGATACCGGCCTGAAGGTAAGGCCAGAACATCCACTGCCCACATCCCCAAACCTCAGGGCTGCTTCATTCTCATCCAGCTCATGGCAATGCTACCAGGAACACAGGTAGCTCATTTTACAGGTTTCCCAGGGGATGCAGCTAAATTTCAGGGTGCCTAAGGCAGTGAGTGATGATGCCAGAGTGCTAACATCAGATCCAGCACTCAGATCTAAGCCACAATTTCCACACATGGTGATGTTTGCCTCCCAACAGGAATGTGGAGAGCACACTGCCTTTCTGGGTTTTACCTCTTTACCTTGACACCTAAAGGGTATATTTAATCTGGTCACTCACTACACTCAGAATTTAAATTCCTCCTGCCTCAATTCTGAAAGTCACTTCCTTCCACAGCTAGGGTCTCTTTTGTATCAGGCTCCTTTCTGGAACTCACATTAAACCTAAGAAAAGCAAGTCCAGGACTCCTAACAGAGAAGTACTCAGTCCTTCAGACCTGGAGGGGAGGGGAGAGCGGGGAGGGGGAGAGAGGCAAGCCTGACAAAGGAGAGAGACTCAGGTCTCCCCCTCAGGCCAGATCCTGCTGCCTGTGGTCACACCTCCTGTCTGTATACAGGACCCCACAGGCTCATCCTCAGCATCAAACTCAACACACTGGTTTAGGATCCAGTAGAAGAGGTTCTTCCTGATGCGAAGGCATGTGGGACCTAGTCATAATCAGCCTCAGGAGCTGTTCTAATCCCTAGAAAAGTGACTCTTCGTGCTTCAGTCCATGTTACTTTTGAAGTGCTAAAATATCATAGGTTTCCATGCGTAGCTCAGAGAAAAGGGAAGGTGGAGTTTGTCTAATTTTTTTTCTATTATGATTTACAATACAATATTATTTTATATTAGTTTCATGTGTGTAGCATAGTAGTTAGACAATTATATACTTTATACATAGTATTCCCCTCAATAATTCAAATACCCACCTGGCACCATACATAGTTGTTACAATATTATTGACTATATTCCTTATGTTGTACTTGACATCCCCATGACTACTTTATAACTACCGATCTGTACTTCTCAATCCCTTCAGCTATTTCATCCAGTCCCCCAAACCCTATCCCCTCTGGCAACCATCAATCTTTTCTCTGTATCTATGAGTCTGTTTCAATTTTGTTTGTTCATTATTTTGTTCTTTAGATTCCACACATAAGTGAAATCAAATGGTATTTGTCTTACTCTGGCTAACTCATTTCACTTAGCATAATATCTTTTAGGTCCATCCATGCTATCACAAATGGTAAGATTTTTTTTTTATGGCTGAGTAATGTTCCACTGTATATTTGTACCACAGCTTTTTTATCCACTCTTCTATTGATGGGCATTTGGGTTGCTTTCATATCTCAGCAACTGTAAATAATGCTGCAATGAACATAAGGATCATAATTTTTTCGATTTAGTGCTTTGAGTTTATATATATATATAGATATAGATATAGATATAGATAGATATAGATATATACATACACACACACACATACACATATATATGTATATATATGTGTATGTGTGTGTGTGTATGTATATATCTATATCTATCTATATCTATATCTATATCTATATCTATATATATATTTAGTGAAATCACTGGGTCATAAGGCACTTCCATGTTTAATTTTTTAAGGAAACTCCATACTGTTTTCCACAATGGCTGCACCAGTCTGAACTCCCACCAACAGTCCACATCCTCACCAACACCTGTTGTTTCTTGATATATTGATGATAGCCATTCTGACAGATGTGAGTTGATATCTCACTGTGGTTTTAATTTGCATTTCTTTGATAATTAGTGACATTAAGCATCTCTTCATATCTTTTGGTCATCTGTATGTCCTCTTTGGATAAGTGTCTATTCAGGTCCTTTGCCCATTTTTTAATTGGATTATTTGTTTTTGCTGTTGAGTTGTATGAGTTCTTTATAACTTTTTTATATTAAGCCCTTATCAGATATATCATTGGCCAATATCTTCTCCCATTCAGTAGGTTGTCTTTTTGTTTTGTTGATGGTTTCCTTTGTTGTGCAAAAGCTTTTTCATTTGATGTAGTCCCATTTGTTTATTTTTTCTTTTGTTTCCCTTGCCTGAGGAGATATAGCAGAAGAAATATTGCTACGAGAAATATCTGATACTTCAGTATGTTTTTTCCTAAGGTTTTTATGGTTTTGAGTCTCATATTTAAGCTTTAATCTATTTTTAGTTTATTTTTATATATGGTGTTAGGAGGTAGTCTGGTTTCATATTTTTGCATGTACCTGTCCAATTTTCCCAACACCATTTATTAAATCAACTGGCTTTACCCCATTGTATGTTCTTGCCTCTTTTGTTGTGCATGGCATGGGTTTATTTCTGAGCTTTCTAATCTGTCCCATTGATCTATGTGCATGTTTTATGCCAGTACCATACTATGATTACTATGGCCTATAATATAGTTTGATCTTTTGCTGCATGAAACAACTCTCAATCAAGTGAGCCACACAGGCCAGGGCTAGTTCCTTGCTTTTCATCACTGAATATTTCATGCCAATCCCTCTGGCTGGAAATGTTTCTGTTGAGAAATAACTGACAGCTTATGGGAGCTCTCTTGTAGGTAACTATCTTTCTCTCACTGCTTTTAAAATTCTCTGTTTTTAAACTCTGATTTTTACAGTCAGCTGTTAGGTGGGCTCCTCTTCCCAGCACTGGTACTCTGGGCTTGGGAGCTCAGAGTTGAGTTGATACCCTCGTTCTTCAGGGGGTACCTTTGCAGCTGAGATATCCTTTGGTATTCTCAACTGCTGCACATGGCTGCAAGACCAGCCCTTTCACCTCTCTGCCCTTCCTACCAGTCTCCATGTGGATTCCGCAAATCCTTATTTATAAGACTTCTGTTCAGGTAGTCTTTAGTTCATCATTCAGGTTGATTGTTCTGTATTTAGTTGTAATTTTGATTTGGTCTTGGGAGGAGGTGAGTGTAACTTCCACCTACTCTGCCACCATATTGGAGCTCTTGGAGTTTTTCTAATATCCTTCATGTACACAACACCGCAGGTACAGATTGGATGCCACACCGATGACTTGAACAATGCCAGCAAGTTGTCTCGAGCCCCTATGGTGTCTCACCGATGGTGTATGAACAAGACCAAACAGTCAGTCTCTTGCCTCTGGGGTGGCCTTTTCTATGTCATTGTGCCCAAAGGCAGTAAACTGGGACCCATGTCCATCACTATTAAGAGTGCTGTGCCTGCCCCATATTACAAGCTGGGTAAGTGAACTGAACATTGAGGGAAGAGGGAGCACTAAGGATGCTGTAGTAGTTTAGGGGCTGGTTGCTAAGGAGGAGAGGGAGAGGGATGGGTGGACAGAAGGAGGAAGAACTGTTCAAGGTTGAAGTGGAAGCAGGAGAAATTGAACACCCTGTACCTATGGAGACTTCAGGATAGAACCAAAGGAAGGAGCTGGAGGCCTGTCCTTACCTTCATAGAACTAAAGGAAGGATATGGAGGCCTATCCTTCCCTTCATAGGAGACCCACATGATAATAATTCATTATTTCAGTGTCCTCTTCCTAGAGTTCAAGTTATGTTTTTCAGCTCAAGGGAAGTTGGGGAAGTGGTTGAGAGATCCATGATATTTATTCGTAGGTAAGACATCCCAGGAGGAGTGGAAGAGCTGTATTCAGGAGAGCCTGGCTCCCTGGGGAGAGCTGGCAACAGACAACATCATCTTGACGGTGCCAACTGAAAACCTCCGGACCCTGGAGGACCCTGAGCCTGTGCTCCGCCTCTGGGATGAGATGATGCAGGCTATAGCCAGATTGGCAGCTCAGCCTTTCCCGTTCCACCGTCCGGAGAGGATTGTTGCTGATGTACAAATCTCAGCTGGTGGGTGTTCCAGGGAAGGACTCCTAGTCAGTGGACACCATTTATCATTTTGCCTTTTTAAATGTCCAATATGGGAAAGGCATAATTTTACCAATAAAAGTAAAAAGCCATAAAAGACGTGGACCTTGATGGGATGCAAAAATGTTTACATGTGAGAAGGTAAATCATTTACATCTACAAGGTGAGATTTCACAGGATGGGTAGAACAATCTCAGGAAAAATGGTTCTAGGAGTTCACAGATGACACTGAGGGTTGTTTCAAGGAGAGGCTAAAATAGAAACATTTCCTTCCAGCATAAGTCAGAGTGGCAATGAAAATAGGGAGAAAAGAGGTTTATATTAAGTATTGAGTGGTTTAGAGGAAAGAGGGAATCTAAAGAAAAAATAAGGAAGTCTGGTTCCAAGTGGAAAAAAATTCCTCTGGAATTTCAGTGTGATCTTTTAAAAAGGACAAGATTCTGTCTGTTAAAGAGTATGCACCTAGACAGCAGTGGTTTGCATAGGTGAAGAGATGATGCTGCTCTAGCCTTGAGGATCTCAAATTCAGACACAGGACATAATGTCACAGCCTTGCACCCAGAGGAAACATACAAAAATGAAGAAATGAATTATACCAAGAATGTCTGTGTGAAGTATATAGGAAAGCCATTTACTTTCCAATGAGCACAGGGATTCTGGAATAGAGAGGAAAGAAGGGAGATGGGTTTAGGTACCCCACCTCATGCCTCCTCTCTTTCTTTTTGGTTCCCAGGCTGGATGCATTCAGGGTACCCCATCATGTGCCACCTGGAATCGGTGCAGGAGCTCATCAATGAGACCAACATGAGAAGCAGAGGTCTGTGGGGAGCCATCCATGAGCTGGGCCACAACCAGCAGCGGCATGGGTGGGAGTTCCCCCCGCACACCACTGAGGCCACTTGCAACCTCTGGTCAGTCTATGTGCATGAGACAGTCTTGGGCATCCCCAGGGCTCAGGCCCACCCTGCTCTGAGCCCTCCAGAACGAGAGAAGAGGATCAAAGAGCACCTGGGCAAGGGAGCCCCCCTGTGTAACTGGAATGTGTGGACAGCTCTGGAAACATATCTACAGGTACTCAGCCAAGATTCAGTGAGGTGGGGGCCATAAGACCCCTCTGTCATGTAACATTCTTCACCAGCCCAGGCCCACCACCTCCCCCTGGACATGAGAGACTGGGCCATATGGTGATGCTTCTCAGCTTATACATTTCTACATGGAGATAGTTATACCTGTCCCATTCGCCTCCTATAATTTTGCAATCATAAGTAAGAGGAAATGAAAAGTGTTATGAAAAAGTAAGTAGAGAAAAATGCAGCCTATTGGTATTTTGACCAAGGGCAGAAGTTGAGTTAGGCTTTCTTGAGATTGAATCATACCTCTTCCACTCACTGGTTTTGACCTTGGTCACCTAATAAGTACTCCAGAAATGTTCATTGTTTGCTTTGCTTTGTTTTACCTCACCTTAGTTTTATGGGTCAAGTGTTATATCCCTTCATAGTAACAGTGACATGTCTGTCTATGGGACAATTGCAGGAAGGCATGATAGGAGATCAGGCTGTTAAGGAGATTCTCAGACTTACATCATCCCACTTGAACCCAAAATGCTTTAAGAATGAATAAATAAACAAACCAACCAACCAAGTGGAAGGAAGCCCTGAACCAGGTCTGCTTTATAGGAAATTAACATAAGTCCCTGTCTCCTTCCCCAGTCCTGCTTGGGATTTTAATAGTTTGGAGTTGTCAAAGCTGTTCTTCATATCAGATCTCCTATGCTGTCCACCTGAACCCTATAGATAGGGACACTTTTCACATAGGCACATGCTAAGTTGAGGAGTTTAAACTGCCAATCCAGTATCATACATTTAAAGGATGGACCCAGAACTTAAAATCAGAAGTTAATGATGAGTTGCTCTTTTTTGTTTCTTCTTTCACTCTAAAGAGTGGATGTCAATGAAATAACTTTGCATTGCATCCATTCTGTATTCTTATATAGCCAGTCCAAGGGTCTATAAGGTAACAGGCCTTAAATGGTAGGAGGTTGCCATTGAAGTTGGAAGTTAAAAACCTAATTCTGCCCTCCCCGCATACCCACTCAACGTGGAGCCCTGAATATCATTTTGCAAAAGCTATGGGCACACTTATCATCTCGGAGGCTGAGCCTCTGCCTCAAGACAAGCAGACACCTGCTTTCTGTACCTGAGAGATTTCTGCTCACCATCACTCCTCCCACTCAGGCCTTAACTCAGGTCCTCATTATTCTTCCTTGTCTATTCCAGAAGCCTCCTAAATTGTTCCAGCATCTTGCTTTTACCTCTACCACCCACCTTCCAAAACAATCTTAATATTCCACATTTAACACTTTCCAAATGTTCTGCTTTCCATACAGGATGAAGTGGAGAAGACCCTTTATCAGCACCTCCAGCTCCAGCTCCATTTCCTCACCTCCATAATTACCCTCTAGTATACCAGGCTGCTTTCCGCTATAAGCATATCTCGCTGTTCCAGGCTTCTGTGCCTCCCCATGTTTCCTTCCTGCAGCCTCAACTTGCTTGAACATCTTGTCTATTACCTGTCAGATCACCTGTCAAAATTCAGCTCTATTAACCTCTTCTCCCTATATCATCCCAAATATGTACAAAATGAAGGTTTCTCATCTCACTAGGGCTCAAACCTGTCTGATGCCAAGGAAAACAGTTAGGATCTGGGGATCTAATTTTTAAATTAAAGACAATAATAATAATAACAACAACTGTCATTTATTGAGTATATACCCCTTGTCAGATATTAGGTTCTCATGATGTCCCCTACTGGATTCAGGGAGTATAGGTTTGTGGCCAGATTCTGGAATTACTGGATAATAGGAGGTTGGAATGAGCCAATGGGATTGTACTTATGTGCAGAGGTCAGGTGGAGAGACAGGGACAGATAATAGGAGTGAAGCTTATAAATTATTAAGAGGAAATAATCACCATAAATGACATATCCTTTTTTTAAAATATATTTTTATTGATTTCAGAGAGGAAGGGAGAGGGAGAGAGAGATAGAATCATGATGAGAATCATTGATTGGCTGCTTCCTGCACGCCTCCTGATGGAGATGAAGCCCACAACCCGGGCATTTGGCCTGACTAGGAATCGACTGTGATCTGGTTCATAAGTCGACGTTGAACCACTGAGCCACACCAGTAGGGCCATAAAGGACATATTCTTATGAACAAGCATGTTGCCGTTACTTTTGGAAACTTGATGTCTCATCCTGCCCCTTCTTTCTCTTCTCAGCTCCAGGAGGTCTTTGGATGGGAGCCATTCACCCAACTTTTTGCTGAGTACCAGACCCTACCCAGCATCCCCAAAGACAACACTGGCAAAATGAATCTGTGGGTGAGGAAGTTCTCTGAAAAAGTGCAGAAGAATCTGGCTCCATTCTTTAAGGCCTGGGGCTGGCCCATCCAGAAGGAAGTGGCTGAGAGCCTGGCTTGTCTGCCTTGGTGGGAAGAAAACCCCCTGCGGGTTCACATCCATGCTGAGGAGTAAAATGTACAGAGTCACTTGGGGACAGGAATGGTCACTGGCCAGCTCCACCACCCATGTACCTTGAGCCTGAATCCTACTTCCTTCCCTGTCTTCAGAAAGGCAGTGAAGGTCCAAAGACAAAATGAAGACAACTTTCTCAGGAAAATACTTTGGTACTTCTCTGTATTGTCTCTCTGCTTATACTGTCACTCTTCCCAGGAGTTGTGCTTCACCATTCTAGTCCTCCAGTGGAAGAATTTTCGTCTTGGCATCTTAAGGTCCTGCAGGCTCTTTGTTTCTATTTTTGACCAATATTTTTAAAGACCATGGATTACCATAATAATCTGATATCACTCCCTCACTACTGACTGAACAAGGATCTTAATTTCTTGTGCTTTGAGAACTTTTCTAATAGCAGGAGAGACAGGGTGGTATAGTGGAGAGAGCTTTTGGCTCTATGGAAAACCATTTAACCTCTCTGTGCTTCTGTATTCTTTTTTTTTCTTGTTTCAAAATAAAAGTAGTGATTTCATAAATGTTTACCTTTCAATGTTTGACCCCAGAGCATATTCAATATACATCTAAACTTAAAGCCCTCCTAATGACTCAGGTACCCATGACATGGGGATAAAAATGTTTTACTTGATAATGGTGAATGTGTTTGCACCATAACATGTACCCATGTGTAAGGGTATCCTTAAGCTTTCTCCAGGTCCCAGTTTTGTGTGGACAACCTGAAAACTGAATCTCACTTCTGAGTTGACCACCCTGAGGTTGGCATTCAGTCCTCGTGTAAGAGACTGTAATGAATATTAGTGTCACTCCTACTGCATTGTCGAGATCCTAGCCTATCCTTTATCCTTTCTCCTGCCTCTGGAAGGATTCTTGACTACAATCTAAACCTGTCATCAGAAAAGCTCAACTGAAACATTTTCCACCTTCCTCAAGTCCTTGTAAGTTTGTGATTAAAGTGAGGTGACCCCTGTCTTTGCTCACAGAGGATTGACCCTGGGGCAGACCCTGCTGGTTTCACATCGCTTTCCTCACAGTCAGTGGGCTCCACATGAGTCATGACAGTGAGAACACAAGCCAGTTTTCCACTGATGGTAAAGATAAGATAGCAGATGGTCACCATGGCCTCCACCTCTGGAATTCCATGATTCTGAAACCATATACTCTTGTTGTTTCTTTTTCATTTTTATTCATTGATTGATTTTTAGAGAGAGAGAAAAAACATTGATTTGTTGTTCCACTTATTTATGCACTCATTGATTGATTCTTGTATGTGCCCTGACCAGGATCTAACCCACAACCTTGGGTGGATGCTCTAACCCAGTGGTCGGCAAACTCATTAGTGAACAGAGCCAAATATCAACAGTACTTCTTCAAAATAGACTCGCCCAGGCTGAAAACCGACTTCTGCGCATGGGCCACAAAGTTTCAATCGCACTGTACGTGCACCCGCATGTGGTATTTTGTGGGGGAGCCATACTCAAGGGGCCAAAGAGCCACATGTGGCTCGAGAGCCGCAGTTTGCTGACCACGCCTCTAACCAATTGAGCTACCCAGCCAGGACACAGCCTTGATTTTAAAGAAACCTTTGGATAAAGAGGGAAAAAATTGTCATAAAGAATTTGGGTTTTTTCCCAGCTTTGGAAAGACAGGAATCTAATCAGAATGACCAATGGCTGGGTGACTCCTCTTTTAAAGTCTCAATTTAATGACCTATGCTTACTGTTTACCTGAAGTCATGCCTCCCATCATGCTTTATTTAATAATTCTCATCACATTTGAAATTAATGCTTGTTTAATGTTCTTTTCCCTCACTAGGCTGTGCATTTCATGAAGGCAGGGCTGAGCCTGCATTTCTCAGGACTTTATTTCCAATACATATCAAAGTGCCTGGCACATCAAAAGTTTTCCATAGGTATTTGTGTACTCAATAAAGGTATACAAGACTGATTAAGGATTCCCAATTACTATCGCAACTAAATACCCTATAGAGTCCTATGATAATTACTGAAATTCAAAAGAAATTTTTCCATTAATCTAGAAGGAAGTTTCCATATAACTTTAATTTTTCCTCCACTTTCTTCTATCTCAGACCTAGCTACATAAAAATTTTGGTTATATTGGTTGACAGACTGGATGGAAGGAAACTTTCCTTTGGTTTCCTCCCCACCCCATTTATATATTAAAGATTCAGTACTTCCAAGAATGTTTGTAGAAAATTTTTTGTAGGGATGATGATGGAAACTTTCAAGGGAAATCATCAGTTATTAATTTAATTTTTTAGGCCTTGACATTTTATAGTCTCTGTCTTCACTTCTTCCCATACTGGTTTCTTTTCTCACCTTATTTGAACTTCAGCCAGCATTAATTTTTGAGTGGTTTTTCTTTCTTGTGAAAGATCACTTTTCCTGGCCCTGCTATATGTCATTATATTCCAGATCAAAGGCATTCCCCTAAATCAAGATGATCCCCAAATCTCTTTATGACATCAACCAAAATAACTTGAGTTCTTTCCTATCTGTCCTCAAGATGGCATACTAAGCACAGACTCCAGCCTCTTCAACCCCTGGCTATAAATTACTAGAAAGACAAGGTCTTTTCAAAACCTCTAACACAGCAATGGAAAACCAGGAAGCAGGCTCCTTTTAAAAGATCTAGGGAGATGGTATCACATGGTTAAAGAAAACCAAGAACTTGCCTAATACAAAGTGCTTTCAGAGCAGCTGTGGCCACAGTTGTCCCAAGTCCAGGGGAAGTGGATTGGAGGAACTGGTAAATCTCAAGTATGCAAAGATGACCCAGTTCTAATAAATCTAATATGTTCGCTAAATTCAGATTACATGAGAAAAATTTATGATCATGCCAAAAGATAATTTGCAGCACAGTCCAGTAGAAAAAAATGTCCTGTAACAAATAGTGCATCTACCAGAAACCTTTAGCAAGCATTATACTCAGTAGTAAAAAGTTAGAAGCATTCACATTACATTCAAGAACATGAGAAGAATGTTCACTCTTAATCTATCTTCAATATATCCTTGGAAGTCCTTATTAATGTGTGGAGAGCAGCTACAGTGTTTGAACAGGTTCAAGCCTTGGACTAATGAGAGGGCACGGTCCTCTCGTGGCAAAGCCAGGTGCAAGTCCTAGCTTGGAGGGCAAAGCCTTCCCAGAACAATTATAGCCAAAGGCTATAGTTGTCAGCTTGACCTTATGGTCCCAATCTGTGTTTCACGTGCCTAAGTGATATAGGCTGCAGAAGGTGCAGCAAGTAAACAAAGCTTGATCAGGTGCGTGTAATTGAGTAGATTCGAAACCCGTGAAAACATTGTAAACATCTTGACCATTCCCTTACTTTGCCTCGTGGAATCTGGCTATAAAATAAAGACTTGGCTTGCAGGCTGTGGCACTGTCTCTCCATCAGAGAGGGCAGCATCCATCTAGCCCCAGCTTTATATTCTTGTCTATCTTCTCCATCCTTCACCACCCCCTCTCAGGTTCACCCATGGTTGTGCTGGCTCGGCACATTAATGCATTAAGATAAGAAAATTAAGCAAACTGAAAAGGAAGAAAAAAATAGTTTTATTTTCAGAAAAATATGGTCCTCTATATTTTGGGGGTGTAGCAATAGACTTAGCAGATAAATTGGAAGTGATGGGGACAGGTAAAGAGAGATCAAGGATGACACCTAGGCTCTCGGCTTGAGCTGTCAGAGTTTTTCATACTATAACTGAGATAGTGGGAAATGAGAGTGTGAGATTAAGAGAAAATATCAAATAGACAGTTTGATATATGAGTCTAGACTTTAGAGGTTTAGAGTACAGAATTAAGAGAAGATATTAGATAGGCAGTTTGATAGATGAGTCTAGACTTCTTCAGAGTAGAGGTCAGGTCTGAAAATGTAAATTTAGAACTTACCAGAATGTAGATGGTATTCAAAGTTTTAGGCTGAGTTGAATTCTTTAAGAAGGAGAACACTGAGAATGCTGCAGGCCAACATTTTGAAGCAAGCAAATGGGATTGGGAAGGACTAGCCTAGTGAGATAAAAGGAAAGCCCAAATTTATGATAGTATCACAAAAATGTGGGGAAGAAAATATACTTTTTAAGCAGAGGGGGAGGGCAATGACAATAGTCATATGTTGTTAAAAAGTCATAAAAATGTCATGTAAAATGAAGGTTGAGAGGTAACTTTGGGATCAGTGCTCATGGAGGCTGTTGGTGATCTCATCAAGGAGGTGGTGGCTGAGTCAGAAACCCAACTGGAGCAGGTTGAGGAGAATGGGAGATGAGGGATTCAAGACAACTCATATTCAAAATGCTTTACATTTTTCTTGGTAAGGAAGCAAAGAAACAGGTAACTGGGGGGTTAAAGGGTCAAGGGAAGAGTTTGTTTTTTAAAATAATGACATATTAGAGAATACTTATATATAGTTGCGAATAATCCAGCATGGAGGGAGAAATTGTGGGTTATATGTTTTAAATGGGGAAAAGTACATTATATTTAGTTTATATGAGAGTATAGTTTTTAAGTAAAGGAAAAGAGATTAGATAGATCATGATCCATAGGTCAGCCAGAAAAACTGATTTTCTATCATCTCAATTCAACTTTATTATATGATTGATGTTTGGAGACTAATGTGTAAATGATATTTTTTCTTTTAATGAACTATAATTAGCTGAGATATTTTTTTAATCTTCACCCAAGGATATGTGTTTTTGAAATTAATTTTAGAGAGAGAGGCAGAGAAAATGAGAGAGAGAGAGAGAGAGAGAGAGAGAGAGAGGCAGAGACATTGTGTGAGAGAGAAACAATGATCTGTTGCCTCCTGTACACAACCTGATCAGGGATCGAACCCCCAACCTGGGTATGTGCCCTGACCAGGAATCAAAGGTGCGACCTTTTGGTGGATAAAAGGATACTCCAACCACACCAGCCAGTGCTGTTTTTATAATAATAAAACATCTGGGGGAGGCAGGTTCCCCTAATACTAGCACCTTACTTCTCAATGTATCATTTGGATCTAGGATGAACATATATTGAAAATGAATTTGTTGATTCACATCTAAAAACTTATTAATGAAAAGTGAAAATTTGACTGGACTCACAGATTATCTGCTCTCAACTCACTGAATTCTCTTGAATTTTAAACAGGCACAAGGGACTTTTCGTTTTCTCTTTCTTTTTTTTTTTTCTTTTTTGGCTACTCAGCTTTTGGATCCTGGTCCTGTTTGGAATCCCATTTAAATATTCTGAGTCTGAGTGCAAGGTCCTTCTTCACAGCACGCTAGCTAAAAATGCCACATATGTATATTCCTTACCCTCAACCCTTGTAACTAAAGTATAGTCAGTCAAGTCCACTGGGATGTTGGGTCCCCAGCAGATGACTTGAAAAGAGTGTCAAGTATGGAATTAATTCTGTTGGTGGCATTCAGTGACCAGTAGCCACAGCACCCACATCCTAACCAAATTCTTCTTGTCACATAATTGTTGCTGTACAGGCAGATCTCATTTTACTTTGCTTCACTTTATTGTGCTTTGCAGATACTGTGTTTTTTACACATTGAAGTTTTCTGGCAACCCTACGTTGAGCAAGTCTACCAGTGCTATTTTTCCAAAAGTATTTGCTCATTTTGTGTCTCTGTGTTACATTTGATAATTCTCGCAATATTTCAAACTTTTAAATTATATTTGTTATGGTGATCGGTGATCCTTTTCTTATTATTGTAATTATTTTGGGGCACCATGAACCATCCTATATAATAAAGAGGTAATATGCAAATTGACCCTCACGCCATAACGCCACCACAAGATGGCTGCCCTGCCCAACACCTTTCCCGTCCCCAACCCTGATCAGCCTCTCTCACCCCAATTGAGGGTGGGGAAGCCACCCCCCCACTCCCATGGCCCCTCACTCAGGCCGGCCACGTCCCCATGCTTTCCCAGTGCTGGGGGTACCCCAGGCAGGCTGCAGGCACTGCGTTGGTCAGAGGCAAAGGTCCTGGCTGTCCCTGGCCTAGAAAGTCCAGAAAACCTCAGTAGTGACAAAAGACCAAGACCAAGTGGAAAGGTCCCTGGCAGCGCTTATGGCTCAATGTGCCAGGAGGAGGTGGAGTGTCTTGAACCTGCAACCCTGGCATCTACACAGCAAGCCTTGGGGCACACCATGCCGGTGGTACCTGTGGGTAAAAGGGGGAGAGCAGAGAGCTGGGGTGCGGAGCTGGGAGGGGTCTAGAGTCTTTGGGAGCAGCCCGCCTGCTGAGGTTGCTGTGACCTGTGTGCTTGGGTTTGGTCAAAGCCCCTGGTCAGCTCTGCCACTTGCCTTCCAGGTGCGGCTAGCCCTGAGCCGGCTGGCGTTGCGCTCAGAGAAGCAGCTGTCACTGGGCTCTGTTAAATAAGAGAAATCAAAGAGCCAAGAATAAATATCCTCCCAGCCACTTCCTATGCCCCTGGCAAGGATGGATGGGGATGGGAGTAATGAAAAATGGCTGCTGCTTTGCATTTTATAATGAAAAGACTCCTGCTATGTAGAGAGGAGAGCTGATTCGTTTCCAGCAACACCTGGCATGTTCCCTGCCCCAGCCCTGAAGCCTGACAGCACATAGCAAAGGTGTGTCTGCACAGTCATGTTGGCCTGGCTCTTGGAACGTTGGGAGCAAGTTTGAGGTGCATTGATTTAAAAAAAAAAAAAGCAAAGATTGAAAGACACCTCTTTGTACTCAAATGGCACTATAAAATGCAGATTACAGCATCTGATATTGTTTTCTGTGTTGATTTTGAGGCAGAGGGCAAATAGGTTCATGGGAAAAGCAGAAAAAAACAAACAAAGGGAAAGGGAGAGGATTCTGCCGTCCGCAGCACTAAACATCATTTTTTGTTTTTTTGTTATTTTTCCTTTTGTTCTTCAAGTCAGTATATGCCATTTAAACCACTTTATGGCATTAGGTAATGAGCTAATGCTTCCTCTATTAAGAGCAAGGAGCAGGGAGGAACTAAGATGGAGGCATAGATAAACACCTGAACTTGCTGCCTCGCACAACCACATCAAAACTCCAACTAAATGACAAAACAGATATCATCCAGAACCACGGGAAAGCTGGCTGAATGGAAGTTATACAACTAGAAGGAAAGAAAAGCACACTGAAACTGGGAGAAGTGGAGGTGCAGAAGTGCGGAGGTACAGAGGCGTGCACTGAAACAGGATGGCAACTGGGTATGCTGTTGCCTTTTCCAATTGGGAGGAAGATACAAGCTCCCGACTGCTCTGAACTCCAGTTCCGGGTGAGAGGCTGGGGACCCAGACTCATATGGGGAGAAACTGGACTGTCTGGCATTGGGCAGGAACACGAGGGCGGCTTTCTCTCAGAGGTGCTTGTAGCGATCATTGTTTCTGCACGGTGCCGCGGGACACAGAGACCCAGGGACCTCTCCAGGGCAGGGCTGAAGGGCAGCCATTGCTGTTTGCTCCACCCTGGTGATTCCCTGAGACCATGCCCCACCCAATTTACAACCCCACCCAAGCTGTGCACACAGGCTTTTGCATACAAATGGCCTGGCCTTTTGCAATCTAAAACCTAACAAACTGCAGCTGGGTCAGAGAGCCCCAGAGCTTCCAAAAGAAAGCCCAAGGTTCAACAGCAGCCTGCATTGCTTCACAGCTGGGCCTCATCTGGGCACCTACAAACACCAAACAAAGAGGAGGAATCTGCAGATCTCCCTGTAGCTCCTGCTGGGTGGCCTCAGGCAGTGGCTGACTTTGCACCTCCTTGGAGATCCAAGAGCCAGTGTACTCAGTGGTCAGAGTAAGACCATACCAGATTACGACCCTTCACATCCATAAGAGACACACTCAGGGGGCAGACTCAGTGAGCACCAAAGCCCCACTGAAGCAAGTCCCATCCCATAAGGGTGTCTCTAGCACAGCAGTTCTCCCATTGTAGACACAATTGGTCCTCACAGCCAATTGGCAGGGAGGTCAATTCCTCCCATTTATACCAATAGCAAAAAAGGCTTAACTACAACAAAACTATGCACACAGCCCACAAAGGGGTGCACCAAGAGTGTCTACTTCAGGTAATTAGGGAGGCTGAGCCACTGGGCCCTATAGGACACCTAGCACACAAAGCCACTCTATCAGCACAGGAAAGCAGCCAAAATGCAGAGACAAAGAAATATGTCACAAATGAAAGAAATGGAGGAAAGCAAACTACTGGATATAGAGTTCAAAACCACGGTTATAAAGTTTTTCAAGAATTTTCTAGAAAGCTCTGAGAAATTTAATTAGACCCTCAAGGATATGAAAAAGGACCAATTAGAAATTAAGCATACACTGACTGAAATAAAGAATAATATACAGAGATCCAATAGCAGACTAGAGGATCCCAAGAATCAAGTCAAAGATTTGAAATATAAAGAAGCAAAAAACACTCAACCAGAAAAGAAAAAAGAATCCAAAAATATGAAGATAGTGTAAAGAGCCTCTGGGACAACTTCAGGCATACCAAAATCCAAATTATAGGGGTGCTAGAAGAAGAGAGCGAGCAAGAGATTGAAAATCTATTTGAAGAAATAATGACAGAAAACTTCCCCTACCTGGTGAAGGAAATAGACTTACAAGTCCAGGAAGTGCAGAGAATCCCAAACAAAAGGAATCCAAAGAGGGCCACACCAAGACACATCCTAATTTAAATGCCAAGGGCAAAAGACAAAGAGAGAATACTAAAAGCAGCAAGAGAAAAACAGTTATCTACAAGGGAGTACCCATAAGATTGTCAGCTGATTTCTTAACAGAAACTATGCAGTCCAGAAGGAAGTGGCAAGAAATATTCAAAGTGATGAATAGCAAGAACCTACAACCAAGATTACTCTACCCAGCAAAGCTATCATTTAGAATTGAAAGTCAGACAAAGAGATTCACAGATAAGAACAAGCTAAAGGAGTTCATCACCACCAAACCAGTATTATATGAAATACTGAGGGTATTCTTTAGGAAGAGGAAGAAGAAGAAAAAGGTAAAGATAAAAATTATGAACAACAAAGTGACAACAAATACATATCTATCAACAAGTGAATCTAAAAATCAAGTGAATAAAAAATCTGATGAACAGAATAAACTGGTGCATATAATAGAATCAGGGGCATAGAAAGAGAGTGGACTGACAATTCTCGAGGGGAAGGAGGTGTGGGGGGTGTGGGAAGAGACTGGACAAAAATTGTACACCTATGGATGAGGACAGTGGAGGGGAGGTAAGGGCATGGGGTGGGGTGGGAACCAGGTGGAGGGAAGCTATGGGGGGAGGGAGAGGAACAATTGTAATAATCTGAAAAATAAAGATTTATTTTTTAAAAAGAGCAAGCAGCAGTGCCTTTCATATGAGTCACATACATTTAATCCATATAAATGGAGCATACTGAGTAGAGAAAATGGTATGTGTCATTATATAAAGAACTTGGCATTATGATGTTATCTGTCTGAAGATCTTATTTATTTTGCAATTTTGAGAACGTAGACAAATCAGGCATTGAAAATGAATGTGCATGCTTAACTGCATGACTTTATTTTCATCCGTAACAACCAAACAACCATTCACCAGGAGGTGCATTAATGGGTCCTGCAGCGCGGCAGGTCTGGGTGAGACTGCATGGCATGGGCCAGGGCTGGGGGACCTGAGGCCATGCCCCCGCCCCAGCACTGGGACATGAGGCTGTATATTCCGCCCCCTGCCTCCTGCGGGACTTGGCCGGGGTGGGGCCAGCTGGACACTTCTATTACAGAGAAAGGGCAAATAGCAATATTAAAATATTTCCTCTAATTAATTCCCTTTTAATGTGCACGAATTTCGTGCACCAGGCCACTAGTGTCCATATAAGACAGCAATCTTAATCAATAAATGTTGTGTGTGTGCCCTAACCAGTTTAGCTCAGTGGATAGAGCGTCGGCCTGCGGACTGAAAGGTCCCAGGTTTGATTCCGGTCAAGGGCATGTACCTTGGTTGCGGGCACTTCCCCAGTAGGAGGTGTGCCGGAGGCATCTGATTGATGTGTCTCTCTCATCAATGTTTCTAACTCTATCCCTCTCCCTTCCTCTCTGTAAAAAGAAAATCAATAAAATATATATATTTTTTAATGTGTGTGTTCTGACTGCTCTACCGACCAGCTGTCCCACCCCCCTCCTCAAGCCTCACTAGTCCCTGAGACACAACAATACTGAAATGAGACCAATTAGTAACCCTACAATGGTCTCTAAGTGTTCAAATGAAAGGAAGAGTCACACATGTCTCACTTCAAATCAAAAGCTAGAAAGTATTAAGCTTAATGAGGAAGGCAGGTCAAAAGCTGAGATAAGCTGAAAGCTAGGCCTCTTGCATCAGTCAAGTTGTTAATGCAAAGAAAAAGTTACTGAAGAAAATTAAAAGTACTCTAGTGAACACACAAATGATAAGAAAGCAAAACAGACTTATTGCTGATATGGAGAAAGTTTTAGTGGTCTGGATATAAGTTCAAACCAGCCAAAACATTCCCTTAAGCCAAAGCTTAATACAGAGAAAGGCCCTAATTCCCTTCAATCCCATTAAAGCTACCCAATTCTTAGAATCCCTGGTAGCCCATATAATACCTACATCTTTCTGCTTTGCATTACTTCCCATTTGGCTCACAATGGTCTAAATATTGGCCACCTACTAGTAATGTTGGCTTTAGAGTTAGGTAGAGGAAAGAAGGAGAAAAGAATGAGTATGAGACCACTTATATCTAGAGTATGTATCCCTAGAAAGTAAAATTCATTCCAGTTTCGTCTTTGTGCACCACCTTCCCCAATCACTAACCAGTGCATTGCACATAGGTTTTCAGTAAGTATTTGTCAAATAAATAAATCCAGAAGAAAAAAAAAAGAAAACAATATAAAATAGTGGAGAAACTGCTGAAATAGGAGTCAGGAATTAATATTTTCTCTACCCTTCTCTACTACCTCAAATATTCTCTAGGCAGCATTTTCCTATTTGTAAAATGAAGAGGCAAAATAGCTCATTTCCAACCTTTCAGCTTGGAAATGCTTTGATTTGAAATAAACATATGATTGTGGACTAGGACTTGGAACTCTGTTATGTAACTTGTTAAAAAGCATTCTTTGGTGAGTAAAAATGGTGTTATGTCTCATTTATTTTTCCCAGCACTAAGCAGAAGCAGAATAAATATAGGTTTTATTAATTTTTAAAATTATAAATGCTAATGTGTTCATATTTGCACACACAAGCATGAGTTCCCACAGGAATGTGCTGAGTGCCTGCGTAAGCTGTACTGCAAAGTCTATTGAAAATGTTACCTTGGAGGAGCCTAGCAAACCCATATTCCCACAGTATTTTCTAAGGCTACCCTCTCCTTCTCAGGTTTAAACTCACTGATGCAAATTGCCCAGCTGGGTTTTCATTAAAGCTCCCACTCTCCCTGGGGTTTTTCTATCCTAACACATGTCTCATCCTCCATTTTTCTTCCTTAGTCATGGCTCCCCTTTCCCTTAACTCCCTCCACATAGGCCCATGGAGAGGAGAGCTGACAATAATGAGGCCCCAGGAACCAGTTCAAAGCCTGCTATAAAACTTTTTAAATTGAACCCTTGAGATTTGAAGAGTTGTAATTAGAATGCATGATTTGAAGTGAACTAACATAACCCTGACATCTAGCTGGCATAAGCCCACAAGCCTGTGACCAAAGGCCTGCGGGGCTCTGGTGCTAAAGCCCTGGCAGGGAGGGCTATTTCCAAACATTGACCATCCTGCCCAAAGGTGGGCCAAGTCTCCCTTGAACATTTTCTGAAGTGTCCCAAATTCTCTTCTTGTTGAACATTAAGATGTATCTAACTTTTTGCTATTAGTATCAGTTACTTTGATGAATATCTATGGGGCTAATTATTTGCATTTGTGAAAAATTCCTCAAAATAGGTTCCCAGAAGTAGAATTAGAGTCTGAAATGGCAGAAGTATATTAAGGACTCAATATAGATGCCATTTTCCTCCTTTCACTCAGTCATGCAAACAAACATTTATTAAGCCTCTGTATGTGCCCGACACTCTTCTGGGAGCTGGATTAGGACTGTGACAAGATGGACAAGGTCTCTGACCTCACAGGGGGCCCAGTCTAGCAGTTAAGGAAGACAATACACAAGTAAAAAATATATATATATCCTATATAATAAAAGGATAATATGCAAATTGACCCTAACAGCAGAATGACTGGGAATGACTGGTCACTATGACACACCCTGACCACCAGGGGGCAGATGCTCAATGCAGGAGCTGCCCCCTGGTGGTCAGTGCACTCCTACAGGGGGAGCTCTGCTCAGCCACAAGCCAGGCTGACGGCTGCCAGCACAGTGGTGGTGGCAGGAGCCTCTCCTGCCTCCTCAGCAGCGCTAAGGATGTCTGACTGCAGCTTAGGCCTGCTCCCAGCTGGCAAGTGGACATCCCCCAAGGGCTCCCGGGCTGCCAGAGGGATGTCTGACTGCCAGCTTAGGCCTGATCCCCCGGGGAGTGGGCCTAAGCCAGAAGGTGGACATCCCCTGAGGGGTCCCAGACTGTGAGAGGGCACAGGCCAGGCTGAGGGACCCCCCCCCCCCCCACCCTGAGTGCACAAATTTTTGTGCACCGGGCCTCTAGTATATATATAACAAATATTAAAAGTGCTATAAAAATACATAAAATGGGATGACAGAGAGTGATTGTGGACTTCTTCCAAACCCTCATCCAATTATCGTAGATTTGGTCTGCTTTACTTTCTAGATATACACAGAACAGAATATGTAGAACAGAACTCAATCACTTCTCACCAGCTTTATGCTCTCTCTCTAATCCAAGGCACAACCACCTTTGCCTGGACATTTGCAATATCTTCCTTTGCCTCCATCTTATTCTCCCACTGCAGTCTAGTTGAGTCTTTTAAAGTATAGGTCAGATCATATAACTCAGCTGCAAAAAGCACTTTCTCTCAGAGTAAAATCTAGTCACTGCTATAGCCTTGAAAAGCAATCCATAGGCTGGACACTGCTACCTCTCTGCTCTCATCTCTACCATTCCCCTCCCCCAATGTGTTCTTTGCCAGTTCCAAATGTGATTCTGCTTCAGGGCCTTTGCACTGGCTCTTTCCTCTGTTTGGAATGCTCTATCCTTAGTTTGGAATGCTCTTTCCCCAGCTATTTCTCATTTATTCAACTCTTTGTTCAAATATTAGTTTTTACAGTAAATAGTCACTGGTAATTGCAAATAAAATAGCATAGCACCCCCACGTTTTTCTTCTTTATCTTGCTTTAGTTTTTCTCATTGCACTTATCATCACTTGACAAGCTTATTTGTATATTTTGTTATTGACTGTTTTATCCACTAAAATAGAAAATTCATAGGTAAATGATTTTATCTATTTTATTCACTGCTGTATTCACAGTGCCTGGGGACAATATTTATTGAATGAATGGATAAACCACATGCAAAGTATGTTCATTAATGGCACTGTTTCAACCTGGTGAGAGATTTCTAGAAATAGTCTATAGGACTAGATAATGTGCCCTATCTTGTTTTTCATTTTTAGCAATGACATGGATCAAGAAATAGTAAAGGGTTTCACAAAATGCCCTATATATAACCTGTTATCAGAATCATCTTCAGCAATGTTTTTAAAACTGTACATCACTAACCATTAGTAGGCAGTGAATATAGTTCACCATGTTCTGAACAAAATTTTATTTTTTATTTTATTTTTATTGTTGACATTATTAGGGATGTCCCCACTCCCCCGCTTTGTCTACCTCCACCCAGCCCTTGCCCCCCTTCCCTCTAGCCAACACCACACTGTTGTGTCTGTGGGCTATGCATATACATTCTTTGGCTAATCTCTTCAACTCCTTTCATCCTGTGCATCCCACCCCTCTCCCTTCTAACATCTGTCAGTCTGTTCCATGTATCCATGTCTCTGGTTCTATTTTATTTGTCAGTTTATTCTGTTCATTAGATTCCACGTTAGTGGGATAATAAGGTATTTGTCTTTCTCTGACTGCTTATTTCACTTAGCATAATACATATTTTTCTTAACAAAAGATAATATAGCTAGACTGGAACAGAATAGAATAGAATTGGAAAATATGACATTTCCCACACTTAATACAAGTAAAGTGTTGTTTTGTGAAAGTTTGTTAAAATTATATATATATGGGGGTTTTTTTTGCACATACCAAAATATGATATAAAAAGTAATTATTATAAATCACAATTTTTTTAAAGTTTGGAACACAATGATCTATAGTGTTGATTCTGGGATATCAATCCAGAATTCCCAGGACATATTAAGAGTAATAGAATAAAACAATGAGGTGGGGGGAAAAAAGAGAAGGAAAGAAAAAAAATCAATGAACCAAAAAGCTAGTGCTGCAAAATATGGTGAAGAAGTATTTCTAAAGAACTTCCATTTATGCCTGTGATTTACCTTTGCTTCTGTCAAACCTCACTAAAATGAAAAGTAAGGGATTACAAAAGTCATACATCTTCAAGGATCAAGAAAATGGGAGTGGAGATAACAACAACAAAATTTTAAACTTTGCAAAACAGACAGATGAGCAACCAATTTATCCAACCAAGGAAAACAAACCTAGGTTGGAAACACAGATTTACAGTGCAGATTCCTAGGAAGTCTCTGGAATTGGGGAGAATTGAATTTGAGGGGTGAAGAACATGAGGACTAGTTTACAAGTCTGCACAGAAGTAGTTAGATCCCTACAGTCAATGAGCTGCTTGTACTCTACCCCAAGTGAAGAAGGCAGAGGTTGAACTAGAATACTTTGTGCTTAGGGTCAGTATACTGTCCAAGGACAAGGAAGTGCTGGAAATGGGGGCAGTGAGTGAGACTTCTTCCCCATCTCACCCTCAGATCCCTTTCCCTACCAGAGTCTCAGGATGGTGGCAGCCAGATTTATACCCTACAGGCCAGAGATTCATACATTTCTTTCTGAGTATACTGACAAGTCAGTAGAAGAGACTAATAGATCCTAGTTAGAGGACCCCCATTGAAGTAGCTGAGGAACCACTCAATGTGGAAGCCCACCAATCAATAAGCTTTGCTGTACAAACTATTCTTCTAAATGTTTTTATATATATATATTTTTACTGATTTCAGAGAGGAAGGGAGAGGGAGAGAAAGAAAGAAACATCAATGATGAGCGAGAACCACTGATTGGCTGCCTCCTGCACGCCCCCTGCTGGGGATCGAGCCCACAACCCAGGCTTGAGCCCTTGACTGGAATAAAACCTGGGACCCTTCAGTTCGCAGGCTGATGCTCTATCCACTGAGCCAAACCAGGTAGGGCTAAATAGTTTTTATTGACTCATCATAGATATGAACAGAGAGCTAGGAAGCACCAGGCATTTTAAAAACCTGTAATATTAGAGAAAACATATACACTCAAAGAAATCTCAGGAAAAAGAAAGGTGTTACAAAAAATATATATAGTAAATTTCCTCAGAGAAATTAGAAAAGACATTGCATATATCAAATGAAAACAATTTGAACATCTCATCACACAGGCAAAAGGAATACCAGAGAATAAAATGGTCTCTAAAATCATAAATTTGACAATAGTACGAAAAATTAAAGTGTTGGAATGTAGTCAAGAAAATCTCCCATGCTGGGCCAGCATGGCTCAATGGTTGAGCATCAACCTATAAACCAGGAGGTCACAGCTTGATTCCCAGTCAGGGCACATGCCTGGGTTGCGGGCTTGATCCCCAGTGTTGGGCATACAGGAGGGAGCCAATCAATAATTCTCTCTCATCACTGATGTTTCTCTCCCTCCCTCTCCCTTCCTCTCTCTTAAATCAATAAAAACATATTTTTTAAAAAGAGAAAAATCTCCCATAAGTATAGCAAAAAAAGACAGAGAAGGAAAATTAGAGAAAATACATACTTAAAAAAAAGAAAATGGAGGAGTACCCAACAGGTTCAATACCTAATAGGAGTCCCAAAAAAGAAATAACAAAGAAAATGGAGGAACAACATTAGCTAAAACAAAATAAATGAATATTTTTCAGAAACAAAGGCAATGAGTTTCAAGAATGAACACACCAATGCACTCATGATTCATTTTAAAAATGGCCCGCCCCAAGGCAGATTGTCATGACATCTCAAATTCCTCTGTACAAAGACACCAATTGTTTTCAGAGATAAAAAAATAGGTTATATGAAAAGGGGTGAAAACCAGAATTGGATCCTACTTCTCAAAAGCAACACTGGAAGCCAGGAACAATGAAATGATCTTCACAGTTCTGAGGAATATTCATTTTCAGCACAAAATGTTACACTCTTGCAAAAGTATTAGTCCATTGTATGGACAAAGACATTATCAGACATTAAAGGTCTCAAGACCTTTATTTCCGCCCACTTCATTTTTCAAGAAAGTTTCCAAAGAGATCTTTGCCAACCAATAAGAGAGTAAAGGAGAAAGAAGAAAATCCAGCATCCAGGAGACAGGGATCCAGAGAAAGTGAGGAAATCTTCAGGACAGTGCTACAGGCAGATGCCAGGGCAGCTGTGCAGTGAGCAAAGACCCACAGGACCATCTTGGGACAGGAGGTTGAGGCTCCAGGAGAGACATCTCTATGACAATGGTAAAAGGGACACATTGCTGACATGTTCAAATATACTCAGAGACTCACATCACTGACTCAGTGTTTTAAAGTAAAGTAGTGATAGCTATACAGAAAACTAAGCAAACAGCAAAAATAAGGTAATTACGAACTCCAGGGAAATAAAAGTTTTACAAGAAGGCAAATGTAATAATTGGTGATAATAGTATAATCTACAGCTCATCTGTGAATAATATTAACATAACTGTAATCAGCTACACAGTGAATATTGTTCTATATCAAAACTATGACTTAATTATTATATGGGGAAAAGAGGTATCTGTTTGTCTTGTATATGTTTGTATTGGGAAAAAGGAGTACCAGAAAGCCAAATTTCTGTCTTCCATGGTAGGAAGTTGAGAAATAATATGTAAAACATAATAGGTTCAGATGGTTTTTAAGTACATTGCCAGAAAGAAGTAATTAAAAGAGTTGACGCTGAGCAGAAGTCAGAGGTAGAAACGGGCAGAGGACAGATACTTTTTTCAACTTTACCAAATTACTATTTAACTTTGATAAAAATAGTTTCAACTAAAAAAAAAGTGTATTTTCCTTCCAGGAGTTTTGGGACGACAGAGGGTATGCAGTGATATTCATGAAACAGACTTAGAATGAATCCCATGGCCAACAGCAGGGAGGGGTATCTGACTCGCAAGCATGCCCTGTCCAGCTCCTCCTGTGGAACAGGCCCCTGGTTTGTAAGCCTTCATCATGCTGTGAAGGGCAGGAGAATTCTCCAAATGAGACCACAGAAGGGAGGTAGGGAGGTGCTGCCCGGGAGCCAATAGATCTAAGACAGAAATTTCTCTCCGTACCTTGGAGTCAGTGACAAGATTGAATTTTAGATTCAAGCCCACCTGAAGGCCTTCTAAATTCAAGAGCCAGACCCTTGGACTCAAAAGTGTGTGATTCCAAAGCCTATTCATGCAATCATCACACATTATGCTCACTTGTAGCTACATATGATAAAGCTAAGGCTTAGAGAAAGGTAACAAGCCAAGTGCTCACAATCACCAAGGAGTGGAGCCTGTGCTCAAAACAAGCCTTCTCTGAACCCAAAGCCCACCCTGCTTTGTTATGCTGCCCCCATAATCAAGGATCCAATAGTATAGGAAAAGCAAGCTACCCTTTGTCGTAGGATTAACACTCAGAGTGATCATGAATAAAGGAGTATGGAGAGCATAGAGATATAATAAAGTACTTGTAGAGATTAACAGTAAGAATCCACAAATCCTGAGAATATGGGTAGTGGAGTGGGTTATCTGTCTTCTAAGGAACCCCCTCTCCCTTCTAACATTAGTAGCTGTGGCACAGAGGTAGAGGTGAGGCTCGGAGACCACTGCATGCAAGTCCTGACTCTGCTACTTCCTAGCCATGTGAACTTGGGAAGTTCTTATACTCCTCTGGCTTCAGTTTCCTCATCTGCAAAATGCTAATAATAGTGTTGTTTGAGGATGAAGTGATTCAGTTGGTAAAAATGAGCTTATAATAGCGCCTGGCACACAGTAAGAGCCGGAGGGTTGATTATTATAATTGCACTTTCATTACTTAAGGACCTCTGCTCTTAACCCTGGGACTAATTCTTGCTATTAGTTATCTCCTTGGCATCACCAGGCTTGCGTTGTTTCTGCTCTGTTTTTGGTAGTCCCATGGTGTCCTTCTCCTCCACCCGAGGCCTACTGCCTGGATTGCTTACCTCATATAGAGCACCCTGTGGCCTGCTCTTCATGCCCCAGGTGCCTAATGAGTAGATCTCTAATCATTGCTAGCAGAACTCCTTGTAACAAATGATTTGCCCACTTTTAGCCTACCTTACCTCCCCAAAGAATTTCATCCCACAATCCTGGCATTTGTGTAGATATGACCATAGTGGTCTTTAATCACTTACTCTGGGGCTGATCTCTGCATCTGGGGGTTTATATGTCAGGTTCCTATCTCACTAGGTCTAACACTCATAATAGTAACTGAAAATTGGTACAGTTTATATTGCACAAACTTTATCTAATTCAACCTTCACAACAATCTTTGAGATAGGTATCTTTATTGCATCTCTTTTTTTTTTAATCTTTATTGTTCAGATTACATTTGTTCCTCTTCCCCACCCCCCATAACTCCCCTCCTCCCAGTTCCCGCCCCACCCTCCGCCCTCACTCCCCACCCACTGTCCTCATCCATAAGTGCACGATTTTTGTCCAGTCTCTTCCCGCATCTCCCATTCCCCTTACCCCCCCAAGAATAGTCAGTCCATTCCCTTTCTATGTCCCTGATTCATTATAATCACCAGTTCATTCTGTACATCAGATTATTTATTCACTTGATTCTTAGATTCACTTGTTGATAGATGCATGTTTGTTGTTCACTATTTGTACTTTACCTTTTTCTTCTTCCTCTTCTTAAAGGATACCGTTCAGCATTTCCTATAATACTGGTTTAGTGGTGATGAACTCCTTTAGCTTTTCCTTATCTGTGAAGCTCTTTATCTGACCTTCAATTCTGAATGATAGCTTTGCTGGATAAAGTAATCTTGGTTGTAGGTTCTTGGTATTCATCACTTTGAATATTTCTTGCCATTCCCTTCTGGCCTGCAACGTTTCTGTTGAGAAATCAGCTGACAGTCATATGGGTATTCCCTTGTAGGTAATTGAGTCTCTTTCTCTTGCTGCTTTTAAGATTCCCTCTTTGTCTTTTGCTCTTGGCATTTTAATGATGATGTGTCTTGGTGTGGTCCTCTTTGGATTCCTTTTGTTTGGGGTTCTCTGCGCTTCTTGGACCTGTAAGTCCATTTCTTTCACCAGGTGGGGGAAGTTTTCTGCCATTATTTCTTCAAATAGGTTTTCAATATCTTGCTGTCTCTCATCTTCTGGCACCCCTATAATTCTGATGTTTGTAAGCTTGAAGCTGTCCCAGAGGCTCCTTACACTATCTTCACACTTTCGGATTCTTTTTTCATTTTGCTTTTCCAGTTGGGTGTTTTTTGCTTCTTCGCATTTCAAATCTTTGACTTGATTCTTGCGCTCCTCTGGTCTGCTATTGGGTGTCTGTATAATATTCTTTATTTCAGTCCGTGTATGCTTAATTTCTAGTTGGTTCTTTATCATAGCATCGAGGGTCTCATTAGTTTTCGTGAGGCTCTGCTCAAGTTTATTGCAAGCCCTCAAAATTGCGATTTTTAGCTCCATATCCTCCATTTCTGTCATGCTTTTTTGTCTCTGCATCTTTTATGCTTTCTTGGTGCACCCCCTTGTGGTCTTTGTGCGCAGTCTTGTTCTAGTTAAGCCTTAATTGTTGTAGTTAATACTAGAGGGATTTGACCACCAGGCGGACTGACTGCTGAGTTATCATTCTTAATGAAAATAACTCAAATGTAGCACGAAATGTTATTTTTGAGGGATTCTTATTATAAGTAAATTCATGTTAGAAAAAATCTTTATTAAATTACATATCCTGATTTCCAATTTACATAATCAGTTCACTATAATTATTGAGCATACCTATTTTTGTACTGTGTAGTGGAGGCACACTATATGCAGTACTATATTGTTAGTTATGTTTCTAACTCTTCATATCTTTCCTACTGGGTTAGTCCATGTATCTCCAGTAATTATGTATCTCTCAGAGTTAGCTGCTTAATAACTCAGGCAGATTATAATAATGATTCTAAGGTTGCCTATCAGGCTAGCTCAGAGACTTTCAAATGGCAAAATCCTTTCTATGCAAAATACAGTTTCAGTTTTAAAGACCAAGCTGACTGCCTAAGAAAGAAATACCCTGCTTTAATTTAAGGAATAAAGTCTAGTCCTCAGTGAGGGCTCTTCAAGTCACAAATTTTTTTTAATATATTTTTATTGATTTTTTACAGAGAGGAAGGGAGAGGGATAGAGAGTTAGAAACATCGATGAGAGAGAAACATTGATCAGCTGCCTCCTGCACACCCCCTACTGGGGATGTGCCCGCAACCAAGGTACATGCTCCCGACTGAATCAAACCCAGGACCCTTCAGTCTGCAGGCCAACACTCTATCCACTGATCCAAACCGGTTACGGCCAAGCCACAAATTTTAAAGGAAACAAAATACACTAATGGTGTGGTGAAGACCTGTGGTGGGGCAGGGGCGGGAAGAAAGGCAGTGCAGAGGGGGGAAATTGGGGACATCTGTAATACCAACTACAATAAAATTAAATTTAAATTAAAACAAAAAAACTTTAAAAAGGACACTAGGACCAAAGTCATTATCACATTCATTTGCAGAACCAGCTGGGCTCTTTGGCTACTGCTCTTTTTTTAAGACTCACCTGGTACCCAAACATCATAACTGAAGAGCCACAGGTATAATTGTACAAAAGCAGAAAATTCACCTGTATATATGCAGATGCTTAGACACAAAACAAGTGATTGCACTAAATTATTTGTGGGTAAAATAATGGGATGTTTTGGGTTTACTTTAAAATGTTGCAACAAAAACAAATATCCAAAGGATGTAGGGCAAAGAGAGATTCAACAAGATTGGCAAAATTTGGTAATTGCTGAATTGCATAATAGATCATTGCTGAATTGGATAATAGAGGATTCATTATTTTATATATAGACTAGAGGCCCGGTGCACGAGATTCGTGCACTCAGGAGGGTCCCTTAGCCCGGCCTATGCTCTCTTGCAGTCTGGGAGCACTCGGAGGATGTCCGACTGCTGTGGAGGCAGGAGAGGCTCCCGCCACCGCTGCTGCGCTCGCCAGCCATGAGCCCAGCTTCTGGCTGAGTGGCGCTCCCACTGTGGGAGTGCACTGACCACCAGGGGGAAGCTCCTGCATTGAGCGTCTGCCCCCTGGTGGTCAGTGCGTGTCATAGCGACTGGTCATTCCACCGTTCAGTCACTTTGCATATTAGCCTTTTATTATATAGGCTATATTATATAAATTTTCATGTATATATATGTGTATACATATATATACATATATACATGAAAATTTCTATAATAAAAAGCTGTAAAATGTGTGGATGACTGATATTTATTAAAAAGGAAGGAGAATGATGGTCCAAGCACCTTGCTCATCAGATCTGTACCTCTAACAAGCTCTATTCATTCCAGTGCTAATAATTAGCAAGCAGTTCTTCGCCTCATTCTCCCAATCACCTAGCCTGCTACTTCATGCCATCATCACCCCTGGTTCTGAGCAAGGCCAACCCAGGATGAACTTTCATCATTAGGAGGTAAGTAAATGGAGCCAAGACTCTTTATCCTTTTTTTTTCTGCTGTCCTTCTGCCCCACAACCCACCTACTTCCTTGTCATCCCACCCAACTGCCACCTACACACTTCTGCCCTTCCTTGCTCTGGCTCCATCAGTTTTGTAAACTCTTTGACCAATTTGTTCTCAGACTTACATAATATTTCATGTACAACTGCAGCTGTTTCAGCTACCAATTGATGTCAGGAATATAAACCTTCTGCCTTTTGATTCCCTCCTGATTTCTCTCTGGCAATGTGAATACTGACCTGGCTGCTGCCCAACCCTGACCTTCTGTGCATGCTCTGCTTCCAGATCCCTCAGATGGTGTCCTCACATGATGCTCACCATCTGGCCTCAAAGAGACAGGGAGAGAGAAGGGAATGTGTTCAGAAAGGTGTAAGAGAACTGAGAATGTATCTGATCATAAAAACCAAAGAAGATAAGAGTTTCAAGGACACAGTGATCAAAGGCGAAAAATGCACTAGAAAAATCATGGAAGATAGTTAGAAGAGGGTTTTCATAGCTATGAAACTATGACCAATCATGATTAGTTCAGAAATGATAGAGGTAGGTTTCAGAAACAGAATTCAGATAAGAAAAAGGCATAGGATAGAACACTTACCTAATGTGTACAATGATGGGAAGGAGAAAATGGCGATAGAATGTTACACAGAAAAATGTTCAAACCTGGGGGATTTTGAGACAACTTAGGCAGACCTAGGACTATATGAAGGCTGAAAAAGGAGCCATTGGAAAAGGAGAGTCTGAAGAATCAAGGGAGTCAGAAACCAGGAAAACATGGTTTTGGAAAGGGCTGTGGATGAAAATACGAATTGAAGTACTAACCTTGGAGAGGAAGAGCACATCTCTTTCTGAGATTAGGAAGATAAGTGAAGAGTTCAAATTTTAAGGAAATCAATTTTGAAAAACCTAAGAATTGTTCTCAAATGGTTTCAACATAGTAAAAGTGTATTAAAGCAAATGAGGTAAGATACATAAAATACTTGGCATAAACCTTAACACAATAACTATTTGACATATGGTGATCCTAGGAGACTTAACACTGGTAGTAAAAACAGTGGCAAAAATTTATTGAGTGTTTACTATGTTCCAGGAACTTTTCTAAGCTATTGTAGAGGTAGTGGTGGAATTAAAAGGAGCAAGGATATTAATAATCAATATGAAATATCTCTTTAAGAACAAAGTGATAAGAAGTAAGCTTGAGAAAAACAGAAGAAGGTTGGTTGGAAGAGATGCTATGGCAATTTCACCAGAAAAAGAACAATCATTATTATTAAGCATCTGTAGGAACTCACTTAAAGTTTGGCCAGACATTGGAAAAGGTTGGTATGTGTCTGGTCAGAAAGGAAGCCAGTAGAATGAGTGAAATTAGAATAAGTAGGCAGTCATTCCACACAAACAAGGGTACAATTATTTAAAAGATTTAGTAGGTGATATTTTACAGGAGGGTTGACACTCATTCATGAAGCTTAAGCATCTCTTTGCTAATAGTCAAAAAAGGGGTGGGAGTGGGGAGGTAGAAGAGGGCATAGAGGGGATAAATGGTAATGGGGGGAAGAAACAGGGTGGAAATAGGTAAAGATAGGAAGTATGGTTAGTATATCTATATATATAAAAGCCTAAGTGACCAGCCGACCGTTCGACCATTTGACCATTCAACTGGTAGCTATGATGAGCACTGACTACCAGGGGGCAGACACTCAACACTCAAGCATAAAAATATGGAACAGACTAATGAATCTCAGAGGGAAAGGGGGAGAGGGGATGGCAGGAAGAGATTAACCAAAGATCTTACATGCATACCAGAGGCCCTGTGCACCGGTGGGATCCCTCGACCTGGCCCGTGGGGATCGGGCAGAAACCAGCAGTCCAACATCCCCCAAGGGGTCCTGGATTGCGAGAGGGTGCAGGCCAGGCTAAGGGACCCCACTGGTGCACGAATCCATGCACTGGGCCTCTAGTTATAATGTAAGTGGTGAAGTCACTGAAAATGCAGAAAATGGAAAGAAAAATCAGGAACAAGGTTCTGCAGTATTACTTCATTAAAGAAACTAATTATGTGACTTCAAGAAGGTTGGAAATGTTGCCCTCATCCCCACATTGCTCAGTCTTTATTATAAGAAATCATTGAAGATGGTGAAAAGTAATCATTGAAATTTGTTAACAGTGGTGACAAGAATTTCTGACACAAACTGGTGATACCATAGAACTCAAAGAGAGACTGGATAAAGGGAAGGATCAATCATTATTTGATTCTAGTTAGCTATGACCTATTATATTCTTTCTCATTCCCAGGGGAGAAAGTGAAAAACTTAAGTCTCAGGAAGTGGGGCAAAAAACTAATTTGACCAAAATCAATTTGTAGCACAATAACATTATCAATCATGAATTATTCCTCTTTTTATATTCTTATATTTACTAATATGTTAATATTATATTCAAGTACTCACCTGGCACTATGCTACATTTTTTCTTACTTTTTTTTTGCTCATCATTACATTTGAGATTAATGTAGACATACTTAAATCTAGTTCAGCCCCCTGCATGGCATTTTATCATTCACATATATGTATCGTATTCATTTCTGTACTATTGGGCATTCAAGTTATTTTCAACTCTTTGCTGGTTCAAACTACGCTGCTGAGAACTTATTCCTGTTAGCTCCCGAAGAGTATCTGTGGGGCATATGCTTAGGATTGAAACTGCAAAGACATAGAATATGAAACTGATACAATTTCACTAATGTTACTAAGTTGTCGCCACATTGAGTGCACTAGTTTATACCTCCACTCGAGTACAGGAGGGTTCATTTCTCTTTCTCTACAAACTCACCAGCACTTTGTACTATCTGACATTTTCATTTTTGCCAACCTGATGGTTATAAATGGATTTCTCATTTATTCTTGCTTTTCTTGCTTGCTTGTTTCATTTAACAGTTGTTCAGCATCTTGGAAGTGTCAGGTATGATGCTCAATGTGTTACACCACCTGGCTGAGGTGGAAGGTGTAGCCTCAAGCTCATGTTTAGTAAGTATGTTGCTTCACAAACTAAAATATAACAATAGTTCAAAAGGTATCACATATTTAATATTGAACTTCAGAAAACAAATAATGAAAATGTCATTGGGTATGTCTTCTAACAAATTTCAAGTGGTTACCATGAAAAGTACTTGGCTCAACACAGAATAGTAAGAAACATGGAATCACTGCAAGATAAACATGTGAGCCAATACAGGCTACCTTCATGAATGCCCAACTTGGTTAATTTGCCAAATCTTTTATTGGAATCATACCTGATCTGATTAATGGTCATATTGTTGTTGTTGTAATCCCTTGAGAAATAGGACACTTTTGCTTTTGTTTCTGATGAAAGATAACTGGATTCTTTAGCTAATGTGAGACATGGTTAAAATAAAGGTCAAGTATCCACGTCATAGCAGTGACGGAGAAAGAAAAAAGAGAGATTGCATGGTTGTTTAAATGTTATTTATCTGTGACTAAAAATGATGCTGAGAATCTCTTCAATGATTTATTATCCATTCAAATTCTTCTTCTTGAATAGCTTAATAAATTTGTGCATATTTCTTGTTTTTTTAATTAATTAGTATTATTTCCTAATATAACTCTAGATTTTTTTTATTATTAATAATGCAAGTATCACTTCCTAGACTATTATCTCTGCTTATGTCATTCTTCATTAACCAAAATATTTATTTTTAATGTAGTCAGATATATCAATTTTTCTCTTAAAGGTTGTGTATTTTATATCTTTGGGTGTATCTGGAGCAACTAATTGATTTTCCTCCATCTAATGAACCTACTTTCCTTAAAAATTTTATTTTTAAATTATTTTTTACTGATTTATGATGCAATCACCATCATTTACCAAGTTCACACAAAAATACAGATCTCTTTCTGAACTCTCAATCCTGGACCTTATGTCAGATTTCTTATACAAATACCAATTACTTTACTAATTATTGCTTTGCAGTATATCTTAATAACCAGGAGGGCTAGTCAGTCATCCTCTCTCCTCTCCACATTAGTTCAAAATTTTTTACTTCTATTAGCTATTTTAGGGCTTTTATTTTTCCATATATATTTTAAAACCTATACTAACAGGCCTCATGATTCCTGTTGTAATTATTATTTTTTTAAATCCTCATCTAAGAAGCGAGGATATTTTTTCCATTGATTCTAGAGAGAGTGTAAGAGAGGGAGGGGGAAGAGGAGAAACAGAGAGAGAGAGAGAAACATCGATGTGACAGAGACACATCGACTGGATGCCTCCCGCATGTGCCATGACTGGGGTCAGGTACCAGACCTGCAACCCATGTACATGCCCTTGACCAGGAATCGAACCCATGACCCTCCAGTATGCGGACAGAAATCAAACCCATGACCCTCCAGTATGCAGGCTGATGCTCTAACCACCGAGAAACACCAGCCAGGGCTCCTGTCGTAATTATAAAGAAAGCATGTAATATATCCCAAAATTTTAAAAATTGACATTTTTACAAGGAAAGGTCATTCATGAACATGGTATAATTTTTAATTTATTAAATTTTATTTCTTGTCTTTTACTAGAGTTTAATAATTTTATTTAGAAAGCATTTTATTAAATTAACTCCATACTTAATGGCATGTGTTCCTATAGCAATGGTATCTTATTTTTATTATATTTTAATTGATTATCATTAGTATACAGTAATATTATTTACTTTTACATGTTGATCTTATATTGGAAAATCTTGCTGAACTTTCTTATTAGTGTGACCAATTTGCTCATTAATTCTCTTGGATTTTAAATGTACATGGTAATATCATCAGCAAATAATTATAGTGCATGCTCCTCCAGATCAATTATTATTTTCTTTGTATTGGCTAGAATCATAAGTACTGTGTGTGCCCATAAGTATCATTTACACAAAGCAGGATGCATCTTGTTTCTGACTTTAGAAGAAGTGCCTCAGATTTATCCATTAAGTACATTTGTTATAGAATTTTTGAATATAGGTTTTATTGAGTTATAAAGTTCTGTTTCTAGTTTTCTAAGAATTTTCATCATTTTTCTTTGTATATTGAAATGACTATTTTTCCCAGTCAGTGTGACTCAGTGGTTGAGTGTCGACCTGTGAACAGGAGGTCACAGTTCGATTCCCGCTCAGGACATGCCTGGATTTTGAGCTAATCCCCAGTAGGCTGTGTGCAGGAGGCAGCTGATCAATTACTCTTTCTCTCATCACTGATGTTTCTGTCTCTCTCTTCTTCTTTGAAGTCAATAAAAATATATTTTATAAAGATTTTTAAAAAATAAATGACTGTTTTCCTGTAATCATCCTATGTGATAGTGTGCTTATGAATTTTGTGAAATTGAATCATCTCTCTACTCCTGGGAACATTGTCACCTGGTAGAAATATGCTGATTTTTAATAAAGGTTGAATTTTTTGAATAATATTAAAAGATGTTGTCATCCATAAAATTAATGTATACATTTTGCATAATATACTTACGAGAATTATTTTAATCTAGGTTATGTAAGCCTCATAAAATGAGTTGGGAAATTTTTCTTTCTCCTTTTTTTCCATTTTCTGGAAAACTTACTAATATATGGGGATTATGTGTTCCTTGAAACATTGGTAAAGTCCACTTGTAAAATTATTTTCCATGGGTGTAATGAAAAGGACAGAAAAGTTATCTTTACAGTAGCAATTTCAATGGTACTAATGATTATAATTGTATTCAAGTTTTCTGTTTCTTCTTAGGCCAATTAGGCTTTTATTTTCAGATATGTGCCTATTGTATCCATAAGTACTTTTTAAATAATATTTTTCTATTATTTCTAAACTCTATCGATTTTAATTTCTACCTTTTCATTTTTTTAATTGTCTTTTCTCATTTTTCTTTGGTGAGAATTCCAGAAATGTTTTCATCTTCCTGGAACTTGCAGAAAATCAACTTAAGATTTTGGTTATACTCTGTTTTATTTCTCTTATATGCTTATAATTTCTTTAGGCATCATTATAATTTTATTTATTGTTGATACTTTAGGTTTACTATCTTGCCCTTTTTCTATCATCAATATTTCTATAAATTTACCAAAAAAAAAAATGCAAAGACCCCAAAGAAATAAACTTTTTCTCCTTACAGCCAGAGTCATAAATGTTCATCTAACTCAATAACTTAACCAGCCCTGACCGGTTTGGCTCAGTGGATAGAGCGTCGGCCTGCAGACTGAAGGGTCCCACGTTCGATTCCGACCAAGGGCATGTACCTCGGTTGCGGGCACATCCCCAATAGGGGCTGTGCAGGAGGCAGCTGATCGATGTTTCTCTCTCATCAATGTTTCTGACTCTCTATCCCTCTCCCTTCCTCTCTGTAAAAAAATCAATAATATATATATGTATATATATTAAAAAAAAACTTAACCAACCTCTTCTCTGCTGAAGTCAGAAAGAAGTACTAGTATCTTTTCCCCCTGGAAGCAGGCATCCCACCAGGCAATGTGCAATCTGGTGACAAATGGCTGAGGAATGTGGAGATGATGTAAGAATTTCCAGTCTTTCCAAACACAGATCCCACATGACTCCAAGTCTGAGAAAACTCACAACTCTCCAAGAGGGAACAGAGGCACCACCAATCTGAGGACTCCCTAAGCCCAAGCAGAGACTCCCCCGTGTTGACACAACTCTTCACAAAAAGCCAGACTCCAGCCAAGAAAAACATTAGGCATAAAACTTCAAACTCCCGTCACTGGTAAATCCTGCTTTAGGTCAAGGCTAATACAGCCTGAAGATTATGTCCAAGATTCTCTTGGCACCATTTCCATAATCCTGAACCGTGACTACACTGCTGTTTGTGTATGATATCATATCCGGGAGTCCTGATCACTAGGGAGGCCTGTCCAGACTGAGTCCCTTCCCGATTGCTTCTTATCTTGTGGGGAAACTATGTGCATGAAAAGAATGAGGAAGAGAGGGCAGTCCACATTCTGAAAGCTGAGAGCCAGGGAAAGGTGGGATAGAGTCCTATTTTGGAAAATATGTTGATCATGGCTCTTCAATATAATAAGTGACATTTCTGTAGCACTTCAGAATTTAAAAAAATGCTTTCATAAGTAAAAATCTTATTTAAAATCTCAAAACTGCATTTTACATGTAAACCAGATCTCAATTAAGCAGTTTTTTAAAAATAGAAAGTAAGAGGAGAGGAAGTATAGACAACAAAGACAACTCATTTGAGTTTTTTCAACTGCATAAAAATGGAAATCAAGAAAGCTTTTAAGATGGGAGAAACACCAGTTTAATTCCACAGAGATGAGAAATCGAAAATAGCCTAACTCATAGAAGAAGACAATACAATAGTGGTGACCAGGGGCTGAGTGTAGGAGATCAGGGAGTTGTTACCCAAAGGGTATAAAATTTCAGTTATGACTGATGAGTAAATTCTAGATATCTGCTGTACAACATACTGCTGTGAATAACAATATTGTGTTGTGCACTTCCATATGTGTTAAGGTAGATCTCATGATGAGAGAGAGAGAGAGAGAGAGAGAGAGAGAGAGAGAGAGAGAAAGGGCACGCCCTGGCTGGGTGGCTCAGTTGGTTGAGTGTCATCCCATACAACAAAAGCTGGGGGGTTTGAGGGTTTGGTTTCCAGTCAGGGCACATAACCAGGTTGGGGGTTCAATCCCTGGTCGGGGCATGTACAAGAAGCAACCGATTGATGTTTTTCTCTCACATCAATGTTTCTCTCTCTCCTTTTCTCTCTCTCTAAAATCAATAAACATATCCTAGGGTAAGGATTAAAAAGAGAGAGAGAACCATGTCAAACTTAATCAGATTGTCACATTAAGTGTAAGCAGTTCGTTGCTTTTCAATTATACCTCAATAAAGCTGTCAGAAATAAAATGTAAAAACAAAATTTGCTAATTAGACACAGGTGGTATTATTATTTTTATATTTCAGTCACCTAAACTAAGGCTCAGACAAGGTAAGTTAATTTCTAAAGAATACATAGCAAAAAAAGAGGCAAATTTAGGATAAGAACCTAGAATTTTAGAACCCATAATTTTGTTGCCAACTCTTTCCTTCTCTATGGGGTTTGAGTTCTGCCCTCACTTCCAACCTCTAGTGTAGCTATGACCATCATTCAATACTCTATCTTTAATAGAACTGTGTAGGGGTTGAAATAATTATTTAGTATCAAAAGGAGAATTCATCCTACTACATAATTTTCAATATAAATATTTTATGATGGTGGAGATCAGGACTCATTGGACAAATTGGTTGATGGGCAGAAATTTTTACCTCTAATGTGGATGTCTCCCATGAACTACAGATCACATGCCCAACTGCCAATTAGGTAGATCCACTTGGACAGCTAACAGACGTCTCAAAGTTAATATATCCCACACTGAACTTCTGACAACTTCTCCTTCCCAAACTTGCTCCACCTGAGGCCTCATCTCAAGTAACGACACCTCTACCCTTCCTGTTGCTCAGACAAAAAATAAAGTCATTCTGGACCCTCTCTTTCACACCCCATATTCAATCCATCAGGAAATTCTGCTAGCTCTACATTTTAAAATATTTGCAGAATACAACCAATATTCTACTGCCAATCTGATCCATCATATTCTCCCTCATTCGGATTAGTGTAAAGCACTCTGGTCCCCTACAGTCTATTCTTATGCAGCAGCCAGAGTGGTCCTTTTATAGAATTCCTGTTCTCAAAGTCTCTAGTGCAGGGGTGGGCAAACTTTTTGTGAATGCGTGCCAAAACCAGCAAAATCTCTGACTCAAAATTCTTCTGCGTGCCAACCCTAATTTTTTGAGAACATGCTACGCCTACTTGATATCTCTTAAGGTGTAGGTATGTGAAGAACCTTGACGAAATAATAAAATTCATTCGAGCGACAAAAACACAGTATATGATGATGAAAAATACATTTATTTTTTAATGTATACATGTACACTGATAGTCCGACAGAAACTTTTGCTGCTGCATCACTGATGACAGAGATTTTACATCAGGTTTATATTTCGTGACCTTCAGAGATATGCACGAGCTACTACTTTCATCCGTCAGGCTACTCCCATTACGAGACTTAACAAAATTCATCACTGAGAACAAAGATTCACAAGCGTATGTGGATGAAACCAAAACACTGGTCGGATCTAGGAAGGCAGGGAGAGTTAAGGCAGAGGCATAGAAATTGCTCTTCCCCTCTCTCATCAATCCATGTCTATGGTCTTTAAGATAACTTGTTATGCAAAATTATTTATTTATCTAAGATGCACCTACACTGAATTTATCTGAAAAATTAAAAAGTCGATATTAAGAAAAAAATTGTAAGCGGAAGATTATAAGAGAGGGTTTCGAGTGCCAGCAAAAGTTACTGGCGTGCCATTTTTGGCACGCGTGCGAGGGGTTGCCCACCCCTGGTCTAGTGGCTCCCCATCCCATATGGAATACAAGCGAAGTTTTCACAATCTCCTGCATGGCACCCCCTACTGGCCACACACTACTTTTCTGACATCATCTGCTGCTAATATGTCCTCCCTAATTCCATCCCAGCCACACTGGCCTCCTCACTGGACTTCAAACACACCAGGCCTGCACCCCACTCAGGGCCTCTGGCTGGCTAATGCTTCTGCCTAGAATGTCCTTCCTCCAGATATCCACATGGCTCACTGCTTTATCTCCTTCAAGTTTTGCATCAAATGTCACCTTTCCTCTAAAGCCTTCCTCAAACATCCTATTGAAAATTGCATGTCACCTCCTCACATTTCCTATCCTTCTTTATTTTTCTCCACTGGACTTATCACTTCCAAATATGCTCTATAATTTACTTAACTTGGCCATTGTCTCTTCTCCCTAGAATAAGCATGTCAAACTCAAAGGCTAACACAGACCAAATAAATAAGGTTTAAGTTTATGTGGGCTGCAAAAAACACACAAAAGCTTCAATTTTCATAGAAATGTAGATTAAAGGGCTGAAATAAATGAGTAATTGTTAACATAAAATAATAGAACATTTTAATAAAAATTAATATTTTTTCTTGAACATTAACTTACTAGACACTGAATAACTGCACAAATTAATAAGCGTAACACAAACAAACCTATTTTTCTTGTTCGCCAAAAGCAAAATATTTCCTGTTGCGCACACCAAACAAATCAGTCCAAGACTAATGACGTGGCAATCAGCTGTTAAAATATTTGCTGCTAGCATTAGTGGAGAGAAATGGTACGCCTGCGCATAAGGTGTGTAAGGGAAATAAATGCAACATGATTATAGTAATCAGTCATTAGCAAACATTGTAGTTCATTGTTAATAACTAGAGGCCCGGTGCACAAAAATTTGTGCACTCGGGTGGGTCCCTAAGCCCGGCCTGTGCCCTCTCGCAGTCTGGGGCCCCTCGGGGGCCCCTTCCCCTGGCTGCTGGCACCAGTTTTCCTCCAGCGCCGGAACCCAGGCCTTCACTCTTCGCTGGGAGGAGCCGGCGCAGCGGGCTTCACTCTTCACTCTTCGCTGGCCACCCCGGCCCCGGGAGTGAGGTCGGCACCGCAGGCGAGGGGTTTAGTAGCTCTTTGCTTGCTGCTCGGGCCCTGGGGGCGGGGCCTGCATGGCGGGCTTCCCTCTTTGCTCTTTGCTTGCTGCTCCTGCCCAGGGCCAGCTGGCTTTGCTCTGTTGCTTGGTGCCTACATATGCAAATTAGTCACAATCTTTGTTGGTGGTTAATTTGCATATCGTACTGATTAGCCAATGGGAAGCATAGTAAAGTTACGGTCAATTACCATGTTTGTTTATTATTAGATTAGATTATGTATAACAGGATATTGTAAAAATTAAATTATGAAATTTTTATTAAAATGTTTCTTACAACACCAATCAGAAAGGATATATGCACCTATATGTTCATAGCAGCACAATTCACCATAGCTAAGATCTGGAAACAGCCTAAATGCCCATCAGTAGATGAATGGATTAGAAAACTGTGGTACATCTACACGATGGAATACTATGCTGCTGTAAGAAAGAAGGTACTCTTACCATTTGCAACGGCATGGATGGAGCTGGAGAGCATTATGCTAAGTGAAATAAGCCAGTCAATGAAGGAAAAATACCACATGATCTCACTCATTCATGGATAATAGAGACCATTATAAACTTTTGAACAATAATAGATACAGAGGCAGAGCTGCCTCACACAGATTGTCAAACTGCAGCGGGAAGGCTGGGGAGGGTTGGGGGGCAGGAGGGAGGGGGTTAAGAGATCAACTGAAGGGCTTGTATGCATGCATATGAGCATAACCAATGGCCATAAGACACTGGGGGGTAGGGGAAGCCGGGGTATTGTCAAGGGCGGGGGGGGAAAAAAAAGGACACATATGTAATACCCTTTGTAATGCTTTAAGCAATAAAAAATAAAAATAAAAAAAAAATAAAAAATAAAATGTTTCTTACATACCGTTATATTGGCTGGGCCACAAAAATATTCATTGTAGATGCGGCCCACGGGCCGAGAGTTTTGACATGCTTGCCCTAGAACAGTGATGGCGAACCTATGACACGTGTGTCAGAGGTGACACTCGAACTCATTTTTTTGGTTGATTTTTCTTTGTTAAATGGCATTTAAATATATAAAATAAATATCAAAAATATAAATCTTTGTTTTACTATGGTTGCAAATATCAAAAAATTTCTATATGTGACACGGCACCAGAGTTAAGTTAGGGTTTTTCAAAATGCTGACACGCCGAGCTCAAAAGGTTCGCCATCACCGCCCTAGAAAGTAAGCTCCATGAGAACAGGATTTTTTTCCCTGCTTTGCTACCTGATCTATACCTCAGTACCTAGATCCATGCTTGGCACATAGTGCGTACTCAATAAACATGTGTTGAATTGTTGAATCAATGAACGAGTATATGAATTTAGAATAGATGACCTCAAAGCATCCAACAATACTGGCACATATATACATGTGAACATGCAAGATAATAACCAAAAAATCAAGAGTGAGTCTTTGGCTCCCAAACTTAGAGGGACCTGCCAGAGTCTTCTAGTTCTTACTCTAGGGTCAGGAGTATCCCTTGGTGGTGGAGGCTTCCTAATGTAGTTTCCTGGGTCCTTGCACACAAATGTGAGAGTTAGAAAGGAGATTCATTCATGCATCTCAACAGCCAGCTCCCAACTGGAAAACTAAAGACATCTAAGACCTATTATCTAAGACCTGACACTTTACTACGGGTTCTAGAGCTGCCACCTGCCCCGGCATGCAGAGAGGGGAATTGTTACGATGACAGAGGAGCAAGAAGCACTTTAGGGAAAGAGTAAGTACCAATGGGACCGACAGCATTTTGGACAGTGGGCCACATGGGATAAGACAAGTCATTTCTCTTTGGATAGTTGGAGAGTCACTGTATGTGTGCCAAGCCCCACCTAGGTCTCCAGCCCTGAGGAGGGGTTTTGTGGTGAGTGCATTCATTATAGATGTCTTTGTTCTTGCTTGTCCTCCCTCTGGAAGGAACTAATATATTCCTCTCCTCTCTCCCCACTCTCCACGGGTATAGAGCAAGCTAAGATTATAATGCCAACCAGACACAGCTATCCAGAAGCTGCTGTGGAAATCCGTCTGGGTGATCTCCCCTCTTACAGCCTCTCCATCTCTCACTCTTCTCATTTCAACCCTCCATCTCCACTACAACTGCCCACTGCAAACCTACAGTCTGCTATTTCTCATTTTGCCTGTGATGTTTCTAACCTCCAGTTACCATGATCTGAGTCTCCTTTCCACCCATCTCCAGGTCATCCCTCTCTCTGGGCCCAGGTAAGGAGAAGTTTGGCATTTGTACAGTATGTGGGCAGAGAAGGAAATACAAATAATGGAGCATGGAAATAAGGAAATCAAAACACTTCCCAATTAGGTTCCCCCCCAAAAGATAACTACTTGTGAGAGAAGCATTTCTTCCCATGCACCACTTCAAGTCAGACCCGGTATCCCACATCGGTAAATCATGGGGCACGTGGTGTTCAAGGTGTTCTCACCTGTGGACCCCTTTAATCTGAGGTGCACTGAGGAGGCATGTGGTATGAGGAACATGAGGCAGCTACAGATTCCAGAACTTTTAGGTTCTATATTTTTTTTATTTAATATCTTTGCCCAAATGCATCTCTTCTGCCTCAACTTTTCCAACCAAAAACTGGGAGATCCCTGTTTTCTCCTCAGGTGGATAGAGGTTCTCATGGAGAGAGTCATTCAATGATCTGTTGTTTCTATAAAATAATGGGTAAGAATAGAATTGAGGAAAATATTACCTCTTCAACTTTTAGAGGCAAAATAGAGTATTCATGAAAATAAAGTCCATGATTATTATTTAGCTCCACGGGACACAAAAATTTGACCACACAAAAACTTCCTGTCATGGTATTGTAAGGGGCTCCATTTATTCCTTGCTTCCTGGCCAAAAACTAAATCCCTAGGCCCCAAACCACATCAACCACAGTGACCACTCCCCTCCCCCTTGAAGAAGACCTGGCCCACCATCAGAGCCCACCCCTGGGCTGGCTGAACTCTGTGTGTTCTATCTCATTTCATCTGGACTTTTGTTGCTTTTTCTCAGCAAATACAGAAGTCTTTTCTGGAGACTTGGGGGTAGGCAGCAGGATGGTGAGGAGAGTACCTCACTGGAAAGAACTCCTGAAGCCAAAATTATGCACACAACACTCCCAGGTGAAGAATCTGTTGAGGGCCCATGGCTTTCTGAGACAATGTTCCAAAGATATCAGTGTGCTCTCTCCTGTATGGTGGCTGGACTAGGATATCAATATATTTTTTCACCACTGGGTTGTTGTTGTTTTACAGTTTAATGAATCATGAAAATACCCTGGCAGAACTGAGATAATCTTGATGTCTTCATCCAAGCAGCTGCCTTGCCCCTAGTCCTTAGTTCCAGCTCTCAGTCTGTGACCAACATTCTTTTAGTAGGAGGGTCATCTGGGTTTTTGAGGGAGCCCTCTTATTGCTCTGTGGCATAAGATGCAGTTTAGAAATTAAAAGTATTTTCAAACCTACTAAAACTGACTTCATGAAAAATGACAGTTGATCTTAAAAACATATTTAGAAAACAAACTAGTGTCCTATATAGAAAAGATGTTAATATCTTTTCAAGTTGATAAAGTGACTGACCCTCAGGCCTAGAATACTTTTCAAAATGTAACAGTACAATGACCATGCATTTATGTGTGGTAAGGATGTCCTTCACAGTCCCAAAATGGGGACAGTCTCTTTGCCAGACAATTTTGATGTTAAACATTAAAGTGCTGGTTTTTGAAGTATATCCCTGTTCTTCTGGCGGAAGCCTGGGTCAGAGATATCCATTTAAATGGATACTGCTTCGTTCAAGCTGAGAACTTTTTTAAAAGCAGCAAAGGCAGAGACCAAGCTCTAAAATCAGCAGGGCTCCCAGGTTTGTGTGGTTCAAAGCTCCTCTTCAGATGAAATTAAAAGAGAGCATGAAGCCTGAAATAATACTTCACTCAACTGATTTAAGAAAAGAGAATTAACAGCGGCAACTATTTAGGGGGCTCTAAACACAAGTGCACACATTGTTGTAATTCTAAATTGTCAGGAAACTTGAAGGATAAATGTTGGCAAAAATGTAAAACCCAAGGTAACATACTGACCCAGAGCTGGAGAACTAAAATACTGCCTGTGTAACCATCACTTTAAGAACTCCTAAGAAGACACAGAAAGTATGAAGGGCATCTCACTTTTATAACATGTAGGATCACTAAATACTTCAGAAAACACCATAAAGGGAGGAAAGCAAGAATGTCCATGTAAGGAAAATATTCCTTATTAAATCTATTTAAATGCTTTTGGGAACACAGATGCCAACAAGAAATAACAAAGGATTTCTTTTAGTTAGGCTTCCAAAAATTTTTGACAAGCTATCTTACCAAATTTAGTTATCAAGAACTCAGGAGACTGCTTTATCACGTGAAAGGACGTGTCTCACAAGACAGAAACACAGGGACAGAAAAGAGGCACCTACCTGGGGTTGAGGCTGAAATTATAAATGGTTGGAAGAGGGAGCACACAATAAAATCTGTGCATCCAGAGGTGATATGTAGCTCCTTTGAGTAAAGGAAATATCAATCTGATGAGAAAAACACTACCAAAAGATATGTTTGCATCTTAGCAAGAGAATGGTAATAAGTTTTAATTCAAGGATTTTATTTTAGAAAACATCTAAATGTTAAATACAATAATATTGCAAGTATATGTATATTAATAGGTTTTGAGTTATCTGTCATAAATCAAGGGAAAAACTAATGACATAGGAAAAGGAGTCATTATCGAATTATACTTGTCAGCTGCTATGCAAATGGAGTCCAAAGGCTGCTACGATACTGTAGAAGTTGGGTTCTAACATATGTCAAAGGAACTAAAAAAGAGTCTGGAGGCTTGGCTAGAAACTAATTATAAAGATTTATTCCAGGGTCTTAAGAGTTTTCAAACTGGGAACACAGCTAGGCAAAACCTCAAAAATGTTCAGAAGAAAGAAAAATTGTGTTCTTATAGTTCAAAGTGCATTCTTGGTAATAATCAGCCCTGCATTCTTAGCCCTAGGATTGGTCCAGGATGACAATCAGTTAGATGTCAGGTGGTCAAAATGATGCATGCCAGGTGGTCTACAGATGGGTGCCAGAGATCTGGTCATGTCCAGTGGTCTGGAGGAGCCTGACCTGTCTGCCTCTCCAACCTCCCATTTCATCCCCTCTTTAAATGTGCTTTCATTGACTACTGAAATGACCAATTTTAAAAAGCATCATTATTACAGATAATTTTAATTCTTCTGCACTGTAAAAATCAAAGCCCAGCTCTGCAGCTGCAGCCCAGTGAGGCTTTCAGCCACATCCCAATGTCCTGGGCCACCAGCCAGGCATTACTCTGTGGGTGCTCCATTGAGCCTCACACAATTAGAAAAGCAGATCTGCCAGAACAATAACAGCAGCAGCGATGAATGTCAAAGCTAAGGAGAAATTATTTTTAGATTTGCTATCTTAGACTATCTGTATTGCTGCTCACATCCACAAGGCCTCAAGGGAATGTCAGCAAAGGGAAATATGAGGACAGCAATGCCTAGGAGAGTCCAGTTAATTTCTAGAGAGGGAAAGTAGGAGATGTGGGAAGAAGGGGAGGGTGTGTCTTAGGTGGGAAGAATTTTCAGGAGAGGTCTAGGTAAGGAAGACTATCTTGTGAATAGGACCATGGACTATAAAAGGCTTGGGTGTAAAATCTGGCTTTACCACTAGCTCATGACATCTAATTTCTTTATGCCTCAATTTCCTCATCTGTATGATGAGTGTAAGAGTTGGCCTGTTTTATTGAGTTGTCGCTAGGATTAAATGAATTAAATGTGTAAAGTCCTTGTGAGCATTTGCCAGCTACTCCCTTAAGCACAGCTATTATTGTTGATACTATGAATCACCTGGAAGAACAAGAATATCTGCCCTTCTGCCCCTGGAGGACATGGGGGGTAAGAGGGGGGGTGGCTCAAGCAGACCTTGTCATCATTTCTTTTCCCTCTGTAGCTTCAACGACTCTGATAGAGCTGGGTTTTAAATGGACCAAATCATAGAAGTTTGGAAAGTGTCTGACCTCGTTCATCCTTGAAGAGAAAAGACATTTGTGATATACATTCCTTGAGTTTGCAACAAATCCTCCTAAAAACTCCAAACAAAGTAGAAACATTCCTCAGTCTCCTTTCTGTTTAGTTGGCCTATGTGGCGCTCTTCGTGGGGCTTTGCTTATAAAAAACATGATCTATGTTCAGTATGCAGTTATTGGCACCTTCTCCTGGCCTTTCTTGTCATCTTCATTTCTGTGCAGTATGAACATGAAGACAAAAGAATCGGATCATTTCTGTCCCTCAGCCCCCCACCCCCTGCTTCTCTAAGAAGAAAGGAGTAGAGAAGAGCGAGCCAAGGCAGAGAGAAGAGAGCTGCCGTGGGTCCCTCAGCAGTTACATCCTGCCAGGACCTCCAGGACAGCCAGGCTTCTCTCTTGTTCACACCTGCAGCTATAACACCTGACAAGGAAGAATCACTTAACAGAAAAAGGTTTGTTAAATTTGCTCAATAGACTGAATACTGGCCAAAAAAGCGAGAGTTCTAAAACACAAGGGAAATGATTCCATCTCCCTTAGAACCACCCAAAACCCCAACTTACTTGTCCTCCGTAAGACTACAAACATCTGTTTGGAGACATTCCCCCAAGATGACAAGAAAACGCACAGGGAGCATGAGCGGGGGTGGGGAGGTTGGGGCAATAGGGGGATAAGGACACATATGTAATATGTTAATCAATAAAGAAATTTTAAAAAAGAAAGAAAGAAAAAGCACAGGGTGACACTGATAATTCTTCAGAATTCCCTTCTCCAAAAGAAGCACTAGTTAGCAAAGCCCAAGCTGTTTGCATTCCTTCCAGCTCTTTCATCTGACCATGCCCTTAACCCAGCTTTATTGCTACTGCACTCTATGGTATAAAAGCTATGCACAAATTCCATTTCCAACATTGATTATAAACCATGACTCGAAGTCACTGAGAAGAAATAGTAGTTGAGCTTACAATTGAACTTAATAAAAGATAAGAAAATAAGAGATATTATAAATAACTATTGGAAAAATCAAACATCCTCCTCTTGTTTGCATTGCCTTGAATTTCTTACCACCCCATGTTCCCCCATACTAGAGTTTTGTAACAAGCACAGTCGACCTACAGGTTATCAATGTTTTCCAAATGTTTCCTGCAAATGAGTCAGCGATAATGCTTAGAAAGAAACTGTGTTCAGTTGGCAAATTTGGAATGTACTACTCACTCAAAAAGGCAAGTTAGAACAGATACACATTACTTCTAATAAAAATGTTAGGGACACATTGTTCCTGATGTGCCCAGCCAGGCCCTCCCGCTAACTTCCCCTGTTCCCTAAGTGTCTGCCTCAGTGCCTGGAACACACTTGGGTTTCCATTTAAGACTAAATTACTATGGACTGACTGACTGTAGTGACATTTTTTATAGCCCCATTTGGAGTCAGGATTCAGTCTCAGGAATGCAGATTCTGTTCATAATTTTCTATGAGCAGTTAAGCCCTTCACCAGTACCACCCCCAGCCTCATTTTTCTCTTTACAATTATGAGGTTGTAGGACATGAGCTCTAAGGTCTTCATCTGCTTTATGTTTCTGTAATTCTGTGACACATACAGAAAGCAACTCAGAAGGGACTGGACAGGCCAGGGAGGAGGGAACAGAGGCAGAGACTGAAGACACATTTCCTGCCTTGGGGAGCTCAGGCTAGCCCCCTCAGAATGGTAACTGCAGTTTGAGGGCAGGAAGTTCTTTGTAGGTGAAGGTCATGAGTGATCCATTATAAGGAAAGAGTCTAAAATTGAGGCTTCCTTGGAAAGAGCATGTTGAGAAAGCAGCAATGAGAATCTAGTCTAGGAGGCAGGAAGACCTGCACCATGTTTCTGAACCAGTTAACAAGACACCCTCATGGGGAGGGGGCTGGGAGTGTACCGTGCACCTACCACCGCTCTCTGTATCCACTACTCCCTCCCACCCTCTAACTCCCACCTGGCCCTTTCTCCACCATAGGGTCTAGAAGGGTGGCACCCCACAGCTCGCCTTTCCCTCATTTCTCTCCCACAGGTGGCTCTGGGCGACCCACATGGATAGCTCCAGCAATGCTACCATGCCCCGAGGTTTTCTCCTTCAGGGCTTCTCTGAGTTCCCACACCTGAGGCCTGTGCTCTTCCTCCTGCTGCTGGCTGTACACCTGGCCACCCTGAGTGGGAACCTGCTCATCCTGGTGGCAGTGGCCTACATGCCCAGCCGGCCACCCATGCTGCTTTTCCTATGCCAGCTGTCAGCCATCGAGCTCTGCTACACGCTGGTGGTGGTGCCCCGCTCCCTGGCCGACCTGGCTGCACCCAGCCTTGGCCTCGGCAGGGGCAGCCCCATCTCTTTCCTGGGCTGCGCTGTTCAGATGCAGATGTTCGTGGCGCTGGGTGGGGCCGAGTGCTTCCTGCTGGCCGCCATGGCCTATGACCGCTACATGGCCATCTGCCACCCGCTGCGTTATGCGGCTGTAGTGACCCCGGGGCTGTGTGCACGACTGGCCCTGGCCTGCTGCCTCGGGGGACTGACAGTGTCCCTAGGGCTCACGGTAGCGGTCTTCCACCTGCCATTCTGTGGCTCCCACCTGCTGGTGCATTTCTTCTGCGACATCACAGCGCTGTTGCACCTGGCCTGCACACGGAGCTACATGGACGAGCTGCCCCTACTGGGCGCCTGCCTGGTGCTGCTGCTGCTGCCCTTGGTACTCATCTTGGCTTCCTATGGCGCCATCGCCACCACCCTGCGCCACAAGCACTCCCCTGGGGGCTGGCGCAAGGCTGCCTCCACCTGTGGCTCGCACCTGGCTGTCACCTTTCTGCATTATGGCTGCGCCACCTTCATGTATGTGCGGCCTAAGGCCAGCTACTCCCCGCGGAGGGACCGCACACTGGCGCTCATCTACACCAATGTCACGCCGCTGCTCTACCCATTCATCTACAGCCTACGCAACTGTGAGGTCACAATGGCCATCCGCAGGGTGCTGGGGCGGTGGCTGCTGGGCCAACCACAGGGTCAGACTGTATGAACCCTGACAGCGGGCAGGGGCCAGGCCAGAGTAGGCAGCTCTACTCCCTAAAGTTTCGTCTACAGGACATATCATCAGGAATGCCCCCGGGGGGGACTCAAGGACCGGATTCAGGAAAGAAGCAGGAAGCGTGTCCACATAAGGAGAGCCTGCCAGCAGTTGCTCCATCCTCCACCCCTCCCTAGAGGAATAGCCAGAGACAGTGTGGTATGGCACCTGAGACCTGCCTCTAGTGCTTTCACAAGCACTGCTGAGTTCTTCCCAACCCTGGAGCCTGCACGGTGGTGGGCTTGCAATGATGTGGGAAGCAAAACGCATGGCTGCAGGGAGCTCGCAGACAGGGCAAGTATGTATGTTCAAAAATGTTCATGCCAGCACTGTGTGAATCAGCAAAAGATTACAAATTGTTTAAATACCAGCATGTGACTAAATAAACTTGATTTATCCCTATAATGGAATCCTATGCAGCTGCCAAGAAGAAGGAGGGGAAAGGGAGGGGGAGGAGGGGAAGGAGGAGGCAGAGGAGAAGAAAGGAGAGGAGGAGGAAGAGGAAGAAAGGGGAGGAGGAAGAGGAGAAGGAGGAGGAGGAAGAGGAGGAGGAGGAAGAGAAAAAGATTGATCTGTGGCATACATGGAACCATCTCTCATATATATTATTAAGTGAAAAAGCAAGGGGCACAATAGTGTGTATTAAGGAGTCACCCTTAATTCTGGCCTTGTCCTTTGCTATTTCCACTCTTGGAAGTCTCCTCCCTCAGATCTTCACAGGCTGGCTCCTGGTCATCCAGATGCCGTCTCAACTCTTCATAGAATAGAGGCCTGCACTAGTCACTCTATATAATATCACCTCTCTGCTCTCTCTCACATTATCATGCTTTAATTTTTAAGCATCTCTCATTATTGGAAATTATCTGACATTTTGTAATGTTTTAATTGCCTGCTCCTCCCAAAGAATATAAACTTTGTGAAATTTGCCTACTTCATTACCTGTTCCTGAACAGTGTCTTATATGTAGCTGCTGCTCAATGTTGAATGAAACAGTGAATGAAAGAGTGAAGGTCTGGAAAGGCTAAGAACTGGCTTGGGAGCTGAGGTTGAGATCACAAGGCAGATCAGTCAGTGTTCTGATTGTATTTTTAAGAAACAATCTACTCTAGTAAAAGAAGCAGAAAAATCATTTATGAGGAATATTTAGAAACCTGTAAATCTCTAGGGGGGCTGTAGAGTTGGTGGTGGAGGCAGGGAAGCCATGCCCCACAGTTCTGCTGCTAGGGACAGGGCATGTATCATGCTGGGGGTCAAACACCAGACCCTCTGCCCTGAGAACCTAGCTGTTTCCATCACCTCCTTCATTACATGGAATGCCTACTTCTTCACAGCACTCTTTCCTGAAACAAAATCATGCATGGGCATCTGACTGAGAATCTCAGTTATGGGTAAAGAGACAGCTGTAATAGGAAAAGGGATTTCGGGGGCAGATGAAAGACACTTAGGGAAGGCTTGCTGTGTGATGTGTGATCTAGCCCTGCCTCCTTCAATCCATTGAGCTCCACAGTGAAATCAAGTACCTGTCAGTACTTGATTTATGGTTGGGATTTATGGTTCTTATGGAGGATGCAGTTTCAGCCTGTCCACAAGGCAAGGGAAGGAAGTCTAGAGGAGTGCAGTTATGGTGTGGTTATGTTTACAAAATATGGGCCTACTTCAGCTTTGTCCAATGTCACTGCTAAACATGAAAGTCGTGTATCACCGATGAAATGCTTTGCTGCATGAGTAGCTGAAAAGCTTCATCAGAAGAAATTCATTCTCAGTTTTTTAAAAAAAACAAAACGTTTATTTGATTTTGGGTGGTGGGCACATGGTGCTATATACAGATTTTGTAACTTAGAAATCCACACATGAAACCTATATGTTCATCTTGACCAATGTCACCCCAATAAAATTTAATTAAAAAACATTTTACCCACAATATTCTTGGAAATTTATGTTATCAAAAAGTATGTTGTGATATAAATTATAATGTCCTATAAGCACAATTTGGGGACTATAGTTAATACTGTATTGCAGATTTGAAAGTAGCTAGAAGAGTGGATCTTGAAAGTTGTCTTCACAAGAAAGAAAATGTGTAATTACGCTATGGGAGTTGGGGGATTTCTTTTGATGTTTTTTTCACTAGACTTGGAGATAGTTGGAAAGAGGGAGGGACTGTGTGGCAGCACCCCTCACTCCGGGCAGCATCTCTCTCTCCATCCACTCTCCACGACACTGGCAGTAAGTATAGTATCAGCAGGGACACAGGCAAGATGGAAAAGGGTCCTTGTTGCTTCTGTATAGCTTCTGGACTCATGTTTGCTCTTGGATAGCCATTCCCAGTCCCTATACTCATTTTCCTTCTTGGCCTCCCTTCTGGCTTCAGTGTCCCCATGCCCACCGCAGTGGCCAGAAGGTTTCCTTGGCTGGAATCTATGCCAAGCTGCCCTCTGCAGCCCCACCGTCTGGGAGCTCTGAAGTTTTCTACACTAAATGCAAAGCTTGAGGAACAACTCCAACCAGAGAAGCTTCTAAATAGCCCGGATGGTGTGGCTAGTGGTTGAGCATCAACCTAAACCAGGAGGTCACCAGTTCGAGTCCTGGTCAGGGCACATGCCCGGGTTGCGGGCTCGATCCCTAGTAGGGGGCATGCAGGAGGCAGCCGATCCATGATTCTCTTTCATCTCTCTCCCCCTCTCCCTTCCTCTCTGAAATCAATAATAAATATATATGGATTTTATATGTATATATATAAAATAAATAAAAATAAAAAGGTATTTTGAAAACCTCTCTTACACAATCCCAAGGGTGGCATAAAGTACTGCAGGCTTGGTGCAGAGAACTGTTAGAACTACTTGTATTTTACAAAAGAGAAAAATAAGAGGATTTTGAGTTGACAAAGCTCAACAGGATAGAAGTAAATGAGTAAGGGGGGAAATTAGGTCTATTTGTAGCATTGGTTTGACTAGCCATTTTCTCCCACAGTTTTGAATGTATTTCAAATATTTAAAATACCTAACATGCATCAAAGGTTCACCATACCATAGACTAATCACTGGGTTAAGTGCTTTACGTGGATTACCTCCTATCATCCTCACAAGAGCCCAGACATTATAATTCTCCACATTTCACATTTGAAGAAACTGAGGCAGTGGAGACTTTAACTTGCCCAACTGTTACAAATGGACAATGTGGGAGCCAATATTCAGATGCAAGCATCCAGAGTATGGAGCCTACACCCTTAGCTACCAGGCTTTGCTGCCTCCAGCTGAGTGGTGGTCTGCTGAGAAGACAGAACAAACTCTTCTGCTACACAATGTGCACCTAAGACTGGACAAGATCTGAAAGTCTTGGGAAAAGGTCACAGGTAGAATGGGATTTCCAGGCTCTAGACCACCGGACCTCAAATCTATCGTGTTCTGAAAACTAAAAGAAACTGGTTCACAGAACGCTGAATTCTCAGGGTATAAGCAGAAAATGACTTTATTCCTTCTGACCTCCATGTCCTCAAGCCTGCACTATGGGACAGTCCTTGACCTACCCTCAGACTAAATACATAACATGCTGCATATTGTCCTAGTTCCTGTGGAAAATAAGTTCCCAGTCACTTTTGGTTCCCAAAACATTCTCGTTTCAATATTAAAAGTAGCCAGTCCAAGGCAAAATAAAAATCCTGAACCTCAGTGTAAGTTGAAGCTTTCCTCACCCCAACATGAGAAACTTGAATTTGGAAAGTCAGCTTCTTTGCTGTTATCTCTCTTCCCTCTTCCTCCTCTCCTTGTCTTGCTTGGCCTCACTAGACTGTGTCTAACTTTTCCTAGATTTGAAGCAGGGGAATGACATGGGTAAGGGGCAAAAACATCTCTGTTGACTGGCAATGGTGTCTTTTGGGAGAAGATTCCCTAAGCTGGCCGACTATACTCAGAAGCACCATCAGGGTTTTCTCAGAGGTTCTACAACTGGGACCATTGCAGCACCCTTGATGTAGGCAAAGCTTCTGATCCACCCACCCAGACACACTTAAACTTTCCCCCACCCCCCTCTGCTGACCACATACAGTTTCTCCCTCAACCTCTGTGCATCTGAGGGTCCACTTCCTCAGTTAGGGTCATATTTACCCTCCACACAGTCTCTTCAGAGAGACTCATAGTCATGACCAGCTCAGTTCCATGGAGCCCACCTCTAGTCTAGAAGAAAGCCTTGAGCACTTCTGCTGTAGCATTGGGAGAAATGCCATTTCATGCCTAGGCAGCCCTCCTCCTTCTCTCTGTTCTGCATCTCTAGCCACAGCTCCTCTTATCAGTCCTTAGGCTCCCCCAACTCTAAGGGGTACATAGTGACTGATATAAGAGAATGAATGGCTTAAGGTGGATGGGAAACCCTCCCATCCTTCGTGCATGGAGGTGAGACAGGACAAACATCAAAGAACACCAAATCTCTCCCCAAAAAAGTCTGCTCTCCAATCTCTTCCTCCTCCTCTTCACTTTCAACCTTTCATACTGGGCTGGGGACTAGGATGAGAGTTGACAATTGGTTTTAGAAACCCTCTCTGAAAACTCTGCAAAGTAAGTAAGTACTTCATTTTGGAAGGTGTGGGTATAAGGCATTAATCTGATTGTTCTCACACAAAGACAAAACTGAGATAGTATCCATTTTAATATCTTTTATCAAGTTGCAGAACCTTTGGAGCAACAGGAAGGAGCAATTAGGGATTAAGACCTCCTGGTATCCAGTGACAAGTACTTAAATAGCTGTCATGAAAAAAATGTCCTCCTGCCGAACCGGTTTGGCTCAGTGGATGGAGCATGGGCCTGCGGACTCAGGGGTCCCAGGTTCGATTCCGGTCAAGGGCATGTACCTTGGTTGCGGGCGCATCCCCACTGGGGGGGCGTGCAGGAAGCAGCTGATCTCTCTCATCGATGTTTCTGGCTCTCTGTCCCTCTCCCTTCTTCTCTGTAAAGAATCAATAAAATATATTTTAAAAAATGTCCTCCTGAGACTTAGACATCAATAAGTCCTTGGGCTGTTGTGAATGGTGTCCCAAGACAGCCCAGTCTGTGGCCAAGGGAGTCAAGAGACTCGGGCACAGATAGTCTCATACTCACCACATGAGAGGCCCCTCTAAATTGAGCTGGAAAGAGGCATCCTTCATCATGAAACTCAAGGCCAGCAGAGGAAAGGCAGGGTTTCTCATTTTTACTATCTACTGGGACAGCTGATGATCAGGCAATTTCAAAAAGAGTCCACAGGCTGAGAGACAGAGATGGAGAGGGAGGAGGAGGTCAGATGCAGGAACACAAGGCAAGGTATGGAGAAGAAAACAGAGGCATCATTAGTTGTGAAGTAATTCCAGGGGGACCAAGGAAAGGAGATTAAGGGGAGAGATTAGAAGCTGCATTAGTATTTTACTGCTGTAACAGATTACCACAGATTTAGTGGCTGAAAACAATACACATTTAATTCTCATGAAGTGCCGAAGGTCGGAAGTCCAAAATCAATTCTACTGAGCTAAGGTCAAAGTGCTGGCAGGTTTTTTTCCTTCTGGAAGCTTCATAGGAGAACCCTTTTCTTTCCCTTTTTAGCTTTTAGTGCCACCAGCATTCCTTGACTTATGGCCCCTTCCTCACATCACTCTAAACTCTTGCTTTTGTCATCACATTTCCTTTTCCTGACTCTGATTTCCTGCCCCTCCCCACTAATAAGGATCTATATGACTATATTGGACTCACCTGGATCATTGAAGATAATCTCCCCATCTCAAAATCCTTAACATGATTACATCAGCAAAGTCCCTTTTGTCATGCAAGATATGACACAGATTCCAGGGATTAGGGTATGGACTTACAAGGGTAGGATATTATTTAACCTACCACAGATCCATAGTGTTAGGGCAAATATGTAGGCCTGGAGATGAGCCTGAAGACTAGAGAAAAAAGCATGTCAGATTCTTTGTCTAAGGCTAAGAAGCCAATTGTATCTAAGAGTAGCAGGAAATACCCAGCCAGAATTCCTTTACTCTGCTTTTCTGGGGTATTAAGAAACATCATTTTGCTTAATTGGGGCAGGAAAAAGATCCTGAAGCATAAAGATACTGCTTCCCCCTTCTGCTAACCTCTGTGTAGAGAATGTCAGAAATGTCAGAATATGAAAAGACCTCCACATAAGACATACCTTGATTTTCATCTCAGTTGGCTCTTTATCAATTGTCTAGCTCTAGCCAAGTCTGTGCCTACCTTACAAAGTTATCCTGAATAATGTTTTCCTCTTCTCACTCCATAGGACATGACACATATCCAGATCTCCCTTTGGGGCCAAGCTCACACCAAGCTAGGGCCTTTTAAAAAGAATCACCTTAGTTGGTTTGGCTCAGTCTCAACCTGTGGGGTCACGAACAATGAAAATACATCCTGCATATCAGATATTTACATTATGATTCATAACAGTAGCAAAATTACAGTTATGAAGTAGCAATGAAAATAATTTTATGGTTGGGGGTCACCACAACATGAGGAACTGTATTAAAGGGTCGCAGCATTAGGAAGGTTGAGAACCACTGGAATAGAGCATCAGCCTGCGACTGAAGGCTCCCAGGTTCAATTCTGGTCTAGGGCACATGCTGGGGTTGCGGGCTAAATCCACAGTAGGGGGCATGCAGGAGGCAGCTGATCAATGATTCTCTTCCATCATTGGTGTTTAATTCTCTCTCTCCCTCTGCCTTCCTCTCTGAAATCAATAAAAATATATTTTAAAAAATAAAGAGTGAAAGAGGATCTTTTAGCAAAAATATCTCACATGCCTTAAGCTTAGTGATCACAATCTGATTGTCATGTAGCAGCTTGGTCCTGTAGTCAGACCTGGCATGCATTCTTCATTTCCTCCTCTACCCACATGGATTCACTACATTGGGCCAGTCAGCTGCAACCATGAAGAATGGAATGGAACAGAATGACCAATAATCCAGGCCAAAGGCCAAAAAGAAGAAGCTGAATGTAGATCAGGGTTGAGATGTATATGGAGCACAGAGACCACAGAAACCAATGGGGAGAAGATCTCTGATAATTCCCTTGTTAGAATTTCATGGAGTTGAAACAGAAGCCCCCACCTGTTCCTGGGAACAGGTATAATGAGTTGAATAGAGGAGAGAGGAGATGGCCAATTCTCCATGCAAGATGGACACTGTATAGAGAATAATGGGTATAACAGTTAATACTTTGGGAATATTAGATCAATGTCATTTAATCTTTATTAATTCCAAAATTCTAGTTCTGAGGCACCTAAATCAAAACACACAGCCTTTGGAGTTGGACACTAAGATTTTGATAAAGTAGAAGCACAGGGAACTCAGGATATGATACAAGGGAAATCCCTGAATTCCTTATGGAAGGAAAACCTTCCCCTTCTGGCATAGGTGTGGGGTGAAAGAAAGTGAAAGAAAAGAAAGCAGAGAGTCAAATATATGTGCCCTGACCACCCCTTTTGAGGGACTTAGGTCTCTGAGGGTGGAGAAGAAATGGGGTGAGGAGAAGGCCAAAATCAGAAATGTTTTCCTGATTCCCATTTAGAGACCGGATAGAAGACTATTGTTCAGGGTGGCCCAGAAAACTCAAGGTGGTAGGACAGCAGAACCACTGCAGTGAAGGATGGTGCTGGACAGCTCAATCTGAGACATGGTCCTGGCTCCTAGAATGTAGATTATGGGCCCCAAACTCCTGCATGGCTCAAATGGGAGGTTGCAGAGGCAGCTGAAAGTCCTACCAGAGAACCTGGCAGGAGAGGATCAGCTTGGAGAAAAGGACTACAAAGTAGACTTACTAAGCCAAGACCCCAAAAGGACTCATGGTCAGTTCTCGAAGTGTGTGTGTGTGTGTGTGTGTGCGCACGTGTGTGTGTGTATGTATGCATGCGTGCACGTGTGTGCACACATGTGTGCATACATATGTGTGTCTGTTTGTGTTGGGGGGAATCATATTGGAAACCCTGAAGTAGGTTCAACAAAAGGATTGCCACAGAACCCTGACAAAGCTAAGACAATAGTCCATGAGTCCCTCAACCACAGACTTCAACAGTGGATGCCACAGACTAGATACAATCAACCACCATTTAACAGAAACCAGCCATGTGTATATGCTCAGATGAGAGTAGTAGCCCAGCTGCAGAGACCAGCACCAGGACAGACATGAAACAGGATTCTTTCTATACCCTCAATCCAAGTTCCACAATAACTCAATAGTATCAGTTTTTCTCTTATACCCTGAAAAAGGAAAGAAATAAACCAGTCTGATCAAATATTGGACTTTGAGTTAATTAACTATTTAATTAGTAGTTAATGAAAGATTAAAAAGAAAGATTAAGTCAAAGAAACTGTTTATACTGTAGAAAATGAGATATATTTAATTGACCTATTATATTGTTTGCTTTTTTCCCCTCCCCATACTACCCATCAGGATGTACACTTAGGAAGATAAGATCACTATAGAAATCAAAGATGCTACATTTTCTTTTTTTTAAATATATCCCATTGATTTTTTACAGAGAGGAAGGGAGAGGGACAGAGAGTTAGAAACATCGATGAGAGAGAAACATCGATTCAGCTGCCTCCTGCACACTCCCCACTGGGGATGTGTCTGCAACCAAGGCACATGCCCTTGACCGGAATCGAACCTGGGACCCTTGAGTCTGCAGGCCGACGCTCTATCCACTGAGCCAAAGCGGTTAGGGCAAAGATGCTACATTTTCATTGAACATCCATGAAGAGTATATTTTAATTTGTTACTCCATCACATAGGCAATTTGACCTTGAAGTAAAGGTTGCTCTGACTCTATGTGTGTGCTAGTAATCTATTAAGGAAAGACTTCTTTTACAGAAATAAACTGTACTCTACTTCTTAATATATAAGAAAGTTATGTCAAGCTTCAAAGAGTTGATTCTTATAAAGCATTTAATACTCATAAATATTAGTAGCCAAGTCTTTCTTTCTCATCCCTAATACCACCACTTAAATGGTTTCCCCTAAGTCACAAAGAGACAACAAAGCAAAGGAATACCATTTTAAACATTTCCTAGAGCAGGGGTGGGCAACCCCTGGTACGTGTGGCAAACATGGCACGCCAGTAACTTTTGCTGGCAAGCGAAACCCTCTCTTATAATCTTCTATTTAAAATTTTTTTCTTAATATCGACTTTTTTATTTTTCAGATAAATTCAGTGTAGGTGCATCTTAAATAAATAAATAATTTTACAGAACATGTATACATTCAAAAGTAAATGTATTTTTCATCATCATATACTGTGTTTTTGTCACTCGAATGAATTTTATTATTTCTTCAAGGTTCTTCACATACGTACACCTTAAGAGATATCAAGTAGGCGTAACATGTTCTCAAAAAATTAGGGTTGGCACACAGAAGAATTTTGAGTCAGAGATTTTGCTAGTTTTGGCACGCACTCACAAAAAGGTTGCCCACCCCTGTCCTAGAGTGTAACAGTAGGAACCAGAGGAGTGTCTGACCCTCCCATGACAGAGCTTATTAGTGATGAGCTATATCTGGGGTTGTTGAAGCTGCCCTCAAATATAGCGGTCATCAGCCCACATAACCTGCTTCCGACAAGGTGCCTCTTGACATTTAAGGAAACACTAATTCTTTTTTTTTTCCCCAGTGGAAAGAACTGAAAGGGGTAGGTGCCTAACTGAGAACCAGATGTAGCAGTTTACTAGAACTATTCTTAGTAAGAGGAAAGTCTTATGGCAAGGACATATGTGGGCAAAGAAGGAGAGGGTGGGGAAGTGAGTAGTAATGGGGCAATTCCAAAGGAGTGAGAAAAGACCCAGGCAAGCAGCAGGTCTGAGATTGCACAGTCATTATAGGAAGTGAACTTTCTCTAAGAGCCAGGGATCCAGTGTATAAAATATTGGTTCTGTCAATGCAACTCCTGGTGTGGATCAGACTCAAAGATGAAAATCACTCCAATGTACTCAAGGCCACAGTCTGGAACCCACAATGCTCTGACTCCAGTCTTAGACCTTAGGGTGAAAGGAGAATACTATAATGGCCACATTGGAAAACACAGACTTCCAGAGCTGCAGGATCCTTAAAGTTCTAATCAAATATCCATTTCACAGATGAGAAAACTGAGACTCAGAAAGATTAAATGACATGCCCAAAGTCATGGAGCTATTTATACCAAAGCTAGAGCAAACACCAATTATCCTGTCCCTAGTCCAGAGTTTGTGTTGCCACAGAATGTTTATAGTTTTACCTGTCATGGTATAAGAGATTCAAAACTTGTAGCCATAGCTACTTTGCTGAGGCAGAATTTTTTTTTAAATCTTCATTGTTGAGAGTATTATAGATGTCCCCCTCCTCCACTTGAATCCCGCCCTACCCCAGGCCTTCACCACCCTATTATCTGTGTCCATAGGTAATGCATATATGCATATAAGCTATTTGGTTACTCTCTTCCTGTTCCCCACCACCCCGCCTTCCCTCTGAGATTTGTCAATCTGTTCCATGCTTCCATGCCTCTGGTTCTACTTTATTCATCAGTTTATTTTGTTCATTAGATTCCTTGTTCATATACTTCGATTTTTTAGATTTAATTGTTGATAGATATGTATTTATTGTTCATATTTTTTTTATCTTTTTTCTTCTTAAAGAAGACCCTTTAACATTTCATGTAATATTGGTTTGGTGGTCATGAACTCCTTGTGTCTGCATTTTGGCTGCTTCTTTAGCTTTTTCTTGTCTGTGAAGCTCTTTATCTGACCTTCAATTATAAATGATAACTTTGTTGGGTAATCTTGGTGCCCTATAGGGCCCAGTGGCTCAGCCTCCCTAGTCACCACTTGCTTTCCATCACTTTGAATATTTCTTGCCACTCCCTTGTGGCCTGCAAAGTTTCTGTTGAGAAATAAGTTCACAGTCATATGGGCGCTCCCTTGTAGGAAACTAATTGCTTTTCTCTTGCTGCTTTTAAGATTCTCTCTTTGTCTTTAACCTTTGACATTTTAATTATAATGTGTCTTGGTGTGGGCCTCTTTGGGTTCATCTTGTTCAGGACTCTCTGTCCTTCCTGGACTTGTAAGTCTATTTTTTTCACCAGGAAAGGGAAGTTTTCTGTCATTATTTTTTCAAGTAGGTTTTCAATTTCTTGTTCCCTCTCTTCTCCTTCTGGTGTCCCCATGATGCAAATGTTGGCATGCTTGAAGTTGTCCCAAAGGCTCCTTACACTGTCTTCCTATTATTTTATTTTTTTGGGCTGTTCTGATTGGGTGTTTTTTGCTTCCTCATATTCCAAATCGCTGACTTGATTCTCAGTGTCCTCTACTCTACTGTTGATTCCCTGTAAATTATTCCTCATTTCAATTAGTGTATTTTTTATTTCTACTGGTACTTTGTTATGACATTGATGTTCTCACTAAGTTCCTTGAAATTCCCTCTAAGTTCCTTGAAGTTCTCATTAAGTGCTTTGAGCATCCTTATAACCATTGTTTTGAACTCTAAATCTAGTAGTTTGCTTGATTCCATTTCATTTAGTTCTTTTTTCGGAGATTCCTTCTGTTTTTTTCATTTGTAACATGTATCTTTGTGTCTGCATTTTGGCTGCTTCCCTGTGTTTGTTTCAATGTACTAGGTAGAGCTGCTATGGCTCCTGGAATTGGTAGAGTGGCTTTGTGTAGTAGGTGTCCTATAGGGCCCAATGGCTCAGCCTCCCCAGTCATCTGAGCTGGGCACTCTAGGTGCACCCCTATATGGGCTGTGTGCACTGTCTTGTTGTAATTGAGCCTTTATTGGAGTCACTGGGAGGGACTGACCCCAAGCCAATCAGCTGTGTAGACCAGCTTTGACTACAGCAGAAGAGCTGCAGTGTAGAAGACACCCCTGTGGAGCAGGACATGCTTCAGTGGAGCTTTGGTGTTCGCCAAGTCTGCCCCTTGAGTGTGTCACTCATGGATATGGTCAGGTTGTAGTCTGGCATGGTCTGAAGCTGACCACCAGCTGCACTTGCTGTGGGGCCTCCCGGTAGGTGTAAAATCAGCTCCTGCCTGTGCCCTGCCTGGGGACACCTGGAACAAGCTACAGAGTGATCTGCAGATGGCTGCTACTTGTGTTGAGCTTAGAGTGCCTGGGAGAGGCCAAGCTGTGAACCAAGGCAAGCTGCTGCTAGTGCTAGGCCTGGGGCCCTTTATCGAAAGGTATGAGACACACTGCAGCCAGCTGCTGCTTGTTTGAAATAAAACCCCATCCTGACTCATTGTTTTCTCTGTTCCTTATAGTTATGCCAGTGAAGAGATCAAAACTTTGAAGGAAGCAATCAAAAACTGAGAGATCGAGAAACCAAGATGGCGGCATAGGTAAACACATGAAATTGCTGCCTCGCACAACCACTTCAAAAATACAACTAAAAGACAAAATGGACATCATCCAGAACCACGGGAAGGCTGGCTGAGTGGAAATTCTACAATTAGAAGGAAAGAGAAAAGCACACTGAGACTCAGAGGAGGTGAGGAAGTAAAGTGCAGAGGTACGGAGGCGCACGCGGAAAGGGCTGGCAACTGAGGACGCGGTTGTCTTTTTCAATCAGGAGGGAGACACAAGCTCCCAACGGCCCTGACTCCAGTTCCGGGCGAGTCTCTGGGGACCCAGACTTACAGGGGGAGAAACTGGACTGTCTGGCAGTGGGCAGAACTCGAGGGCGGCTTTCTCTCAGAGGTGCTTGCAGTGATTACCGCAGGACATGAGACTCGGGACCTCTTAGGGCAGGACTGAGGATCAGCCATAGCTGTTTGCTCCGCCCTGTTGATTCCCTGAGACCCCGCCCCACCCAAGCTGAGCACAGAGGCTTTTGCATATGAATGACCTAGCCCTTTGCAATCTAAAATTACCTAAAAAACTGCAGCTGGGTCAGAGAGACCCAGAACATCCAAAAGAAGGCCCAAGGCCCCACAGCAGCTTGCATTGCTTCACAGCTGGGCCTCATCTGGGCAACTCCAAATCCCAAACAAAGAAGAAGAATCTGCAGAACTCTCCGTAGCTCCTGCTGGGTAGCCTCAGGCAGAGGCTAAATTAGCACCTCCTTAGAGATCCAAGTGCCAGTGTAGCCAGTGGTCAGAGTGGGGCCATCCAGATTACAACTCCTCAAATCCATAAGAGACACACTCAGGGGGCAGACTCAGTGAGCACCAAAGCCCCACTGAAGCAAGTCTTGCCCCAGAAGGGTGTCTCCAGCACAGAAGTTCTCCCACCGTAGACACAGCTGATTCTCACAGCCAATTGGCCTGGAGGTCAATTCCTCCCACTGACACCAACAACAATCAAGGCTTATACAACAAGACTGTGCACACAGCCCACAAAGGGGTGCACCAAGAGTGTCCACCTCAGGTAATTGGGGAGGCTGAGCCACTGGGCCCTATAGGACACCTAGCACAGAAAGCCACTCTATCAACACAAAGCAGCCAAAATGTGGAGACAAAGAAACAGGTCACAAATGACAGAAATGGAGGAAAGCAAACTACTGGATATAGAGTTCAAAACCACGGTTATAAGGTTTTTCAAGAATTTTCTAGAAACCGCCAATAAATTTATTAAGACCCTCAATAAGTCTAGTGAGACCCTCAAGGATATGAAAAAGGACCAACTAGAAATTAAGCATACACTGACTGAAATAAAGAATAGTATACAGAGATCCAACAGCAGACTAGAGGATCCCAAGAATCAAGACAAAGATTTGAAATACGGAGAAGCAAAAAACACCCAACCGGAAAAGCAAAAAAAAGAATCCAAAAATATGAAGATAGTGTAAGGAGCCTCTGGGACTTCAAGAGTACCAACATCCGCCGAAACCGGTTTGGCTCAGTGGATAGAGCGTCGGCCTGTGGACTGAAAGGTCCCAGGTTCGATTCCGGTCAAGGGCATGTACCTGGGTTGCAGGCACATCCCCAGTGGGAGATATGCAGGAGGCAGCTGGTCGATGTTTCTTTCTCATCGATGTTTCTAACTCTCTCTCTCTCCCTTCCTCGCTGTAAAAAATCAATAAAATATATTAAAAAAAAAAAAGAGTACCAACATCCAAATTATGGGGGTGCCAGAAGAAAAGAGAGAGCAAGATATTGAAAACCTATTTGAAAAAATAATGACAGAAAACTTCCCCTACCTGGTGAAAGAAATAGACTTACAAGTTCAGGAACCAAAGAGAACCCCAAACAAAAGGAATCCAAAGAGGACCACAGCAAGACACATCATAATCAAAAGGCCAAGAGCAAAAGACAAAGAGAGACTCTTAAAAGCAGCAAGAGAAAAACAGTTGGTTACCTACAAGGGAGTACCCATACAATTGTCAGCTGATTTCTCAACAGAAACTATGCAGGCCAGAAGGGAGTGGCAAGAAATATTCAAAGTGATGAATACCAAGAACCTACAACCAAGATTACTCTACCCAGCAAAGCTATCATTCAGAATTGAAGGTCAGATAAAGAGCTTCACAGATAAGAATAAACTAAAGGAGTTCATCACCACCAAACCGGTATTATATGAAATGCTGAAAGGTATCCTTTAAGAAGAGGAAGAAGAAGAAAAAGGTAAATATACAAATTATGAACAACAAATACACATCTATCAACAAGTGAATCTAAAAATCAAGTGAATAAAAAATCTGATGAACAGAATAAACTGGTGAATATAATAGAATCAGGGGCATAGAAAGGGAGTGGACTGACAATTCTCGGGGGGAAAGGGGTGTGGGGCTGCGGGAAGAGACTGGACAAAAATCGTTCACCTATGGATGAGGACAGTGGGGGTGGTAAGGGCAGGGGTGGGGTGAGAACCGGATGGAGGGGAGCTATGGGGGGAAAAAGAGGAACAACTGTAATAATCTGAACAATAAAGATTTAAAAAAACAACAACTGAGAGATCAAGAATAGTGAAAGCTGGAAAAGCTTCTAGTGGTATGAAAACATGGAAAGAAAGCCCAATTCAACAGAAATGTGATATGGGAGACCACCAAGGAGCCTGTACAAATATTGTAATGTTTGTGAGCTTTGGAATTCTCAATGGCTTCTAGGCCAAGGACATACTGATTCTACTGTGCAATGCTTACGCACCATTCCCTGGTTACTTGAAATAGATATGTGCAAGGAGGGGAGAAGATGCATTCATTTTCTATCCTTGAAAGGAATATCATGCTTAGAATTTTATTCCTGTCTCCTGACTCCTACCAAAAGTCTCCAGCAATGCCATAGCCTTGAAGGGCAGTGAAAGACCTCAAAGAGTCATGGAAGGGCTCATTAGCCTGATAACTAGAAGAACAATTAAAAGTTAAGATAAAACATTTTTAGAATATTTATCCCATTGGAAACTTAGAAGAGTAAGGAGCTGTGGTGATTGCCAAGAATTGGGGGGGGTGAGGAGGGTGGAGTAGAAGAAAATGAGTAAAGAATTACACCAAGAGCAAGTAATTGCCCTCTGGGGCTTCTTAGGTTCTGAAAAGTGTCAGCTAAGGCTAACAAAGTAAAACTTCCATTCCCAGGAAGAGGATGGACAACTGTTTCAAGGACTTCCTGAAAGATGTGCTCCTCCCAATCCAACATAGGTTCTGTGCATAAGGTATACACTGAGCTTCAGTGAATCTCCCACAGGGAAGGTTATGAGGAGGTCGAGAGGATACAGCCCAAATCCCTGGGAGCAGCCAGGAGTGTCCTGGGATCCTCCCCTCTGTTTTTCTCACTGGTTGTACCTAGAGGCTCTGATTCTTCCCATGCCTTAGATGAGACAACTCCTTGTTTGTGAGTCTCTCAATAGAGTCCTCGGTCTTGGTCAATCATCCAATCAGCAACATAAACTGAAGTGCTCAGTATATACAGACATACATTCAAAGAACTTAAGAGTAGAGATCAAAAGAGATAAGCTCTTTTCTTGGTCAAGAGGGATTTTCATTATATTGGAGTTAAGAAGAAGGAATGGAGAAGGGCTAGGATTATTGTAAGAACCAAAGATAGACATAACCCCACCTTTTCTCAGTTTTGGTCCCTGAGCTGGTAGAAAACTTGGTGTTAGGGATTACCTCACTCTGGGAAATATCTGGGACCAACTTTAGAAAGAAGCACATGTGTGTATCTGTAGTCTACAAGTCTTCCAGCTTTGAGCAAAGAGTTTCTCTCATTTCTATTTGTATGACTCCTTTCCTACTTCATTAGTTATGTAAGATGATGAATGCTTTGATTCCTAAAACCAGTAACTCATAATATTTTATTGACTCCAGTCCTACTACATAGAGTGATCAAAGACCAAATAATTTCTTTTTCCCTTTTTATCATGCTTTAAACTACAGCTTATGTATATTCATTTATTGCAGATCTTTAGAGCTGGAAAAAATCTTGGTGTTTGCCTAACTTGCCCATTGTGCATGCAAAGAAAATATGGCTCAAAAAGGTAGTGCTTTATAATGATACCTAGGTGGTTTATGATATAGGTTGAAACCCAGGTCTCCAATCTACATACATCTTAAACCTCAATGTACTTTTTTGCCAAGAAGCAAATGGACTGGTTGTTTCTTTACTTTTACTTTATTTTATAAAAATATATTTTTTTATTGATTTCAGATAGGAAGGGAGAGGGAGAAAGAAACACCAATGATAAGAGAGAATAATTGGTTGGCTGCCTCCTGCACACCCCACACTGGGGATCAAGCCTGCAACCGGGCATATGCCCTGACTGGGAATCAAAACACGACCTCCTGGTTCATAGGTCAACATTCAACCACTGAGCCACACCAAGTGGGCACCTTATTTTTTATATATATCTGCCTGGCTATATACACATATTCCGACTCTGTGTCTCCAGTTACCACACTTGATATTTGAGCTTCCTTTGAAAACTCTGATAAGATCATAACTCATTATCTCTGTCCTCCCACCAGGCTGAGTTCCTGGTCAGGGAGATGAGGCTATACTGATACCTGTTACCGCAGCATCTGCCACTGGACCAGGCACTACTCAGTGTCCAGTAAATGTTCACTAAGTCAAGTAATGTGGAATGAAACTCTCTAATTACCCCAAAAATTAGAGGACAAGGCCAATCCTATATAAGAAATAGATAATATGCAAATTGACCATCACTCCAACACACAAGATGGCCGCCCCCATGTGGCCACAAGATGGCCTGCAGGGGAGGGCAGTTGGTGGGACCAGGCCAGCAGGGGAGGGCAGTTGGGGGTGATCAGGCCGGCAGGGGAGCAGTTGGGCATTGATCAGGCTGGCAGGGGAGTGGTTAGGGGGTGATCAGGCTGGCAGGCAGAAGCAGTTAGGGGCAATCAGGCAGGCAGGCAGGCAGGCAAGCGTTTGGGAGCCAGCAGTCCTGGATTGTGAGAAGGATGTCCGACTGCCCGTTTAGGTCCGATGCTACAGGGATCGGGCCTAAATGGGCAGTTGGACATCCCTTGAGGGGTCCCAGATTGGAGACGGTGCAGGCTGGGCTGAGGGACACCCCACCCCCCAAAGTGCATGAATTTCGTGTACCGGGCCTCTAGTTATTAATAAAAATAGTTTATCACCCTGACTGGTTTGGCTCAGTGGATAGAGCATCGGCCTGCGGACTAAAGGGTCCCAGGTTCGATTCCGGTCAAGGGCATGTACCTTGGTTGCGGGCACATCCCCAGTAGGGGGTGTGCAGGAGGCAGCTGATGTTTCTCTCTCATTGATCTTTCTGGCTCTCTATCCCTCCCTTCTCCCTTCTTCTCTGTAAAAAAAAAAACAATAAAATATATTTTAAAAAAAGAAAAAAAATAGTTTATCATAATCTAAAAACAGCATCAAAATGTACTGAAAGAAGTCCTTGGTTTCCTCATCTATACAATGAAATGGATGGTAAACATGGCCTATCTGATGTCTTTTATTTATAACATTTTTATATCCTTATATAATAAGAGAGGCCTCTGGAAGGGCTCTTGATTCATGACAGTGACTCTGAAAGTGAGGCTTCTGGATGCTGTAGTGGCCTCTGAATCACAGTATATCAGAATTGATTACTTCCTCTGCTAATACAAGGACCAGGCTCTGTGGGCAGCCACAGGGTCCCTGAGCCATGCTCAGAACCCCAGCCACCCACCAGCTACAGGGCTCGGGCCCTAGAACCCAGTTTCTAATCAACCTACTTTAGAAGGCAAAATGCTTGCTCCATCCAGGTTTCCTGCTCTCTCCCTCCACCAGTAAGAGCCCAGGCCACTATTTCCAGCCAGAAGAAATCTGCATTGGATTATGCTTTTCAATTCCACTGTATTTGATTCCATGGCTCCACTCTGCTTTTAACACTGATGTGTTGCATTTGTTTGTCCTCTGTTTGGCTCTCATTTAATTCTCACAGGTTTTACCAAGATCTTTTTTTTTTTTTAATTTTCTTATTTGATTCTGTGGCACTGCTGATTTTCTAAACACAAATTCTTAACAATGAAAGGGAGCATTTCTGCCCTGGCCAGGTGGGCTCAGTTGGTTAGAGCATCATCCCGTACATCAAAAGGTTGCGGCTTCGGTCCTAGTTGGGCACATACTCAGGTTTCAGGTTTGATTCCCCCGTCAAAGTGCATAAGGGAGACAACCTATCAATGTTTCTCTCTCTCTCTCTCTCTCTCTCTCAAATCAATAAAAACATATCCTTGGGTGAGTATTAAAAATCTATATTTTTAAAGAAAGGGAGCATTTCCTAGAACTTGGTTGAACCCATAGTGCCTCATATACGCGATATATTTTTAATAAATGAGTTAATTTATGAATTATTTTAAGAGCAAAAAATATGCCTTGAGATTACATTTGTATTAAGAAAAACTGGTGGCATTTAATTCTATTTTTTATAGAGGGCTGGTCGACATGTTGGGAGGGAGAGCCCAGAGCAATCTTAGCTGAGAAATGAGAATTCACTGCCTCTGAAAACAATTCAGTGGATTTCAGTCACTTCCTACTCAGTAGTAACATGTTAAGTATAATTGGTTTTCAAATACTCTCATTACATTATTTTTTAATCATTTATTTAAACATCTAAATGCCTTCAACTTACTATATAAACTGTGTGTTATTAAGAAGGAAGGCATACTGCATTGGTCATTTAATTACAGCTGCAAATTTAATTAACCAACTAGCAACCTTGTTCATCTCCTTCATAGCACTTGGAACAAGTATACTTAATTAAGTTTTGTAATTATTAATTTAATCTGTGTTCCTGATTACATTATAAGAACCAAGAAAAAAGGACTTGTGCTCCTGTCTTGCTTGTTCACAGACAGGTGTCTGATGGCTAGTGCAGTCCCTGGCACATAGAGGGGCTGAACAGACAATGTTTTAAGAGATTTAAACCTCATCTGGACTGACAGGCACAATGAGAATGATAGGAGAGGATTCCTTGCTAGGCAGTAACCTAGACTGAACCCTAGAAGAAACGTGAAAAGTAACTGAATCCAGTCTTTTATGAAAACACGGGGAACCTGGAGACCTTTCTTAGTCTCAAGAGTCTGATTATAATACTGGACAAATTGCTCCCCCCACATTGCAGAATATTTCTTTCACTGCTGTGTTCTGCTTTTCTCCTCTTCTTCATTCCTTCCTTTTTCTTTCTCTTTTACTTTCTTTATTTTCCTTCCTTCTATCATTCTTTCTCCCTTTTCTCCAACATGTTTTTTCCTCTGTCTTTTCTCTGCATTAATAGATTATCTCCTATATAATTGTAACTGTGCTGGATCCTAGATATAAAAGCATGACAATAACAGGGACTTTATCCTTGAGAATCTCACAGTTTAGTGTGAGAACCCAACTGTCCCTTTCTCCAGCACCTTTGCTGCAATCTCTCCTGAGCACCTAGGTTAAGGAATCTGAGGGGAGTTATACCAATTCTAGCCCATGGTTTAATCTGAGACTCCTAAAATATGACCTGTACTTGCCTTTCTCTGATTCTGCTCCTCCCCCTGCAGCCTGGTCCATCTGCTCCATGAGGAGGGACAACCTGATCTGAGTAGATGAGCTTGTCCTACTGGGGCTCTCCAGTGACAGGCAGCCCCAAACTGGATCCTTTGATCTGTTTGGGGCCACATATCTGCTGACCTTGCTGGGCAATGGCCTCATCATCCTTCTTTTCTGACTGGACACCCGACTCCACCTGACCATGTACTTCTTCCTCTGCAACCTCTCAGTGGTGCACATCTGCTACACTTCCAGCAGGTGCACTTCGTCCTCGAGAAGACCATCTCCTTTGCCTGATGTGGGACCCAGCTCTTCTTGCTGGCCTTGAGGGGCGTACTGAGTTCCTGCTGCTGGCCGCAATGGCTTATAACCACAACCTGGCAGTCTGTGACCCCCCTGCACTATATGGTAGCAATGGGCCCGAGGCATTAGGCGGTCCTGGCAGTGGTCTCTTGGCTTGTGGACGTGTCTAATTCTGCAATACAGAAGGAGGTCACCAAGCACCTGCTAACCTGTGGATACCACATGCTGAACCATGTGGCCTGTGAGACACTGGCACTCGTCAGGTTGGCCTGTGTGGACATAACCCTCAGCCAGGTCGTCATAATGGCCTCTAGCTTGGTGGTGCTGCTGATATCCTGCTGCCTGGTATCCCTGTCTTACACTCAGATTATGGCCACCATCCTGTGGATCCACTCCACTGGTGGATGCAGCAAAGCTTCCAGGTGGGACCTGTGCCTCCCACCTCACTGTGGTCTCCATGTCCTGCAGGATGACCCTGGTTACCTACACACATCCCTGCTCCACGGCCTCAGCCGAGCAGGACAAATTGGTGGTGACCCCCATGTTGAATCAGCTCATCTACAGTCTGTGGAACAAGGAAATGAGATTGCTCTGAGTCGAGTTCTGATGAAGAGCTCTGAATAAAAACATTAGACGTGATCTGTCATAAGAGTATGCAAGTGGCTGTGTGTGTATATGTGTAGGTGTGTATAAGGAAGCAAGTGGGAGGACCACAATCTACAATACTATCTTTGGAGGTAATAGAGAAGTGGAATTTTAACTATGGACTGTTTTTGGTCCTGACTTAGTCTAAAAATGTAAATTACAACAATTTACAAATACATATACCCTACAGAATAATGGAAAAAATATATATGCATATATTAATTAGAAAGGAAAATTAAATCAGAAGTCAGGGAAATACACAAAATATATTCCAAGAAAGTCAATTTCCTTGGTAAAATTTACAACTATATGTCTAAGATTTTTGCAATCAGGGAGAAAAGGGGAGAGAGGAAGCTGTAATTTATAAAATTCACTGTGCCCACAGGATCAAACTGTCCTTAACCAGAAGTGCAACTCACACATGGTCCAGCTCAGCTCAGTAGGGTGGGGGATTCATATAGGAACTTAGAGCCAAAGTCATACCAAGTTTCCCCACAACCCCGATGAGCAGGACTGGACCATGCATAAGTCACATGGACATCATTCTGTGTGTTTCCCTCTGGGATTTGCTGTGGTGGCAAATGGCCAGCCAAAAAGCCCAATGTTAAGGACCTCAAACACAAATATTTCTACACAATCAGGTCTAATGACATCTTCTTATGAAAATTGAGAGATGTATAAAAAAACCATGCTTGACTAAAAATCATGGCACACACCATCAGAAGTGAGCTGAGCTCTACAAGAAAAAAAATCGCAGTTCCCCATAGGTGATCATTTTGTTCTGCTCTGATAACATACCATTAATGACTGAGCTCTACACATCCTAAAATAGAAAATGAAACAGTGATCATTTTATCCAGAGCAATGTTTTTAAAAACAACTTTTAAAAATCAGAATAAGGCATCTCTTAAATATTACAGATGTCTAATACAGTTGGGACAATAATCTACTGACACCTTCTAATTATAATAATTAAAACATATTTTATATAGAAAATAATACTTATATTCTGCTCTCCACAGCAAAAGTGCATACATCTAGGTTATCCAAAGTTACAGGTTAGAAAAAGTGGGGAGGAGTCCAAAATATTTTCCTACTTACCCCATTGTTTGAGTTTTAGAGTTTATATTTTTGGGGTCCTTGTCTCTTTAAAGAGAGATTTGATGTATTTAAAGGACATTTACTAATCAGGATGAAATAAACTGTTTGGTTACTCAAGTGACCCTCCTGAGTGGAGTCATTCTTGAGATGATCTCACAGAATGGACTCCACAAACATCTGTAAGAAATTTCTATACTGAGAGAATAAATTTCAAAGACACCACTCCTCAATATGATGTCCATTCATTCAGGAATCCATAACTCTATGTGCCAATCTCTGTTTAAAACTAAAAACAGGTATAGTAAAAAAAAAAGAAAACACCCTCTACATCCTTCAAGCAGTTAGGTAGGAGTCAGAAAGAGGAAATAAAAGCTGGGCTTATTGGAGGGTTTTTCCAGCTCTCCCTCCTGGCTGCTGAGAAATCGGAGTTGGTGTGGGGCTCCATACTCTCACTCAGCTATGAAGTGGGTGTTTCCGTTTTGCAGATGAAATGGAAAGAGGTCAGCAGACTTGATGAGCTGGACCTCCGCCCATTGACCTGTCCAAACTATTCTCCATCCTGTTGGCCTCTGTTACTTGGTGGCAGCTGAAAGTCTCCACCTCACCACTACCACACCACCAGGCACAACATCCCAAATACTGCACCTTTCCTGACCTCCCCTCCCCCATAAATCACACCTGCCCTACATGTCATTCTGAGGGATGCTGCTGCCCACTGGCCACTGTGGTACAATCCTGTGCTCCCAGGGATAACAGTTTGATGGAGCAGGAAGAACATGGGATTGTGGTCCTCGGGTTCCAGATCCATTTCCAGCTCTGCTCCCAAAGGGCAGAATGGCCTCGAGCAGTTCGCTTCTGCTGTCTAAGCCTCAGTTTTCTCATTTGTAAAATGATGAGGTTAAAATGATCCTAAAAGTTCCTTCCAGTTGTCATTCTTTTGTGACTCTCATTTTGCATTTTATTCTCTTCAATTGTTGCTGTTCTCAGTACTCAGGAGCCAAATTTGAGGGCTAAATCTTGGTGACTTACTATGCTGACAAAAAAGCGGGGAGGAGGAGGCTCTGTGAAAAGGCGCAGGGCTCAGAAACTCAGCTGCTGGGCATTGCACCAAAGCCATTTTCTATTCTTAGCATTTTCTACAGTGACACCTTCTGGCCATAGAAGCACTGGAAACCGGATTAGGTTCGCTTCCAACCATTCAGAAAATAAAGATGAAAGTATACAGCTGCTCTGCCCTCTTCACCTATCCAACCTTGAGCCCTATCTTCAGACCCTGTTAGAAAGACTTGGGTTGGATTTCTTTCATTTCTATTTTATTGGATTCTATAGTCCATCTCTCATATCCTCAACACAAATCCTTTTCATTTAGAGAATGCTCTAAAACTTATGAACGGCTTTCTCACACATCACCTCATTTGATACTCACTAGTTCTTCCCTGGGCCTAAGGTGTTCTAAAATGCTGTTTGGGGACCAGATCTCAGAAAGCTAAGACTAAGGCAGACCCAGCACATCAAGGCACAATAGTTAGGATTACATTTTCACTGATTCATAGTGGGATTTGAGGCAAGTCATCTAACTCTCTTGGCTTCAACTTTTACAAACAATGAATAAGAAGTTAAGCCCAAAAGATCTTTCTTCCTCAAAAATTCTTCTAGGCTTATTTCAAAACAAACTCCTCTCTCAAAAGCCATGCATTGAATCTTCAGAAGTAAGGTTCGAGGTTCCCTCTAAAGCAGTGATCCCAGATTCACGTTTTAATTAGCTGGGAAACATGAACAGTTACTATTATACTAATGTCTGGGTTCCGCCCATCTGAGATTCTAATTTAATTACTCCAGCATGTGGTGATTCAAATGTATAGCCAATGTGGAAAGCACTACTCTGGGATCCACCATGGTTTCCTGTGGGATTTTCACATCAGAATGCTATTATCTGGAGTTTTTCCTTCCCTCTCAAGCTTCCCCTAATGGGCATTCAAATGGGCTTTTCCAGCAGTTGGATTCTTGTCCATATACCTGTGGTCTCTCTTTATTATCCTACTATGACAGCACTTCCTTCTCCCATCATGCTGCAAAGACACATGAGGCACATACTGAAATGGGGCTAGAGGGACTTGTTACTAATATACACAAAATGAAGACTATAAAATTGCCTAGTGCATTCATATTAACAATAAAAATGGCACATTTAACCTTGGATAGAGGCTAAAGACCAGGAAAGTAAACAGGGAGGTGTTCCAAGGACAAACATGTATTTGCTATAACAGAAGATTTATACACAACAAAGCTCACAGGGTTTTAGAGGCACTCCCTTACTAACGTCATCTGTGGGCAGTCAGTTTCCAAATGCTGTCACTGCAAGTAAGTGATATGTCCATTCATCTTTTATTAGTCACTCACTTTAACATTCAAATAAATGCCAGCATTTCACCAAGGAAATAGCATAATCGCACGGAGTTGGAACATAATTACAGTTGGTATAATGATCTCCAATGAGGCCTTAATCTTATCAACCTAGGACTGAGCTTGCTTCATCAGTAGGCTGAGAACCAAGTGAGCCATCTTCTCTGTTACTGCCCTAGCCACCGACCAGCCTGAGTCATAAGGAGAAGAGAATTCCAGTCCTACATCTTGGGATCAGAGCATAATCCTCAGGACCTTTAAACTCTTTCTATTCATGCTCCCAACAAAAATGTTTTATTGTGAAACATTTGTTAGGAATCTTTGCATAAAAAGAAAAATCATTCAAAATCCCTGACTTCAAGAAGCTCAAAGTCTAATGGAGAAAATACACAAGTCCTTGCATTTCTCCTTAAAGTCCTCTGTTCAGTCCCAGGACCTGAACTCTGATTCTGATTCTGGCCTCTCTAACCACCATCTCCCACAACAGCCTGGTACACCTGTTCTAGAGGAGGGACAGCGTGACCTGGATGGGTGAATTTGTCCTACTGGGGCTCTCCAGTGGCAGGTAAACACAGGCTGGACTTTTTGTCCTATAAGGGGCTACCTATCAGCTGACCCTGCTGGCTCATCACCCTGCTGATCTGGCTGGATGCCCAAATGCACCTGCCCATGTATTTCTTCCTCTGCAACCACTTAGTGGTGGGCATCTGCTACACCTCCAGTGTGGTCCCCCAGATGCTTGTGCACTTCCTCCCAGAGAAGAAGACTATCTCCTTTGCCCAATGGGGATCCCAGCTCTTCTTGCTAGCCCTGGGGAGAGGGGCAGGAGGATCAGGCTCCTTCTGCTGGGCTCTAGGGCTTATGACCACGACATTATGGTCTATGACCCGAAAAACAGCATGCACGTTGTACAACCATTCACATCAAAAGACACAGGGAGTTCTCGTGGGGTAACTCGGTTGGTTGGAACATACACCAAAAAGGTTGCAGGTTCGATTCTCAGTCAGGGCACATACCTAGGTTTCAGGTTCAATCCCTGGTCGGGGCACATATGGGAGGCAATTGATTGATGTTTTTCTCTCACATTGATCTCTCTCTCTGTCTTTCTCTCTCTCTCCCTCCCTCCCTCCCTTCCTCCTCCTCCTCCTCCTCCTCCTTCTTCTTCCTATCCTTCTCCTCCTCTTCCTCCCCCCTCTTCCTCTTTCTCTCAAAAGTCAATAGAGATATCCTTGTGAAACATTTTTAATTATTTTAAAGACACAGGGAGAACATAGTTAATAAGTTAGTTGTTGGTTAGTTAGCTACTGGATGTGCATAAGTTAACTGACTGTTTTGTTAGTTTGCTTTTAGTGGATTTCTGCTACAAAACAAAATATCTCTACAAGGACAGACAAAAAAACTGGTAAGAGTACACCTGAAACTAATATAAAATTGAATGTCAAGTGTAATTGAAAAATTAAAAAATACATATTTTAAACTGGTAAGAATGCCTCAGAAGAGGACAACAGGGAGATTTTTAAAGTACATTTAAAATATTTAATCATCTAAATGTATCACCTATTAAAAATAAATGTTTAAAATAAAAATGGAGAATAAGTTCCCCCAAAATTCTAGTTCATGAGTATGCATCCACTCAGCAACATTCACCCTAATTGGTAGGGAAATTATTTTCACTCCAAAAGATTAAAATTTCTCCTTATCAGGAATCCAGTTATCAGTTGGTCTCTGAAATTTGCACATTGATGCCTTTTAGCAAAAACTTTTAAGCCTGCCTTAGAGGCACCTAACTCTAATTAAAGTTTTCTACAAAATTCTTTCTAAAAACAACTGCATAGGCGTCACGAAGATGGCTGCCGACGGGAAGGCAGACTGCAAGATAGTGTGTGAGTGAGAGAATGAAGGAAGAGTGTGTGGTCGCACGGGGAGTGTTTGTTTGTGAGTTGAGGGACAGCTATACTCCAGGGGACTGTGGGGGATTGCCGGACAGGATTCCCCTGACTGGACAGCTTCCACTGCTGCTGAGATCCCTCCTGGAGCAACTGGCTCTGACGCGGAGACCGTGCCATCTTGAAGGGGAGAGTGGATATTGTCAGAAGCCTGAAAATCCCAGGAATCTACAACAACAGCACCCAGTGAACAGCTTCGAATAGCTGCGAACCTGGGAACACCGGTCTTCAAGCAGCGTGAGCACGTGGATTCGGAGGAGCTCTGCACCCCCTCATGGAAAGGAGAGAACTACATAACCAGACACCCGGAGAAGAGAGATCATGGGGAGACAAAGAAACAGCCCGCATATGAAAGAAAAACAGGCATCACCAGAAAAGGAAGTAAATGAAATGGAGGCAAGCAACCTGTCAGAGAAAGAATTCAGAGAAATGTTCATAAGATGGATGAAAAGAATGGAAGACAAATTCAACAATATGTGTAAGAACCAAGAGGAAATGAAAAATGACATCACTGCTATAAAGAACTCAATAGTAAGCATCAACAGTAAACTAGAAGAAGCAGAGAACCGCATCAGTGAGCCAGAAGACAATGTAGGAAAAAATACCCAAGCAGAGCAGCTTCTAGAAAAAAAATTAAAAAGCAGGAGGAGAGCCTAAGAGAACTTTGGGACAACACAAAACAAAACAACATCCGCATAATAGAGGTGCCAGAAGGAGCTGCCCGTGTTGGTGAGGTTTGTTGACGAAGCTCATAAGCTGTGAGAGGAATTTGTGGGTTTCTTGCCTTATGAAGCTGATGCCGAAATTTTGACTATGAAATTTCACACTATGATGACTGAGAAGTGGGCATTAAACATGGAATATTGTCATGGCCAGGCTTACATTGTGTCCAGTGGATTTTCTTCTAAAATGAAAGTTGTTGCTTCTAGACTTTTAGAGAAATATCCCCAAGCTGTCTACACACTTTGCTCTTCCTGTGCCTTAAATATGTGGTTGGCAAAATCGGTGCCTATTTTGGGAGTGTCTGTTGCGTTAGGAACAATTGAGGAAGTTTGTTCTTTTTTCCATCGATCACCACAACTGCTTTTAGAGCTTGACAATGTAATTTCTGTCCTCTTTCAGAACAATGAAGACAGGGGTAAAGAACTAAAGGAAATTTGCCATTCTCAGTGGACAGGCAGGCATGATGCTTTTGAAATTTTAGTGGACTTCCTACAAGCACTTATTTTATGTTTAGATGGTATAAACAATGATACAAATATTAGATGGAATAACTGTATAGCGGGCTGAGCATTTGTACTCTGTTGTGCAAATTTTGATTTCATTGTTACCATTGTCATTCTTAAAAATGTTCTATCTTTTACAAGAGCCTTTGGGAAAAATCTCCAGGGTCAGATCTCTGATGTCTTCTTTGCAGCCAGTAGCTTGACTGCAGTGCTGCATTCACTAAATCAGGGGTCCTCAAACTTTTTAAACAGGGGGCCAGTTCACTGACCGTTGGAGGGCCGGACTATAGTTTAAAAAAAAACTATGAACAAATTCCTGTGCACACTGCACATATCTTATTTTGAAGTAAAAAAACAAAACGGGAACAAATACAATATTTCTATTTGCATGTGGCCCGCGGGCCATAGTTTGAGGACCCCTGCACTAAATGAAGTGATGAGAATACTGAAGTTTATCATGAATTTTGGTTTGAGGAAGCCACCAATTTGGCAACCAAACTTGATATTCAGATGAAGCTCCCCGGGAAATTCCACAGAACTCAGTAAGGGAACCTGGAATCTCAGCTGACCTCTGAGAGTTACTATAAAGAAGCTCTAAATGTTCCAACAGTGGAACACATTATTCAGGAAATGAAAGATATATTCTCAGAACAGCACCTCAAAGCTCTTAAATGCTTATCTCTGGTCCCCTCTGTCATGGGACAGCTCAAATTTAATACATCGGAGGAGCACCATGCTGACATGTACAGAAGCAACTTACCCAATCCTGATACACTCTCAGCTGAGCTGCACTGTTGGAGAATCAAGTGGAAACACAGAGGAAAAGATATAAAGCTTCCATCCACAATTCATGAAGCCCTCCACCTGCCAGGCATCAAATTTTTTCCTAATGTTTATGCATTGTTGAAGGTCCTATGTATTCTTCCTGTGATGAAGGTTGAGAATGAACACTATGAAAATGGGCAAAAGCGTCTCAAAGCATACCTGAGGAACACTTTGACAGACCAAAGGTCAAGTAACTTAGCTTTGCTTAACATAAATTTTGATATAAAACATGATTTGGATTTAATGGTGGCCACATATATCAAACTCTATACAACTAAGTCAGAGCTTCCTACAGATAATTCCGAAACTATCGAAAATACCTGAGAGACTTTTAAAATGGGTTTTCTCTTATATTTGATATTGAAAAAAATCTAAGAAATTGGAAAATATAGAAAAGCTATAAGATATATGTAGGCCACTTAATCACTGAATACCTTGAGTACATTAGCCATTGATAATCTGACCGTTTAAATGGCCCGTTTGAACTCTCATGCTTTGGAGAACTAACTGTTCTTCCAGAGGGTAGCATTGAAAGTACCACACTGCACTTCTGCGTGGTCTCTGCTAATGGCACTTTGGAATTGTTTTAGTTACGTCAATTTACACATAACATTTATTATCACTGTGGATCCTGTTGTTGGGTATTGAGTTACCAGTTCTTTGAAGAAATAAATTTTGAGAAGGTGTGAGAGGAATATGTTTCATAAAATTTTACAATGAAGCTCATGACTAACCTTTGAATAGCAGGAGTTTTAAGTTTACTTTTAAAAATCTTTAATGAACAGTTAAATTACCAGATAGTGAAAGAAACGTGAGCTTGCCAAACAAGGATTTCAGTGTAGATTTTGTCTTTATTCGATAATCTTAAACAAGTTACTGTTAAACATTGAAGGAAGAACCTGCCATTGTTCCACATCTGGGTGTTGCTGTTTACATTCCTTTGATGAGCCTATATCTTCATAAGCTTTTTAGCAAGTATATGTCGAACACTTCTGTTTCATGGTCAAGACAGGATCAGAGGCTATGGATACTGACAACAGATTGGTCTGTTTTATTCTGTATTTTCCCATGATTATATCTACTGCCTCGTCTTGATTTATAAGCAAAACCTAGACAACCTACAAAAATGTGTTTTGTAGTTTATCTAGGAATAATACAGAAAATATTGCTGTTATTTTTGGTGAAGAAAGTCAATTTTGTACAGTTTATTTCAACGTAAATAAAATGTGAATTTGTTTTTTTTAAAAATCAAGAGGAAGGAACACTTCCAAGCTCATTCTATGAAGCCAGCATCACCCTAATACCAAAACCAGATAAAGACAACACAATGAAAGGGAATTACAGGACAATATCCCTCATGAACATAGATGCCAAAATCCTCAACAAAATCCTAGCAAATAGGATGCAGCAGTACATCAGAAAGATCATACACCATGACCAAGTAGGATTTATCCCAGGGATGCAAGGATGGTACAATATCTGCAAATCAATAAACGTAATACATCACATAAACAAATTGAGAGAAAAAAAACACATAGTCATATCAATTGATGCAGGAAAAGCATTTGACAAAATCCAACACCCATTTTTGATAAAAACTCTCAGCAAGGTGGGAATAGAAGGATCATACCTCAACATAATAAATGCCATATATGACAAACCCACAGCCAACATCATACTCAATGGGCAAAAACTAAAATCATTTCCCCTAAGAACAGGAACAAGACAGGGATGCCCACACTCACCACTCCTGTTCAACATAGTACTGGAAGTATTAGCCATTGCGATTAGACAAGAAGAAGACATAAAAGGCATCCAAATTGGAAAAGAAGAAGTAAAACAGTCCTTATTCGCAGATGACAGGATATTGTACATAAAAAACCCTAAAGACTCCATCAAAAAACTATTAGACTTAATAAATAAATTCGGCAATGTAGCAGGATACAAAATTAACGCCAAGAAATCTATGGCATTTCTATACACCAATAGTGAACTTACAGAAAGAGAAACAAAAAAGCAATCCCATTTACCATCACACCAAAAAAATTAAGATACCTAGGAATAAACTTAACTAAAGAGATAAAAGACCTCTACTCAGAAAACTACAGGACGTTGAAAAAAGAGATAGAGGAAGACATAAACAGATGGAAGAACATACCATGTTCATGGATTGGTAGAACAACATCATTAAAATGTCCATACTACCCAAAGCAATATATAAATTCAATGCACTCCCCATTAAAATACCAATGGCATATTTCACAGACCTAGAACGAACTCTCCAAAAATTCATCTGGAATAAAAAAAGACCCCGAATAGCTGCAGCAATCCTGAGAAAGAAGAACAAAGTAGGTGGGATCGCAATACCAGATATCAAGCTATATTACAAAGCCACTGTTCTCAAAACTGCCTGGTACTGGCACAGGAACAGACATATAGATCAATGGAATAGAATAGAGAACCCAGAAATCGACTCGAACCAATATGCTCAATTAATATTTGACAAAGGAGGCAAGAACATACAATGGAGTCAAGACAGTCTCTTCAATAAATGGTGTTGGGAAAATTGGACAGATACATGCAAAAAAATGAAACTAGACCACCAACTTACAACATACACAAAAATAAACTCAAAAGGGATAAAGGACTTAAATGTAAGACGGGAAACCATAAATATATTAGAGGAATCCAAACGCAACAAAATCTCAGACATATGCAGAAGCAATTTCTTCACCGATACAGCTCCTAGGGCAGTGATGGCGAACCTTTTGAGCTCGGCGTGTCAGCATTTTGAAAAACCCTAACTTAACTCTGGTGCCGTGTCACATATAGAAATTTTTTGATATATGCAACCATAGTAAAACAAAGATTTATATTTTTGATATTTATTTTATATATTTAAATGCCATTTAACAAAGAAAATACAAACCAAAAATATGAGTTCACGCGTGTCATAGGTTCGCCATCACTGTCCTAGGGCATTGGAAACTAAAGAGAAAATAAACAAATGGGACTTCATCAAAATAAAAAGCTTCTGCACAGCAAAAGAAACCATCAACAAAACAACAAGAAAGCCCACTGCAATGGGAGAACATATTTGCCAATGTTATCACCGATAAGGATTTAATTTCCAACATTTATAGGGAACTCATACAACTTAACAAAAGGAAGGTAAACAATCCAATCAAAAAATGGGCAAAGGACTAAATAGACACTTTTCAAAAGAGGACATTCAGAAAGCCAAGAGACATATGAAAACATGCTCAAAGTCACTAATCATCTGAGAGATGCAAATCAAAACAACAATGAGGTACCATCTCATACCTGTCAGAATGGCTACCATCAACAAATCAACAAACGACAGTGTTGGAGAGGATGCGGAGAAAAAGGAACACTAGTGCACTGCTGGTGGGAATGCAGACTGGTGCAGCCACTATGGAAGACAGTATGGAGTTTCCTCAAAAAACTAAAACTGGAACTCCCATGTGACCCAGTGATCCCACTTCTAGGAATATATCCCAAGAAACCAGAAACACCACTCAGAAAGGATATATGCATCCCTATGTTCATAGCAGCACAATTTACCATACCTAAGATTTGGAAACAGACTAAGTGCCCATCAGCAGATGAATGAATTAGAAAATTGTGGTACATCTACACAATGGAATACTATGCTGCTGTAAAAAAGAAGGAATTCTTACCATTTGCAACAGCATGGATGAACTGGAGAGCATTATGCTAAGTGAAATAAGCCAGTCAATGAAAGAAAAATACCACATGATCTCACTCATTTATGGATAATAAAGACCATTATAAACTGATGAACAAAAATAGATACAGAGGCAGAGCAGCATCGAACAGACTGTCAAACTACAGCGGGAAGGCCAGGGAGGGTTGGAGGGGGAGGGGGCGGTAAGAGATCAACCAAAGGACTTGTGTGCATGCATATAAGCATAACCAATGGACACAGACACTGGGGGGTAGGGGAGGCTGGGGGGAAGGTAAATGGGGAAAAAAAGGAGACATATGTAATACTCTTTGTAATACTTTAAGCAATAAAACAAAATTTTTTAAAAAGACAACAATAAAAAAAATAAAAATAAAAACAACTAACTGCATAGTAATTGAAGCAAACTATTTTAAAACATTTAAACAAAGATTTAATAAGACTATTATTTTACTTTTTTTAAAAAAAGAGGTTCAATAGTTTTTTGACACAAAGTAAGTGAAATTCTTGAATGTTTTTCAAAACAAAAGTACATGTTTATTCTATTCACATGTGACTTGGTGACATTTGCTTGAGGGGGGAGAATAAACCTGGACAAAGTCTGGCTGCCACTTAGACTTCAGAGAGGAGAAAATAAGAGATAGAACAATGGAAATATCAATTAAAAAAGAGATGGGGGTAGTGTAAAGAAACCTTTCAGCGGCTTTAACAAAATTAAAACCAAATTACCCAAGCTTTGGTGCGAGGCAAAAAATTTCCACAAAAGGAAGAGCATTTAGACCTCACAGCCCAGCCACTGTCTACCACAACTGTCCCTTAGTAGTAACCTTGACATTATCCTCGCGAAGGTTGCTGCTTCCCCATCTACACCCCAATTCAGTTGTGGACAATATTTTTTCTAAATTTCCCATTAGGCTTTCAAGATAAGATAGTATACTTAATCAAGACATTTAACTGAAGAGCATTATTTTGTTTTAAGGCTTCTTCTCAACACAGAGTATACAAAAATAGAGAATAGCACAAAATTTTGTATTCTGACCTTCTGGACAATATTGGCTCTCTGGGATCCATGGGGCCCTATTTTAATAGTGTCCCAATAGAGGTATCATGCTCAGAGTGTTCCCAGATTTTGTTCTCCTTCTCTCCTTTCAAAGGAGGAGCCCACAGAATGATCCAGTAGACATCTACCTATGAAGATATTTCCATGTAATGGGCCGTGGTTCTGTCATCCTCACTTGAGTCTCTTCTGGGGATCAGAATAAGGAGACCATGGCACCTAGACCAGCCAGAAGCCCCTGGCCAACAGAAGTAGCTGCCTGAACACCTCTCGAAGCCTGGGGCTGCTGAGGATGAGGATAAAGGGATGGACAGATGTGGGCAGGTAGGTTACAATTTGCCATGGCCAGAACCAGTCATTCTCTGAGAAAAAGAAACCTACAGTATCAATGATCAGGGACATGAAAGACAGAATGTAAAGAATGAGGAAGAAGATGAGTGACTTCAGAGCTCTGGTGTGAGCTTGGGTGCTGGCGTCTTGCAGGCTGTGGGCACTTTGCCGCATTGTCCGAGTGTGTCTCCTCAAAGAATGAATCAACAATGCAGTTGAGACCAGAAAAACAGAGCAAGGAATTGAAAACGAGACAAATTTGAGGGGTAGGAAATAGTGAATTTCCATGCTCATGACCCTCTCCATGTAGGTCATATTCTCATAAACTTCTCTAGTAAAGAAACCTTGATTCAAAGCGTAGTCTCCCCAAAAGAAGAACAGGGTGACGATGGTGGAGATCAGGAGAGAGCCCAGCAGAAGCCAGGGCACTGACCCTGGGAACCTCCACTTCAGCCAGAGGAAGGTAGGGTGAGTGAGGTTAGCAATCTTCATGCAGAAGAGGACACTGAGCCAGGTACCAAACCAGAAGGTGGCTGAATTCAGGAAGTCCCATTGGAATCTAATGAGCTGCCCTGCAGGACCCTTGCTGAACTCCTCCAGGTGGAAGAAGTAGTAAAAGTTGTGCACCATTCCAACCCACTGTAGGCAGAAACGGGAGGCACCCAAGCTAATGAGGATCATGTCAGAAGGGAGCAGCCTCCCAAGCCGTCTCCATTCTCTGCTCAGCACCAGCACAATGAAGCCATTGGCCAGGATTCCCAGGAGACACAGCAGGACAAAGAGCAGCATGAAGAGGGCTGTGAATGCTGGCTGCATTTTGGCCCCTTCTCTGGTCACCACCCCTGCGCCTTGGTCCTTGGCCTCCTTATTACCCCTACTCACAGTCCTTCTTTTGATTTTTCCTCAGGGGATGTGAAAAGAAACCTCAGGCTCTGCATTTGAGCCAGAGCTCACTTAAAATGAAGATGCTTGGCTATGGCTATGGAGGAAAGGTGAACTTGGCTCACCTTTCCTCCCAGGATGCAAATTTCTCCCAGGCTCAGTTACCATTATGCTACCAACCGCCTCTGATTTGGTTTTTCTGGTTTTGCCTACATGTTGCCATGGTTAACATCAATGTAGAGGGCTTCTCAGGGAGTCTGTGACTGAGTTTCATCCTTCTTATGCCATCCTTGGGCCCTGTAAACACACACCTCCCCATCAGGTCATTCTCAAGATATTAAGTATATAAGCAAGAAGTACAGAGAGACATTCATATTGCCAAGACCTAAGCAAATACTAAAGCTAAGGAAGTCTGTATCTAGCCAAGCTTTCCTGTTACAAGTCCATCCTTCCTAGGAATAGTCACCCCCTTCAAGCTCAGATACCTTCGTAGCAAACCTCTTCTTAAATCCTTCTTGGCCCCTGAGGTATAAATGACTGACAATGTTTAAACTAGCTTTATGCTTCCAGTGAGATAATTCATTTCCTCATGGTTATGGGACTGAGAGAATCTGCTTCTTGCTGGATGTCAGCTGAAGGTCAACCTCAGGTCCTAGTGGCTGCCTGAAGTCTTTGCCAAATGGACTGTTTCAACATGGAGGCTCAAGCCAGCAAAGTGAGTCTCTAGAGAGAGTCTTAAATATCAAAATGTAATCACAGGTGTGACATCCTATCACCTTTGTTATATTCTATTGGCTAGACCAGGGGTGGGCAAACTTGACTCGAGGGCCACAATGGGTTCTTAAACTGGACCGGAGGGCCGGAACAAAAGCATGGATGGAGTGTTTGTGTGAACTAATATAAATTCAAAGTAAACATCATTACATAAAAGGGTAAGGTCTTTTTTTTTTTTTTAGTTTTATTCATTTCAAACGGGCCGGATCCGGCCCGCGGGCCGTAGTTTGCCCACGGCTGGGCTAGACGCAAGTCACATTCCCCACAGACACTCAAAAGGAGGGGATTATACATTGGTGAGGATACCAGGGGTGGGGGACATGAGGGGCCAACTTAGAGTCTGTCTACCACACTGAGATACTAAAGCTTACAAGGAATGTGTGAATACTGTCCTCCAACACCAAAATTAAAAAGAGATCCCAGCCCTAACTGGGTAGCTTAATTGGCGTCGTCCAAATATGCCAAGGTTGCAGGTTAGATCTCTGGTGAGGGCACATACAAGAATCAACCAATGAATGCATAAATAAATGGAACAACAAATTGACCTCTTCCTCCCACCCTCGCCCTGCTTCCTCTCTCTCTAAAATCAATAAAAATTATTTTAAAAGAGAGATCCCTATGAGACCATGTTAAAAATAAAAATAGGATGGACCTGAAGAGCATTATGCTAAGCTAAATAAGCCAGTCAGAGAAAGATAAATATCACATGATCTCACTCATTTGTGGAATATAATGAACAACATAAACTAATGAACAAAAATAGATCCAGAGACAGAGAAACACCAAACGAACCATCAAACCTCAGAGGGAAGCAGGGAAGGGCAAACGCGGGGGTGGGGGGGAGGGGGCTGTAAGAAATCAACCGAAGGACTTGTTTGCATGCATATTAGCATAACCAATGAATGTGGACACTGGGGCGATTGGGGCTTGTCCTGGGGGGGTGGGAGTGGTCGGGGAGGGGTCAATGGGGGGAAAAGGAGACACATGTAATATTTTAAACAATAAAAAAAAGAAATTAAAATAGATTCAAGTCAATCCATACTCAGATGTTTTCTGTTTAATATATCAAATTTGTGCTTCTTCCACACTTGTTTAAAACATTTTTATGTTTGTGTGCCATAAAAAAGTCAGCTAAGACAGTGAGTCATACAAATAACATAAAAGTTATTACCACCACAGCATGAATGTATAATTGTACTAAAAATAATTCACAATAAAAAGAGAGGGCCCGCCCTAACCGGTTTGGCTCAGTGGATAGAGCATCGACCTGCGGACTGAAAGGTCCCAGGTTCGATTCCGGTCAAGGGCATGTACCTTGGTTGCGGGCACATCCCCAGTGGGAGGTGTGCAGGAGGCAGCTGACCAATGTTTCTCTCTCATCGATGTTTCTAGCTCTCTATCCCTCTCCCTTCCTCTCTGTAAAAAATCAATAAAATATTTAAAAAAAGAGAGAGAGAGAAGGCCCATTGAAATTGGGTGAATATGCATTTTTCTCACTCTCAGATATCTGTTCCTTATACAGTTTTCACATTCATTCATTCACTCAACACGTATTTATTGAGCACTTATACACACAGGGCACCTATTCACTGGGGACAGCAGCAAACTAAAGAGGTGGGATTCCTGCTTTTATGGAATCTGCAGTCCAATGGAAGGTAACAGACAATAAGAAAACACAGGAACAAGACACTTTCACATAATAATTGGTGCTTTGAAGAAAATAGAAGAGTAGGCTTGCTGGAGAATGGCAGGAGAGGAAAAAGTGGTTTTCTCAGGGGGTAACATGGCCTGAGAAGCCTGAACAACTAGAGCTTTTCCATGTATAACTGGACATATTCATAATACCACAAACTATAATTTTATATGATTCTCTTTCATTATTCTTTTTAACTTTATTTGGCAGGGAATCTTCTCCTGCCAGAAAATAAGAACTCCAGCAGACCATATGACTTTTCTCTTTACTCTTATCAAACAGGTTGTCCCAAGATCACTTCAAATCACAAAACATACTCAAACCAGAAGTTGGACATCGCTGTACAATATATGAATATTACGTAACTAGACAACTGCAGCTTCAACCCCTGTAGTGTGGGCTATGCAGAGGGAGAATGGAAAGAGGGCAGGAAGGCTCCCACTTGGACTAGAACCAAAGTAATCTGGCTTTGTACTGTGTAGGCCTGGCAGGTGTTTATGCAGATTCTCTCCCTCATGGGATCTTTTCAGAGATCTCGAAGTTCCCAGTCTCCACTGGGCCTACTCTCCTGAAGGTTCCTTCAATGGGGAGATGGCATCTTTATTTTGAGTGACCCTCAGGATTCCTTTGTAACCCCCACTCATTTACCACCAAATTGCTGCTACTGGAGTTTCTACACTCTAGGAGGCAGCCCTATTAGTCAGATCTCAGGACACTCTCACACACATGCTCTCTTCTGTGTGACTCACAGCTGACCACCTAACCCTGCTCCATAACCTTTTAACTTCTCATAGTTACACCCTGCTCTCAAGTCCTAATGGGGCCACATTTTCCTGACTCCACTCCAAAGTTAGCCAGTCAGTCTATATCTCATTATCTTAGTCCTCCAGGCAGAAACAAGCCCCTGATCCACTATGCCTCCCTGCTAAAGAAATAACAGTGAGCTTTGTGGTGGCCCCGTGGAAGCTCTGGACCACCACCAGGTTGGAGGGGAGGGAAGACATTCCTAGTCCTCCTCTGCCAAATACAAAACAGGACTCATACCCAGCTGTTTCTAAACATTTACTCCTCAGACATCCTCTCTCTTTTACTGTCTGGACCCTTTTATTTTATCAAAGGATTTCAAGAGTATAGAACAGGTTTGTAACATTTCCTTTGAAAACCTGCATATCATGAACTGGCAACTCACTCTGAAATCTCATATCATTAAATTTGTGTACTGATAGAAATTTCAACTTTGAACATTGTGTTATTTAAGGGGCAAGGTCAAGAAAGTCTTGTTGGTCATGCTAAGAAATTTGGATATTATCCTAATGTAACTGGAAGCCATCAGAGGTTTTAAACTGGAAGTAGCATGATCTACTGTGGTTTTAAACAGACTTTGGGGGCTATTGTGCAGAGCAGTGGTCGCCAACCTTTCAGCAACTGTTGATGTAGAGAATGGAATTGGGAGAGGCAAGGGTGGAAGAGAGCAGTCATAGGCTACTGCAATAGATCATGTACAAGCAGATGGTGCTTGTTCTCAAGAGAAAACACTGGAGGTGGTGAGCAGTGATAAGTTGCTGGCATATTTTGAAGGCAGATTAAAAAGACTGGCCTGCTATGATGTTTTAAAAAAGAGAAATCAAGGATAAATCCTAAGTATTTTATCTCAGTAACTAGGAGAATTTTATGGAGTCATTCATTCACTTAGATGAGAAAGACTAAGAGAAAAATGTTTGTGGGAGAAACTATTTTGGATATGTTAAGTTTGAGAAGCCTGTTAGATATCTAAGATGAGACATGAAGCAGACAATTAAAATTTAAGTCTGGATCTCAGTAAAGAGTTAAGGCTGGAGTAACAGGTTTGGGAGTCTTCAACACTAACATGGTATTTAAAGCCATTAAACTAGATGAGATCATGCGCGCGGGGGGGGGGGGGGGGGGGGGCTCGGAGATGGGGGAAAGTAGATGGAGTCTGTTAAGGGACTGTAAGTCATGCACCTTCAGCTTTTAGGGATTGAAAGTCAAAGGTTGCAGCAAAGAAGATTTGGCAGAGACTAACATTAGAGAGGGGTTCTATTCCACGAGCTCCTGCTCAGGGACAAGGGGAAGAAGAAATAAGCAGTGGAGAGAGAGACATGAGAAAGATAAATGTGCTGAAGTGATCTGCACCCAGGGATTGTACGCTATGCTCTCTGGGGAGATGCCTTAGGGCAACCACTGTTAACATGTTCTAACTTTGAGAGGCCCTTTGGTAGGAACTCAAGTCTAACACAGTAGAATGTTGGTGTTGAAATTGGCATCTGTCCTGTGCCTTACCCTGAGCAGAGAAACCCTATTTACAATTTATCCATTCAACAAAATCTATCCAGCATGTACTGTTCATTGGGCACTAGACCAGGCACATAGGTACAAACATTAAGATAATCTCTTGAGAGAGATAGACAAGTAAACATATAATGACAATTCAGTACAATAAATGATAAAATAATAAATAATATTTACTCAGTGCTGCTATGCATCCTCATGTACTATTCTAAGTGCTTTACATATAATAATATTTTATACTTATAAAAACTCAATGAGTTTCAAATATGATGCTGGGACAACTAGATACCCATATACAAAAGAATAAAATTGAACCCTTCATCACACCAAACAAAAATGAACTCAAAGTGCATTATAGATCAAAATATAAGAGCTAAAACTATGAAACTTTTCAAGATAAACATAAGAGTAAATCTTCAGCCCAGTCAGTGTGGCTCAGTTGGTTGAGCATCGTCCCATGCACCAGGAGGTCACTGGTTCAATTCCTGGTCAGGGTACATGGCCAGGTTGTGAGCTCTAACCCCAGGAGGAAGTGTTCAGGAGGCACCCGATCGGTGATGTTTCTCTCTCATCTGTTTCTATCTCTCTATTCCTCTCCTTTCCTCTTTCTCTAAAAATTAACAAAAACATTTTTTAAAAAGAAAGAAAACAAAGGGCAGCCACATAATGGGAGAAAATATTTGCAAACCATACATCTGACAAGGAAGTTGCATCCAGGATATACAAAGAACTTACAACTCAGCAATAAAAAGACAAGTAATTCAATTTAAAAATAGGTGGAGGATTTGAATAGACATTTCTCCAAAGATGATATGCAAAAGGCCAATAAGCACACTAAAAGATGTTCCACATTATTAGTCATTACAAAAATGAAAATCAAAACCATGAGATACCACTTCACATGCATTAGGATGGTTAAAAGCAAAAAGAAAAGAAAAAAATAGATAATAACAACTGTTGATGAGAGGGGAAAACCAAAACCTCATACCTTACGGTGGGATTGCAAAAAATGATACTGCTTCTTTGGAAAATTGCTTGGGTGCAGTTCCTCAAAATGTTAAACATAGTTACCATATGATCCATAAATTTCATTCTAACCCAAGAAAAATGAAAATGTATGTCCAAACAGAATCTTGTACATAAACGTTCATAACAGCATTATTCACAACTAGAGGCCCAGTGCACGGATTCATGCACAGGTGGGGTCCCTCAGCATGGCCAGCACCCTCTCACAATCTGGGACCCCTCAGGGGATGTAGCAGTGCTGAAGCAGCAGGCAGCCCGAGAGGAGCCCCAGCTGGGGCCAGGCGCAGCTCCACTGCCACTCATCCTAGCTCCACTGCACCTGCCGCCACCACCACCCCCCCCTACCGCACCCCCCACCCATAGCACTGACACGGAGGCTGGAGAGGCTCCCGCCACCACAGCTGTGCTCGCCAGCCATGAGTCCAGCTTCTGGCTGAGCGGCACTCCTGCTGTGGAGCACACTGACCACCAGGGGGCAGCTCCTGTGTTAAGTGTCTGCCCCCTGGTGGTCAGTGATCATCATAGCAACCAGTCAACTGGTCGTTCCGGGTCATTTGGTCATAATGGTCACTTAGGCTTTTATATATATAGATAGCCCTCAAATGGAAACAGCTCAAATATATGTCAACTGATGAATGAATAAACAAAATGTGCTATGTCAATTAAGTAAATATTATTTAGCAGTAATTGTATGGCATATAAATTATGAGTTAATAAAGCTGTTTATAAAAAATGATGGACATATCCAAAAACCAAAGGAAGCCTGCTTCTAAAGAGTCCTATTGATCCAATTTGGGGAAATTTGAGCTTTGAAATTAAAAATAATGCAAGAAAAAAAGAAATCCAATGAGATAGGTACTGTTGTTATCTTTGTTTTACAAATGAGAAAATTCAGGTGCATGAGAAGTAACTTCTCATAGTTATACCTATAACAGGTGGCAGAACTAGGATTTAGTTAGGCATTCTAGCTTTAAAACATGTATTCTTCATCTACAATATCCTATCCATATATGTCAATCCCATAACTAACATCATACTCAATGGTGAAACACCAAAAACCTTTCCTTTCTAAGATCAGAAACAAGACAAGGATGCCCACTCTCACCACTTTTATTCAACGTAGTATTGGAAGTCCATATCAACGGGGGGGGGGGGGGGAGAGAGAGAAGGAAAGAAGAAGGAGGGAAAGAGAGAAGGAGAGGAGAGAAGGAAGGAGAGAGGGAGAGGGAGAGGGAGAAGGAGAGGGAGAGGGAGGGAGAGGGAGAGGGAGGAAGAAAGAGAGGAAGGAAGGGAAAGAAAGGAAAGGAAAGGAAAGGAAAGGAAAGGAAAGGAAAGGAAAGGAAAGGAAAGGAAAGGAAAGGAAAGGAGAGGAGAGGAGAAAGGGGAAAGGGAAAAGGGAAAAGGGAAAAGGAAAGGAAAGACCATACAAACTGGGAAGGAAGAAGTAATATTGTCTGTGTTTACAGATAACACATTTTCTTTTTCTTTTTTTTTTTAATATATTTTATTGATTTTTTACAGAGAGGAAGGGAGAGAGAAACATCGATCAGCTGCCTCCTGCACACTCCCCACTGGGGATGTGCCCGCAACCAAGGCACATGCCCTTGACCGGAATTGAACCTGGGACCCTTCAGTCAGCAGGCCGATGCTCTATCCACTGAGCCAAACTGGCTAGGGCCAGATAACACATTTTCTATAGAAAACCCTAAAGACACCACCAAAAGACTAAAAACAAATTCAGTAAAGTTACAGAATACAAAATCAATATAGAAAAATCACTAATAATGAAGTATCTGAAAAAGAAATTAAGATAATGCTATTTACAATAGCATCAAAAACAATAAAACATTTAGAAATAAATTTACTCAAGGATGTAAAGGATCTGACACTGCAAACTACAAAACACTGATGAAAGAAATTGAAGACACAAATAAATGAAAAGATCTATTCAATGATTATGGATTGGGTGAATTATTATTGTTTAAAATATCCACACTGCCTGGTTGAAGTGGTTCAGTTGGTTCCATGCACCGAAAGGATGCCAGTCTGATTCAGGAGCAGGGCACATGTCCAGGTTGCAGGCTCGATCCCTGGTAGAGGACATGCAGGGGCCAGACAATTGATGTTTTGTTCTCACATCTCTCTCTCTCTCTCTCGCTCTCTCTCTCTCTCTCTCTCCTTTCCCCTCTCTCTAAAAATAAATTTTTAAAAAATATTTTAAATGTCCATACCACATCCAAAATTATCTACAGATTCAATGCAATCCCTATCAAAATTCCAAAGACATTTTTTACAGAAATAGAATCCTAAAAATGCATATGGAACCACAAAAGACCATGACTAGACAAAGCAATCTTGAAAAAGAACAAAGCTGGAGGCATCACATTTCCTCATTTTACAAAGCTATAGTAATCAAAACAGTGTGGTATTGGTATAAAAATTGTCAAATTAGTGGAATAGAATTGAAAGCCCAGAAAAAAACCCATGCAATTAATTTTTGACAAATGTGCCAAGAATATGCAATGGGGAAAAGTCATGGTATTGTAAAAACTGACTTTCCACATGCAAAAGAATTAAACTGGATCCCTATCTTATACCAAATGCAAAAATCAACTCAAAATAGATTAATGACTTGAAGTAAGACCTGAATCTGTAAAAACCCTACAAGAAAACTAAAGGAGTAAGATCCTTGACATTGGTTTGGCAATAGTTTTTTGGATTTGACAACAAAAGCAAAAATAAGTAATTAGGACTACCTCAAACTAAAATGTTTCTGCACAGCAAAGAACCCATATCAAAATGAATCCAAATCCATCATCAACCTATGAAATGGGGAAAAATATTCCATAAGGGGTTAATACACAAAATATTCAAAGAATTGACACAACTCAGTAGCAAGAAGGAGAAGGTGGAGGGGTAGGGAAGGGGGATGGGGAGGGGAGAGGGAGGGAAGGGAGGGGAAGGAGGGGAAAGGGTTTGGGGGAGGGGAGGAGGAGGAGGAGGAGGAGGAGGAGGAGGAGGAGGAGGAGGAGGAGGAGTAGACACACTAATCCCATTTTAAATGGCCAGAAGACCTGAATACACATTTTTCCAAAGAAGACATACAAATGGCCAACAGGTATATGAAAAAGTGCTCAATATCACTAATCATCAGGGAAATGCAAATCAAAATCACAATGAGATATCACATATTAGAATGGCTATTATCAAAGAGACAAGAGATAACAAGTATTGCCGAAGATGTGGAGAAAAGGAAACCCTTGTACACTGTTGGTGGGACTTGGTATAGCCATTTGGAAAACAATATGTAAGTTCCTCAAGAATTTAAAAACAGGACTACCATATGATCCAGCAATTCTACTTCTGGGTAAAAATCCATCCAAAGAAAGTGAAATCATTATCTTGAAACGATATCTGAAGTCCCATGTTCATTGTAGGCTACTGACAATAGCCAGGGTATGGAAACAACTTAAGCATTTATTGATGGGTGAGTGAATAAAGAAATGTGGTATATACACACAAAGGAATATTATTCAGCCTTTAAAAAAAAGAAATCCTGCCATTTGCCACAAGATGGAGGAAACTGGACAGTATTATATAAGCAAAATAAGCTAGACAGAGGAAGACAAATATGTTAGATATCACTTACATATAGAACAAGAAAAAAAAAGAAAAGAGAGAAAAAAAAGAGGGGAAAAAAAGAACAAGAAAAAAAAGTCAAATTCATAAACAGGAACTTGAATGGTAGTTGCCAGAGGCTAGTGGATGGTTCAAATGGAGAGAGGTTGGTAAAAGAACACAAACTTTCAGTTATAAGATTAATAAGATCAGAGGATCTAATATGTATCATGACTCTAGTTGATAACACTATATTATACAATTAAATTTGCTAAGAGAATAGAACTTGTGCTCTCACCAAAGGTAATGGGTGTGTTAACTTGAGTGTGGGAATCCTTTCACAATAGATACATATGCCAAATCATCACATTGTATACTTTATATATATTACAATTCCATTTGTCAATTATACTTTAACAAAGCTAAAAAAAGACAGAAATCAATTTAAAAAGTATGAATATCTTAAATGAAAATGTAGAATATAATATGATGTGTGTTTATTTTTTTTAAATATATTTTATTGATTTTTTACAGAGAGGAAGGGAGAGGGATAGAGAGTTAGAAACATTGATGAGAGAGAAACATCGATCCACTGCCTCCTGCACACCTCCCATTGGGGATGTGCCCACAACCAAGGTACATGCCCTTGACCGGAATCGAACCCGGGACCCTTCAGTCCACAGGCCGATGCTCTATCCACTGAGCCAAACTGGTTAGGGCGTGTGTTTATTATAATAGTGTTCAAACATGTATTTCCATGACAGGATGAATGGAAACAAGGGTAAATAAACATGATTATTCGATGAGAGAGAGAGAGAAAGAGAACCACTGCACTTTTGATGCAAAATAAAAGAGTCATAATAAATATTTCCAAAGTGGCAGAGTGTCAGTAAATATGGCCTCTGGGACAGTCTTAGCTAATATATCATTTGTCTATAGTGGTTAAAAAATAGTAAAGTCAATATACATGAAAGTATGTTCCTTGGAACATAATGTAAAAATGCAGAATAACAGTGGCTGAGAATTTGGGTGATATTGGCACATGATTCCTCTCTTTGAAGAGAGGAAATGGAATATTTAAGAAGACAATCATCACAATGTAGATTGCAAAACAATGAGCCAAGATAAAAGCATTGCCTACAATAAACTGTTCAGAATCTGTCCCTTTCCAGACTGTCCTGCTGGGTGTTGGGAGGGGAGAGCACCACTGTGGTGGAATAATTCTGAAACAACATCACCAATTTTATTGCATCCTGGTTCCATTTAAAATTACTGTGAAGATTTTATAATAAAATCCTACTTATTCAGCAAATTTATTGAATCAAATATTTTTTCTCCAAGCTCTATATATTCTTTTCATGTTTTATGCGTACTGTCCACAAAATATTTGGGTGATCTACAAAACTGCCATCTGTGGAAACAAATGAAGATTTCATATGTGAAATTAAGAGTTATTTCACTCATTTTTCATCATTTTATATTTTTCATTCTTTTTCACTTATATATTTCTCAAAGTCTCTTTCAATAGTATTTGAAAGGCTTCCTAATGTTTATTACTGCAGAAAAGATAAATATTCATATTACATGGAAAAAATATAAATTTATTCTAATTTTATAAAAATTGTGTATATCTCTGAAATATCAGCATTATTTTTGTGCATGCATATATATAAATACAATTTTATGTGATAAAAAATGTCTGGAAAGAATAATGAATGTTAATGGTGATCATCTTTAGACAACGAAAGTTTGAGTGATTAAGCTTCTTTATAGCTCTATCCGGTTTCCTCAGTGGATAGAGCTTCAGCCTGCGGACCAAAGGATCCCAGGTTCAATTCCAGTCAAGGGCACATACCTTGGTTGCAGGAGGCAACCAATCAATGAGTTTCTCTCACATCGATGTTTCTCTCTGTCTTTTCCTCTCTAGGGGGGTAAGGGAGGGCAGGGGCTTGTCAAGGGTGGGGGGGAAAAAAGGACACTTATGTAATACCCTTTGTAATACTTTTAGAGAAAAAAAAAAAACAATAAATAAACAAATAAGGTTTCCTTTAAAAAAAAAAGATAAACTTCTTTATAATACTCTATATTTCCAAGTTTCCTGAAATAATCATCTATTATCAAAAAAGAACATTAAAGTTATAAAACCAATAAGCCATTTTTATATACTTAAGGGAGAATAAATACCTCATCTCCAACATTAACCAGTAAGATTCTGTGATTTGAGGCTAGGAAGAATTAATTTATCTGGCATGGGGCAGGGGAAGGTGGGGTGAAGAAGAGCAGGAGAGAACCAGTAATTCAAGTTGTACATTAATCTTCCAAAGACTAACTAATCACCGCTTTCCTGCAAATCTTCTATATAAATAGTGAGCATTTAACTAATTGGTCCAACTGAAATTTTCAGCACATCTCTCTGTCCACTCCTCCCTACAAACCCATACCACCACCATCAATACTAGCACTACCATATCGTCAAAACCTGAGGATTTCAACCTCCACTCCCATCCTACAAACAAGAAAACTGAGACCCTGTAAGGGTAACTGACTCTCCCAAGTCTGTATCATACTTTCCAAGAGCCTTTATGTCATTTGGTTTAGTTCTTCTCATCATTACCAGTTTCCTGCCTTGAAGCCTTTTAATTTCCATGATCATGACCAAAACAGAAAATCTAATATTCTCCACTACCCAAATCTCTACTGCTGTATGAGGAAGGGGGGAGTATCTACAGAACACAAGTGCAGTGCATCAAAGTAGTTACTAGTGTTTGTATTAGTTAGCATAGTTAGTTAGTTAGTTATAGTATTGGGTCCTCCTTATTAGTCATTAGGAAGACTACTAGCTGTCATTAGGACTCTTGGCTAGCCCATTCTAAATACCCAGGATTTAACAGGATTTCCTAAGTCCATGGAAAACAACCACAAATTTCAAGTCAAAGCAAAAAAGAACATTAAAGTTATAAAACCAATGGTCAAAGCAAAAGAAAAGAACCTTCTTGAGGCCTTAGCAATTTCACTTCCAAGGCTGCATTACTGTTTGCTGCAGGACTGGGCTTGCCAGGAAAAACTAGTATGGAAACCATGTTGGTCTATAAAGTGTGATGCTTTCAAATGCAAGTAACAGACCCAAATGTGCCAGTACTGCAAGCCAAAAAGAGTCCAACACAGCAACCACAGGAGGACCAGCTGAGTCCTCCTTGGGAAACCAATTCCCTTTCCAAATGTCTCTACAAGACAGAAGAACCTAAACAGAAGTTGGAATCCAAAGTTTAAATTAAGCAAAGAAATGTGTCTAAACAGCACAGTGAAGCAAAGGAAAACATCTCGAAGTTTAATTTAGTTTTACCCCAGTGGGTATACTACTGATCTAGGACAGTGATGGCGAACCTTTTGAGCTCGGCGTGTCAGCATTTTGAAAAACCCTAACTTAACTCTGGTGCCATGTCATATATAGAAATTTTTTGATATTTGCAACCATAGTAAAACAAAGACTTATATTTTTGATATTTATTTTATATATTTAAATGCCATTTAACAAAGAAAAATCAACCAAAAAAATGAGTTCGCGTGTCATAGGTTCACCATCACTGATCTAGGACAAGGACTGACTGCCCAGATCTCTGTGATGTTAAAGTCCTCCCTTCTGGCATGTTCCAATCCAGAGAGAAGCAGGGCTTGTGGGTGCCTGTGCCTGTCACTGCAACAAAGCAACATGGCTCCCCTCTGGGGAGACTCCAGAGTTCTGAAACGTTGTTCCACAAAGTAACTGTTGAATAGCCAAAAGGTGGAAGCAACCCAGTATCCACCAACAAATAAATGGATGGACAACATATGGCATATACATACAATGGAGTATTATTCAGCCTTAATAAAGAAGACAATTCTGACATATGCTACAACATAGATGAAATATGAAGACATTATACTAAGTGAATTAAGCCAGTCACAAAAGGACAAATATTGTATAGTTCTCCTCATGGGAGGTACCTAGAATAGTCAAATTCAGAGCAGGAAGTGGAATGATGGTTGCCAGGGGCTGGGAGAGGCAGGGGAAATGAGTTGTTTAATGCAGTCTTAGTCAGGGAGGATTAAAACATTCTGGAGATGGATGGTGGTTATGGCTGCATACCAATGGGAATGTACTTAATGCCACAGGAGTATACAATTAAACACGGTTAAAATTGTAATTTTATGTTATATGTGTTTTACCACAATAAAAAAAATCATCTCAAAGAATATTTTCTTGACACACTATGAAGTCTTAATCTTTTAATAACATGCTTCAATTTCAGACATCATTCTTAGTCTACTAGAAATGTTATTATTTTACAGAGCAAAGACAGTGTCTTTTCAGCCCCCACATCTCCCACATAAAGGGTGCTCAACAAATATTTGTTGAGTGAATGAGCTTGGATGCTTTTCCTTTTTAAAATAATTTTTATGTGTCACCCTTCTACAAACTGCATTACTGACATATTTTGCTACAGATGCTTTCAATATTTGGCTATTTGAGGAGACTGAGTTAGCAAGATTTTACATAAATACTATGATAACAGAAGCAGGAACGTTTGTGTCTAGTTCAGAAATGCTGAGAGAAAACAAGCCTTTGTGCATACAAAGATGCTTGCATTCTTACTGGTTGAAGCCCTGATAAATCTGGTCTTGATACTAAAGGTTGATGCTGATTTTCCCCAAAAATGACAAACTAGTATAAACTCAACAACAATAATACATGTAACAAAAAATGTCAGACATATATAAAGTAAAATATAATGTTTTTGACTCACATATTACAGTCAGTGGCTTTAACTTGAGAAATGGAGCTTTCCCCCAGCTTCTTAATAGATTTCTCTATTACAATACAGAGGAGTTAGACTCTAAATGCTTTCTAATTCTAAATCTTTGGGCCAGCTATTGTCCTTCTCCATTTGAAACTTTCCAGCAATAAAGACAAGAGTCTCCTTGAATCTGACCCCTACTAGATTAAATGGATTCTACTTTTGGTGTTCACTCAAATGACAGTGCTCCCAAGGAGTCTCTCCATAGGGTAAGAAGCCACCAACATCAAAAAATCAAGTCTAATTCCTTATTTTATGAAAACGATAGTGCCCCCTGGAGGCAGAAATCCATGTTCCTCAAATTCTGCACTTGAGAGATAATAATCTGATGACAATGGAGTAGTTTCACGTTTTAAAAAATCGCCTTCAGCAAAATAGAGAATAGTATTATGTAAACATTGTATCTTAGTTTATTCAACCTCTTGATTTAAAAAAGTGTAATTTTGCTGAAAGAAAACAAAAGTCCTCAAAAAAATTGCTATATGCCATAGTTCTCTGCCATCCCAGCCTTGGGTTTCCATAGCTATAGTGCAGGACAAGAATTATTTACAGTTAAAAGACATGTCAGTTAGCTCAGCTTACTAAAGTTCAAAATGCATTCGGCTGCCCACTGCTAAAGCCTATTTTAAAAAGCTGTTATCTGTTACCAAGGCCAACCATCCAAACAATTTGAACTTGTATTCATTATAATCCTATGACCGAATCAACCCCAAGAAGCAGCCACCAGAAACCACTTCCTGGCGCTCTCCCTGCTTCACAATTCTGACCTGGTTTTGGAGGTTCAGTTCCCCTCACAAGTATCCTCCCATGCAAGCCTTTGTTCTTGTGACTTTTTTAAATCTCAAGATTATCCCCCTTCACTTATGTGAATCACTCAAGAGTGGCCATAGATACAGGCCAAAAATCTACAGGAATTCAGAAAAGGAGGCCATCGGTAACATTAAGAAATGTCGAAACAGATTTGTGAAACAAACAGAGTGTTGTGAAAGATAGATGGAAATTCCCAGTATCACAAATGTGAGATATATCAAATTTACAGCCAAACATTATACATAGCTAATGCTAGACAACTGAGTCTAATTTCCATTTTAGAATTATCTCAGTACCAAAGTCAACGATGAATGATTATACTTGATTCATGGTCACGTCTACTCATCACTGTTTTCTATTCCTCTAACTGGTTTATGTACATTACATGCCAGATTTCTAGATGCTACTTTTATATCCCCACTGCACTTAGCAGGAAGACATGTACTTAGACTTCCATGTCTATATGTTCAATAAATTTCTGATAAATGTAAAATAAGTGGCAGCAATTCCTTCTCTCTAATCACAACTGTAGAAACTGTGAAAGCTGGTTGTTATATAAGTGAACCAGCCCACATCTCTGGAGTGTTTGAATTTATGAGACTGTCAATTGATGATTCAGCTTCCAGCAGCCATAGTTACTTCTACAGGTATGTATACAATGAATTTTGGATTAATAATCTAGTTAATTATAAATAAAATAATGCATTCATGCACTCAACAAATATTTATTGAGTTCTCTTCCACTTGCCAGTAGGGAACAAAACAGACACAAATCCCTGAACTCTTGAAGTTTATATTAGAGTGAGGGGAACAAATGATACAAAATATAAATAAGTGAAATAGAGCATGATGGTGCTAAGAAGAAAACCAGGGCAGAGAATAGCAGTATGAAGAACTGCAATTTAGACTGGCAATGACAACACCTGAAAGAAGTGAGGGAGTGAACCATGCCAATATCTGGGAAAGACCATTCCAACCAGAGAGACCACCAAATGCAAAGGCTCGAGGAAGCCAAACTGGCAGGAACATGTGAGAGAAGGATGGAATAGCAGGAGATGACTTCAGAGATATAGGATGGAGGACAAAATCATAGAGGGCGTTGTAGTTCATTATGGAAACTGAGGCTTTTACCTAGGTTGAAAAGCAATGGAGAATTATGACAGAGATGTGACATGATATGACACATTTTTAAAGGATCCTGCTAGCTAACTTGTTGAAAATAGAACAAAGGCAAATGAGAGTGGAAGCTGAAAAACCAATTAGGAGGCCATTGCAACAATCAAAGCCAGAGCTAATAGTGGCGGGCACCAGAGTAGTAGCAATGGTGGTGGTAATGACTGGGAGAATTACAGGTTCATTTTGAAAGTAGAATTAATAAGTCTAACCCTCATTTTTTCAAACCCTCATGTCAAAGGTTGACTTTCAATAGATTGCAGTGAAGGAATTGCTTGCTATATACAAACCGCCACCCAAAAGAAGCAGGTTATCTACAAATGATTTAGCACCAAGTTAAATGATTTGGCATCAGTGTTGCTGAGTGATTGAATGTGGGATGTAAAAAGTTTTGTCCTGAGCAATTGGAAGAATAGAGTTGTCACAATGAAACAGGAAGAACAGTGAGAGAAGCATGTTAGAGTAGAAAACTATCAGGAATTCAGTTTTGGATACAAATTTGAAATGCCTCTTAGACATCCATGTGAATGTTTCAAGAAGGGATATACAAGTGTAAATCAGAGAATTAGTCTGAAGATTGACCACTTAGATCAAATTCTCTAGAAATGGAGCCTGTGATGGAGGTTCTTATTGCAAGTGAATTTTTAAGGAACTGCTTTTAGGAGGAACCTGTAGAAAAGAAGCTAGACCAAAAAAAAAAAGAGAGAGAGAGAGAGAGAAGTGGCTTGGGGATTAATCTAGATTCAGTTTGATACTGTGGGAGATCTGGAATGTAGATTACTAAAAACCTAAACCCCTAAATTCTGTCAAATCTTCTTTACCAATAGAGACAACTCTTCCTCCCTTATGTGAGGAAGTTGGTCATCCCTTCCCTACAGAGCCTGTAACAGACTCATTGTAAGGCATTGCTGATCCTACTAATGACCCACCTATCTCCTCTCATTGCTTCTACACCTATAACCAGACTCAAGTCCCAGCAGACCCAAGAGAACACGACACAAACTGTGACCCGTGAGTAGGTCTGATACACAAATCCTAGAGGAGGACTGCTTGGTCAAAGGGTGCATACATTAGTCAATTTGATGGGTACTGCCAAATTGCCTTTCATAGAGATTGTATTATTGTACACTCCCATTAGAAATATTTTCCCAATAATTTGGCAGTGTTATCAAAGTTTAGAAGTTTTGCCAAATGGGCCTGACCAGCGTGGCTCAGTGGCTGAGTGTCGACCTATGCACCAGGAAGTCACAATTCAATTCCTGGTCAAGGCACATGCCCAGGTTGTGGGCTCGATCCCCAGTGTGAGGTGTGCAGGAGGCAACCAATCAATGATTCTCATCATTGATGTTTCTATCTCTCTCTTCCTCTCTGAAATCAATAAAAATATATTTTTTTAAATAGCTTTGCCAAATGGATAGTTAAAAATGGCATCTCAGTATGGTTTTAATTTTCATTTTTCTTATTATAAATTAGGTTGATTGTCTTTCGTATGTTTAAGGACCATTTACATTTCCTTTTCTGTGAATTATATATTTGCATTATTTGCTCTTCCTCTTCTACTTTTGGGTGGCTGCTCTTTTTCCTATCATTTCTAAAAGCTCTTGATAGAGATTAAACTTTCATTATGAAGATATTTTCTCAGCTTACTACATTTTTTGTAAGTTTCTTATGAATTTTTATTATGCAGAATTTTTTTACTTTCATTGATTAATCTTTTCTGAGTTTAAAGATTTTCTACACCCCAAGGTTTTTGTTTGTTTTTTGTTTTTTGTTTTTGTTTTATTTCAATACAAGGCTTCTATTGTACATTTTTATAGTTTCACAAACAACTGTGACAAATCATTTGGCATCTTGATGTTTCTATAGCTGGACAACTTAGATCTTATTCATCAGCCTGCTGATCTGTTCCTTTTTCAGAAACATAGATACCATCCAAAAATTTTCTGATATCCTCTTTTTAACTGTTGTGGCTTGCTGAATTTGATACAAGTTCAAAGTCATTTCTTTCAAGAATCAACTCATCTTTCTGGGCTTGAGATACTGAACAAGCAATGCCTGACCTCATCCAAACTCTGCGGATGTATTTTTCGCCCAAGAAATTTCTAATTTCAACAAGAGAACCATTCTCCTGAATAATGACATTGATGGGGAAGTGAGCATACATAGACCTCATCTTGTAATGGAAGCCCAGTGTAACACCCTTGATCATGTTCTGTACATGACTGCAGATAGTGCGAACTGTAGCCAGTTCCTTTCTATTTCCCCACCACTTGTCAACCCAGAGCCTCTTCTTTTTCTTCCCAAGGAGACTGAGCTCTACACTGATGTGGTTGAAGTCCCTCCGCAGGGTGCCTCTGGGGACCTTCACAATAACAGTGCATCTCTTCAGAGTGATGTCCACATTTTCTGGGCTGTCCACAGTCTGATTGCTGAGAATGGTCTTCATCCTCGCAGTAGATGCGGCAAAGAGCTACACCCCAAGGTTTTAAGAGAATCCTCATCCTCCCATTTTTTTCCAGTAATTGTACTTTTTCTTTTTTAACTTTAAAATACTGTATTTGATTTGGACTTTATACTGGTATAGAGTTTGAAGTATGGCAGCACCTTAATTTGTTTTTTCAGGTGGCCATCCTGTGATCTCAATACCAGTTATTAAAGGATTTATTTTTTCTGATTTGAAATATTACTTTTACACCAAATTCCCATATTATAGGTATTCACTTTCTGGACTGTCTATTCTACTGGGGTATAGTCACACATACTTTTTAAATTCTGAGGTATGATAGAACTTGTCTACCTTCATCATTTTCTTTTTTTGGCTTCTTTCAATTTCCACAATAACCTTAGAATATGTTAGTTTTATTTTTATAAGTTAAAAGAGAGGGGGGAAAGTTGGCAATGAGTTAATAGTAAAGGTTGTTTTAAGCCACTGTTAGGATAATCTGTAATACAGCAACAGTAACTGTAATACATGCATACCAGGGGTTCTTTTGCATTTCAGAGTGAGTCTTTTTTTCTGCAGAAAGTATATTTCACTGGAATTTTAGCTTTGCCCCCCTGACTCCTCTCCATACTACTTCTTTCATTTTCTCTTTGGATTCTACCTGATCTCATCTGTGATTGGCAGTGATTTCACATCATCTGAAATTTGTGGATTATCTATCTCTTACCTTCACTGAAAATGGAGTTTTTAGAGTCCTTTCCAACTTTCTTGTTGCTTCTGCATAATATCCAGGGAAAGAAGGGGATTTATGCAGTTGTGCTTATAGCAAAAGTCATTGTTTTTTAATGTGTACTTCCATAATCAACAGTGGTGATAAGTGTCTTTTCACATTTTACTTGGTGATATCTATTATCTATTTTTCTCATATTACCACCAGTCTATTAGTTTGCTGTATTTTTCTTATTGACTTGAGGAAGCTCTTTGTATATTAAAGATACTAACTTTTATCTATTAATAGAGTTTGTAAATATTTTCTGAGTCTGTTACTTGTACTTTAAAATTGAAGAGGACTTCAGTGATTCCTACATTTATAGTATCTTTTAATTATAAAAATCAGTTTAAACTTTTTGTAGTCAAATTAACCAATTATTTCCATTATGAGCTGATATTTCAAGTCATGCTTAAGAAGGCCTAAAAAAACAGGGCTTCTCTGGTTTGTAGGAGCTGAAGAGTATGTACATACTTTACAATTACATACTAAAAGATGGGGTAAAAGCAGTCAACATTCCTGTAAAACTTAAAGGCAGTATATCCTATATAATAAAAGGCTAATATGCAAATAGACCAAACAGCAGAACAACAAGAACAATTGAACAACCAGTCACTATGACGGGCACTGACAACCAGGGGGGCATGTGCAGAACATTATGGGCATTAGCCGCAGTGGGATGGTGGAGCAGGTGAGCAGGGGCACCAGACCAAGGCGGGGCGCTGGTCGCTGTCATCAGGGCGATCCTTTGGTGGTTACTGAAAATTCTTTGCTCCTGCATGCCACAGTCCTGCCCAGCGCTCGCACCTGCTGCCAGCGCCGGCCCTACTCACACCCACTGCCAGCACCGGCCCCACTCACACCTGCAGCCAGCACTGGAGCTGCCACTCGCACACGCTGCCAATGCCTGGCGCCGGTCCTGATAACTCGTCACCATCAGCGGGTGCAAGCTGCAGCTGCCAGCCCTGGTAGCCCCTGAGGGCTTCTTCACTTCCCCCTGCTCCTGAGGGGAGATCGGGGCAGCAGCTGCCACTCACACCCGCTGACGGCGCTGGCCCCAATCGCTCTGCACCATCAGCCAGTTCAAGTGGGTCCAGAGCCATCAGCACGCAGGAGCGGTGGCAGCAGGAGTGGGGCTGCCAGCAGACAGGGGACCTGGGGCCACAGCGGGAGTGGCCTAACAGGGGTGCAGAGGATGGGCTGAGACCCGCCCCAATGCCTATCAGAGCTTTGCAGCCCACAATTCCTTTCAAGATGCACAAATTCGTGCACTGGGCTCCTAGTTATAGAATAAAATTGAGGGGGAACTGAATTATCAAAAAGGAAGGGCTTTTAAAAATTAAATAACATTTAACTTAAATATCAGCTGTCTTTAGACTTTATCTCTCTGGAATTTATGATAAAATATTGGCTCTAGCCCTAGCTGATTTGGCTCAGTGGATAGATCACTGGCCTGCAGACTGAAGGGTCCCAAGTTTGATTTCAGTCAAGGGCCCATGCCCAGGTTGTGGGCTCGATCCCCAGTGGGGGGCATGCAGGAGGCATCCAATCAATGATTCTCTCTCATCATTGATGTTTCAATCTCTCCCTCTCCCTGCCTCTCTGAAATCAAAAATATATATATATTTTTTTTTAAATGTTGGTTCTAACTTTATTTTTCCAATTGCAGTACCAATATATACTTATTTACTCCCACATCAATACCACACTAAATACTATAGCACTAACGTATCCCAGTTCTATCATTCCCTAGCTATGAGATCTCAGTAGACTCCTCTAAGCCTCAGTTTCCACTTTGCAGTATTATTTTAAGTATTAAGTATAGAAAGTATTTAAGTAAATAAATAGTTTAGCCATGCCTCACAAAAAATAGGCATTCACCAATGTTATTATTAATACCATCATAAAGCATGATGAAATTAGACTATAGGTAAAAATTAACAATAAGTTACTATGTATTTTTATTTATTTTATTTTTTATTGTTTAAAGTATTACACATATTAGTACATATATCTCCCTTTTTTTCCCCATTGACCTTCCTCCAGCCTCCCCTACCCCCTGTTGCATGCCCTCATCCCACCCCCACCCCCCCAGTGTATTGTGTCCATTGGTTGTGCTTATACGCATGCATACAAGTCCTTCGGTTGATCTCTTTACCTCCCTCCCCAACACTCCCCAGGCTTCCCACTGTAATTTGACAGTCTGTTCGATGCTTTACTGCCTCTGTATCTATCTTTTTGTTCATCAGGTTATAATGTTCTTTATTTTCCATAAATGAGTGAGATCATGTGGTATTTTTCTTTCATTGACTGGCTTATTTCACTTAGCATAATGCTCTCCAGTTCCATCCATGCTGCTGCAAATGGTAAGAATTCCTTCTTTTTTAAAGCAGCATAGTATTTCATTGTGTAGATGTACCATAGTTTTCTAATCCACTCATCTGCTGATGGGCATTTAGGCTGTTTCCAAATCTTAGCTATGGTGAATTGTGCTGCTATGAACATAAGGGTGCATATAACCTTTCTGATTGGCGTTTCTAGTTTCTTGGGATATATTCCTAGAAGTGGGATTACTGGGTCACATGGGAGTTCTATTTTTAGTTTTTTGAGGAAACTCCATACTGTTCTCCACAGTGGCTGCACCAGTCTGCATTCCCACCAGCAGTGCATGAGTGTTCCTTTTTCTCCGCATCCTCGCCAGCACTTGCTGTTTGTTGATTTGTTGATGGTAGCCATTCTGACAGGTGTGAGATGGTACCTCATTGTCGTTTTGATTTGCATCTCTCGGATAATTAGTGACTTTGAGCATGTTTTCATATGTCTCTTGGCCTTCCTTCTGTCTTCTTTCGAAAAGTATCTATTTAGGTCCGTTGCCCATTTTTTTATTGGATCATTTATCTTCCTTTTATTAAGTTGTATGAGTTCCCTGTAAATGTTGGAGATTAAACCTTTATCAGTGATAACATTTGCAAATATGTTCTCTCATACAGTGGGCTTTCTTGTTGTTTTGTTGATGGTTTCTTTTGCTGTGCAAAAGCTTTTTATTTTGATGTAGTCCCATTTGTTTATTTTCTCTTTAGTTTCCATTGCCCTAGGAGCAGTATTGGTGAAGAAATTGCTTCAGCATATGTCTGAGAATTTTGCTGCCTGTGGATTCCTCTAGTATTTTTATGGTTTCATTACTATGTATTTTTAAAATACAACAAAACCTGTTTCTCTTTTATTTTTTCATGTGTACAAGCTCCAAGGGGACATGTGGGGAAATCATTCAGAGTATGGCAGAAGTTCTGTTCTCCTAGGCCAGTGGTCGGCAAACCACAGCTCACGAGCCACATGCGGCTCTTTGGCCCCTTGAGTGTGGCTCTTCCACAAAATACCATGTGCGGGCACGCACATACAGTGCGATTGAAACTTCGTGGCCCATGCACGGAAGTCGGTTTTCGGCCTAGGCGAGTCTATTTTGAAGAAGTGGCGTTAGAAGAAGTGGGAGGTGTCAGTCGGTCAGGCGACGGGAGACGCTAAGCAGCGAGGGGGAGGTGCGCACAATTCATGCACGAGTTGAGTGAGCCAGTCAGCAGTCTCATTGTGCAGTGGTTAGTGCTAGTCGCATCTGCAAATCGCACGCGGGTGACAAAAGTACCTACTCCAACCATAAAGTTACCTGTATTTTTCCAACCAGCTGCAAATCCTACAGGTATTTTTGTCATCAATTTAAGAATTGTAATTATTTTGTGTTGGTGGCTTTATTATTATAAAATGAAACATTTTTTTAGGTGCCCTGTTTGACATGGCTACAAAGAAGAAGCAAAGAAAAACGGAAGACGAAAACCGTGAATTAAAATTGAATGGACCGAGACTTTCGCATTTATTCAAAACTTAAATGGCCTTCCGACCTGTCTTATTTGTCAGGAAAAATTGGCGCATAACAAGAAATCAAATTTGGAGAGACACTTTACAACTAAACACGTGTCATTTAGTACTAAATATCCTGTCGGTGATGCAAGGAAGAAAGCAGTTGAGGAACTTCAGAAGAGTCAAGAAAAATCAAGTTCTGTATTTAATTACTGGATGCAATCTTCCAACAATGTTAACATTGCAAGTTTTGTGGTTAGTCAAGAGATTGCTAAGAGAGGAAAACCATATACAGACGGTGAATACATAAAAAGTTGTTTTATAAATGCATCCGTAAAGCTATTTTGGGATTTTAAGAACAAAGCAGATATTCTCAAAAAAATTAGAGTTACCATTGTCTGCTAAAACAGTGAAAGATAGAACAGTCAAAATGTCTTCTAATATAACCAACCAGCAAGTCGAAGATCTTAAATTGATTTCAGCTTTATCAATAGCAGTTGACGAGTCTTGTAACATAAATGATACAGCGCAAGTTTCACTTTTTGTACGATTTATTTCATCTGCAGGTCCTAAAGAAGAACTTTTAGGATTATTGCCACTCAAAGGTCAAACACGTGGAGAGGATATAGCAAATGCTGTAATTGAGTGCATTGAAAACATCATATTCCACTCGATAAAATTGTCTCAATTTCAACAGACGGGTCGAAAAGTATGACCGGTGTTAACAAACGGGTTTGTTGCTATTTTGAAAGAAAAAATTAATCACGAGATACTTACTTACCATTGCATCATTCATCAAGAAGCGCTTTGTGCGCAGACATTTCCAGAAGAAATTTGCAAAGTTATGGAATTGGTGATTAAGATTATCAACTCCATTATAGCTAAAGCTCTTAATCATCGCCAATTTAAAGAATTTTCAGTTGAAATGGAGAGTGAGTACGCAGATCTTCTGCTGCATAACAAGGTACGTTGGTTATCAAGAGGAAACGTTTTGAAACGTTTCGCTTCCTTATTAACAGAAATTAAAGCATTTCTCCTTGAGAAGGGTGTTCACTATCCAGAACTAACGAACGATGAGTGGATCCAAAAATTTTATTTCATGGTAGACGTTACATCTCATCTAAATCAGCTTAATCGTGCCCTGACTGGTTTGGCTCAGTGGATGGAGCGTCGGCCTGCGGACTGGGGGGGTCCCGGGTTCAATTCCGGTCGGGAGCGTGTGCATTGGTTGCGGGCACATCCCCGGTGGGGGGTGTGCAGGAGGCAGCTGGTCGATGTTTCTCTCTCGTCAATGTTTCTGGCTCTCTGTCCCTCTCCCTTCCTCTCTGTGGGAGGTCAATAAAATATATATTATAAAAAAAAATCAGCTTAATCGTAAATTACAGGGGAAAGGAAACACAGTTTTCATTTGAAAACAAATTATCTCTTTTTGCTCAAGATTTTGAAAGAGAAACTTTGATTTACTTTCCAAGCCTGTTGAAACATCGCCAAGAAAATAATTCTGATATTGACATTTGCTATTTCAAAACAACACTTTTAAATATGCCGAAACCGGTTTGGCTCAGTGGATTGAGCGTCGGCCTGCGGATTGAAGGGTCCCGGGTTCGATTCCGGTCAGGGGCATGTGCCTGGGTTGCGGGCACATCCCCAGTGGGAGATGTGCAGGAGGCAGCTGGTCGATGTTTCTCTCTCATCGATGTTTCTAACTCTCTGTCTCTCTCCCTTCCTCTCTGTAAAGAATCAATAAAATATATTAAAAAAAAAAAAATATGAGGGAAGCTTTTCTCAACAGGTTTCAGGAATTCAGAAACAGCAAAGCGACATTAGCCTTTGTTAAAAAACCTCTCAATACTACTGTAACAGAATTAAATTTTTCTCCTTTCAATATTGACATTGGCAACTTTGAAATGCAATTGCTGGATTTAAAAAACAAAGAACTGTGGAGCTGGAAATTTGAACATCTTTGTGCTGATATAGAAATATTGGAGAAAAACAAATGTGAACTTAGTTCACAGCACAAGTGGTCTGCTTTGAAAGACCTGGAGAAGGAAGATATGTTGATTTTTAACACCTGGAATAGTATTCCTGACTCATATAATCAACTGAAAAAACTAGCGTTTGCTGTTCTTTCCTTATTCGGGTCTACATATTTATGCGAACAATCATTTTCAAGCATGAACCTTATCAAGAGTAAATTGAGAAGTCATCTTATTGATGAGAACCTGGAATCGTGCCTAAAATTAAAAACAACAACATACAAACATGATTTACCCAAACTTTCCAAGGAGATGCAAGGCCATTGTTCACATTAGTGTTTGTCAGTCATTGTCATGATTTAATTTTATGGATATTGTAAGGTAAATTGTAAGGAATTTAATTTTATCAATAAATAATATCGTTATTAAGTATGATATCAAGTTTTATTCAATGTACCTATAGTTTAAGACTTAAAACTTTAAAGTTTATTAAGTTAATTTTAAGGAACGTTGTGGAAAGAAGATGTAGTGTCGAGGATTGAGAAAGGTATGTTGAGATGGTTTGGACATATAGAGGGGATGAACGAAAGGAGATAGACGAAACAAGTATACAAGACGAGTGTGGATGGGAGAGTTGGAAGGGGTTGACCTCAGCGAACGTACCTCAATCAGATTGAGGACGTTTTTAGCAAAGGCCAGCTCAGGAGTACTCTAACATCTTCAGAACACTTCACCCCACAGCTGCGGAATATACATTCCTCTCAGGTGCTCATGGGACATATTCAAAAATAGACCACATATTGGGTCACAAGCAAAGTCTCCACAAATTCAAGAAGATTGAAATCATAAAAAGCATCTTCTCAGACCACGATGGCATAATGTTAGAAATAAACTACAATAAAAACAACCCAAAATACTCAAACACTTGGAAGCTGAATAGCATGTTATTAAATATTGATTGGGTTACCGATGACATCAAAGAAGAAATTAAAAACATCCTGGACACTAATGACAATGAAAACACAACAATCCAAAACCTCTGGGACACAATGAAAGCAGTCCTGAGAGGGAAGTTTATAGCTCTACAGGCCTATCTCAAAAAACAAGAAAAAATGGTAGTTAACCATCTAACTCTACAACTCAAAGAATTAGAAAGAGAGCAACAAGAAAACCCCAGAGTGAGCAGAAGGAAGGAGATAATAAAGATTAGAGCAGAAATCAATGAAATCGAGACCAAAAAAACAATACAGAAAATCAATGAAACCAAGAGCTGGTTCTTTGAAAGGATAAACAAGATTGACAAACCCCTAGCCAGGCTCACCAAGAAGCAAAGAGAGAGGTCCCAAATAAACCAAATCAGAAATGATAGAGGCGAAATAACAACAGACCCCACAGAAATACAAATGATTGTTAAACAATACTACGGGCAACTCTACTCCAACAAACTAGACAACCTGGAGGAAATGGACAAATTCCTAGAAAAATACAACATTCCAAAACTCAATCAGGAAGAATCTAAAAACCTCAATAGGCCAATAACTATGGAAGAAATTGAAGCAGTCATCAGAAAGCTCCCAGCAAACAAAAGCCCAGGGCCAGACGGCTTCACAGGGGAGTTCTACCAAACATTCAAGGAAGAACTAAAACCTACCCTCCTCAGACTACTACAAAAAATTCAAGAGGAAGGAACACTTCCAAGCTCATTCTATGAAGCCAGCATCACCCTAATACCAAAACCAGGTAAAGACATCACAATGAAAGAGAATTACAAGCCAATATCCCTCATGAACATAGATGCCAAAATCCTCAACAAAATCTTAGCAAATCGGATCCAGCAGTACATCAGAAGGATCATACACCATGACCAAGTAGGATTTATCCCAGAGATGCAAGGATGGTACAACATCCGTAAATCAATAAATGTGATACATCACATAAACAAATTGAAAGAAAAAAACCACATGGTCATATCAATTGATGCAGAAAAAGCATTCGACAAAATCCAACACCCATTTTTGATAAAAACTCTCAGAAAGGTGGGAATAGAAGGATCATACCTCAACATAATAAAAGCCATATATGACAGGCCCACAGCCAACATCATACTCAATGGTCAAAAACTAACACCATTTCCCCTAAGAACAGGAACAAGACAGGGATGCCCACTTTCACCACTCCTGTTCAACATAGTACTGGAAGTATTAGCCATTGCAATTAGGCAAGAAGAAGAATTAAAAGGCATCCAAATTGGAAAAGAGGAAGTAAAACTGTCCTTATTTGCAGATGACATGATATTATACATACAAAACCCAAGAGACTCCATCCAAAAGCTACTAGACTTAATACATGAATTTGGCAATGTAGCAGGATACAAAATTAATGCCAAGAAATCTGAGGCATTTCTATACACCAATAGTGAACTTTCAGAAAGAGAGATTAGAAAAACAATCCCATTTACCATCGCACCAAAAAAATTAAGATACCTAGGAATAAACTTAACTAAAGAGGTTAAAGACCTCTACTCAGAAAACTACAGGACGTTGAAAAAAGAGATAGAGGAAGACATAAACAGATGGAAGAACATACCATGTTCTTGGATTGGTAGAATCAACATCATTAAAATGTCCATACTACCCAAAGCAATCTATAAATTCAACGCACTTTCCATTAAAATACCAATGGCCTTCTTCAAAGATCTAGAACGAACTCTCCAAAAATTCATCTGGAATAAAAAAAGACCCCGAATAGCTGCAACGATCCTGAGAAAGAACAAAGTAGGTGGGATCTCAATGCCAGATATCAAGCTGTATTACAAAGCCACTGTTCTCAAAACTGCCTGGTACTGGCACAAGAACAGACATATAGATCAGTGGAATAGAATAGAGAGTCCAGAAATTAGCCCGAACCAATATGCTCAATTAATTTTTGACAAAGGAGGCATGAACATACAATGGAGCCAAGATAGTCTCTTCAATAAATGGTGTTAGGAAAATTGGACAGATATATGCAAGAAAATGAAACTAGACCACCAACTTACACCATACACAAGAATAAACTCAAAATGGATAAAGGACTTAAATGTACGACAGGAAACCATAAAAATTCTAGAAGAATACAAAGGCAACAAAATCTCAGACATATGCCAAAACAATTTCTTCACTGATACAGCTCCTAGGGCAGTTGAAACTAAAGAGAAACTGAACAAATGGGACTACATCAAAATAAAAAGCTTCTGCACAGCAAAAGAAACCATCAACAAAACAACAAGAAAACCCACCTCGTGGGAAAACATATTTGCCAACATCATATCTGATAAGGGCTTAATCTCCAAAATTTATAGGGAACTCATACAACTTAACAAAAAGAAGATAAACAATCCAATCAAAAAATGGGCAAAGGATCTAAATAGACACCTTTCAAAAGAGGACATTCAGAAAGCCGAGACATATGAAAACATGCTCAAAGTCACTAATCATCCGAGAGATGCAAATCAAAACAACAATGAGGTACCATCTCACACCTGTCAGAATGGCCATCATCAACAAATCAACAAACGACAAGTGCTGGAGAGGATGTGGAGAAAAAGGAACACTTGTGCACTGCTGGTGGGAATGCAGACTGGTGCAGCCACTATGGAAGGCAGTATGGAGGTTCCTCAAAAAATTGGAAATGGAACTCCCATTTGACCCTGTGATCCCACTTCTAGGAATATATCCCAAGAAACCAGAAACACCAATCAGAAAGGATATATGCACCCAGGTGTTCATAGCAGCACAATTCACCATAGCTAAGATCTGGAAACAGCCTAAGTGCCCATCAGTAGATGAATGGATTAGAAAACTGTGGTACATCTACACAATGGAATACTATGCTGCTGTTAAAAAGAAGGAACTCCTACCATTTGCAACAGCATGGATGGAACTGGAGAGCATTATGCTAAGTGAAACAAGCCAGTCAATGAAGGAAAAATACCACATGATCTCACTCATTCATGGATAATAAAGACCATTACAAACTTTTGAACAATAATAGATACAGAGGCAGAGCTGCCTCAAACTGATTGTCAAACTGCAGTGGGAAGGCCAGGGAGGGTTGGGGGGGAGGAGAGAGGGGATTAAGAGATCAACTGAAGGACTTGTATGCACCCATATAACCATAACTAATGGACATAAGACACTGGGGGGTAAGGGAGGGCAGGGGCTTTCAAGGGCGGGGGGGGGGGGGGGGAAAGGACACTTATGTAATACCCTTTGTAATACTTTAATCGAAAAATAAAAAAAATAAAAAATAAATAAAAAATAAAAAAAAATTAAAAAAAAGGAGTACTCTAATTAAGTTAATAACAATGTACCTACCTATATAGTTTAAGTTTAAAAAATTTGGCTCTCAAAAGAAATTTCAATCGTTGTACTGTTGATATTTGGCTCTGTTGACTAATGAGTTTGCCAACCACTGTCCTAGGCTAATGATGTGAAGAGTGGAAGGAGCCGAGAAGCTTATAGAAGGTTCTTCAGAAAAGGAGCCGGGGTTAGTAACAAAGAGGAAAAAATCAGGCTTCACTTAGATTCCCACAGGAAGGAACTAAAAGCTTGTGGTTCATAGTTGCTTAGCAACATGTAAAAGCTCAAGAAAGAACAAAAGTTCAGGCATAGCAAAATCAGGCAAATTTTACTCTCACTTACCCATTTATTATTTCTACATTCTACATAAAGCAGAGAGAAACAAAATATAAGTTTGACCTCCAAAAAATAAGCCAGCCAGACATTGAGGGGAATACAAATCAAACATAAGTATTAAAATGTAGTAGGTAGAAAAATATACAGACAAAATGACATGTGCTTACAGCTGGGTTCCAGGTGCAATAGAACCATTCTGTTCAATGTAGCAAGTATTTGTAAGTGCTTCCAGGGGCACATGAAAGACTAGGAGGCAGCCCATTCCTTCAGGAGCTTTAAAATCTACTGAGGAGAATAAAACCAGTGCACAGGTCATTCCACCGGCAGAATTCATGTCACACCTGAGCAATACACATGTATACATCCTCAATGGTGGGAGACATTAAAGTTTATGGGGAGGGGCATCCAGTAAAGTGCCCTGAAGAAGAGCCCTTTAAATTACCTCTAAAAGTTAAATAGGGGGGAAATATGAAACAGGGTAAGAGCACACTTCAACATGTCAGGGAGAAAACTCCAGATATGTCTAGAATAATAATAATCCAAATTTTGTTACAAAATAGGGTTCTACTAGAATGGAAGCAGTGAAAGACACAATTACTGGCATATGTTGAAGGTCCTTGAATGCCAAGTTTAGGGCCTGTACTTTATTTGATAAGCACTGAGAAGTGAGGAGGCTGTGGGTGAAATGCTCAGTCATAGCCTGGCCAATGTGGTTCAGTGGTTGAGTGTCAACCCATAAACTAGGAGGTCACGGTCCGATTCCTAGTCAAAGCACATGCCCGATTGCAGGCTTAATCCAATCCCCAGTAAGGGGCATGCAGGAGGCAGATGATTGATGTTCTCTTTCATTGTTGATGTTTCTATCTCTTTTTCCCTGTCCCTTCCTTTCTCTGAAATCAATAAAAAAAAAATTTAAAAAGAAGAAATGCTCAGTCATGCCTTCAGGAGATTAATCTGGTAATGGTAGTTTTGACAGGGTATAGGGAGGGAAGAGTATCATGAAGCAAGTGGTGAAGAAGAGATTTAAGTAGCCAGGTGAGAGAGGAGGACAGTCTGATCTAAAATAGGATCCACAGAAATGGGAAGAAAGGGACAGATAACAGAGACATAGCAGAAGTTGAAATTGAAGACAAGTTCTTGATTAGGTAAAAAGGCTCAGCGAGTGGGGAGTAAAAACTAACTCAGAGGTTGTAAGCCTGACTCACTGCATATCAAGAATAGTCCTGGCTGGTGTGGCTCAGTTGGTTGGACGTACACCAAAAGGTTACTGGTAAGATTCCCAGTCAGGGCACAAGCACAAGTTTTTGGTTTGACCCCCGTGCAGGAGGCAACCAATTGATGTTTCTCTCTCACACTGAATATCTCTCTCTCTCTCTCTCTCTCTCTCTCTCTCTCTTTCTTCTTCTTCTTCTTCTCTCTCTCAAAAAATTAAAACATATATTTTTTTAAATAATAGAAAAAATACATTCGACTGAGCAGTGGAAGAGCTGGTGGGGAGAAAGAAAGAGGAGAGCGGGGAGGAGGACAGATGTTATGCACCTGCTGAGTTGGAGCAACAGGAAGAAAATCTAGGTTTAGTGTGTTGAGGAAAGTCAAGGCTTTGGTAGTTATTCATGTGAAGCTCATAACTGAAGCTAGGTGGGTAAATGTAAACACCAAGGAACAGGAGCAGATTAACCTCAAAGAAAAAAAGAGGACTGGCTAAGGAAACAACCAAGGGCAGGAGGATGAGGAAACACAAAGACACAAAAGTATAGCAGGTGGGGAAGAGCCCAGTGCAGCATCACAAGAGCCAGGAGAGGAATCAAAAGAGGGAAGTTTAGGGATCTTGGTTTGAATGGTTCATGAGGTAACTGAGCTTAAGGAAGGTTTGAGAAGATATGTGACAAGCAGAAGCAGGCTACATTTTTCACCAAAACATGCCAGGATGTTTTTTCTTCTTAAATCTGAAGGATCAGATAGATGTAGAGGAAACTATCCATGTCATTTCAATAGGTCCCAAAGTCAACATAAAAGAAATCACATCTGGGTCATGGACCTTAACATTTAGGAAACCGACTAACAGATTGGACTATTATGGAGAACATAAACAATCCTATATACTAGTAATGAAAGGGTAAGGACCAGTCGCTATGATGCGCACTGACCACCAGGAGGCAGATGCTCAATGCAGGAGCTGCCCCCTGGTGGTCAGTGCTCTTCCACAGGGGGAGCTCCGCTCAGCCACAAGCCTCTCCTGCCTCCATGGCAGCGCTAAGGGCTCCCAGGCTGCCAGAGGGATGTCTGACTGCCAGCGTAGGCCCAATCCCCCGGGGAACAGGCCTAAGTTGGCAGGTGGACATCCCCCAAGGGGTCCCAGACTGGGAGAGGGTGCAGGCTGGGCTGAGGGACACCCCCTTCCACACACACACACACACACACACACAAGTGCACGAATTTTCATGCACCGGGCCTCTAGTATATAAATAATAAAGCCCTCGCATTCAGAAGGATCTCAGAAGGTGATCCGCAAATATACAATCCCAGGTAACACTAACTGCCACACATACACATAAAGTCCTCCTCCCCACCCCACCCCCGCCTTGCTCAGGGAGAATGCAGACATCAGGAGTTCGTGCACAGGAAGACAGAGAACTTCACTGCAGGAGATGGCTGGAAGACAGTTAAGTGATAAAAAGAAAGGTGGTTTGAAGTATGGAGCCAAAAGACAACTGAGGTTCCAAAATCTTCTCTAGTCTGACAACAGATAAAAATTGCATGCTATGTCAGGATCCTTGCATCTGGTTTGTCAGAAGGATAATTTTAAACACCAAGAGCTAGATCACAAGGAAAGTAAAAGTTTCCTGATTCTTGGCCACATCAAGTCCCATAGGGAACATAGCTGTATTAGCTACATGCTTGCTCAGTGTGTAAATCACTGGTGCCAGTCCCTATTTCAGGACCTGCAATCTCACCTTGAAATCCTAGTCATTAAAGTTATTCTCCTCATCATGAAATGTGGCAAAGAGGAAAAGAGCATTAAATCTGGCAAAGAGACTAAAAGAAGCAGTGTCCCCATGCCTTCTGCATTAGCGTCTCTAGGGTTTTCAACTCAAGATGCCACACACCTTAAGGAGCATCCCCTCTCCAGCTCTCAGCCGGGGTTGCTCACCAGTAGAATGATGCGGTGGACCACTGTGGACAGATAAATCACCACCTTCCATTTAAATTCCTGAGATGGGAAAATACATGCAGTGTTGAGCACCAGTGAGAGCCTTGATGTGTGCATGAGCACTGGGGCATGAGAGCCCAAGATATATAGGAAGGTCTTTTTGTCGTATCTTCCCAAAGATGTGATGAGCAAAACATGCCAGTGAAGAAGACAATGGTAGGGACTGTTCAAGTAATAATTTTTAGAGGGAAGAAGTAGAATTTCTCAAATATTCTGATAGTATTTCCAGTGGCATTCCAAGATTGCAGACCTCTCCTTAAATAATTCCTATATATGCTTTCATTGCTTATGAAAAATAAGATGGCATTCAAGCTGAAGAACCCCACAGAGGTGAGCAACCCAACCCAAACACCTTCTGCTTTAGGCAGAGGAAGACAGGGTGAGTGAGAATTGCAATTTTCACATTACAGAAAACACTGCGCCAGTAGGAAAACCATAAGGTAGCATCATTTAAGAAGTCCCAGTGGAAGGCGAGGAACTGGAGTACAGGATTGTACAGGAAGGACTTTGGATACAGAAAAACCATAAATTCTCTCACTGATCAACACCCATTACAGACAGAACCAAAAGGCTCCAGGCTGATCAATAATTTATCTCAAGGTGACAATATTCTCCACAGCAACCACTGCATGCCTAGTTCTGCAGTAATTAAGCCACTCTTCACCACAGCTATCAGACACAAAAGGAATAAAATGATATCCAAGGTGATGGCTCTCTTATCCATCACCGGAAGTCCTGAAACCATGCCACCTCCATTCAGCTCTCCTGTGGAAAAGGTGGGTGCCAAGACTTCAAGGTCTATTTCTAATGGGTTACTCTGAAAGGTCCTGGATGATGGTTGTCCCTCCAGCAGCCCCAAATGCAGAGGAAAGAATAGAGGATGTGAGCAATCCAAAGAGGATAAAGAGGTTCTTCTTCCCAAAATAGACGCAAATATTGTTAAGGCTCAGTTTCGAAGGTCCTCCTGCTTGCCCAATTTGCCTACTCTTTCTCTGCCTGTTTTCTACCTGTATCAACATTGGTGTGGATAATATATCAGGCCCTTGCATTTACTAGCAACATTTCTTACACAGCAATTGATACTTCTTAAAGCTGACACCTAAGACATGACCATGTATCTACAGGCAGCTGGTGAGGAAATCCACAGGGTGCATCCCCTACAGCAGCGGTTCTCAACCTGTGAGTCGCAACCCCTTTGGGGGTCGAACTTCACAGGGGTCGCCTAAGACGATTGGAAAACACATATATAATTACATATTGTTTTTGTGATTAATCACTATGCTTTAATTATGTTCAATTTGTAACAATGAAATTGCGGGTCACCACAACATGAGGAACTGTATTAAAGGGTCGCGGCATTAGGAAGGTTGAGAACCACTGCCCTACAGCAAGCATGTCAAACTTGTGGCCCAAGAACCTCATATGGCCCACAACAAATATTTTTGTGGCCCAGCCAATATAACGGTATGTAAGAAACATTTTAATATAAATTTCATAACTTAATTTTTACAATATCCTGTTATACATAATTATTAATAATGAACTACAACGTTCGCTAATGACTGATTACTATTATCACGTTGCATTTATTTCCCTTACGCACCTTATGTGCAGGCGCACTATTTCTCTCCACTAATAGTAGCAGCAAATATTTTAGCAGCCAATTGCCACATCTTTAGTCTTGTACTGACTTGTTTGGTGTGCGCAACAGGAAATATTTCACTTTCGAAGAACAAGAAAAATAGGTTTATTTGCATTACACTTAATTTGAGCTGTTATTCAATGTCTGGTAGGAGGGCCATCCCATGTAGGCAGAACTGGAGGCAACCAGGCAGGCCACAATCATGTCACCTGCGGGCAGTGTCTGGCTTCGCACTCACTCCCTACCAAGCATAGTGGCCATGAAGCCATTCTGCAACACTGCAGCCAACGACTCAGGAAGAAGATGACCATGGAGATCAATGAGAGTGAGGAGGGCATCTTCTCCAGGAAGATTCTGCTCAGGCTCAGCTTCTACCTGAGAGTTCTGGGACACATCCACATTGAAAACCAACCTCTCTGGCCAAGCCACTCTTGAGACCAGAGACCTAGAAAGCCATCTCCTTGGATTCATGCAAAAGCTTAGGTACCAGCAAATACCCCCAGTTCTCTAGGATTTGAAAAGAGAATCCCTGTGATTTCCCTTGGCAAGCAAATCACTCCCAGCTCAATGACACCATAACTCTATTTGCATAACTTGTATTTGCCTGGTCTTTTTTGAGCCAGACACAAGAAAATGTGAACAAAATAGAGGTTCCAGGGGTGATTGAAAATACCCCTATTTTGTTCTTCATTTCTTACCTTACTATTTCTTTCCGAACTTTTCCTTGAAAGATGCTTTTATTCTTATTTCCTAACCACAAACTTTCCCTGACCCTTCATGTCCTGGGTTAATATTCTTTTCAGTAGCCTTAATACATTATATTAAAGCCCACCTTCTGAATGGGTGGAGTCATCCATATGCATAAGTCTTGGAAGCACTACGAAAAACTCGCTTTTTTCCTCCAATGACCTCTTACACTGCCTAAAATGTAACTGGCAGGTGCCATATTGGAGTTCAGGAGTCTCCAGTTAAAATGTGTATTTCCCTGACATGTTACCATCAAGTCTGTTAGTTATTAACAACTTAACTTCAATGTGCTTAGCAAACCAAAATTAATCCTTTCCTAAAAGGCTCTGAGGAAATGAGAAAAATAAACAAGTCATAATGAAAAGAAGGAACAAGGAAACAGGGCCATCAGATCTCCAATGGACATCACAGTAGGAGTCAGGGAAGCAAGAGTGAGGGGTATGACAAGAGGAACTCAGAACAGAGCTCAGAACAAGCCCACAGTGAGAGGCTGCTTTATGTAGGATGAGCCACATCCTATAACAATGCTTAAGATAATAACAACCAACCTGTTAGAACACCTTGCCATTTATGAAGTGATTTCACACGTTACATTTTGTCTCCACCCCAACCACACAAAGTGATCCTGGTTCACATCAGCCAACCTAGCTCAGGGAACCATGAGGAAAGACCCAGCTAAGGTGCATTGTAAAAGGCAGGAATGTCTGTAAACATTAAAAATGGAAGAGCAAAAGGAAACACAGGGAAGAGAGAGAGGAGAGAACACAGAGTGTGGGTGGAGAGGGGAGTCCCCTCTTCAGATGTCAAAAATCCTGGAGTCACAGTCCTCCCCGAAGACCACTTTACAAATGGTCTCACTCAAGATTCCACAAGTGAGAGGTCTATGTGTGAAAGATTCCAAGTGGATGATTCTGAAAAGACCTGCTTACACTTGGTTCTTACACTAGTAAAGGATCTTTTTGGTTTCCCTTTATGAGTTTTTGTTTTATTTTTTCTTATTACATTTAAAAATCAATTTTGTCATCTTACAAACATGTTAAAATATATATGTCATTTGACAGCTTTTATAAATCTTGGTGTCCATTCTTTACTGGACTTTAGAGTGGCATGCAGTGTGTGAATACTTAGTACCCTCTTATCCTCAGTTTCGCTTTTGTGCAGTTCATTACCCATAGTCAATGGTGATCTTAAAATATTAAATGGAAAATTACAAAAATAAAATTCGTAAGTTTTAAACTGCAGGCCATTTGAGCAGCATGATGAAATCTTATGCTGTTCTCTCCATCCTGCCTTGGACATGAACTATCCCTTTGTCCAGCATCTCTAGTACCTGCCCATAGTCACTTAGTAGCTCTCTGGGTTATCAAATCAATTGTCACAGTAGCATAGTGCTTGTGTTCAAATGACCGCAAAGTGTAAGAGTAGTGATGCTAGAAATAGGGATATCATAGTATACACAGGGTTGGTACTACCCATGGTTTTAGGCATCTACTTGAGGTCTTGGAATGTATCACCTGCAGATAAGAGGCGACTGCTATTTCCACCTGTTTTCATGGTTTCATCAGGTAACTGATGGTCTGCCAGAAAAAAGTAGAGGAAGAAGGAAATAATGTTTTTAATGGCTAGACCAGGGGTGGGCAAACTTTTTGACTCGAGGGCCACAATGGGTTCTTAAACTGGACCGGAGGGCCGGAACAAAAGCATGGATGGAGTGTTTGTGTGAACTAATATAAATTCAAAGTAAACATCATCACATAAAAGGGTACGGTCTTTTTTTTTTTAGTTTTATTCATTTCAAACGGGCCGGATCCAGCCCGCGGGCCGTAGTTTGCCCACGGCTGGGCTAGACTGTGCCTAAATATAAATAAAATCATGCACAAATTTATTTTCATGTAAAATATTTTTTTCTGGTCTTACAGACCTCCTTTCAGTCAAATACTCAGGTAAGTAATTTTGGATAAAATATTGGATCAACTAGCAATCCAGTATAAAACAGAATTTTAGCTTTTGGAAAGTGAATCTGAGATTTTCCAACATTCTCAATTATCAAAATGTGAAAGCACAGTTAAATATTGTTCAATACTCAGGTAGGTTTATGTACTTTCTTTTCAAATAAAAAATAGCATTTAAAAGTTAGACTGCAAGGAAGTTTAGAGTCCAATTTTATTTCCATTCAAAAAGTTTTAGAACAGTTTTTCCTATCTGTCTTGCACCATTTGAGCAATTAGAAGCAATGAAGTAAATCTCTAATGGAATAAATCAATGTTCCTTCCATAATGCCATAATCTTCACTCAAATATCTAATATCCACTGGAGGGATAAAACATGTCCAACTTCTAAATCAGCAGTTTACAAATCATCCCCTCTCCAGACAGAGCAGGTTTGATTACAAATATAGGTTCTTTATATACTGAGCTTCTGCATAACATTTCACTTACAGACAGGACTCCACTGTAAAAACAAAAATAAACCAAAAAAAAATTTTTTTAACTGCTGTCCTAGATCAAAAATCATCAAAAGAAGGAAAAAAGACAGATTGAATCAATGCACCTTTTTTCACTCTGTCCTCAAAACTCTTCAAGGCATCAATCCACAATAACAAAGAAAATGAGAGAAAAAAATATTTGGAAAATAAAAGTAATGGTCAAAAATATAGCAGGGCTGAGAACACTGAATCCTATGCAAGCAGCAGGAAAAGTCAAGAACTAACCTAACTTTTATTCTGGATTTATAGTACCAGGTACCTGTGGAGAAAAACTGGTTAAAATTCAGTTTAAGATACAAATTCCAGGATCATTTGTCCTCTTTTGTATAACTGGGCAACCACCCCTGGCCCCTCCCTAGGAACGGACCAGGAGTGTCTTTTTCTAGGAGAAGTGTCTTTATTTCTAGAGCGGATAGAACAGGATCTCTGAGCTGGGTGTATATCAAACACATCTGAGGCCAAGGTTTACTGAAAACAGGGAAATTTGGTGAATAAATCATTCCCCTCACTTGGCTTCCAGAATACTGGCTCCTAGGCCTTCACTTGCCAGGTAAGAGATGAGTATAGTCTTTTCCAAGAATCTGAACATTCCAAGAGAAAGATCTAAAAAAACTGGTATCAATAATTCCTCAAATAATTGACCCAGCCAATCACTCTACAGTGAAATCTATGGTTACCAAGTCCCATCTGGTGAGTTCAGATATGCCAATCAGCCTTTCCATCTCTTTCTCAGCCTGGGCAGAAAACAAGGAGTTAAGTATACCTGAGAAAAGATAGACAATAAGACCAAAACAAAAAAAACACACACAAAATAGCTACTTGGAGGGAAAAAACAATGCTAGAGGCAGAAACCTCCCCCCCATCCCCCGCAAAAAAAAAAAAAAGTCTCAGAAAATGATAACAAAACCACATTAAATAATAGGAGATTGTTTAAAAGGAACCCTCAAAAAATTTTAAAGAGGAGCTCTTAGGAATTAAAAACATATCTGCAACTTAAAACTCAATAGAAGAGTTGAAGTATAAAATTCGTGAAATATCTGAGAAAGTAGAGGGAGGAAAGTAGGTGAACTCTTATTCAACATAGTACTACATAGTTCTACCACAATAATCAGACAAGAAAAAGAAATAAAAGTCATCCAAAATGGAAAGGAAGAAAACTGTGATTATTTGCAGATGACATAACACTGTATACAGAAAACACTAAAGATTTCATCAAAAAAAAATACTAGAACAGATAAATGAATTCAGTAAAGTAGCAGGATCCAAAATAAATATCCAGAAATTGGTTACGTTTTTATAATGAACTATCAGAAACTAAAAAAATAATCCCATTTACAATTGCATCAAAGAAAGAAATAGTAATAAGTTACCTAAGTGTAAATTTAATTAAGGCGGTAAAAGGCCTGTACTTGGAAAATTATAGTACACTGAAAAAAGAAACTGAGGAAGATACAAATAAGTGGAAGCATATACCATGATCATGGATAGGAAGAATTAACATCATTAAAACGTCCCTACTACCCAAAGCAATCTACAGATTCAATGCAATTCCTATTAAAATACCAATGGTAAAGCTCACAGAACTAGAAAAAATATTCCAAAAATGTATATGGAACCACAGAAAACCCTGAATAGCCTCATCAATCTTGAGGAAGAAGAACAAAGTTGAAATTATCACCCTACCTGACATCAAACTATACTACAAGGCTATAGTAATCAAAACAACATGGTACTGGCATAAAAACAGATATATAGATGAATGAAACAAAATATAGAACCCAGAAATAAACCCACAACTTTATAGTCAATTAATAGTTGACAAAGGAGGCAAGAACATACAATGGGGTGAAGTCAGCCTATTCAATAAACGGTGTTGGGAAAATTGGATAGATGCATGCAAAAAAATGAAACTAGACCACCTACTTACACCATACACAGGAATAAACTCAAAATAAATTAAATTTAAATGTAAGTCATGAAACCATAAAAACCCTAGAAGGAAACAGGCAGTAAAAGAGCAGACATTTCTCTAAGCAATATTTTTTCTGATATATCTCCTCAGACAAGGGAAACAAAGGAAAAATTAAACAAAAGGGACTACATCAAACTAAAAAGCTTTTGCACAGCAAAGAAAATCATCAACAAAATGAAAAGACAACTCACTGAATGGGAGAACATATTTGCCAATGATACATGTGATAGGGGTTAATAGCCAAAATTTATAAAGAAGTCAAACAACTCACCAAAAAACAAACAATCCAATCAAAAAATGGGCAAGCCCTAGCCAGTGTGGCTCTGTTGGTTGAGCATCATCCCATGCACCAACAGGTCACCAGTTCGATTCCCAATCATGGCACATGCCAGGGTTTCAGGCTAGATCCCCAGTAGAGGGCATGCAGGAGATAGCTGATCAATGTTTCTCTTTCGCCCTCCCTCTTCTCTCTAAAATCAATAAAAACATTTTTTAAATGAGCAAAGGAAGTGAATAAACACTTCTCCAAAGAGGAAATACAGATGGCCAATAGACATTTGAAAAGATGCTAATGTCACTAATCATCAGAGAAATGCAAATTAAAACCATAATGAGCCTGGCCGTCATAGCTCAGTGGTTAAGCATCGACCTATGAACCAGGAGGTCACAGTTCGATTCCAGGTCAGGACACATGCCTGAGTTGTGGGCTCCATCCCCAGTTAGGAGGTGTGCAGGAGGCAGCTGATCAATGATTCTCTCTTACCATTGATGTTTCTATCTCTCTATCCCTCTCCCTTCCTCTCTGAAATCAATAAAAATATTTTTTTAAAAAACATAATAAGATACCATCTCATACCTGTCAGAATGGCTATCATCAATAAATCCACAAATGACAAGTGTTGGTGAGGATGTGGAGAAAAGGGAACCCTCATGTACTGTTGGTGGGAATGCAGATTGGTGCAGTCACTGTGGAAAACAGTATGGAGTTTCCTAAAAAAATTAAAAATGGAACTACCTTATGATCCAGTGATTCCACTTCTGGGAAAATATCTGACCAATCCCTATGAAACACTCATTCGAAAAAATATATGCACCCCTATGTTCATTGCAGTGTTATTTACAATAGCCAAGATTTGGAAGCAGCCCAAGTGCCCATCAGTAGATGAATGAATAAAAAAGCTATATGTAGTACATTTACACAATGGAATATTATCGGCCATTTAAAAAAAGAAGAAAATCTTACCTTTTGCGACAGCATGGATGGACTTGGAGAGTCTAAGGCTAAGTGATACAAGCCAGTCAGAGAAAACACATACCATATCATCTCACTTATATGTGGAATCTAATGAACAAAATAAACTAACAAACCAAACAGATATCGATTCATAGATACTAAAAACAGACTGACAGCTGTCACAGAGGATGGGGTTTGGAGGCTGAGTGAAAAGGGCAAAAGGATTAAGAAGAAATAAAAACAGACACAGGCAACAGTATGATGACTGCCAAAGGGGAAGGAGGCTGCGGGGGAGGTGGAAGAGAGCAAAGAGGGGATAAATGGTGGCAGAGAGTTGACTTTGAGTGGTGAACACTCAATGCATTATGCTAATGATATATTATAGAATTGTACACTTGAAGCCTGTATGATATTATTAACCAATGTCAACCCAGTAAATTCAATTAATAAAAATTAAAAAGTAGGTGAAAAACAAGAGGAGGCTAATCCAGAATATCCAATATTCAAATGATAGGGATTCTAAAAGGAGAATAAATGGAGGGCAGAAAAACTTCAACAAATGATTTAAGAAAAATTCCCAGAACTAAAGTACATAGGCTTTCATATTAAAGGGCCCTCCAAATATCAGCTCTTCATCATAAAAATTCAGAATACTGAGCATAAAGAAGAAGTTTCTAGGAGAGGGGGGAAACCAAATTCAAAATGTTAAGAAATACAGTGATTTTACAGATATCTCTCGTAGCAACATGTTTACAGATACATCTCCTAAGGCAAAGGAAACTATGGAGAAAATAAACAAATGGGACATCAAAATAAAAAACTTCTGCACAGCAAAAGAAACAACCAATAAATCAAAAAGGGAGCCCACTATATGGGAGAACATATTTGGCAATGATATATCTGATAAAGGGTTACTATCTGAAATATATGAGGAATTCATATAACTTAACAGAAGGAGGACAAACAATCCAATTAAAAAATGGGCAAAGGACTAAATAGACACTTCTTGAAAGTGGACATACAGATGGCCAAGAGACATGCGAAAAAATGTTCAAAGTCACTGATCGTCAGAGAGATGCAAATTAAAATGACGTTATCACCTCACACCTGTCAGAATGGCTACCATCAACAAATCAACAAATGACAAGTGCTGGCGAGAATGTGGAGAAAAGGGAACCCTAGCACACTGCTGGTGGGAATGCAGACTAGTGCAACCACTATGGAAAACAGTATGGCGTTTCCTCAAAAAATTAGATATGGAACTGCCTTTGACCCAGTGATCCCACTTCTAGGAATATATCCTAAGAAACCTGAAATATACATCAGAAAGAATGTATGCACCCCTATGTTCATAGCAGCACATGAGCGGATAAAAAAAATGTGGTACATTTATACCATGGAATCCTATGCAGCAGTAAAAAAAGAAGAATCTCTTACCCTTTGAGACAGCATGAAGGGACCTGGAGAGTATCATTCTAAGTCAGTGGTTCTCAACCTTCCTAATGCCTCGACCCTTTAATACTGTTGATGTTGTGGTGACCCCCAATTTCATTGTTACAAATTGAACATAACTAAAGCATAGTGATTAATCACAAAAACAATATGTAATTATATATGTGTTTTCCGATCGTCTTAGGCGACCCCTGTGAAAGGGTCATTCGACCCCCAAAGGGGTCTCGACCCACAGGTTGAGAACTGCTGTTCTAAGTGAAATAAGTCAGTCGGAGAAAGACAAGTGTCACATGATCTCACTCATATGTCGAATCTAAGTAACAAAATAAACTGATGGGAGTGGATCCAGAGACATGGAATCACGGAACAGAGTGCGGAATCTTGGAGGGGGGGGGGGGGGGGGGGGCGGGGAGGTAATCAACCGAGGACCTTGTATACATCAATGCCTGGCCGTGGACACAGACAATGGAGCGGTGGGCAGGGGTGGGCTGGAGGGGGTCAATGGGGGAAAAAGGGGGACATATGTAATACTTTCAACAATAAATAATTATATTGTTTAAAAGAAAGAAATAGAGGGATTTTACACCTTTCAAAGGTAATTTTGGAAGCTAGAAGGCAATGAAATAATTATCTCTAACCTAGAATTCTCTATCTGGATACTCAGGAGCAAGGGCAAAATAAAAACTTTTCAGACAAGCCAAATTGCGAAAAAATAAACTTCACTTTTTATGTACTATTTCTTTGGAGCTACTGGAGAACATATTCCTCCAACGCTAGAGAGTATCCCCGTGGTAAAGGACGACATGGGCTACAGCCGAGGCAAAGACCAAGGGTGACAGTGAAGACAGACCTCAGGATGAAGGGAGGCGCACCGAGCAAGGGGACGAGTCCAGAGTCGAGGGGGACGAGAGGCTCCAGGGGAAACCTTCTCGGATGCCAATGACTCCCAGAAATGTTGTTGAGAAAGATTTTTGAAGCGTTTGAGAGCAAAAGCAAACCAAAGCAAGGCAATTATTAAACCAAGGGGGGGAGGGGGGAGGGGGGAGGGTGTACAGGAAAGAAAAAAATAATTGTTTAATTACATAGTTCCATCAAGAATAGTATTTACATTGTCAGTAAAAGAAAACTTGTTTCTCCGCTCACCCACCGCATTTCTGCCGCCGCACGTGCGGGCCGCCGGTTTTCTCACACCAACAATCCTCCGCTCTCAGACGCCGCCGGACGCCCGGCTGCTCAGTCCGAACGCGAACCAGGCCACCTTGGCGCTCACAGCACGTCGGGGCTCAGACCCAGAGGGCGGCCCCCGGCCCCGCCTGTCACTGTCCTTCCTCCGCGCCCCATTCCCATGGGTTCCCACACGCCCTCCTCGGGTTCCATCGTTCGGGACAAGCTCACAGAACTTAGAGCCGCACGACTTACTCACGTCCATTCAGAACGGAGAGGTGCCAGGGCGAGGTCAGTGAGGTTCCGCCCCGGGGAGTCTGTCTCGACATCGGGGTCCCCCCCTCTCTGGAATACGGACGTGTTCAGCGACCCGGAACACGTGTTCACCTCTCTGAACCCCTTGGTTCGGGGATCTTGTGGAGGCTCCATGACGTGGGTATAAATGGTTCAGTCATTGGCCACGGGTGACCTCCATCTCCAGGCCCCTCTCCGAGCTTCCCGCCTCGGCCCTTCGGGCAACTCGAGGCCCCAGCAGCCTGTCATCTTCGTAGCAAACAAAAGGACACTCCTGCACTCCGGGACCCCGAGGACTTTAAGTTCTTGTGTCGGGAACTGGACCCCTGAACAACACGGGTTTGGACTGCTCAGGTCCCCGTGTACACAGTTTGGTTTTGTTGTTGTTTTTCCCAATAAATACTGTCAGCTCTTCGCATCCGCGGGGTTTCACATCCGGGGACTCAACCAACCGCCGGTAGAACACAGTATGTTCGCATCCGCAACAGCAGATTCCCAACCGCGGTCTCCCAGCTGCGGACTCCCAACCGCAGACCGAAAACAGTATGTTCGCATTCGCAACAGCAGATTCCCGACCGCATGTTACCCACCACCCTCACCCTCACCCCCACCACCACCGAATGTTCAATCCCTTGCCTGGTTGAATCCTCGAATGCTAAGGGCCGGCTATAGTTACGTTTTGGGGGAGTCAAAAGTTACATGGGAATTTTCAACTATTGTGGGATCACCCCCGCCAACCCCTGTGATGTCAACCATGAACTGTAATAGAATAAAAGATGCTCCTTTCACACAGGAATTACAAGGGTTTTTAGGAGTTCTGAGTCAGGAACCAGAGGCAGAGACCAAATGCATATATCTTATATCACAATCATCATATTTTAAACTGTGAATATTGATTTAGCCATCACAATAAAACTATATTGAAAAGTGATACAGAGCCCTAACCGGTTTGGCTCAGTGGATGGAGCGTCGGCCTGCGGACTGAAGGGTCCCGGGTTCGGTTCAGGCCCGGGGCGTGTGCCTTGGTTGCCGGCACAACCCCAGTGGGGGGTGTGCAGGAGGCAGCTGATTGATGTTCCTCTCGCATTGATGTTTCTGGCTCTCTGTCCCTCTCCCGTCCTCTCTGGGAAAAATCAATAAAATATATTTTTTTTAAAAAGAAAAAAGAAAAGTGATACGGAAAGGGGCTGCCATGAGAATGGGGTGAGGAAGACTGAAAAGTGTGCCCAAAACTGAAAAATAAAAAATACACAGTCCAGCCCGTGTGGCTCAGTGGTTGAGAGTCGACCCATGCACCAAGAGGTCCCCGGTTCAATTCCCGATCAGGGCACATGCTGGGGTTCCAGACTCAGTCCCCAGTGAGCGGCGTGCAGGAGGCAGCCAATCAATGTTGATGTTTCTGTCTTATTGATGTTTCTCTCCCTCCCTCTCCTTTCCTCTCTCTCTCTCCCTCTCTCTATAATCAATAAAAACATTTTTTAAAATGTAAAAACACAAGCATACAATTTAGATACAAAGGCATATACACACACATACATAAACACATTAGCTAATGGAAATAAAACTAGTTTTGGGAAAGAGGGGTAGGAAAAAGGATGAAAGCAAGAACCAGTGTTTTTCCGAAACAAACTGGTACAAATACCTGGCTCTTTAAACTAGATGCAGACTTCCTGCCAAAGGCCCCACCCCGCTGGTTTATTTCGGTACTTTTTCCGGGTGGAAAGCAGACAAAGGGCTTTTCCCACATTCCCACCCAGCCTCTTTCCCTCCATCTCCACCTTAGCAGTGATGGACCTAGGCAGGCGTGTAGAGGGTGTCTTTGTCACTCCAAGCAACTTGGCTGGTGACTTAGCTTTGCCTTTTCGGGTCCAGTTGGGCTGGCCAGTGGAAATGGATATCTTTAGCCTCCTAAAACTAGCCCCGGGCCTCTGAATCTAATTACCAATTTACAGAGAATAGAGAGGATGGAGGAGAGATGAAGGATACCACGGGATGCAGGCAGCAGGATCTAGGCTGTAAGAAACCACAGGACAAACAGGAAAAGGGGAACCCATAGATTAAAAACGATTTAAGAGCCCTGACCAGTTTGGCTCAGTGGCTAGAGCGTCGGCCTGTGGACTGAAGAGTCCCGGGGTTTGATTCCAGTCAAGGGCATGTACCTTGGTTGCGGGCACATCCCCAGTAGGGGTGTGCAGGAGGCAGCTGATGGATGTTTCCCTCTCATGGATGTTTCTAACTCTCTATCCCTCTCCCTTCCTCTCTGTAAAAAATCAATAAAATTTTATATATAAAAAACGATTTAAGAGACATTAAAATAAAAACACTAAATGCATATATAACTTTGATGAAATCTTAAGAAAGAAATGAGAAAACAAGGAGAGGGCTACAAGCAAAAACAGCCAAATTATTCTTCCTTAGCTTTTTGATACGGCAGTGCCTCCTAAAGCATTCATTCAGTTTCCTCTTGCAATTAACTCTTGGACTGCTGTCCTCTGTATACAGAAACATAATGATCTAATATTACTCGTAATTTTATTAAAGTCTTCCAAGTATGTGTTTTTCATAACCATTTGAAGGAAGAAAGGGTAGAAGTCAGTATATGAGTCATGTTTCTACAATGGGCTTAATCATCCCCCCTCCCAAAAAAAAGTCATAATCTAAGATTTCAATTTTTTAAATGACGATTTTTTTTTCTTTATTTTTTTTCCCTCCCTATCCCCTTTCATCTTGTCCTGCCTCAGATCCTTGATCAGTCCCCACCTATCATTTATCACCGTACACCTTCTTGGAGGCATAAGGGATGACAGGAGCACTGATGGCATCAGATAATGAGAGACTTTTTAGCACGAGGCCAAAATGTGCTGACCCATATATAGTAGGAATTGTATGATGGTGCTTGGAATTTGAGATAAAATAAAGAGGCAAAGAGCATAGCATAGCATCCACTCTGTTCTCAAAAGGATGTGGACACTCACACACTTACACATTCCCTCATAAACTCAGTGGAGGAGTTTAAAAGGCATTCCCACCCTAGCCGGTTTGGCTCAGTGGATAGAGCGTGGGCCTCACGGACTGAAGGGTCACGGGTTTGATTCCGGTCAAGGGCACGTACCTCTGCTGCAGGCTCAATCCCCGGTCTGGGAGGCAACCAATCAATGCTTCTCTGTGTGTGTCTCTCCCTTTCCCTTCCATTGTCTCTAAAAATCAATGGGGGAAAAAATATCCTCCAGGGAGGATTAACAAAAAAATAAAGAAAAAATAAAGAAAGAAAGACATTCCCAATCATCCAGCTCCTCCCGACAATCCCCACAGAAAAGTCCCATAATTTTGTCTGCATGTGCAGAAAAGAGGGAAACAGAGGTATTTCAGTGAGGCTGCACAGCAGTTTCCAACTGGGCAAACCTAAGGATTGTAGAATGCCTTTAGGAACACTACACACTGGGTTCCCAGGTGGGTAGGTTAGTTGGATTAGTTAGTATCTCCCCATCAGGCCATGTTAATAAAAGAGAAAGAAAAAAAATTTTTTTAATCATGAGGTATTAAGTAGGGAGTTCTCAAACTGAAGTAACATTCATTGAAAATCTAATCTGTGGCTGACACCCTGCTCAGCATGCTTGCATACATCATTTTCACATTTAATCTGATTTAAGGATGTCATATGTGCTTTAGAGTTTGCTCTTTATTATTAGACTAGAGGCCCGGTGCACAAAAATTTGTGCACTGGGGGGGGCGGGGCGGGTCCCCCAGCCCGGCCTGTGCCCTCGCGCAGTCTGGGACCCCTCAGAAGATAACTACCTGCTGGCTTAGGCCTGCTCCCGGGTGGCAGAGGGCAGGCCCAATCCCTAGGTGCAGCCCCTGGTCAGGCTCAGAGCAGGGCCGATTGGGGAGTTGGGGCACCACCCCGTCATGCACAGAGCAGGGCGGATCGGGAGGTTGCGATGCCACCCTCAGTCACGCTCAGGGTAGGGCCAATTGGGGGGTTGGGACACCGCCCCCTGTCATACTCAAGGCAGGGTCGATGGGGAGGTTGCAGCGCCACCCCCTGTCACGCACAGAGCAGGGCCAATCAGGGGGTTGGGGCACTGCCCCCTGTCACTCACAGAGCAGGGCCCATCAGGGGGGTTGGGGCACCGCACCCTGTCACACACAGAGCCGCAGGGCGATCAGGGGGTTGGGGAGCTCCCCCCTATCAGGCACAGAGCAGGGCTGATCAGTGGGTTGGGGCACCTTCCCCTGTCACGAACAGAGCAGGGCGGATAGGGAGGTTGTGGCTCCGCCCCCTGTCACACACAGAGCCGCAGGGCAATCAGGGGGTTTGGGCGCTGCCCCCTGTCACGCTGATCCTGTGCCAGGAGGCCTCGCGGCTCTGCTGATCCCAGTGCTGGGAGGCATATTACCCTTTTACTATATAGGATAGAGGCCTGGGGGCTGGCTGGTTTGCCCTAAAGGGCGTCCTGGATCAGGGTGGGGGTCCCCACTGGGGTGCCTGGCCAGCCTGGATGAGGGGATGATGGCTGTTTGCAGCTGGTCACACACCCTTCAGGGTGGGGGTCCCCACTGGGGTGCCTGGCCAGTCTGGGTGAGGGGCTGAGGGCTGCCTTAAGGCTGGTGATTAACTGAAGCTCCCAACCGCTCCTTTTTTTCTTTTCTTTTTTTTATTCTGGGCCAGCTTTAGCTCTGGCTCTAGCTCTGAGGCTTCCGCTGGTTTGTTTGCGTTCTATAATCGAAACAATGTATAACTTCAACTCTGAGATCCCGGCCGTTTGTTTAGCTTCTATATTTGTTAGAATGTTTCAAACTGCCGGCTCAGAGGCCGGCAAGGCAGGCGGGGAACGTTGGAGTCCGCAGCAAGCAAGCCTCATGTTCGCTTCCAGCTGCCTGGCTGCTGGCCGCCATCTTGGCTTACAGTTAATTTGCATATACTCACTGATTAGCCAATGAAAAGGGTAGCGGTCGTACGCCAATTACCATGTTTCTCTTTTATTAGTGTAGATACACTGTCTATGCCTCTGATGTTTGTTTGTTTTTCTTTTTTCCCCATCAGGAAAATATAGTGAATTTGCTACAGCTCTGCTTTGGCCTCAATGGGAGATCAGGACAGCACATAGCTTCAGTGTTTTCCATCGCCTGGTGGGGCCAAAAGAAACCAGCTTTATCCACTTGCCACTTTTCAATGACAACTTTTCAAATTACTGAACCAGAAATGCTGTTCTGAGTAACAGGTGTTTTCTCATCCCTTGTTTCTCCTCTTTCCCATAATATTTATTTACCACCAGTTGGCAATGAGTCAATACACCTAAGCATGCAAACATTAGAGAGAATCAGAAAATATCATGATATTCCAAAGAGAGTTACAAAAGCAAAATGCTCAGCTTAACGTTCTACACATTTAAATGAACTTCAAGCTACTTTGCCTTCAAGGGCATATAATTAAGTTAAGAAGACTTGGGCTTGAGTTTTATTTCTGTCACTTTCTCAACATGTAACCTAAGATTCAGTCTCTCCCTCTTTTTCACCCACCGTGTGTACAATTGTCATCATAAATACTTGGCAAGTTTGTGAATGTTAGACAAGGAAATATATATGCAAATATTTTTGCCCATTGCTAAACCCTATATGTTAGTTATTTAGTAAAAACAGGCAAAACCCAGAAAAAGAATGTAGACAAAGCAAAAGAAACAAAATGCAAACTCCTTAAATTACCTATTGTTTTCCTTTTCTGAAGGGAAACTTACTCCCATAACATTCCTGCTTTTAAGTCTTTCCTCGTTTTTTTTTTTTAAAAAAATGCCTTTTTCTATTTCTTGCTAATGAACAAATCTCAAATCTTGTAACAGCTTCTTTGTAATGTTTTGAGACCTTGCTCTTTCTCTCAGAACATCCCTGCTTCACCTACGGCTTCCTAAAGGTTGGTTTCTCTTGTGGAATGGGCATCAACGACCTTGAACTAAATGTCCTCCAAGTTCCCTGCCAGCCCAGATGACCTGTTTCTGACTCTCCTCTCTCTTTCCCGGTCAGTCACTGCCTGAGAATTTTTACCTCTTTCTTTTTTCATCAGTGTCTCTGGGAAAAAGTCCAATTTCACCACCTCGCCAAGCTACTCATAATGTTTAATATGCACAATTAAGATACCTCATTAATCAAAACTTTCAATCTAATAATAGCTCCTAATCTGACATTTGGGCCAGTAGTGGCATCCCCACGGAGGGGGTGTCCCCGCCAGAGATGACACCCCACCGTAGAAATTATGGTGCTACCCCTCTTCGAAGGGCTGGTAAGAGTGGTCTGCCCACAGGCGGCTGCATTCCTGGAGGGGAAAGGGAGGACAAGGCTCTGGGTTTTCCAAGTGAACCTGGGCCGGCTCTGACCAGAGCCACCTGGACAAGAGAAAAAAAAGCAACATAGAAAGAGCCCTCCTCTGGAGAAGTCACACTTGGTGCCCCAGCTGCCCAGTGAGGGCACCTTAGTTTAAATGACTTGGGGATTTATCTTTCCCTGAAGAGTTGTTCTGACATGTGCATAAAAAAGGCAGCTATAAGGATACATCGTGCTACTTTATTTATAATAGCAAAAATCTAGGGGGGGAGCACAAATGCCATCATTATTCACTGCCACCCCTCCTCCCCCCCCCCCCCCCCGCCCCCCCCCCCCCACCACCCCAATAGATATTTAGGAAATTTAAGTGGTTGTTTTTATGTCACCATCTCTGGGGTTATTACTGGCATTTATTGGTTAGGGGCCACAATGTATCCCACACAATGAGAATTTTCCCCATTCAGCGAGGACTTCAGGTGTCCTGCCTGACATTGCTTACGTAGTGAAAACATCTGAGCCAGGAACTGAACTCCACTATATATAAACACGAAGTAATTTTTGCACAATTTCAATATAGTACAATGACTTCTCTAAGAATGGGACCAATGAATAAATTGAGACATTGTGGAATTCTGTTTGATTTGAATCTTTACCAGTTGTTCATCATCTCAGAAAAATCATAAAATTCATATCAACATCACCCAAGGTATTTAAATCAACAACAAAACACAGCTAAAGCTGTCTGCATTTGGGGCTGTAGCACTCCAGGCTACATGTAGGGACAAGCATCTGTCTACCTTTTGATGTCATCTGCCTCAGTGTCCCCAAGCTATTTCTATATCAAAATACATATTAGTTTATTATAAATTGCTTTTTCTTATGTCTTCATATTATAGTTACAACATTATATTGATTTTTAATCATATTTTAAGTAAGTTGTTTTATTTATGAATTTTATGTCAGAATAGTAAGGGGGATAGTCCCTAATATTTTTATAAAAAGGGGCCATTGGCCCAGAGTATTTGTAATTAAATAAAATATGATACATTACACTATGAAGTACTCTGCAACAGTTTGGGGGATTAGCTAAATCTAATATACTGTTATAAAATAATCTTTAAGATACATAGTTAAGTGAAGAAAGCTGTCTCAGAGAAATTTATACAGCATATGTAGCTGATACCAATTATCCAAACATATATGCATAAAACCCACTTGAGATACCAGTTGCAAGTCCAAATGGTCACCTGTGCTTTTGGCCAACTAGCTACAAATCAGAGGTAACCAAAACCCCCTCCCCACGGTTCATTCAATTAGCTATAGCAGCTCACAGAACTCAGGAAGAGTTTACTTACTAGATTATCAGTTTATGCTAAAGGATACAACTCAGAAACAGGCAGATGAAGAGAGATGCAAAGGGGCAAGGTATAGGGAAAGGGCTCATAGCTTCCAGGCTCTCCAGAGGAGCCACTCTCCCATATCTCCACGTGTTCACCAACCTGAATGTCCTCCAAGCCTGTCCTTCTGGGTTTAGCCAGAGCTTCATCAGGTAGTCAAACCAACAAGTGATTAATTCATCCTCCAACCCCTCTCCTCCCCTCCCCAAAGGTCAGGGGGTGGAACTGAAAGTTCCAACCCTTCAATCAGGTGGCTGAGTTCCCTGGCAACCAGCCCCCAATCCCTAGGGATCTCCAAAAGTCACTCATTAACACAACAAAAGACACTAACTAGTCACTCTCATCACAGGAAATTCCAATGGTTTTAGGAGCTCCGTGCCAGGAAAGGGTACTAAGACCAAATATATATTTCTTCTTGTAAATCACAGTATCACGCTGATTTGTCACCTTTATCTCTAAAGCATTTCCCAGGGGGCAGTCAGTCATTCCAGCATACTTACTTCCACACTGAGAAATGTTTGTTTGTTTTTAATCACAAATATGACTCTACTTATCTATTTCTTTCATCCACTGCCAGAGTCTGAGCCCTTATTATTTCTTACCTGGACCACTGTCTCTCAGGTTCTCCCCTCCCTCTGCAGTCTTTCCTCTGGTGGCTATCAGAGCTCAAAACCATCATCTGGCCCCTGGCCTAGTAGTTTAGTTGGTTAGAACAGCGTATGCCAAGGTTGTGGGTTTCATTGCATGAACAAGAATCAACCAATGAATGCGTAAATAAGTGGAACAAAAAATAAATGTTTCTCTATCTCAACTCAGTAAACAAACAAACAAACAAACCACCATTTGTTCACATGGTTCCCATGTTCAAAACTTTGGCTGCCTCCTAGCTACATAGAGAAGGAAATTCAAATTCTGCAAGCTGGTTACCAACTCCCACTTACCTTCCTGAGCCTGTCTCATTCCTCCCTCCTAACCCCCCTGGGTTGTTGATCCCTCCAATCTGCTGGTACAATCTCTGCCCAAACTCCCTCCCATATATAAGAGGGGCCTCCTCATAGAATCCCTTCCCTGACCCTGTTTTAATTTCTCTCCCAGTATTTCTCACCATCTGAAAAACATATTTTGTTATTTATTTGTGTACTGTCTGGCTCCTCTCCCTAGAATGTTGTAAACCAGTGAGGTGAGGTTTTATCCTTTTTTGTTTTTTTTATTTACTCTTGTATCCCCAGCACCTAAAACAGTGTTTAGCTGATAATAGGGCCTCAATCCATTTTTGCTGAATGAATGAATAAACTGCTTTATTGAAATTATTCTACCTACCTGGCCCCAAGCAAAGGCCTTTTTTTCCTACACTGTTCCTGTCCAAATCAGCTGCCTGTGCTTTCATGGCTGTTTGTTTCTGCCTCTACTTTAGGGCTTCCCGAGCTGCCTTCCACTTGGGGACACCTCTACACACACATACACACACACACACACACACACACACACACACACACGCTTCTAGAAGGTAAAGGAACCATTGCATATAGGAAACTGAGTCTCAGAGAGGTTAAGAAAAATGCCCACAGTCTTACACCTAGGAGGCAGAAACCCCAAATTCTACTGCAAGTCATTCTGATTCCTGAGACTACTGGACGTCCTGTCTGTCGGAAATAGGCCTCTGTGATCCATCTTCAGCACAGTCAACTTTTCATGGAAATGGTTGCTGAATTTCCCCAGGGCAAACAGAATGTAGGGAAGAGGGAAGAGGATATAAGAACAAAGAACTGTGTACTTGAGCAATCATCAGGGTGGAAACACCCCGAGGTACCCAGGAAGAAATACCTCCTGCCTCCTCAACTCATCTCATCACAGGTGCCAGAAATGGGTACTAAGACCAAATATATATATTTCTTCTTGTAAATCACAATATCATGCTGATTTGCCACCTTTATCTCTAAAGCATTTCCCAGGGTGCAGTCATTCATTCCAGCACGCTTATTTTCACATTGAGAAATGTGTGTTTGTTTTTAATCACAAATATGACTCTAATGATCTATTCCTTTCACCCACTGCTGGTGGAGTCTGAGCCCTTATTGTTTCTTACCTGGCTCTGAGGGAGGTGGCAACAATGAGAAAAGGCCTCAGCCCATTTTTTTAAATAACCCAATGAGAGACAGTAAGACCTAGGAGACATATGAGGAGACTATTAACCCCATAGTACTCAGCCAATGAGGAACCCTGGAGGAGGGACTCTCACACCTAAATAGTATGTGCTCATCACTCCATGTGTGCCTGTACAACCGGACACGCGCTCTTGCAAGGACATATTAAAAGTCTTGGTTTTCTCCATACTTCTGTTTCCATGTCTGTTACTTGAATTCGGACAGTGAGCATTTCTCACACTTTTCACTAACTTTGGTGCCTCAAGTGTCTTAATTTTGGTCTAAGAAAGAGCACTTTCCAATAATCATTTTAAAAGAATGAAGGGAGGGCCCTGGCCGGTTTGGCTCAGTGGATACAGCGTCGGCCTGCGGACTGAAAGGTCCCAGGTTTGATTCCGGTCAAGGGCGTGTACCTTGGTTGCGGGCACATCCCCAGTAGGAGATGTGCAGGAGGCAGCTGATCGATGTTTATCTCTCATCGATGTTTCTCTCTCATCGATGTTTCTAGCTCTCTATCCCTCTCCCTTACTTTCTGTAAAAAATCAATAAAATAGGGAGTCGACCAAGATGGCGGCGTAGGTAAGCACCGGAGACCGCTGCCGCAAACAACTATTTCAAAAATACAACTAAAAGACTGAACGGACATCACCCAGAACCACAGGAAGGCTGGCTGAAGAGAGACTCTACAACTAGAAGGAAAGAGAACAGCAAATCGAGGCTCAGAGGCGGCGCAGTGTGGAAAATACAAAGGTACCGAGGTGCGCGCGAAAGCGGGCTGGTGGCTGAGGGCGCGGTTGTCGTTTTCTGTCGGGAGTGAGTCTCAGACTCTGGGCTCCAGATCCGGGCGAATCTCTAGGGACCCAGACTCAAACGGGAGAAGCGGGATTACCCGGCATCAGTTGGAACCTGAGGGCAGCTTTCTCTCCGAGGTTTGCAGCGGCTGCCGGGGGTTCTGAGAAGCAGAGCCTCTGGGAACGGGACTGAGCGTGGCCATAACTGCTCCCTCCGCCCGCCCTGTTGATCCCGCCCCGCCCAAAGCCTGCGCACAGCCATTTGCCGATCGCCTCAGGCAAAGGCTGGATTAGCGCCTCCCCAGAAGGCAGACGTTTTTCGCACAGCTGATTCCTATAGCCAGTCGGCCTGAGGGTCAAATCCCTCTAGTGTTAACTACAACAATTAAGGCTTGGCTAGAACAAGACTGCGCACAGAGACCACAAGGGGGTGCACCAAGAAAGCATAAAAGATGCGGAGACAAAAAAACATGACAGAAATGGAGGATATGGAGCTAAGAATCGCAATTTTGAGGGCTTGCCATAAATTTGTGCAGAACCTCACGAAAACTAATGAGACCCTCGATGCTACGATAAAGAAATTAGAAAGTAAGCATACACGGACTGAAATAAAGAATATTATACCCAATAGCAGACCAGAGGAGTACAATAATCAAACCAAAGATTCGACAAAAAACACCCAATTGGAAAAGCAAAATGAAAAAAGAATCCGAAAGTGTGAAGATAGTGTAAGGAGCCTCAGGGACAGTTTTAAGCGGTCTAATATCAGAGTCATTGGAGTCCCAGAAGATGAGAGACAGCAAGATATTGAAAACCTATTTCAAGAAATAATGGCAGAAAACTTCCCCCACCTGGAGAAAGAAATGGACTTACAGGTCCAAGAAGCGCAGAGAACCCCAAACAAAAGGAATCCAAAGAGGACCACACCAAGACACATCATCATTAAAATGCCAAGAGCAAAAGACAAAGAGAAAATCTTAAAAGCAGCAAGAGAAAGAGGCTCAATTACCTACAAGGGAATACCCATACGACTGTCAGCTGATTTCTCAACAGAAACTTTGCAGGCCAGAAGGGAATGGCAAGAAATATTCAAAGTGCTGAATACCAAGAACCTACAACCAAGATTACTTTATCCAGCAAAGCTATCATTCAGAATTGAAGGTCAGATAAAGAGCTTCACAGATAAGGAAAAGCTAAAGGAGTTCATCACCGCCAAACCAGTATTATATGAAATGCTGAAAGGTATCCTTTAAGAAGAGGAAGAAGAAGAAAAAGGTAAAGATACAAATTATGAACAACAAACATGCATCTATCAACAAATGAATCTAAGAATCAAGTGAATAAATAACCTGATGTACAGAATGAACTGGTGATTATAATAGAATCAGGGACATAGAAAGGGAATAGACTGACTATTCTTGGGGGAAAAAGGGGTGTGGGAGATGCGGGAAGTGACTGGACAAAAATCATGCACCTATGGATGAACACAGTGGGTGGGGAGTGAGGGTGGAGGGTGGGGTGGGAGCTGGAAGGAGGGGAGTTATGGGGGGAAAAAAGAGGAACAAATGTAATAATCTGAACAATAAAGATTTAATTTAAAAAAAAAAAAAAAAATCAATAAAATATATTTAAAAAAAAAAAAAAGAATGAAGGGAGGGAGGCTTGGGAGTAAAGAATAAAGAAAAAGAAACAATGCCGCCACTTTCTTAGTTGATGCTCTGCCCAGATGACAAGGCAACTTCAGCAGAAGGGTTAATCGGAGTGGAAGCATCTCTCTCTAGTTTGTACCTAACAGATACATTACAAATAATGCTCCCCCTTTCCTCTCAGACAGCCCCTCCTACATGACTTGGTTTCTGCTTTTTTGTGTGTGTCTGGTCCTGAAGACTGAAAGTAGGAGAAGCCCTTCATCACACCGTTGCAAGCCCCTCCCCACCCCCCTTTCTTTCCCACCCGGACCTTCCCTTCTCTCCAGTCAGAGGCCACCATTACTGGATGCATGGCTAACCAAGAAAGTTTCTTTCTAGCCTAAAGCCTCCCCATTTTCATAACAATGAGAGTATATGATAATGGCTGCCACTTTCATATCATGTGGATAAATAGTCTCATGCTATTCTAAGATTTTATAAACAGTAATTATACCTGTTGGAAAGCACACCTGGAATTTGAAGTTACAAGATGCAGTTACCTACTTTCCTCACCAGGTGGCGCCAAGACTTATGACCCAGGGCCTGGATCCCTTCCAAACTCAAGAATATACTGGTATTCGGAGAAATATACATTAATTTCTTAAAAGAGGTGGTTAGTATCTTCAAATGTGTATGTGTCTGTGTGTCTGCATTTATAACAATAACTTTCTAACTAGAACTTGTTAGGGGAAATTACAGATGGCCCTAATAGAATCCTTTCATAAAAACACTTCTAAGCAAAATATGAAAGGAATCAAATGTATGCCCAATTAAGAGGGCTCATACTTATCAAATACTTCTTTCATGAGACAACAATGTAATATTACCTCCAGACCATGGGACCAGAAACTTAAAACTGTAAGTGTGGGTTATGCCAATCTACATCCCAGTCCTCCCTAGAGATTAGTTTCCCAGAACTCCCAGCCTAGACTAGCAATAAAATTGTACATTTTTCAAATAAGCCAAGTTAGCCTAATCTGGAAGGCAAAGCCCTCTCCTCTCTCATACTAGCCCAACTGAAATGGACTTTAAGACATGGCTGGTTTTCCAGTTTTTCTCTTCCTTCGGTCTAACCAGTAAACATTTTGACAAGGACCAAGCTAATGCTCTTCTCCCAGAGGATCTGGTGTATAACACTTGTCTCAACTTGTTCTTATTAAATTTCTGACGTGCCCAGTTTACTGAGCCACATTTGTTCTCATCCTTTCTCTGCCTCCCTTCTACCTGCCCAAGCTTTAAGGCAGCGTTTTAATTTCTCAGGTTAGCCACATTCACTTCTCAGGCAGTTAAGAAAACAAATTAAGGTAGAAAAAAGGCAATGGCTTCTGCTGAGACACACACAAATAATATTATGAGGAATTTTGAGTCCCAGCCCCTTCATGTAACTGACACCCTCCATGTTTTCATGTCCCCACTCCAGAAATCAAATGAAATCATAGGATCGTGAGTTGGTTTTATTTTTACTTTAGAGTAAGATCAGTTAAGAATGGGGGTGCAGAAGGTGTTGAGGTACCCAAATACACACTTGGATGTAATGCATAACTCCAAGCGAATTCCCATGTTGCCCTCTTATCCCTCCCATCAGCACCAGGAACCATCCCGTCTCCTCCTTTGTGGCTACTACTATCCATTCTTCAGCTTGGGTCTCCCCTACACAGTGGTCCATGCTAGAATGCAATGCAGGCTCACAGCTTCTCTGCTGCCTTCTTTCCCCTAAAACAAACAGAATGCTGTGGAGGATTTTAATATGGCAAATATAGAGACAAATTTTTTAAAGAGCAAATGCAGGGAGAGTTACAATATGCTCCAAAGTGTTGGAGTGGCATTTTCCCCCACAATGCCTCATCATCTATGAGTGATTTCCTCTTAGCTCTTTCTTCATTCTTCTTTTGCCTCTTCTTGAGATCCAAGCTTCAACCAAACATCTCTTTTATTTCAGGGACTGATGCTACTCAGTCTCCTTCAGCAAATACTTCCTTTTATTCTTCAGACCTAGTTTGCAAATAACCCTGTACAAGAGGACACAGATTGTATGGCAGTACTAGGAGCTTTTGCTTGAAACCTTCTCATATTCATAATTGCCTTATATACTGTGAGGTAGGTATTTATCCCCATGTCCCCCATTTAGTAGATGAGGAGGCTGAAGCTCAAATAAGTTAGATGATTTGGCCAAGAATTGCACGGCTATTAAGTGACAACATTAGAACCTTCGCTCTTGACATCCCAGAGAAAATTTCAAACTGCCTCTATCTCAAAATAGTCCTATATCTGCTATAAAGAGTTGCAGCTGCCTAACAATATCAGCTGTTTTCCTCTTGGCAAAGGGACTACGTGGAGGAAGGGAGGGAGGTGGAGGGGGATCACTGTGGCCTGGTGGCATTGCTCAAGGCCAGCTCTGCATATATTTAGCAATTAAGGAGCCATGGGGCTAACAAAAAGTCTCCTTAAAAAATGGAAGTGCCTTCTGGGAAGATTAAACCTCCTTTGGAGACACCCAGACTAGCCGGATAAACCAAGGGAGCTGCCCAGTGCAGCAATTCAAGTGTAGAATGCTTAACCACAAGTCAAGAGGTCTTTAAAAAATAAGGTGTTCTTTATACAATAGAAGAGCATATAGCAATGAGAATGAATCAGCACCAACCACATGAATAAATCTCCCAAACATAAGTAAATTAAAGAACTCAGACACCAAGGACACATATCAGATGATTGCACTTTATAAAGTTCAAAAATGGGGAAACCCAATCCATGGTGTTTTAATTTTTTTATTATTATTATTCTGTTCATGGTGTTTTAAAGCAAAATACTGGCTACCTTGGGTGGGATGGGTGGAGGGGCAGAAACAGGGAGTAAGACAAAAGTGAGGCATTCACTACCTTCTTGGACTCTGGAGACCCTGAGTAGGGGCCACAAGCCTCAGAGTCAGACAGAACTGGATTCAAACCTTGGTTCTGCAACTGAGTGATTTTGAACAAGTAGCTTCAACTCCTTGTGCCTCGGGTTTTTCCACCCATAAAATGAGGCTAATGATACCTTCCTTAAAGTGTTGGTGTGAGAAGTCAATGAAACATGCATGTGAAGTGCCCAGCAGCCTGTGTAGGCGCTGTAATAAATGGTAGTTGTGAGCATCCCTGCCCTGCTGCCCATGGCAGAGCAGGGTCAGAGAACAGAAAGGAAAGAGAGAGGCAGAAGCAAACGGGAGGACCAAACTAGCCCGATGATCAGAGATATGCAGAGTCCACCAAATGCTATACGGAGAGGGCTGTTTCTCCACTCCCCACGGCCCACAATGTCTCCTGAGTCCCGTTGCCTACAAGTGCAGGCCAGCCCCCGTGAAATACAGACAAAGTCATTTGGGTCCCATTCCTGCAGGCCCTTTAGTTTATCATGACACTAGTCTGATAAACTAATTTGTACTGATGCTCTCCTCCTGGTTGCCGGCAGCTTACTGGATTTACCCTCCTAACTAAGCAGAGTTTTAACGAAAGCCTATGGACATACAAGGCCTTGACCCAGGTGGGATGGAATCTACCTTAGCCCAGGTCAGCAAGGAGCCAGGGATGTCTAGGGCATCCACAGAGGGAATACTGGTCAACAAGCAGAGGGAGCGAACTGCTGATGCCCCCAATGTGGATGGGCCTTAGGGCTCATACTGAAGGGACAAAGCCAGTCAAATTTTGGACCAAGGAAAAAGGTATCTAAACTGACAGGAAGCCTGGGGCCAGAGGTGGGGATGACTGCAAAGAGTAGGAGGGAACTTTCTGGGTGATGAAAGTGTTCTGTAAGTTGATGGAGGTGGTGGTTATCAGGGCATGTGCACTTGTCAGAACCCATTCAACTGTACACTTGGAATGGGTACAATTTATTTTATGCAAATGATCCTGTAATATAATTGCTTTTAAAAGAAAAAAAAAAAATGGATGCCTTCGTCACAGAGGTTGTGTCACTTTGGGAGTGACCTGGGAGGCCTCAGTAAGGAGCAACTCAGTAAGTCTTCTGTAGCCTTGTGGTGGCACAGAAAATAACTCTTCCCCCACCTTCTAAGTTCTAGCTGGGCTAAAAATCAAATTACCACGAGACAGATTAATAGGAGAAAATGTCCAAAATTTATTACAAATGCACACTGGGGGAGCACGGGGTGGGGGGTGGGGGGTAGTGCCATAAGATATGAGACCCAAGACCCACTGGGCAGTTGAGGTTTACTAGTATATGCAATCTTGGACAAAGGTGGGGGTGGCTGAGATTTTAAAGGGTAGCAGGCAATTCACAGGTAGATGAGAAAGAGCAAACGTGGCAATAAAAAATTCTTACAGGACCACCCAAAATCAGAGGGACACAGAGGGCTTCTCTGCCAGACTTCCCCTGTCGGCCACAGTCAGTTTACACGGACTGTGAGGCTAATATGATGCTCTCTTCCTTTACGTAGGTTTTCTATCCGAAGTCCTTGAGGTAGGTAAGACGGGAAGATCAAAGATACTTTCTTTAAAAAAAAAAAAAATGTTATTGATTCCAGAGAGGAAGGGAGAGGGAGAGAGATAGTAGCATCAATGATGAGAATCATTGATCAGCTGCTTCCTGCACGCCCCTTACTGGGGATCAAGCCCGCAACCTGGGCATGTGCCCTTGACTGGAATCGAACCCGGGACTCTTCAGTCCGCAGGCTGACACTCTATCCACTGAGCCAAACCGGCTAGGGCTCAAAGATACTTTCTGAGTCTTTTGTTTCTTAATAACCAGCTTAAAATCAAATTCCCAAAAGACATATTTTAGGGCGGTGAAACGCTGGTCCCCCTCAGCCCCGTCCTTCTCCCAGCACATTAACATCTGTCCAGTACTTGCAGTTAGCAAACTTTCTCCTCCTTGAATCATCACACCCACCCGAGGAGGTGGGCACAATGAATCCCACTTTACAGCTAAGGAAACAGAGGCACCGCCTGGCTGAAAGAGCCGGCCCAAGTCTTCTGACTCCGAATCCCACCATCTTTCCTGGAAGTGGCTTCAGGGATCACCCAGGCCTAAGGGAACTCAGGTCCAGAGCATGTAAAGAACTTGACAAAAGCTGCGCTGCTAGTTAAGGACAGAAGCCAAATGGAAGGCGTGCCTCCTCCCACAACAACCGGAGTGAGGAATTGTCGACTGGGATCTGGCTGAATGCCGCTAGAAGGTGGGCTTTCACCGTTCACTCCCCTCCAGCAATACTCCCTGACCGGGACAGAGAAGCAACCTTAAACAAAAGCGAGGCTCCTCTGACTCCACCTCCGCCTGCCAGGAGCAGCCCCCACCCCACCCCCTTGAGTCCCCAGAGTCTTGTAACTAACAACTACAGCAATGCACACATGCATTACCTCACCACAGTCTGGCTGCTTTCCTAGCAGCAATTGTCCAAAGCTTGCTCCATTTCCCCCCTTGTGTTGGCTGTGCACCCTTCACCCATTCCTCCCCGCTGAAATCACAGAGCTCTGACCCCAGTGAGCCTGCAGGGGCCTCCGCCTCCTCCCCCAAAGCCCTCCGTTAGAGGGGCTCTGGTGCAGAGCGTTGGATCCCATGGCCTCCCTGTGTGTATGTGTGGGAGAAACATGATGGTGGGTATATAGGGGGGAAAGTCCTGGGAGAATCACAGGAACAGTTGATGGGGGTAAACTTTGGGGACAGGAATTGGAGGGCGGGAAGAGGGAGAATTTGACTTTCCTTTCTGTTTCTTTTCTGTTCCATGTAAATTTTCCAACCGATATACATGCATTACATTTAATTTTTTATGCCAGGGAGGATAGTCTGGGTTGGGCCATGATGAGCCCTTTTCTTCTTATATTTATCTGTATTTAAAATAAAATTGTAAAAGAATCTCTGAAAAGTGTTAACTTTCAAAAATGAAGTAAGCACCTGGAGTGCTCCTCCCTTCCTCCACAGTGACTGAAACATGCAACAACTGAAATAACAGAAGAACTATGAATGATTCACCCAAATGAGATGGAGCCAGGGAGGGGTGTAGAAAGCTAGGGCCCCGAGAGTGGAGGCCGCTGCCCATTCTCAGTGAATGCATCGCTCAGCTTTGAGCCACTGTCACCCCTGTTTTGCACCTCCACTGGGGTCCACTCCTGCATGACATTTTAATCGCTGAGGGTGCTTGCTTTTGCCCTAGCCCCCAACACTCCTCAGACTAATTACTTGTTTAGGGCAAGGCAAGGACTACCGTACTCTTCTTTGATGTTTTTCAGTACTCTTCTTTGATGTTTTTCAGGCTTAATGCATGGAAAGTAGAAACTGAATAAGCAGCTATTAAATATAATATAAGGCTCTCTCCGTGCAGTTGGGAGGTCTGTGGGTTGACACCACTAGGCAGGGCTAAAGCAGGCTCTCCTCCGGGCTGCTCTATAAAGCGCAAGGTAAGTTCAAACTCCTCAACGTGTTTACCAAGATCTTCCCAGCTCTGGCCCACACCTGCCTTTCTGCCTGGCTCCCGAGACAAATCCTGTGCCCCAGCAGTCAAACTGGTCCCTTCACCACTCCCAGAACGCACCTTGGGGCTCCCTGCCTTCGGGGCCTTGCTCATGCCTTTCCCAATCTCTGCCACGTAAAACCCTAGTCACAACCCCCACTTCCTGAAGACTCAGGCAAGGTGCCCCGCCGGCTGAGTTGGTTCCCTCTTCCAACCTCCCAGGTGCTTCTCTGAGGGCGGACCCCGCCCTGCATTGTGGTTGTCTAAGCCTTCCCTGCCTTCCTCGGAGTCGATGGCAGTGCTGGGCCCTGAAGAAAGGGAGAGGGAGGGTTACCAGGGTGAATGCAGTTCAGGTCCGAGGTGGAATCGGGGTAAAGGCTGGATCAAGGCTGGGGTGGTAGGGTTAGAATCAGGCCTGGGTTAGTCCATGCCTAATCCCACCCACTAGGCGGCGCCGGCGGTCTCATTCCAGTCAAGACGCCTCCGGTTTTTGAAGTTTATTACCTGTCTAACAAGTTTCCTTCCTGCCCTACTGTCCCTTTAAGAAGGTGATCCAGGTGAGGCCGGGGCCCCGCCCCCAGCACCGCCCCCGCCCCCGCCCCCGCCCCCCCCCCCCTCCGGGCCTGTTTGGCTCGCTCAGTCCTCGCGACCTGGGCCAGCCGTGCGGGCCACTGTCCCGGGTCCCGGCCCCGCGCCATGGAGTGGCGCTGGCCCCTGGGGCTCGGGCTGCTGCTGCTGCTGCTGCTGCTCTGCACCCCGCTGCCCCCGGGGGCGCGCGCCAAGGAAGGTACAGACCCCCGGCCCTGTCCCCCCTCCCCTGGCCCGGCTGGCACCCTCCTCCCGGAGCCGGCATTCCTCAGGAGGCCTCTCCGCGCGCCCCTCTCCAGCGCTCCCGTTTAATCGGCCGCCAGGGCATCGACTGGCCAGGCCGATCTTTGGTCTTTGACCCCAAACAGCTGCTTTCACGGGCCAGTCATCCCCGCCCCCGGCTGGGCAGCAGTTTGCGCCTGGGGGTGGGGTGCGAGGAGCAGCGTCCAGACCCCCACCCCAGCAATGCGGGGAGAAGGGGAGGGGGCGCTTGTGCCCAGACAGTCCCAGCCTCAGTTGCCCAACCCAGAGATGGGAAGTCGCCTTATTGTCAACCTCAGCCGGGCGACAGAGAGACCTGCGGCTGGGGGGAGGGTTGGAATTCGGGGTGTAGGGCGGTCACGTCTTCCAGCCCTGCTCCCCCAACTTCCTAAACTCAGAGCTGTGCCTTGTACCCCACTCCACAACCCCAGTCACAAGCAGAGCAGACCCTTTGCCAGTGGTGGGAGCCTCCTACCCAGGAACCACCTCTGAGGTTCCCTTTCCCCACTCATGACCCCCCAGGGGCTGAGCAACTGTCTCACCCATGCACCCTTCCATCTGCAGCCGATGGCTCCCCCGCTGAGTGAGAGGGTGCAAGTCGTCTGTAGCAGTTCTTCCCAATGCTTCCTGCCTTGACTTGGGTCAAAGATCCAGCCCTCCAACCCTTGTCCCACTTCGCCTTCCTCCTGTCACACTCTCAAGGACAACCGGCTCTTCTCCCTGGGGCTCTTCACTCCCCTAAGCCTCAGGAAGTCCATACTGTTAGACACAGGGTGTGGGAGCCTGGGGGCTGGGGGCCCAGAATGAGGAATGTGTGCTGCACTTGTGGGGCCTCCTCCCCGAGGTGACAGGCCTCTTTCCTCCCCACCTTCAGTCACTCTGATGGACACGAGCACCGCACAGGGAGAGTTGGGCTGGCTGCTGGATCCCGAGGATGGGGTAAGTGTCAGGGGAGGGAAGGCCTTAGGATGTCTCAAGGCTGAGGGCCAGTGGGAAATGGGGTGGAGAGGTGGGTGGAGGAACAGAGAAAAGAGCAGGAAAAACTGGAAGTGTCTCCTCTGGGAGGGGGAGGGAAGATGACTCAGAGAGCCTTTTGAATGGGAAAAGGAGGGGGGGCGTCAGGCTTCACCCCATGGAGAATGCTTCAATGCCTGGCTCCTCCCCTCCCTGCCCCAGTGGGGGATGTGGGGGTGCTGAATACCTCTGAGGACCACCTGGGGAGAAACAGGACCATCCTGGGGATGGCTGAAGTTTAAGACAAAACAGAGAAGTATCCTCAACTGAGGTCCATTCATCCCTATGGAGTTGCACAGATAGGTTCCAAGGGGTAAAATTGTGTATGTGTGTGGATGTTTTTTTCTGGAGAGGAGAACCAGAGTTTTCATCACATTCTTCAATGGGTCTGTGACTCCCCAAAATTGGAAGCTGCCTCAGTAAAAGTCCCAGAGTCTGTGGTACTTCCTCCATCCTCCCCAGTGCAGGCACACCATGCATTCCAGCTGTTTAAGTCTGCTCCAGGTCCCTTGGATATTCCTAAAACCCAGTGAGCAGAACACCTTTTGGCCTCTCTGCAAACCTGTCCCTCTGGAACCGTGGGAAGCCAGCCCAGTTGCCTCAGCTTCCCGGACTCTCACCTTAGGTCTCTCTTCCCTCTGGTCCTAAACCCTGTTCTCTGGGTACCCCCTTTTCCCTTTCCTAGTCCAGTAGGAATCGGCCTCTGTTTCTGGGGTTGGTGTGACTTGCATTCTTTCCCTCTGGGTCCTAGGGTCCTGGCTCAATCTCAGCTCTCCCACAGAGTAGCCTGTAATTAGAATTAATAGTCTAAACCATAATGTATCCTACAGGAGGGGCTGCTTGGAAAATCCTGGATTAGGCCAACCCTAATAGGCGCCTCATCTCATAAACCAGCTAATCACTCCACAATGAGGGCTACAGGTCCACCTGCTGGCTCCCACGGGCCTTCGCTGTGCCCCTGCCACCTCCACCCAAATAACTCTTCCCTAATTGGGCCAGAGGGAAGCCAGGTGCCTTTCGAAGCTCAGGCTAAACAGCACCAGGAGGGCAAGAAGACAGCAGCGGTTACACACTCCCACTGTCTTGCTTGTCCTCTCTCCTACTTCTCATCTTTTCAAAACACACACTGAGGTCCAGGCTCCCCAGAATGTACCCACGTAGCAGCCAGCAGTGCCTGAGTGATAAGTGAAAGGATCCTCGTGGCTGATCCTGGGCAGCTGTTTCTCCCTCTTGCTCCGCTCACCGCTGGAACTGGGAGAGGCGAGTTACAGCTGGGAACATCTGCTTCTCCTGGCTCCAGCTGCAGGCGAGCTAATGAGCTGCGCATTAACCACCCACCACCCTCCCACCTGCCCTCCACCACATGCATGCCTTACACTTGGCTTCCTCATCACAGCTGCCTCTTACAAACAGGCTCTGGGTGCCTTCTATCGGCCCAGCTTCAGTGCTTCGACACCCCTTGCCCAATCTGTGAATTACCTAGCATAATGCAAAACTCTGCTCCTGCCCCACGCCATCCCAAATTCCTAGTTTCTTGCCTTTTCCCAGAGCTGAGAGTAGCCATGAATGCCCAGGCTTTATAATGGAGTGAAAGCCCTTGGGAAAGTGAACTCTCTCAGGTAAGGGCCTCGTAGTCTCTTCCCTATAAAATAAGGGGTTTCAACCAAAATACAGATTTTTGGAGTTTATTTCTTACATGCACACAGCAGGGGGAATACTTACAAATAGCTAATATTTATTTTAAAGAAAGAATAATGAAATGGGAGACTTGCCTAAACACCAGAACATACTATACAGCAACTATAATGAAAGCATGTGTGATTGCACAAGGATACTCAGGTCAATGGGACAGAATAGAAAGTTCAAAAAACAAGTCCACATAGATGAGATTTTAGTATGATAACCTTGGAATTGCAAATCAATGTGGAAAGTATAAAATCATCAATAAAATGACAATTGTTTGTCTATAGTTAAAATAAAGAAGGCAAAATTACATCTCCACTTCACACTATACACAAAAAAATAATAGATTCTAGGGAGATTAAAATCTAGACCTAAAAACCAAACCTACAAAATTATTAGGAGAAAATATAGAATATCTTTATAAGTTTGGAATGGGAGAGCTTCCCAAACAAACACAACTCCAAAATCATAAAGGGAAAGATTATAGATGTTATTATAGTAAAATGTTAAACAATGTCAACATCAAAGATACTATTAGCAAAGTAAAGTGGCGTGACAGACAGGGAGAAACTATTTGAAACATGCATTTCAAGAAAATGATTAATGCCTGTAATATTTTTTAAAAATTCATCCAAATGAACACTCAAAAGATAATAATAGATCACCCCAATTAATTTCATTATAAATACATAAATAAAACAGTAGAATATCAGGCAACAGATAATTGCTTAAAAATACAAATAGCCAGTGAATAAAAGAGAAATGTATAACTTCTCAAAGAAATGTAAATTAAAATGGCAAGAAGCTGTGTCCTGTCCATAAGATTGGCCAAAAGTAAGAAAATTATTAATATCTAGTGTTGATGAGCTTTGGAGAAATGAGCCCTCAGGCATTGTTGGTGGAAGTATAAACTGATAAAGTCTTTTTGGAGGACAGTTTGGCACTATCTTGTGAAATGTGTTTACCCTTTGATACAGCAGTTCTATAGAGTTTTGATAGAAATCTGCACATGGTTACTAAAAAACAAAACAAAACCCTAGAAGCTACTTAAATGTGCAACCATAGGCGAATGGTTAAATAAATTCTGGTACATCTACACAATGGACAATTATTTTATGGATTGCTAAAAAGAATTAGGTAGATCTATATATACTCATGTGAACATTTTTCAAAAAACAAAAAGCAGCTTACAGAATAACACATGTATGTTTTTTAAAAAAGCCACATTTATGTTGAACACGTACACACATAGTAAAACATTCAGACACAAGCATTCAAACCCGCGGCCGAGAGTTCACATGCTTGTGAGGTACTGAAAATTGTGAAGTTTTACTCCAAATTGTTAAGAGTGGCTTCCTCTGGCAGTGGGGTGAATAGAGGGTAGAACTTTCACTTTTTAATATATGCTAATTTTCATCCTTTGACTTTTTATAATAATCACATAAAGACATAATAATTAATAGCATAAACTCAGAAGCCTAGAGGGCCTGGGTCCGCATCCCAGCTCTGCCTCATAATAGCTGAGTGCCTTGGGCAAGTCATTTAACTGGGCTGTGACTCAGTTTCCTCATTGGAGGTGCTTACAACTGTGACTAGCCCATGGGAAGCATGATACTAGAACTAGCCATTATTAACAAAGTTTAAAAATTATTTTAATGTAAAAGAAATTAAGGGGGGAGGATGTCTTAGTTGCTGATTTCAATGGTGGCCATTCCTGGAACACATGTTGGAAGGGGTGAGATTCCCTTATTTTTATTGTTTTTTAAAATATGTTTTTGATTTTTTTCTTTAGAGAGAGAGAAAGGGAGAGAGAGAGATCGATGTGAGAGAGAAACAGAACACCTGCCTCCTGCACGTTCCCCAGCAGGGATCAAGCTGCAATCTGGGCATGTGCCCTGACTGGGAATTGAACTGGTGACTCTTTAGTACATCAACCAACTGAGCCACACCAGCGAGGGCAGAGATTCCCTTATACAGAAGAGTTCTTTTTTAAAAAAATATATTTTATTGATTTTTACAGAGAGGAAGGGAGAGAGAGATAGAGAGTTAGAAACATCAATGAGAGAGAAACATTGATCAGCTGCCTCCTGCACACCCCCTACTGGGATGTGCCCGCAACCAAGGTACATGCCCTTGGCTGGAATCGAACCTGGGACCCTCCAGTCCACAGGCCGACGCTCCATCCACTGAGCCAAACCAGCCAGGGCGACAGAAGAGTTCTTTGCTGCCTCTTGCTCTCTAAGTCGGCAGAAAGGTTTTGTGAATAAGCTTTTGCTATAAAAGTCTGTCCTTGCGGTACTTTACAGCTCTACTGATGAAATAGGTCAAAATTAGTGTTCAGACACTTGCACCTGGGGTGGGCTAACAGAAGGGACAATGGCTGGCTAGGGAGGTAAAAGGGGTATTGTATTGCCTGTCCTATATCCAAATAAATCCACGACCCTAATACTTAACCTACTGTCCTGGGGATGAGGGGTGGGGAACAGGCAGGACAAATAGCATGAACCTGGGGGACTTTGACACTGACCTCCCCACCGTCAGCTCTAGAAAATGGGGGTTTGGGGAGCAGATGATGACTGGGAATGTGACTTTGACTTGCCTCTGTCAGTGGAGCAAGATGCAGCAGATGCTGAATGGGACACCCCTCTACATGTTCCAAGACTGCGCAGTACAAGGAGGAGGAGACACTGACCACTGGCTTCGTTCCAATTGGATCTACCGGGGGGAGGAGGATTTTCAAGTCTTCGTGGAGCTTCAGTTCACCATGCGGGACTGTAAGAGTTTCGGGGAAGCCGGGCCTCTGGGCTGCAAGGAGACCTTCAACCTTCTGTACATGGAGAGTGACCAGGACGTGGGCGTTCAGCTCCGACGGCCCATGTTCCAGAAGGTACTTTCACTCCTCAGTGCCATTTCGGTCCTGACCCTGCTCCCTGCCTCCCTCCTTTCCATGTACCCACTCAGCTAAGAAAAAGAGAAGGTGCCAGAAACAGGAAGAGGGTCTAGGTGTCAGATAATTGAAAAGACGGTGGGACTAGAGTTTGGAGGAACTGGATTTGAGTGCCTTTTCTGCTGTGTCCCGATTTTGGGTGCATTACTTAACTTCTCTGAGCTTTGGTTTCCTTGTCTTAACATAATGATCATAGTGCCAGCCTCGTCGATTGCAGAGGCTTTGCAGGCATCCACTAAGATAACAGCATGGTGGAGGCAGGGGAGAGGTGTTTCACGACGTCGTTGCACGCCCCATCCCCATGAGTATTGTTAGAGTAGTGTAGGAAGACAGTCCTCTGCAGGCTCTCTCTCGTGTCACCCCTTCCTTTCCTACTCAAAAAAATATGCTGAAGTGCGGAAGGGTTAGGAGCATATGATTATAGGATGTGCTCACATTTGTTTCCTAAAGAGGTGATGCTGTAAACTTTGTTTTTAGTACTAAATTAGTCCTGACACACTTTATACCTGATCACCCCTTTGCCACTGAGGTGGGGCCACAACTTCAAATAGTGGAAGTTACATGAGCTGTAGCCCCGCTGCCTAGCTTCCAAACCCAGCTGTGTGGTCTCAGCAAGGTCTCGAACCTCTCCTAGCCTTGGTCTCCTCAGCGGTTAGACGGGGATGGTTATTCATCCTGCCTCAGAGGATCATTCTTGTGAGATTGTTCCCCTCTGCCCCCACCTTTTTCCCAGGTCACCACGGTGGCTGCAGACGAGAGCTTCACCATTCGAGACCTTGCATCACGCTTGGTGAAAATGAACACCGAGCGCTGCTCCCTGGGCCTCCTGACCGGCCGCGGCCTCTACCTCGCTTTCCAAAACCCGGGGGCCTGCATGACCCTGGTGTCCGTACGGGTGTTCTACCTGCGCTGCCCTGAGGCTGTGCATGGCTTAGCCCTGTTCCCTGACACTCTGCCTAGACCTGCCAAGTTGGTAGAAGTGGCGGGGACCTGCTTGCCCCACGCCCAGGCCAGCCCCTCAGGAGCACCCCGCATGCACTGCAGCTCTGAAGGCGAGTGGTTGGTGCCAGTGGGGAGGTGCCACTGTGAGCCTGGCTATGAGGAAGGCGGAGAGAGATGCCATGGTAAGGAGACTCAAGGAGGTGGTGACAACCTGCAGGGACTTGGGGGAGGGAGACAGTGTCCAAGTTGCCAAGGGAGGGAGGGAAAGAGATTATTTAACTGAGTGAGTGTCTGAGGGCCCCAGAGAGACACGTGCAGGGGTGTTTCCACTACAGGGATGGGGGAAGGGTGCGATTCTACCTATAAAAACATGGAACAACCGCAGCTCTGTGCATTCTCTCTCCAGCCTGCCCAAGTGGCTCCTACCGGGCAAATGTGGACTCACCCCATTGTCTCAAGTGCCCCCAACACAGCATGGCCGAGTCTGAGGGGGCCACCTTCTGTACCTGTGAGAGCGGCCATTACCGAGCCCCCGGGGAGGGCCCACAGGCGGCGTGCACACGTGAGTCCTGGCGCAGGGCCTGGCCATCTGTGAGGAGGTGCGGGACCCTTGCTCAGCCCAGGTTAGGCTAGAATTGCCCAGAGCTGATCAGGTACTGGGCACTGAACCAGTCACTGCAAGACTCTCCCCTGCCCCTGCTCCTTCTGGGAGAAAGCAGAGCCAGAGTAAAATTTCCTGGTGGCCTTCGGAGGACTTCAAGAATTGGGGTGGTGGGGAGTCAGCAGCTTGGGCTCCTACTGATGGCCCCTCTTCTTCCACAGGTCCCCCCTCAGTCCCTCAAAACCTGAGCTTCTCTGTTTCAGAGACTCAGCTCTCCCTGCATTGGGCACCCCCAGCAGATATGGGGGGGCGCCAGGATGTGAGATACAGCGTGGGGTGTTCTCAGTGTCGGGGAGCAGTGCAAGGCGAAGCCCCCTGCCAGCCCTGTGCGGGAAATGTGCGCTTCTCCCCCGGGGCCAGCGAGCTCACCATGCCTGCTGTGCGCGTCGAGGGCCTTGAACCCTATGCCAACTACACCTTTCACGTTGAAGCCCACAATGGAGTGTCAGGGTTGGGCAGCTCCAAACCCGCCAGTGCCTGGCTCAGCGTCCACATGGGGCACACAGGTGAGGGGCCTGGGGAGGGGTTGGCCCCAGAGGAAACCGCAAGAGCACATGGAGGGGCAGGAAGCCATTGAACAGCTCCTAGAGTTATTTCCTCTTTCCTTCCAAATGCGCTGGCACCCTCTGGACTTATAGAGTCACCACCAGGCCTGTCCCTGAGGCTGGTGAGGAAGGAGCCCAGGCAGCTGGAGCTGACCTGGGCGGGGTCCCGACCCCGAAGCCCTGGCGGGAACCTGACCTATGAACTACACGTGCTGAACCAGGTGAGGACACAGCTGAGAGTCTCCATGTCCATGCCCTGCACACCCCAACACTCTAGCCTGAGGTGCAGGATGGCTCTCTTGGGACAAAAACCTACACAGAGCCCTGCCAAGACTATTTACCAACCCTCCCCTTCCCCATGTGCTCCCAAGACCGCCCTTCACCTCCACCATGTCTGGCTCCACCCAGCCCAGTCAACATGAGTCCCTCACCCACAGGATGAAGAATGGTACCAGATGGTATCAGAACCCAGGGCCCTGCTGACCGAACTGCAGCCAGACACCACGTACATCATCAGGGTCCGAATGTTGACCCCGCTGGGCCCTGGCCCTTTCTCTCCTGACCATGAGTTTCGGACCAGCCCACCAGGTGAGTGGCTTATCCTTTGTTCTGCTCCAAACACCTGTCGTCCCAGGGAGGCTTCTGGGACCCTGTTCCAGTCAGTGACCCTTCCTCTCTCTACGCACACGCGTGTGCACACAAGCTCCACACTCACGCAGAAGCTACTTCAGGGGAGACTCACACCAGCCCCCTCCCATGGTGATCGCACACACACCTTCCGACTCTGGATACTTCTGACACAGCACCCTCAGATCTCCTGAAGCAGTGGTTCTCAACCTTCCTAATGCCGCGACCCTTTAATACAGTTCCTCATGTTGTGGTGAGACCCCCAATTTCATTGTTACAAATTGAACATAATTAAATCATAGTGATTAATCACAAAAACAATATGTAATTATATACGTGTTTTCCGATAGTCTTAGGCGACCCCTGTGAAAGGGTCGTTCGACCCCCAAAGGGGTCGCGACCCACAGGTTGAGAACCGCTGTCCTAAAGGCTCAGCGAGTGCCCAGCCGCAGGCAGCCCAAGCCAGACCCCTGAGGGCAGCCCTTTCTGCGCGCGCGCGCTCTCTCTCACACACCTGTCTCCCCGGGCTTGCCCCTCTGGTCTCCTTCATCCCCGTGGACTCTGACCCCCAGACTTCCTCACCTGTGTGCCCCAGTTTCCAGGGGCCTGACTGGAGGCGAGATCGTGGCCATCATCTTCGGGATGCTGCTGGGCGTGGGACTGCTGCTCGGGATCTTTGTCTTCCGTTCCAGGTGCTACTCCTGCCCCTCCCCAGCCACCATCCTGGGTCCCTTGTCTGGTCAGAAGGCCTTGAATGCAGCCCCAATGACCCTCCCACCCCCTAATACCAAAGCTCCACTGTGCCCTCACCTTCACCCTGCACCCTGCACTCTGGGGAAAACTCAGCCAAGGCCATTGGGCCCCCGAATGTAGATGGTAGAACTAAATAAACTGTCCCTGAATAAACTGTCCACACCCCCACCCCCACCCACAGGAAACGTCGACAACTACAGCAGCAGAGGCAGCTTGATTGTGTCACCAATGTGAACAGAGGTGAGCTAGGAGCAGCTGCGTGCACGTGTGTGTGCGCGCGCGCACTGGCATATATGTCGGGATAGAACCGAGGAACCCAATTCTGGGGGCACAAGTGAGCTCTATTGTCTTTAGGCTTCTTGTGTTTTGCTACCTAATTAACTTTGGTTAATTAACTTTGTACTGATGGTGCCCCAGAGGCTCTGTGCAATTACCTGTTAGCTGTTGGTGCCACTGTACCAATACCCTGGCTCTAGGCAGCCTCCCCCACCCTGGTCTGGGCTGAGGCTGGGCGGAAATGGGATTGCTTGACAGGCTCCCTGAAGTCCTCCAAGGCATATGGGCTTCCTGCTGGTCACCTCATTAGGTGTCTCCAAATAGGGGGGTCAGCAGTCCATCCAAGTAGTGGGGTGGGAGTGAGGTCTGCCTGGGAATGTGAACGAGGTGTGAGTGATTGCAGGAGCATGGCAAGCAGGGGCCAAGCCGGGGCGAGGAGGAAGGCATGTGAAGCCTGGGTCAATGAGCCAGGGGAAGGCTGGGGCACTTGAGGCCGTGAACACTCTTGGGTCTGGGTTCTGGCCCGCTGCTCTGGGCCTCAGAGGGCAAGGACACAGGAGCTTTGCGCATAGACAGGAGGAAGAAAAGCTGGCTGTGGAGGCTTCCTTGCTGAGGATAGAGACTTTCTCCCACTTCAGCCAAAACAGGACTCCTCAGGGAACAAGAAGAATGAGAAGTCCGAGGTCTGCTGCCAGCCCCTCCCCCCATTACGCCTTAGCCCTGCAGTTGGTGCTCCTGTGGCCAAGCCTTCCCTGTTCTCCCCGCAGGGGACAAGCAGAGGCTGAAGCCTTACGTGGACCTCCTGGCGGAACCCATGACGACGTATGAGGACCCTGCCCGGGGGGCCCTGGACTTCACCCAGGAGCTGGATCCAGCCTGGCTGATCGTGGACACTGTCATAGGGGGAGGTGAGCTCTGCTGTTTCCTCTGGGTGGCAGCACAGAGCCACTTCCTTCTGGCCTTCCCTGCAGAGCCCCGCTGGCCTCTCCTCTGGCCCCAGAGCTCCCAAGAGTTCCTCTCTGCCCGACCCTGTCTTCTTGAACTGCTGTGGTCACGTACAGCCCCCTTACTGAGTGTCCTGGAATAGCCCCACCTCATACACAGCCCGCCTCTGTGGTTATGGAGCTTTTCATAAAGATCATTAGACACATCATCCTTGTCGATAGGGGAGTCACTGTGTCCAGGATCAGACTCTTCTCAGATGGTTCCCAAACATGGGAGAGGTTCAGAGCCTCCCTCACCCCACATTCTACCCCAACAAGGCCCAGTGTCCTTGGGCTGCCCTGATCCCTTGAGTCACCAGGGGAAATGGAACTGAGCAGAGAACAAAGCTTGGCAGTGTCCTTGCTGATTGTGTGGCCACGCCAGCCAAGCTTGTCCAGAGGAACTCGTGGAAGAGAGTGGCAATGGGCAGCCTCTCTGGTCACTTGTGCTCTGCCCTTGATGAACACACCCCAGTACCACAGCACAGCGCCCACTGACCCAGCCTTTACAGAGCACCTACTGTTCTCCAAGAACCGTGCTCACCCAGGAGACAGTGGGTTAGCTGAACAGGTTATAGAAATGTACTTCTGTCCTGGACTCCTGTCTCCTTCCCTAGGAAGTACAGTGGGGCCTTGACTTACAAGTTTAATTCGTTCCGTGACGAAGCTCGTAACTCAAATTACTCGTATGTCAAATCAAAGAGTGAACGAGTGAGACACGTGATGTTGGGCTGATGTTGTGGCGTTCACTGTGACGTTCGCTGCGCCAACTAGCGGTGGGGTATCTGAAGCTGGCTCGTAACCCGAATTTTAGCTCGCAACTCAAAGCAAAAAATTGGCCGAGAGACGGCTCGTATCTCGAAAAACTCGTTAGTCAGGACACTCGTAAGTCAAGGCCCCACTGTATAGCCTAGCCCTTGTCCCAGAAAGGGCATACCAGGTTTCTGATCCAGAGAAGAAAAGAGAGCTGGGGGACTAGAGGATGTCATCCATCCCCCTGATAGTGCACTGGGCCATGATCCTATTTCTTTTTCCACCCAGGAGAGTTTGGGGAAGTGTATCAAGGGACCCTGAGAATCCCCAGCCAGGACTGCAAGACGGTGGCCATTAAGACCTTGAAGAACACGTCTCCAGACGGCCAGTGGTGGAACTTCCTTCGAGAGGCAACAATCATGGGCCAGTTTAACCACCCGCACATTCTGCACCTCGAAGGCGTTGTGACAAAGAGTATGAGGATTGGTCTCCAGGAGTGGGGGTTGAGGGGAGGGTAAGGGGGGGGTGAGGTCACAGGAAGTGGAGGGAAGCTGTTTTGCCAAGGGTAGAAAATCTGGTTCTGGTGGTTTTGGGTGGAGATGGGGATGAAGGCTTCCATGGTGACCTGCTTTGTGTCTCAGGAAAACCCATCATGATCATCACGGAGTTTATGGAGAATGGAGCCCTGGATGCCTTCCTGAGGGTGAGGAGGGCAGAGGACCAGCTGGGAAGGGGGGTGCACCATGAAGCCCTGGGTATTGACTCCTGGTCTGGGAAGAAGCAACCCTGCCCATTCCCTAACCCGCCCCTTCACCCTGCTGCAGGAGCGGGAGGACCAGCTGGTCCCTGCACAGTTGGTGGCCATGCTGCTGGGCATTGCATCTGGTATGACCTACCTCAGTGACCACAATTATGTCCACCGGGACCTGGCAGCCAGGAATATCTTAGTGAGTCAGAACCTGTGCTGCAAGGTGTCTGACTTTGGCCTTACCCGTCTCCTGGACAACAAGGATGGTACCTACGAAACTCAGGTGAGAGCCCTTTATTCACCGTATACACATTTGCACACACTATTTTATGCTATGCATATAGGCACTCCTCTACAACAAATACAGGACGCGTGCTCCTATGGACACAATGACTTCATGGTGGCCATCCTCCATGCCCTGAAACATATCTCTTTTCTGTCCAACATGCCCTATTAGGGAGGAAAGATCCCCATCCGTTGGACAGCACCTGAAGCCATTGCCGATCGGATCTTCTCCACAGCCAGTGATGTGTGGAGCTTTGGGATTGTGATGTGGGAGGTGCTGAGCTTTGGGGACAAGCCCTATGGGGAGATGAGCAATCAGGAGGTGAGCCAGGGTACTCCTCACAGTGGTCTTCTCTCCAAATCCCCCTATGGCTCTTCCTGCACATATCCTTATTTCTTCTTCCTCACCCACAGTTTTTCTGCACTTCTGTCCCCTCTGGTCCCCTTTGCCTCACACCCTGTTCTTACTAGTGCTCAGGGGTGAGGATGAGGGAGGTTAGAGGCTCCTTTGCAATGATCTTGCATGAACAGAGATTTCTTAAGGGCTGCCAGGTTAGCTTCCTACCTCGGGCCTCCCTCGCCTCTCCCTTGCTGTAGGTAATGCAGAGCATTAAGGATGGGTACCGGCTGCCCCCTCCTGTGGATTGCCCTGCTGCTCTCTATGAACTAATGAAGAACTGCTGGGCCTACAACTGTGACCATCGGCCCCACTTCCACCAGCTAAAGACACAGTTGGAGCGATTGCTGAACACCCCCCACACCCTGCGGACCATGGCCAACTTTGATCCCAAGTAACCACGCTGGGGAGGACAAAGGGATTTAGAGGGCAGATCTAGAATGAAAACGGGGATTCAGCCACATCCACCAAGTGCTGGGCCTGCAAACCTCCGGACAGAGTCCAGCATAGGAGGCATAACCGCAGTGTGCAACCCGGGGGAGTGGCCACCTTGATGAAGATTTGGTCCCAGCCTTGACAGCTGTAGTTTGATAGAAGACAGGAAGCAAACAGTGAGATGGGAAGCAAATATAAGCAGGGCTTACACCTGACACCTGCTCCAGGGAGCTTGGTCACTTAGATTGGGGTGGGGAAGACAGAATCTGTTAAGTGATGGACAGTAGACTGAGTTTCCTAACTGCGAAGGGCAGCCTTGTGGGGTCTGGAAAGACTCCCAGATCATGTGCCAAGCATGGGTTTGGGGAGCTGTGGGTGGGCTGATTGCAAATAATGTAGGGTGACAACAGCACCCAGTTCAGGAATAGTGGTCAGAGATGAAGTTGGAGAGGTAGGAGGGTTAATACAAGGAAGGTCAGTACAAGCTCCACTAAGAAATTTGGACTTTATCCTGAGCACAGAGAACTACTGACCAGTTTTTTAAAAACTGCCAATGAGAGGAACATGGTCAGAATTGCATTTTACTAAAAACATTGGCAGGATGTAGAGAAGGAACTGGTGGGGCCAGGGAAGGTGGGGGAGACGGGCAAGGCCGGACTTCACATGCTTTATCGGGTAAACCAGCCCTGGCATACTGGCCTCTGTATCAAACCACCATATATAACCTTGTTTCTGGGAGAAAATGTGCTCCAAGTTCCAACTTTTGCAACTATCTTTTGGAGCACAACTCCCTCGTACACTGGAGACTGCATGTGCTAATCTTTCTGGAATGTTGGATATGTTTCCCCCAGTAGATTTACTTTGCTAATGGTTTTTGGCTCTGGCTGGCTTTCGTACAGGAACACTCATTGTATTGCGGGTGTCAGAGTGCAAGAGTAACAGCCAAGGTTGGAGGTGGCCATCAGGGCTGCTCCCAGAACTCAGGGGCCACCCTGGAGGCAGGACCACACCCGGGTCCAGGCCTCTGCTCCTTCTCAGCTGGGCTAGTTGATACATTCCCAGAACTGGCCACTCCAGTGGAGATGGGCTGATGGTAACCTTGTGTTAGAACTTTTCGGGGCTGCCACCTCCCCCATTACTGTCAGCCTGCCCTCTGCTGTGAGTGCACCAGGAAACAGGCCAGGAAATGGGTTCACAGACAATGGCCTGGCTAATCCACAAAGTCTAGATAATCTCTGTGCCCAGACACCAATTTGAATGCTGGCCCCAGATGCTCACAGGCTAGGCCCAGGTTTCAGGAAAGAAGACAGCCCTCCCCGCCCCTCACATGACTGAGGTAGTCCCCATCCCATCCCACAGGGTAACCCTTCGCCTGCCCAGCTTGAGCGGCTCAGACGGGATCCCCTATCGAAGCGTCCCCGAGTGGCTGGAGTCCATTCGCATGAAACGCTACATTCTGAACTTCCGCTCAGCTGGGCTGGACACCATGGAGTGTGTACTGGACCTGACGGCCGAGTGAGGACCCTGGGGACCCGGCAGGGGAGGGTTGCTGGGGTTTGAGCCCGCATACTCACGAACCCCTTTCCTTGACCACAGGGACCTGGTGCAGATGGGGATCACGCTGCCAGGACACCAGAAGCGCATTCTTTGCAGTATTCAGGGATTCAAGGACTGAGCCCTCCCCTCCCCGCATCCTGTCCTCAGGAAGCAAGGATGGGGCCAGGGTCACTCAAGTCCTTTCCCTCAGCCTACCAGGCCTTGGTGCTGCTCCGGCCCACGCTTCCCTGAGGAACTTGCCTTTGGAGCCTGGGAGCCTCTTTGTTTTCAAAAGGGAGGTTGGGGTATAAGTAAAGTCATCGTGCTGGGAGGAGGGGTTTAATATATATATAGGTACACACATATATATTTTTATAAGTAAACAGGAGCTGAATTTTCACCTGGACCCCTGGTTTTTTTTAATCCCTCAGTCTCCTCCATCTGTAGCACAAGAGTCAACTGCTAAGAATTCTGGAAAACAAGGTTTTTTATTTGTAGCTGTAACCACAACCTGGCAGCACGGTAGCAGGTAGGAACGTCCAGGTCCAGGCTAGTCAGCCCAGCCCAGCCCAGCCCAGCCTCCCTGGGGCTCAGGGGACTCGGCCCTCAGCAAGCAGAGTAGAGGCTGCTGGGGGTTGGGGTGAGGGGGCGGGTTGGGGTGGCAGCTGAGGCATTTGTGCAGCAGTGAAAGCAGCAGCGCTCAACCTGGCGACCCTCAGGTGGGGTATCTGAAGGGTGGTGAAAGGTCCCTGCAGGATGGGAGAGGGGACTAGAAAGCCAGAACCGGGACTCTGCATCCCGGGTTCTGTTGAGGCCCTGGGTCAGGGACCTTGGGATACTGGGTGGGGTTTGGAATGGAGGGAGAGGCTAGACAAAAAATAACCCAGGGGCGGGGCCAGTGGAGGAGCAGGGTGGTCTCAGTGTGGGTGGTCCGCTGATGGGGAATTAACTCCCAGTGAAGAAGGGGCCAGTCCTCACTCAGGTCTGGGTTCTGGCAGTGTGGCACTTCCGGCAGAGCACGTGGCCATCCAGGGGGAAGCAGCCATTGTCGTCCGCCTCAATGGAGAGAGCCTTCCCACAGTCCTAGGAGAAAGTGGAAGAACTCCCTGATGGGAAGGGCCCCTGTGCACCCCACACACCCCCACTTTTACATTAGCAAGGCCAAGTGCTTCATAGCTCTGAGCCGATATCCTCATTATGCCTCCCCACCCCCATTCATCCCCCACTTTCACTTTTGTCCCCTAGGCATCCAGTACGAGGATGGGCAGTGGATAGAGCTGCACCCATCCCAATAAAGGATATGGGGCCATTCCCACATGTCTCAACTCCATTCTGACTCTCCTTTCTTCTGAGTCTCAGTGAGACCCCAGCCTGGTCACCACAAAGCATAGCACCCACCCTTCCCTACCACTGCGCAGTCTCCTGTCTTGGTTTATCTGCAACTAAGTGACCCCACAGAAACCCCACAACCCCCTTCCTGCAGTGACCAAAGCATCTGGGCTGCGTGGGCCTGGGCACTGCCACTGACCACCCTCAAAACTGCAGGCTGGCACTGCTCACCACCTGGCCAGTGAAGAATGTCCCCACACCTCCCAGCCCTCAGGCCCCAGGGACACTGACCTCACACCTATAGCACTTCATGTGGAAGTTCTTGTCCAGAGCGACCACTCGCACAGTCTCCTCCCGGCCAGGCTCAGGCATGATGGGCTCCGCACAGACAGAGCACCTGGGCGCGTACTGCCTGGAGGGCAGCAAGGCGGTACAAGTCAGGGTGTGGGGAGAGGCACCCGCGCTCTCACCAGAGCACAGGGAGAGCAGACGGCGGTGGCATGGCAACAGGCAGACTTCTCTGCCCATCTTTCCCACATCTCAAGGTAGAGGAAGCCCAACAGAAAGGCCTAAGACCAGCCACCTGCCTCTCCCAAAACCCCACCTGCCCCAAACCCACTGCCACCAGGTCCTCACCCCATCACATTCATCCTGCAGAAAGCACACCCAGCGGAGCCCTGCTGGTCCCATCCCTGGACCCCTGACCCTAGTCCACCCCTCACCACGCAGGTGTCTCTGACCGACTGCTGGGAGGTACAGAGGGACATGAAGGCCTGGCCACTCAAGGTGGAATCCTAAAAAACGCACACCTCAAACACAGCAGTGGGAGCCAGATTCTGTGGGGTCCCTGTACCGCCCTCTAGCTACCTTACAGGATTTTGCTGCTGGCCTGAGAAAGTAGCCACCTTGTAAATACTTTCTAGGGAACCAGAGTTCCTAACAACTGACCTCCAAAGGAACATCTACAACCTGGCCTGTGTGAAATGAAGTCACTCCAGCAAATGTTGCCGAACCCAGAAGAAGCTTCAGTGAGCCAAGGGCCAGGGGACTGGCCAGGAGCAAGACTTGCTACCTAAGTCTAAGGCTCCTGGATAGCTTAGTGACTTCAGTGGTTCTCAACCTTCTGGCCCTTTAAATACAGTTCCTCTTGTTGTGACCCAACCATAAAATTATTTTCGTTGCTACTTCATAACTGTCATGTTGCTACTGTTATGAATCGTAATGTAAATATCTGATATGCAGGATGGTCTTAGGCGACCCCTGTGAACGGGTTGTTCGACCGCCAAAGGGGTCGAGACCCACAGGTTGAGAACTGCTGGCTTAGTCCACATGAATTCGTCCCTGCCATCTACAGATAGAACATGGTTACCAGAAAGCCAGACCAGGGGTTTGGAGCTGTCTTGGGATCAGAGGGACAGCCTGGCTCCCAGACAAACCATGGTTGGCCCCAGAGAAGCGCCCAGAGGTAGTGGTGGGTCCTCACTTGTGGTAGTCAGGGACGCAGTGGGGCCGGTTGGCCTGGTCCACAATGAAGGAGGTGCCCTCCAGGGGGCAGGCGCAGACCACACAGGTGAAGCACTGAGGGTGGTAGGCTTTGCCCGTGGCCCTCAGCATGCGGTCAGTGATGGGCTGCCCACAGGTGTTGCACTTCTCCAGGGTGTCCTGAGGAGGGAGCAGCAGGAGATTGGCAGGGAACTGTACCCAACAGCCAGCTGCCAAGGTAGGTCTCCACATGTCCACATCCCAACCCCTTGCTGAGCCCCAGAGTGGCCCTCAGACCCAAACCTGACTCACAGTGTAGCAGCCCTCACAATATGGTGCTCCCTCCACGCTGTAGAACTGCTGTCCTTGCAGCTGCTGCTCACACTGGTGGCAGGTAAAGCAGGTGATGTGGAACAGCTGTCCCAGAGCTCGAACTGCGGGCTGCGCACGTGCCAGGGGCTGGTGACACCGGCCACAGGATTCTGGGTAGGCCAAAGAAGATAAATAAATAGGAGTCAACTGATCCCTCAAAGAGGGAGTGGAGCCACAGGAGTGGCCAGCACAGTAATGAAGCGGGGGACAGACATCCCAGCAAGGGGGCGGTGGGCTCACCACTGACGGCCACGTTCTGCCTCTGAGGATGCTCCATGTCCTGCATGAGCTGCTGGGTCAGCTGCTCCAGCTCCTCCACCTCCTTCAGAGTCAGAGGTCCTGGGGCCCCAGGGGAGCGCACCTGAAACCCCAACACTCTCTGTAAACCCTCTAAAGGGTCACCCCCTCCAAGAACATTCCCCAACCAGCTTACCCACTTTCTTCCAGGAAGGACTAACTCCCCTCCCATTTCCCAGATGCTCAGATTTGACCCTGAAACCTACTCACGACCCCTCCCAGACCCTAGCACCACTCGAATAAGGGGGAGGGGATGACCTTCCACCCCCTTTGCCCAAACACCCCTGGGCAGCCACAGACAGGCCAGAATGACTGAGCGGACGAAGGCCACGCACACAGCAGCTCAGGTCACTGAAGCACCAAACACACCAGGCCACGCATCAACTCCACAGAGCATGCTCGGACATGGCCCCCCACAGGAGAGGTCGGCACGATGGGCTGCGCACCCACGTACGCACACACCTACCCGTCCCGCCTGCTGCTGAGCAGCCCTGTCAGCGTGAGGATACAACACAGGCAGGAATCACAGGTTAAACCCCCAGAGCTACCTGCGGCAGTCCAGCCCCCAGCCCTCCACAGAGGTCCAGGGTTCCTCCTGACCTCACTTCCTCCCCTGGAGGCCTCAGAGAAGGGCCAGCCCACAACTGGGGATCCCACTATTTAGGGGATCCTGAGAGAACTTAGGGAGCGGGGTGGGATGAGGTTAGGGGGCACTGCAGGGACCCCGACAAGTACCAGGAGGAAGCACCACAGGCACTGTCTGACCACCAGCATTACCATGAGACACTTTGATAGGAACGCTGGTTGGTCTTCTATTACTGGAGAAGTCCACGTAGGACTGTGGTCACTGAAGGTTCTGCCTGCCCATGCCTTCAATCCCATAACACCTGGAGCCTCAGTCTCCCAGGTACCTCCTCCCACAGCCACCTTCCCCCCCTCAGCCTGGGCCCCACCACCCTCACCCCTCTGCATCCAGAGCTGTGCCTGCCTGGAGATGCAGACACACAGAAGGCCCCATGACCATCTTATTTCTACAAGGCTTTCCCAGCCCCTCTAGCCACCCTGGGCCACCTCACTTATCTGGCCCAATCTCAGCCCAGGCCACACCACCCGCTTCCTGTTTCTGCCTCCAGGCTACAGAAGTAGGCATAGAGGCTGCAGAGTGAGTTCACAAAACACAAAACACAGCAGGCCCTCGGTGACCTCAGCCCCAGTCACCTGCAGCTCGGCTGTCTGGCTTTTGGCTCCTGCGGGTTCCCAGTGGCCTTCCTTCCCCACAGCAGCTGTTTCAAACCTTTCCATCCCCCTGAGCCCCTCGCTCTCACCAATTACCTCACCTCCTACACGACTGAGAAGATGGAAGCTGGCCAGCTCGAGCTCCCTCAGTGTTCCTCTTCTCCACAGAAACACTGTGGTGACTCTGTCCTTGCTCTCCAGGAACGCCACAGCTGGGGGGCCGTCACCTCCTCTCCTCCAGACTCCATGGAGCAGCAGCCCCTGCTCTCAGGCACCTCTAACCCCCCTGCACCAGCTTCTTCCTCTTGGTTCACACCCATACCTGAGCCGTCCCCTAACATGAAAAACCACACACACACACACACACACAAGCCCTGCCCTAGTCCATCTCTGCCAACCCTCCAGAGCAGGCCACTCTGGAAACTCCGTTTCCTCAGCGCCCATGCAGTCCACAACTCCTTTCACTGTCCCCACACCAAAGGGCAGAAATGGACTACCCCACAGCCTTCGGTGACTTCCAAATAGTCAAACCTGTGACCTTCCTATAGTCCTCATCCTCCTCAAACCTATGGAAGGTCTCCTCAGCCATCACATCTGTCCCCCAAGATCCCACCCCAACATGATGCTCCTCCTTTTCTGCCGTTGTTCCCCTCCCACCTAACAAGCGGGAGCATCACCCAGGTTCCTCCCAGGCCCGCAGCTCCTGCTGTGCAAGCACCCTGGGCTGCTTCAGTACCACTGCCCTGTGACAACCTTGAGTCCCGGGCCTCTCCTAAAACCCGGCCCTCCATTTCTAACTGAGTGAAAGTTCCAGTTGAAGGAAAGTCCTCCTGGAGCCTGTTGCTCAATACGTTGACAGCTGGACCCCTCCTCTTCCTGTCCAAAGCATTTCCCCTTCTGGACTTCTCTATTTTGTCAGCATTACTGTCATTCATTCCCCCCGACACACCCAGGCATTTTTTGCCCCTTCCCTTCCTCTCCCAACTGCTTATCAGTTACCAGGTCCTAGAGGCATTTGCTTTGACAACTCTTATCCCCTCATAAGTCACTAATCTCCTACCTCTAGTACACACCTCTGCTGTAAACACTATCCCAAAAGCTTCCAAAGGCATGGCTGTCACAGGTCTTCCAACCCACTCACACACCTACTCGAAAGCTATGAAGGACTTGCCAGATCTGACTGGCTCCCTCGAGCTCCCACCTACCTCTCTGTGGCTCTATAACTTCGCAGAGGAACCTTCTACTTTCTAGTCTCCAAACACTCTGGTGTATTTGTGCCCTTGAGTTTTGCTCATGCTATTCCCACCCCAGTGCCCTTCACTCTCCTCTCTGGATTCTTAAGTCCGACCATCCCTCAGAGCACACCAGCACCAGGACGCCTTTCTTAACTGGCCACCCCATGTTGACTCCCTGTTTGGAGCTTCTGTAACATAGAATTCTGCACAACTTATGGGTCCTTGGCATCTCCTCCTGCCCCATCCGTGCCTGCACACACAGAGACAGACACTCCTGCTGTCCGTTTACTCTGTCGCTGGTTGGACTAGATGACCATCAGGGTCCCTTCAACTAAGACGCTCTCGTCTCCTGAACTAAAAGGTGGGAATGCGAATTTTTCAATTTGGGGCACTCATGTGTTAGATAAAGACCCTCAGCACGTTCTATGCGTTAGCCCCCTTGATCTTCACAACCATTGTATAGGGTGGATAATGTTATTTCAAGGACAGAAACAGGCTCAAAGTTCACCTCACTTGCCTGGGATTTTGTGAGATGGGAGCTGGGAATTCTATCCCAGGTCCAGCTGACTCCCTCAGGCTTAACCTCTTTGAGAGATCTCTTCCACCCTGAGCACAGAGCACAGTGCCTGGCACACAGCAGATGCTGGCTCAGCCAGTGCAGCCACTCTTATCACCCCCAGGCAGTGAGAGTGCTCAGAGAAAGAGAGATTAACTCAAGAATCCAAGAAGGGGGAAGAACCAGGGTGGGACTGGTGATGAGGTCATCCTCCCCTCTAACATACTGGGGAAGGGGGAAGGGATGGTCCACCAAACCCTCCGCCTAATTCAGAGCCTGTGCTGCTCCCACTCCCAATCAGGCCACACCCAGCCCCCCACCAGTCCAACCCTAGAGGCTGGAAACTCCTATCCCACCATCCCCACCCACTCATCTTTGCCCTCTTCTCTGGCTCCTGACTTATCCCCTGTCCCCAGCACCCATGTCTCAGCCTGGTCCTCCCACCCTGCCTCACCTGGTTTTGATTTTGAGCCGGTGTGGGCACTGGGTGCTGCTTCTCCTGCACGCGGGGCTTCTCCCGCTGCTGAGCATAGGTGAAGCTGGGGGCCTGAGGGGAGCCTGTGCCAGTGGAAGAGGAAGCTTGAGGGGGCCCTAACTTTTGATTGGGCTGTGGCCCAGGTCCACCTGGGGCACCAGGGCTGAACTTGGGAGCCACAGGAGTAAACTTGGGAGCCACTGGAGAAAACTTAGGGGCTGGAGGTGGGGCTGGGGGACCTCGAGGCTGACTGTTAGCCAAAGGCACAGGCTGGGGCTGGGGCTGGGGCTGGGACTGGACATGGAGCTGGACCTGAGGCTTGGCCTGGGGCTGGGGTTGGGGCTGCACATGGAACTGTGCCTGGCTCGGAGGCTGAGCCTGAGCCTGGGACACAGGCTGGGAGCTAGAAGGGGCCTTCCAAGGAGGCAGGGGTGCTGTGCCTGCAGCTGCAGGCTTAGTACTGGTCTTGGAAATGAATGGAGTGGAGACAGGTGGGGGTACATATCCAGATGATACCTGCAAGGGGAGGGGTAGGGGGAGAGAAGTGTGGTTGGAGGAGGGTGCAGCCCTCCCCAGTTCTGTCCCCACTCCTTTCCTCCTCTCCAGTTCCTTACCCGGGCTTTGAAGGGATCATTCCTGGTCATGTCATCCAGCAGTGAGGACAAAGAGTCTATCTCCAGATCAATACTGCTCACCTTCTCCCTAGGCTAGAAGGTCAAGGGTCAGAACACCCATCCCAGCCCTCCATTCCCCCATCAAGGGGGAGGTGCGGAGGAGGTCAGAAAGGACCCTCCTCTCCTTGGGGGGGGGATGTCCCGGTTTAGCTGCCCCTCCCAGACCCCGTACCTGTGGTGGGAGCGGGATGGAAGCTTCAGGGCCCCCCTCCTCTTCCAGTGGAGGCGGTGGGGAAGGGAAGATCTCCTCCTCCAGAGGTGCAGGGGGAAAAGGCTCCTCGATCGGGGGAGGGGGAGGCGGGAAGGCACCTCCCAGGGTGCCCTCCGTGTCCTCGCCATCCCCAAGGAGGGGAGGAGGTGGTAAGGGAAGGTCTGGGGTAGGAAGGAGAAAGAGGGCAGTCAGCAGGCGCCCCTCTACCCCATTCCCTAAGTTCCCCTCCTTCCACAGTCCTAACCCCTCAGCCAAGAACTCTCAAGGGTCCCGGAGCGCGCGGGAAGGAAACGGGAGAGCATGGGGGCTCCGCGCAGGAGCGGTGCAGCTCCCGTTACACTTCGGAAAACGGACCCGGAGGCAAGATTCGTGCCCCACATTCCCACCTCCCACCCCCAGGCGGGGACTTGGACCGGTCCCAGGAGCCCTGGCTCCCAGCCACGAGCTCCGCGATGAGGTAAGAACATCTGCTCGGGACAGGGTGGCTGCGCCCAGCCCCCTCCGCCGCAACCTTTCCAAACACCCCCAACCCCGAAGCCACTGCCCCCAGCGCGGCGCCCGCCCTAGACCAGCCCCCAGCCCGGCCGCATACCTTCCGGGGGCGGCGGCGGGATCTCGCCCACCCGGCCCATCTGTGCGCGCTGGGCCCCGGCGGCCGGCAGAGGCTCGCTGTCCCCGGGCCGGAAAGGATTCACTTTGGGCTTCGGGGCCACCACCGGGGCGAACTTCTTCTGCGGGGCGTAAAAAGCCGGAGCCGAGACCGAGATCGCGGGAGACGGGCGGGGGGCCGCCATGGCCAGGCCGGGCTGCTGGGCGTGGGGGGCCGGGTTCTGCGGCGCCAAGCCGGGCGGAGGGCGTCCCCGCGTGCCCTCCCCGCGTGCGGCTCCCCGCTCCTCACCGCGGGCCGGAGCGTGCGCGCCGCGTCCCCGTGGCCGCCTGGGAAGCCGTGTCCGCGGACTCTGCGTCCCGGTCCGGAGCCGCCTCTATCCTGGCGGGGGAGGGACGCGGAGCAGGGGGAGGAGGGAGGGGCGGGGAGAGCGCGGCGCCCAGACCATACAAGGAGCGGCCCGGAGAGGGGGGCGGGGAGAGCGGGAGGGCCGACGCGGCAGGAAACTCCCCCAGGAAGGGGCCCAGGTCTTGCCCCCGGGCCACAGCCTCCGTCAAGGTCCTCCCGCCCCGGCCCCCGCCCCCGCCGCTCGGCCCGCCGAGGACCACCCCTCCCCGTGCACAAGTCTCTGATGTCATTTCCTGACTTGCCCCCCTCCAGGCCCGACCCGCGGTGCCCGAGGTCTGACTCACCGTCCCCACTCCGGGATATGCCGGCGAGGTCAGTAGGGTGTCTCCGAGGTGCCGAAGCAGCCCCTTTGCGCTTCACCCCGACTCAGCCCCCTCCTCTCCCGGCCTCCGCTACCTGCGCCCGCCACCTCCCCACACCGCTGCCAGCCCCGCGCCCCAGATCCTATCCGGGGATTGGCAAGACTAGGATAAAACTGGGCTCCAGGGTGGACGGAGATGGTGAGTGGGCGTTCTCCCTTCCCACACCCGCCACCCAGGCCCTTGCGTGACCTGGGTGGGCGGGCGTGTGTGTGTGTGTGTGTGTGTGTACGCACCTCATGGGCAGCCCCTTGAGGCTTCTAGGAATTCGCATCACCCGCGTCCCCGCCTGCAGATCTCTCTGTTAAGATTTGCGGGAGGGAGAGGCGGGGACGTAGGACCCCGGGAATGGGGGTGGGGGGAAGCGGAGGCGGGGGGCGGCCGGCCAGGAAGGAAGAGCGTGGACGCAGGTGAAACGCCTTCGACAGTTTTTCAGCGTCCGCAGTGACCCCTCGAGGAGCCTTTGGGCAGCCGGGTGGCCCTGGGGAGATTTGGAGACTGCGCTCGGTGGAGCCCCCCACTGGTCCGACCGGATTCCTCTGCCTTGGACTGAGCTCCAGGCTACGAAAAAAGACAGACCTGGGTTCATTGAACACTGAAACTAACCAAACTGCCGCTTGAATTCTTGCACACTCACTACTTACAAACTATGGAGTCATTTGGCCTCTCAGCCTGTAAACCCAATATATCACCCTCGGGCGCTGCCTTTTCTCTGCCTTCTAAGGCAGTTCCCTTGCACATGTCCTACTCTGTTTCCAGTTCCTTGGCCCTTCAAATCGGCTACAGCCTATTGTCAAGGAGCATCTGGGCTCTGCTGGAGAGATCGTCCAGACCCACCCCTGACATTTACCAGAAGGAATCAGGCTGGGAGCTCAAGAGAGGGGCCCGCGGTCACACCCAGTCAGCCCCAAGGAAAGTCTAGGCCAGAACTGCTGCCTTGAGGGCTCCAATGTCAGCAGAGCTCACTCCCCTACACCCTGGTGTCAGGTGAAGCATCACTGGAGACAGGAATGCAGAGTGAGGTCAGAGGGTGCAGAGACTAGCTTGAGTGTCCATCCTCTCCGCTTCACTTTCTCCGTGCGTAAAAGAGTGGTGATATTTAATCTACTTACTTTATTGCATTAAGTGGAGAAATAAATGAAATTCAATATCTGAAGTGTTATATAATACTTGGTATTATTATTCAAGTCCCAGTTCTGTCCAGAATGGAAATTCTGACAGGTTAACCTAAGAGCGTTATTCCGTATGTTCCCTTCTGAGTTGCCAAGCCAATCTCCTGGGCCTTGGGGTATGCAATGCCTGCCTCTTCCTTCAACCTTATCAAATACTTAATTATACCTAACACTACATCTTCATCTCCTTCTCAGAACCCACTGATCGGTCCTTTCTCTGGTGTCTCATTGTCTTGGTCACGGGTGTTTCACACTGCCGTAAGCATGTGTGGCCACGTATGATATAAAGCATGTCATGCAGGTATCAGCTGGTCCTGGGCTTGTCCCTATAAAGATAGGCTAGAAATTTGATGCTGGATTTCTGTGCAGATTGGAAATGGTGACTTGGGATTTAAAGACCAAAAGTCTCCTTGCCAGTCCTTCAAAATATACCCACTTGTTGGGGAAAAGTTAGGAAGATGGTTTCTAGATAGTGTCACAAGAGGAAAAGCCATTTACAGTCTAAATGTCTCCTTAAGGAATGTGCATGTGCAAAAATATAGTATGTTTAATCGCTAGGCAGCTGAACCTATTTATAAATCAAGAATAGAAGAGTGCGTAGGCAGGCTTATTTGTACTGACAATTTAAAAATAACGCATTTGGGATGCAGAATATTAAAGCTGAGTTTCCAGCCAGCCATTCTAAATACAAGTAGAAACACACAGAGTATCTATCCCTGCACAGGTTTGCTAGGCCAGGATGTCTCTAGCAGAGCTGCAGGGTCAATGTGTTAAAAGGCACTTGGCAATCAGGGAGTGGCCCTAATGATTCTTAGGAATTTTCCTTAAGTAAACAATTCTAATTGACCTCAGGTAGAATGTATAAACGATAGCAAGTGCACAGATGTTCCCACCTAATCATTTCCAACAGCTTGGGCCAGGCAAGAAGAGGAAGTAAAAAAATGTGCAGGACCCTTTGCTACCTAAAACATCTCTACAGGCCTCTGAGAATTTATGTCCACCAGGTACCAGAAAGTTTTCTTCAAGGGTCATACAACATAAAGTAAGCAGTTAGAAGGAGCCAAGAGAAAAAAAAAAGAAAAAAGGAAGGAACAAAGGCAGTGGGAAAAAAAGAAGAATTTTCTGAAATGAAGAGAGATGCTATCAGGTTCTTTCTGTAGACTGGCTGCAGATGGCCAGAGGGTCAGTTTTGTACCAGGCATTGTGCTAGGCACTCTAGCAACAGCAACCACCATAACATCAGCAATAATAATAGCACTCACTGTAATAAAGCTTAGCACATGGCACTAGGCACAATACTAAACACTGTAAGCAAAAAGGCCCCATGTAATCCTCACAACAAACCTGTAAGGAATGTACATTATGATCCCATTTTCCAGTTAAGGAATTTGAGGCCAATTAGCTATTGCATTTTTCACCTCTGAAACTGCAGAAGAAAATTTTTGTAATGCAAATATTTTATTTGAAGACACCCCTGCTCCCCACTTACATCCTTGCAGTCCTCACTTCTTCCCTTCAGGAGCCCCAGTCTGGTACATCAACAACCTCTTCAGGTCAGCTTCAAGTCCATTCCCCACTCTAAGTCCTTCAACCACCATTTTCTTTTTCCATCACATTGCAACATCAAATTCTGTCTTTCTCTTTACCTGTGTGTGTGTGTGTGTGTGTGTGTGTGTGTGTGTTTATATAGAGAAAAGATAGAGGGGAGAGAAAGAGAGAGAGTTTTGTATAGTATAAGTTTTCCAGAAGGCTTCTCCAAGTATTGTTAAAAGTGGTTGGTGCCATGGCTGGTGTGTTCAATGGTTAGAGCATCAGCCCGCACACCTATGGGTCAAGGGTTCAATTCCTGGTCAAGAGCATGTACAGTACATGGGTTGCAGGTTGGATACACCACCCTGGTAGGGGCATGTGCAGGAGGCAACCAATCAATATGTCTCTCTCACATAGATGTTTCTCTCTCCTGCCCCCCACCCTCCCACTCTCTCTGAAATGGAAAAAATTATCCTCGGGTGAGGATTAACAAACATAAATAAAAATAAATGAAAGTGGTTGGTGTTGGGGTATAGAATTGGAGAAGGCAGGAAGCTTTTATTTATAACTATTGACTTTTCCCCATGAACATGTAAACTTTTATAATTTATAAAAAGGAAAAGAAAGAAAAATGACAGAGCCATCTTCTCTTTCTTCCTAATATCAGAGCATTTTTTTTCCACTTTCTCCCAAATTTACTCCCTACCTAGCACCACTTGCATTGCTTGTCAGGACAAAAGGCTCTCTCACGGGTGGGGCTGCACACACAGTGGAGGGGGAGGGGGAACCACCCAGTGAGAGACCCAGGAAACTTTGTGGCCACAAAGCCAAGGAAGAGCAGCTTCCTGCTCTGCCCCTGGGCCACCCCAGCCCCAGCCCCGAGGGAGGGGATGGACTGATAACCACAAATGGCCCCTTTTTCCTCCTTTCTTCCAGGTGGGCTGACGTCAGCACATATCTTCTGTGCCCTTTCCCACTCCACTCCCCAGCCTCAGTTCAACCAGGACTTACCAATAACTTCATATTTTAGGCACTCTGGGTATAATTAATATGCCTTCGAGAAACCTCCATCTAGAGTCAAAAAACACTTACATAGATATTTTAATATAATAAGATGTTAAGATTAGAAAAAAACTTCCACCCACCCAATAGTGCTGGCTCGGTGTGGCTACACCGATTACAATAGCTGGCGGCCTTCTCGCCATTTAGAAATCATTATTATTGTCCCACCAAGTCCAGGCAGCAGTGGGCAGAGCCTGCACGGGGCATCAGAGGAGCAGTAGAAGGGAGGGGTCCATACCTCCCAAGGTCTGAGCCAGATGGGCACCCAAAGGCACTGCAAGTGTCAGCAAGGTAGCAATGTGTGGTGACTGCGGGGAGCAGAGTAAGGCAGATGGTCAGATGGCCGAGAGTCAGCAGCGGAGGGAGTGGGGAAGGGCAGACAGGAACAGAGACCCAGGGTACCAGCCGTAGCACAGGCAGGTTGCTGGCACTGAGGCAGCCAGTAGCAAAGCATCTGCTACCTTTTGCCTTCTTTCTCCTGAACCCAGGGGAAGCCAAAATTAGAGAGTGCCTGGCTTAGAAGCTCCTGTGTTTGTCACTGAAAATAGCCGTCACTAGGGGAAGTAAACATTTCAAGGAGGGAGGGTGGTGGTGGTAAAGATCTTTAGATAACCTAGCTGCTTGAAATTAGAAGTATGTTTCTCTAGTGGCTCCTGCCACTTCCACTCCCTTTAATAAGAATCACCTAACACAGGAAGTGGGTGCTCCTGAGCAAACCTCAGAACTCGGGCACCCCTTCCTGCCACCCAGAGGTGTGATGGATGTGGCAAGTGGGCACCGGGTCTCAGAAAGAGGGATGAGGATCTACCCAGAAGACCACACGTCTTTCTACTTAACTTCTCAACATGCTTGAGCAGCTGGGAGACAGGCCTTTTTATCCAAGTGTGATGCTACCAGAGGACATTAATGCCACAGAGCAACCTAACCTACCCAGTTCCAGCAGAGTTACTATTGTGTGCTCAGTAGTGGCATAGCGCAGGAGGCTGAGCACAGCGCCTGCCACACAGCCAGGGCTGTACACATTTGCTGAGTGCAGCTGAGTCCCAGAATCATTGAACTCTCATACTAGATCAAAGGAGACCCTGTGTTCTGTAAAGTTAATGGCTTTTGAGTCAGCTTGCATCATTTGTTTATTCACTAAGCATTTACTGAGCACCTACTATGTGCAGGATGCTTTTTCTGGTGTGAGGGATAATAATATTGAGCAAAAACAGAAATGATCCCAGCCCTCAGGGAGGGTCTATGACAGGGGTTCTCAAACTTTTTAAACAGGGGCCAGTTCACTGTACCTCAGACCGTTGGAGGGACGGACTATAGTTTTTTAAAAAAAACTATGAACAAATTCCTATGCACACTGCACATATCTTATTTTGAAGTAAAAAAACAAAACGGGAACAAATACAATATTTGTATTTGCACATGGCCCGCGGGCCGTAGTTTGAGGACCCCTGGTCTATGACCTTAGGGAGCCTACAAAGGGACATAAATATTAATCAATCATAAACAAATGTAAAACTGCCTCTGTTACAAGTACCTCAGGTGAAGATACACAATGCATGTGATGAAGTGCATACTGGGATGGGACCTAGTTGTGGAGCTCAAGGAAGGGATCTGAAAGATGCATAGGCATTAACTGGGCAAAGTGGGAGGGGAAAGCATTCCATGTAGAGAGAACAGCATGTGCAAAGCCATGTGATGGCTGTGAGCACAGCCATAATCACATTATGGCTTACGCAAAAAGGAAGGCAAGCATGGCCTGGGTGACTGAGAGGGAGGTGCAAGCCCGGGCTGCCAGAGAGCTGGGGAGGGGGCTGTGCAGAGATGCCGACCATGTGTAAAAGTCTTGACTTTGTCTTGAGAACAGTGGGGAGCCATGGCAGAGTTTTAGGTTGAAAAGGGTGGCATGAAAATACTTGGGAGTTTTGAAAAGTCTCACCATAGGGGCAATATGGGGAATAACGGTAGGGTTCAGTTCAGATGCAGACCTATTAAGAGGCTATTGTAGAGCTTTATATACAAGGGGGGAGAAGGGGGAGGTGATGGAGATGGACAAAAGTGGATAGATTTTAGGGTGTTTAGGACATGGAATCATCAACAGAATCTAGTGACCGGTTGAATTTGAAGTGGGAGTGGGGGCTGTAAGGGAGACATCATGCACTCAGCCCAGCCCCCAGCTGCTACCTACCTGGAGTACAGCATGCTAGGCTGAGAGGTTGCAGGTTTGGGAATAAGACAGTGCTTTGTTTTGAACCTGCCAAGAATGAGAGAGTGTATGGTAGACAGTGAGATATCTGGGTTTGGAGCGGAGAAGAACTGTGCTGAAGATCTGCATGTGTGAGTTATCTGCCTTGGAGTATGAATTTGAATCTGTTATTGGCTGAAAAAAAAATCACCTATCCAGTATTGCATGAGAAGTTAAAAGAGCCAAGATGGGCTTTAATGGTTTACAGCATTTGATGGACAGGTGGAAGAGGGAGGCGGGACTCTCGGAATAAGGAGACCCCAGGCCCCCATGTCTCCTCCCAACAGGAGTGAAGCAAGGACACCTTCTCTTCTCCTCCCCACCCTCCGCCCAAACCTCCTACACTCACCATCTTGCCTCCATTTGCTCTGCCTGCAGACCAGCAGCACTGATTGCATGAAAACCTCTAACCCCAGATGTCAGTCACCTTAAGAAGCCTCAGATTCCCAGCTCCCGCCACATCTTGTCCAACTCCTGAAACCAGTGCAGGGTGTTCCCCAGAGCTCATAGACCACTATCATCAAACATTCCTCTTCCTACAGCATCTCTCTCCTGCTGCTCTCACATGGATCACCTCTGAGGATACACCTCCCTCATAGTCTTCTCAAGTGGCAGTACATTTTCCTCCCACAGCCCTGGAGGCGGAACAGATATCCTTTCTAATCTGTGTTACTACTTCCATGCTAGTCTCCTCTCCCTAAAATCTCCAGCTTTGAGCATCCCGTCATCAAACTATGCCAGCTGCTGCCTGTCCATGGATCACCATCTATTGCCCTGAGTCACCCACCCTCATTTCCAGAACATTGTATGTCCTACCTCACTGGCCCTCTCTCTCAAGTGACTTTGCTTAATTCTTAGTGATTTCAATAAGATGGTCCTTCCTCCCCCACCTACCTCTCTGTTCCTTGAACTTCTCACTTCTCAGGATTTTGCTCGACTTCAACCACTATCCCCACGATGATACCCTAAACCAGTGGTCGGCAAACTGCGGCTCGAGAGCCACATGCGGCTCTTTGGCCCCTTGAGTGTGGCCACGAAGTTTCAATTGCACTGTACGTGCACGCCTGCATGTGGTATTTTGTGGAAGAGCCACACTCAAGGGGCTGCAGTTTGCCGACCACTGCCCTAAACCAACACTGACAAAGGAGATATGATGTAAGCCACTTATCTAATTTCAAATGAAATTAAAAAAGAAACAGGTGCCATTAATTTTAATAATATACGTTAACCCACCATATCCAAAACATTATCATTTCAACATGTAATCAGTATTTTGAAAGATCAAATGTCAAATTCTAACCCCCATCAGAGAACACAGAAATTGCTTGTGCCCCTCGCTCAACACAGCTTTCCTTCATCAGTAATAAAATTCAACTCTGCTACCTGTAGCCATCGCATTATATATATCTGAATTTTTGATTGTCTGCAGTTTTAAATTTGTCAGGCTTCTTAAGGTGACTGATAAACCACCAATGATGAGAGATAGAATCATCAATGATAAGAGAGAATCATGGATCAGCTCCCTCCTGCACACCCCTTACTGGGGATCAACCTGCAACCCAAGCAGATGCCCTGACAGGGAATCAAACCTATGACCTCTTGTTTCCTGGATCAATGCTCAACCACTAAACCACACCAGCCGAGCTAAAATGGGTCTTTTTACTTGAGAGCAACAGGTACACACCACCCAAAAGAAATTTCCAGTTTCTTTTGGGCTTTGCCATCTGGGTGGGTCTGCTGCCCACTGGCAGAACAGTCATGATGGACTCAGTGAGCCAATAGCCCTCAAGTGCTTGGATGACCAGCACCCAGCAGCATAAAAGCTTTGTCCCTGTCAGCTTATCACCGTGAAAATACCTTCACCAAAGAATAACCTGAACATATACACGATGATTAGCATTACACACCCACCCATCCTGAAACACAAAGAGCAAATGAACAGTTATCTCTAGAATGCCTAAATTGAATAATGTTCCTTTCCTTTTCATTTTATTGCTGTAACAACACCTAACATGCAGTGTACCCACTTAGAACAAAGTTCTTTTTGCCTCATTTTATCCAAACGGAACTGATTCATCTCAAGCTTATCAAACACTGCATGCCCCATTTATTTTATATATATATATACACACACACACACACACACACATACATACACTAGTGGCCCAATGCACAAATTTCGTGCACATTAAAAGGGGATTAAACTGCAGCGGGAAGGCCGGGGAGGGTTGGGGGGCAGGAGGGAAGGGGGTAAGAGATCAACCGAAGGACTTGTATGCATGCATGTAAGCATAACCAATGGACATAAGACACTGGGGGGTAGGGGAGGCCAGGGGATTGTCAAGGGTGGGGAAAAAAAAGGAGACATATGTAATACTCTTTGTAATACTTTAAGCAATAAAACAATAAAATAAAATAAAAAAGTAACTGCTTAAATAAAAAAAATAATGAAATAAAAGGGGATTAATTAGAGGAAATATTTTAATATTGCTATTTGCCCTTTCTCTATAATGGAAGTGTCAGAGATGAAAGAAAATTAGTAAAATGTATATAAAAATCTTCCTCCTGTCAGAGACTGGGGCACACCACGGGACCCAGAGTCAAGTCCTTACCCACCCACGTGTGCCTTGAAATTGCACTGGACCCAGAACCGGCCGGCCCCACCCCCATTGGGCTAGATCCAGACCCGACCTGTCCCAACCTTGTCAAGCCCTGCCGGGTGGGGGGGGGGGGGGGGTGCAGCCTGAGGCCCTTGGCCTGGTGCTGGGGCAGGGGGCTCACCTTGAGATCCCCCATCAAGCTCCGCCAGGTGGGGAGGCGCGGCCTCAGGTCCCCCGTCAAGCCCTGTCAGGTGGGGGGGGGGGGTGCGGCCTGAGGTCCCCCAGCCTGGCACCGGGGCAGGGAGTGTGACCTGAGGTCCCCAGCCTGGCACCAGGTTGGGGGACACAGATTGAGGTCCCCTGTCAAGCCCCACGAGGAGGGGGGGTGCAGCCTCAGGTCCCTGCTGATTGCTCATTAAGGCTCATTATGGGAACTTGGCCTCCGCTGTGGGTGCAACCATCTTGTTACGAAACTCCCCTCCCCGCGCCCCCGCCTCTGCTGTGGGTGCCACCATCTTTGTGATGGAGCGACGGTCAATTTGCATATTCCTTCTTTATTATATAGGATTTTAAAATATATTTTATTGATTTTCTTACAGAGAGGAAGGGAGAGGGATAGAGAGTTAGAAACATCAATGAGAGAGAAACATCCATCAGCTGCCTCCTGCCCACTCCCTACTGGGTATGTGCCCGCAACCAAGGTACATGCCCTTGACCGGAATCGAACCGGGGACCCTTGAGTCTGCAGGCCAAAGCTCTATCCACCGAGCCTATCCAGTTAGGGCATGCATGTGGCCTGCAAGTTTGACATGCTTGGTGATGAGCATATTTCAACAGTATTTAGTATTATAATAAAACTCAGAAAAATAATCCAACATAGATTTAGGGAAGCCTCCTAGGGTAGGGGAACGAATGCTAGAAAGAGAAGACCTGAATTTGAGTTCCAGTAAAGCCATTTACTAGCCGTGTGACTAAAAATCTGAGAGACAAATAATGTTCCTTATCTGTGAAAGTACAGCAATGAACTCAACTTCTAAGTTTTCCTCCAGTCCTAATACTCGGTGATCTATACTTAGTGCCCTGTATGACCTTTGCCCTTTCATTGTCAGGAAAATGCCTCTGCTGCCCTCTCTGGACTTGGTTGGCTTGTTGAATGATGGCAGGATGGCAAGGGCTGAAACCTGGAGCTCCACCGACCCACTAAGCATTGAACACTATTTAGGATGAGGACCAGTTGCAGGAAAGCAGAAGACTTTGCAGGGAAAACAGATCCTCATCCAAGAAGGCATTTGTAAGAGGAATCCAAGCGAGGAAAGACACAGGGATGGGGACCCCAACATTGAGGTACATTCAGGAAATTGAGAGGTAGGCTGTCAGCTAGCACCCAGTGACAGGAAAGTCTGGCAGGTAGTAACGGAGCATCAGCCACCAGGCTGTGATTCAGAAGCAGGACCAGGGGAGGATGTCTTATAGGCACGTATGAGGCAGGGTCTCTCTCTTGGAGGAACTGGGCATAAAGGTGGAGCATAGGGGTCTCAGCACAGGAGGTAAGAAGACTTCAGAGCCCTAGCTGGTTTGGCTCAGTGGATAGAGTGTCAGTCTGCAGACTGAAGGGTCCCGGGTTCGATTCCGGTCAGGAGCACGTGCCCGGGTTGTGGGCTCAATCCCCAGTGGGGGGCATGCAGAGGGCAGCTGATCAATGATTCTTTCTCACCATTGATGTTTCTATCTCTTTTTTCCTCTCTGAAATCAATTAAAATATATTTCAAAAAAAAAGAAGACTCTAGTCTAGAACCATGATGTGACATCAGCTGCTCCTCAACGCTGAGTTCATAAACACTAGCCAGGCAGCTATCTGGATGCTCAAAAACAAGCCTTCCAAGTCCATGTTGTCACTGGTTCTGGCGAGTATAAAATTGACAGGGTCATTGAGTCTGGAAGAAGCAATTGCCTGATATTACCTATTTGATCCTTCCCTTTCTCCATCAGTGGCTCTGGGATTTGTGAGCGCTGAGTACTCGCTTGACCTCTGATGATCCCATCTGCTCCTGCTCTCTGGGATTGATGAACTCCGTTTTTATTGCTTACCTGGCCTCCGACTCATGGTTGCCAGGGCCTGCTTCCTTGGTCCTGGCATCCTGCCTGGTCTGCTGCTGCCTGTGACCTGATGATGGCATCTCGAGGCCCTGACTATGCTTTGGGGCCTGACAAGGACATTGTTCCAGGCCCTCTGGACCCAACTCTCCCCTTCTCTGAGAAGGATGTGGGATCCCATTAGCCCAGAACCCCTGGCCTGGACTTCTGCATCAGATATTTGGGTGGAACCCCCAAATCTGAAGTGGCTCTCTTCCAGACTTGCCCACAGACCTGCTTTTCAAAGAAAAGACAAATGCATTCCCTTGATAATCTAAACAATAGACTCTATTCGAGTCACCAGCAAACATTTATTTGGGCTCTCTCCTCTGCTGAATGGAGCCACAGGATCCTGGGAAGTATGCATTCAGTGATGCTGACCTGCCTGTGTGTCTCTGGGGAGTGCACCACAGGGGTTGGGTGGAGAAGAGGGGTCACACTATTGCCCATGCTGCCAAGCTTCTTTATCTCATTACGCATTGCAATAAGCTCACCTTAGATCCCTAATATTTTGCAAAGGTTTCAAACTTCATCTAAAAGTCAAATGAGCATTGACCTATGTTGGTCTAAAAACTGTTATTTTCCACAGAGCCCAACAGATCAGAGATTGGTCAAATAAGGCCTTTTGTCCTGGCCACCAACCCTGGAACCAGAGAACTTCTGCTATGGAACGTGTCTTCCTTTACAACTAGCTGTCCTGAGATGTCCTTTCCTCCTCAGCAAACTTGCTGTGCCTAGGAAAGGCCCTGCCTCAGCACGATGGCTAAGACCCGCATCTATTGATTACTGGGGGAATCCAGGGAAGGGGCAGAATGAGGAAGTGAACACCATAGACCTGCACAGATTCTCTGGTACTTCCTCTGTGGAAATACAATTTACACACTACCAACTTCCCACCCATCCAGGACTTAGTTCTCAGTCTGCTCCCACGTGTTAATAACCCAGCCCCCCAAGCTCCATTCTTTATCTTCTTGTTTACTGGCAGTTAAGGTAAGTATCCCACGGAAGGAATACAGACTTCCATCACTACTTGTTCTCAGACTCTTCTGATTTCTGCCCAGACCCCATGCTATATTCCATGTATGCCGCCAACCCTTTCCCAAGGTTCTCCAGTATCAGCATACCAATTTCTGGCTGCTTAAGCAAACAGTGCCTTTTTGAACTCCGAAGAGCTGCCCCCAAGCTGACTGAACTTGGGAGCAGCCTGAGCCACCTCCCTGTCACCCCCCAGACACAGAGATTCTGATGCAATGCCTAGTCTTTGACAAGTAGGAACTGAGACACTTCTGTCATCAGTACTTTATGACTGCACCCAAGACCTATAGTGGGACTAGAAGTCACCCTGAGGAAAAATCATCACTTTTCCATTTCAAAATTTAGGAATGTAGACAGAGTCATCTCTCTCTTCAGCCTATGGTCCCACCCTAAAAGAAAGGCCAGAGTGAAAGAATGTGTATTAAATAAAATTTCCTAAGCCAAATGACCCTAATATTTAAAAACAAATGAACAAACACATAAATAATGCTTCTTCCAACAGCAGGATGAACTTTCCGTGTGAGGGGCTGAGTTGAAGTTCTAGCTTCTGTCTCCAGCTGGGTAATTTGGGGGGAGGAAAGTTAACCCACCTCAAACCCAGGTTTTCTCGACTGTAATGCAAAGATAATGACTTCCTTATTGGGTTGTTGTAAGAAGAGACTGAGAACTCTCTGCCAACTGTAAAGTGATATTGGCATATTATTTACTATTATTTTATTCTCTATCTTCCCTAGTCCCAGACTCTTAGATGATCTCACCTCCTACTTCTCAAAGAAAATAGATACCATCAGACAGGAATCCCATCTTCCTGACACCAAATGTGCAACCTACTGGCATCTGCTTCATCCTTCTTTCTGCTAGAACGTGTGTGTGTGTGTGTGTGTGTGTGTGTGAGTGATTTTTAAACAAAAAATCAATATACTATAATTCTTATATTATAACATGCTTTTAAAATAAATATGTCACAGTACACCATGAATAATTTTCCGTCAACAAATACAGTTATAAAATACTATTAATGGCCCCATAGAATTCTAATATAGACATGTACTATAATTTATTTAATTAACCTCCAGGTTTAATGTGGCTTGTATACAATCTTTTCTTATTATGCAATTAGTGCTCTGATGGATGCTGTAGATGAAATCTTTGCCCACATTATTTTTATCCCCTTAGAATATTTCTATAAATGGAACAGCTGTGTCACAACTTAGTCACAACAACAACAATGATGCATATTTTAAAGATTTTTTCATCACTACTGTCAAATTGTCCTCCGGAAAGGTTATTCCTGTTCATGTCAGAACTGGAATCTTTGACCTTGACTCAGAAAATGGCAAAGAGACTGGGAGAATGCTTCCAAATGGTGAGAAGTAATGGGGTCCTACACAAGAAGCAGGAAGGAAGCTGGCCAAGGTTGTGCCTGTGATATTCTACTTTTCTGTGGTGCAAAAATACACCGTAAGACAGAATGTGGAATGGGACTGAGGCCTCAGACCTGAGTCCCTTGTGTTGACCTTGATTTAAATCATTTGGATAAATCCAGCCTCATATAGTTGTGCTAAGGCAGCAGTTCTCAACCTGTGGGTCGTGACCCCTTTGGCGGTCGAACGACCCTTTCACAGGGGTCGCCTAAGACCATCCTGCATATCAGATATTTACATTACGATTCATAACAGTAGCAACATGACAGTTATGAAGTAGCAACAAAAATAATTTTATGGTTGGGTCACAACATGAGGAACTGTATTTAAAGGGCCAGAAGGTTGAGAACCACTGTGCTAAGGGGACTGTGGGAGGGGTTTTCATCTGTGGAATCAGAGCACCCCAAGGGGAGAGCAATGTTAGGGGGGAAGGCTTGAGCAGAACTGGCCATTTGGCCCATTACCCCAGACCTGGAAACTCCCAGGCAGTGCTTTCTCCGCTCCAACCACAAGGGTTTGGGTGGTGCTGCTGTAGTAACAGAGGCTGTTTCTTTCCTTTTTACCATCTTTCCGTTGCAACTAGACAATATATTCCAGGAAGGCAGAATCCTGATACTTCTTTTATATAACCAACAATAGTACATATGGGGAAATACTTCTTAATTCTCTCCACTGTCAAAAGAGGGTATCAGATCCTGCCACAAATTATACTAGACAAGGTTTTATAAATGTAGATTTGGATATATATATATATATCATAGAAGAAGGGAGAGGGAGAGAGACATAGAAACATCAGTGATGAGAGAGAATCAATGATTGGCTGCCTCCTTACTAGGGATCGAGCCCACAACCTGGGCATGTGGCCTTGACCGGAATCAAACCCACAGGCCAATGCTCTATCCACTGAGCCAAACCAACTAAGGCAGATTTGGCTAATTTCTTCATTCAAAAAGACCAAAGATTAGTTTTCTCTCCATAATCCCATCTCCCAGATCTGAGATTAGATTATTAGCATCATCTCCCATATCTCCCATGTGGGGGTTCCACCAAATGTAATAGTTATCACCCTAAAGTGTAGCTCTCCATCAGTAACCTAAAGGTTAAAAGTTACATTCATAAGGCAGACCTGGTCTCTTGCCCTGTTACATGCCCACACCAGGGACCCCTAGGCCACTGCCCTACTCCCTTTTCAACCTGAGGAGGGACATGAAAGAAGGTGGGGAGCAAATAGACCCCAGGTTAGGTCGTTGGTGCTAAAACCCTGCCTTCTAGAACTTTGGGTTTTCTGGGTACTGCTTAGACAAGTCTCGTTGCCCTTTCTCAAGTGATTTTTCTGGACTCCACTTCTTGCCTGCTGTGAATAAATGTCTGCTCACTTGACCCTTGCCACTTAGATTTCAATCTCCTACCCAGGAGAGACCCTTGTACCTACCCGCCCCGCCCCACTAGCCAGAGGGTAATCCTTCCTCTCTTGATTTTGACTGCTTCCTGACATCCATTTGTCAGAGAAGACCAAGGCTCAGAAAAGTTAAATTGGATTTCAAACTACGTCCCATGTCTTCTAGCCAGCCTCCGGCCCTGACATTTTCATTTCACTCCGGGTGGGATTGAATTAGCTTCATTCCGATCCCCCATGCCCATTCAGGCCTGGAGTTAGAGTATCTGCACCGTACATCCATCCCCACACCCATCCTCGAATTTCTGGCGACCACCGAGCCCAGGGAAGTCTAATACACGATCCACTTGCAAATATTTCGCGATCTGTTTGGATGGGCAAACCGTGCACAGGAAACGCAGAGAGCATCCTAAACTGCATCCAATCACGCCACCCCAGGAAGAAAGCAAGTGTTTGCTGAATTTGGCGTCCAAGGCCCTTCATCCAGGCTTTATTCTCACCCCCACCCCACTTTCTCTCTGAGCATCCCCAACCCCGACCCTGACAATTAATCCACCAGAACCTAACTGGTGGGACCGGGGCACTTTACCCGGTTCCTGGGACCCCAAGCGGGCATTCTCCGGGACTCCACCGGTCCCCGGGCGCGAGCTCAGCCGGGACCCGTGGGAGCCCCAGGTGGGGCAGAGGGAGGGCAGGAAGAGGGGGCGGCGCGAGGCCCGCCGACAGCCCGGTCCCCCAGGGAGCGCAGCGAGGTGCTCGGGGCTGAGGGAGGCGCCCGGCGCAGCCAATTCCCGGGCCACCCCCTCCGCGGCCGCCAGCAGAGCCGGGGCGGGGGAGCCAGGCGGCGGCGGCGGCGGCGGCGGCGGCGACGGCGGCTGCCGCGGGGAGGGATGGAGAGGGGCGGGGGGAGCGGAGCCGAGCGGAGACAGCCGCGGCGCTGCAGAGAGGCTGGGGCGGCGGCGCGGCTCCCGGTACTCCCCCCGCGCCCGCCCCGCGTCGGCGAGGGTCCGGCCCCGGAGGCCCCGCGCCATGGGCTGCATCGGCTCCCGGACCGTGGGTGGGTACCCCGGCGGGGCGGGCGCGGGCGTAGGTTGGGCTCTCCGGTCCGGTCCTCCGGCCCCTCCCCCACCCTCTCCGCGCCCCTCCGGGTACCTCGCTCCATGCTGCCCAGCCCGGCCTGGCTACCTTACTTTCCCTCCGCTCCTCTCCTCCCCGCTCCTCTCGCGCGCCCCCAGGGCTAGCATCCCTCTGGGCTCTCGGCGTTCTTCCCTCCGTCTCCCCACGGCTTCCTTCCATAACCTCCCCAGGCGCGGTCCCTCTCCATCATTTCTCCATCAGCCTCTCTCTCTCCCCCGTCGCTCTCCCCTCCTCTCCAGTCCCTCACCCGCCACCTCCAGGCCAACCGCCTCACTCTGCCTTCTTCTGCGCCCCCGCGCCCCTGTCTCCATTTGTGGAGCAGCCCTCTTCTAAGAATCCTCAGCAGCCTCAGTCCCCAGTCTTTCTCCGCACGCACCCCCCACCCCCGCCTCCATCTGGCTTGGGTGTTTTGCCCCCATCTCTTTCCCTCGCTGTTGCCTTTTTCTGTCATTCGTGCCTCCCACGGTTTGCTTTGTTCACGTGCATTTTCCCTCTGGGGCGGGGGCGGGATGCGCCTCGGGGAGGGAATGGGTTCCTCGCCTGGAGGGAATGGGGACGGGTCGGCTCTTGAAGGTTGGGGTGTTAGAGCCGGTGGACGCGGGGAGGAGGTGGAGGTCTAAAGGGATCGCGAGGGGTCAGGAGTCAGCTCCCAGCTGGGTGGGGCCGGCCCTGGGAGGATCCCCGGGACTGGACAGCACCTGTCAGCTGGGGGTGGGTGGGGGGCGGGGCCGGCGCTTTATTTACCTTTGACCGGGGGAGGCGCCTCCTATTTTGTTTACCCCCGTCAACCTTTGCCTTGCTACCACCCCCTGGTCCCCCACCCCCTGCACACTCCACTTACTTCTCCCTAACCCTCCAATTTTTCACATTTCAACTCCCCATTTCTCCCGCCTACACGCCCCAGTGACCTCAGGCTGAGAGAATAATTTGTATTATTATTACAAACAAACTCACCCTCCGAAAGCCTGATTTCTCTGAGACCTGGTTTATTTCCATGGATACCCTCCTCCTCCTCTGCCTTCACCTCTTCTCCGGGTTCTCTCCCTCCCCCTCCCTGCCCCCCACGCTCTGACTCAGCTCTCCCTCTTTTACAAAGGCCACCTCTCCCCTCCCCTCTCTCCCACTTTTCCTGCCCTATCTCCCTCCTCGGAGATTGTTTTCTGTCTGCCCCATTCCAGCTCTCTCCACTCAGAAGTCCATCTTTCCTCTTCCCCCAAGCCACAGCCTCTGGTCTGACCCATCTCACCGCTCCCCTGCAGCCCCAGGGAACAGCGGCACACTTTGGAGGGGTCCTACCTCCCTTGGAACCCTTAACCAGGAGCCTTGCCTTTTGTCTCGGCTATGTTGTTGCATGCTGAATGCCTCCTCAGCCCCAAGACCCCATACAATTTACCCCTTCTCAAGAGCGGACCCCTAACCTGAAATTCAGAATCACAAAACTTCATGTATAGCAAGGATCTATAAGGTCAGATGGTTTACAGCCATCCGACTTTAGTCCACAACTATCCAAGTAGTTCTTCCCCAAGCCTTCCAGGCGGCACCACCCTGCCCTCAATCTCAATCTCCCTTCACTATGAGCTCTGGCCTCATTTTAGCAATTACCATTCTACTCCCCCCAAACCCTCAAACCCTTCCAAGCATCTTCTGTCTTCTCTTTGACTTGAATTCGTGTTCTTTTAGTTCCTATTTTTAAAAGTCCCCTTCGCTCCTCTGGTGGTCCCCTCCACTCCTCTTGAATCCATCACTTAGCTCCCAACAGTCAGGTAACATTATTCTATCCCAGGCTTTGCTTTCCTTGCTCTCCCTGTTTCTGGGTGAATACACCCAACTCCCTCCTCTCCCCTCCAAATCCTTCCTGTGGGACAAGTTCACCAACTCCTACGGAGGGTCCCTTACATTCCTAACACCTCCCAAATAATAAAGCCCGCACATAGAGACGCTAACCCCTAGAAAAGCCCCACCCTTATTTGTAGAAGCATAGTAGGTGAAAAGCGCAGCTCCCAGTGTACTCCTGCATAGAAACCCTCGACGATCCCTCAGGACAGGATGGACACCAGGTTTTTTCCTGCTAAAACCCAACCACTGACCCTTCCATTTAAACAACAACAATAAGTGAGGCCATACACCAGTTTTTCTGAGTTTCCTATTCTTCGTTGAGGTTAAACTGAATATTTTGGCTCAGTATTATGATTTCTTTTACCAAAAATGTGGGCAGAGTAGGGATGTAAACGGGTTGGGCAATGGGAAGAAGGAGTGGTAGCTAAGGGTCTGGAAGGGTCTGGAGAGGCAGCCTCAATGTGTGGCTTCTGAGACCAGAAGGGGCTTTTGGGTTGGGCGCAGGGGAGTGAGGTGGAGCAACTAACCCTCTGGCCACTTCAGGGAATGAGGTGATTGCAGTGGATTGGAAGGGACTGAAGGATGTGGACCAAATCAACATGGACAGCACCAGCTCACTGCACGGAAGCAGCCTCCATCGGCCATCCACGGAGGTGAGGCCCATGCCCCTCACCAAAGCACCTCTAAAAGAGCCCGGAACCGTCCCTAACAAAGCCTCCCAGTTGCCTGGCCCTTGAAATCCACTCTAAAGTCCAAGTGAACATCCCAAACACTCCTTTAAACTGACACTTGGGAAGAACATTTCTGCAAAGTCCTCAAAAGACAAGCCAAATGTTCCACACCAACACCCTAATCTCCTATGCTAATCTCAGGAAAGCCCTCCCTTCTTCACACACTTCTGGAAGTCCCTCGGAGGAAAGGGGTGCGGTTCCTTGCATTCATGGAAGTGCTTGGGATACCCACTCCCTTTTCTCTCTCCTCACAGCAAACCCGAACTGATTTCTCCTGGGATGGCATCAATGTGAGTGCAGCTTCCCCCAGCCTCCCCCAGCCCCACCTAACTGGTCTTCCTTCTATTCTCCTATAACACAGTGCTCCCTCACTCCAGCAAGCCCTCCCATGCTCTGCCTACACCCCAACTTTTCAAGGGTGGTTGAAAGATATGCCTCCTTGGGACTCCTGGGTCTCATGGTTTTCCCAATCATCTGCCCTAGCTCAAATCCTTCATCCAGGAACTTTTCCCTGCATATAGAGCACCCCCAGGCCCTCTCATTCCTCCTCCCCTCCTCCCACATTCCCCATTCCAGCTCTCCATGGAGGACACCACTTCCATTCTTCCGAAGCTTAAGCGAAACTCTAACGCCTATGGCATTGGGGCCCTGGCCAAGTCATCATTCTCAGGTGAGATTCCCTATCTAGGGATGCATTCATACAGGAGATACTCACAGCTCCTGGTGTCAGTCTCCCTGCTCCTTCTGGCTTGACGGGCACCCTCATCTTCCTATCTCTGACCTATTTGTCCTTTCTGTCAAACCTCTCCTATCCTCTAGGCTGCCCTCATATATGGGGATCTAGGGAGCCTGTCCCCCATGGGATGGAGCCCCCTGAGACTGGGGTGAGGATAATGGGGAGGCCCTGTTATGGGTATTGTGTGATATTCTGGAGGATGGGGGGAATGTCTGGCCCCTTAGGGATTTCAAGAAGCATGAAGGACCATGTGACGAAGCCCACAGCCATGGGGCAAGGCCGGGTGGCCCACATGATTGAGTGGCAGGGCTGGGGGAAGGCACCAGTCATTCAGCCACAACACAGCCATGAGGCGGTGCGCAGGGATGCCGATGCCTACTCCGACCTCAGCGATGGCGAGAAGGAGGCACGTTTCCTTGCAGGTACTTGTTCCCCCAAGCCCTCAAGAGGCACATCTTGTGATGGCCAGAGACTGACCCTTCAACCCCACCCCCTGTGACAAGATTGATTCTATCCATAGGATGACCATCAGACTTAATTTCAAGTACTTTGAGTTGTTAACTCTGATAAGTGCCCTCAAACTTATTTTTATTATCATCTCAGAAGTTGAGGAGAATTAACGTGGGACTGTGGGTTCTGATGCCAGCTCTCCTTCATGGTGGGACTATCCAACCCCTGGACTTCCTCAGTACCCGGGGGGAAAAGGCAGGGACTGTTGGCTTCAAAAAACTCTGTTCTCTTGTTTCTTGAAAAAGAAAGGAAAGTGTTGGAGATCTTTACTAGCCTTAGCCCATCAGCACATTGCAGTCATGGAGTCACATATGTGGCTCATTACTTGTGACAACCACTAGAAGGTCAAGAGACCTGGGTGAGGAGAGAGTGGTTTACAGAAGTTTCCTTCCAGGAAAGTAGTGTAGGTATGAGACAAGCCTGTAGTGCACCTACAATGCCGAGCCCTAGTGGCAGGTCTCAGTAAGATCCCTAGGGAGAATGATAGATCTGGAAGAGAAGGGGGGTATCTTTGTATTGGTGTGGGTGTGGTGGAAGAAATATCAGTGAGGGAAGAGGCAAACATGTAAGGGACAGGGCATGGTGTAGAGCAGCTAGCAATGTAGGCTTCACCTTACTCATGGCTTTGATTAGAATAGGGACCCCCAAGTCTATCCATCTTCACTATTCTATCCTCCCTCCCTTCTCCTTCCAATTCCTTGAACTATCAATTTGGTGGCCCTATAATCCCATGGTGCTCTCTTGGGGATTCTCTGTTAATCTTGAGGCACCCCCCCCCCCAACCTGAATATCTAGATTCCTCTGTCCTTGACTGCCTAATACCAGCTACCACTCCTAAAAACGTCCAAAAAATAAACTTCTGGAAATCCCAGATTTCAATCCCTTAGGATATCTCACCAGAAACCCCCAACTCTTTCCCTTAGGAATCCTAAATCTGACCTTTTGGGAAGTCCCCCATGATTTTGCTTTGTTTCAGGGCATGTACAAAGGCTGTGCTGTCCAATATAGTAGCCACTGGCCACATGTGGCTATTGAGAACTTGAAATGTGGCTAGTCCGAGTGGAAAATGCTGAAAGTGTAAAATACCAATTAGATTTCAAAGACTTTCTATGAATAAAAGAATGTAAAATATCTCACTAATTTTTATATGGATTAGATGTTGAAATGATCATCTTTCATACATATTAGGTTACCTAACATATAGTAGTAAAATTAATTTCATCTGTTTCTTTTACTTTAATAGGGCTACTAGAAAATTTCAAATCATGCAAAGGGTTTGCATTGTATTTCTATTGAACAGTGCTGCTCTAATGTCCCCTTCCCCATGCATGTGTCTAAGGGTTCTCAGAAATATCTTGTGCTAACCACATTTCTTCTCCCAGGCGTCATGGAACAGTTTGCCATTTCTGAGGCCACACTCATGGCCTGGTCTTCCATGGATGGTGAGGACATGAGTGTCAACTCTGCCCAGGAGCCATTGGGCTGCAACTACAGTGACAACTACCAAGAGCTGATGGAGAGTCAAGGTGAGGGATGGTTTCAGAATCCAACCCCTGAGACTTAAGGGGCCGCCCCAACTATCTATGCTACTTCTGTACAACTCTGTGCTTCTAAGACTTTCTGTTCATCCTAGCTTTCTATTCCCCTCCTTCTCACCCTCAATTGTCTCACCCTCAATTGTCTGTGCTGTTGTTACTGCCTTTGATAGGCTATGCCCCCACCGATCTCCATGATTCTCTTTACAGATGCCCTCACTCAAGCCCCCATGGATGGATGGCCTCACTCCTATGTGTCCCAGGGCATGTACTGTCTGGGATCATCGGATGCCTGGGAAGCAAGCGACCAGTCCCTCATTGCCTCTCCCGCCACAGGATCTTATCTTGGCCCTGCATTTGATGACTCACAGCCGAGCTTACATGAAATGGGGCCTTCCCAACCTGCTTCCGGATACTCTGCTCAGGAGCCTCCACCTTTGCTGGGGGGAGAAACTGACTGGGCTCCAGGTATGGGTGGGGTGGACCTGGCAAGGGGCCCTGCAGAGGAGGAGAAGAGGCCCTTGGCCCCCGAGGAGGAAGAAGATGCGGGATGTAGGGACCTGGAATCACTTTCCCCACGAGAAGACCCCGAGATGGCCACTGCTCTCAGCCGAAAGGTATCTGACGTCACATCCTCAGGTGTGCAGTCCTTTGATGAGGAGGAGGGTGAGGCCAACAACTAGCTTCTTCCCACTCTACACACTATCTTCCACTCCCGCCTGAGGGGCCTGGCTGCAACAATACCCTCCCTTCCCCCAGCAGTACAGCTGAAACCCGGGCAGAAGACCAGGAGGAACCCAGGAGCTGCCAGTTCTCGCCAGGAAAATGGAGGGCCGGGATGGGATTCCATCCAGGCTTGTGCTGTAGAAACCACAGGTCTGGGGACTGAGGCCCAGGCAACTAGATGGCTGTGAACTTGGTTTGGCTGCGGGCTTCTGGGTCTGTGATGATGAAGCTCCAGTTTGTATCCTGGAGACAGGAGCCATCAACTAGATCTCTGTTTTTCACTCCCTGACTTCGTCATTCAGAAGCCTTGAGAGTGGCTGTCTGAATGCCTCCTTTCTCATGTCACTTTTGCTTTTTCCGACTCTGTGTTTTCTCTGGCTGTGGTCCCAGCTTGACCCTACTATGAAGAACAGACCTGCTGGACGTGACTCAATGAGTGTAGGGGAAGCCACCTCTCCTTAGAGAATGGAGAAGCTGCCCTCAGTGGGTAGCTTGGCTTCTGAGACCAGGAGTCACAGGGGAAGCGGACATGGCAGCTGGGGTGCACAGGGTACAAACAGGATTCTTTATATAAGGCCCACCCAGAGACCAGAGAGTCATTGATGGGACCAACAACAAACATGGCCACCTATTCTGGGATCTTGAATATCCCGTGACTGAAAGGTGGGTCCTAAGGGTCTAGGAAAGGACCCAGTGAGCTGGCTCTCCAGCTCTTGCTTCCTTTGTCTGCCTTCTTCCATCCCCTGCTCCAGGAGCCCTGCCCAGAGGGGGTGACAGAATGCAGGTGTCCTGCCAGGTGGGGAAGCATGAGGGCTGTGCCTCCCTCCCTCCACCCCCAAATTCTCTGGAGCTGTTTACACTTTTCTCTTTGCCTTTTCTACATTTTTATAACTTCTTGGGGACTCAGGTTGAGTGGGGTGGAGGGAGGAGTCTGGTGCTGTCAGGCCCCCGCCCAGTGTGTTGTTGGCTGAGAATCAGTGTGGGCACTCGGCTCCTTTTTTTCCTTCTTCAGTTCCTCCCAGGCAGCCTCCCTTCCCAGGCCTCCTGCGGAGAGTGGAATCAGAGTCTTCTTCCTTTTAGGACGGGTTTATAGTGAGGCGGAAGCCCCTGAACCGGCTAGTCCTTCCACACCCAGTTCCCATTCTGGTGGGGACTTCTGTCCACAGCACACAAAGCCCCACACTTCTGTATGTGATCCTGATAGCAGGGCCAGGCTGGAGCAAAGGCATGGCAGCTGAGGAGCACACCATGGGACCCCATTCCCTAGCCCCTGGCAGAGGGAAAAGTTAAGATGGCCATTGCCTACCTTTTGTCTCCTCTTCTAAGACTCTAGCTCCAAGGCCTTGTGTCCTACTTTGTCAGAGGTCCTATTACTTCTGTCCTCTACTAGGAAGGGGGCTCGGCCACTCTCACAGAGCCTGGGCACAAACGAGCCCACCCCCCATCCCCAGATGTCTATTTCTTTGGAATGAGGAGGTTAAGAGTTTGTGTCCATCTATGACCCCACCCCCCCATCAAGTTCACACTTTCATAGGCATAATGGTCCTGCAATGCAACCAAGGCTGGGGTCTCATGTCTTCAGGGGAGGGGAGGTCAATTCTTGGAGGAAACATAAGTAGGCCTGGTGAACACAGATGGGTGAAGAGTTATTTACCTCATCTAAAGCTGTGGCTTGTGTCTGATCATGTGACCTAACTCCGGAGGCACCAGGACCTCCTGTCCGGGAGCTTTGGGCAGTAATATTGTGGCCTCACCCTGCACTCCTGTCACAGGTCTTGGGGTTTGCATGCTTGAGGTTCCCTCCTTTCAGGGGGCCCTTGTTACCTCACCTTGTGCAACCTGCTCTCTGGATGAATCATCTTTTTCTCTTAGTTTCATCCTCTTCTTGCCCCCTGTTCTGCCCCCAGACTGCAGTGGGCATCCACTCCAGTGAGTGGGTTCATTCATTACAGTTCCTTTTTGCTCAGGGCCCTGGGGAGTTAGGGAAGGTAGAGGAAAGCAGTGCTCTTTCCTCCCTCCCTACCTTAGGAAGCCTTCTTTTGGTCCCTGCTGAAAGATGACTGAATGGTCGAGGAATCTAGCTTATTTGACTCCAGCAGGGCTCCACATCACCGGTGCTGGCAGCTGGCACATGCGCAGGCAGACCAGGGGTCAGCTGGGAGTCTGCATTTGCAAGAAGCTTCCCTACCACTTTGAAGGAGAAGACCCAGGGAGCTGGCCTTGGACCCTCTTAGGACTCTTCTGGAAGGAGGAACTGCCTCTGGTGCTGGGGGCAGGGTGCATGGGGTTTGCTTATAGCCTATTTGGGGGGAGGGGAGGGGCATGTGCTGGAAGAGGCTATTGGGGGTGAGGGAGGGTTGCTTTTCCTCCGGGGTTCAAGGCTGTGCAGCACGATTTCCAACAGTCCTGGAACAGGGCTGTTTTTATATTATTGTGAATGAAACTGCTCTTGCTAAATGATTTTCTTTTGGTGGGGGTGCACTTTTATTTTCAGTTTCTGGGAAACCCAAATCTTCCATTCCTCCCCTTCTACCTCCCCCCTCCTCCCCTTCCTTCTTATCCTTGTGTTAAGGAGGGGATCTCGGTGAATGTGTTTATGATCTTTTCCCTGCCCACCTATACAGCCCATACTCGTCTTCCAGGTCTGGGGAGTATCCATTTTTGTGGTCAGTCTTAGCATGTTTTCTTAATGTGACACCCCTCCCCCCCAGGCCTAAGAGAGATTCTATGACATATATTACAGAGAGAATTATATATAAATATATATGAATATTATAGATTATATACACATGGGCATTGGGCTCCAGTGCCCACTGCCAGCCCCCTCCCCAGGCTACACTACAGGCTCTCTCTTGGCCTGGGGAGGGGGAAGGGATGTAACGCTGGAGAGGGCTCCAGGCTGTGTTCAATGGCACTAAACAGAATGTGGTGGCATCCTCTGACTATGAGTGTCTTATTTGGGGGATGAAGGAGACTGGGCCAGGGGAGGTGAAGGAGGAGAATGTCACATTGGAAAGGGTTCACAACTGGAGGGCATCAAGGGGGGAGGGGAAAAGCTTGGAGTGTGGGTGCAAGGGTTTTTGGGTGCTCAGAGCCCCTGGGACCACTGGCAGAAAAGGCAGGCTCATGGCAAGCTCCCTGTTGCCGATTTGGGGAGGATATTGTTCTGATCCTCCAAGTGTGGAAGCACTGAAGAGGTCGGCCATCTTGACATTGAAACCCCAGCTCTCCACCCAGAGAAGAACACAGAGAACTTGTCTAAGGGCTGGTGTCTGAGTGACCAACTGAAGGGTTCTTGGCAGGAGAGGTCCCAGCCAGAGCAGTTTGAGGGCAGAGCTAACCCTTGGGAAGGACAGATCAATGACCACAGTGGGAAGAAAGGGGATGGATTTTTCTAGGAAGTGACCTGGAAATGGGGTAAGGAAGCTGTGATGTGAGATAGGGAGGATTTCTGATGGAGGGTGTTTGATGGGGCAGCATGACCATTTGGCTGAAGGTGCCTGCCCCTTCCACATAGAGCCTTTTGTGATATTTTCTCTTCCAGGCTTCTCCCCCTGATAGTCTCTTTATCCACATTTCACTGTGTAAATCCGGTACAAAGAAGAGGGGATGGGATTGGCCTTTCACTGTCCCAGTACTGACCTTGCGTGGGGACAGAGAATGGCAGTCAGATGGAGTCTGGAGGCAAATCTCAGGGAGCGGGGAGACCATGGGGTGGGGAACTTGAAAGAAGGAGGTGTGGATGGTCTGAATACTAGTCACTGTCCAAATTCTGACTCCTCCTCTAGACTATCATTGTCACATTTTAAAATTCCCAGGAGGGTCAGGATATTGGCCTAATCTCCCCAACTTAAGGACATACGGTCTCCCCCACAAATCCACCCTCAGGCCTGGGCCTCCTGACAGACTGATGAGGCAGTCCGGGGGTGTGGTCAAAGGATCAGTTCATCCTCATCCTCCTCATCGGTGGATCGCAGGCTGGGGCCCTGCAAGATGTCAGCCAGCTCCTCTTCCAGCCCAGGACTGTCCACCAGCTCCAGCTCCTCCAGCTCACCTTCCGCCTTGGCTGGAGCCAGGGAAAGTGGGGGCTCTGGGGAGGGAGGCAGCTCAGGGGTGTCTGGGGAGGTAGGGATCACATCCTTTGGCTCAGTGGCCCCAGTTCCATCCTCAGGCAGGTTCCAGGCCTCCGAGGGAAGGAGCTGGCCTCCAGGAGTCATTCGAGTTGAAGTTGTGCTCCGGAAGCTGGCCAGGGGAGGGCGGAGCTTCACCCCCGACTTGGTGTGCCCCTCAATGGCCTTCTGCAGCTGGGAACAGAGGGAAAGGGAAAGAGGGTACAGAATTGGAAAGAGAAAGAAGATGGGGAAGTGTGAGTGGAACAGACACAACAGAAGAATAGACACGATAAAAGGAAGAAGGAATGGGAAAGCAGTAGAGTGGCAAGAAAGATAGACCACATGGAAAGATCAAAGAAGACAGAAAAAAGGAAGAGAAAGGGGCATGGCCAGCACAGCCCCCACAGAGCAGTGAATCTGAAGCCCCTAACCAAGATGTCCTTTGGCTCCTTCCTAGTGACCTTCAGGCCCCCTTCAACTACATCCTATCTCTTCCTTCTTTCCATGGCCCTCCCCATAGAGCACCCCTATGAAACCATGTCTTGTGCCCTGAACCCCAATCCCAAACCCATGCCAGCTATGGAAGATCACAAGGGCTATATCTGGGGTCAACAACTATGTCCCCTTCAGATCTTCATAGTCCTCTCTACCTATACCCCTTGATTGCTGAAACCTCTCTCCCTCCTCCAATCTCTGCATGAGAAATAGAGAGGGAAATGAGGGGGGGTTAAAATCATCCCTCCCCCACCCCCACATCCTGCACCCAGCCATTCCTCCTGCTGCTCAAATAGGATGCATTGCTGTTACCTCTTCCAATGCCAGCACACCCCGGAGCTTCCCCATACTGGTCACATAGGCAAGGTGGAGGCCAAGAAGAGAGAACAGTGTGTGAATCTGCATAGAAAAAGTAGCAGGTCAGCGCACAGTGAGCCCCACACCTCCCCTGCCCTCCCAGCAGCCCTGAGTGGTGGGCAAGGACTAGCCTTGTGCAGGGACGTCTGTTCCACCAGCTGGAAAGGGGACTGGTCAATACAGCAGCAATCAAAGCAGACAGGCTGGCTCAACTGCTCCTGCTCCCAGGCCTCAATCTGTGGAGTAGAGCAGAGTAGTCACCCAATACCTCAGGTAAAAGGCTTGGAGCCCAAGCAACCCTACTAGCTGGGAATCCTGAAATATGCAACTGAAATATGCAGCGAACTAGCACAGACATTCCAGATCACTAAACCCCTCCCTTCTTCCCAGGGTAGAACACCAGGCTCCAAATCAACCTTCAGCCTCAGGCACTAGCACCCCACACTCTTCTTCACCACCACCACTCAAGTGCCCCAAACACCTACTATTTTCAAGCTATCTTTCCCCTCCGCCCGTGAAACCTGACTGCTTGCCATTCCTCACACAGGTCTTCTGGCTTCTGCGCTGGTTGAGCTGCATTTCCCTTACCTGCCCACCCTGCACCCACTCTGTACTCTTGCCACTCCCAGGCCAATGTGTTTTGCCCCTTTTTCAATTCCTGCAGCACTCTGCTGTTCTCTCCTTTTCGGACAAGGCATGGCCTGTGCTCACTCTTGTATTGGCATTTGTCTCACCTCTGCCCACTGGACACGAACTCCTGGGGAGTGTTACTGGTATGGATGGGTGCCTGTTGTGAAGACACTGGCACATTTTCCTTTTACACAGTATAGTGTGCCAGATATTTGTTGGGTTTGAAGAGCTGTGCTGGGTCACATGGTGCTTAGTGGTCGTGAGCAAAGCCATCTTTTTTGTTTGTTTTGTTTATGACAGAAGCATTAAAACAGGAAGGACAACTCTCTTGATTTAGACACGATGCTCCAGTCCTTAAGCTTCTAAAGAATCCAGGATGGCTCTGGCTTTCATAAACGAATCTAAAATTTTCTGAAACTCTCCTCTTCTCTTACTGAAGGTTCACATGGGGACTGACCGGCTCTCACAGCACAGGATGGTGACCACTTAGCAGGTATGTCATAGAGCTGATTTATTCATGACAGGCAGCCACCTTGCCAACCCCGGACCTTTCCATGATCGTTTCTGGCCTCCCCTAGTTCCATTTCTGCCTTCCCTTAAGGAACAACAATAACAGGACCTGTATCAAGCACTTTCTCTGTGCTGGACATTACTCCAACTGCACAGAAGTGAGCTGGGCTTCTGACCTTGACTGCTGGTATTGTTCCAGGTACCCCCAGCTCTTGTCCAAGGGGAGGAGTATGTCTGTTCTTGAGTCTGAACTTGAAAAAGCTAAGCCTCAGTTACAAACAGGAGCTCTAACTGTGTGTACTAACAATGTAGCAGAATTAAGTCATAGCAGGGGCTTCTGGAGACCTATAATTGAATTCTTTCAATATTCCCGCGGGTATCATCTTGATATTGCCAAGGGTGTCACCTTGATCTAGTCTGAATACCATGTTCAAAATCATCTGAAGTCTGACTCCAATTGGATCTTATTCCTCCAAAATGTCAGCGAGTCACATGGGAGCTGGGAGCTGCGTAAAGTCTCCTTTGGGAAAGATATAAACTAAAAAGGTAGACCTGTCATCTTTTTGTCCCTGGCAGCACTTTATTTTCAGCGGTTATTAAGTAGCCTCATTGATCAACTAGCTGGCATTCTCTCTTCGGTGTGTTAACAGCAACAAAAAGCATTATTATTGGGTTTAGCACCCTACTTTTTAATTGCAGATATGACACATCTGATTCCGGCTTATGGACTAAGGAATGATTTTTCTTTTTCCTTTGTGATCATCTGTTTGACTTTTCTGTAAGTCATTTATCAGAAGTGTCTGTGTTGTGAGGGGTGGCAAGGGGAGAAGGAAGTTTCCTTTCTCTTTTGTCACGCCCCACCCCTTCCTCCAACCCTGGAGTACTTTTACTTTTCAGCACTTATTTATTCCGGACGTCCAATAAGATATTTATTCTAAAATAATATGCATTATGGTTTTGTCAGCAACAAAGCATGAGTCTGCATTCTCATTTACTAAATGGAATGGCCACTGATGGACACTGTTGTGTCTGCACACCCTCTAGGGTGTGTCCCCATTAGTACTGCTCCCAATCACTGCTCTACATTCTTTTACTGCTCAGAGGTTGGAAAGGAGGCATAACCATGGAGACAGGTCAAGGCCATTCAGTGTGCTCGACTTTCTTGCTCATGGACTTGATAACTAGCTTTCTTGGGAAATAGGCATTTGTCCCAAGAGGCAGCACTGTGAATACTTGTCCTCAGGTTGTGGTTCTTCTCAGTCCTGCTTCCTGGCATTCCCTAGCTGTCTACTGTCTCGGGGCCCTGGTGGATCAGCAGAGTAACCTCTACCAGGTGCTGATTTCACCTTTACAGCCTCAGTGCTGTTTCTCCACATTGGGATGTGTAAGTGCTAGTGCCCGGTGCTCAGCCTTCCTGCATAGGCCCTGCCTGTCCAGAACATCCCTAATGTCTACAAGATCTGAGGTTCATCTTAGCAGCATGGGCTCATCGATGCACGGAGACTCAAACCATCCCTCTTTTCAAATGACGGTGGTCCTTCTGAGAATACTATCAGGGTTCCCCACCTCTGCGCAATGTGCCCATCCCCATCACCATAGTCATGCCTCCTTTCCCACCTCTCAAATGCTTTCCCACCCAGACTCACATTTTATTCTTACAACAACATAAAGAAGAAGACAGAAAAAGATGAGCAATATCTTCATTTGACAGAACAGTCTACCCCAGGTTGCTATTTCCCTTACTTACCTCTTCAGGTGACATGTTATCCACTAAATCCGTTGAATCCTAGAGAAGAAAGATATAGGTCCAAGTTCTTTCCTAATGGAATTATAGTCATGACTCTCTGGCCAGGGCCACAGATGCCTGCTTTCAATTCATCATCCCTTCCATTCGATGAAGGTTGTCCTTGGTGGGACCCCTTCCCTCCTGATCTAAGGACCAGGCAAGTTCCCTTTCCCCTGTCATGCTCCCACCCACCCCCACCTCCATCCATCTCTTACCTGTCTTGTTTCCTTCTTTGTGGGGCGAGTTTTGCCCAGCAAGCAGCACAGCAGAGACTGAAAGATGGAGCGCCTTTGACCTGAGGAGTGGGGAGCAGATGGAAATGGAAACAAAGCAATTCCTACCCTTCCTGGGAGGAAATAGCCAGGGGCTCCCAAGTGGTCCCCTGACACTATGCCACCACCATAGACACCCTCTCTTGTATCCTCCTAAATAAGCCCTGGCCCTTTTCCTTGGGGCAGCAAGATGAGGCTCAATGAACAGGAACCCTCTCCCACCCTAGCCTCCCCCTCCTCAGAGTAGCAGCCCTTCGACTCAATGAACATGCACAATGGGAGTATCTTCACCTGCAGGCTCTGGTGCTTCTGGCTGCTGTTTGAGGCCTGGCAGGGGCCCATTGGGCTCTTCGGGAGGCAGTGGAACAGTAGGAGTGGGGTGAGGAGGAGGAAGTGGAGGCAGCTGTAAGGAGCAGTAAAATTTCTCAGTCCCGGAGAATTCTCAGTGCCTAGTGCTTTCCTGCCTTTACCGGCGGGTGTCCTGGGAAATCCATCTAATTCCATTCTTCCTCCCCATTTCAGAATTCCTGTATCCCTCTGAATTCTCATCCGTACCATCATCCACAACTTTACCTCCTTCAGTCCTTTGGACCGAGGGGTACTGCTCTCTTTGACTTTCTAAATGACCAGCATCTCCATTCCCTCTTCCTACTTTCCCTTTGTCTCCATCTCTCCTGCTCCCCCGGCCCTCCCCAGCCTGGTCACCTCGGATTTCCCAGAGAGATCTTCATCTTCATCCTCATCCACAAAGGCGAAGGACTCTGGTCTGCCCCGGGGCGAGGAGCCCTGTGGCCCCTCCCCAGCCTGCCGCGCCTTCCCGTCAAAAGGCAGCTCTGACAGCTTCCTGGCCAGGTCCCGGGCTTCCCGCAGCCTCCGCTCAGGACACAGGTGGCGCTGCAGGAGGGCCTGTAGCTCCGACCGCTCCACGGAGCCCAGCAGGATCATTGACTCTGGGGGCGATCCAAGCTTAGCCCGAGGGCCTGCTCATTACCAGCCCCCTACCCCCCACCTCCACCCCGCTCAGCAGGGACAGAAAACCAGCGCCCATGCTTCCACTTTTTTTTTTTTTTTTTTTTACCTTTTCTTCCTAAAAACTCATTTCACAAATCTTGCATGGTTGACCTGACTCAATCCTTTTTATTTCATCACCTAGTACTTACAGAGACCCAATTGATAGTACACTAATTGGTGCTAATTTGTGCTTATTTTGATACAGTCTGTTTGCAAATAGGTGAACTTGGTATTAAAATAGGCTAATCAACCCTGTCTCCAAACAAGAAATATTAAAGGGCATTCATGTAGGCTGAGATGTGAATATAATTTGAAATAAGTCTACAAGGTTATTTAATTCTTTAGCGTCTGAATCCTTCTAGGATATAAACGACACGCCTATTTTTTCTGGGAAGGTCAACATTCTGCGACTGTAATTAACATTTTCGTTAAGTTTTAAGGCCATACAATTGCAGCGATGTTATTGAGATAAATCTTACCATTAAGTCTTAGTCATTATCATGGTGGCTGTACCACTGCTCCAATGAAGAGCCCCTAGTGTACAGCCACTTAGAGGTATTGGGGATTTAGAAAAAACTAAAACTGACCTAACTTGAGCAATTTGAATACTCTGATTATCTGAAATCAGAACTATTTTAATGCTCCAAATGGCCTGCCACAGTTCTTCTCAGTTACAGTAATTCAAACATCAGGCAAGTATTTATTTAATATTTAGTAAAAGTCTACAAGGAGGCAGTCTGATGAAGATGGAAGTTATAGTCTCCACCCTCAAGGAATACCCAGTCTAGTGAGGAAGATCAGATATAGAGATATAAATCACAGTAAGAAATAACACAGAGCAAGATTAAGTGCCAACGGTGGGTGAAAAGGATGGTGAATGAAGGAAGGGAAGTCTGAAGACCCAGCTTACTAAAACCATTCACTCCCTCATATGAAAGTTTTATCTGCTCTTCCAGTTGGACATTAAAGAACAGTGATTATTTAGCTAAGTAGCAAAGAGAACCACATAAGGGCCTGTAAGACTTACAACTGGGCCTCATTATTCATGGATTCCCTATTTGTGAATTCACCCATTTGTAACCCAAAATCAATACTCAAGATGCTTCCTGTCATTCACAGATGTGCACAGAGCAGCAAAAAAATATGGGTTGCCCCATGCACATATTCTTGAGCTGAGGTTAAACAAAGTGATGCTATACCTTTTTCCTTCCCAGCTTTTATATTGCAAACAAGTGTTCTTTTCGTGGTCCATTTACTGCCACGTTTTTCACATATTTTGTGTTTTTCTTTTGCTCTTTCAAATTGCCCCCAAGCATAAAGGCTGTGATGTGCCTTAAGGATAAAATAAGTAAGTTATGTAAGCTTTGTCAAGGCATGAGCTATCGTTCTGCTGGCTGTAAATTCAATCTGAATGAATCAACAATATATACTCAATAAGGTGTCTTTAAAGAGGAACATTCACAAAACAAATTTATGAATCAATTAGTGGAAGAGAATGGTGTGACCAGGGGCTTGCAGGAACCTAACCCTGTATGTCTTCTAGGAGCAATGGCTCAGTGTAGTATCCCTAATTCAGTGTTTGTGATGACTTTATAGAACATAACTACAATGAATAAGAGAATGGACTGTATTTCTTTAGTTGGTTTTTAACTGTGTTGTGCCTGTGCTATGGGTGTATTTTACCTTTCTCAGGATGATCTTCCTTAAGGAGCACAGGCTGGGTCTCCTATAGCAGACCAAATGGCCCCTACAGACAAACCCCACACCACAATGCCTCCTCTCTGACCTCTATGGAACCCAAGTTCAGGTCACTAATTCAAGGGTTGTCTTCCTTCCTTCCCACTGACCTTTTGAATCAACCAGTGGTAAAGTCTTGACTGTGGTGGTCTGAAGCAGGGTTTGCAACTCCCCATATGTGCAAGAAGCTGAAACAAACTTCACATCACGTACCATGATGTCTTCAACAAAGATTGTAAATTTGCTATAGAAGGAGAAAGCATAGGGGGTTAGCCCCCCGCCATATGCCCATCCCTTTGCTGGCCTTTCCGCTCCTTATGTGAGGGTTGCCATTTCGTCATTCACAATATTTATTAAGCACATGGGGATATAAAAATAAGTCAAAAGCAGTGTTTACAAACATTGACCCTATCTGCAATCTCAACCTCAGCATCTCCCACCCCCACCGCATCAAGGCTGAACTAATTCCAGCTGGTGCCCCTGACCTGAGCTGGTTCCAACCAAGGTCAGGCAAGTAGGGTAGCTTCTTGACCTGGATGATGCTGTCATAGAGGGAGGGCTGCAGGCTCTGAGCCACCATATTGGCCAAGATAACAGCCACCATCATGGGAAGGATGTGGGCAATCTGACCCGTTAATTCGAAGCAAATCACAGCTGTGGAGACTGTGTGGGACACTGCACCCGTCAGTGCGGCTGCTCCTAGAATGAGACACAGGAATGTACTAGTGGATTAGAGCTGCAGTTCTTGGCATGCAGGGCACATGGGGATGTGACGAGAGTGACAGAGTGGGTCAGTGCCAACACTCCAAGATAACCATTTGTCAATAGTAGGAGCTTCACAAAGGTAGAAATTTTGTCTAATCGCTTCTCTGATATGTTTGCTAGTGCCTAGAACACTGTTTGACACGTTGCTACTTACTTAACAAATAAGTCTGGGGGTGGTGGGAAGTAGGGGCTAGAATGCTGGACTATTAGAAAATCATCATTTTGATCTCATTCCATGACCTTTGACAAGTTATGAAATCATTGTGTGTGCCCACATTGTCATTTCTAAAACAAAGATAGTGATGTCTTATCCATTCCTGGTTTTTGAAAGTTTGTATCATTCTTTTCAATATATTTTTAAATTATTAATCTCAGAGAGAAGAAGGGAGAGGGGGAGAGAGACAGAAACATCAATGATGAGAAAGAATCATTGATTGTCTGCCTCATGCATGTTCCCCACCAGCCCACAACCCGGGCATGTGCCCTGACCAGGACTTGAACCATGATTTCCTGGTTCATGGGTCAATGCTCAACCACTAGCCAAACCGGCCAGGCAAAAGTTTGTATCAGGCTTAACTGACCATTTTAAAACCCAGTTATGGCATTCTACTTTGGACCTCAGGTTTTGAGCCAACAATTTATGGGAGAGTAAAATCACCGTATGGCAATAAAACTGGTTAGTGCTCCTCTATCTAGGGGAGCATGGTCTTCTTTGTTATGGAATTTCCGTACAAAGAAAAAGGAGGAAGGAGGTGTAGCAATTCTGGGGATTTGTATTGGTCACTGTGTTAGACATAGGTTTTGGTTGGATGGGCTAATAGATTTAATGAAAAAACATCAGAGATTCATAGAGTTTTATGGCTGTAAAATATCTCAGAAGTCACTTCTGAAGAAACTAAGGCTCAGAAAGGCAGCTAACTTGTCCATGACCATCCAGGTGACATGGGCCAGGTATGGGTCCAGAGCCCATGTTCCTTAGCTCTTAGTCATGTGCTTTTAAGTCCCATCAATACTGGCCTATCTGCAAGGTGAAAGTAGTTGAGCCAGTCACATGCATTGTTGTTTCCATGATTCTTTGGAAGAAAAAAAAAAGCCCTTACCAAATATTCAGACACAATCCTAGGTACTTTTATCCCTATTGTCTTATTTAATCCCCATAATCCCTCTTTTATATGAAGAAACTAAGTCTCATAGACAGACATTCAATAAATGTTAATGAGAGTCAGAATCAAGGGTTGATTATTTGAATACAAGTTGAATTAAATAGCATTAAATTAAAACCATATTGTATAGCCTGGAATGAAGATGTCATGGGAGAGTTGGAGTGTGGGTATTTGAGGGACTCAAATATTTGGTTTCAAGAAGGTGAAATGTGTCTCACCAATTACTGCGTAGCCCCCAGGTAGGATCTTGTAGATGATGCCATCAAATAAGATACCATCAGGAAATATCATGGCCATGATCTCTCCTACCAGCCTTCCAAATGCAGCTCCTAGACAGAGACAAAAGGAAAGTGCTCAGAGATCCAAACTGCTTATCCTCTGTATTCCCTCCTCAGGCACTAAGACCAAATACAGGCCCCCAGGATTCCAGGCCTTTCCTTATTTTCCCAGTACCCTAGGTTGTAGCTATCAGTACAATCCCAGGCTCCCCATCAGAACTCACCTAGCACAAACACAGGCATGAAGCCTCCGCAGGGTATGGGCATAGTGGTGGCCACGATGGACATCCAGAACTGGGGTAAAAAGAGGCATCAGGATACCCTCTCAACTCTGCCCAACACACACACACACACTCAACCCCTTTCCCGCTATCCTCCTCCTGCCTGCTTTAAGAGCCACAGAAATGCTGGAATGGCTCATCCTTCTGAAAGCTATCATGTCTACCCCCCTTCCTCCAGAAGCAAGAAACATGGAGTTCTCAGGCTAAGAGATCACAACACTATAAGAAAGTTCCTCCAGATGGTTAACCCCAAACCCTCCTACTTGGAGTGACTATGTTTGCCTTTATGCAATCTAGAACAAGGAGTGGGACCTCAGAGGTTCTCTGTCACTGCCCGCAAAGGGCCCTAGCCCACTGCAGCCTCTTTGATTTGAACAGTCACCTCAGTAGAAGAGCTTGAAACTCTTGAAGCTGAAAGATATCTTTTCCGAGTCAGATTGTTTCCGAAAAAGATCCCCAGATGGAAGTGGCAGACACCTTAAAGTCTTAGTGACTTACTGTGTGACTAATTGAGCTTTAATGTAGTTATTTACAAAGCCATTTATATGGTGAACCTCACAGGGGAAACTGGAGCAACTGTCCTGTCTGAGCCATTTCCTATGACATCAAATGACTTTAAACAAAGGATTAAAAAATCTGACTCCACCCTAGTCATACAGGAAGGGCACCTTGAGAAAGCCAGGTGAGTCAGCCAGTGTAATAGAAAGGATCTTCAAGGCCCACCTTGTCAGGTAGTATGCCAATTGAAACTGGGATAATTTTAGAAAAAGCCATATGTGCATTTTGTGGCAAAGAATACAAAGAATTGAGAAATAGAGTGGAAAAAGGAGAAGTGCTTGAACTTTAATGAGACATAGTATATCAATTAAATAATAGATTTACATATCACTTCAAAATAAGCAAGCCAATCTTGGAAAAAGGATCTCAAACTAGATCAGAACAAATTGCCAGGATCAAAATATTTACAATTAAAAAACTGCACCAATTGCATTGAATACTAGTAAGAAGTAAATTTCTCAATTTCCTGAACCTTAGAAAGAATTCCCTTGAGCCAGGGCTGACCTCAAGAGGACATGACAAAGGCTCTGAGAAGGTTTCATCCCAGAAACTCTGGAATGAGGCAAAACACATTGTTCTTCATGTCAGAATATCTGTTTTTAAACAGCTGAAACGGAAAAGTTGAATACACAAAGAGAATATAGACTGAGAAGTCCTTGAGTGTATCATTATCTTTGCTTTCTCTCTGTACTGGCATAGTGCTCAGGAAATGTGGGTAGGATGTAGATAGGTAGGTGAGTAGGTGAGTAGAAGGAAGGAAAGAATGAAAGAAACAAGAGAGCTTGGTCAAATAGCATTCATGCAAAACAGAAAACACTTCTGACAGCTAATATTTGCTAAAATACCCAACAGTATTATTCACGGGGAATGTGAGGTTAAACTGCAGGTGATCAGATATAACTGGAGGCCACCATTTCCGACTTTCTGGAGACAGAGTTCTAGGCAACTTGCAGTTTAAACTTCTTAAGTGCCTTTGACCTATGCTAGTTTGAGACCCCTTGAACTATTCTGTACCATATCTTTGGAATAAGTACATAAGGGATTTTGCAAAGCCATAGGGATTTGTAGGCTCAGGGCAATCTGAAAGCTTCAGTATTACAGATAACAGGTGGCCGGCAGGTCTGATTTCAGAGGATGAACTTTAGATTAGCCTCCAAGATATGAGGAAGAACATAGAGGACATAGGAGTATCTACTCCTATAGCACAAAGAATAGCACATGAGACTAGCCAAAATTTTGAGCTATTAGCACATGAAAGGGAAGGTCAGGATGCAATGCAAGTGACTGGAACACAACTCCCAAGATTTTAAATTAGGGAGATGGGAAACTAGAGAGCCAAGATCACAGATTCTACTTTATTTAGACCCTTCACAAGAAGGAGAGATCCGAAGATTAGGCAAAAAATGAATTCTCCGGAGCCTCAGGCTGTGCTGAGAACTTCGTGACACTGGGTAATCATGTTAGACTTATTGAAAGGGAAACTGAGAAGTTGTAATTATATTTCACACGCATTGTGAAACCTCCTGACTTACAACATAATGACACTTTCCATGTCTTAAGATTGAGGAAGTTGGAGGTTCCCTTCCTCAACATTATCAAAGATCTGAACGGAGACTTTTATCAGCCTGCACTTATGCAGCCAGAAGACCACATGGATTTTAAATCAGACTGTGGGAAAACAGTTCTAGTCACTGTTATATTTTGATTCAGCTATGTAGCTGATGGCCCACACTCTGGAAAAAATAAAGGTATGTTTATGTGTCCAATGATAGAACAGTGGAAAATAGTGACAACTAAGTAATATGGATTTATAGCCATGATGATTTTATGTTTATAAATATTATAGAAAATAATAGGCCTAATGCAAACTGTTGGGCTTGAAATATAGCCCAGAAAGTGTGTGAATTCCTGTTCCTGATGTACTAATGATATAAACATTTTCAAGGATATAATTCAGTGAAAAATTAATAGTAGTGACATACAGGTGAGTTTTTCTATGTCATCCAGTAAATTTCTCAGAATAAATTTTAATCGGTGAAGTGGTAGGTATCCAGATATATACATGGGAATCCTGGGAGGTGAGGTGAGGTGTGGGGGAAATGCTGAAAAATATACATCATTTTGTTTCTCTAAAATATTTCAAAAGCTTGACACTTTAAAAGTACACGTGTCCCCAACTTTACCATATAGCTCAGTCTAGAGGAATACCAGAAATCACAATTATTATCAGTGAGTAATAAATTCTGAAATGCCATCAAAACGTGGACTTGGTTACAGTTGATGGGTTTGTATACTCAACAACAATTACAGGAAGTTGAGATTTATAAATGAGAGAAGATGAAGTCTGTAAAGAAAGCCCCTCCCAACCCCCCAAAACAATCCTTAACAAGATACTTTGAACTGCTTTATGATAAAAATATCAAATATTTTTAAGGAAGAAACAAAAATTTAATAAAGCAGGTATGCAAAATGTGGAAGCTATAGATCCAGTTAACCCATGTGGAGTGAAATAGGGAAAAACATACACAATTACAGCTTCTAGAAACCCACAGCAAATCCTGGGAATGTAAGTTACAAAGTTGGAACCTGGTGTGTCAAAGTGCCTGATGTCTCTAAATCATCGACAAGTGCATTAAATGAGCAGCAACAAACAAAGAAAAAACTAAAAAAAATTTTTTTCAAGCATAAGATTTGCCAAAGATCAGCAATCAAGCACTTGGCACATAGAAGGTATATAACATTTATTGAATAAATGAGTAAGTGAACCCACTATAGCTATTACAATATAAAAGTTATCTAGTGACTCATATTCTGGTGAAATACAGATTCATAAAAAGTATCATGAATAAGTTAATAGCAGAATATTCAAAAGCATGAAACTTCAGTGTGGACAGACTTTTAAATGAGAGCCCTAATATACAGAGGAAAATGTTGGATTATTCAGGCAAGACATACTATTAGTAATAAGGCAATCATCAAAAAAGAAAACATATGCAATCGGCAATAGTAACAGATGTCACAACCAGGGGTGGAAATTAAAATATCTTTGTATAAGGTGAGAATTGAGAAGTCTATAAATACATCATACTTGACATGCAGATATGAAAAAGAATTGACGTAAAAAGAGATCAGCTTTTGTTTCCTAACTGGATTTAGAAGAAAGTGGTTTGAGAATGGCAAAACCCTTCATGGCCTCACTACCTAACAGGGAATAATAACATTTATAAAAATTGTTTATAGTCACTAATAAAATTGATTGAAATATTTTATCTCTTTTGCAAATCTAGAAAACAGATTACCCACTAGACCGGGGGGAAATGGATATGTAAATCAGCTAGAAATGGAGAATTGGATACAAGGAGAATGAAGTGCTTAATTATCTAATATGTGGGGGGCTTTCGTTCATTTACATGAGCTTTTTACACAGTTATCTATTTTTGCTGAACTCTATCTTGCCCTTGTTTATTTGGCTGCTGTGATGTCTTAATAATTTAGTGAGTGGAACATTTGGAAAGGTTATAATAATTATGGTAACATCACTAAGTTGACATGAATGGAACAATTAACCTAGATCATTGTTCTAGATTCACCTACAAAAATGAGCAACTTGTGCTATGGTTTCCAAGCTAATTCTTTTTAAGTTGGATGAACACCAGATGCAGTTTCACCCTTTCTTACCCTATGCCAACCCTGGATTCCTAGGTTGAAAACAAACAGAAGCGTAGGGAGTTAGGAGTGTAGGGAGAGGTACCTTCATGATAAAGAAGAGGAAAACAATGATGACAACGTTGACCTGTGGGTGGATCCACACAGCTGACCGGCCCAGGCTTTCAGGGTCACCCAGGTATTTTACCCACGTGTTGTTGTCAAACAGGGTACTGATTGCTTCACGAGGCATCAACTGTAAAAGGGGAAGCAGAAGGGGGTAGTTCTCCAGGGATGATCGGTCCTTCCTCTTTTTAGAGAACTGACTTCCAGCCTTACTTTTCAAGGGTCCCTTCTGCTCTTCTCTCATGGATAGATTTTATCCTTGGCCAAAAGCCTGAGGGACATCTGTGTTGTTTCCCTTTTTCCACGTGGCCCAGTCCTGGCTTAGTCCCTATCATAAGCTCAGTGACCTGACTCCACCCTCAGACTCCCTTTCGGCTGACCTCTCCAGCCATGAATTGACCCATTCCTGGTGGAAACGTGCACGAGGCGATGACAAAGGTGACAATTGCAGGGTACAGCAGGCGGCTGAAAAAGAAATAGAATGAATGGTCCCCCGAATTTAGTCAACCCATAGTGGATGCCACACTGAATTCTGGGAAGCTGAAGTTTTCTGTGGTCTCCTGTAGTCTCAGTTCTTTAAACAGAGTATCTTTCCACCAAAATACCATTTTAAAAGGGGAAGCCACACCACTCACCTCCTTTATATAGTATCAGGGCTTCTGCATTTTATCACAAGGCACCGAAAGGCATTTAACACCTTCCACATAGATTTAAAAAGAGGAACTCATGGAGAAACCAGAAAGTAAGTGGGAAGGACTAAGGGCAGTGACTCACTGCTTAGCAAGAAACTGGCTGAGGGCCTTGTGCTTTCGGACACCGAGCATGACTTGGCGATGCAAATACACAAATACAGCTCCCAGGAACCCACAGCAAATCCTGAGGGTGTAAATTATACAGAAATGAAGTCCCCATCCCTAAGACCTACCCATGGGGAACAAATACCAGGCATCTGCCTTCCCTTTCTACCCACCTCTCCCCAACAATTTATGCTTCTCCTATGTGTGCCCCACCTTCTTCCCAGCTTGGGTCCCTTTTAATCCTAAAATACACCCACCCCCATCTCACCACTCCTTGAGGAGGTGACCCCACTGACCCAATGACGGCAAAAGCTGGCAGCTCCTGCAGGTCAAAGGGGAAATCCATTCGGAATTTGGTTCTGAAGAGAGCAGTGATGGTATCTAAAGGATGGAAAGGCCAAGGATTATGGTAGGAGTGTCACAAAAACCCACTGAGAGGGAACCAGAAGTCATCAGCTTTAAGGATCAACTCCTTCTTCCTCCAAGCCCAACATCTACTCTTCTATTTAATTTCTTTTTTCTATGCACAACCAGTACTCCATTATTCCTTGTCCTATATCCTTGGGTCTTGGTCCCACTTCCCAAATAAAGCCATTCATTCCTTTTCTGCACTGCCTCATGGAGCTTCCCTCCATGCCCCATTATAAGCCTCCCTGTTCAGGTGCCTCCACCCCAGGGCCCCATTACCAGCATCCTTGTTCCACACGGCCAGCACACGGAAAACAAAGGCACTGAACGTGGCTGCAAAGAACCCTCGCCAGTAGTTGTGCACAGCAAAGTAGGTAGAAGTGACCTCAATGCTGAACAACACTCCTGTAGGGGCACGAATGTAGGGTCAGGTGCAGGCAAGTGTGAAAGGCTCTTTCCCACACTCCCACCCTGTGGACCTGTTGGAGTCTGTGCTTAATCCTTTTCTCTTGGAGTCCATGCTCTAAACCATATACCTAGTCATGGTAGCAGCATTGTGTAGGCCAGGGATGTGATTCAACAAGATACAGAGAGGACAACAGATGAGGATCAGGTGGTCATGCTATTTCCATCCCTTAGAAAGTAGGGTTGGGTGAGATTCACGAAGTCAGATATCCACAAGGATTTAAGGGTCACTAAAAATTTTCTGCAGAAAAGTCATGAGAGAGAAGGAAGGAAGAAAGAGAACAGAAGAGAATTGGATGGGGTGGAATTTCCGAAAACTGAGTGAGGGAATGGGGAATCTGGGGCAGACAGAGCTTTGCCAATCACCCTTCTGCCCCTGCTCCTCAAATCACACCAGGTTAAGGCAGCTGCCTTCTTTCCCTAAAAGGAGGATTCGACACAGTAGAGAATCAGGCAGAGAAAGTCTCTCTTCTTTACCAGTAACAGAACCACAGTCAGCTTTGATTTGCCTGGGTATAAACTATCCAACTTATGAATATTTTACAACCATTTATTGAAATCCTAGGCTAGATTTTCTTTCCCACGATGAGGTTCTGGGACACTTCCTCTAACCGTCTGTCACTTTATACTCAGGAATGAGAACTAATTTTAATATTAGCCTGAGCCAAACAGAAAATGTGCTAGGAAACAAGGCACTAAAAACACAAACAGCCTCTGGAAGTACTCTGATCTCTTAAGTTCTGTAACATCGCTCTCATCTCCCACCCTGGATGCTCTTCTTGTTTCTCCTCTGCCTCTCTTGCCTCTGTCCCACCCAAGGCCTTGGCCTTGGTCTTCTATTCTTGTTACTCAGAGATGCACTTTGTCTCTCAAGTTCATTTATGCCCATAGATTCAACCAGTACCTATAAGCTACTGATTAACAAAACTATGGTTTTAGCCCAGTTCGTGAACTTCTGACTTACCAACCCAGCTGCCCATTTGATATCACTTGGATATGTCACAGGAACTTTAAATTCCACATATGCAAAGTGAAAATTATCAACTCCCCACACCTGTTTACTTCATATATTCCCTAGCTTGGTTACTACCACTAACCACCCAAATATCCTTACTATAAATGTGAGAGTTAGCCTAGATTCCTCCTTCTGTCTTACCCTGCATATCCTCACATAAAATCAATTACCAGGTTGCATCAATTTTACTTTCTATTGCCCATAAATATCATCCTCATCTCTGTCTCTTCTGCCTCTGCCCAGTTCAGTCTCTTGTCATCTGGCATCATGACAATGACAGTAGTCTTCTTGTTCATCTTAAATTAAACCTGTTAATCCACAAGCCAGTTCTATCCTGCACACACCTGTCAATGGGACTGGATCACCCTGTAAAGCTGGCCATGGCACTTCCTTGTTCAAAATTCTTCAAGGGCTCCCCTTCCCTGTGACAGCATTTCCCAAAGTCAGGTCCATGAGATCCTATGAGGCCCTTGAGAAGGTCCTTGCAAAATGGATTCTGTGGGGTTGCCAGGTGGGAGTTGGGGGGGGGGGGCAAATAAAAATAAAGTCATATGTTATTTTATTCAACAAGAGTGTACTGCCCAGCTGGCGTGGCTCAGTGGTTGAGTGTCAACCTATGAACCAGGAGGTCACAGTTCGATTCCCGATCAGGGCACTTGCCTGGGTTGTGGGCTTAATCCCCAGTAGGGGAGTGCAGGAGGCAGCTGATCAATGATTCTCTACCATTACTGATGTTTCTATCTCTCTCTTCCTCTCTGAAATCAATAAAAAATATTTTTAAAAAATAAATTTTTAAAAAGTAAATTAAAAAAAAAAAAAGGATTCTGTGGGAAATGTTGAACTTGAGCCACATTTTGTATATTTACACTGCACGTCAGCATATCAAACATTCTGGTAACTTTTCCAGTTTAAAAAACACAGGATTTTCCAACTTATTTGACCTCAGAATCCCTTTTACGCATTCCATCTATTAACACCATGAATACTGTGCTCTGTAAAAACATATTTGGGCAAATTCTAGCCTAGAGAACAAATAAATTCTACTTTCTTGTGCAAGGCTTACGAGGACCTTCATGAGTTAGCCCCTGTTTACCTGCCCAGATTCAATTCGTTATTCCTCCCCTGTATCTTCTAGCAATACTCTTTGACTGTCACTATAGCCTCCAGAGTTTTAATGTTGTTTCTTCTGCCCAGAATACCCTGTTCTGGCTGTCTTCCCTAAGTGTCAGATCAAACATCATCACTTGTAAAGCTCAATTGACAAGCCCCCACCCCTCACCCAGGCAGCTTAGCAGAAGGTTCCCATTGCACTTGCCCAGGCTCCATGGAGACACTTCTGTGAGTGATGGTGTCCTTGCCTGCCTGTCTACCCTTTCAAGGTGAGCTCCTTGAGAGCATAGGGTCCAGCCCAGAGCCCAGAGGGCACACAGTGCACACATAACAGAAGCAAAAATGTGTTTGTCATTTTGGTAGAATGCTGAAGTCTATTTCTTTCATCAGTGTAAGCCTGCAAGGAATTAACAGTTGACTAAATAGTGAATAAATGATCTTAATAGTAATTTTTTCTTTCAGAGTTAGTCTATGTTCATAAAATGAAGCCAGTCAAGTAATGTTACCTGCAAGTCCATGTAATATTTGCCACTTAGTACAAACATTCTAAAAATGACATCTTCATGGTGCTGGGAAAACTGGAAAGCCACTTGCAAGTGAATGAAACTGGGTTACAGTTTGTCCCCATGTACAAAAAATAATTCAAAATGGATCAAAGACCTAAATATAAGAGCCGAAACAATAAGTTACATAGAAGAAAATATAGGTACCAAACTTATGGACCTTGGTCATAGAGAATATTTTATGAACTTCACCCCAAAGGCAAGGAAAGTAAAGGCAAAAATAAATGCATCGGACTATATAAAACTAAAAAGCTCTGCATAGCAAAAGAAACCGACAATAAAACAAAAAGGCAGCCAACCAGATGGGAGATATTTGCAAACAGTAGCTCCAACAAAGGTTTAATTTCCAAAATATATAAATAACTCATAAAACTCAATACCAAACAAACAAACAACCCAATCAAAAAGTGGGCAGAGAACCTGAAAATACACCTCTTCCAAGAAGATATATGAACAGCCAATAGATATATGAAAAGATGTTTAACCTCACTGGCAATTAGGGAAATGCAAATCAAAACTACAATGAGATATCACCTCATACCTGTTAGAGTGGCCATTTTCAACAAAACAAGAAATAACAAGTGTTGGAGAGATCGTGGAAAAAAGGGAACGCTCACCCACTGCTGGTGGGAATGTAGACTGGTACAACCACTATGAAAAGCAGTCTGGCGATTCCTCAAAAAATTGAGAATAGAGCTATCATTCAACCCAGCAATTCCTCTCCTGGGTATATATCCGAAACCTCAAAATAATCTGTACTTATAATAGGGTGATATGCAAATTGGTCCATCACGCTGCCACAGAATGACCGAACAGTAGGAGGGCAGGGCAGTGAGCTACAAGCAGTGGAGAGCTACAGGAGGGCGGGCAGCAAGCTATGTGCAGCAGAGAGAGCTATGAGCAGCGGTGGGTGGGGCGGCCAGCTGAGGCAAGCAGCAGCGAGCTACTCGCGCACGGATTCATGCGCAGGGCCACTAGTGTATTCATAAAGATATATGCACCCCGATGTTCATTGTAGCATTATTTATAGTGGCCAAGACATGGAAACAACCAAAGTGTCCCACAATAGAGGACTGGATAAAGATGATGTGGTACATATACACAATGGAATTCTACTCAGCCATAAGAAAGGATGAAATATTGCCATTTGCAATGACATGTATAGATCTTGAGAACATTATGCTAAGCGAAATAAATCAGTCTGAAAAAGCTAAGAACCATATGATTTCACTCATATGTGGGATATCAAACTGAAACTCATTAACACACACAGCAGTGGGGTGGTTGCCAGAGGGAAGGGGTAGGGCGTGAAGGAGGTCTCAATATGTGGTGACAGAAGAAGATTTGACTTTGGGTGGTGGGCAGACAGTGCAATATATACAGATCTTGTAACATAGAAACCCACACCTGAAACCTATATGTTCATGTTGACCAATGTCACCCCAATTTAACTAAAAATAAAAAAAAAAACGGCATCTTCACTTTTCAATGCTTAACATTTTCTTGTGCCAAGAGCCACATTTTGTTTGTTTCTGTGGGCTTCAGAGCCGTGTTTTATCTGTAACTTTCCTATGGTCTTTCCCATACTCTACACAAGGCCAAGACAAACCTTCCTCCTTCATCCCAGAAATTCCAATTTTATGCAGAAAATTCAGGTTCTTTTCACTTTAAAAGAATCTAATTTAAAAAATGGTTTTACCTGTCTAAAAAGGTTCCTTAGATCTTTTGGATTTGTGAGGTGAAAGAGTAAATAAAAGTGAAAGTGGGCCCTGACTGGTTTGGCTCAGTGGATAGAGCGTCGGCCTGTGGACTGAAGGGTCCCAGGTTCGATTCTGGTCAAGGGCATGTACCATGGTTGCAAGCACATTCCCAGTGAGGGGTGTGCAGGAGGCATCTGATCGATGTTTCTCTCTCATCAATGTTTCTAAGTCTCTATCCCTCTCAACTTCCTCTCTGTGAAAAATCAATAAAATATATTAAAAAAAAAAAAAAGTGAAAGTGGGTATAAACATTAAGTGTGAAATTCAACGTGTGTAGAAATTCCAGCACACTACCCTTCATGGATGGGGACCAGTGACTCTAATGTCAAGAGCTGACAACAGAAGGGCAAGCAGGTTGCCAGCTGCAGCATTTGCTGACCTCACCTCCTTACGCGGCGCGGCGCACACTGGCACAGTGTCAGGACAAGGAAACATGATACATTTTCATTAACTCTGAGCGCTTACCCATATATCATCCCCAGGCCAAGTACTTTAGCTACCTCCTCCACAAAAGGACTGATCACATTCTCATAATTGAAAAGATACCTCTAACAGCTGGTGCATTTAGGGAGCATATGCTATTCCTGTAATTTTGTTTCTCCAATTGTCAACTTGGTGTCCTTTCTGTCATTTGATGAGTCCAATGACTGGTCGAAATAATCCCTGTTCTGTGGGTCTGATTACAACGAACATGGATGAGTAAATAAACACATACAACTGCTTTCTCTGACCACGTCTGCTTGTTAGTCATCCAGGACAAGGAAAGTAACCTGTTCTCTCCTCTCTAATCTCAGTCGCGTGCAGCTTTTGGCAGGAATACATGTAAAGTGCTTAGAATGTTGCCTGCACGCAATAAATGCTCACTGAAAGTTAGCTGCTTTTGTTATACTCTGGTTTTAACGGGCAATACTCATAGTTGGGGATGCTGACAGCCTCTTGGGGGGCAAGGTCAGGCAAGTGGACTGGTGTAGGAGGGGTAAATCACTTGCCTCCAAGTGGGGTCCCAAAGCAACAGCCGACTCCCACAGCACAGCCCACCGTCAGCATATCAGTATAATAATATGGCTGCTACTAGGGAGAGACAGACCAAGAGAGAAAAGGGAGGGGTGAGGGAGAGGGGTAGAGAGAGGAAAGGAAAACAAACAAGGGTGAGGAATAAGGCAAAAGGAAAGGCTTAAGTCACAGGGAATCATAGTGGTCCCATTGCCCCTGCAATTCCCAAGCCAAGACAGAAAGTGACCTCCTAGGGCAAGGCCAAACATAGAAAATGAAATAAAAGGTAGCTCAATGTATGTTGGGCTGGCAAGCCAATAAATGATCACCAGAGTGAGGCAGGAGGTGGGGACAATCAGGGAGAGGAGTGTCAGTAGCAAGAGAGAGGGGGAAAGGACTTCAGACAAACAGCACTACCAATCCAGCCTGCAGGAAACAGCCGTCGGCCTCAAAAGAACATGCAGTTCTTTGGAAGAAAAGTGTGGGTGTCTGAAGACCAGGGGCTGAAGGCCCACCCACCAGTCCCTTCAGTGAGCACCCCCTTCCACCCCAAAGCTGTGGCAGCCACCCAGACCCCCCCTTCCAAGTCATGCTCAGGAAATGGGTGGGAGGAAGTGGGACTTGCCTCCAACAGGGGCTGCAAAGCAGCATCCCACGCCCACTGCGCAGGCCGACACCACGAGGTCAAGCTGCTCAGGCACGGTCTGCAACAGAGAAGCACGCGGGACAAGGAGGGCAGAGGGCTGAGGTAAGGGGGCAGTGTAAGAGAGAGGGGGTGGGGAACCAGGAATGAGGAAGGGACAGGGTAGCACAGGAGGGAATCAGGGAGGGGAACTGACATGGGGCAGGGGTGTGGACTGGCAGGTTAACAGAGGAGCGAGCCGTGTGCAGGCTCCAATGCAGGGGTGCAGAGCAAGAAGGAGGGGACATTACTGGACAGACATAGGCTGAACAGAGGCGTCGGGTGGCGAGGACAGGCGGCATATGTGTGTGTGGAGAACAGGGGAGCATGGATTAGCGCCATGCCCTGTTTTAGCATCCAGGCCAGCCCGGAGCAAAGGCAGCCCTCCTGACACCCTGAACACACACAGCCCCACTTCCTTTGACTTTCTCCACCTTACCTCATACACCCCAGAGAACACAGACATAAACTTGCTGAGGACAGCGGCACAGATGCTGGCAATGTGAACAAAAGGGCCCTGGGAGAGAGACGAGGGGAGGGGTCAGGAGCAGGGATCCAGATGGGAGGCTCTGTGTCATTCCACGCACTAACATTTATTGCTCCAGGCACCGAACTATATGCTGGAAATGGACGTGAGTAACACAGAAGTTCTGCCCTCATGGAGCTTCATCCCAGAGAGGAAGGGAGATGATACACCAGCATTTTATTAAAGCAGAAACTTCTAAGGCAGTGGTTCTCAACCTTCTGGCCCTTTAAATACAGTTCCTCATGTTGTGACCCAACCATCAAATTATTTTCATTGCTACTTCATAACTGTAATGTTGCTACTGATATGAATCGTAATGTAAATATCTGATATGCAGGATGGTCTTAGGCGACCCCTGTGAAAGGGTCGTTAGACCGCCAAAGGGGTCACGACCCACAGGTTGAGAACCGCTGTTCTAAGGTCTAGGAAGAAATCGAGGGAGGGCAAGGGGACAGAGATAGACGGGACAGATGAGGTGGGATGGAGGGTGTCTAGAGAAGGTGCTCAGGGATGGTCACCAATGAGTAGTGCCTTATTGAAATGAGGGTGTGCGTCACGTGGGCACCAGAAGCAAGAGTGTTCCAGGCCGAGGGCACAGCAAGCGCAGGAGCCCTGAGAGGGGAACAAGCTTACAAGGTTGAAGGACAGGAAGACGGCATTGTTACCCAAAAACAGTACGTGAGGAGCAGCCTGGGAGGACCGAAGAGGGACAGCAAGGAGCCGGGACACCACGGGCCTTCTGGGCCCAGTGAGAACTTTGGGTTTTATTTTAAGAATGGAAAGGCACTAGAAGTTCTTGAGCAGAGGTCAGACATTCCTGATTCCACTTTGAAAATACAACTCTGGCTGCGATGTAGGTTATGGACTGTAGCAGGACAAGAATGCCCAGGAGCATAACCTTGAAGAAAGCACAGCCTCTCTCTAGGTCTCAGTTTTCGCATATTAAAACAAGGGCATTGGTCTGGAGTGTCTCTAAGGCAGAGGTCTGCAAATGGGGAAGACCCCCCCACCCCCCAAGGGAACATTTGACAATGTCTGGAGATATTCTGGTTGTCACAACTGGGGGTACTATTGGCACCGAAGGAGTAGAGGCCATGGATGCTGCTAAACATCCTATCATGCCTAGGACGAACCCCCAGAACCAATATTATCCAGCCCCAAATGTCAACAGAGCCCAGGTTTGGAGACTGCTCTGAGGCCCTTCCAGCTCTGACGCTTCTGTTATTCTGCCCCAGGAGGAGGGCCTTCCCATGATTCCCTCCTCTTCCCCCCTGCTCCCCTTATTCCCTTGGCTCTGACTCTTGTGCTCGTGCCCATGCTCATGCCTGTTCCCAGAGCCACCATCTGCCCAGCTCACACCTCAGGGACTGCCACCTACCTCCTTCCCCACAGGAATGCCACTGCCCAGCCCTGCAGTCAGGGCCACAACCTTGGCCACAAAGGCCTTGAGGGTGAGATATTCCTTCAGGATAACCCCACGAAGTATTGTCTTCATCTCAGGGATCCCAGAGCCTAAAAGGGTTGCAAAATGATTGTGTGCAGGTTCAAGCTGGAGGTTCAAAGGGAGATGAACATCCAGACAGTGGACATGGAGATGGGGGTGGGGAAGGGAGAGGGCTGTGCTGGGGAGGACAGTGACAAAGCAGGGGCAAGGGCTGTCAATAGGGCCGGGTGAGGGAGGGAGAGGGGTGGAAGGGTCAACAGGAAGGACAATGCGATTATACTGATGACCTGACCTGGGAGGGTGCAAGGGGAAGTTCTCACCAACAGCCTGGGGCGAGATGAGGTGGCAGAAGTGGGCGCTGAAGAGGATGAGGATAAGTGGGAAAGACACCCACACCAGGAACTGCAGAGGAAGGCTGGGCTGTACCTGGGAGTAGGTCCACTTGTAGACTGTGGAGACACACGCTGGGCTCAGTCCCGCATGGATGGGAGGACACCCCCCCACTCCGCCCCCACCCCTCCCCGCCGCCACACAGGTCAGCGTGCTAGGAGCATCATCTCACCGAGACTATCCCACAGAATCTCTCGGGATGGTACTATTCTCATTGGACGTGTGAGTGGGAGACCTGAGTTGCTGGAGATGCCCTGTTCCTTCCAGTTCCCACCACTAGTAGGAGGTGGAGCCCTTGCTGCAAACCACACTGGAGCTGGGCCTGTAGCCCAGCCACCCCGGTTTGCCAGGAACTGAGACGCTCCTGGGTCCTAGGATGTTTGGTGCTCAAACCAGAGAAAGTCCTGGGAAAACTGGGGTGAGTATTAGAGGGACATCCATAGCTTGGCTGGTGGCAGGTGGCAGGGACAGGAGACATAGATCTAGGTTTGGTCTGGTCTTGTTCTGGGCCTGATCTCCTCTGTGCAGTGTCCCCCTCCCAAAACACACCCAGCTTATCCTCAGTAGAAACTCTAGACACAGTCAGGTTATGGGGAGAGGCCGAGGGGACAGGGCCAGGTGAAACCTACCCTGGAGGGTTTTGGCACTAACATAATCCATGCTCCAGCTGACCAGAGCCATAAGCAGCCCCAGAAGCACCAGAAAGATCCAGTCTTCCCCTAACTTCCTTCTCACCACACGTCCCAGGCGGTAGGTACAATCTATAAGAGAAAGGGGAAGAGAAGAGCAGTAACCAGTCACTGCTCAGGCCGATCACTGAGGGCTGGAGGGGATGTCTCGTCTCACGTCTCATTCTTCATTTCTCTGCCAGGTGCTGCCTGGCCCCTTCCAAAGGCACTAAAGTTCAGTTCCCTACTGGATTCTTGAATTTCTTTCTAAAACTCATTTCTCGGGGCTGAGCGGGAGGGAAAGAGGGGAACAAGGCAAGGGAGAAAGAAGTGGGGAGAGCTGCCTCTCCTTAACACTGGGAGGAGGGCGTTGGGGTGCCTGTGGGGAGTGGGAGGGTGGGATATAGGTAATAGGATGTCCAAGTTATTCTCCCAAGCCCTGCCTCTCCTCTATCCCAGACCACTTTATTCTGCAGTCCCCATCACCTTGGCATTTGGAATAGTGGTCCTCATCTGTGCTGTCCATGGTGGTACTGGAGCCCATCTTCCTGGGCATCCCCATGCCCTGCTCCTTGTCTGAGAATTGCTCCTTGTGATGGCCATAAATCTGGACAGAGGGAGAATGGGAATGCCTGTCTTGCAGAAAAGTCAAAAGGAATGGACAGAGGGAAGCACATAGACCCACAGAAATACACAAACAAACAGACAATCTTTTAAAATCCTGGGTGTTGAGGGCCTCAGGCAGCGCCACTGTGTGGTCCTCCTGCCCTCAGCTCCCCACTTTCCATTCATACACGTCCCTCTCTCCATCTGTACTCATCTTGGTCCATGGCAACCTTCAAGGAGGCCAATTTCTACTCTAAGTAGAGTTAGAACTGTGCATCTGTGTCAATTAAAAGTTTTCTGTGTCACTCTGCTTAGTGTATCTCAGCCTGTCTCTCTAATATCCCCAGACTCCCCTACCCCAACTTCTCTCCTGGAATCCTGACATGATGGGATGAGGACAGACCAGCAGGTGACTCTTGTCTGCACTGTGCCTTGGTGTGTCTAGCCATACTGGAGGCCTCTGAGATGCCCGGCGAAGCTTAGAGAAAGCCCATCCCTCACTCCCTGGACTTGTGTGCACCAACAGGAACGAGTCTTGAAAAGGCAAGTCAATTCACTTCCTGTCAGAGCAGGGTAATTAGATGCTCCCCAAAATGTGAAGAGGACAGAGGAGCGCCCCTCAGATCTGGTAGCCCTCCACTCTCATCCCCAGGTAGCCTGGCCTGCCCCACTGCACTAACTCCCTTCTCTGGGGCCAGGGTCAGGCCAGGCCATGTTGCTGGTTCTGGGAGAGCCTGAGTGGAAGAGATCTGATTTCACAATATGAGCAGTAGAGTGGGAGCTGGAGTAGTGGGCAGGTACAAGCTCATGGCTGTCCCGTCTTCTGGAATGAGGTTAGTGATGAGGGAGGTAGTGTTTCTGTCCACGCCCCACCCAGGACACAGCAAGAAGACACTACCTACCAATGGTGCTCAGTACAGGCCCTTCCATAGGCTGTCTCATTCCCTTGGGTCCCAGGCTGGTGGAGATGAGGAAGAGGGGTGCTCTAGACCAGAACTGGGGAACACTGAAGGAGCCAGGTCAGTGCTGGCTGGTTCAGGGCTAAGTACCATAGCAGAGCAGGGCTGGGAAGGGAAGGGAGGCGTCCAATCTGAATAGGGGGGGGCATCTAGGCTTGGTTAGCAAGAATGCCTCTGTGTGTGTGTGTGTGTGTGTGTGTGTGTGTGTTTGGGGGGGGTCGGGGGAGGATACTGCATGTGGGTGAGGGTATGAGGGAGCTCACACATGCAGTGGCATGGACTCCTCAGCCAGTCACTTGTGTAGCTTATGTAAGCATGATCTCCTCATGCATGTGTGGCTTTGCCGTCCCATAGGATTCATGAGATTGCTGGGAAAGGTCATATAAAAGGACTTGTGTCTACTGAGCTAGGTCCAGCCCTCGGCAGGATTGTCATATTTTGAGTACACTGCCATGTACTTTTTGAGTTAAAAAAAAATAACACTGCTCTTTCTTTTCACCCAATTTCTAATTTCCCTCAGTCCATCACACCGCCAGCTCCTCCAACCCACCACCCCTCCCCTCAGGGCTTTACCTGTGTGGGGTGGGCGTTGGGACGGGAGCCTGCATCCCTCCGGGGCCTGTGCTGGAGGCCCCCATTCTCCGAGGGCAGCCCGTAGCTGGTGCAGTGTTCGAAGGGCATGTACTGGTACTGGGGGGCACTACCCCACCAGCTTTGTTCGCGCCCACGCCGTGGGGACTCAGATGGCTTCATGCTCCCTCCCCCCAGCCAGGCCTTGGCCTGCTTGCCCCCGTCCAACCCCCAGTACAGCTCCTTAAGCCTGTCCTCTTGCCTGTCCCCAAGGCGTCTGGGGCAGCATGCCCACCCCCAGCTATATATAGCCATCTCTCCATCACATGACCCCCCCACTGCCACATCTGATCTGCTTGGGGTCGAAGCAGGTGTGAGAGCAGTGTGGGGGAGGGGCTGGGGTGAGAACCTGAGGGACAGCCCCGCAGGGAATTCCCTCAGCAGGGCAGCAGCACTGTCCTCCTCCTTAGTCACCAGGAGGCTGCCAGCCCCAAGCCATTGGTCCCTCTATAAATATCGCCCAGACCAGGATGGAAAACTGCTCAGCATGCTCTCCAACCTGTGTGCGTCCAGAGCGTGTTAAACCTACACCATCCAGTGCCTCCCCTCTCTTCTTCAGCATGTGGAAGACCAGGCTGCAGTGCTAGACATGGACGGAGTGATTTCAAGGTCTGGAAACTCTGGAGAGTAACTCACCTGGGGGAGTAACTGATGCTTCTCTCCCATCTTTCCCTGCTGAGTTCTTCCCTGTTCTGTGTCTTCCCAAGGTTTAGTCCTCATCTGTCAGACCACCTCTCTCAACCCATCAGTGTTCAATTTTCTCCTCCTGGTTTGCCTTTCTGTCTGCCAGGGGCTGCTAATAATGCTTTGGTGCCATCCCTTGACCCCACCTTATCTGTCACCCACTGGGTGTGGGGTGCTGTGGGAAGCAGAGTGATAGCCTTGGCTTCTGGCATTTCTACCACTTCCCAGACTGAGAAGTGTCAGTGCACAAGCATCATGAATTTATGGGGAGGGACTCAGCTTCCGTGTGGACTGAGGTGTGCCCGCCTTTCTATCCAGTGGGTTAGATAACAGGGGGAAGTGGGCCAGGGGCAGGGGGATGCGGAGGAGGGGAGGGAGTATTTCTCATGAGAACCCACAAATATGAATGATGATGGGGAAGTACTCTGCTATTCTTCCCTTTTTCAGGTCAATAAATCATTTTTGGCCAAGGACAAACTATTCTACCTGGCATCACTCTTTTTTCTTTTTCTTTTTTCTTTTTTACCTATTTTCCTAGGACATTCTTTCTCCTGTGAACTCCTTACTATAGAAGAAAAGTTGTAAACATGAGTCAATGTGTAGTTTAGGATCCATCACCAAGTGAGGCCTGTGCCAGGACAGTCCAAGTTCAGGCATGATAGGGAGGGACACTAAACATCTGGTCTACAAGTAAATTTGGATCTAGGCTAAATGGATCTGTCCAAGCCATGTGGAACGATGGATACCATCAAATGTACCTTTTCTAACAAATTCTCGAAGCTCGAAGGTGAATAATCTACCCACCCACAAAGGTAAACATGTGCCCATTTGAAGGACTGAAGGGTCTGTGATACCCACCATCTCCGCATCAGAAAATAAGGAAGGAGTTCTAAGGGGTTGGTGTGAGATAAAAGGAATACTGTCTTAAAGAAAATACAGTGCCCAAGTAAAAAAAAACTGTGGAGTATGGCTCTCCCGAAGGTAGCCAGTTTCTGTAGGACCTTGATAATCCCAAGAAACAAATATCTAAGACAATTCCTATTTCTTCACTATTCCGGAGAAAGTCAAGGTCTGGTTATGGACTCTGAGATGTGGAGGCAGAGATTGGTGGGACTGGGGAAGCCCTCACACCTGACCAAGCCAAGCAGAAGCACCTGCTGCAATTTTGAAACCCAGATTCTGAAATGAGGAGGGCCAAGGAAATCTACAGCTGCCAGTGCAGAATGTGAGAGGAATTCCTTGAGTTTGAGGTTATAAATAGTTAAGGTCTCATGGGTTATCACCTGCAAGAGAATAAAATGTAGACCATGCCCATCCCCCACCCTACCTCCTCATGGGTACAGTGCTTAGGTTCTTATTTGGACGGCCAGAGATGGACTTCTAAAGAGTTCTGTAAAAAGCTCTTAATTTAGAAACAAATTCATAAGCATGCATGTATTCTCTAGTGTATGTATACTGGCTCAGCTGGTATTGCTCAGTGGTTGAGCATCAACCCATCACTAGGAGGTCCCTGGTTTGATTCCTGGTCAGGGCACATGCCCGGTTTGAGGCTCCATCCCCAGCGGGGCGTGCAGGGGCATGTTGATGTTTCTCTTTCATCAGTGTTCCTATCTCTCTCTCCCTCTCCCTCCTTCTCTCTCTAAAATCAATAAAAACATTTTAAAATTGTATTTAAAAAAGGTATGTATACTGTGTAAGATATATATTCTTCTGAGGTTTTAAATAGATTTTCTTAAGGTCCGTGATACTAAAATATTAAAACCTATAGGTTTAAGGAATTGCTATTTGAAGGAAGGTTGTCAGCAGTGACCAAATGGCAGTAATTTCTCCTGTACTCATTGGACCTTGCCTCCCAGACCCTTTAAAAATCCTTGGTTCCTTCCCTTGCACTCCACGAGGCCCTCCAGATAGCACTGGACAGATCTCTTCCTCCCTCTTCTGGTTTTTCAAGTATGATACACTTTCCCCCTGTTCTCTACCTAACTAGGGCTGAGATGGAACGATAACGTCGTCATTAGTCTCAGGTGGGAAAAAATTTAGAGCCCCCCACAGTGAGGAAATCTCATGCTAGGAAAACAGTCACAGATGCAATATTGTTAGTTAAGGTGCACACACAAGGTGACAATATTTCACATGCTAGCTTCAGTGTCCTCAGAAAGGCAGTGACTTAGAGGGAGATAAAAGAATGCATGCAAAAGTTACCATTGTGGCCCTGCTACAGTGGCTCAGTTGGTTGGAGCATCATCCCACGCACCAAAAGGTTGGGGGTTCAATTCCTGGTCAGGGTACATACCTACGTTCCAGGTTTGGTCCCTGGTCAGGGTGCCTATGGGAGGCAACCAATTGATGTTTCTCTCTCACATCAATGTTTCTCTCTCTCTCTCTCTCTAAAATCAATTAAAACATATCCATGGGTGAGGATTTAAAAAAAGTTACCATAGTGTTTGCTCCCTAGTAAGCACTGAATGTGAACTCTCATTAAACTGAAGCTTTATTTTGTGAGAGTTAATGCATTAACACCATTCAATTTTCCCTACATCATCACATTTAATCCTCAAAGAGACCTTTGAAGGTAGAAATAATTTTTCTCATTTTTAGATATGGGAGACTGACGTTCTGTGAGATTAGGTACCTTAGCCAAGGTCTCTTCCAAGCCCATGCCCTTCAGGTTCCATTACTTGTTTTGTATAATTGAAGTCTCTGAGCCTCATATCCTCTTCTGTAAAATGGGAAAGTGACTACCTCATGGGACTGTGGGAGGATGGGAAGGCTCCAAGCAGTGCCTGCGACATACTGTCAGTTGTCGATTATTAATGACTTCCCCAGATGAGAGGCCTTCCCCCATGTTTCATTTCTTCCTGTTATCTTCCCATTGGAGGAAACAGGCTGGAGGGCAGCCCCAGTTCAGGGAGATAATTTTAGAAGAGAATCCCCTGGCAGAGGTTAGCATGGGGAAGGGAATAGACTGAACTTCAACCTGATACCCTTATTCAAGGGCGGGGGTGGGGAGGACTGGGGCTGAGACAGATGCTCCTCTGTAATCCCAATGTGTCACTCCTCCTAAAAGCCTTCCTATCCAGAAAATGGGGACTAACGTTAGTCCCACTATTCCAATACTTTCTTTCTTTTTTTAAAAAAATATATTTTATTGATTTTTGACAGAGAGGGAGAGGGATAGAGAGTTAGAAACATCGATCAGCTGCCTCCTGCACACCCCCTACTGGGGATGTACCCACAACCAAGGTACATGCCCTTGACCGGAATCGAACCTGGGACCCTTCAGTCCGCAGGCCGACGCTCTATCTATTGAGCCAAATCGGTTAGGGCTCCAGTACTTTCTTAACCTCTCCTAGACGTTGTATCCTTCCCTCCCTTGAGGATATCCCACTGTTGTGTCTTATAGTACAGCCAACCAGCTTCAGTTCACTCCCCGTGCCCTTTGCCCCAGTGGTCTTCTCCAGCCATATCCTCTCCCTCCACCTGATATGCTTCCACTCCATGTAGTCCCTTTCTGCTCTTCCTCCTCTACATTCAGCCCCTGGCTGCTTCCCACCACATGCTCCTGCAGAATGTCCCCTCTTGCTGAGCCTCCATAGCCTGCTTGCACTGGCGCACTTGCCTCTCCAGGTCTGCCCTTCATACACATTGCACCCCGAGAATCCCCCAATTACACACAGCCCACTGCTTAGATCTTACCCTGGCTGCCCCAGAATTCTCTTACAACTATGCTCACCCTAGGAAACCCGAAATCCAAATTGAACCATGAGCTAAGGAATTCTACCCCTCATCCTCCAGTTCCAGCCCAGTCTGTTTCTCATCTTCACCCCATACTTGAAAGAATCCAGAAGCAACACTGCTTGCTAACGACTCTTCCATCTCTTCTGTGAGAAATGCCAGTGCTGGCCATATTTTGGGCAGCTGCTGATGGTCATGACAACTAAGATGGGCTTATCTCAGGTGTGAACCTGTACATCTAAAAAAATTTTAAAAAAAAACTTGGCAGGGCCCGGCCAGTGTGGCTCAGTGGTTGAGCATTGACCTAAGAATCAGGAGGTCAGTTTGATTCCTGATCAGGGCACATGCCTGGGTTGCTGGCTCAATCCCCAGTAGGGAGGATGCAGGGGCAGCTGAACAATGATTCTCTCATCATTGATGTTTCTATTTCTCACTCCCTCTCCCTTCCCCTCTGAAATAAAAATATGTATTTTTAAAAAAATTGGCAGAGCCCGGTCAGTGTGGCTCAGTGGTTGAGCATTGAGCCATGAATCAGGAGAACCCCAATCAGGGCACATGCCTGGGTTTCGGGCTGAATCCCCATAGGGAGGGATATAGGGGGCAGCCGAGCAATGATTCTCATTAATGTTTCTATCTCTCTCTTTCTTCTCCTTTCCTCTCTGAAATCAACTTAAAAAATATACTGAAAAAATTAAAAATTTAAAAAAATTGGCAGCAAAATAAGAAGGGGTATGCCTTGTGAGGTGGTGAGGGATGCTGTAACGGGCTAAGAAAAATATGCAGGCATCATAAGATTGTCTGCAAACACAGAGACATAAGACACATATTAGTAATAAATATAAGCATTTATTTGGCACCTGATGGCAATGCAACATCCTGGCAGTGGGAAGTGAAAAGGTTTATCACCCAAATATTTCCATACAATATTGATCCAGGGGTAGGGAGGACTTGGCCACAAGTCTCCGAACCACCTGGCTCACAGAACGAGCATTTATTGAGCACCTGAACTATGATACAGGCCGAGCACTGTGCCAGGCTCCATGGGAGATGTAGAGGAAGTTGTCTCAATGTGACATGTCTTCAGGGGCTAATACCAGTGAATAAAACAAAACACCAAACTGTGTATATTGTCAAAAAGTAGGATTCTGGCTAGGGTTGCTTCCTTCAACATTTACTGAAGCCCTAACATATGCCAGGCACTGGGTACATATTGATGAACAAAAAAGTTTTTGCCCTCATGGAGCTTCTAGTCTAGTAGAGGAGAATGAACAAGGGAAGCAAGTAAATATTATCATAGGTTATGAAAAGTGCAATGAAGGAATTAAACAGGACACAGGAATAAACATAGATCATTTAGAGACAGAATGGCCTGAGAAGGCCTCCACAAGAAAGTGGAATTTAAGCTGACACTTGAAGAATAAACCACCCAATCAAGAGTGATGAGGAATGGCACTCAGTAGACCCCGAGAGAGTGTCTGCAACGGTTCATGACAGGAAAGAGCTCAGAATGTTTGAAACTAAGGAGCCACTGGAGTTGCTGCTTAGAGAAAAAGCAGCACTTAATAAGGTTCCAGGAGAAGGTGGGGCCTGTGGGCCAAGGTAAGGAGTTTGGATTTTATTTGAGGTGTAATAAAAAACCAAAGGGTTCCAAGCAGGGGAGTGTCATGATCAAGATTTATACTTAAACACTAAGTCTGTTATATAGATATTAGATTGTAGTACGAAGAATGGAAGTCAGAGAAGCCTCCAGGAACTGAAAAGTTTCCTGTGACGGCTCCTAGGGTAAACAAACACGGACAGCCATCTAGCAAAGGCCTCCCTGAAACAGAGAGACATAGGGGACAAGGAAATAGGCCGTATAATATCCAAGGGGATTTAACACTGAAACAGAAAGCAGGAACAAGGAACTACATCACATCCTTGAGCAGCCAATTAAGTAGTATTTTAGACTGATTTGGAGGCAGCAGTAACCAGGATCTCATGAATGAGGGGAGAAGCAGGAAGCAGGGAGAGAACAACTAGAAGATAAGGTGACAGGTTTGCAGCGGTTCTCAACCTGTGTGTCGCGACCCCTTTGGCGGTCGAACGACCCTTTCACAGTGGTCGCCTAAGACCATCCTGCATATCAGATAATTACATGACGATTCATAACAGTAGCAACATTATAGTTATGAAGTAGCAACGAAAATAATTTTATGGTTGGGTCACAACATGAGGAACTGCATTTAAAGGGCCAGAAGGCTGAGAACCACTGGGTTAGAGGATGAGGAAGCATCCCACCCTCACCTGCCCCTGCTGGCACTGCCAGGCTCATTCCAGTAAAAGTTCGGAGAAAAGACCTTTGGGACGTCCCTGCATAAAGATCAGTGAGTTCCAGATACAAGGCATCCAATCCCTAGCCTCTGCTGAAAGCTCAGATTCCTTGAGTCCAGAGGAGCCACAGGTGGCACTGTCCTTCCTGCAGTGGCCTTGCCGCACGGGAGGAATGCACAGGCTGTTCCACACACATAGCAACAGGGTGTGTCTCTGGTCCTGTTTGTCCTTCCAAAGCCACGTGGGAAATGCCTACATTAAATGAGGACTCTCACTCTGGGACAAATGGGGCTGGGATATGAAGACGGGAGATGACCTCCGAGACATCTTAACTAATGTAACAAAAGCAATGACCACAATGCTACCTACAAAAGCCCGGGGCAGGAAGTGAGCACACAGGTCGAGGAGACCTGCATGCCTCTCCCCATAAAGCCCCCATGCTCACACACCTTTCACCAGGCTCCTCTACGGCAGCCAAACGTTGCTGGCAACCCGTCCAGCCAGGGCCAGCCCAGGGAGAGAGCCTCACACAGGGGGAGCCAGCCTGTGGGCCGGGATTCAACGTCGAGGATGGCAGGCTGTGAAACCAGCCCGAAACTCCCAGTCCCTGAGAGGGAAGGACAGAAACCGAGATCCTGCAGAAGCTCCAGCACACCACCTGTGGCCCTGGGGCCGGGCGGAGGCGTCACGTGGGAGGGTGTCCGGGGAACAGATAGAGGTGCCGGCACAGGGTGCTACAGTACTCCGACATCTCCTTGCACCGGTGGAACTCTGTGCCCGGGGCATAGCCTTCGCGCTCCTTGATAAGTCCATTCACCTGGAAAGGCAAAAACCAAGAGTCCAAAGTCTAAGAATCTGGTGTTTTCACAGGAAGGGTGGAGAGACTGGGCGGTGACTGGGCAAGGGAGGAGGAAGGGACAACACCCTGGAGGGCAAAAGGTTCACAGAGCCAGACTGAGCGACTTACTTTGACAAGCATGTCGGCCACGTGCATGTCACAAGCCCTCTCAGAGAAGATTTGAGTGAGGGCCTCAATATACCAGGAACCCCGTTTGGTGTTACGCATGGCGGCAGTCCCTACAACCAGGACAAAAGTCACCACAGTGTGAAGGTCATGGGATACCCTTGCATAGCTGGACATCCCAAACTAGCTGTCCATGGCACTTTCTACCTGCCCCCATCAGAGCTGTACATGATAAAGTGCAAGTCTATAAGAGAGTGTAATCGTTTGGACTGTTCTAGAATTCACAATACCTCTGAGGCAGGCATAGCCACATATCATGTCCGAGCGAGTGGGCAGTCGCATCTTCAGCAATTCCTGTCTACCAGCATCACCCTCCTCGCACTCAGGGGACAGGGAGTGGCCCTTTCCATCCTGCTGGTCAACCCCACGATCCGTTTCATCTGTAGGAAGGCAGAGTGGACAAGGATGTTATTTCCTCTCGTCTCTCTTGGGCCCGTCACAGACAAGCCCAAGTTCCCTACAACCTTGACTGGGAAGAGCCATTTCCAGCTGCTGCCTCCAACCTAGAGCTGATGAGTTAAAACGCAAAAAAAACCCCCATTGTTCCCATTCCTCTCCCGACATGCATTCATTACCCCAGGGGGTGCCCAAACACATGGTCTGAGCTGTCTATTCTGTGCAAGACGGGAAAGTGCTGAGTCACATACCCTGGTAAACAGAACTAAAAACTGCCTCTGTCCATGATTCACTTGCTCACTGAACAATGCACCTGAAAGTCATGGTGCTTTTTATTGCAAAACACAATTGATACATTTAACTAATTGCAAAAGAAAAAACAAGTTAATAAACCAAAAGTATGATTACATGTATGCCATATAAAAGTCACAACTTGAAGTCTATCTACACTAATAAGAGAGAAACATGGTAATTGGCGTACGACCGCTACCCTTCCCATTGGCTAATCAGCGTATCCTTATGCAAATTAACTGTCAGCCAAGATGGCGGCCAGCAGCCAGGTAGCTTGAAGCGAACATGAGGCTTGCTTCCTCCAGGGACTGCAGACTCCAACGTTCCCCGCCTCACTTGCCCGACTCTCAATTGCAACTCTAAGCAACTATATACTATGTTGCAAATAAGAAGCTAAACAAAACCAGCTTTCAGTCAGCCCCGGACCGCAACATTGTATCCATGTTTTCAGCAGCGAGGCCTCAGAGCTAAAGCTGGCCCAGAATAAAAAAAAAAAAGAAAAAGAAAACAAGGAGCAGTTGGGAGCTTTTAGTCAACTGCCAGCGGGGAAAACAGCCCTCAGCCCCTCAGCCAGCCTGGCCAGGCACCCCAGTGGGGACCCCCACCCTGATCCAGGACACCCTTCAGGGCAAACCAGCGGGCCCCCACCCATGCACCAGGCCTCTATCCTATATAGTAAAAGGGTAATATGCCTCCCAGCACCGGGATCAGCGTGACAGGGGGCAGCGCCCAAACCCCCTGATCAGCCCTGCTCTGTGCCTGATAGGGGGGAGCTCCCCAATCCCCCGATTGCCCTGCGGCTCTGTGTGTGACAGGGTGCAGCGCACCAACCCCCTGATGGGCCCTGCTCTGTGTGTGACAGGGTGAGGTGCCCCAACCCCCTGCCCCCACGGGCCCTGCTCTGTGTGTGACAGGGTAGAACCATAACCTCTCCATCGGCCCTGCCCTGAGTGTGACAGTGACGGCGCCCCAACCCCCTGATCGGCCCTGCTCTGTGGGTAATAGAGAGTGGCGCCCCAACCCCCCTCCACGGGCCCTGCTCTGTGTGTGACGGGGGTAGAGCCATAACCTCCCCATTGGCCCTGCCCTGAGTGTGACAGGGTGCAGCGCCCCAACCCCCTGATCCGCCCTGCTCTGTGTGTGACAGGGGGTGGTGCCCCAACTCCCCTATCGGCCCTACTCTGTGAGTGACAGGGGGGAGCTCCTCAACCCCCTGATGGGCCCTGCTCTGTGAGTGACAGGGGGCAGCGCCCCAACCCCCTGATTGGCCCTGCTCTGTGCGTGACAGGGGGTGGTGCTACAACCTCCCCATCGACCCTGCCTTGAGTGTGACAGGGGGCGGTGCCCCACCCCCTAATCGGCCCTACCCTGAGCATGACTGAGGGTGGCATCGCAACCTCCCGATCCGCCCTGCTCTGTGCATGACAGGGGGCGGCGCCCCAACTCCCCAATCGGCCCTGCTCTGAGCCTGACCAGGGGCTGCACTTAGGGATTGGGCCTGCCCTCTGCCACCCGGGAGCAGGCCTAAGCCAGCAGATCGCTATCTCCCGAGGGGTCCCAGACTGCGAGAGGGCACAGGCCAGGCTGGGGGACCCCCCCCAGAGTGCACAAATTTTTGTGCACCGGGCCTCTAGTGTAACAATAAAAAGATTACAAAACTAAGCATGATCAGCTGTTTCCAAAGCATTTTTGGTATTTTTAAATCACTTATTACTTGTTTATTAATTCCATAAGCCATATTGTATCAGGTATCCAAGATTTAAGAGCAATTTAAAAGAGGAAAAACTTAAAAGAACACTATATATTCAAAAGTTTTAGCAGTAGTTTCTCAACCTACCCTGAGCACATGCCCTGCCTCTTGACTGAGGCCTTACCTATTCCCAGACATATTCTTATTTGATGTTGCTTCATTTTGGGGAAGGGAGGGGGTGCATTGGTCGGAAAGAGAGGCAGAGAAGACACACAACTCATAACACAAAAGATAAAAGTATGCTTTTTCACAACACTGCCTGCTCCACGCACCATTCAAGAGAGCCTAGAAGGAAAGAGAAGCTTGAAGAACTGGGGGTGGGGAACAACCAAGATTCATTGATCCAATAAAGATTTATTGAGCAACTGCCATGTGCCAGTCACTGTTTTTGTTTTAAGCTCTAGAGAGACAGTTAAGAAAAAGTCTCTGCCCTCATAGACTGCGGAGAAGGTGATATTAAAAAAAAAAACAAAAAACATATATTTTTATTGATTTCGGAGAGGAAGGGAGGGGGAGAGATAGAAACATCAGCGATGAGAGAGAATCACTGATCAGCTGCCCCCTGCACACCCCCTACTGGAGATCGAGCCCGCAATCAAGGCATGTGCCCTACCCAGGAATCGAACCCTGACCTCTAGGTTGATATGCTCAACCACTGCGCCACACTGGCCAGGTGAGGGTGATATTTTTTATAGACATCGACCATATTAACTAAATACAGAAGACAGGTGAGCTCAAGTTTAAGTATTTAATTTTAAAGATTCGGAGCCATTTCTCACTATCCAGATCTACAGTGTGTGTATCTCTGAATATAGGAGAAAATGATCATGAATGTCTTTCATTTATTTTGCTGGTGACACCTCCTGAAGGAACTAAGCCAAGCTGAATGTGTCCCTCAAGAGAAAGGAAATTTCTTTCCTACCTTCAGGCCTCAGATCTGTTAATAAATGTTACTAGTTCCTTCTTTCCAATATCCCCATATTTGTTTTCCACATTATCGCTAGAGTCTCCATCCATTCATTCACTATTTATTAAGTGCTACCATGTATCTATCAGGCAATGCTCTGGGCCTAGGAAAACAGCAGGTGAGTAAAAACCTAAGTTCCTGCCTCACATACTCTTTTCTTAGTGCAGCTTCCTGCCATGGTGATTGTCCTGGGAAAAAATCATCACATAATTTCTTACTTAAGCTCCCAAAGCTCTGTACTATTATCTGCTGAAGCCCCAAATCTCAGCCGTGACTAAAGGTTTATAACCAGCTGGCACTACACCATGTGGCCACACCTCACTATATACTTACAGACACTCGGTTTTTAAATTACATCCGGGTATACTTCTGACTTAGCACATCATTTTCTTTCCTTTTTGGGCGGGGGGGGGGGGGGGGGGGGGGGGGGGGGGACACACGGACACGACGACGTCCTTTTAATCTTGCTGTGATTGTCCTATTATCGCCAACCCCTCTTTCTCCTGAAAGGCTCTATCTGCTACTCTACATCTATGGAAAGCTTATCATTCTGGGTCCAAAATAAGCCTCACCATATCCCCCAAATGTCTTCAAACTAAGCTGACCTAAAATGACCGATTCCTTACAACTTGCGCTTCATATGTATGGTATCTCACTAATTTCACCCTTGCTTATTTCAGGCCTTTAACTACTCAGAACTACGTCAGGTATATTTGCTGTATTTTCCAAGTAGTTAGTAGGCACTTTGGAGAGACCACATTTTCCTTTGCTTTTGTGACACTACCTAGTGCAGTCCTAGTCATGTTGTAGGACCTTAATAAATGATATTCTTTGGTGATATTAGGAGAATAAAAACATTATTAATCATTTACATGTGTTGAACATACAACAGATAAAAGTAATTATTTGAATATTTGGACAAAATGACCTTTAAACCAACCTATAAGCCCTTCGAAAGCACTGATCATGTTTTGGTGGATTTACTAGGAGCCAGGCACTGGGCTAAGCAGGCCCTTCCTATGCTCTGTTTCACTGAATCCTCACAACAGCTCTATGAAATAGGCCTGATGATTATCCACATTTTATATCAAGGAAACAAAGACAGAGGGACATCAGGTAACTTCTCTGACTTGACATAACTAGTCAGTGGTAGAGGCAGAATGTGATTGCAGTTAGTTTTTTGTTATTACTGGTTTCCTCCCAGTAAGCAAGCCCGCGTGTCTGCTGGGCCCAGCCAGAGTCCTGGGGTAGAACTGCATGCGAGAAAGAAGAGGGGGGGAAGCAGCTCGGGAGAAGGAAGCCAGGGCGGACCTGGTACCTGCTGTCCTGCATGGCACAGGGATGATGAAGCAGGGAGGCAGGGATGGCAAGTGAAAAGTTGAGAAAAAGGAGAAAGTGGAAAAGGGGACAAGAGACGGAGGAAGAAAAAAAGGAAGGGATAAAGTGAGAGTGACAGGAAGAAGAGACAGGAAATCCTTAACTGGAAGAAGTAACAAAAAAAGCACATCAGGTTACTGGTAAGCACAGAAAGAAGTCAGAGTCCTCAGAAAAGAGTCTTGAGAACAGGCATGGCGGTGCAGAGAGCTGAGCGACCTGAGAGCCATGGGCTGCCCAGGTCCCAGCACACCCCATGCATCGGGGACACTTACAGAGCAAGAGAGGCGGTGGCAGCAGTGAACAGAAGGAGGTGCCCAAGGGATCCATTAGCACCTGAGAGGAGCAAACAGGAAAGTGAGAGCTGGGGGGAGGCTGCCCGGGAGCCGCCACCCCGGTGCTCGTCCTGCAGGGCACTCACCTCCACGGCAGGCCTGGATGAAGAACATTTTCGGCTTGTTCTGTAAGCTCGGGCAGTTGGCATTGTCAAAGAGCCGAAACACCTCTTGTAGCTGGTGGAAAGGAATAAGGGAGGAGGAAGGGTAAGTGGTCAGTAGGACCTTCTGAGTCTTATACACACAACAGCAGCCAGCACAGGCTGAAGGTGACAGACGTGATCCAGCACCATCCACAAGACTGTACACACCTGAAGCACCTTGCCGTCCACACCATAGACGCCGCCCTCCACGCCGTGAGAGAGGAGGGCCACAATGCAGGAGTCAGTGACTCGGTGAGCAGGCAACTGGGCAAAATTCTGGAGTTTCTCTTGCATTTCCTAAAAGAAACACTCCTTTTAGTGTTGTTCACTATAGTCAGCACCAATATGAGCTTTTCTGTGGCATCTGAAACCTTGAGTTATTAGAAGGTAAAGTGATTTCTGTGGTCAATGATAAGTAAAGTCAGAGACCCGTTGAGAGGCTAGAAAAAGCATGGACTCATCAGAAAATGCATGACTTCAGACACAGAATTCTGAATATAATTGCACAAAATTCACAGACTGAGATATGCTAAGAACTCCTGGATTAAAGCACATAACTAATGAAGCTAATCAAGAGCTAGTTAACTTTATCCATCCCCCTATCACCAACCAGATTTCTTTTGAGCAAATACTGTTGTACATTAGTGGCACAGGGGGGGGCACCTGCTGAGCGGTGAATGAGTATCACCTATGGGGCCACAAGGAAATAAACTGCTCCATGACAAAGGGCTAACAGGACCATGATCTAGAGAACAGCAGACCTTCTACGCTGTTTTCTATCTGAGATCTGAAGTGCCCAGAGACAGTGATGATGTCTGTATAAAACACCTTGCTCAGGAAGGAGCACACTGTCTGGAAAATTCTGTCAGGGCCATGACTAAATGCATAGGCCACGGGATCAGACAGACAGACTGAAGTTTGACCCCTGGGTTCAAAACTGGTACAAGTTATTAAGCACCTCAAGGTTCTAATCCCCATTCTGTATAGCTATGTCTGGCATATCCTGCAAAGACCTGCCAGTATTATTATGTGTATGTCTAATTAAGGATAACAATATTATCTCTCGCCCCCCTCCCCCCCCAAAAAAACCCCTATTACTCGTCAACCTTGTAGTCCAATTTAAGAATCTTGCTTTATTGCCTGGCCGCTGTGGCTCAGTGGTTGAATGTTGACCTATGAACCAGGAGGTCATAGTTCTATTCCTGGTTAGGGCACATGCCCAGGCTGTGGGCTTGATCCCCAGTAGGGGGTGTGCAGGAGGCAGCTGATCAATGATTCTCTCTCATCATTGATGTTTCTATCTCTCCCTCCCTCTCCCTACCTCTCTGAAAGCAATGTTAAAAAAAAAAAAAGTTATTTTTAAAGAATTTTGTTTATCTAGCACTATGTTGCCATACACGAGTACCTCTCTACTTTAGGCATTTGGCCCATCAATGGGAAGTTATACCATAATACAAAACCTGATACTAACTGTTATACCTATGTCTCCCTCTACAACTCAAGATGCCTGGACTGTCTCTCCTATCTGAAATCAGCAGAGAGATAAGTTATTTTATTATGAATTTGAATGAACTGTAATGAAGACGAGTATGCTATCCAGGCAGAAAAGTCACCAGATACAGCCCCAGACAAAAAGCACACACTTGTGTATTATGTTGCAGTGGTTCTCAAAGTGTGGTCGCTAAAGCAGCAACATCAGCACCACCTGGGAATCTGTGAGAAGTGCAAAGCCTTGGGCCCCAGCAACTGTGTTTTAACAAGCCCTTGGGTGATCTGACAATGCAAAGCTTGAGAACTACCGATCTATTTGTTTGCAATACAGTTGACCCTTGAACAATGCAGTGGGTAGGGGCGCTTTGACACTCACAAAGTCAAAAATCCGTATATACTTCTGACTCCCCCAAAAGTTAATTAGTTGTCCTCCAGTATCTGTGGGGGACTGCTTCCAGGACTCCCCACAGATAACAAAATCTCAGATGCTCAAGTCCCTTATATAAAGTGGTGTAGAACAAGGCATACAGTCAGCCCTCCACATCTTTAGATTTCCAACAGTGCATCCAAAGTACTGTTTTCCATCTGAGGTTGGTTGAATCTGTGAATGAGAAACCTGGGGATATATAGTCTGCATGTAAGTGGACCTGTGCAGTTTAAACCTGTGTTGTTCAAGGGCCAACTGTACTTCTGTTGCACATAATTGAGACTTCATTATACAAGGCTTCTAAGTCTGCAACATAACTGGAAATGGAGAAATTGGCTCTGTTGAAAAAGTATGTATATTTTCTGGGCAAGTAGAAGCCAACTGTAATATTGGAAATCTTAAGGTAATAAAAGATAACCAATATTGACTTGTTTCAAGAATATATAACCCCAAGAGAATACGTAAGTATGAATGCTCCTCTGGAGATGACCGTAACAATTTAGCAAGTAGTAGCTGAAGTTTCTTTGTGGAAGGGAATAAAAAGATGAGCATTTTATTAGGTCAGTAAACAGATGACAAGAAAGTCCAAACAAAGAACACATACTTTGTAACTGAATTGATACGACTAAACCTTTCAATGGAGATTAGTTATTTGGGGAAATTTTTCCAAGGTAGCATAGCTTAAAATAGGATCTGCAGCTTTAGCTCAGATAAAATTACAGTACTTCTCTAAAGAGCAGTCTTGCCTTTATTTTTGGCTGGGGGTGGGGGGGTACAGGAGAAGAGAATAACCTGCAAATCATCTGAAATTATATGCAAGATTTTGTGGATAGCTTCACTTTCCTGGAATGACCCACTGCTTGTCCCTACGTTCTCAAAGCAGTCTGCGACCCAACTGCAAGTTAAAGACCAATACCATACAGCAAAAGAACATTAGCCACTTAAAACGTGTTATTTCTTTATATAAGATGAATTGTAATTCTAGAACTAGCAGCCTCATGAGGGATATGCAGTGAGAATAGACTTAGATGCCAAAGAGAAGAAATGAAAACCAACACAAGCAGTGAAAGACCAGTGACCGCTCCTGCACTGTCAAGAAAAGAGGATTCCCTAAGACTACACACTATTTCCAATTTTTAAACGGAAAGTAAAAATGTTGTAATAGAAGGCAAAAAGAGGGAATCTTAATTTTTTGGATTCTGTTTCTTTGCTCGCCAAATAATTACATAAGAGTTGAGCTTCTTGCAAGGTCCTTCCAGGAAGGAAGTATTCAGTGCAGATGTGCAGTGCACCAAATTCTCACCCCCACTGTGCCTACCTGATCGTACTGCATCTGAGCGTTTGGCCACTGCCAGAAACCGGTTCTGCAATGTCCTCCTCTCGTCTCTGAATCTCTAGAGCTGAGGATTAGGCTACATGGAGGGCTATCTCCTAGGGTTCAGCCTTAAGCCTTTTGCTCTTGTTACTATTTTTTTAAAAATATATTTTATTGATTTTTTACAGAGAAGAAGGGAGAGGGATAGAGAGTTAGAAACATCGATGAGAGAGACTGATCAGCTGCCTCCTGCACACCCCCTACTGGGGATGTGCCCGCAACCAAGGTACATGCCCTTGACCGGAATCGAACCTGGGACCCTTCAGTCCGCAGGCTGAAGCTCTATCCACTGAGCCAAACTGGCTCGGCTGCTCTTGTTACTCTTTTTCAAAGATCTCATACTCTTATTAAGTATTTTTCCTACACAAGTAATTCCCAAATTTACATCTTTGGTCTCGACTTTCTCTGAGGCCCTCAATTCCTCACTTAATTTTTCCATCTCCCTTTATATGCAGTCATTCAATCACCAAGCAATGAAAGTACAGCCATGCCATTATACTGTTTTCACATATATTCTTTCCCTTTTGGTCCACTTGGCCAGCGGTGGCCCGTGAGGTCCGAAAGGTTGGCGACCGCTACACTAGACTGTCCAGGCCCTCACCATCTCGTACCGGCATTCTGATTTTAACTCCAAAGTGGGTTTCCTGCCATTAGTCTCTACTCCATTCTTTACAGTGGTGTCATATTAATCTTTTCGAATCATCACGTGAATAATGCATCACTTTCTGCTCAAGAATTACTAATGATGTTCTAATGTCAAAACAACAACGTCTAATTCCTTTGGGAAGACACCCAAGGCCCTGTGCATTCTGGTCCCTTTATCTTCAATCTTATTTTCAGCACTCTTTTGCCTAGACGAGTCTCAACTGGGCTGACTGGGCACTTCAAGTCTCTGCCATGTATCTGTTCCATGCCAGTAGGCTACCTCAGGAATGTCCTCATGGAGATGACAGAAACACAAGAAAGAGCAAGGCGTCTTGAGTTGTAGACTTAGAAGCACCATACTTGCACTTTTGCTTCATTCTATTACCCAAAGCCAGGCACATAGTCAAGTCCAGAGACAGAGGCAGAGGACACTTGAAAGTTAAATACCCACGGGGGTGGATGCAGAGAGGGTAAAAGATCATTCAACCCATCAGCAAGACCTATCAATTCTACCTTAGAAATACTTTCCACACCTGTCCAATACTCCTTCTATCTTATTGCTACCACCACTTCAGTTCACCATGATCTCTCTTACCTATCACCACCTGACTGCTCTGTCCAAATCTTTCTTGTCCATTCCTTCTCAGACCATTCTCAATGCAGCAACAAGAATAAACTTAAAAAGAAAACTTGCTCTGACCACTCATTTAATTAAGTCTGCCAAATGGTTTCCTATTGTTCTCAGGATAAAGGTGAAAATCCTGACTAAGGCCTGAATTGTTTTCAATTTTCAATTGAGGGGTTATTTTAAAGCAAATAGATGAACCTGGTGAAAGGGGAGAAAGAGAGTGAAGAGGGAGTGTGGGAAAGAGAGGCTTTGTAATGACTTCCATGTGAGGACAGCCTGGGACCCCTTTCTCCAACCTCATCTCCTTCCATCCTTTCTTTCACTTTATGATTGGAACACATCATAATTCCCCAACTTGTACACTATTTCAAGCCTCTGGGGTCTTACTTGGACTGCTCTGTGTCCATGTAGAGTTCTTTATCCCTCCTTTAGCAAAACCCTCTGCCTTTCTCCTTTCCTTCTTCTAGGGAAAAAGAAGAGAGGAGAATAGCCCTGACTGGTTTGGCTCAGTGGATAGGCAGGGGTCCTCAAACTACGGCCCGCGGGCCACATGCAAATACAAATATTGTATTTGTTCCCGTTTTGTTTTTTTACTTCAAAATAAGATATGTGCAGTGTGCATAGGAATTTGTTCATAGTTTTTTTTTTTAACTATAGTCCGGCCCTCCAATGGTCTGAGGGACAGTGACTGGCCCCCTGTTTAAAAAGTTTGAGGACCCCTGGGATAGAGCGTCGGCCTGCAGACCGAAGGGTCTCAGGTTCAATTCGAGAGGGAGAGGGAGCGGGAGAGAGAGAGGGAGACCTGGAGTCTTCATTATTACATTTGACAGTAGCTTGTACTCCTAAATGTTGAATTTTATAGACCCCTTTGGGCTGGCAAAACTTATCCCAAAAGGGGAAACGCCTTAAGTTCTTGAATAGCATAGGAGAAAATGTTTATTCTATTTGTATTTATCTTTGTATTCCCAGGGATAAGACAATGAATGAATGATCCTTTATGATCAGAAAAGCAGCCCCATGTTACTGATGCTAAAGAATAATATAGCTCTAGCCAGTTTTGCTCAGTGGATAGAGCATTGGCCTGCAGACTGAAGGGTCCTGGGTTCGATACCAGCCAAGGGCATGTACCTCGGTTGCAGGTTCCTCCCTGGCCCTGGCCCTGGTCAGGGCACATGCAGGAGGCAACCAATTGATGTGTTTCTCTGTCTTTCCTTCTCTCTTAAAGAAATGAAAAGAAAAATACATCGCCTGGCTGGTGTGGCTCAGTGGTTGAGTGTTGACCTATGAACCAGGAGGTCATGGTCTGATTCCCGGTCAGGGCACATGCCTGGGTTGCGGGTTCAATCCCCAGTAGGGGGCATGCAGGAACTCATCATTGATGTTTCTTTCTCTCTCTTCTTCCTTCCTCTCTGAAATCAATAAAATATATATATATGTATATTAAAATAATACATTTTAGGAAAACATCAATGACTCAAATTCAGCAATTAATTTATTCATTCACTAACTAATTTATACTAATTGCCACCATGTGCCAAGTACCTGAGATACAGTGCTAGAGAGACCTGTAGTGAGAAATAGAAATCATGGCATTTGGGGTGAGGAGTGTGAGATTCTCAGGAGCTATAGGAGAGAGGAGAAGGGTTGGAGCCCTGGCACAGGATAGAGGACACAACAATAGATTAAAGGATATCAGATCAGGGAACAGGGAAGAACTCTTGTTAAAAAAAAAATGACTAAGAAACTAAGGGTTGAGAAATGAATGGAAGAAACCTTACTGTCAAGCAAGGATCCCAATCCTAGTGCAGGTCTAGGGTCTAGGGCAGTGGTTGGCAAACTCATTAGTCAACAGAGCCAAATATCAACAGTACAACGATTGAAATTTCTTTTGAGAGCCAAATTTTTTAGACGTAAACTACCTAGGTAGGTACATTGTTATTAACTTAATTAGGGTACTCCTAAGCTGGCCTTTGCTAAAAAACGTCCTCAATCTGATTGAGGTACATTCGCTGAGGTCGACCCCTTCCAACTCTCCCATCCACACTCGTCTTGGATACTTGTTTCAGGTAGACGAGTGTGGATGGGAGAGGTGGAAGGGGTCGACCTAAGCGAACATGTACCTCAAAACAATGTACATCCCCCCGCACTGCGTATCCCCCGGCCCGCCTGCGCCGCATCTCCGGTCGCCCGACCGACCGACACTCCCCACTTCTTCTAACGCCACTTCTTCAAAATAGACTCACCCAGGCCGAAAACCGACTTCTGCGCATGGGCCACATAGTTTCAATCGCACTGTATGTGCGCGCTTGCACATGGTATTTTGTGGAAGAGCCACACTCATGTGGCTCTGGAGCCATGGTTTGCCGACCACTGCCCTAGGCATTTGGATCAACCACTAGGTCCCTAACATCACACATACATTTCCTGTCCACACGCTGTTCACCCTGCTTAGGATCCCTTCACCACTTCTCTCTCCTTAGTAACTCCTATCCTTCAAGGCCAGTTCAAGTCTCCACTTATCCTTCAGTCAATATCTACCCAGGCAATTGCTTCTTCCTCTTAACTATTGTAGAAGAAACTGTCTCTAATTTTGCTTGGTCCTTGGGAATATACGGGACAGGCTTCCTTTTTTGCTGCTGTCAAGACTTTCTCATCTAACTGAGGTCCCCAGAACTCAAGATCCACATTTTTAAATCTCTGGTGCCTAACAGTCTGCCCATCCTAAGGTACACAAAATTTGATGTTACCGCAATTGCAGTTACAGAACAATGTAACCAGAGAAGGAGAATCCAGTAGGTCCTTGAGTCTGCATCAGGTTTAACATAAACAGGAATGGTGTTTATGAAATGGGCTCATAGAGCCACACATTGTTCTGACTTTCTCTGAAAACAACAGTACACAGCTGACTTGGTGACTCACGGTTGTATCTTTCACTATCAGTGCATGTAAGATTCCTGCTGACTACACACAATATGGAAAACCAGGACAGCATAAATTCCTAGCAAAAGAAACAACCGGAGCAGAACCTGTAAGGAAGCACAGAAAGCATTCCTTTTGTTAAGACTTTCTAACAGGATTCCCTCGGTAGGACTCATGGCTGATTCCCAGCAGACCTCTCAGGAAAGCAGATGACCTACTTGAATGCTCAATGACTAAAGCAGCTGCTCAGCCATGGCTTGGGAGCAAGGGTGGCCTTACTTCTCTGCAATAGCTGTTATTGGAAAGCTGGCAAGGACAGCATGCAAAAGAGAATACGAGAACCTACTGGTGAAACTGGCCTTACCAAAGTATAGCAAATACATCTTTTTCCTCACAGAAGCAAGACAGCTGAGAGACAGAAACAGAGACTGCAGACAATGTCGAAGACAAAAGAGACCCCTACCTCAAAAGATCAAAGTGAATCTCCCAGAAACTTTAATTTTACCACTGACATTCCGAAAGGCAAGTTCAGGAAAGTACTACTATTCTGGAATCAAAATGAAGAATATTAATTCACCAACTGGCTATTACAATTTCAAAATAGAAATAGCCAAAGGTAATAAAGTTGGAAGTGTGGCTGGTTAACTGAGGTTAATGAAGAATAACCTATAATGATGCTTATGATCTGCAGGCATCTAGTCCAGAAGTAATTTACCCTAAGATCTGCCTTGTGGCCACACAACTCTTAAAAACAAGGAATTTTCCCCTATGTTAATTCATTAAATTGCCACAAAACAGTATTTACAAGGGCAATCCCAGCGAACTCTCATTTGCAACAATTTTATCTGTCAAAGTAATCTTTACAACAATAACTAGACTCCTGTTATGATTAACCAAGAATAAATGCCCTGTGTAGCCTTGGCTTAGAAATATCCTTCTGAGCTGGTTGGGTGAATCTCAGCGTCTCCGCACTCCCCGAGTGATGGGGAATTAATTTGCTGAGCATGAAAAAATGAGAATCCAACCGTGGACTTATATTACTCAGGAGGAGAGCACAGCCTTCAAAGAAATCAACACTGGAGTAGCTGGCTGGCCCTAGTTCTTTTTCAAAAACAACAACACCTAGATTGCAAGGTGAGAGGCAGAAAAAAGGGAGCAAAAAGGTAAGGAGTAAAGTAACTAGTAAGACACAGCCCAGCAGGCAGAGAAGCAACAGGGGTTTCTGGCCCCAAATGCTGCATCGGGTACCTGTGCAGTCTGGTCAAGTAGAACATGGACATTATAGCCCAAGAGCTTGAAGAGGGTGACTAGATTGCTGTGGTCCACATCCCCTCCGGAGCGGAAGTCCAGGTCCTTCTCTCCAGTGAAGTGCACGTTGCTCAGGACCAGTGCCAGGCCACGGGGGCGAGACTGCAACCTATAGGCCTGGGGAGGGGACGCCAATTAGACCCAGAGCTTCTTGAGGACAGAAACTACGCCTCCCCAATTAGGTGAGACATTTCAAGAAAACACAGACGTCATACTCTTCTGAACCCCACCAGGTCAAGACAGAAATATGCCCATAGAAGACATCCACTAGCAAAGACTTTCTGACTAATAAACAGGGAGAGAATGTGTACACAAACTAAGTTCACATGCCCAGAAAGGCCATCTCATCTCCCAACTCTTTCCTCGTGCCGTTTTGCCAGACTCACCAGCTGGTGGTGTGTTCGATAGAACTCAGGAGTACAAGGCTTCACCTGAAGGCAGGGTGGGCCATCTCTGTTGTCTAGAGAGTGTTCCACAGTATCTGTGGCACAGAAAGCCAAAAGCTAGCATACAATCTATGCATCAATCCTAGTGCTTCATAACTTCAGGCACCCTTCGAACCGGGGATTTAATAATTACTGGTCTTGCCCATTCCCCTCAATTTGTTAAGATCCATGAGGTCAGAGACCTATTTACTTAGCCTAAATATAATTAGGTACTCAAGTCACCAAATAACTGAATTGGATATATGATAAAAGCCTTGTTCTAATCACAAAGCATCTCAATCAGAAGGCTAGTGGCTGATGATGTCTTTCCTCATTCTACAATAACCCACCTTCATAGAGGAGATGGGAATATGCAGGAATTTCCTATCTGTACAAGTTGCTCCAAGGGCAATTACCATAAAAACATCATCTGTGATGGAAGGGAAATAGGACTAACCAATATCCCATCTAAACTGCCCTGCTAGTCCTGAACAAATTCACCAAGGAAACTGTTCCCCAATATGAATGAAAAGTCAGGTACCAGTTAAGAAAAGGGAAGTCAATCTGTGGGACCCCTTTTATCCCATCAATTCTCACCTGCAGACAGGCGCAGCTGCTTGTGAGGAGGACAGGACTCACACACTGGGAAAGACAGACTCAAGTTGTGGTCACAGCTCAACTGTAAGAAATCGGGAGCCCCGTGCAAGGTCTTAGGGAGATGGTCCAGTCCCAATAAAACAAAAATCTAGTCTCCCCACCCTGTCTCATAAATTCCTTACCCACCAAACTAACCCTTCTCAACACACCACGTGTCTAGGGCTCCATACCGGTGAGAGTACATGCTGAAGACCAGAGAGGGTTGAGAGTAACAGATCCTCCAGGTGACCCTGCTTGGTTTCCCTCAGGGCCACACAGAAGGCATCAAAAGCATGGGGACCCCTCTTGGGAAGCAAGCTGAGGAGTTCCACATTCTGGCTGAAACTGCCCACTTTGGCCTACAATACAAGAATAAAACATGAAATCATATTTACATATCTAGCTATAATTCCATTTCTCCAGATGAGGTTCCTAAAAATGTCATCATCTACCTCAAGAATTCTTTTCACAGGAAAAACAATATGGGTGAAACCCTTCCCATTATTCTGGAATTATATACCTTTTCTGTTCAATGCTCTAGGGTAGAAGGGCATTTTCAATTCCTTAATAAGGCACCACACCCTTTTTACACTTTATCATGCTCTGTTCCTACTTCTACAACCAATTTATTTGGCTTTTCTCTTTTGCCTCCAGATACCTGAATGTGCTCCCTCATTTCGAAGGTGATGATATCTTGTTCCAGGAGATGTTCTAACAGTTCACTCAGCAACAGCTGTTTGGCCAGCAGCACTCGGTTCTTTTTCAGAGCTTCCTGATGGGCAGGATGCATGCCACACACTCCCAATAACCTACAGATAAAAGACAGAGAGAAAGGCTATCAATACAGAAGATATGGCCCAGAAGAGTGGAGTGGGAGAGGTGTGGGCAGGAAGAACAAAAGGAACAGAACTTACAATAATAACCAAGGTTAATTTTATCAAATCTCATTAAAATCAAAGAAGTATTGAGCAGTAACATGTTGAGCATAAAGAAATGATGTAATTCTTTATGGAGTATGTTCAACTGAGAGCATTGTCTGAGATAAATGGTCTCTTTAGGGGAGGGAAATAGCTATCTTATCAAAAATACACACAAGCACACATGTATTCATGAGAAGGAATATTCCTCAGACAGACCAATTTCAATTAAAAGAATTATTCCAAAAAACACTTCACATTATTTATCTAGGCTGCCGAAAGTGATGTAAGTTTTAAATGATTCTGTGTGAAGAATAAAATAATTTGATACAATGGCAAAAACTCAAACCAACGGCCAGCTCTAATGGAAAATAAATGAGACAACACACAAACACACTCTATCTAGTCTACTTATACAAATTATAACTATGGCTTTTAAAACTTTAAGTTCCTGTAACAAAATGTGACTAGAAAATATTAGAATACTGTAAGAACTGGATAAGTAGAAAGTATGACAGGAAGTCACAGTAGATAAATACCAATGATGGACACAACCACCATAATTTGAAATCACTTAAAGAGTTAAAGCACATAAAGGCTAAATTATTTTGGTAATTTAGTTTACTAGGGATATCTTTATTTCAAGGATTCCTTAGTTTTGTTATTGGTTTGGAAAGAGATCAGTTTCTGTTTATGAACTAAAAGAATCCCATTTAAATGTATAGTATCTATGTGCCTAGTTTATGTAAATCTAGAGCTCGCCAGCCTGCTTAGTCAGTTTCCAAATATATGATAGTAGTAAGAGCCTGGTGGCAGTGAGAAAGGATATGGTAATAGCTTCAGTTTATAACTTAAAACCCTATTTAAAGATCCATCTTGATCTCAAAGATGCTACAATGTGCTTCTTAGAATCAGGGAAATACCATGCTCTTGTAGAATGTACTTGGCTTAACTCTAGGTGAGAGATTTGCAGTTACAGAGGAGAAAAGCACGGTCTTGGAAGAGCTGAGAGAGACCCAAGAAGATAGCATGTGGGATCCCAAGGCAGAGGAAGTGGTCAGGAACACATTCCCAGGGTTGGAAGCAGCCAACCTAGGTTACAATTTGGGTTTAGAACAGCAGTGATGTTTTTAATTCCACTTTAACTTCCTGTTTCTTGAAAGACTCCTGTTACCCCAAACTTTCAGTAAAAACCTGCTATAACACAATCTACAGAAATAAAAAACTATTTAATAATCACTTTAGAACACACCAAAGCAATAACAATGATAAAGCTCAGGTAAAAATAAGTGTAATGAGGCCAACCTCAAAGTAAAGTCATCTGTAAAAGGCTTTGCCATACTCATTTTAATATGTGCCTGTTGCTGTTAACTTTTGATGAACAGAAAACTAAAGCAGCCCTGGCCGGTGTGGCTCAGTTGGCTGGGCGTTGTCCCAGGCACTGAAAGGGTGCTGGTTCGATTCCCTGTCAGGGCACATGCCTGAATTTTGGGCTTATCCTCGGTGGGAGACATGCAGGAGGCAGCCTATTGAAGTTTCCCTCTCACATCGATGTTTTCTCTATTGATGTCTCCTTCTCGTGCCAATGTTTCTCTCTCTCTCTCTCTCTCTCAAAATAATAATAAAAAAACTCAAACAAACAAAAGAAGTTTTTCCTCCCTTGGATCGCATGACACCATTCTCTCCAGGTCCTCTCTATGCTCACCATATTCCTCCAGAGGACCTTTGGCCTGCCCTTAAATGTTGATATTAAGAACCCCTGAAAGAAGCTGTCCCTAGTCTGTCTCATCCATACTCATAATTCAACAACTGACTCCCAGTTCTTAAACCTTGCAAGTCTCATACCTGAATTTTCAATCAAAAACTTCCTTGGGTTTAATCTGAAGCATCATCTGTTTTCTTTTCTTTTTTCTTTTCGTTAACCCTCACCCGAGGATATTTTCCCATTGATTTTTAGAGAGAGTGGAAAGGAGGGGTAGAGAGAAAGAGAGAGAGAGAAACATGGATGTGAGAGACACGCGTCATTGGTAGCCTCCCACAGGTGCCCCGGGTGGGGGCCGGGATCCCGCTAGCAACCAAGCAAGGTATGTGCCCTTGACCAGAAACAACACACCCTTTAGTCCGAGGACCGATGCTTTCACCACTGAGAAACCGGCCAGGGCAGCATCGTCTGTTTTGCACACACCTGCTCCTTTCTGTATTCCATATTGGGCCGTGAATCTCAAAGGTGGACTTTCCAAAAGTAACCACCATCCTAGAACTTTAGGACTCATCTGGAAGTGGAGGACGGGGTAGACAAAAGGACACAGAGTTCTTCAGTCCTGATCCAGTGTCCTCCATCAAGTTTCAGTGCCGAAGTCTTCAATTAATCTTCTGGGTCTGGACCAGGAGGCTCTTAAAGGTTATCCTGTGTGCTGTCTGCCATTAAATGCTATAACTGGGGCAGAGATGGAGACACACGGGGAGCCTCGGGAACCTCCTTGTCCTTTCAAAGTGCTCTCACCCTTTCAAAGCCTGTGCTGACTGCTTCGAAAATCTGGTCATTATACCCAAAGCAATACGGGTCATGATATATTCAATCCAAATCAAATGCACATTAGGCAGTATCAGGAGGTCTGCAGGTCTCATGCAGAAGGGAAGCAGGGGAGAGGCTCTCTGAAAGATTTAAAGATGGAGAATCTTTAAGAGAGGCCGAGATTTGGCAGGGATGAAAAGGGCTCCCTTGTTCAAAGCCCCCCTGGGTCGGGCGAATCCAGGCCGGGCAGGGAGGGACGTGGCCGAGAAGAGGCCCGCCCGCTCCTGGGGGCGCAGCCCGGCTTCCCACTCCTGGCAGGAAGCTCGAACAAGGCTCCTTAGGGGTCCAAGGTGGGAAGAGGCGCCAGGGCCACATGCCTGAGCTGCGCGATCGCCTTCCCTGAGCCCCACTAAGGACCCCTGGGATCTTCCCTCACTCACCTGCGTCCCCTGTCAGCGGTCATTTGCCCGTTTAGGGGGAGGGCGGGCGGGGAGCCCGCGATCGGCGTCGCCATTTCTCGCTTTTCCCGGGCTATGCACGCACCGCCCACGATCCAAACAAACCGAAAGCCTCCGAGTCCTCCGCATCCCTCTCCGGACTGGCGGCCCACAACGCGCCTGCGCCCTACCTCTCTTGGCCCCGCCCCTCGACGAGGCCGCCCCGCCCCGCCTGGCACTGGCTGCGCGCGCAGGCGCAGAGCCTCGGTGGACGCGCTGTCCAATGGAGAGCGCGCCCTCGGCGGAAAAGGAAGGGGTGGGCACAGCTCGAGGAGCCAACCCGCCGTACGTGGGAACGCGATTGGTGGTGGGTTCCCGCGGAAATCATGGCTCCTTCCCCCGCACCGCCCACTCCGCCCGCCTGGCCTATTGCAAGAACTTCACAAGAGGCGGGCGTGGCCGGACTCTGTACTTTATTGAAATGTTGGGGCGAGGGGAGGGAAGCGAACACTAGGAGGCGCCAGACGGCTACCCGCTCAGTGACTGGAGGCCTGTGTGGGAGCGCCCCGAAGCGGAGTGTAGGTCAGCGGTGGTTGAGCAACTCCCAGCGGCTCAAACCTACACCACAGCCCGGTACATGATTCCAGTCTCACACGGGCCAAGTAAACGAGGCATGCGGGCCGCGAGTTTGACATGCTTGTGCCAGACATGTGAGGAAGCGGGCCGGGCTGATGTGAAACCCTAGCAGTGAGAGTGCAGGGGAGAGCCTGAAGCGACGAGAGTCAGTGCGATTGATTCCAGCCTTCACATTGGATGACGCAAGAGTATCCGTAGATACCCCGCCACCTCCGCCGAGAAGCTCACGCTTTATCCTTGCTGATCCACCTCTCCACCCGTCCTCGAGACGGGAAGACCCTAACCATGGGGCAGTTTTACTCCCCTGCTTCCCGTAGGATGGGGACCCTTCGTGGGGCACTGCTCTCCAGCCCTTGGGCCAGAACCGCTTCCCTGGTGGAGCAGGGGTTAGCACAGCTTTGACAAGCCTTGTGCCTCCGGGAGGCTGGGCACACGCCTGATCACTCTCAGCCCACCCTGTCTGCAGACACAACTGGTCCCCCACTCTGTCTACCATCCCTCACCAGCAGTTGTCTGAGACAGACCGAGAGATGTGCGGATGGCCTGGCTACCTTGTTTTGAGAACATCATAGGCTTTCGGATCGGAAGAGCAGAGTTCAAGTTATTTTTATCCTGTTTACTAGCCCTGTGCTCCTGTGCAAATAATCAAGCTTCTCTGACCCTTGGAACCCTCATTTTCCAAATGAGGGTGATTTTACCCTACGAGGCTGGGAAGTCTAAGTGATCTAATGGAGGCAACATAACTTCACTCAGATGTTGTTTCTTTTCTTTCTTCTCCGGCTTCTCTGCATCATTGCCTCATCTCACCCTCACTCTAACTCTGAAAATAACAATTATGGGTTAGGTTTCTGAATGTCACCTGAAAAATTCAAATTGTACCACCTGCATCTCAACTGAGAAGGGCTTACCTTAGCCTAACTCCCCTCTGGGTTAAAATCCCCGTTGGTGATGTCCAGTTCCTGACGCATAGCAGGCACTGGGAAAAGTGGTCAAATGAATGAGTGGGTCTGGTGCAGAGAGATGATATATCCTGGGAAAGTCTGTTAGGGGGGTGTCCAGTTGTCTTCATAAAAAACATTCTCATCATCAGGGTAACTGAAGCTGACATCATAGTCAGGCGGCGGAGTAAGAGGCTCCAATCTGGGGAGCAACTCCAATTTGGGGAGCATGCCCAAGCTCTGCAGATCAGGAGCAGTGGACGCAACTCGTGGTCCCCGAAGCCGAAGGCTGATTGGAGCTCTCCCAGCACTTCCTGGGGCCATCGACCCCTCTGAGCCCACTCGCCTTTCCACTCTGGCTCTCCTGGGCCCCTCTGGATGGTCAGGCTGTCCCTCCACAAGTCCTGGGGAGATGACCACACTGCTGTAGGGAGGTGGTTGATCCAACTCTTGGGGGCGGCACTGTGATTCCAACACCACGGCCTCTTCATAGGGTGGCACCTCAAAGGCTTCGTTGTCCCTGGCGAAGGAGAAATAAGGTCATCGGTGGCTTACTGAAAGGAGCCCTTTTCTATCTTCTACCAACAAAAGACCCCTCCATAGCCTCTGCCCCCTCCTCTCACTGATACCAGTGATAGAGGTGGAAAGCAGAGCCCGTATGTCTGAGAGGCTAGAGAGACACAGGGAGAATGGGCACAGCGCAGCGATTTTTCATCCGGTGTGCTCCGAGAATTTTAAAACATGCAATACCTGACTGCTTAGTCAAGGGCACTGACCTTCCCCTTAGGCTGTCTAAAAGAATAACAGTAGCCATCACAACGATAGCTGTATGGTGTGAATGAATCAAAATTATACCTGTTATTTTTGTCAGATCGGCCAAAAAATACATTTTTTGGTGTGCTGCAGAATTTTAGTAATTAGTTTGTGTGTGCCACGAGATGGAAAAGGTTGAAAATCACGGGTACAGTATATTCCTTCAATCCCGCCCACCCCTCGACTCACCGAGCATTGCCTGAGGCCCCTGGGCTCTCCGGCTGCACTGATTGGAACACCCATTCCAGAAAACGGGCCAGCAGGCAGGCAAACATGAAGAAGCCACCCAAGGCCAGAAAGAAATAAGCAACAGGGACGGTGTCCGGCTGTATGCCCAGCAGAGCCAGCCCCAGGAAGAAGAAGGCACAGCACAGGTAGAGAAGTGGCTTCTCCAGTCTCCCCCACAGCTGGCTTGGCAACATGGCCCCTCCCCAGGCTCCTGCAAAAAGACACACAGCTGTTGTGTCTCGACCAGCAACTGGCATCATGGCTGGGACAGATTCCAAAGTACCCATATCAGACACCTTCTGGGGGTTTCAGGCTCTTCAACCTCAAATCAAATAAATGGCCAAAATAAATGGTCATCAGTGTCCTCTTCAGTTCTGTAATTCTCTGTAGGTTCACTCTGTATCGGGTCCCAGGGTATCAGGATGTGTGGAATAAGCCAAGACACCTGTCCAAGAGTTCTGATTCCCAGCCATCAAGCCAGCTTACTGTGTCATGGCCCTGCCCCCCCTTCTTTTTTCCTTCTTCCCCGGATTCTCCCAGTTCTATCATTCCACATCAGGATCCAGTCCTGGGTGGGCCCTGGGACCTTGGGGTTCACTGGCATCTCTGGAATCCAGGTGATGGGGCAGGCCCTGCCCTTTTTCTATTACTGCTTGCACTGGACCTCCATTCCCCAGCTGCCCAGCCAGGGCCCTCAGTAAGACCCTGTTGGGGTGAGTAGGGAGTGGGGGGCGCCACCTACCTCATGTCTGACCCCACCTTCACATTTCCTCCAGTCAGTCCATGCTCGGTTGGAGAGAAAAAATGCACATAGACACAACATAGCCACAGGGCCACAGCTACGTGAGAATCTTACAAAGGCCTAGGGTCATGGACAGAAGCCAGATAACCTGTGACCGCTCTACACTTCACATCCACCCGGGTCCTCCACCCTCTCCTGGCTCTAACTCAGTCAGCTCACATTTCTAGTTTCCTGCCTGCAGTAAACAGGGGCTGGGAGGTTGGTGGGAAGAAGACGCTTCTTTCCTTTGCAGCACAGCGGCAACTCGCAGGCAACCCTGTCAGGAGTTCCCTGAACTCTGCACAGCAAGGACTCACAGACTCTACAAAGGGGCCAGGCCCCCTCCTGACACCCCTGCCCCAATCCCATGGCCCTCCCACCACCTGTCACTCACCTTAGGAGTTCCTACCTCACCAGTCTGGACCAGACACCAAAGAAAGTAGGTTGTGGGGGAAGTGGGAGGAGGAGAGGAGGTGGAGCCCACTGGCCCCACCCTCTTTTTTTGCTCCAGTCTCAGAGTTCCAGCCCAGGCTTCATTTTTCCCCCTTTCGCCATCAGGCTGACCTCTTGGGGCCCCGCCTTGATTTTTTCTCACTCCACCCACCCGCTTCAGTGCCTTAATGAGAGTGCTTTTCCCCCCACCCCCGTGAACTCTGTACTTAAGACCAAAGTTAAAATCACCTGTCCTTATCCATTCTCAATTCACAGTGTATTCAGAGCAGTTTGCCTTATGTTTAAGGAATATATATTGTGCCTGGGAGCAGGGATCACGGTTTGTTTTAATCTCTGTAGATCATACCGTGCTCTGCAGACTGTAAGTACTGCTGTGGGCCTGGAATGGTGTGTTCTGCTTTCACTGCCACAGTACTTTTTCTATGAACTGCTTGTTTTCTGCAGACCTGTAAGAGGAGTCTGTGTGTATGCTTCTTGTCACAGTTAACTCTTGATTCTTCAAAAGCAACCTCTAAGGTCATGCCTGCTGTGGAGGCTGTCTCCTCTGTGTGACCAGAGCGCTCCATCCTACTCCAGTCTCAGCCTTTACCTGTTCATATAGTAATTTTCTGTTTATACACTTTTCTTCCACTGCAAGAAATTATGGAGAGTGAGTAGTTTAAATTATCTCTAAATCCCAGCAACTAACTCAGGTCCTGACATATAGCAGGTGCTTACTAAACACAATGGAGGCCCAGGACCCACTCTTTCAGTTGTGGGTCAGGCAGTAAATCTGGGTGAGGCAGATGCTGGGAGGGGAGGTGCAGAGTGGCTGGAAGCACACCTTGTCCTTGAGACTCAGAGAAGGACAGACAAGGCTGGGTGCCATGCCTTCAGAGAGTTACCACTGGACAAACGGAGGGGAGTAGCAGGTAACGGGGCAGAAGTCTAATCCCAAGGACAGTCATGGGGCATAGTCTGGGCTGTTGCAGCAGACCATGTGGAGCCTATGTGTGTGTGTGTGGGGGGGGGGGGGGGCGGGGGGGGGGAGGTGCCTGGAGTGGTATGCCTGTGTGTATAGTAGTGGAATGCCCATGATGATGAGTCTCTGTCCCAGACCGACTAAGAGGAGAGGGAAGAGATGTAACAGGAAGGCTGTTGTATAAATCAGGTGTGTCTCTGTTGACATTGGGAATGCAGAGTGGGAGGAGAGCTGATTGTTATTTTGCTTCCACCAATTTCCTTACTGTTCAGCTCTCACATGGGAAAAGTGTGGCTGAGGTCAGAAGAATTTCAGTCTGCAGTTAATATACTAATAGAAGGAAATTGGCCAACAGCCCTTGGTATGTATAATAAGTGTAGAGGTAAGAATGTCTAAACCTGCAGAGAATTTTTATGAGTTTATTTGAGCCAAAATTGAAAATTGCTGGGAAGCAAGATCTAAAATGCTCTGAAGAATGACAGGGTTGCAGTTTCTTTTATGCATTGAGAATTAAGGAGAGAACACAAGGAAGGTGGGAGAGAGCAAGGTGGGCAGGGATGGCATTACAGGATAAGTTTATGTGCTCTCTTGAGGGGGATTATGTCTTCAAGGGGCATTACTTCTGGTATTTCAAAGTTGTGTTTAACCTAGATGCACCCAATGCAGGCTTAAAAACCTTCCACTAGAGAAGTGAAAGGCCTAGGGCACAACTACCCACTGTGACCTTCCCAGTTAGGAATTTATGATTAGATCCCCCTGTGAGGTTACTTTCCCTTTTCATCCACAACATCTGGTAACATGTAATTTTCCCTCCTTTTTTGATTGTTTCCTCCAGTTGAATTCTGCCGGAAGCTGGTCCATCCTTGCTGCTTGACACAGTTGCTGCAGGGAAGAAACATCTGCACAGCATATGTTTCAAGGGACCTGGCATATATGGCATACTGTTCTTAATATGTTTGCTTCCCTACTTAGCGCTATGTGTTTTAACCAAGGTCACCTCTCCGAAAAAGGTTGTTTCCCCAGGTGGGGATTTTCCCCTGGAGTTAGGGATTAACAGGACTAAGGAAGGGAATAAATCAGTAAAACTCCTTAACTAAGTGCCAGGCAGGTAGTTAATCACTTTAACTACGAACAATCACACTTAAGCTACATAATCTTTACTTAGGATAGGAATGGAGATAACAAATGCCCTAACCTTTGGAATAGAATGGATAGGATTAAAATCAACTGGTATAAATACAGATGTAACAGGAGAATAAAGACAGAACCTGGCTAGGCTGCTGATCAACTGAACACTGTCTCCGTGTCATTTCTTCTTCGCCGACTCTGTCCACACCTTTGGGAACCCCTGGACCTGCTGGGGTTGGACCCCAACAGAATTCTAAGAAGTGTCATAACTGAGATAAGCAATTTGAAAGTGTTTATTGCCCAGAATACTCAAGACCAAATTGCTTCCCAAAGCTCTTATTCTTTTCTTTATCAATTTAGCATCCTTAGCAATTGCCCACCCATTTTCTACTTGCCTACCTTCCACAAACCACCTTCGTAAAAGTTGGTTGACCTCTTTCATCTGGCCACTGTGCCCAACTCATTTGTGGGGATAATGGCAAAGGGAAGTGAGGGGCCCAGACGGCATGGCTCAGTGGTTGAGCATCGACCTATGAACCAGGAGGTCACGGTCTGATTCGCAGTCAGGGTATATGCCAGGGTTGTGGGCTCGATCCCCAGTAGGGGGCATGCAGGAGGCAGCCAGCCAATCAATAATTCTCTCTCATCATTGATGTTTACCTGTCTCTCTCTCTTTCCCTGCCAGGGCTGACCAGCAGCCGCTGAATGATGGATGAACAGATTACTCAGACACAGTTTCACTATGGGGGAGAGGGGTAAGGGATGGCCCAGCTGAAGAAGCCAGGCAGCCACGATTGCCTGCCTCATTAGCCTTTTTTTGTACAGCAGGTTGAGATAAAGTTTATCTTTTAGATACAATCAGCAGGTAAGTAATATTGGGAGGACACATGTGTTTACATTGTCCTCTAGGCAAGGGCATCTAGGGATTAAGCATAAGGATTCCAGTAAACACCCGGCGGGTCTGCACATGCACAGACCTGTTTGGAAAGGTCAAGGAATAATTAGGGGCGCCACCTTCAACACTCCCCTAAATCTCCCCTAAGTTGGAATTCCAATAAACAGGGAAGACGACCTTCCACACACTTCCCTTTTCTCAGAATATCCTCCTTACAACTTTCCAACCAAGTCTCTTGTGCTCCTCAACATCTCGCTTCCTCTCTGAAATCAATATAAACATATTTTTTAAAAAGGGAAGTGCAGGGACAGGGGAAAAGGGAGAAGCGGAGATCATTGACAGACTTCCAGTGAGTCTACCACTGAATGCTTCTCTAAGACTATATCTCTGTGATTTTGTGCTTCTGAATATGGGTCTGCTTTATACTTGTGGCCAGCATGTGTGCATTATTTTGTGTACTGCTCACTGTGCTAAATTCTTTATGCAAATTAAGTAATTTAAAATATGTAATAAGAGGTACTATTATGTCCATTTTATGGGTGAAGTCAGACACTTGAGGAAAATGTATAGCTAATCAAGGGTGGGGTCAAGACTTGAACCCTCAGTCCCAGTCCAGAAACCTGGCTCTTAACCACTTAGTATGCCCACTCTAAACATTCTTTTTGGCTGCCCTCACAATAATTTAATGAAACACCTGTGATAGTCTAAGACCTTTATTCTGATCTTCCCTGGAGAAGTGGTTAGATGCTATTGCCTGTTGCAAAGGCAGCAAAAGAGAATATCAGAAAATGACATAAGATATTGACTATAAGGCAAGATTGGGAAATTAAAATCACAGGCTCTGTATCAGGATGCTTATCATTTATGAGCTCATTAAGACTGATTGTGAAAGGTAACACTTTTAACTGAATGGCTCTGGAAGCCCAATGTGCGGGTGACTTCTTTAAAAGGGTGTTGGTGGTAATATATATGTGTGAAGAAACAATGTGGCCCACATCCATGATTTTCATTTGATCCTTAATAACAACCACGTGGGGGCAGTCTGATGATCATTTTCATGTTACAGCTCAGAGAAAGTACATGATTTATTTCATTAGAATCAAACGTAGAATCTTGACCTCTTAACTCGGTTGAGAGTTTTTCTCTGTTAGTTGCCTTACAGCTCCTCAAATGTATAGGGAAAGTGGATAAATGATTTAACGTGAAGCAGCTCAGAACATTGATATTTCTGGGTTGGAAACGCTTCCAAAGAATCATAAATCTTCAAGTATGTCATCACCCATAAATCTTCAAGTATGTCATCACCCTCACCAACTAGTTGTCATCCTATATAATAAAGAGCTAATATGCTAATTAGACCAAATAGCAGATCAACCATCCAGATGACCTTCTGGATGAAGCCGAGGCTGTGAGGGGCTGCGAGGGCCGGCCGAGGCAGCCTGGGGCTGCGAGGGCTGAGCCCCTTGCAGAATTTCATGCATTGGGCCTCTAGTATTGTATAAAGGTCACTGGGAACAAAATAAGTGAACATTGGTGTTCAGGCTGTCCCTCTCACTCAGATATTTAGGATTAAGCCACAAAAAGTGACTATGGAATTTGAGAAATTGTTATTACCAAGTGACAAAAATGCATGTGTTTATTAGAGATGTCTACAGGTAGTGGTAACAGGTTCCCACATGAATATGTCCCTATATATGAGAAAACAAGGGGGCATTGATTGTGGTTAGTCACATATTTTTTGGAGATGGCCAAACCAAGTTTCAGATCTCAGTTCTACTGTCTTGCAAAATTGGATTTTACATATATATATATATGTAAATATATACATATTTACATATATATATGATGTTTTAAATTATGTTAATGAGAACACTTTTTCACCGTCTTTTAAAAAGATGATTTGAGCTTTCAAATCTGAAATGGCTCTGGCATTAGGACTTATTTGTCTCCTGGTCGACAGGGCTTAGATGCCACCGCATGGGTGAGCATGTCCTCCTCCACTGGAGGTCCTTGTCTTGTGGCCACCTCAGGAGCTTCATTCTTTTATGTTGTTGTTAATACTCACTCAAGAATATTTTTCCATTGATTTTTAGAGAGAGTGGAAGGGAGGGGGAGAGACAGAGAGAAACACTGATTGGTTGCCAACCAGGGCCAGGGATCGAGCCTGTAACCAAGGTACGAGGTACGTGCCCTTGACCGAAATCGAACCTGGGACCCCCCAGTCCGCAGGCCAACGCTCTATCCACTGAGCCAAACCGGTTTCGGCTACAAACTGCTTCTGAGGTCAGAGGTGAGACATTGTGCTGAGAAGGGTGGGGACCAGGAATGTGAGGGGTCCAAGACTGCAAGAGGGTGCAGGCTGAGGAACACCCACCCCCCACCCCCGCCCCCCAGTACACAAATGTTGTGCACCGGGCCTATAGTGTAATATATTTTAATATATCAAGACAAAACTGAGATATACTATACAATCTTTTTTCCAATCAGTAGCATAGCCTAAGATTTCCAATGTTCTTCATAATTCTTCAGACATACAGTTTTTGATGGCTATGAGACATTACATCTTGGATGTACCATAATTTATTCAAGCATCCTCCTACTATTAGATATCAAAGTTATTTGGTATCACAAATAATGCTGATACAAGCATCTCCTGAAATCTGCTTTGAAGGAGAGAGTGCTTATTTAGTCATGTACTTCGGGCATCATGTCACAAATCAGCCTAGGAAGGATATCCTGAAATCCTGGAATCTGCTGGAATAATGGGAAAGGGGGAGAGGGGAGGAAGCCAAAACGTGATAGGGGACAAATGGAGAAAATAGATGTGAGGTGAGAAAGAGCCAGAGGGAGGGGAGAGTGGAAAATGGCTTTTGCTCTTAAAACCTCTCGAGCTGAGCCATCATAGGCTCGACACTTGGTTCCCACCAGGCCTCCAAGTGTGGTTTCAGCTGCTGAATAAAGGGTATTCTCAAAGAAGTTCAAATACTGTTGGAACACAAGGTATTCTGATTATTGCACAGTGGGCACAGGTAGAGAGCAGGGACTTTGGATAAATAACTGGGGGAGTGGCAAAGCTATAGGTTTGTGTGGGAGCAGCAGGGCTTGCAGTAGGCAGGGAGAGAGGCCTGGGGTCTTCTCAGGATCTGTCCTGTGGGTAAGAGGGAGCTATGAGGGGATGAGCAACTCCCTCAGGCCAAGGCAGCTCCAGCCTGTCTCCCTGCACTGCCTGCCCTGGTTCTGCTGGTCAGTGTAGCTGGACCTGGTTTAAATATCTGAGCACAAGCTCAGCCAAGCTCTGGTTCCCTCTAGGCTTCTCCCACTGGGCCTCAGGTTCTAGCGCCATCTCAGACACTGTGGCTGGTCACAAGGCGGTAAGTGCAAAATCCATGTGGCATAGTTTGCTGTCCCTGACAGAGAGACCTAGGGAGTTTCTGCAGCAGAAAAAGAGGGACTGTTTCCTGCTCCTTCCACACAACCTGCCCGAGGGGGCAGGGAGCTGGGAATGCAGGAAGAGCTGCTCTTCTCAAACACCTGAGTAGACAGGCTGTGATGGCAGCAGCAAGGACACACAAACACTCGGAAAAAGTTTATCCAATGGCATTAGGTTTATTCTGTGGGAAGGTAGAGTATGGGGCTCTCAAAAGGCACCTGTGAGGCACAGAGCAGCCCTGAAAGTGAGGCAAATAAGGCACCACAGCCAGGGCCACAGAGGAACCTCCACCCCATGGGGAAACCAGAGTCCTAGTGCCCCTTGGTGCAGGAGGGGTGAGCAGGTGGTCTGCTTCTTATACCAATGGTTCTGCTTCCTCTGGGCATCCTTATAGTCTGGCACTCACGGCTGGAGGCACAGGGCCCATCCACTTCTCTCCTGGGTGGAGAAACTCACGCATGTCAGGCTGACTCCACAGCCCCAGGAAGAGCTGTGCTTGGCTTCAAGGCACAGAGGCTTCCTTCTCTCCTGAGGGTGAAGGTGGCCCCTCCCCATTCAACCTCAAGCAACTGTGTCTACAGAAGGCTTCACTGTTGGACATACCTGGAACATTTTTTGGTCTGAATCTGTCCTTCTGCTCAACTGATATTAATAGCAGGGGGCTAGGGTCAAGGGCAGTTCAGTGTGAACTTGTCACTTACCCAGCAGGTGGGCCAGCAACTCCATCCGGTCAGAGCCAAAGAGCATGTGGGTTTGGCCGTCCAGGTGGGCCACGGTGACAGGCAGCCCAAAGGCCTAGAGAAAGCAGTAACAGTGCATGGAGGAGGGCGGCTGTTAGGCTACGAGCCAGAACTTGTCTGAGGACATAGAAGCAAAAAGCCTCTATGACAAGCATGTCAAACTCAAAGGCTAACATGGGCCAAATAAAAAAGGTTTAAGTTTATGTGGGCCACAAAAAAAAAAAACAAAACACTTCAATTTTCATAGAAATGTAGGTTTATTTCAAAAAGCATAGTATAAAAAAAAAAGAAGAGCAATGATAAAATTAATGTTTTCTTCCTGACACTTGGCATCTCTTCTCTGCTACTATCTTTCCTACTTCAGGGGAAATCTTGTTCACAGTGATTACTTTCAAAACTGACCCAAGGTGAATGTCAGTAATTCTGGATCTGACAAGAGATTTATTTCCTGTCATAATTGTAAGTAACTGCTCATACCATTATATTGGCTGGGCCGCAAAAGTATTTGTTGTGGGCCGCATGTGGCCCGCGGACTGTGAGTTTGACATGCTTGCTCTATGATAAGAGGCCCCATGGCTCTAAGGAGTTTCCTAACTCTCAGATGCTTTGTCTTCTATCACCATCTATCTCTCCCTTTCCTTGGGCTCAGGGACAGGAAGAGAGAGGAGGGTCATCTGTGAGAGCTACGGAGGACTCATGTAGGGAGCAACTTTGAACAGAAGCGTAGGGACCCAGCAGAGACTCGCAGGCTCTGTTCAGCACTGGGGTAGGGGGCGCACATCAAGAGTGGCTCACCCCGTATCTGCAGGCTGCCTCGGTGGTCTCCTTGAGCTGGTTCTTCACCTGTGGCGTTGAGATCTTTTCCAGAAGTGCCCGGGCTCCTTCTGTCGACATGCCTGCCTTCTCTGCAGCCTGAGGGGACGTGGCAGGGAGCACAACTGTGTCTGCGTTAGTGGGAGTGGGGATCTCAGGAGAAAACTCGGGTCTTTCTACTTTCTGCCCCCAAGTTTTCCTGGCCAGGCCTTTACCCACCCACGAGCAGAGGTCTATCCTTGCCAAGAGGGGCTATTTTCTTCCATAAAAATAAAAATCTGAGTTTGGTGGAAAAAACAGTTATAGTTGTATCAACTGAACACCAGAGGGTGTCTTAGAGGCAGCTCCTGACCTCTTCAGTAACCAATGAGACAAGTCCAGGGGGTACCGGGCCAGGGGCCAGGGCAACTTTAAAGAGCTTGTTAGTAGCAGAACCAACGCTAGAATCTGGGGCTCTTGCCTTCCTACTTCTCACAATTCCTGAATATCTCATGGTTTTTGTTGTTGTTGTTTTGTTAAATCAAAGACTGTGCTCTAATTCCCATGGAATTTCCTGGGGACTTCTGAGCAGGCACATGGCTGTAGCCACCTGCTTGGCTTTAAGAAGATGATAAAGACTTCTGTTTGGGGTTTATTATAGTTTGGGATCAGTGGTTTGGCTGCACATTAGAATCTCCTGGGGGAGCTTTTAAAAATCCCAATTCACAGACCATTCCCTTGAGCAATTACATTGGAATTTCTGGATGGCGTTGCCCAGGTGTTCCAGGTAATTTTAATATACAGCCAAATTCGAGGACCACTGGAACCTGACCTCATCGGCCACCGGAGTGGAACAGGAAATCATGCAGTGCATTCCGATGCGACATTGTCTTTTACTCACTGCATGAGAGGACTAGATCCCAGACCAAATGCCCAATGTTAGGGGAATGGTTAAGTAAACAAAAACAAGTTCGCTGAATGGAATGCTATGTAGGAGCTAAGAATTACACTATAAATACTAAGTGAAAAGGCAAGCCTATGCATACACTTTGCAGGAATAAAAACACTGGAGGATATGTTGGCCATTTTTGTGTGTGTTTAACTTTTGTAATTTGCCATTTTAGACATTAAATTTGAATATGCCTCAACTATCTTTTGTAAGCTGAAGGGAAAATTCTGTTTTGAATTTCCCGATTTAATCCCAAAGAAAAACATTCTGTGTGGCACACATTTCAATGTTTTGAGCTATTCCCATTTGTTCTTCCTCAGGCTTTTTTATAATTCTGGCTTGACTCAGTTATCTCTGTCTTTTTTAAAATTGTATTAATTCTTTATTGTTAAAGTACATATGTCCCCGTTCCCCCCTATTGCCCTCTCCCAGCCTGTCCCTGGCCCCCGGCCCTGGCCTTCACCCCCTCTATTGTCTGTGTCCATTGGTTATGCTTATATGCATACAGGTTCTTTGGTTGATCTCTTATCTTTTTGTCTTTTTAAAGCCTGTTTTTAAAGTATCCTGATTTATACTCTGGATGTGTTGGTGAGATTTCTGTTGGGAGTGGTCTGGAGTCAAGACTTACCAATACTTCATCCCTTCCAAGGCGGGAGGGGGGGGTGGCGCTGGGGAGAAGCTAACAGTTATCCTCTCTCTCCCATTGACTTCTTCCATCAAAATTCAAATGTAGAATTTTCACTTCCCCTTTCAACCTTGAGATATACTTTTGAGAGTCCTCTTAGTTCCAACCTTTCAGTAATCTGGCCTCTCAAACACAGATGTCCTTTCATCCCAAATAACAATGACCTCTTCCATGTAGTAAGAAAACTATGTCCTCTCCGCCCCCAACTGTTCTCAGATTCCCTATGGAGGGGGGTAGGGCCTGGACACTCACTGCCAGGATGCTCTGGGGCTCCGTGATGTCTTCATCCTGGGAAGGAGAACAGTCAGTGGGAAGGGGTGGCCGGGTGAGGGGTGGGATGGATAGAAGGACAGTGCACAATAGGGCAGGGCAGGAGCAGGTGTCTGGAGATGGGCCTCGGGGAGGGTCACCAAGTCCTCCAGGGTCTCCCATGTGGGTTCCTAGAGCCCTGCCCTCACCCGTGACCAGACCCGCATCCACAGTTCCCTGGACACTTTCTCCAGCATCTCAGGGCGCTCCAAGTTCACGGCGGTGAGGAAGCGCATGGCGGACAGACTTCCTGTGGGGCAGAGGCACTCAGAGGTAGAGCTCTCCCAGCTTATTTCCCCGATGGTGGGCCTGCTCTTTCCTGCTTCTGACATCCCCAGAGCTTAATCGCCCTCGGCCTCCCACCCAGGTTTCTCATAACTGACTGTCCTGCTCTTTTTCCTCTTATGTCCCCTTAACATTCTGCTTGTTCAATTCTGGGCCTGAGTTTTTCCAGGATTTGTTTCCTTGAAGTTAGTCTCCCAGCCCTTCCTTCTTGGGCCTACAATCTCCAACTTCGCTGCCTTCTACTTGCTGTCTCCACCTGTATCCCACTCTTTACCTTTTTCAAGGATCACAGAGAAGAAGTCCTTGGGCAACTGGATGGGAACCTGGATGTGCTGTCCGAGGAGCTTTATGTCATTTGTCAGGTATTTGGCCTTGAGAGGAAGCAGAGCTGGCGGCTTGTTCCCTAAAAGTGGAAATTTGGACCTGCTGGTGAGAGACCTAAGAATCCCAGGCTTGGGGGACCCCCACAGGGTTTTGGGCAGCCCCCTGGGCCTTGGAAATCAGCCCTCCCTCAAATCCTAGCCCCAAGCGCTGCTTCCTTTATACCACTGTTTTTCATGACCCCTGCAATGAAGGTCGGGCGCAACTGCAGGTGGACATTCCAGATGTTCTTATATCGGCACAGGATCTGCAGGAGCAGAGGAGAAGGTCAGAACCCACGTGCAAAATGGAAGGCATGCGCATGGCAGAGGGAAAGGCAAGGGTGTTGCATGGCAACTGGTTAGCCAAAGGCTCTAAGCGAAAAGTAGGGATTAGGCAGACACCCTAAATTGCTTGGTTTGAAATGGCAAAACTCTCGCACTCCTAGAAATCTATCCCAGGACCTTAGCTCCTATGGACGGTTTCCATCCTCCCCGCCCCCCAAATTGACACCAGAGGGCTAAGAGGTGGGGGTGCCCAGGCTTTCTCCTTGACTTTTCTGAGTTGCCCCTTTTCCAAACCGCGGTGGGAAACCACTGTCTTAGGCTAGAAGGACTCGACCTGGAGCCAGCGACTGCATCCGTTTTACGAACACGAAGTGACCTTCAGCCCTGGTTCTCTATCTGCATGTCCTAAACTCTTCAGGCAGCGCCAGGAATTGCGGGAGACCCTGGGCCCTGCGTCCTGCGTCCTGCGCTCGCCCTTCCCTCGGCCCTCGCCGTCCCAGCCCCGGCGTCACCTCGAAGCCCAGCCAGGAGTAGGGGGACAGCACATCGTAGAACAGCTCCACCGTCCGCGGCAGGGGCCCCATGGCGAAGAGAAGCGAGCGCCGCTCCAGAAGAGGCGGCGCACGTTTCCTTTTGCTGGAGCGCGGTGACACCGCCTCCCGACCTCACCGCGCAGCCTCCCGGAGGAGAACCGCCCCGGCGGGGTCAGGGCGCTGGGCGGGCGGGGCGGGGCGGGGCGGGGCTGCGCCGCCGGAGCAGAGGTAGCGGGGTGGGAGATTGGGGGGGGGGGGGGGACGGGTGCGGTGTCCCCAGAGGAGCTCGCAAGCCTGGTGACCAGCGCCACTCGACGTCACCGCCCTGCCTTGGGGTGGAGTCTGGGGCAAAAGGCGGTGGTTTGAGATGCATGCTGCACCTCCCACTTAGCTGTGCTCCCTGGGCAAGCTGCTCACCCTCTCTGAACCTCAGTTTCCTCAGCCATCTTACAAATGAGGATACTTATATGATAACCCCTACCTCATATAGACTTAAAAGGACTCAGATTGGCAGTGGCAGGAACTTCCCCGGACTGGAGCAGAGTAAGAAGTGGCTAAACATATAGATAGATGGATATCGATATATAGATTATCTGTATTTCTCAGAGCTTAGCACAATGCCAGGAACATATTTGACCATCAATACATATATTGTGAGTGAGGGAAGGTGAGGAGTAGGCCTTCCTGCAACAATAATTGTTGCGATAATGCGGAATGGTCTGTCTTATTTGTATTTGTGAATGTCATATTGTTTTATAATGGGACTACACTTACCGCAAATACACAGACTTTGTTAAAGTTTCACTTAATTTAAAATCACTTTTAACATTACTACTTTTGGAAAAATACATAACAATAAATATTCCACTTCTCATTTGTATTTATAAGGAAAAACATAGGCCATCAGAATGCAGACACATTATAAACATTTACATAGAGTAGAACATGGAAGGTGGGATGAGAAATGATGCTATCACTGTGCACTTGCAAATTAATTGCTTGTTGATCCCTGAAGCTGAAAAATTATACTTTGTTTTTCTCTATTGTTCCAGAAAAACCGGAGAAGAACCAAGCAATGCTTAGAGAGATGGAGTTACATTTATTACGCGCGGGCCCAGAGGGAAATGTCTCTCAAATTCTGGGTGAAATCACACAGGAAGTTTCCTGTATTTATACTATCTTATCCTCTTTGTCTCCCCAATATGGGGTTTTTCCGGTTCCCTTTGCAAGTTCTTAAAGGGCCCTATGTGCTGGCGCTTTGAGACCTCAACCAAAGGCTTGGCCTGACGCCAGCACTGATAACTTCGTCTGGGGAAGGTTTAATGGCCTCTCTGAAATGGGAGTAGTCTTATTTTCCTTATTATTTAAGCCAGCAGGCATCTACAGAAGCCAGAAATAGCAGGGTTAAAATTTCAAACAGCAGTTTTTATATAAGATGGATGCTTCACTATAATATTATTTAAAAGTATCCAAGAGCTAATTGAGCCTGCTGATAATAAGATTTTATTTTAAAAATAGATCATGACTTATTTTTTAAACCTTTATATATGGAAATAATTTTAGACTTACAGAAGAGCTGTAAAGATAGTACAGAGAGTTTCTGCATGCCCCGCATCCAGGTTTCTCTCAAGTGAGCATCTTACGAAACCATGCTATAATGGTTAAACTAACAAGTTAACATTGGCTAACATTACTATTAATTAGATTACGGACTTCATTCAGATTTCACCATTTTTTCCACTAATGCCTTATTCTATTTCAGGATTCAGCCCAGGACACCACATAGAGTTTAGTTGTCATGTCTCTTCAGTCTCCTCCCATCTGGAAGTTTCTCAACTGTTTCATATGTTCCATGACCTTGACTGAAACTCGGCCAGGGGTGAACCTGAGGAGAGGCAGTGAAGGATTAAAGAAGACAGAGAAGAGATCACTGCCTGGATGAGGAAACAGTGACACAGCCTGTAAGCAGAAGCTTTGTTTTATAGTCAGATCACACAAAGCAAAACAAGGGGAGTGGTCAGCATGTTGACAATGTTCTTGCCGAGTTTCAAATCTATTTCTTTACTCAAGCCTTGTTTTGGCAGCACTTGCTGCACCTCCCACAGCCAATTAGCTACCTAGAAACAAGGGAGGACTATAAGGTCCAGCTTAATTGTGCTGGGAGGGCTCTGCCCTCCAAGCTGGGACTTGTATGTGGCTCTGCCACAGGTCAGTCCGAGGCTTGACCCTATAGCCGCTCCCTACACTTGACACTTTTGAAAAGTATTGCTCAGATATTTTGTACAATATCCCTCAAATTGAGTTTGATGTTTTCTTAACACTAGGCTGGGGTTATGGATTTGGGGAAGTACTGTATAACACACAAAGTGCCCTTCTCCTCAAATTGTATCAGGGGGTTCTTGATATCAACATGACTTATTACTGGTGATGTTAACCTAATCACTAGGTTAAGGTGGACCAACTATCAAGTTTCTCTACTGTAAAAATCACTACTTTCCCCTTTCTATACTCTATTCTTTGGAAGAGAGTCACTAAATGCAGCCCGCTCTTGGGGTTGGAGGAAGGGTTGGGAAGATTAAACCACCTCCTTGATAAGAACAGCAAATAATTTGTGGACATGTATTAAAACCATCACAGTAGTTAAGACATATTTTAGAGGAGATACTTTGAGGCTGTGCAGATGTGCTGTTCCTCCTTAAACTTTCACCAAGCAATTTTATCATTCATCAGTGAATCTTGCCTGCAGCAATTACTACTGTGGTGTTCTAATGGTACTTTTCTATTTCCCTCATTTTTTCTACATTTATTAATTGGAATTTTTCTGAAAGAAAAATTGTCTCATTTATTTATTTATTTATTCACTCAATCGTTTATATCAGTATGGACTCATGGATGACATTTAAGAATCATGGAATGGTAAAAGCATTTAATTTGCAAGTGTCTATATCCTTCTTCCATACATTATTATTATTATCATTATTGTTATTAGGTTGGGCCTTGTTGTGGATAATATGGAGTCGGACAACAATAGAGAATAAGTACACTTCTATGCACAATTATCTTCATACTAGAGGCCTAGTGCATGGATTCGTGCACCAATGGGGTCCCTCGGACTGGCCTGTGGGGATCGGGCCAAAACCGGCTCTCCTACATCCTCCTAGGGGTCCTGGTTTGTGAGAGGGCACAGGCCAGTCCAAGGGACGCCACCGGTGCACAATCGGGGCAGGGAGGGACCTCGGGAGGGCTCCAGAGCATGACTGGCCAATCTCACCCAGTCCCTGATCAGCCAGACCCCAGCAGCAAGCTAACCTACCAGTTAGAGCGTCTGCCCCCTGGTGGTCAGTGCACATCATAGCGACTGGTCCAACGGTCTAACAGTCAGACACTTAGCATATTAGGCTTCTATTATATAGGATTGCTGAGAGGAGTGTCTAATACTGTTTAGAGTTGTTGAAACAAGAAAGAGTATGTAAGTCAATATTTAAGGTAGGAAAAGTAACTGCTACAGGAACTAAATGTGATGTAATTATACAAACTTTGGAGGAGGGAGAAGCGGGTATGTAAACCAAATTTCATCTTTCATGGACAAGTCAATGATATTGTCTACAGTTGAAACATCACTGGAGCTTTAGTCATGTAATTGAGAATTAAATATCTGAAACCAGAAATGCTTTAAATAAGTTGCCTTTTCAAATCAGTAAAAGATGGATTATTCAGCTAAAGGTACTGGAATAAGTGGGAGGTTTAGACAAAATGTAGTTGGACCCATACCTCACACCTTACACCAGGAACATATTTGGATGGATCAAATATTTAAATGTTAAAGAGAGAAACCAATAAAGTACCAGGGAAACTATGGGAAAACTTAAAAAAATAATCTTGTGCCCTGATTAGGTAACTTAGTTGGTTTAGAGTGTCCTCCCAACAAGCCAAAGTTGGGGGTTTGATACCCGGTCAGGGCACATACAAGAATCAATCAATGAATGCATAAATTCTCACTCTCTTTCTAAAATTAATAAATACATAAAAATTAATAATCTTGGCATAGAGACACCTTTGCTAACTGTAATGCTAAAATGCAGAAACCTTAAAAGACTTATACATTTAATCATATGAAATTCAAATCCAATAAGTCAAAAAATAACTATATATATATACTAGAAGCCCAATGCATGAAATTTATGCAAGAGTAGGCCTTCCTTCCCCCAGCTTCTGGCACCAGCTTCCCTCTGGCACCTGGGAACCAGGCTTCCCTCGAAGTCCAGAAGGTCATCTGGAAGGACGTCTGGACTAATTAGTATATTATGCTTTTATTATTATAGATTGGCATCTGATTTCTTGGCATCTGCGCAAAAAAGCAGGCAGTGGCAGTGGCAGGAGACACCTTTGCTAACTATAATGTTAAAATGCAGAAACCTTAAAAGACTTATACATTTAATCATATGAAATTCAAAAAAATCTGTTTGGCCAAATCTAATAAGTCAAAAAATAACTGGGAAAAATATTTGGGTTCATTTCAGTCAAAAAGCTAATTATCTTAGGGTAGAAAGAACTAAAAACAAAACAAAACACAACAAAGTAAAAGAACAGAAGCCCAGTGGGCAAATGAGCAAATGAAATGAACAGAACATTCTCAGAAATGGACATAGAGATGCTCTTAAACATAAAAAAGCCTACTTGAACATGTTTATGGATATTTCAAGTTAAAATTACCCCATGATATATTTTCATCTATTAAGTTGTCAGAGGTCAAAAAGTTTGATGACTCAGAGGGTTGTAAAGTCATTGTCTTATGTATGACAATGGGTGTGAGTATAAGTCTGTACAACCTCTAAGGAGGGCAGTTTAACAATATCTTTCTGGTTTACAAATGCACACACCCTTTGACCTAGCAATTTCATTTTTAAGAATTTATACTCTAACCACGTTTGCCTACCTTCAGTATGGTGTGCAATGAGGTTATTTATAACAGCATTGTTTATAATGGCAAAAATTAGAAACTACCCAAATGTTCATCAATGTAGTACTAATTCAATACACCAATATTTATAATATTTTCAACTTTAAAAAGAATTTGGAAGCTTTTTGTATATTGAATGATATCCTATATATTAAGCGAAAAACAAAGTGTAAAGGAATGCATATTTTTTGCTATCTCTTTTAGGAATTGGAGTACTCTCTACATGTGTGGGTGTACACATGACATATATGCTTGTTGATATGCTGAATGGAGTAACAAAAAGCTGATAGAAATCGGAGGAGAGAAGCTAGGTGACTGGAGGTGGGCGAGGAGAAAGACTTTTATTGCACATAATGTTTAATGCTTTTTGATTTTTTGACTTGTGTGAATATATTATCTACCCAGAAAGAAAGACAGGCCGGAAGGAAGGATAGAGGGAGGGCGATAGGAAAAAAAACCTAAGACAGGAAGGAAGTTGCCTTTAGGAACTTGTTCTGGCAGAACAGGGAGGAGGTTGCAAGGAGACTTATTGATATGATTCATTTCCATGTGTATATTTTACTTAGATTTAAGGAAAATGTCAGCAATGAAGGCCATGTAGGAGCACATGTGATGCAGTTTTAAGATATAATATTTGCCAAGATGCAACTGAGTATTGACATCACTGGTTCTAAATGCCCGACATTTTCCTAGGGATGTACCAAGGGTTATGTGAAAGTCTGTGTGCTAGCTTTCGCATTTAAGAAACCAGACTAAAATTTGAAAGCATGCAGTTGACATTTTTATTGGATAAGCTATGCTTTATTAAAGGAGGTAAGCCTTGACAAACCAGGGCATTCTAAATACGATTAATAAATTTAGTTGGACCATCTCACAGTTCATCAGGACATGTCAATGTGACATCATCGCAGCTGGAAGCAGCTGATATATTCTGTCACTGTACCCTTGTAAGTATGTACAAAACATATTGGACATGTAGGCAAAAAAAAAAAAAAAAGGAAAATAGCTGTATTAAGGACTATATACATTTTTTCTTAATTTCTCAGACTCGCTTTCAGGCTTCGATAATTTCTTTTGTTCCATTTCTCTTTTTAATTTTTTAAAAATATATTTTTATTGATTTCAGAGAGGAAGGGAGAGGGAAAGATAGAAGCATCAATGATCAGCGAGAATCGCCGCCTCCTATACACTGGGGATCGAGCCCACAACCCCAGGTATGTGCTCTGACTGAGAATCAAACTCTGATCTCCTGGTTCATAGGCCGAGGCTCAACTACTGAGCCACGCCGGCTGGGCCCATTTCTCTTTTATAAAATAGCTTCATTGACGTATAACTGACATTCAATCAACTGCACATATTTAAAGTGTACACGTTGGTAAGTTTTGACATATGTATGCACCTGTGAAACCATCACCACCATCAAGACCGTGAACATATCCACCATCCCCAAAACTTCCCTTGTGTTCCTTGGCAACCCCTCCATCCCAGCCCTCCATCCATTAATAACCAGTGATCTCTTTTCTATCACTAGAGGTTACTTTGCAGCCATCTTTTGTCACTATTAGATTAGATTTTTAATATAATAAAAATCTTCATGTCCCACAATGAATGTAAGAAGTCAGAGCCATTGTTTGCTGGTGTCGCAGTTAGGAGACCCAAGTCCTGGAGGTTGGAGAGGAGGAGCTTTATTACGGATAGTAAGTTGGGTGAGTTGGCTGGGCCTTTACACACCTTCATATGCCAGTCATAGGATGCGGCTGCCTTGGCTGAGGTGACTTTTCTTATGACTTTTTTTTATTGAGGTTTAATTTATGTACCATAACATTTTCAACTGTGGGCCGGGCTGTCTGGGGGCAGCACCTCAGGAGCTGGTGGTTATGTCGGAAAGGGGATCTGTGCAGACATCACGGTGCCTCCGATTTAATAATTCTTTTAGTTCTCCCAACCTGGGGAGTTCTTTGAAAATAATATCATTCGAGAAACAAATTTCAAATTGTGGAAAGAGAAATATTTTGAGTTTGTTTTTTTTTAAAGAATTTGAAAAGACAGTGAGAACAATCCTTAAATTCAGGTCCAAAAGTGATTCATTTATGCATTAATTCATACTTTCACCCACTATGCAGGATTTCTCAACCTCAGCACTACTGACATGTTGGCCTGGATAATGCTTGGTTCAGGGGGCTGGCTGTCCTGTGCATGGCAGAATGTTTAGTGGTGTCTCTGGCTTCCAACCCCGACCTGCCGGTACAGCCTTCAACCCAATGTGGCAATAAAATATACTAAGTGAAAGAAAACAGATGCAAGGGATGCTGTACTATATGATTGCATTCATGAATGTTAAATTTCCAGAGGAGACAGCAGATCGGCGGTTCCTGAGGGTGGGAGTGGGAGCGGGGATGGACTGAGATGGCCTCGAGGGATCTTTTTGAGGTGATGGAATTGCCAGATGTCTCCTGAGAGGTCAGAATCACCCCTGGCCGAGAACCACCGTTTATTCAGTGCCCCTTATGTCCCATGTTCTGTCCCGAGGGCTTGGGGATACAATCACTCAGTTTATCCTTGGATGTGGGAATCAAAAAGGCAAGAAGTTAGTTGGGAAATTCAATGTAAAGTGTGTAGTGTGCGTGTTTGGGGGTGAGTGGGATGGTGGGGCAATAAGAAAGAATCAGAGAACGCTTTCTATTGAAAGTGCCCCTCCATGAAGACTTGAGGGTCGGTATGAGTTAGGTAGGCGTTTGACCATGCAGAGGCAGAGCAGGTGGATTTCCACCCAGACCCAGCGACACCTGTGAAAGTGCTGTTGCCTGGAGTCCAGAGAAACTTCACTTCTGCTGAAGGATTTGGAAGAGGGCAGTGGCAGGAGATAAGGCTCCAGAGGTGGCAGTTAGAAGCCAGGTCATGTGACAGGTTTCAACATCTCTACTCGAATGATCTCAAGCCGCGTATGATATTTTAAAATGCATTTTAGAGAAGAGAAGTAATCGCATTGCTTAAGTACTCAGAAGTGCTTCCTGTGGTGTAGAAAAACACACAAGAACTGTTAGTAATTTACTCGTGTTGAATCACTTAGCCACAAATATTTGTTTTTATTACTTAGTAAATACACAGAGAACATTTAGGGTTTACTACCTGTCAGACACGAAGTGTTTCTAAAAAAAAAAATAACTCATTTAATCCTCATAACAATCCTGCAAGGTAGATGCTACTTTTTTTTTTTTTTTAGCAGCTTTATTGAGGCTTAATTCATGTACCATAAAATTTAACTATTGTAAATGTACCATTCAATGATTTTTATTAAATGTGTAGAGTTGTACAATCAGCACCACAATGCAGTCTTAGAATATTTCCATCACCTCAAAAAATCCCCTCATGCCCTGACCAGTTTGGCTCAGTGGCTAGAGCGTCGGCCTGTGGACTGAAGAGTCCCAGGTTTGATTTCAGTCAAGGGCATGTACCTGGGTTGCGGGCACATCCCCAGTGGGGGGTGTGCAGGAGGCAGCTGACTGATGTTTCTCTCTCATGGATGTTTCTAACTCTCTATTCCTCTCCCTTCCTCTCTGTAAAAAATCAATAAAATATATTTTTAAAAAAATTCCCTCGTGCCAGTTTGCAATCAATTCTACTTTCACCATAGTCACAGGAAACCACTGATTTGCTTCCTGTCTCCATAGATTTGTCTTTCTTGGAAAATTCATAATATGACATATATATATATAGGGTGTCCCCAAAATGAATACACACTTTAATAGCTAGCTGATAACTCAATTTTGAAAATGACTTATATGTTAATAAGCACTGACTTTATAATCATTCAAAGTGTGTATACACTTTTTGGGAAACTATATATATACTAGAAGCCCAATGCATGAAATTTATGCAAGAGTAGGCCTTCCTTCCCCCAGCTTCTGGCACCAGCTTCCCTCTGGCACCTGGGAACCAGGCTTCCCTCGAAGTCCAGAAGGTCATCTGGAAGGACGTCTGGTCTAATTGGTATATTATGCTTTTATTATTACAGATTGGCATCTGATTTCTTTCACTTGGTATGATGTTTTTGAGGTTCATTCATGTTGTAGCATATATTAGTGGCTTCTTTTTATTGCTGAGTAGTATTCCATTGTATGGATGTACCACATTTTGTGTATCCACTAAACAGTTGATGGGTGTTTGGACTATTTGCAGTTCTTGGCCATTATGAGCAATGCTATGAATATTTGCATACAAGTCTTGGTGTGGACATATATTTTCCTTTCTTTTGGGTAGATACCTGTGAGTGGATACTGGGTCTAATGGCTTCACTTTTTAAGGAACTGACAAACTGTTTTCCAAAGTGGCTGTTCAGGTAGATACTCTTATCACATGGCCCAGATTTTATTGATGGGGAAAATGAGGCCTGGAGAGATTCGGAAGCGTGTACAAGGTCATAAAGCCTGTAAGTGGTGTAGGTGGGAATGGAACCTGTGCAGTTTGGAGCTGGCCTCTCACCTTGACGCTGAACTTTGGCAGCCACTTCCTGGGTTGGAAAGTGTCCTCAATTCAAAGAAGGAACCTCGTCTACTCTTTCTTACTTGAGTTTTGGTTTCAAACTGCTGGGGAACACGTTATTCAGCTCTGTCCGTGGGAACTGGGCTTGAAAGAATTTCTGTGATGTTCCTTTCCTTCTTTACTCCTAAGGTCATTCCCTAAGCAAATTTCAGCCCACTCAAGTATTTTTATTTTCGTGTTCCTTCCGTGAGAAAAATGAACAAACCTTGTGAGTGTTTGCAACTGGGATTTGTAAAGTCTCCTGTGACCAAATCCCCCTTCTTGGACCAGGAACCACCTTCTTAGGACAAAATAACATCCTAGCTGCTGATTCAATATGTGTGCCCGTGGTTTCCTTTTCATGCAGCAGTGGCTAGCCTGCAGTGCACATGCCAGCAATGGCGTGTGGGCTGACTTTCAGGTGCTCGGGGGGCCCAATTGCTTAAAAGACCCTTTTTTTCCTGCCTGGTAATTCCTTCCTCTGGTTTTAAAGGCCAGCACAGTCATCACTCCCTCCTGTTCCAAGACTTGATGTGACCACCAGCCTCCACACCCTGACATTCCTGAGGATTAGGAAAGAGCAAGTCTGCCTGCTCTCCAATAGGCTCTAAACCAGTGAGGAGATGCATTTTTAGTCCTTTGGGTTAACTCATACATCAATATGCAATTTTGGTGATTGTTCCTAAAGAGATACGAACTATCTTGAGAGAGGCCTAGTCATAGTTAAGGTCATGGAGAGGTTCTGCTAGGGTCTTTGAGTTCTAGTAATAAATTCTTCAGGAATGAGGGGTTTCTAGGTGCCATTACTCTGGGAATATAATGCCATATTGACCAGGAAGAGGCACAACTGTGACCCTAACTCAGGTCCCAAATATTAAGCCCTAAACCTGTCCCCTAGGACTCCTCCAGAATCCCTTTGTGAACCTGCAGGGGGGATAAGTGTCCCTCTTCAGGAGTCTTGTGCCACCCATACAGTCTCTTATTATGGCCCTTACCACAGTACATTGACATCTTCAGTATTTCCCATTGTAATGTAAATTGCAAAGAGGAAGTGTGTGTGTGTGTGTGTGTGTGTGTTAATCTCAGGTACAGAGAGGGTTGGGTTAATGGTTCCCTTCAATTTATAGCTCACTTTTATGCATACAAGTCCCCACGCTTGCTCTTTTAAATTTTATTTTTTGCTGGGGTTCTTGTCCCAGCATCAAGAAGGGTTCAGGAATCTGGAAAAGGCTGTGCGTAGATTAAAGAGTCCAGAGACAAGATATAATTTTGAAAGGCATTGGGGGGTCAGAGGACCTTCAGCTAAAGGAACTGAAGACTCCCTCCTTGTCTAGGACCCTTGCTTTTATTAACACAATTTGTCCTAAGGCAAGGTGGAGATAATACATTTCAAAGGGTAAGGTTTCAAAGGGTACAGAAGCATTGTCATTTTGGGGAATAGCCTATGGCTGTTCAGGTGTTTGGCCAGTAGGAGGCAATAACATGTAGATTAAGATGCCGTTTAACTGTCTGGCAGCCACAATCAGTTTCCTATTCAGGTTTGGGGAAATGCCTTTAGCCATTCCCAACAGGTGACTACATGTGTGACTCAACCCTGGTGAGTCCCCAAGTCACATCAACCTTTTGATGAAACTCTTGAAATTATGACATGCTGGAATTGGTTCCCGGCATTTTTCTCTTCCACTCTTGATTCCCCCACTCATATTATTATGAACTAAAGGCCCGGTGCATGAAAATTCATGCACTGGGGGGGGGGGGGGGGGGGGGGGGGCGGGGGGCGGGGGGGGGGCTCTCAGCCTGGCCTGCGCCCTCTTGCAACCCAGGAGCCCTCGGAGGATGTCCAACTGACAGCTGCGGCCCGCTCCCTGCAGCCTAAGCCACAGTTGGACATCCTTAGCGCTGCCACAGAGGTGGGAGAGGCTCCCGCCACCGCTGCTGTGCTTGCCAGCCATCAGCCTGGCTTGTGGCTGAGTGGCACTCCCCCTGTGAGAGTTCACTGACCACCACGGGGTAGCTCTGGCCCTGCTGCTGCCAGTGGCCTCCCTCTCCGGGAGGTGACTGGCGGGCTGATCAGGGGATGGTGCTGGCCGGCAAGCAGCCATTCCCAACCCCCATAGCCCCTCCACCGCCACCAGTCGCTCCCCCCCCAATTGCCATTCCCTCCCTCTGCCTGCTGGCAGCTGCCTTGGCTGGCCTGGCACCTCCCTCTCGCCAGTCCTGCCCCCCGCTGACCAGTCATTCCACTGTTTGGTCGATTTGCATATTAAGCTTTTACTATAAAGGATGGTCTTTGGTTAATTACCTCCCACCAACCCACCCACCCATGATTGGGGAGGGACGTGGGAGTTTGGCCAGCCAGGGAGGGACTGCGGGAGGGCTCCAGGGCATGTCCTGCTCATCTCGCTCAGTCCCGATTGGCCAGACCCCAGCAGCAAGCTAACCTACCAGTTGGAGCGTCTCACCCTGGTGGTCAGTGCACGTCATAGTGACTGGTCGACCAGTCAACTGTCTGCCCCCAGGTGGTCAGTGCACATCATAGTGAGCAGTTGAGTGGCCTTAGCATATTATTAGCATACTAGAGACCCGGTGCATGACATTTGTGCACTGGGGGTGGAGTGTACCTCAGCCCGGCCTATGCCCTCTTATAGCAGTCCGGAAGCCCTCAGGGGATGTCCAACTGACAGCGTAGGCCCGCTCCCTGCCTAAGTTGGCAGTAGGACATCCTTAGCGCTACCGCGGAGGCGGAAGAGGCTCCTGCCACCGCCACTGTGCTCACCAGCCATCAGCCCGGCTCCTGCATTGAGCACCTGCCCCCTGGTGGTCAGTGCGCCTCATAGCAACCAGTCTTTCCAATGTTCAGCCAATTTGCATATTACCCTTTTATTATATAGGATTACGCTTTGATTGGTTGATCGGACAACTGGACAACTGCACACTTAGCGTATTAGGCTTTTATTATATAGGATAATAAGACTTCTTAGTGAGACTTACTGCCAGGCATTAAGTACTTTATATTAACTTAGCTTATCCTTACAACAACCCTATAGAGTAGTTACTACTATTATCTCCTGTTTTTCAGATGAAGAAACTGATTAATCAGAGAGGTTAAGAGACTTGCCCAGGCTTAGCTACTGTGTTATGTGCCTGTCCCAGACACGTATGCTGTTGTGGTTGATAACTATCACAGACATGAGTATGACCTCCTGAAATGTACAGTGCTGTTCTGTGTGGGAGGTGTTTTCAGATATGTAAGTGGAGTTTGCAATTCTAGCGCACCGATTCTGACTGTGGCATGATATTCCTTCTACACTGGGCACCCATCACAGTTGACTGGTCCATTCTCCCAGTTTGTGGTGCCTTCAACTGCCTACCTCCACAACAGTGCTCCAAGGAGCATCTTTCTCTGTGTCCCCTCATGAACCTGTGCTAGGGTTTCTCTTGGGGACGTACCCAGGAGTGGGTCTCTGAGTCAAAGCATATGTAAATATTTCATTTTACCAAGTACTGGCAGATTGTTCTCCAGAATGAGGGAGTAATTTCACAATCCTGCCAGCAGTTCCGAGATTTTCCTTCCTTCACATCCTTGCCAATGCGTGGCAGTTTTGGGCTATTCTGATGAATGTGAAAATGGTATCTTATTGTTGTTTTAATGTGTTTGTCTCTAGTCTGTCTTCTGTAGCTTTTAGATGTTGTAAATGTCTCCTCCATGACTGTCACCTGTGCCTTTCATTGAGTGGAACTCCAATACATTTTTGAGCTTTTTGGGGTCTTGTTTAATAAGCCACTCTCCACCCTTTAGTCACAAAATTATTCTATATTCTCTTCTATTAACTTCATAATTTTACCTTGTACATTTAGGTCTTTTATCCATTTAGATTTACCTTTGTATGAAGCAAGAGCAAGGGATCGAACTTTATTTTTCTCCAGTGAGCCTCACTCCCGAATTGATTATCTATCCTTTGCCCACTTATACATGGCTTACTTTTTATCATATCTTAAGTTCTAATGGGTATTTTTATGGTTATTTTCCTGTTCTATTAGTCTAACTATAACTTAGTATTATGACTTAATATCTGGCAGAGATGAACTCTTCAGGGACCATTATTCTTCCATGTAAGTTTTAGAGTAAGTTGTTTAGTTCATTGAAAAATTAATATTTTATTTCTAGAAATATCTAGTAGACTTGTTAATACTAGTAGGTGCATTTTGCTCCTATATGATCATTATTTACCTTTATAGTTTTCCTACCTGCACAGTATTTCAGGCACATACTGTCTCAGTAAATATTGATAGGACTGAACTGCTGCTCCACTGATTTATGGTCTCCTTCCAGTGACAGGGCAGGGAAACAAATGACGTGACAATTGAGGTCACGTTTTGAGCTATCTTGTCTTCTTTTGAGCCAGAGGAGAGAAATGAAGGCAAAGATCAGGGAGTTGACCCCTTCCCTAACCAACTGTGGCTTTAGTTTTAATTATCATAATTACGAAACACGATTAGCAACTCTTGATCGAGAATAGCTTCAGCATAGAGATTTAGAGCTTTTTTTTTCTGTTCAGGAAGCATTTTATTGTTGCTCCACGTTTAAGATTTTTACCTTCAGAAACATCAACACTTTCAGAACACCTCCCGCATGGCCTTGCTCAGCTCCTGGGTCTTGGTTTTCGCAGACATAGCAATATACTTCTCTCCAAAGCGGATAATCATCCCACCCATGAATGACTGGTCAGTCAAACTTCCAATTTCAGTATCTGGCCTTTACCTAGGAAACTGTTCAGGGCTGTTTTTATTTCAGAAAGAGTGGCTTCATCTAAAGCAGACGCAGTGGTCATTACATGGGTCAATAGCTGGGTTCCTGGAATTTCAAAGGAAAAGATGGAGCTTAAACCAAGAGGTGAAAGAGGGGTAAAGGTTACCAGTTAATATAATCAAATTAGCAATGAGTTGGAAATAATCTCTGCCAAATAGGTTTGTGCTACAGAAATGAGGAGGCTGTCACCTAGTGGCCGTATGTAAAAACAACACTGTTTGATCCCCACTCCTGAGAAATAACAGGAAACACAGTGCTTACAATAGGTTAGGCACTATCCTAAGAATTTTGCCTGTCACAACAATAACCCCACTAAGAGCTGGTCCTGGCCTGCGTTTCTCAGTGGTTAGAGCATCAGCCCTCGCACTGGAAGGTCTCAGATTCAATTACCAGTTAAGGGAGGCAACCAATCTGTGTCTCTCTTTTTAAAAAATTTTTAATTTATTATTATTATTACTATTATTGTTGTTGTTGTTGTTGTTAATCCTCACTCGAGGATATTTTCCCATTGATTTTTAGGGAGAGTAGAAGAGAGAGAGAAAGTCAGAGAGAGACATCGATGTTAGAGAAACACATCAGCCCTAACCGATTTGGCTCAGTGGATAGAGTGCTGGCCTGTGGACTGAAGGGTCCCAGGTTTGATTCCGGTCCGCAGGCCGATGCTCTATCCACTGAGCAAAACTGGCTAGGGCTATGTGTCTCTTTCACATCAATATTTCTCTCTCTTTCTCTCTCTCCCACTCTTTCTAAAAATCAATGGAAAAAATATTCTCGGGTGAGGATTAACAATAAAAAATAAAGATAAATCCCCAAAACAACAACAAAAAAGAGTCCAGAGCCACAGAGCTAATACTGTGATGAGTCTCTTTGCTATTTTGCCTGGGAGGAAGAGGGGGTGGTGTGCTGGAGAGAGTGTGGATGGTGTCCAACTCTTCCCACCTTCCCATCCAGTGACATCACCTTGGTAGTTTGAATTCCATCATGGTGAGACTATTTACACGATGTAAACCAAAAACTTTATACCTCAGGGCTTTTATTTCCCTTTCTCTCTCCCTCTGCCCCCTCCTCCCAGAGAGCTGGTTTGCCAACACACTGTGGATGAGAAAGACCAAGAATTCAGAGATATAACCTTAAGCTTCCTTTAGAACAGCTGGAAAAGAGATTGGAAAGTAATCAAAATGTAATTTTTGGTGGGGGGGGGGGAGGGGTGGAAAGAGATCAACCAAAGAACTTGTATGCATATATGCATAACCCATGGACTCAGACAATAGGGTGGTGAAGGCTTGGGGTGGAGGGCAGTGGCAGGCTAGAAGGAGTCAGTGGGGGGAAAAAGGGGACATATGTAATACTTTCAACAATAAAGATTAAAAAACCCCACAACCACCCCCCCCCCCTAGTTTTTGGGACCCCTCCCACCAAAAACGATAAAGAGATCTTAAGACTTTTCTTCATGATTTTTTGGATTACAGCAGAAACAGGCAGTTTATGACTAATGTAGAACCTCTCAAAGAAAGACTTGTTGAAGAGTAATATGAAATTGCTCATTACTTTTTTTATGAGTAAAGAAAAGAAAACAGTTGCAGCATCTATTTTGCAAGGCACATGAGAAATAGTCAGACAGATGAGTCAGGAGAAACAAGCAGAACCATTTTTAGAGGAACTCATGCTAAATACAGCAGGACCTACTTAAACATTGTGGAAATGGGCAAAGTAGACATGGAAGAACTAAAGTTTAGTATTATGCTAAGCGAAATAAGCCAGTCAGAGAAAGGCAAACATCATATGATCTCACTTATATGTGGAATGTAATGACTAAAATAAACTGATGAACAAAATAGATTCAGAGACATTGAAGCATGCAACAGAATGATGAATTTTAGAGGGAAGTAGGGAGAGGGGGACAGATTAACCAAAGAATTTATAGGTATACCAGAGGCCCAATGCACGAAAATTCCTGCAAGAGTAGGCCTTCCGTCCCCTGGCTGGTGGCACCAGCTTCCCTCCAGCACCTGGGACCTGGGCTTCTCTCCTCTGGCCACCGCCAGGCACCCAGGACCTGGAATTCTACCTTCCTCCGGCCACCTGCAGGCACCTGGGTCCCTGGCTGGCTTCCCTCAGGCCACCTGCAGGCACCTGGGACCGGGCTGCCCCCCCCCCCCCCAGCCCCGGCTTTGTCAGGAAGGACATCCAGAATGACATCTGGAAGATGTCTGGTCTAATTAGCATATTACCCTTTTATTATTACAGATATGCATAGCCTATGGACACAGACAATAGTGTGGTGGGGGAGGGGGTCAATGGGGAAAAAAGGGACATCTGTAATACTTTCAACAATAAAGATAAATTAAAGAACAATAAAGTTTGGAGAGTAAACACACACATGACTATTTGAAGGGGATCAAGTCAAACTGAGAATGGCCATGGCATTTATCAGAAATGCACAAAGTTGCAATGACTTTTTAATTTAAAATCTGCAATATAGTTTAGGCTAAAGCTACTGGAAATACAGGGTGGGCAAAAGGAAGTTTACAGTTGTGAATACGCAAGAGTTTATTCTTGCATTATTGTTTTCCATAAGAGCAACTGTAAACCTACCTTTGCCCCCCTGTATTTGAATTCTCCTCAAAAGATTTTAATAGACAGCATTGACAAGAGGGTGACAATTATTGAGGCTGCGATACTCAGAGGATCATTGTACTGATTCTCCACTTTTTTGTATGTTGGAAATCTTGCATGATTAAGACTTCAAAAAAGAACCAAGCCATTCAGGCTCTTTAAATGATCATATACAGTAAAGTGAATAAAATAAAGTTTCAAGATCTGTCCGAAAAGGTAGGCCAGTGTGGAGGGACCACTGGAGGATTTTAAGCAGGTGACATGGGTGTGTGCACACGTGTGTGCGAGTGCATATATGACGTTCAGTGTATGTATGTCTGCTCATAGAGGAATGGAACTGGGGTAAATGTCATGCATGTAGTTGAAAGGTAATGCTAATGCATGAAATCTGGAGATAGTCTTAGTCATTTCGATGGTGCTAGGGTGGCCAACTGTTCGGCTTTGCCCTGAACCAGGGGGTTTTCTGAGATACAGGACTTTTAGTCCTGGATGGATGGTCACCTTACCGGTGGCGACAAAGTGTACAAAATGTGAGTGAGTTCTGTGCTTGATGGATAAGGAAACAAGAGAAAATAACAGTCAATGAAACAGATTTGGAAGCCATGCCCTTGGGCACCAAAGAGGACGGAGACTGAGGCCAGACTGTGACTTTTCAGAATGACTTCTTCAGATCAGGACTGGCTTTTAGTTAGTTAGGCTTTGAAAACAAAAAACAAAACAGAACTTCTGCTACCGGGTACAATTTAATATAATCAGAGCAAAAATTAAAATGGTATGAGTACCTTTAGATATCAGAACACAGATGTAGGAATTAATTAGTTAAATAACTCATGGAAAGGTAAACTGCCAAGACAAAAGCATTACAATAATTTAATCAACAATTTGATTAGTTACAATCTCTTGCAGTATTTGCAGATAATTAATTTTTATTATATTAAAACAAATCAAACAAAGTTGAACAAATCAGTCAAAAATATAAATATAAGGCATCAACATAGCTAACTTCATATATTCCCAAACGCGTAATTTTACTCTATTTGCTCATCTTGTTGATCTTAATTAATCGATTAATTGAGTCTGCTTGGCATTTGCTATGCTCTGCTGTGAATTAGGTTCTGGGCTGAAGGTTTCAGGGAGTAGAAAGATGTTACAATTAAACAAATAAATTTAATAATCTATTATCTTATAAAAATTTACTTATTCCAAATTATACACTTCTCCTATTCAACGAGAGAATTAAAAATTTAGTAACAATTATGACAAAAAAATTAATTTTTTAACACCCAATAAAATCAGATATTGCTTTGAAAATGTGATTCTCCAGTAAAAGGAACCAGGCATTTTTGTGTGAAATAACTGATTCCAAGCTGAAGTGGGAAATTTATGAGATGAGCCTAGAATAATTTGTTAAGCCAGAAGTAACAAAGTGCTTAAAAATTATGGATTAATACTTTTATAATGGAGATTTGGAAATACTACCTTAACCAAGTGATCCATCCACATTAGCATTACCAATATTAGGGCAAATTAACACTATTTATGTATTAATGAAATGCATTAAGAGGACATGTTTTTCTACCCAAAATTTATAATCCTGACTGAAACAGGAGCAACCAATGGAAAACCTCATTGGGAGACATTATAGTACAAAACAGGGGGTCTGTACTCCTCAAAAATATTAGAGTCATGCCGAAACCGGTTTGGCTCAGTGGATAGAGCGTCGGCCTGTGGACTGAAGGGTCCCGGGTTCGATTCCAGTCAAGGGCATGTACCTGGGTTGTGGGCACATTCCCAGTCGGGGATGTGCAGGAGGCAGCTGATCGATGTTTCTCTCATTGATGTTTCTAACTCTCTCTATCTCTCTCCCTTCCTCTCTGTAAAAAATCAATAAAATATATTTAAGAAAAAAGATTAAAAAAAAAATATTAGAGTCATGACAAGAAAGGCTGAGTAGCTGTTTCAGATAAGAGGAGATAAAATGTTATATGTGATATTGGATTTGCTTCTTGGACCAGAGGGGCAGAAAAATGCTTTATTCAGAATATCGAAATATGTTAATGTTATATCTCCTGATTTTTGTAGTTATACTGAAGAGAGATTAGTGAATATCTTTGTTCTTAGGGAAAAAATAAAGTGTTTAGAGATAAATTGACCTTATGGCTGTACTTTACTTTTATGTGGTTCAGAAAAAATTAATAATAAGTATATATAGAGAAAAGGAAATGATAAAGAAATGTGAAAGAAAAATTGGTAAAATGTATATATAGTTGACTCTTGAACAGCATGGATTTGAGCTGTGTAGATCTACTTATACACACATTTATTTTTCAGTAGATACTGTACATGTATTATCTCTTCCTTATGATTTTCTTAACATTTTCTTTTCTCTAGATGACTTTAAGAATAAATATATAATGCATATAACATAAAAATATGTTAATCAACTGTTATCAGTAAGGCCTCCAGTCAACAGTAGACTATTAGTAGTTAATTTTGGGGGAGTCAAAAGTTATATGCAGATTTTTGACTGTGTGAGGGTCAGCATCCCTGTATCTCCTGAGTTGTTGAAGAGTCACCTGTATTAGTATTATTGATAATTCTTTATAATTATCTGAAAACTTGAATTACTTTATAATAAAAAGTTAAAAACCAAAAGGCAAAGATACATAGAAGGAAAAACTCCAACTGAAATAAGGACAAGCGTGGAAACTTCCTCTGAGTTCATTTTTTGATAACTCCAGTTTTCACTGATCTTTAGCTCTGACTTTCTATTATACTTTAGTCTTTACAGATTGTCTTTAAAGAATGGGAGGCAACCTGTCATTGGGCTGCAGATTCATCCTGGTGGGATCCCAGCTCAGTGAGGAGATGGAAGTCCTCTTCTTCTGTATCTTCTTCCCATTCTATATCTTCAGTCTCTTGGCAAATGGCTATATCAATCCTTTATAATAAAAGCCTAAAATGCTAAATGTCCGGTTCTGGTCGTCTGTTCAACCAATCAAAGTGTAATATGCTAATGATATGCTAAGGCCACTCAAACACTCGCTATGACATACACTGACTACCAGGGGGTATATGCGACTGGTAGGTTAGCTTGCTGCTGGGTCCAGCTGATCAGGACTGAGTGAGATGGGCCGGACATGCCCTGGAGCCCTCCTGCAGTCCCTCCCTGGCTGACAAACCTCCTGTGTCCCTCCCGAGCCCCAATCATGCACCAGTGGGTCCCTCAGCCTGGCCTGCACCCTCTTGCAATCCAGGACCCCTCAGGGGATGTCAGAGAGCCAGTTTCAGCCCAATTCCACAGGCCAGGCCAAGGGACCTCACTGGTGCACGAATTCATGCACCAGGCCTCTAGTATCACATAAAGCAAAGAAAATGATCAGAAACAGAGAGTAATCTACACTAATAAAAGAGAAACATGGTAATTAGGGTACGACCGCTACCCTTTTCATTGACTAATCAGTGAGTATATGCAAATTAACTGTCAGCCAAGATGGCGGCCGGCAGCCAGGCAGCTGGAAGTGAACATGAGGCTTGCTTGCTCCAGTGAAGGAGGACTCCAACGTTCCCCGCCTCACTTGCCGGCCTCTCAACTGCAACTCTAAGCAACTATGTACTATGTTGCAAATAAGAAGCTAAACAAAACCCCAGAAACCGGCTTTCATTCAGCCGGGCTTCCAGATCGCAACATTGTATTGATGTTTTCAGCAGCGAGGCCTCAAAGCTAAAGCTGGCCCAGAATAAAAAAGAAAAAAAGGAGTGGTTGGGAGCTTCAGTCACCCGCTTCCGGAAAACAGCCCTCAGCCCCTCACCCAGACTGGCCAGGCACCCCAGTGGGGACCCCCACCCTGATCCAGGACACCCTTCAGGGCAAACCAGCCGGCCCCCAGGCCTCTATCTTATGTAGTAAAAGGGTAATATGCCTCCCAGCACCGGGATCAGCGGAGCCGCGAGGCCTCCTGGCACCGGATCAGCGTGACAGGGGGCAGTGCCCAAACCTCCTGATCGGCCCTGCTCTGTGTGTGACAGGGTTCGGCACCCCAACCACCCCCCTCCCCCCCAGTCCCTGCTCTGTGTGTGACAGGGTAGAGCCATAACCTTCCCATCGACCCTGCCCTGAGTGTGAGAGTGGCGGCGCCCCAACCCCCTGATTGGCCCTGCTCTGTGGATGATAGAGAGTGGTGCCCCAACGCCCCCTACACGGGCCCTGCTCTGTGTGTGATGGGGTAGAGCCATAACCTCCCCATCGGCCCTGCCCTGAGTGTGACAGTGGTGGCGCCCCAACCCCCTGATCCGCCCTGCTGTGTGTGTGACAGGGGGTGGTGCCCTAACTCCCCTATTGGCCCTACTCTGTGAGTGACAGGGGGGAGCTCCTCAACCCTCTGATGGGCCCTGCTCTGTGCATGACAGGGGGGAGCTCCCCAACCCCCTGATACACCCTGCTCTGTGCGTGACAGGGTATGGAGCCCCAACCCCCCTGATGGGCCCTGCTCTGTGCGTGACAGGGGGCAGTGCCCCAACCCCTGATTGGCCCTGCTCTGTGCATCACAGGGGGTGGCGCCGCAACCTCCCCATCGACCCTGCCTTGAGTGTGATAGGGGGCGGTGCCCCAACTCCCCAATCAGCCCTGCTCTGAGCCCGACCAGGGGCTGCACCTAGGGATTGGGCCTGCCTTCTGCCACCCAGGAGCAGGCCTAAGCCAGAAGATCGTTATCACCCGAGGGGTCCCAGACTGCGAGAGGGCACAGGCCGGGCTGAGGAACCCCCCCCTTCCCCCCTGAGTGCACAAATTTTTGTGCACCGGGCCTCTAGTATTATATAATGACAAAAGGCTTAATCTATCAAAAAGACATAGCAATCCTAAATGTGTTTTCACCAAACAACAGCTTCAAAATATGTGAAGTAAAAATGTAGGAAGATGTAGACAAATGCACATGTGGTTAGAGTCTTCAGCACCCCATTTCAACAGGTGATAGAACAACTAGGCAGAAAATCATCAAGAATATGGATGAGCCCAGCAGGCGTGGCTCAGTGGTTGAGCATTGACTAATGAACCAGGAAGTCATGGTTTGATTCCAGTTCGGCACATGCCCAGGTTGTGGGCTTGATCCCCAGTAGGGGGCATGCAGGAGGAACCGGTCAATGGTTCTCTCTCATTGATGTTTCTACCTCCCTCTCCCTCTCCCTTCCTTTCTGAAATTAAAAACAAATAATAACAATAATAATAATAATTATTATATATATATTCAACAGCCCCAGCAAGCAAAAGAATCTAATAGTCACTTATAAAACGTTCCATCCAATAACAGAAAAATACACATTTTTTCAAGTGCCAACAAAACATCGATCAAGATAGACCTATTCTAAGCCATAAAAAAAATCTCAAAAAATTTAAAAGGAATAAGAGTTTTACAGAATGTGTTCTCTAACCACAATGGAATCAAATTGCCAATGCTTGGAAATTTAAAAAAATACATTTTAAAATAATTTATAAGTCAAAGAAGTCTCTAGGGAAATAAAAAGTACTTTGAACTGACTGAAAATGAAAATACAACATATCAAAGTTCTGAGAGAGAAACATCAATAAAAGCACAGGTTAGAAAAGAAGTCTCAAATGAATAATAGATGTTCCTAACTCAAGAACCTAGAAAAATAACAAAATAAATTCAAAGCAAGCAGAAAGGGGGAAGTAAAGAATAACAGAAAACATTAAAATTTAAAAGAGAAAAAATATTAGGTAAATCAATAAAACAAAGAGTTAGTCACCAAGAAAGAGAAAGGTGCACTGCACCCCATGCCAAGCGCAGGAAATGAGAGGTCAAAGGGCAAGGGGCGGGGCCTCAATGGCTGGCCAACAGCTCTGGGGGTCCCTGCACCTCCGGGTGGCTGCAGGTGTTTAGCCCTTGATGGCTCACGGCGCCGAGGCCCCATCCCCAGAGCTCATGCCGCCTGGGCACCGGTTCGGTGTTCCCTCGGCACTTTCCCGGCGTCCCGGAGGCCAGAGCCCGCTCAGAGCCCTGCTGGAGCCGCCAGATCCCATGAGACATGGCCTCCTGTGGGCACCTCCCCAGCGTCCCTGTGAGGCCTGGAATGGGGTGCACTTTCTCCATGGTCGCCAGCCTCACCGCCAGGGGCGAAGGTGTCGGAGGAGTGGACACAGAGCCTGACCTGACTGGGTGCTGCATCCCCGCACCCCTTCCTGGCGGGTAGGTCCTCATAACTATTATCCAAGACACCGCAGTTCTCTTTTAAAAAATGTGAGAAATGTGTAAAAAGTAAGAATGTGGCTCGAGGAATGCAGAATCAGAGAAAATGGAATTAAACAATACGGAAGGGTATTTTTAAAAACTAGAAAAAACTCCAAAGATCACAGTTCTCATAAAGAGAACCCAGGTGTCTGCCAACTGAAGTGTCTGTGTCTTGGGCTGCGCCCAAAAATTTCTAACAAATTCAACTTATTTCCTCATTTTTCAAGATTCCAATTAAAACATTGAACTTTTGACCCTTTAACACACAGTTACTCCAGAAATGCAATTAATAACGATTTACAATTATTTTCTATTAATTATATGACTGCCATGACTTTCTGAATATCTGTTCACCCTTGAGTTGGATATTTGTAAAACATCAATTAAAAGTCAACATTTTGCAAAGCAATTTTCAGGTAGTTTCATTTGGGAGTTGTTTAAATTATCAATTTTTACTTATTCTACTTTCAAATAGAAAGCATATTCAAATTTTAGTGGCCCTTGCTATAACCATAACAGTTATAAGTGCAGGTTTAAATAAGATCTGTGATTTCAGAAAATGCCCAGTGCTGACAGGTAATGTAAATATCTGAGAACATATTTATTGCAATTAAGAGCTGACTGTGTTGTGTATGTCATTTTCCTTTGTATACTTTTATTTATGTATGTGTATACTCTGAAACTTTAAAAAAAATTTAAATATATTTTTATTGGTTTCAGAGAGGAATGAAGAGGGAGAGAGAGATAGAAACATCAATGATGAGAGAGAATCATTGATTGGCTGCCTCCTGCATGACCCCTACTGAGGATCGAGCCCTCAACCCGGCCATGTGCCCTTGACTGGAATTGGACCTGGGACCCTTCAGTTTGCAGGTCGACGCTCTATTCACTTGCTGGGGTCCAACCCCAGCGGGTCCAGGGGTCCCCAAAGGTGTGGACGGAGTCGGCGAAGAAGGAATGACACGAAGGCAGCATTCAGGTGATCATCATAGTTGGGTTCCTCAGCCAGGTTCTGTCCAGGTTCTCCCGCCATGTTCTGTCTAGGTTCTCCAGCGAAGTTCTGTAGCCAGGTTCTGTCCAGGATCTTTTGCCATGTTCTCTTGCTAGGTTCTGTCTCTAGGTTCTTCAGCCAGGTTCTCTCGCTAGGTTCTGTTTCTAGGTTCTGTATCTAGGTTCTCTGTAGGATCTCCAGCCAAGTCCTGTCTCTAGGTTCTGTCTCTAGGTTCTCTGTCTCTAGGTTCTGCGTCCTCTTGTCTTGTCACATCTGTATTTATACCAGTTGATTTTAATCCTGTCAATTTCTATTGCAAAGGTTAGGGCGTTTCTTATCTCCATTCCAGGGAGTAAAGATTATGTAGCTTAAGGGTGATTGTTTGTAGTTAAAGTGATTAACTACCCACCTGGCACTTAGTTAAGAGGTTTTATCCCCTCCTTAACTTCAGGGAAAAATCCCTACCTGGGAAAACCACCTTTCCGGAGAGGTGACCTTGTTTAAAACACATAGCGCCAAGAAGGTGAGCAAACATATTAAGAACAGTATGCCATATATGCCAGGTCCCTTGAAACAGCAAGGATGGACCGGCTCCCGGCAGCAAATCTCTCAGTCTCAGAAGAGGCAAGAAGCTTTGAGGGGAAGCTGCCTTGGAGAGGGTCCCTTCCTCCCCTCCGCTGAGGGACTGGACTCAGCATCTCCTCACTTCAGAATAGAGATTAGAGGACACTTTCAATAGATTTATCCTTGAAAAACCCTCCCTTAGGAAGGTTCTAATAAGCCCCAATGGGACCTCTTGGCCTCTTTTTGGAGTCCCTAGTCTACCCCTGTGTCCACAACCAGGTGTCTATAGCATCTCCAAACCTTGAGTTGTCACTGGAATCAGCTGTTGTTGTTTTTTTCGGGGGGATCCTTTCATCCCACCTTTGCTGCAACACATGGGACCCAGATCACAGTGGGCATAAGCTGAATCACAGAGTTTAATGCCAGGAGCTTACCTATTGTCACACGGATTCTGTTTCCTTATGGGCTCACCTGGACCAGAATGGGGACTAGGGCAGTGCTGGGATTCATGAAATTCAAATACTATGGAGTGTTCGGATTCTGTAATGAGTGACATCTCAGAGGTGTGCTCTGTGTCTGTCTGTGTTTCTAACTGTGTGTTCTGCTGGAGATGAGAGTAGAAAGAGGAAAAGAGAGTTGCTTGCCTCCCTCCCAGTGGAGGTGGGCACGCACTGCATCTCACAGCCCACCCTGCAGTGAGCCCCGAGGAGCTGACAGCTCAGATGAGCCCATCAGAGAATAAACCCCCTTTTCTGAGGATTCTGCCCCATTTTCAATCAGGAACAAAAGAGAAGGTTCTGCAGCTCCCACAGAACTTCCAGAAAGCAGGACCCTGCCCGATCTTTAGACACTTTCCTCTTCTTTGGTCCTTGAGTCCAAATGTGGGTGCTAAATAGGTTGCCTTGTTTTATTTTACCATCAGTTCATCCTAGGTGAGTTGTAGCCTCTAGGTTTTTGTTGACTGTCACTCTGTTACTACCAACCTTCATTTACATATTGGAAAAATACTTTCCATTAATGTTAAACATATATATTGATCACTAATAACCACTCTGAATAGTTTCAGGGGAACACTATTATTTTCTTTCTTAGTTGGCATGTACACTAAAATAACTTTAATTTAGGAAATTATCTTCTTCTGCCTTTGTGTTTGAGTATAAGAGTAGTCATGGCCTGGCCAGTGTGGATCAGTGGTTGAGTTTTGACTCATGAACTAGAAGATCACAGTTTGATTCCCTGTCAGGGCACATGCCTGGGTTTCGGGCTTGATCCCCAGTAGGGGGCATGCAAGAGGCAGCTGATCAATGATTCTTTTTCATCATTGATGTTTCTATCCCTCTCTCCCTCTTCCTTCCTCTCTCCGAAATGAATAAAAACATCCTATGTAATAAAAGGGTAATATGCAAATTGACTGAATGGGGGAATGACTGGTAGCTATGATGCACACTGATCACCAGGGGGCAGACGTTCAATGCAGGAGCTGCCCCCTGGTGGTCAGTGCCCTCCCACAGGGGGGGCACTGCTTAGCCAGAAGCCCTGAGCAGGCTCACAGCTGGAGAGCACAATGGCAGTGGTGGGAGCCTCTCCCGCCTCTGTGGCAGCACTAAGGATGTCTGACTGCTGGCTTAGGCCTGGCTCCTGGACTGAGAGAGGGCGCAGGCTGGGCTGAGGGATACCCTTCCCCCTCCCTGCACTAATGTTGTGCACAAAAAACAGATATAGATAAAAGAATAAAGGAGAAATTTAAATCACAAAAGCACCACCAAATTATCTCAGTTGCATTCCCTAGAATTGTAAAAGGAGGTCAATTTTCATTTCAAGATGAGGAGAAAATAGCAGAAGTTACAGTCCTAGAGGAAACTTGATCTGTCTTTCCCCCTTGACTCAGAATCTCTGGAAATGATAGAATAGCGAGTGTAAAGGTGGTGAGAGATTTCCTTGCCTTTTGGCACTACAGTTAAATTCTACCAAACAGGATTTAACAAGTCCCCTTGGGATAGCTTATCCTGTTTTTGACTCCTTCACATGTTCTCCATCAATTTCCAAAGCTCTTGCTATCTGGTCTTACTTTATGAGTTGTATTTCTTGTGATTACTTGATGAAAAAATTATATAGGATACATGTTCTGGTCAGGTGTAACTTAAAACGTGGGCAACACTAGAGAGGATGGAAAGAATAGATGGGTTCCATATGCCCTGTTTACCACTTATTCTATTTGGAGATTTAGTAGGTGGGGAAATGTTCTTGAAACCATAATAAATCCAAGTGTGTGGTAATTGTAATGTATGAAGGAGTCCCAGAAATCACTCTAGAGCTTCTAAATTGATGATCATGGAGCTCCAGATCGAAGGAATCATCAACATCTTCTTGTTGTAAATGTCCCTCTGGAGAAAACCAGAGACAAGTCCTTGGAGAGCCCCTTTCCCATGGAAGGAAGCAGATGGCAGTGTGCCTGGTGGGTCTTTCTCCCTCCCCTACACCAAACACTCAGTCTATTGAGAGGTGGTGGAGTTAAGCAGAGAATAAATATTCTCTTCTGAGCGGAATCCCGTTGCTTCTGTTGGGGCACCTTTTCTCCTAAGAGATAGATCCTTGTGAGACAGGATTTCAACACTAACTCACAGATGCTACTCACTTTATTGGTGTATTTTTGCTTACCCCCACTCACATTCACCTCGTCTTCTCGTTTTTAGTTGTAAGTCTGTGGTAAGTTTTTTTTATACTTTGTTCACTGTACAGTTTCAGATAGGCTCTAAGGAAAAATCACAAATGGAATTGTTATTGTCTGTCAATGCCAGATGTCTGCTATTTATAGACTTACCTTTCATATCCAAAGTTACTGTCTCTTTTAGATACACCTAATATGGATCATTTACTTTGATGCATTCAGTGTTGAATTTCATGTTTAAATTATAAAATAAGATAGCTGTTTGAGAGATTTGCTTGAAAATTTTTCCATTGTTTCATGAAATTAAGTAATGTTTTAATAAAATAATAGACGTAATTGATCACAAAATGAGTTTGTTACACAAGAGTGTCTTGAAGGTTTATTTTTGAAAGTGAACTTCCATTTGGTGAGTTATTTAAATAAGAGAATTATCATCTCTTGAGTCCTTTTAACAGTCTGGTCATTCTAAGCAGGTTATATACACCAGCAGATAGGAATTGTCTTGTGTGTCCTCAACCAAGTCCTGTGGTGAGACATTGAATATGTTTAGTGAATATCTGTGGATTTTATGTTTTGTGTTTTAGCTACTGGCAGATAGAAGGAAGATGAGATGACACCCATTAGTCCATGACATTTTAGAAATAGCACCACTGTCTCCATTGTCCCAAAATGTTGCAATAAAGTTGAAATGAAAACGGCTAACACTTTTCTATACATTTAGGGCCTGTGAATCCTATAGTTGGAAGAGACTTCAGCATTCTTCTTGTTCAAGTTCTCACATAACATGGGAATTCCATCTTGAATAGATGGTCAATCAATCTCTGATTTAAAACATTCACTGACATGAAGGTCAGCCCTAATGAAACAGTTTTCTTCAAAGAGGGGATTCCAATTGTTATTAAGTTATTTCTTAGTCTAAGATAAAATCATCTCCCAATATTTCTATTGTGAATTCCGATTCTTCCTTTGAAGCAGGATAAAACCTTCACACTTTTGCTTATAAAGCTTTGCAAATATTAACTTACCAGAAAATTTGAATGGGGAACTGATAGATAAGAACTCAGTTATGAATTTTTCTGGGATTTTTGTTTTAGTGAAATTCAGATGGATTCTGGATTGAAGAAGGATATAGAGTCAGACAGAAAACAGAAGCAATGGTTTAATAGTTACAAGTCAAACTTCAGAATATCCACTCTGAGGTAGAAGTACTTTTTAAAAAATTGATAAGCCATAAAAAAGTAAAGATTCATGATAAATAATATCTTTCTATTAGAGTTAAGCTATAAAATATGTTGAAGGTTCTATGAATATGAGTATATAGTTAGAGCTTTAGCTTTAGTCTAGGATATTGATCAGGATTTTTTAAAATCCTGGGCTATGACCTATCAAGATATCCAACCAGCATTTATACTGGTGAAATAGAGTAGAAAATAATATAGAAAATACCATGTACTTTACACCCTTGCCCATAATAAGGATTCAAGTGCATGTATGCATATATATAATTCTATATCTAACATATACATCATGCACACACATATAGGTATAGGATACAAATATCCATATGGAGGATAAGAAGGTGACAGGCAACATCCAATCATGAAACAACATGATCAGAATAGACCATCTTGCCCTAGCTGGTTTGCCTCAGCGGATAGAGCACCGGCCTGCGGACTGAAGGGTCCCAGGTTCGATTCCGGTCAAGGGCATGTACCTGGGTTGTGGGCACATCCCCAGTAGGGGGCGTGCAAGAGGCAGCTGAATCGATGTTTCTCTCTCATTGATGTTTCTAACTCTCTATCCCTCTCCCTCTCCTTTCCTCTCTGTAAAAAATCAATAAAATGTATTAAAAAAAAAAAAAAGAATAGACGATCTGGGTACAAAGGTCAAAAGACAAAGTTCTCTCTTTTAAATCCAGCTCAAGGTGTGGCAGTCTGCTTGACATTCTCTCAACTTAACTCAAAATTATATTGTCAGTAAAAATGATAAGGCTAACAAATTCATATAATGAAGGCACAGCTTTATGAGGTCACCTGATAGGAGGGTCTGGGACAAGCTTCCGGTCTGTCTTCCCATTCTCATGTGCAGATAGAGATACAAGACCACAGACCAGATTCTCACGTGTGACTCTGTGTGCACTGCGATGTGGGAACACACACGGGCAAACCTCTGATGGGATCACACTGACCGGGAAAGTGACCACGGCTGTGAAGGCAGTTGCAGTGTTACCATATTGTGAACAACGGTGGAACTTTGAAAATACAGGTAAGATTTACTGAACACTGTAAGAGAATACTAGCATTTAGTTTATCACAGTGAATAAAAATTTCCTTCTGTGTCATTTGCAATGCATAGTATTCACGTAGTAAGTGACTAACAGACAAACCTATCCTTGGAGATATTTTTCTGAGGAAAGAAACAATGCACATATCCACCAAGTTAGTCACTACCCCCCTTCCTCCCCCTCCTCCTAGGCACCGGCCCCCCCCCCCCCCGCCCCCGCCCAGCATTCAGACGTGAGCACCCTTGTCTTTTTCCCAGGAAAATGGGGGGAAACCAGACTTTGCTCACAGAGTTCCTCCTGCTGGGATTTCCCCTCAGCCCAAGGACTCAGATGCTCCTCTTTGGGCTCTTCTCCCTGTTCTATGCCTTCACTCTGCTGGGCAATGGGGTCATCCTGGGCCTCATCTGGTTGGACTCCCGACTGCACACCCCCATGTACTCCTTCCTCTCACACCTGGCCATTGTTGACGTGTCCTATGCCTGCAACACGGTGCCCCAGATGCTGGTAAACCTCCTGAGTCCAGCCACGCCCATCTCCTTTGCTGGCTGCATGACGCAGACCTTCCTCTTCTTGACCTTTGCTCACACCGAATGTCTTCTCCTGGTGGCAATGTCCTATGATCGGTATGTGGCCATCTGCCACCCTCTCCGATATTCTGTCCTCGTGAACTGGAGAGTCTGCACTACCCTGGCAGTGACTTCCTGGACTTTAGGGGCCCTCCTGGCCCTAGTACATACAGTGCTACTCTTACCATTGCCCTTCTGTGGACCCCAGAAAGTGAATCACTTTTTCTGTGAAATTCTAGCAGTTCTCAAACTTGCCTGTGCAGACACCCACATGAATGAGACTATGGTTTTGGCTGGGGCAGTGTCTGTGTTGGTGGGACCAGTCTCCTCCATTGTGATATCCTACATTCAGATTCTACGCGCCATCCTAAAGATCCAGTCAGGGGAGGGGCGCCGGAAAGCCTTCTCCACCTGCTCCTCCCACCTGTGCGTGGTTGGACTCTTTTATGGCACAGCCATTATCATGTATGTGGGGCCCCCACATGGGGACCCCACGGAGCAGAAGAAATATCTCCTCCTCTTTCACAGCCTTTTCAATCCCATGCTTAATCCCCTGATCTACAGTCTGAGGAACAGAGATGTCAAAGCTGCTCTGAAGAGAGTGCTTGAAAAGGAGAGAACTTCATGAAAGCCTTAGAATCAGGAAGCAAGTGAGCTTAAAGGGACCTGAGGACTCCTGTCACCCAGTATCTACACAAGATACAATGACATGCTCTAAGGCATCCTTTTCATCTTTAAATTTCTCTGTGACTCCCTCCCAAGAAAGCCATTCTGCTTTCCTCCCTCCTCAGTGCTGCACAGAAACTGAAAACCTCTCCCAACTATCTGCATGTTGCACATACTTTTAATATGGATGTGAAATATTCTCATATGACGGAATACATTTATATATTCCATAATCAGGATTTGTAGACAAAATGTAGAATAAAACAAGATTTCGGCAGAATATACTCATTGAGAGAGATTGATTACAATAGTAGTTATTTAAATATTTTAAATTTGGCAACTGTCATCTTCAAAAATTGATCTACATTTAAAATATTTGAGTATGTTGCTGCATATTTCTATGACAGTTAGTGATGTTTTCTAAGGCATTATCAACTTAAATTAGGAAGAGCATGAGTCATATCTTTAAGGAAAAGAGGATTAAGGATGTGACTGTGATGGAACTAACAAGAACAAAACCCCAGAGGATGTCATGCTAAAAATATACAGACATATTGGAGCTTTCTCGGTCGCTGTCTTTCTCTGCTTCTGGAGTGTAGGTGGAGATCGATAGATCGTGGAGGTGAGAGGCAGAGAGCAGAATGGAAGTAGCTGAGAGTCCTTGGAAGAAATATACATTTCCTCTCATTGGTTTGGTCAATTGTCTTTATGGGAAATGACCAAAACTTAGAGACAACATTATGGCAAATAAGAATAGATTGTAATTGTTGGGATGAATAGTTGACCAATGCTACTAAAGCTATAAATTATCAGAAATGATTTGCTTTTTAAATTAAGAGGTTTGAGGCAAGTTAAATAACCATTTTAATCAAACATGAAACTCCAACACTTACTAGTAATTTTGAAGTGATAGAACACAGTAAAGAAGTAGTGGAAAAGCATATATGAAGAGACATAAGCCTTCTGAATACTTAAACTGTATCAAAGGGGAATATTTAACTTTCAAAATAATGTTATTTCGTGAAAAGTGTTTTTAAAGAGGAAAACGTATGGATTTCTTTCTTACAAAGCATCCCTTTTATAAAGAAGTCTGTTGTGTAGACATTACTCCATGATCAAACAATGGTTAAAAACCCATGATTCTGAATTCAAATAAAGCTGTGTTTTGTTTTTTTTTTTACAGAGTTCTGCCATTTGCTAGACTACAGACTTTTACAATATACTTAAATTCTTTGTAATTTAGATTTATTATGTGTAAAATAAATTCACTAGTACTAACCTCACAATTTGTTGTGAAAAGGAAATACTCTGCAAAATGCTTAGCAGAATCCATGAGTTAGAATAAGAGCTCAATAAATGGTAATTATTCATATTATCTTCTACATACATTCCTCATTTTTAAAGAACAAGGACCGTGACATAAATGAGACAATGTAAAATGAGATTTTCTACTATACTAGACAAAAACAGGACTATTACAAAAAGTAGCCTTTTATGTTATACAAATGGCCAATATTTCAAGTAATTTATGAAGTAAATGACTCAAAGAATCTTTCATTTGCACTATCAATTCTCTGAAGAAATAGTATTTAAAAGTACATGGATAAATGCAATTCAAAATTGCAAACATTTTATATATAGTATATATAATATATATATATGTATGTTACACACACAAAATGTGCAATCTTTTTTATTTTCCTTTTTTTCACTCATTGCTATGTAAGATTCATTCAGGTTGTTACACATGGCTCTATTGATTAATTTTAATTGTTTCATAGCATTACATCGTATAAACCTATCACAATTTATCTATCTCATTTCTGGTTCTCTACAATTTTGTCTATAATAAATAGTCCATGAATGTTATTGCACACAGGTTTTGGGGAACAGATGCAATCATTTCTGTTGGGCATGTTCTCAGGGAAGTTCTGGGTTATGAATGCCCTAGACTTGGATCTGCTTTGGCTTGGACGTCTGATAGGCTGCCGATGTCATTATTGCTATCATTTACTCATCACTTACAATGTTCCTCACACTGAGATAATGATGGTAAGACAATGGTGAGCCAAATACAGTTGACCCTTGAGCAACAGGGGTCCACTGTTATGCAGATTTTTTCAATACATACTGTAAAGTGTTTTCTTCATGATTTTCGTAAGAACATTCTTCTTTTGCTTATTTTATTGTAAGAGTATAGTATATAATACATATAACATAAAAAATATGTTAATTGACAGAATTTTTACTTTTCCAGAATGGCAGATAATGAATGCCCTTACATCTTAGGCTGAGTTCTTCAGTAGTTTCGGTAGCCTGGGTTCTTCCATTAAAACCTGATGTAAAAGCTTATGTACCAACATTTAATTATAAATGAGGAAAAAGAGGAGTGAGACAAAAGGGTAGGGAAAGCAAGTTTCAGGGTGACTTACTGATGCTGGTCACTGTGTGGTGTTAGAAACAACTAACTGTTCCACCTCATGGGATGATCTGATGAGAGACCTTCAGTAGCATGCATCTTTTTTTTTTTTAAAGCAGCCTGCCTTGGCTCACTTCTGTCACTGTAACTTTTTATTTTTTAATATTTTTTTTATTGATTTCAGAAAGGAAGGGAAAGGGAGAGGGAGAGGGAGAGAGAGATAGAAACATCAATGATGAGATAGAATCATGGATAGGCTGCCTCCTGTATGTCCGCCCCCCCTCCGCCCCCACCGGGAGATTGAGCCCGAAATCCAGGCATGTGCCCCTGACCAGAATCCAACCCCGGGACCCTTCAGTCTGCAGGCCGACCTCTATCCACTAAGCCACACCAGTCAGGGCTGTCACTGTAACTTTAAAAATATATATATATTTTTATTGATTTCAGAGATGAAGGAAGAGGGAGAGAAAGATAGAAATAGCAATGATGGGAAAGAATCATTGATTAGCTGTCTCCTGCATGCCCCACACTGGGGATCGGGCCTGCAACCCAGGCATGTACCCGGACTGGGAATCAAACTGTGATCTCCTGGTTCATGGGTCAACACTCAACCACTGAGCCACGCCAGCCGAGCTAGCAGCATGTATCTTAAGACAGTTACATCAGGAAGAGATAAAGTGAAGAAGGTAATGGCTCACTCTGACCTCCCATTGGAAAAAGGAATGTTTCACTCCATGGGGTGTTATTTATGTCGCAGTACAAGTTGCGTGTACATCATGGCCACTAAGTAATCCAGAGTGACTTTCCCCAGGGGCAGAAGGAAAGCCTTGGTCAGGAAGCGAGAGGCATGGGAAGTGACATGAAGTGAGGTGCTCTCGGGTTATTCCAGGTGAAGCCGAACAGGTCAGAGCCCAGAGCTGGTCACAGTGGTGGCTGAGTTGGGATAATTGGGTGAGGGTCCCAGAGAACGGAGGTCGAGAGGTCTGAGGATGTGAGAACTATAAGGGTTAAGTGCCAGAGAAACAGATCTTGATTTATTAATGAAACATGATTAATTTAGAAGTCTTTCACACACAGCCTGAATTGTATGATTTTTATATTGGAATGGGCTCAAAAATTATATTTTAGCTGTCAAAAGCAGAATTTGGAATGATTGAAGAAGTTTGCCTCAAGTTGGTCAGTTTTTTGTTTAATAAAATGTACTTGGCTATTTAACTATGACATTAAAATGACTCATTATAAGTTATGTTAATTAATTTATCAACTTTAGAATTTTTTAGAGGAAATTATGTTCATTTTTCAAATCAGTTGCAAAAACACAGAGAAAGTCAAGAGGAGGGGATCACACAAAGGTGTGAATGGGGGGGTCATCTGAAAGATTGGCTACTATAGTGGGCATACAGTTATGCATCTTAAGTTTTTCACTTAATAGGGCTCTGTGAATATTCTTCCATGTTAATATGAATAGATATGCCTTAAAAAACAGAGACAGTCAGCATCATCTCTAGCAGCAAATAAGCTCTCTCTGTAAGACCACATGATAATGTATTCACAATGGTAAATAAGAAAAGAGAACTAACTTTCTTAGAAAGAAAACTGCTTGTCCAATTAACATTTCAATATTCCTTATTAAACCTCCAGTTTTTAACTGGATGTCTCCTCTACATGAAGTTTTTTAACAACTAAGTTTTTTCCCCACAGTATTTTAAGAGTCTAAAGAAAAAAAAAAAAGAGCAAACTGATTAGAACATAAAATTTAAGGGTTTTTTTTTTTTTAAAGCATTTGCAGAACACTTTAAAAATGGCTTCTCAAATTATCAGGACAAATATCATTAGAAATAAGGATTAAAGTAAAAAAAAGACAATTATCTGCAATTAATATTGATGTTTTCAATTTTATTATCTTTTTGTGGCAAAGCTTTGAGAAAAATGGGTAATACCATGTGGTGCTGATGAGGGCCTGGAGCCTCTTATCTTGCACAGGGCAATCTGGTACATAATAGCAAGGAGATGAGCCCCACAAGTTAGTTTTGATCCAGTAATTTCAATGTAAATAATTCATCTAAGGAAATAACTATGAAAGATTCCTCACTGTAGTGTGTGTTTGTAGTAGCAATTATTTGACTCCCTCTCTAGGTAGGTTAGTTTGTTTGTAAAGATGGAAAACACCTTAGAGTTCCAATATTAGGAGACAGGTAAAATTCATATTTATATGGAACATGCATTATTAAAGAATATTAAAAGTCAGGTTTTGTTGTCTTTATTTTTTATATATTTATTGACTTGAAATATATTTACAATTTATATTAAGTGAAAAAAGGAAGATTACTAATGCCATATGTCATCCATTTGTTAGGAGAAAACTTACAGTGATAATTATGAAAATATTTTTCTTCTTTTTGCTTATCTGAATTTTCAAATTCATCTGTGATGAATTTTCTATACAATAAACATACATATATAATACAGAAATATACAATTTTTGAAGATTATAGTTTGAAAAGTAGAAAATCTATGCAATAATTAAATTGAGGTTTCTAGATCTGAGTATGTAGAGACAAGAAAAAATCTTTATGGACATTGTTGCTCTATGGGCATCAAGTACTATTTGCAAAGGGAAATAGCAATTATTTGACTCCCTCTCTAGACAGGTTAGTTTTTAGGACTTTTAGAATAGAAACAATAGGCAATACAGCAGAGAAGCTATCCTGAAAACCATGTTATGACAAAGCACCTAAAAATACTGGATAAAATATTCTAAAAACCATAATTTTTAAATGCTAACTAGGTTTGCAAGAGAGTAAATGAAACTCTCAAAGGACAAAACAAAAATGAGGCAGCATCAGTAACTGCATGGTGAGATCAGAAGCCAGTCATTTCAGTCTCTAAGATCCCAGGTTGAAATGACTAAAAAGGGCACATGAGACAAGGCCTTCCCATATGTAAGGAAGGGGATAGAATAAAGATGCCTTCGTGAACCTGGGTCCTACCTCCAGTACCATAAGAAATCCTATATAATAAAACCCTAATATGCAAATTGACTAAACAACTGGTTGCTATGATGCACACTGACCACCAGGGGGCAGACACTTCAATGCAGGAGCTACTCCCTAGTGGTCAGTGTTCTCCCACAGGGGGAGCACCGCTCAGCCAGAAGCCAGGGATCATTCCTGGTGAGCACAGTGGTGGTGGTGGGATCCTCTCCTGCCTCCACTGCAGGTGGGTGGTAAGGAGCGGGGGATCCTGGACGGTGAGGCTGAGGGGACCTCCCCTTCCCCCACCTTCAGTGCATGAATTTTGTGCACTGGGCCTCTAGTATAGTAATAATAAAAATGACGACTTCTCAGTTGGAATTATGGAGGTCAGAGGATAATGAGTAATATCTGTAAAGTGTTGAAAAAATAACTCAGTCAAGAATTTTATATACAGAAAAATATGCTTCTAAAATTAAGATGAAATGTACATGTTCCCAGACAGAAACAAAAATAAAAAATAAAACAAGTAAGCAAACAAACCAACCCTGAATCTTCCTTGCCAGCAGGCCTACACTGCAAGATACTAAAGGATGTATCTTTTTCCAGCTAAAGGAATGACTCTTGTTGGTAATGGGTAATAAATTTTTTCTCTGAGTTTTAAAAATATTTATCTTTGGTTTTCAGAAATGTCACTATAGTATGATCAAGTATTATTTTATACCAACTTATCCTACTTGCGTTTTGCTGAGATTTCTCTTTATGGGAGTGTATCCTTCATCATAATTGGGAGATTTTCAGAAATAATTTTGTCAAAATTTGCTTTGTCCCCATTTTGTTTTTCTTCTTGAGTATATGTTAGAATATTTTTTAGCACTTTCCAAGATATCGTTCTGACTCAACTCCATGTTTCATTTTATGCCTTTTTTTGATAGTTTTCTATTAATCTTCAATCAAGTTCATTGGTCTTGCTCTCTGTTGGGGGCCATCTGTTATATTTATCTGATCTTTTCTTAATATAAGATATTATATCTTGCTATTTCAGAATGAATAATTTGATGTTTTGTAATACTTCACTGAAATATTACATTTTTTTATTCTTTATATCTGTTTCCCTTTCTTGACATAAATCATACTTATTTGAAGCCCTTTTTTGTAACTTCCATTACTTGTGTTATATCTGGGACTTTTGCTGTTGATTTCTATGTTATACTTAGATAAAGATTATTAAGGTTTTGTGCATTTCTCCTGAACAAACACTTTAAACAGGACCTCAGCAGCCCCAAAGATTTTAAAACATTTTATATGCTGATAGCATATAAATTAATATCTCATGACAGGCCTCTTCCCAAAATGCAGTATTCCAGGTAAATGTTTACTACTGCACATCAATGTGAAATAGCAGTGCCCACTGACTTTAGATCTCAATACAGCAAACTCGGTGTCCTTGAAACACTTAAAAGGCCCCAATTATAAGAGAATAAGCTTCAACCTCTATGAGTTTCCAAGTAAAAATAAATATTTGCAATGGAAAATTTTGAGAATTTATATCACAATAACACTTTTCAGCAGACAAAGACTGTTTACTGCCTAGGGAGGACCCAGTCCTTTGAGGTGCTTGCTTTAACAAGCTCCATGGGGGCCACACACATCACATCATGAAACTTTTAAACCATTCTCAAGGGGGTATGGAGGCAGGCACAGCCTCAAGATCAACTACTCAGAAGCCCAAATACGCGGTGATTGTACTGTGGCATAACCTATAAGGTACTACTTAAGCCTGTTAAATTTTCATGACAAGAGCCTTCTGAGTCGGGTAACCTGCCATTTTTCCTGAGTTCTCGCTTTTCTGCATAAACACCACACACACACACACACACACACACACACTCACTCACACTCATACACACACAGTCATTCACACTCATTCACACTCAGATAACAGAGCTATAAGTCTGTAAGTCAAGAGCAGAGGGGCAGGTTTGTCCTACTCTGGGAAGACCTGGAGTGGTGGGAAGCTTTATAATTTGTTCCCTGGACTCCACAGGTATATGTGTGGGGAATGGGTTGGCTTTAGGTGATGCACCCTTGCCTCCTGTTCTCATGGTCAGGACAGAAAGGGAGTCTGGGATTCGTCAGCCACTGGACCGGCTTCAGGCGGTAGGCACTTCAGCTCCAGCCTTTCCTCTCTCTGTGAGTTTTCCTGTACTCTCAAACCCAATTCGAGGGAAATACCACAAGGAGTATCCTCCTTTGTGCAAATTATTGTATGTGAGCTGCTTAATGATTTACAGAAGAGCAGGACATAAGGCTGGCAGAAATCCTCAGGCTTAGGAAGAAGATGAGCCACCTTTCTGAAGACCCTTTCCTTGCACTGTGCTGGGGGCTCAGAGTAACATTTGACACCCAGGCTGTCAACAGGCTTCTCACTCCTCTTAGTCAGAACCCCTCTCTGGTCACATTTATAGGGGGCGGGGGGCGCTTCCACTAGAAGCCCCTGTGTCATGGTATCAGCCTGAGAGGGGCACAAAAGCCACCGAATACTGTTGCCCCTTTTGCAATTGAAGGTGAAGCCAGAGGTGTTACACAGTTTTCTCTTTCTTTTCTTCCTATGCTAAGAACCATTTTCTCCCACCTCCTAGAAATATCCTCCAGCCAGGAAAGGGAGAACACGGGGCTTCTTTTCTTTGCTGCCCACTATGGAGGAGTTAAGGCGTGGCAGGAAGCAATCCTATAGGGATGTGATAAAAATTCCACTGAATTTGTCTTGTTTCAGTGAAGCTGGTAGAGGAGTCAGATTAGCTTTTCCTGATTCAGTATTCCAGGCTTACTGCCCAGGGATGGTTGGCCTGATCCCAGGGAGACCCTGTGTCAGATCCTAGAATGGAATTATGTGGCTACCGTTGTCACTCACATTTTTTTTTTTTTCAATTTCACCTTTAACGTGTGTGTGTGTGTGTGTGTGTGTGTGTGAGAGAGAGAGAGAGAGAGAGAGAGAGAGAGAGAGAGAGAGAGAGATTCGTGGTCAGAGCATATGCCGAGGTTTGCAGGTTTGATTCCTGGTTGGGGTGCATGTGGTAAGCAATGAATCGATGTTTCTCTCTCTCCCTCTTCCTTTCTGTCTCTCTAAAATAATAAAAACATATTAAAAAATACTTAAAAAGAGAATCTTACACTTTTTACTGCTCAAACATCCCTCCCTCTATTTACTTATTATTTTCAAAAGGCTTAAATTTTATCCTTTTAAAATACCATAGTAATTATTTTATAGCCTATATGTATAAAATTTGCCAAATAATTTTCAAACTATGTTTCTATATTGTTTTCATATATTGACTTACCTGTGGGTTCATTTTTATTCTTATTGAAGAATATACTTTATTAGTACACTGAGGATCTTTAGGGACTCAGTACCTTCCTATTTGCATATTTAATAATGCTGTTCTTTGCCCTAGTTCATTCAGGATTATTCTCGACAACATAAAAATTTAAAACAGCATTTTACTCCTCTTAGCACATTAAAGATAGTAGCTTATTGTCTTCAGACTGTGTCCTGCTGTTGAGAAGTTACTTTCAGTTGAATTGTTGTTCCTGTAAATATAATTGTATTTTATCTTTGATAACTTTTACTATTTCCTCTTTTTTTTGCAAAATTTTTTAAAAGTTATATTTTCATTGATTTCAGAGAGGAAGGGAGAGGGAGAGAGAGAATTATTGATTGGCTCCCTCCTGCACGCCCCACACTGAGGATCAAGCTTGAAACCCTGGGTAGGTGACCTGACCAGGAATCGAACCGTGACCTCTTGGTTCATAGGTTGGTGCTCGACCACTGAGCCATGCAGGCCTGGCTACTATTTCCTCTTAATCCTGGAAAAAGTAAATTATATAAAATAGTTGAACAAAGACTGTTTAAGAGTCAAATGAAATTATAGCTCCTATTAAATATCATAAACCTCATGAAATAATAAAGGAATATAATGGAGCAAACAAAACAATGGATGTAAAAAGAATCCACTTAAAAATCTTGGGAAGCAAAAATAAAGTCATTAAATTTAAAAAAAATAACGAAGCAGATAGGATAAATTTCAACCTGGTGTCAGTCATAGAATAATTGTACAATTAGAATATAGTTATGAAATGTCTAGAACGGTGTGAAGACAGCAAAAGAGAAAAATATCTGAAAGGGTAATTAATTAAGAGACATAAGATAGGTTGACTGACTGCATCATTGTTTGAATAGGTATTCCATAAAGTGTAGACACAGTGAAATTTAAAGAATGGAAGAAAGATAATAGTCAAAGAGATAGGGAGGATAAATGTGATGGAGGGGACTTGAGGTGGTGAACACACAATACAATATACAGATAATGTATATAGAATTGTACACCTGAAACCTATATAATTTTATTAACCAATGACACCCCAAAAAATTCAATAAAAGACATATAAAAGAATTTACATTCATTGAGAATTTATTTTTTTTATCCTACTAGAGGCCCAATGCATGAAATTTGTGCAAGAGTAGGCCTTCCTTCCCCTGGCTGCCTTCACCGCTTCCCTCTCAGCCCCGGCTTCATCAGGAAGTATGTCTGGTCTAATTAGCATGTTATGCTTTTATTATTATAGATTTTATTCTCCTAGTATATATTTTTATTTAAAAATGTATGTCCTCTTTAGTTATGAAAAATTCTTCATTTTGCTTGAGGGTACTTTTATCATTTTTATTGCACTCATTAAGTGGAATTGTTTTTTTGCAAGTTAAGGATTTATGTCTATTTTTAATTTTGGAATACTTTTGGATAAATATCTTCAAATAATGTTTCTTTACTATTTTCTTTATTCTTTTGCTTTAGAAACTTTATAATATCTAAGTTTAGCCTCTCAGTCTATTATTTGTGTCTCTAAACTATACTTTCAAAAGTGTATTCCTTTGTCTGTCTGTATTAAAATCTGGGTGGGCTTAAATGTGACTTTCCAGTATATTACCTCCCTCTTTAATGTTAGATCTAGAAATTATTCCCTTTATTGATTTTCTAAAAAAAATTTGTGGCTATATTCTCATTTCCATGGTTTGTAGTTAATCTGTTTTTATACACTGACTAGAGGCCTGATGCACAAAATTCATGCAAGGGTTTTGGTCCTCACAGCCCTGGCTTCATCCAGAAGGTTGTCCAGAAGGTTGTCTGGAAGGTCGTTCAGCTGTCCAGTCTAATTAGCATATTATGCTTTTATTATTATAGATTGTGTTTTCATGGCTACATTGTTTATTTTTCTTAATGTAATAAGCATTTTAGTAAATATGCCTTTTAAAATTTATTGAAACATCCTATATTTTATGCATTTGATTGCATCTTGAATAAATTCAAATTTCTAATTGTTTACTTTGTTTTTCCTCTTTAACATGAAATTTGTGTGTTTTCAAATTTTCTTTTACTTGATTTTAATTTGCTTTTTCAACCTTTTCTCTTTCCCTGTCTTGTGATTTTGAGTTTTTGTTGTTTCTCACTTGGCTCTGCGTCCCCTAGTTTAGAATCAGGTCCTATGACAGTGTCTCAGGCTCTGGTGATTTAATGAGAGAGCAGCAAGCATACTGAGTTCTTTATAGTCATTTTACCCAGCAGCCCTATAGCTGTTCTATACCTCCTTCTATGGCCCCAGCCCAAGTGCTTAGTTTCAAGGAGCCATATTGGTACGCCGCCTCCATCCAAGCTGAGTTCCAGGTATGACTCTCTGCTTTCATCCTGGGAGCATGTCATTACATTTCTGATTTATTTCTGGTATGTGGAAGAATTGTCTCATTTTAAATTCTGGCTGTCTATTCGGGTTTGCAGTTTATATTTTGACCTGTCATATTCATGTGTTTCAAGTAGAGGAGAACTAAAGAACTCATCTTGAGCATAGCTCTTTACTTAAAACTAAATATACAACCAATAGTGTAAGTGCAATGATAAAATTAAGTGCCACTAAGCTTCAATTTCTGGGAGAAAACAGAGATTAGTGGTAAGTGACCTGTCTCTGTCTCTTCATTATATTCAGGTGATTATTGCTTACAATACTTTCCAAGGAGTATCAAAGCTTTTATTTTTTAAAGGAAGCCCAAGACCCCAATTTTTATGTGAAATCTCCAAATTTTTAATATTGGTCAGTATCTAAAGTTTTTAAATATCTCCAAATGCCACATTTGCAGATCAGCATCACAGTACTGTGGGCTGGATTGAATCCATGAATTACTGATTTGTGGCTTCTGGTATAAATTCTCTCTGTATGAGCATATCATCTTTTTCCTTTTCTACTTCTCAGCTCTGAAGTTTCTGTCCTAAGTTCCGCATTGTATTTACCTGTCAGAAGAACATGGGGAGCAACCAGACATGGATCACAGAAGTTATCCTGCTGGGCTTCCAGGTTAACCCAGAACTTGAAATTTTCCTCTTTGGGTTCTTTTTGCTCTTCTACAGCCTCACCCTGATGGGAAACGGGGTGATCCTGGGGCTCATCTGCCTGGACTCCAGACTGCACACCCCCATGTACTTCTTCCTCTCAAACCTGGCCATTGTTGACATGTCCTATGCCTCAAGCACTGTTCCCAAGATGCTGGCAAATCTTGTGACCCAGAAGAAAACCATCTCCTTTGCTCCATGCATTCTTCAGACCTTCCTGTACTTGGCATTTGCTGTCACAGAGTGTATGAGTCTGGTGGTGATGTCCTATGATCGCTACGTGGCCATCTGCCACCCCCTCCATTACTCTGTCATCATGAGCTGGAGAGTGTGCACAGTCCTGGCTGCCGCTTCCTGGATATTTAGCTTCCTCTTGGCTCTAGTCCACATTACTCTCATTCTGAGGCTGCCCTTTTGTGGGCCACAAAAAATCAACCACTTTTTCTGTCAAATCATGTCAGTATTCAAATTGGCCTGTGCTGACACTAGGCTCAACCAGATTGTCCTGTTTGTGGGCTCCGTGTTAGTCTTAGTGGGGCCCCTCAGCTTGGTGCTGGTGTCCTACACACGCATCCTCGTTGCCATCCTGAGGATCCAGTCTGGGGAGGGCCGCCGAAAGGCCTTCTCCACCTGCTCCTCCCACCTCTGCGTGGTCGGGCTCTTCTTTGGCAGTGCCATCATCATGTACCTGGCCCCCAAATCCAGCCACTCTCAAGAACAAAGGAAGATTCTATCGTTGTTTTACAGCCTTTTCAACCCTTTGCTGAATCCCCTGATCTACAGCCTGAGGAACGCAGAGGTGAAGGGAGCCCTGAGGAGGCTGGGGAAGAAGAGATCTCTGTGAGGCTTGGCTCGGAGTATTCTGAGTGTGTGAGCTCATCCTCAGGGACCTGGAATGCCCTTTTGAGTCTTTTAATTTAATCAACCCAAAACTCTTTGTTTTTGGACTTCCTATAAAATGAGAAAATAAATACTCTTACTATTTAAGCCATTGATACCAAACCTGAGATAAAGTGTGAAACAGAAAATCACAGTCTAATCCTATTCATGAGATAGATGCAAATATTTTAAAATATTAGTAAAATAAAATAACTTTGCATTTTGATAAAGTTTTTATGCCCCCAAATGCAAGAATTATTTAGCATAAAAACAAACAATAGGAAAATAACTTGTCACATTAACAAATTAAAGGATATATGTCAGAAGATCTAAGAAAGTTTTTGACAAAAATTAACTTTAATTATGACAAGACTCTTTTTTTTTGTTGTTGTTAATCCTCACACGAGGATACTTTTCCATTGATTTTTAGAGAGAGTGGAAGGGATGGGGAGAGAGAGTTAGAGAGATATTGATGTGAGAGAGACACACACCCCAACTGGTGGTGGGGAACCTGCAGCTTAACTGGAATTGAACCTGGGACCCTTCAGTTGGCTGGCCAGTGCTCTATCCACTGAGCAAAACCAGTCAGGACTGATAACACTCTTTACATGCTAATATAATAATAAGCGTTTTTAAAGAGGACCTATCAAGAAAAAAAAAAACAACCCACACAGCAGACATCATACTTAATGATGAAATGTTAACATTCTTCCCTTTAAGATAAAGAATGAGATAAGTCCTAGCTGGTTTGGATCAGTGGATAGAGCGTCAGCTGGTGGACTGAAGGGCCCTGGGTTCGATTCTGGTCAAGGGCATGTACCTTGCTTGCAGGCTCGATCCCCTGCCCTGGCCCTGGTCAGGGCGGGTGCAGGAGGCAATCAATTGATTACATCGATATTTCTCTTTCTCTGTCTCTCCTCCTTCCTTCTTCTATAAAAATCGATGGAAAAATATCCTTGGGTGAGGATTAACAAAAAAAGAAAAAGAAAAAAGAGAATGAGATAAAGATGTACAACATTGCTTTGTTTTCAACATTTACTAGAGATCCTAACAACATAGTTAGACAAAAAGAAGAAATACAGGCACACGCATGTGCACACACACACATTTGAGAAAGAATAAACACATCATGGTTATATGCCAATGACATGATTATATATGTTAGAAACCAAAGGAAACTTTTGATATATTATTGAAATTGTAAGGAAGTTTAACAAGGTAGTTTTACAAAATCAATATGAATATCGATTATATTTTCACATAACAATAACAAATAATTAAAAATGAAAATTTATAAAATGCAGCCATAAACAGCAGGACTTAATTTTTCAATTCTTCTGAGTAAATGTAACAAAGGATGTATAAAATACTGCAAAGAGACAATTAGGAAAATGTATTGAGTCACCATGGTAACTAAGTACAAAGATATTCAATGCTAGATTTTTTAATTTGGAAACATAATATTACAAACAGTTTCCTCAAATTGATTGCTATATTTAATGTAATCTTAATAGATTTCCAACAATATCTCAGCAGAATGTGTGGATTTGCACAGAACTTGAAAGGGCCAGGGCTAGCCCAAACACTATTAAAAATTAAAATATAAGGTGGAAGGATTTGATTCCTCAGATAACAAGATGTACTATAAGGTGCCAATCAAGGGAAGTATGGTAATCATCTAGGGATTGACCAACAAACAAACTGAACAGAATACGAAGCATAGCAGTAGATTCATGTCTTCATGACCATTTGCTAGATGAGAGGTGTGGCAGGGCAAGGAAGGGCTTTGCTGGAAATGGCGCTGGCACAATTGAGTAGCCATATACATACTCACTCGTGGAAAACACAAGTCCTAGTGTATTCAAGACCCAACTGTCAGAGGCAAAACTATAAAGGTTTTAGAAGATACAAAGGGGAAGGATTTTAAAAATAACATGCAAAATTATTAGTCACAAAAGAAAACATTGATAAATTTGACTAAATTGAAATTAAGAATGTGTATTATTCAATAAAGAGCATAAAAAGGGTGAAAAGGCAAGACGTAGAATCCTCTTCTACCAGACCTTCTAATCTACTAGGTCTTAAGTATTCCCTCCTCCAAGACCAGCATATTTCAGAGTTCCACTTGTCACTACTAGGTGACTTTCTACCATATCACTCCAGTTTATCTTGTTACCCAAATCACTTTACAAAATAAACGCACTTTAAGAAAGAAAACAGAATAGAGATTTTTTCCTAACCGTATGATAGATGGACCATTTTCAGATGTTCTGTGGTAAAAACATCCTATATAATAAAAGAGAAACATGTAAATTAACCATCCCTCCACTATGCTTACCAGCCAATCAGAGTGAGTATGCAAATTAACCTCATCACCTCCATGGAGACTGCCAACAGGTAGGAGGCAGCTCCCAGCATGGCCTGCTTGGCCATCGCTGTGGTGACTGGAGAGCAGGCAAGTGTGGCCCACAGGTAGCATCCAGTATGGTCTGCTTGGCAGTCACTGAGGTATGGAGCCGGCAGGCCCTGCAGAGAGCAGAGAACCACAGGGAGCGAGCCTAAGCTGTCAGTAGGACATCCCCTGATAGCTCCCAGATTAGAGAGGGTGCAGGTCAGGCTGAGGGACACACCCCACCCAATGCACAAATTTTGTGCACCGGGCCCCTAGTTCTAATGTAATATTTAAAATTAATTTTAAAAAGAGGCACAAGAAATTCTTTTGTTTGTCTTTCCCCTGTTACAGGAGGGACACCAGAAGCCTTTCCTCTGAGCAAATTTCCCTTTTCTGCCAGTGACCAAAATTGGGTCAAATGACTATCTCTAAACTGGTCACTGACAAAAAGGATGAAATTGGAGCTTGGCTTAGGTCAATCGTGGTTTACTCCCCTGTGGCTCAAAGTGAGGCCCACATCCTCTGATAATTTTACTTCATCATATGGGAAGAAAATCAGCATTGCTAGATCAGCAAGGAAGGGAGCAATGGCCCAGGACAGACAAATAACAGTATCTACTAAAAGGTTTAAGTTCTGAAGCAAGCCTTCTTAAATCTTGAGAAGTCAGAAATTGAAGTGTATTAATTTCCTCATACTTCAGTTTTAGGGATCTAATTGATATTCTCTCAAGATAAGACTTAGTGTTTAAAAACCTAACGGACACAACCTCTAGACAAAATGAAACATTATTCTTTTATCAAGGAGATTGTTTTGACTCTCATACCGTTTTAAAAAAGGACTCTGAAGTAGAATACGTACTTTAGTTATGTAGTAAATAGTTTTCTTGCTATTACATTAAAAATAAGTGTGCTTAGCCCTAACCAGTTTGGCTCAGTGGATAGAGCATTGGCCTGCGGACTGAAGGGTCCCAGGTTTGATTCTGGTCAAGGGCATGTACCTTGGTTGCGGACACATAACCCATAGGGGATGTGCAGGAGGCAGCTGATTGATGTTTCTCCTTCATTGATGTTTCTAATTCTCTATCCCTCTCCCTTCCTCTCTGTAAAATTAATAAAATATATTTTAAAAATGTGCTTAAAAATAGCATGAATATGAACCAATTTATATAAAAATATTTATCATGTGTTTATACTTTCCTTTTTCTAAGTGCACAGAGATGTGTGTGATTCCATTAACCAAATGTGAAATCATTCATCCATCTGTCCTATTAGCCAGAAATCTCTGGGATATTGAGCCTTTAATCATAATGGTTTCCACAGGGTGCTGTGATCAGCAGAGGCAACATATTTGACAAGGAAACTCTACAATAGGCCAATGTTTTCTCTTACCTGACTTTCTAAGCTGGAAGAGTGTATATATTTAATACTTACAGCTGCAAGTAATGAAGGTGACTAATTTCCCTGCTATTTTCTGGTTTGGATTCTTTGTGCCTGTTGCTAAAGCTTTCTGTACTTTCAGCCCCGCTTGGTGATCTCAGATAATATATCCATTTCTCAGGAGATTTCCATTCTTTATCTAGACTGGTTACTTTCTAGAAATTCCATCTGCCTTTATCCTAAGTTGGGCTCCTTAGTTCATTTATGTAATGTCTTCTTCTTTTTTGGCTTACTCCTTTGTTTTGGTGGAGCATATCCTACAATAGCATCGTACAGTTAAAAAAAGATGTGCCATGACAAGTTATGATGAAAACAGTCACGAACACTTCTGATTTCTCATCATTGCTTATATTATTTTATCTTTCTCAACTATTCCATTGAAATTCCTTGTGCTAAGTGGACTTTAAAAAAAAAAATAGACTCAAGCCCTGTGAAGGAGGAATTTCTGTCTCAGAGATGGCAAAATATTAAAACTATATTTAGGTGCAGCTGAAGGTAATGCACCTAATTGTGATCTGTAAACATTTTTATCCCTAAAGGTCCATCACCAATGATAGAGCCAAGTATGCTTTGTAATATTTATTATTACTAAAATATAAAATAGTAATCAATATAAATATTAATACTCATAAGAAGTCTAAGGCTTTTGAGAGTAAATGTTTTTGCTTTAGTGTTTCAAAGATTAGAAACAAAAAATAGAGATGACTCATGACACCTCTTTGTATCCACCATAAGCTTTGTTAAATGATATCATATTGTCCCCATCAAAAGAAATAAAAATGGTAATTATGCATATCTGAATGAACATGCACCAAATTATTATCCTTAGCTCTCTCCGAGAATTGATAAGTGAAATTTATTTTTTTATAATAATTTTGTTTTGCTTGTAAAATATAGGAAAGATGAACACTATAAGAGTATTAAAAGTAGCCCTAGCTGGTTTGGCTCACTGGATAGAGCGTCGGGCTGGGGACTGAAGAGTCCCGGGTTCGATTCCGGTCAAGGGCATGTGCCTTGGTTGCAGGCACATCCCCAGTAAGGGGTGTGCAGGAGGCAGCTGATCAATGCTTCTCTCTCATCGATGTTTCTAACTCTCTATCCCTCTCCCTTCCTCTCTGTAAAAAAATCAATAAAATATATTTTTAAAAAAGAGTATTAAAAGTAAAAAGAAATTATTTAAGCACCACCTTGAAGGGTGTTTTAATAAATGCATTTAGTCTACCAGAGAAGGGAGTCCAATTTTGGTTGAAAGGGCTGAAGAGGGCTCTGTGAGTGCTTTGAGAATAGACATTATGTCTGAAGTCAAATGAGTGATACAAGGATAAAACTGACATAAACAAGGAATGAGAATTTCAGGAGTGGGAGTAGGAGTTGAATGAAGTAGAGAGTGTGTGCTGGAGAATAATAAGGAAGTAAGAAGAGTAACATTATTTTAAGAAAAGAACCCCAATTTGCCTCCTCTTAAATATATTTTTCGGCTCTCCAGTAGATTAAAATGATTGCTCTAATTTTGAAGTGTTCCTTCCATCACAGTTTAAGAAGGAAGATTTTTTAGAGAATTCAACTAAGACACACTTAGGAAATTAGAAAGGGCAGGACTTTACAATCGAGAGAGAGAGAGATTCATTTTTCATTTTAACTGTGGGCTTTTAACCCAGGATGAGGGAATAAAAATGTGGCTCAGAAATCTGGAGATGTTTGAAATGGAGGCAAACTAAAGAAAATTAGGGAGAGGTATATCTACACTGCCAAGTCAACAATGTAAGTGAGGAATGTGCAGTGATTATTTGGCAACCACATTTTCTCCATTGGAAGATAACAGTTTCTCTGAGGTGATGTCTTAACAGGGTCCATGGGGCTCCTGTCTTGAGAAATCAAGAAATCACAGCCCTTCTTCTGCCCAGCCCCCACCCAGGACAGAGACATTTCCTTGGGCACAAAACCACTCTGATGTGGTGGTCGCACCCCCACTCCTTGCTCAGAGCCCAGTTCCTACAATGGAAATACCACTCAGGGAGCATTTGCCATGGTCTCCACACCCAGCTAAAAACAGTGGCTCAGAAAATTTGGCTGGAGGTAAAGCAGCCAGTCTTCAAATAGATGGTAATCTCTCCTACGGGAGCTGACTTCATTTGCAACAGATTGGAGAAATTCAAGCCTAAGGGCTCTCTCAAAAAACAGCCAGAAATTCTGGTGAAAGACAGCTGGGAAGAGATTGATAGATCCATTGGAGATACAGGCTAAACTGTTGGCTGACTAATTTGCAGGCAAGAGCTGGTGAAAGAAGTAGCTAAGAGGCACCCTCTAGGGGTCAGAAGGAATCTCAAATACTAACTAACCAGTGGATCCCAAATTTGATTTGATCTTTCTCTTTTGCGGCATATGCCCTGGGTCATTACTGAAAACAATAGACTGATCAGCCCAAGTTAGTGTGGAGTTTAACAGCTGGGCATGGTCAGTGACTAGGCAAAGACAACCCTGTCAAAACCACCCTCATCCCAGGATGAATGTAGGTGTACCCAAGGTTGCCCATCATGAGAAGCAGCACCCTCTGATGTTATCACTTATCACTGAAGTACAGGGCAGGGGAGAATACATGCCACTAAAATAACCCAGCCTATTAATAAACAAATAAATTAGTAACCAAGCAGATACCAATAAAAAGCCCCAGAAGAGATGTGGGGAAGGTACGAAGACCGGAGTTTTATCTAAAAATTTCCAGTGTCTGGTTTAACAGAGGACAGCTGGCTTTTATTCTTCTGCATTCTGTCTGTTGCAACAGCTCATGTCATATTGCTCTGGAGCTCCACTGTGCACTAGGAGAGAGTGAGGATGAAAAGGCAGAAAGTGTCTAAATGTTATTGTGAAAGTAGTTTTGACCTCATAGACCAGGGGTGGGCAAACTTTTTGACTCAAGGGCCACAATGGGTTCTTAAACTGGACCGGAGGGCCGGAACAAAAGCATGGATGGAGTGTTTGTGTGAACTAATATAAATTCAAAGTAAACATCATTACATAAAAGGGTACGGTCTTTTTTTTTTTTTTTTTTTTTTTTTTTTTTTTTTAGTTTTATTCATTTCAAACGGGCCGGATCCAGCCCGCGGGCCGTAGTTTGCCCACGGCTGTCATAGACCCTTTGAAAGGTTTTCAGAGATTCCCAGTGGTCCCTGGAGCACACTCAAAGAATTCATAACAGTGTGCTTAAGTTTTGATCTCCACATCTATAAAGTGAAAATTATAATCAGATGGAACTATGTGGTCAATATATGGTATTTAGCACCTTTTCTGAAACATAAGAAGGACTCAATCATTGTTGCTTATGGATATTATAATCCTTCCTCCTTTGTACCTGTCAACCCTGACTGCAGTGAGAGATAGTCCTGCTTGGGGGAACCGTTCTCTCTTAGGGTTGCCCTAACAAGTTCCATGGGAACCCACGTCTCAACCACCTAAAAGTCCCAGCCTCTTGTGTACATGCATGGGGATTGTAGAGAAGCATGCATTCATAAAACTAATGATTATAAGAGTTTGGGTACTGTAATTTTTCATACCTGTCTCAGGTTTAAAACCCTTGAGATATCTGAAAGTTTATGTAGAAACAGTACGCTGCTAGTATCCACCCTGCCTGTTCCCTAGTGTTTTTCCTCTGAGGACAATCAGACCCAATCTCGGCTCTCCTCCAGAGAGAAAATTCAGAGATTTTCTTTTTTCCCTCAGAGAGAAGATAACTAGGCATGGTCTCTTATGATCCTTCTGGGAATTTGAACTCTCAATAAAAACTGAAGAATGTTTTTAATTCATCTGATTCTAAAGTAAAAGCTGTGCTCCTGGGCTTCTCTGAGAAACCATCACCAAGACCTGTGGATCCTCCTGTACCTGGATTTAAATCCCCACAAGCTGCTGAGGCAGCAGGATACCACACCAGTTGAGAGGTACATCTCTCAGCTCTGGGGGTTTATTCCAGGTCAGAGAGATGCTCATGAGAAACCCAGTGTTAGCATCTCCTTGTGCAGAAGTGGGGAATTCATGCTGGGACGTAGGTTTCAGTGCAGGTATAGGCCAGGTGTAGGCCAGGACAGCTGCAGAAACCACCTGGCTGTGTGGACAGGAATGACATTGCTGGGTGATCTTTCCTCCTGACTCGTATTGTGCCTTGCAGGTAGATATAATAGGCACCTAGATTTCTTCCTTCCTTATCTTAGGGAACTTCTGCCGACTTTGCTATGGGCAGGCGCCTTGACCTGCCGATGCGCCTGCTTGGTGGTGGGCAGAGCCAGCACAGCATCTCAGTGAGAGGCTGTGTATCCAGGCATTGTCTCTGAGTGAGGCTCCGACATAGCCAGATTAATGATGTTGTGTATTACTTCGCCTAATGATGGTGGTGATGTCCAGGGAAAGTTCTCTCAGTGGAAAAGAAAATCCTAGTAAGTTTCAGTAAGTTGTTTCTTTGCTGAAACAGTGTAAGGTGTAAGTTTGCCACCTAGTTATTTCATTTCCTGACCTTCCCATGTTATCAGCATATCATGATGATTATCAGATTGGAAGCCACAGAGGCCTGGTGCACAAATTCATGCACCAGTGGGGTCCCTCAGCCTGGCCTGTGGGGATTGGGCTGGAACTGGCTCTCCAACATCCCCTGAGGAGTTCTGGATTGCAAGAGGGCACAGGCCAGGCTGAGGGACCCCACCAGTGCATGATGGGGGCCTGGGAGGGACCATGGGAGGGGCCGAGGGAGGGCTCCAGGGAGTGTCTGGCCCCTTTTGCCCAGTCCCCATCAGCTAGACCCCAGCAGCAAGCTAACCTACTGGTTGGAGTGCCTGCCCCTGGTGGTCAGTGCACATCATAGCGACGGTCGAACGGTCGAGCAGACGGTCGGACACTTAGCATATTAGACTTTTATATATATAGATTATATATATAGATCTTTCCTATCATAAAAGAGGATAGATTGAGTGCTCAGACTCCTGACAAGAGTTGGAGCAATAAAGCTCCACAGATCAAGAAAACACTTGGAGTTACAGGACTGCCCAGATGAGGAACTGCTCATACTGATCACACAAAACTTGTTATTTGAGCTTCAAGTGTTTTATTTACTCTACTAGGAAGGTGGAGTTTTAGGCCTCCCATGGTATTTTCTTCTCTATTTATGCAACATGTTTAAGTGATATGGTATTCTTTATATAAAAATATTGTTTAACTTGTAATTCCTGCATAGGCAAAAACCTTCCCCTCTTATTAATATCTAGTGAAGAGTCATATAAATACAGATGCCATTCACCTAGAAAACAGGAGTTCCTCTCAAGCCAGAAATTGGAATCTAGAAGAAAATACTAGATTAGACACTACATGAGAAATCTGTATCTCTGTTTATAATAATGTGGATGTAAACTTGTTTAGTGGGATTAGGATAATTTCTTTCACATGGAACCACATGGAACCTGGGGAATAAGAGACATAAACTAATGTTACATACTAGTAAAATTGTGCCATTTCTTTCGAATTAGAGGGTAGATAGGTCAGGTAGCAGGAAGAATAAGAATAAGAATAAGAATAAGAATAAGAATAAGAATAAGAATAAGATGGATTTTCAGCCTGGTAACCAAATAGCTACACACATTATAAGTCAGGTTGTACTTAAGCTTTGTGGAGTATTAATTTCCATTTATCATTTTTCTTATTTTTCAGTATTTGGTATCAATCTGAGATAAGAATGAACCAAAGTAAGTTGATAATAAGCAGGCTTTCACCTGAGCATTAAAAGAGGATCAACACTCCTTTGGCAGCCAGCATGGTAGGAACAGCCATACAAATGGGACAACCACATAGGAAGGTGAGTTTAAGATTTAGGGAAAAATAGCTGTTAAGTGAGACATCCTTCCACTGGGTGCTTTCTGACAGAGCTGTCTTTATACATCTGGGATTTTGTTAGATGACTGGAGATAGAGATACCTACATTATATGACTGATTTGACTGAGCACTTTCAAATCTCAGAATTTACTATAAGGATTCATGAAAAAATAAAAAAACAAAAATACAATAGTGTGCAGCTATTCAAAGCATGCTTCAGAGAAATATTTCGACATGGGAAATAGTTCCTGGTGTGTTTCTAAATGAAAGAAGTAGATAAACTAGCAACACTGTTTGATATGCATATATTTGAATTCATGATATATATGAAAATGAATGTACAGTAAAAAGATATAACTCTATATACAAATTATTAACAATGATCACTTTTGGCTTTTTTCAGAGTGTTATCTTTTTAGTTTTCAATAGGGTTGCATACCGTTTTTCTGAGAAGCTTTTGAAAGTTGCTGTCAAACCCTCACATCAGGTAAGAACCACCTTATTCACACAATGAACCATATTTTTACAACTTTAACCTCTAAAGTTAAAATGTTCAAGAGCCTAATTTTCTAAATATAAATAAAAAAAGAAGAATATAACCTTGATGATTAATGAGTTAGTTACAATTATATATTTTGCCTAAAAATAAACTACTATATAAAATTAAGACCATTTTCTTCAATGCTAATAATGTTAATTTAGAGAAATAGATTAGATTTCATTAAAGGGAAGTCCGTTAAGCTGTGTTTTATTTTTATAAACATAACTTGTATGCATGCATATAAGCATAACTAATGGACATAAGACACTGGGGGGTAAGGGAGGGCAGGGGATTGTCAAGGGTGGGGGAAAAAAAAAGGACACATATGTAATACCCTGTGTAATACTTTTAGCAAAAAAAAAAAAAAAGAAAGAAAAAAAAGAGAATTTGTTATTCCAGTAACAACTTGTATTCCTTGTCAAATTATATGCTTGTTCTTTTAAAAGAGGACATCAGAAATATGGCAGAAATCATGATAAAAGTATAAATTATTAAAATACAGATATTGTTTATAAATATGACTCTTCAGTGAAGTAATAAGACTTTTTACTAAAGATATCTCTTTGGAGAAATGGCTGTGTCTAAGGCTGAGGAGGGGAATGTATAAGAAAACTGTAAACCATCATATCAGAAGTAAGGGAGTACTCAAAATTATGGAAACATGTTAACAGGACAAAAGGGCAAGCTTAGAGTGTTTATATCTAGAATAATTAAGCATGAATAAATAATAATAATTTCAATCCCTTGACAAAAATTCATGAGTCCATACTGATAGAAAGATGACAGATGCCAATGCATAAAGAAATATAGATAATTGATAGATAGGTAGATAGATGATAGAGCCTTCCCTTAAAAGGAAATTGAAAACCAATAAATATAACAACAATAATGGAGTAAGAACACCATGTGTGCAATAATCATTACTAATAACTTAGCCAGGCAAGATAATCAACAGGCACTGAAATTAGTGATTAGAAAGCTTTATGAAGAACAGAATATTTGATAGTAATTTTAATGGATGCTCCAGAAATTACATCAGTGAAAAAATGATTTTGTAATGGAGATATTTGGGAGGCACCATCTTCACCAAGTGATGAAAGTAAGCATCACCAATAATGGAATAAATGAACATCAAGCACTTACTCATGGAATACAATGAAGAATACTTATTTTTCCTTCAGAAAGTGAATAATCTGAATAAAAATGAGGAGCTTCATACAATTTCAATTTGGGGAACATCCTACTAAAGAACTTCTCTATATTCTTCCAAAATTCAGTGGTCATGACTGGCAAAGACAGACTATTTCAGATGAAAGGAAACTAAAGATAAATGACATTAAGTATAATATGTAATCTTGGATTGGGTCCTGGATGGGGGAGTAGAGAGAGAATAGTGTAGTTTAATGATTCACATCAACATTACATTGTCTGATTTTGATAATTATATTGTGGTTATATTTGTTAATGTCTTTGTTCTTGGTGAAAAAATGAGGAATTTAGGGGTAATGGGCATCATGCCTACACTTTAATCTCAACTGGTTCAGACAAAGTAATAACCATATGTAATAATATAGATAAATAGAGAATGATAAAGCAAATATTAAAGAAATATTAAAATTCTTTGAATCTGGGTATCTGGGTATAGTGGAGTACTTTGTTGAATCTGGGTATCTGCATATATTGGAGTTCTTTGCATAATTCTTGACCCTTTTCTATAAGTTTAAATTTATTTCATATTAAAAGTTAAAAATAGGTAACCAATTTTTGGGAGTAGGAGAAGCTTTTGAATAGGGACAAATATATAACTTTTATCTGAGCTCATTTTGAGATAAATAACTCCAATTTTTGTTGATTATCCAGCTTTGACCTTTTTATCACATTTCAATCCTTGAACAGCTGTCATTAAGGAATGAGGGGAAACCAGTCCTGGGTCACAGAGTTCATCCTGGTGGGATTCCAGCTCAGTGCAGAGGTGGAAATGTTCCTATTCTGGATCTTCTCCCTGTTCTATATCTTCAGTCTGTTGGCAAATGGCATGATCTTTGTACTCATCGTTCTGGACCAGAGGCTACACACCCCCATGTACTTCTTTCTCTCACACTTGGCCATCATTGACATGTCCTATGCTTCCAACAATGTCCCCAAGATGCTGGCAAACTTAGTGAACCAGAAGAGAACCATCTCCTTTGCCCCATGCATTGTGCAGACATTTCTGTATTTGGGTCTTGCTGCTACAGAATGCCTGATTTTGGTGGCGATGTCCTATGATCGGTTTGTGGCCATTTGCTACCCCCTCCAGTACACTGTCATTATGAGCTGGAGAGCTTGCACAGCCCTGGTCATCACTTCCTGGTCATGTGGATTTGTCCTGGCTCTGATCCATGCGATTCTCCTTGTAAGGTTGCTCTTCTGTGGGCCCCTGGAAATAAACCACCTCTTCTGTGAGATTCTGTCTGTCCTCAAGCTTGCTTGTGTTGATACATGGATCAACAAAGTGGTCATCTTCTCTGCTTCTGTCTTTGTCTTAGTTGGGCCCCTCTGCTTAATGCTAGTTTCCTATATACGCATCCTCTGGGCCATCCTAAATATCCAGTCAAAGGAGGGACGCAAAAAGGCCTTCTCCACCTGCTCCTCCCACCTCTGTGTGGTCGGACTCTTCTTTGGCATAGCCATGGTGGTTTATATGGTCCCAGAATCCAGTCAACGAGAGGAGAAGGAAAAAATACTGTCCTTGTTTCACAGTCTCTTTAACCCAATGCTGAACCCCCTCATCTACAGCCTGAGGAACGCTCAGGTGAAGGATGCCTTGTATAGAGCACTGCAGATGAGGTCCATGTGAAGGGTAGATAGATGTTCAAGTGCCTTAAGAAATATGTGGTTTGGTGAAGGAAACACTCAGAAAAATGTCCCAATTAGAAGTTTGATATAAAAATAGTAATTGTTCAAATTCTAGCTTTAAAAGTTGGATAAAATCCTACAGAAGAGCCTATCTTCTAAAGTTGAAATGGGACAACTAAATTATCAGAATATCTGGTCTTTCTTTAAAAAAAAAATAATGAATTCTCTTCATTTTTTAAGGCCAGGAATATTATATGGAGAGTAAATTAAATGTAAGAAAATTATATCAATACATTTCTCTGGCTTATGTATTTAGACATATGTGACCTTTTGTCACTTTGTTGTAGCTAGAAACAGTATAGTTAAATTAATACCATAAGAGAGAACTTTGGAAGTAGACTGAAATTTTAATACAGAAAATATTGCAGAGTTATATGAATTTATCTCACCAATTGTAGGGTGAATGAAATAAGAATCTAAAGAAACTTAAAATTCCTTGATGAAATAATTTAGTAGCAAAGGGAAAAAGTTAGGGAAAACTTTAGTCCAACAAGAAACTATGTAATGAATCCTAAAATATATTAAAGGTTTAAGATTTGGTCAAATGAAGGAAATTTATTAGTAAATGTTTAAATGTTCTAGAGGTAAAGGCTTTGAGCATTACTTAAACTTTACATTTATTCTTGGGTTATAATAATTTCTAATAAAGCAAAATTTAATCACCTATTGAAGTTCTTGAAATTTTTCCTCATATTTTTGTGATGTTTGAACCAACTCATCTGAAGATGGTTTTGGGTAGCACAAGACAGCTATAATAGAGCTGAGTATATAAGGGGTTAAAAGAATGTGTTGGGAGAGGATGCTGGGGAAATTCCTGAAGTATTTCAGTGGGAAATTCCCTGTGGGAATTAGGTCCTCATCCTCAGAAGCCACTTCTGAATATCCACCATCAGGACATTTTGTGAGGGATGGATTGTATCAATTCAAACTGGAAAAAAAGAACTGGCTGAGTATTCTTCAAAATTCTCTTAGGAAAAGATCCAGTTGCTCTTCATTATTTGAGATTTAGTAAATTTCTCCAGGGGAAGGGTTGAGGAGACAGATGATTGCGTGTCTCCAAATCCTCTCTGGTAGTCCTTCACAGCCAGAGCTCCCTCCCTCCATGACTTCCCAAATGCCTTGTTCATTAGAACAAAGGGGTGGGGAAATGTGCACACTAGTATTTTTGATTGACATTAGTATTTCTTAGTATATATCAGTCTGAGAATTTACATTAACCTAAGCTTTATAGTCTTTAAAGGGAATAGACAGTAATTCCCAGCAGTTTAAAAAGTACTGAATTCATCAAATACTTATAAGCATTAAAAAATGTATGAATTAAAATTGTATCTATTATCTTGAGAGATTTAACTCACAATTATCTGGAAATGCATTATTCGTTCTATTGAAACCTTACTGTAAGGCATGTGTGATTCAATGGCATTATATTTATGCAACATGTTTAAGTTATATGGTATTTTTTGTATAAAAATATTAACTTGTATTTCCCGAATAGGTAGAAACCTTCCCCTCTTATTATATAACTAGAGGCCCGGTGCACAAAATTCATGCCCGGCCTGCACCCTCTCCAATCTGGGACCCTTCAGGGGATGTCTGATTGCTGGTGTAAACCCAGGGATTGGGCCTAAACCGGCAGTCGGACATCCCTCTCACAATCCAGGACCACTGGCTCCCAACCGCTCGCCTGCCTGCCTGCCTGATTGCCCCTAACCGCTCCCCTGCCAGCCTGATTGACACCTCGCTGCTTCCCTGCTGGCCCAATCATCCCCAACTGCCCTCCCCTGCCAGCCTGATGGCATCTTGTGGTGGCCATCTTTTGCGGCCATCTTGTGGCAGCCATCTTGTGATGGCCATCTTGTGAAGGTCATCTTGTGGTGGCCATCGTGTGATGACATGAGGGCGCAACACCACCTAGGCTTTTATTAGTATAGATTACACATGCCATTCACGTAGAAAACAGGAGTTCCTCTCAATCCAGAAACTGGAATTGAGAAGAAAACACTAGATTAGACACTACATGAGAAATCTATATCTCTGTTCTTAATAATGTGGATGTAAACATGTCTAGGAAAGAATTCTGAATAGTGGTGTCAGGATGGTTTCTTTCACAAGAAACAATATGGAACCTGTGGAGTAAGAAACACAAACTAATGTCATATGAAGTTGTGTTAATGCCTTCAAATTAGAGGTTAGATAGGTGGGGTAGCAGGTAGAAAAGAATAAGATTAACAGGGCCTTTTAGGCTGGTAACCAAATAGTCTTCCCTCCTCTTGAATTTTTCACAAAGTTTGAGAAGGATAGGTATTAATTCTTCATAATTACTGTGTATGTAGGCAGCAGAGCTTACTGAATATCTACACCAGTGATGGCGAACCTTTTGAGCTTGGCAAATCAGCATTTTGAAAAACCCTAACTTAACTCTGGTGCCGTGTCATATATAGAAATTTTTTGATATTTGCAACCATAGTAAAACAAAGACTTATATTTTTGATATTTATTTTACATATTTAAATGCCATTTAACAAAGAAAAACCAACCAAAAAAATGAATTTGCGTGTTACCTCTGACACACGTGTCATAGGTTCACCATCACTGATCTACACTAATAAAAGAGAAACATGCAAATTGGTGTCACTCTGCTATGCCCACCAGCCAATTGGATGAGTATGCAAATTAACCCAACAAAGATGGTGGTTAATTTGCATACATAGGTGCCCAGCAGCCTGGGTCCTGGGAACATCATCAGCACCCAGGTCACTCCGAGGTAGGCCCCATGTGGGCCCTGAGCAGCCTAGGAAGGACCTGAGCCAGGGGGCTCCTGGGCAGGGCCGAGCCTGAGATTGGAGCCAGGGGCGGAGCCGGCGATGGAAGGAGCTGGGCAGGGGTAGAGCCAGTGATTGGAGGGAGATGGGGACCCCTACCTAGGCCACGAGGCTTTAGGCCTGGGCAGGGGTGGAGCCAGCGATCAGAGGGAGCTGGGGGGCCTGGGCAGGGTCGGAGCTGGCAATCGGAGGGAGCTGGGGGTCCCCTGCCCAGGCCTAAAGCCTTGGCCGAGCTGGAGATCGGTGTGAACTACAGAGGAAACACCTTTTCTGACTGCTCATTGGCTAAGCTCCCTGTATGCCACTGGTAATACTCTTAGTAACTTGGGTAATAAGAATCCAAAAAGGTGATCTAGGGTTTTTCCACCACACTCCTGGCGAAAAAAAGAAGGTTTGCTGCTGGAGGGCTAAGAAATGTCATATTTTGCCCTAGCTGGTTTGGCTCAGTGGATAATGCCTCAGCCCGCCGACTGCAGGGTCTGGGTTCAATTCTGACCAGGGCATGTACCTAGGTTGCAGGCTCCTCCCTGGCCAGGGCCCAGGTCAGGGCTCATGCAGAAGGCAACCAATCAAAGTGTTCATCTCACTTTGATGTTTCTCTCTGTCTTTCCCTTTCTTTTCCACATTCTCTAAAAATCAATGGATTCATATCCTCAGGTGAGGATAAAAAAAAGAAAAAAGAAAGAAAGAAATGTCATATCCTATGAAAAACACATCTTGAAAATGCCTAAAGAAAGTTGTCATTTTTTCATGGTGAAGGGACTGGAGTCTGTATTGATGAAAACACCTTGGTGGCTGTGGTGACTGGCAGTGGCTGCAGCAGCCGGGTGATGGGGTTTGTGCCTTCCCTTGATCAGCCTGGTCACCTCCCACAAAGGGAGGCCAGACTGTGGCTTAGGCCCGCTCCCCAAGGGAAGCAGGGAGCGGGCCTAAGTCATCAGTAGGACATCCCCTGAGGGCTCCCAGTATGTGAGAGGGAGGGGGCAGGCTGGGCTGAGGGAACCCCCCTCCACCCCCACCAACCCACCCCAGTGCATTAATCTTTGTGCACAGGGCCCCTAGTAATAATATAATGAGCTTTTATAATAGCTAATATTTTGATCACCCAGTGCTATGCACTATGTATTGATAGTACTTTACATGGAACAGCTCAGTCATAATAACAAAGCCATGAAGGAAGTCCCAATATCAGTCTACCTTGTATATGTACACACCAGAAAGTAGCAAATGTCAGACTCTTACCTCATCAGCCTGGCTCCAGAGCCTTCTGTGCTTCCCCCCCACAACATAGTACCTCAGTATCCGTGCTATCAGACAAAGAACAAAGCCAAGTTATCCCAAGGAAGAACGTGCTAAGTGAAGGAGTGTTTCCCCAGAACCTCAGGTGTGGTGAAGAGACCTGATCTATTCTCTGTAAGGCTTGGCAGATCAGAGATTATTGATAAGAGGCTGGTTGCCCTGGACAGTGAATGCTATGGGCAGAGTTGCACAGTTACAGAAGCCCTTTCAAATGCAATCAGATTTGTAGAAATCTAGGAATTCAGGACTGTCTCTCAGTTCTGTCTGCGCCATTGTTCCCACAGGGACACTGCCTACATCACTGATGCTTCCCTGAGGTCCGTACTTTCAGAAGTTTTAAGTGCTCCCACCTGTGTCTTCACAGTTCCATCTTAGGTTACTTTATTTTCTTGAATACTAACTTTTCAATAAAGCAATTTGTCTGAAATTTTCTTATACAAATCACTGGAAGGCAGGTATAAGATCTTAATTCATTTAGGTGTTGACATTCTCTCTACAGTTATAATATGGTTCATATCTTTAATCTTATCCAAGCATAGCCTATAGAAACAGTTTTCAAATTATATGAATTATTCATGGCATTTTGAATTGATGGCAATTTTCAAGTGATTACATTCTAACTGTGAACTTTTTTTCTAGTACAGTAGAATTGGGTAGAAACTGATGATAGAAGATGCTTTATATATATTGAGAAGCATGAATTCATAAAACTTGAATCATCTTAAGAATTTTTTATATCTCTTTCAGGTTTATGACCCTTGAGACATTTTAAAAATCTTTGTGGATACAGTGTAATGCAGTATGTGACCTGTGAGAAGGAGAGGGAGAGAGAATGAATTACAAATCACTTTCTTCCATTTAACAAACACTTGTTGGGTACCTGTTTCATAAAAGACATAAGACATGTATATAACATATTGCCCACTCACAGGATTATTTTAGTCAGTTAAAGGAGTTATCTCAGTTAAAATAAGTGACAATTGGTATCAAACCCCACCTCATCTTTGAGTGTATCTTGAGGATTATATAGATCTTGATAGTATTATTATCCAAGCCTAGACATTTAATTCTTCTTAATTACTATGTATGTAGTACGGTGACTAAAAGACCTCCTTATGTTAAACCTCTCTAATTGCCTACAGTAGAAAAAGACCTTCTCCAAAAGAACTTTTGAGGTGATGGAGATTATGGTCATGTTTTTATGAGTGAATATTTATCTCCAAATTCCTCATGTGGTATGCCTTAAATATATACAGCTTTTTTATGTGTCTCATACCTCAATAAAGCTATTTTTTTTAAAAAAAAAATACCAGATACAAAATCCTGCCTCTCTCATCCATGCCCCAATGGAATCCTCCATTGTTCCTCGGGGAGCCAGGTTGGGCAAGGAGGAGATGTTGGAGGGAGGCTGCAGGGTCCTATAGAGACACGACCTCCAAGTGGCTAGTCTGAGTTTTTCCGAGGCATTGTTTTTGGGTTTTGGAATCAAAGGCAAGCAAATTTTTCTCACTGCATTTATGAGTAGAATTGTAAATGTATGTCCTCCTCTACTAAGCAGTGAAATGAGACAAGAAACCACACTGGGGTCACATGGGGTGTTCAGTCTTCTCAGAGTTGAATTGCCATCCTTCCCTGCTAAGCATTTCTGTCACTCATGGCTCTAGCTGCATGCAGGGCCACCAGAAATAATTTATTATCCAGCATCTGGTTTGAATAAACCACAGATTTATTTGCAGTCTCTGAAGGCTCTAGGCAGGAGATGCAAACAGCAGCTTTCCCTATGGAGGACTGGATGTAATGGGACCCCTTCTCTTTTGCATCCTCAAGTTCTGATGGAGATCTCTAAGGATGCCCAGTGGAACATCTCTTCTCTCAGTCTCCTCACTGGTCCAGTGATATTGAGAGAAAGGATTCTGTCCTGAATTCCCCTCTCTCCTTACTAGAAGGAGATAAAGCAAGAACATCAGGATTAAAAAAATATTTTTAAATTTTATCTTATTGAATTTAGAGAAAGAAGAAGGGGAGGGAGAAAGAGAGAAACATCAATATGAGAACCATCAATTGGCTTCATGCCCTGATTGGGGATCCAGCCCACAACCCAGGAATGTGCCCTGACTGGGAATCGAACTAGCAACCTTTTGGTGCATGGTACGACGGTCAACCAACTGATCCACACGGGCCAGGGCAGGATTTTTTTTTGGAGAGGAATTTTAATTGTGAACATTTGAGAAACATCCCTGACCCCACAGTACATTGACTTCCACTGAGATATTTCCCACATTGAGTTGCTCCTCCCTAGGCTCTGTGCCCTTGGAGGGTGACCTTTTTGTTGTGTTAACCTCTGAGTTCTCAGCATCTAGTGCAGTGTGTAGCCCATATGCTCAGTACACCTTTGTTGAATGAATCAACACACTCAATCCTTTTGCGGTGGCTCATAGTTTACTGTGCACACACATATGTTTTCCTTTGGCTCTCAACACAACCCCATATTATGACCATCTCTGTTTTCCAGATGGGGAAACAGGCTGAGAGAGGTTTAGCAACTTTCCAGAGTGGGGACTCAACTCTAGATCCTCGACACCAAAGTCTTGTTCTTCCCACGCAGCACATTGATGCTAGGCGTTTCCCATCACCACCTAACACACCAGCCAGTTAGCCACCTGAAAGAGCCGGAAGTCATAAACATCGCCCCACTGGACCGACCCAGGAAGAGAAGCCGCCTGGTGCTCAGTCCCACAGCAGGGGTTTGGAGGAGCGTGAGCATTTCAGGCCCGAGACGTCGCCTTCAGAACGTTCCCGAGCACCTCATTCACCAATTTTTACTCCTTCTTATCAACTAGTTTCAGGGTGGTATCTTTTAAAGCTTTATATAAAAACACATTTAGTGCCCCGTGTCTGCCCTTAATAGTTCATGGTGGGGGAGAGGGGACCAGGGCACTAGTTGTTTTGTTTGTTTTGTTACAAAGAACTAAAGGATCCTGATTTAGGAATTGCAAAGGGATAAATCAGTGGTTCTCAACCTGTGGGTCACGACCCCTTTGGGGGTCGAACGACCCTTTCACAGGGGTCGCCTAAGACCATCGAAAAACACATATATAATTACATACTGTTTTTGTGATTAATCACTATGCTTTAATTATGTTCAATTTGTAACAATGAAATTGGGGGTCACCACAACATGAGGAACTGTATTAAAGGGTCGCAGCATTAGGAAGGTTGAGAACCACTGGGATAAATGAAAGCTGGAGAAATTGAAAGTGGCGAAAATATTTGGAAAGTTGCAATGTTCAAAACATGGCAAAGTTGTCCTGAAGTGTCTCTAGTTTACAGCTAAGGTAACGCAGGTTTGGTGGTGGGTCTTAGGGCCTCTTTGGGCTGGAGAGTGTGATGAGTGCAGGGTCGGCAAATGCCTATTTTTATAGAGCCACTAAGCTAAGAATGCTTTCTGCATGTTTAAATGGCTGAAAAAAGTCAAAAGATTATTTCATGACATGTAAAATTATATGAAATTCATATTTCAGTGTCTGTAAATAAAAGTTAAGTGGAGCACAGCCATGTCCGTTCACTTACATGTTGTCTCCAAAGGCTTTTGTGCTGCAACAGAAGAGCTGAGTACTTGTGACAGGAACTCATGTGTCCCACAAAACTTGAAATATTTACTCTGTGTCCCTAGACAGAAAGTTTGCTGACCCCTGACCTAGTGCCTGCTTTGTGCAAAATAGGCTTTCGAATAATTGCCAGGGCGTTAAACCCTGGAATACTAGATGTCTTTTGATGTTGCCAGGAGCTAAGACCTGTTCTCTCTGCCCCACCCCCCTCCCATTTGGATGATTGAGCTGCTTTGGAATCCATGGACACTTGGCCTACTTTCTTTTCTTTAAAAATATGTTTTTATTGATTTTTGGGGGGGGAGGGGAGAGAGAGAGAGAGAGAAACATTAATGACAGAGAAACATCAGTTGGCTGCCTCCTGCATGCCCCTACTAGGGATTGAGCCCAAAACCCAGGCACGTGCCCTGACCAGGTATAGACCTCTTGGTGCACGGGACGACTCCCAACCAACTGAGTCACACCGGCTGGGCTGGCCTACTTCCAATATCTTCATTCAAGAACTCTGCTTCTCAGCCTCACAGCCCTTACCTTAACAATATTAACAGCTAATATTTATGGAGAGCTTCCTCTGGGCCACACACTCATTTCTCAGAATGAGATAGACAATCCTAGGAGATAGGTATCATCATCACCATTATTGTTATTCCCATTTTACAGATACAGAAACATAGGATCAGGGCCTGCATCACACACCAGTAAGTATCAGGGCCAGGATCCAAACTTAAGTCATCTTGTCTCCAGCGACTGCATGGTGGGAGGGAGGGGACAGGTGGGGGTGCAGCGGCCCACGTGAGACTTCTTAATTAACGTTCCACCTCAGAATTCTCTCCTTGGATCCCTTCTCACTGCTACCTTGGCAGACACAGAGCACTCTGCCACGTGACACCCTGCACTGTGAAGGGTCCCCCAGAACTGATCCTCAGAAAGCTCGGGGAGACTGTTCAGCTGCTTGCAGGGACAATCCCGAGGCCCGGCAGGAGCTTCAGTGCAGCACGTCTCCCACCCGAGATTGGCCATGTTTGTCTTCAGCCCTTGGCACCTTCCCACTTTCCATCCCAGTCCCTCCTGGTGCGACCTTGCACCCACAGCTTCTGTGTGAAATGCTGCCGCTTCTTACCTGGACCTGCTGGGGCACAGGCCAGGGTCCAAAATGCTCCCATCCTCCTTCCCCCAACAGTAACTTCTAACCATGTAACATGTTACCCCCCCGGAGAAGACCCTAGAGATGAACATTTCCCTCCAACTTCTACCTCTCCTACATAGGCAACTCCGGTCTTGTCTTGAGAAGGGGTCCAGAGGGCTCCCCAATCCTTCAAACAGTGAGGTTCGCTCCCCAGCTGTTTAATCCTTCCTGCTTCTCCCACAAACCAGCCTTTCTGAGTATGTCAGAAATTTCCACTCCTTCCCCCTCTCCTCTAAGGATTCCACTTCTCTCCAGAGGGAGGAGGGAAACGGGAGTGGGACGGGAGGCTCCCTCTCTCAGCATCTCTCCTTTCCCTTCCTGCCATGACTGCTTCTGCTTTCTGCTGTCCTCCCCCAGCTCAAGTCTTGGTTGATTGAACTTATAGTTTCTTCTCCCTTCTTCAGTAGATGTTTCTGTCATAGGAGCTCAAAACAAAGAATTTCTGAGAATAAGAAAAGAGAATTCCTGCAGAAAAGCAGGAGCCAGGGTGGAATTTAGCAGGCACTGAATTATTAGAAGGGGAAGATTGTGTTGGGCCATGGGACAATCTGGTGGCTCTCCAATCCCAGTCCTTAGCTCTGCCTTGGCCACTGGACTTGTGTTCATTGTTGAGGATGCCACCAGGTTTGAGGCTCCAGCCCTGTAGTGGGCCTTCCAGGTTGGGATCTCATGGCAACCAAATCCCCTTAGCTGTTCACATGTGCAGCGTGAATTTGTGGGCAAAGGAATCCTTCACACCATAACTTTCAACCTTTCTCAGGATGGGGTGTCACATAGAGTTCGAAAAATGGATCCTTTAGGACTTCAGATTTCTTTCTAAAGCCAACCAATTTGAAGGCAGGGTAGACTGGCTTGCTGTGGAAGTTTAGGTGGGTTTTACAGCAAGAAAGAAGAAGGAAGGAAGAAAAAACAGGAGGAAAGGAGCGGGGGAGGAAGGGAAAAAGCAAGGAAGGAAGGAAAGAAGGAAGAAAGAAAAGACAAAAGGAAGGAAAGAAGGAAAGAAGGAAGGAAGGACTGGAGAGAACTTCATTTGGTTGAAGGTAGTGCAACAATAAAGCATCGATAAGATGTCACATCCTTGAAGCTCTCTGTTGTCCCTGGCTCTTGCAAACAATGAGGGAATATTTCTTCCACAATAAGCATGTAGAGGGATTATGCAGTATTTATCTTGGCATTGTTCATATTAATGATGTGTTGACTTTAAATCAATCTTCTGTTTTTCTCTGTGATGCATTAGAGCACCCTTGGTGGGCATGTATGCATGTATTATTTGGAAAAAAACTATTTTTAGGAATTGGAATGAAACCTCAAAATCTAATTTGTCTTACTATAACAACTCTACCAACTTTAGTCGTATAAATAAATATCACGCAGGAAAGCTACCAAAATAATGTGTTTTCATAAATATTTTCCTTTCCAGTTCAATAAGTCCCAAGACTCTCTGAAATATGTGTTTAAGAGTAGGAGCTTGGGTGTTAGTCTGTGCCGATGACCTTACATTTTTATTTGGGAGCTACTTAAGCTTGGCACAATCAGTAGCATTCTTTTTACATTTTCCTCAGTAGTTCTGATTTTAAAAACAGCCAAGCACAAGAAAACCCCAAATTCTACCCTTCTAATTGCAAGGTACCTGGGGGTGGGGTGTCTTATTTTGTGAACAGCCCTTGGAGGCCATGCTGAAGGCTGACAGTGAAGAGTCCTGTTCTCCTCAGACAGCCACTCCCAGGGAACCTGCCCTTGCCCCACCAGCTACTTAAGGCGACCCAGAACCGGTAAAGCCAGAGGCACAGGTGTCGCCTGTGTGTGTCACAGAGTCAGGAGCAAAGCAAAATAGACTTTCCTTAACTCTGGCCTCTTTCTATGTTCTTTCTGCTTCTCGTACACTTCACCCTTTTTTCTTCATTCTTCCTTTCCTCTCTTCTCACTTTGTGCCCTATTATCTGGAAAAATAAAGCATTGGTTTGACCACCCACTTATCCACCTGCCACCCTGTATTTCACCTTTATCTCCAAACAACCATCTGAGATTATTTTTATCACCTTTTCTGGAAACTCCTGTAATCCGAATGCCACTTTATCACTCTCCTAATAGTATATGTGGTCTCCTTTTAGTCAAGTCCCAAGTTTTTTACTTCACTCTTCATTTTCCTTGAAACTTCTATAGCACTTGATACTTTTGGCCAGCCTTTCTTCCCTGAACCCCTTTCTCTGGAGGTATTCTGATTTCCTCTTCGATGGCATACTAGGCTAGTCACTCGCCCTCCTCTTTCTTAACTGTGGGTTAGTAAGGTGCCTCAAGCAGGGTGACCAGACCAATATAGCCTTGAGAATTAAAGGGTGCTCAGTGATACTAGGCACAAACAAAGATCATCCCAGGCAAATGGAGATGTGCAGTCACCCTCTTCTTAAGGCTCAAGGGAGGAGGAAGCGGAGAGGAACTCAGGGCAGGATCCGAATGAGCACAGATCAAGGAGCTTTCACAAATGTGTCTTAGAGTTGCGTAGCTACTTCTGCTGAGAATCCAGAGTTAAAAATTGAGCTTCACACATATGAGAGGATTCATTTACCTAGGAGGAGTGTCAGAGCAGGATTAGGGAAGAAAAAATGGGTGAGGAAGAGAGGTCTAGGTGAGGAAAGGGCAGAACTGGTTGGAGCAGGTCCTGTGGGTTCTAGCCACAGAGTCTGTCCTTACAGGTGAAGATGAACTCGGTGCTGAAACCGCTTCCAGGCTCTTCTCAGCCCAGGATTGCCCACGATCAGCAGCAGTGAGTGACCAGCAGGGTAGGCGGCCATGATGAACTTGCATAAAATATTCCAGAAACTGTAGGTATCGAAGACATTGGACATGGAAAGAAATAGAGCAATTGCATTGAAAATGTAGAGAATGAGAAAGTAGCTGATAGCTCTGATGGCCCCCAAGTGGGCCTCCATGCTGGGGTCCCTGGAGCCAGTGGCATTGCTTTTCATGTGCAGGGTGTGCCTCTTGAGAGAGATGATCAGCAGGGTGGCTGCCAGGATGAACATGACGAGAGGAAGGAAGATCCCCAGGTTATAGAGAAGAACCAGGTTGACCACGTTGGTCTCAGCGATGTACGTCTTCTCTGTGGCGTTGCAGGAGGGGATAGGAATGGAACTATTCACATACACATTGAAGATGTCTTTAGTTAAGGGGAAGCTGAAGCACAAGGAGATGAGCAGTGACAGCCTCAGAAGCCAGGGCATCAGCACTGTGATTTTCCTCTTCATCGTGACGAACAAAGGGTGCGTAAAGTTTGCAATTTTCAGACAGTAGAAGATGGTGAGCCAGGCGGCGAGCCAGAGGTTGGAGTAGTTCAGAAAGAGGACGATGACTTTGAAAGGTATATACACTGTGTTTTGGTTGTAAGTGGCCCGGAATAGTAGGCTGTACACATTCTCCAGCATCATCCAAATCTGCAGCAAGAGCCTGGAGAAGCTCAGCATCAGCACAATGCAGTCCCCCACGGGGAGTCTTTTGCGTCTGGCCCACTTGGCCCCGTGGATGGCCATGATGAAACCATTCCCAACGATGCCAGTGAGGCACTCGATTCCAGAGACCACCAAGATGAAGACCACTTTAAACCTGGACATGTCTTCATCCGCGTAATTGGTGTTCACCGTCATCGTTCTCTTTGGCCCTGACTTTCAGGTTTCCTTGCCAAGAACTGGTACCTGCTCCACAATCTTCTGACCCTCACTCAGTGTTATTGTAATTTTTTTCTCAGTTAATGGTTCTTTCTAATTTTTCTTCATTTGCTTGTCACATGACTGCAGGTTAGAGGCTTGTCATGCAAATGATGCGAGGCTCTGGTTACTGGCTATGTCCATTTTTCATGAAGATCCATTTGTCTTGGGCTTTCAGGCCTCACTGGAAAGGCTGAGACAGGCTTCTGCCCAACACCTTCCTACCTTATTTACTTTAAGCTCATGCTCACCTCACAGGACAAAGAGTCCCAGGTGAGGAGCCTTAGCGCTCTCTTGGCTTTTTTACTTGTCTCACAAGACCTGTTTGTTACCTGCCAAAACTGAATGCCATTAGGGTTCATTAGAGCCGAGAAAGACTCTATTGTCACTTTTTCATTGTTTGTGTGTATATCACCAATTATAATTTACTAGTATCCACATCACATCACTGTTTGAACTCAGAATCAGGAGGAGGCAGCCTGGGCAGGCTTCAGAGTGTTTTGAACATGGTGTTGAAGTTGGGAAATGTGATAAAATACTGTAACTTGAAATTTGATTCCCTACATTATCCTGACTGTAAAACAGTGAACTCGATGCTTAAAAAAAAAATACAGGCACCCAGGACTCATTCCTGATGTAGTAAATTGGAATCTGAGCCAGGGCCCAGGCATGCTGTATTTTTACGTAGCCAGGATTGAGAGTCCCAGCGAGGGTTCAATGAGTCCTGGCCACACCTATTCTGCAGTGAAGTTTTATCTTGTACTGTCAAATGTTGGGTAGCATTAGTCCACCAGCGCTTATTATATTTTTTAGTGGGCAGCATTTAAATTTAGGAGATTACATATATGCAGGAAAAAAATCTGTCTTCTCTTGGAAATGAGAAGATTTGGCCACATGGGGTCCTCATGGTGAATCGGTTGCAGTGGAATGGTGACTGCCCATCTAAAACCAGACGCATGCACTTTCCAGCTTGTCATGGTGCCCGCACATTCCTGTGTCTTCTTGGCCCTGTGCCTTGTGCCAGTGTGAGTGCCCTATCATAGTTTTTTATAACATAAATGGAAGGATGATAAAAATAGATTTCCCTACCCCACATTCATTTTCTTTCAAAGAAGTCAGACTTATTTTTACTTCTTTTATTTTTAATTATTGCCTAAAGTTTTACATATGCAGATTTATTTTTATTATACAGTTGTCTTGTATTATTCAGTCATACTTATATAAAAATAGCACCAGACCAAAGAATATATTGCAAAATCAAGAAAGCATTGTATGGAGAAATGGAAGTTCATGTGGACACCAAGACTTGACATTTGATGACAGTTCTTATCTTCGATAACTTCTCTTACTTCTGCCACTATAAAATTATTTATTTATTTATTTATTGTTAATCTTCACCCAAGGATATTTTCCGCATTGATTTTTAAAAATTCTTTATTGTTTAAAGCAGTGGTTCTAAACCTGTGGGTCGCGACCCCTTTGGCAGTCGAACAACCCTTTCACAGGGGTTGCCTAAGACCATCCTGCATATCAGATATTTACATTACGATTCATAACAGTAGCAACATTACAGTTATGAAGTAGCAATGAAAATAATTTTATGGTTGGGTCACAACATGAGGAACTGTATTTGAAGGGCCAGAAGGTTGAGAACCACTGGTTTAAAGTATTACATATGTCTCCTTTTTCCCCCATTGACCTCTCCCTGGCTGCCCCCACCCCTCAGCACATGCCCTCACACCTCTACTGTCTGTGTCCATTGGTTATGCTCATATGAATGCATACAAGTCCTTTGGTTCATCTCTTGAGAGTGGAAGGGGTGGGAGAGACAGTGAGAGAAACATCTATATGAGAGACACATCGATTGGTTGCCTCTTGCACGCATCTCTACCAGGGCTGGGGATTGAGCCTGCAACCCAGGTACGTGCCTTTGACCAGAATCGAACCTGAGACCCTTCAGTCTGTGGGCTGACACTCTAACCACTGAGCAAAACTGGCTAGGGCTAAACAGTTTCGTATTTAAGTGAGAAAAAAATCTGCCTGGGATGTCCAATTCATTGCAACTCATAAAAGAGTATCTATTGAATACAGGGGAAATTGTGTCCTGGAAAGATATAAACACATGCAAATAGAAGTGTGACCAGAAGTACTGTCCTAGGTTTCCTGGAAATATGGCTAGGAAATGAAAGATACATTGTGTGAAAAGTTTTCAACATTGCGACATTTGCTACTGAAGCAGATGAGGGTACGATTTAGTAATATTTAGATGTAAGCCCTATAGACACTGTGACTTTGAGAATCTCTATACGACTGAAAATATTTTAGGCAGTGTGCCCACCACAGGCACACACCAGGAAGCAATTGCGAAATTAATGTTTGCAAAAGAGGAAAGGTTTGAACCATTTAATAGGGAATGATGCTCCTGGGATAGATAGTGCTAATATTGGACTTGCGATAAAACTGAAGTTCCACGTGGCCAGTTATGTAAGGACACAGACCCCACATCCACTCATCTGCGCTACTCAACAGGAATTGCTTTCTGCTAGACGTTAAAAATGGGACGCGTCTTGGATACAGAGTCACCACCTGTAAGCTGGCTCTCCTCCTGGGGCTTGGCCACGGAACGTTCTGGGGACTATTTGATGAACCGGACCCAACACAGCACTCGCTCACTGCGCACACTGCGCACAGGTCGGGGCTCAGTCGCAGCAGAAAGCGAAGGAGAGCTGCTGAACTGTTGAAGGGAACTCATTTACATCACCTGAGGAAAAAGCTCTCTGCTTATGCAAAAGCGGAAAAGATTGTTACCACGCAATTGGCCTTTTGAGTTGACACTGGATAGTTCCCTGAGAAGGTGCCCACAAGTAGTTATAAAACGTTATGGAGAAAGTTATCTAGCATAGCGTTATTTGGTCCTCTTTTCTGCTTAGAATTGGTTTCTAGAAATCTAACATGTTGGAAATTGTGTGATACTGAAAACTGACTTCCCAGACAGCTTATTGATTTCCACCCCTGTGCAGATAACCTCCCACTGCCCAGGGCTGCTTTATCAATTCCACCCATAGCGTGACATGTGGTCCACGGTGTGATTCAGGACAGAACACTTAGTACAGAGACACTGGGACGCCAGAGTCGTGCAAGGACTTTTGAAAATCTTTAAAAATCATGTTTGAAAATGCCTACACGTTTGAACAGCAATTTTCCATGATTAAACTAAATAAAACTAAATATCATTCCTAGTCAAGGCTACCTGTCAAGGCTGAATTCCGAGTTCAAGCAAACTTGCCACAAGATTTTAAAAAAATTTTTCTTTATGTTATTTTATTTTTTCCATCATCATTTATACCCTCTATGCCAGTGATGGCGAACCTATGACACGCGTGTCAGAGGTGACACGTGAACTCATTTTTTTGGTTGATTTTTCTTTGTTAAATGGCATTTAAATATGTAAAATAAATATCAAAATTATAAATCTTTGTTTTACTATGGTTGCAAATATAAAAAAATTTCTATATGTGACATGGCACCAGAGTTAAGTTAGGGTTTTTCAAAATGCTGACACGCCAAGCTCAAAAGGTTCGCCATCACTGATCTATGCCCTTTCCCATCCCTACTCCTGTCCCCCCGCAGTCACCACACTGTTGTCCATGAGTTCTCTCTGTTTTTCTTTTTCCTCCCTCCCTCCCTCCATCTCCTCCAACACCCCCGCCCCACAAAAGAGCTGTCTCCCTGCTTTCTATGAGTCTGTCTCTATTCTGCTTATTAGTTCAGTTTGTTCATTATATTCCTCATATAAGTGAGATCACATGGTACTTGTCTTTCTCCAACTGGCTTATTTCACTTAGCATAATGTTCTCAGGTCTATCTATGCTGTTGCAAAGGGCAAAATTTCCTTCCTTTTTATAGCTGAGTACCATTTCATTGTTGACACAAGATTTAACAATGATATGTTGGTACCAAAGAAAAAAGTGCAGATATCTGGTTCAAAGACAAAAATTTAAAAATTGTAAAAGAAAATGTTAAAAGTAAAATATTTTAATTTTTATCTTTTTTTTCAATTTTGAAGTCAAGATATAATCACCAATATCATACACACTATGCATTTTATAGTGTGATGGCAAACAAGTTTAGAAAAATAAAGTTTGATTATTTTCCTGGATTTGGTTTGTTTTCCTGCCACACTAATCCATAGACATTTGTGTCCCTGGCTTCTGTAGACCCTGGAGTTTTTATTTTTCAATGATCTCTTTAATGATCATTTTAATGCATGTCATGTCTTGTGTGGACAATGTGATGGCTCCAATGCTTAGCTGACCGTTTTCACCACCAGATGGCATTTAAGTCCTTCTTGAACAAATCGAGCAATTACTCAATGCGTCCACTAGTGGGCGGAGATTCCTGTTCTTTCTAAATAGGAGCCTGGGGAAAACCTTTGAAAGCCCCCATTTTAGGCAGTTGGCTAAGAGTTTTACCTGCCCACTTTTAGGGAGAGGTTTGAATCTTTATACTCATGGTCAGAGTCATTTCAGACAGTTTTCATGAGAATTTTTTTTCTTTTGGTAGAGTATCATTAACAGATCGGTTAATATTTATTTTTGAAAGATAAATTGCAAATAAAAGCTATATTACTTAAATAGACTAATTGGAGTTGACTACAGAGCCTTTTCTAAAGAATCCAAAACATCAGAATACTGGGATCCTAGTACCGCAGGTGACCTGAGACCTCACCATTCGCAGATGCAGATGAGTGAATAAGGCCTTGGGAACTGCAGAGAGCCAGCTGCCTAAGGCCACACCCCCGTGAGGTCATTATGGGAACATCAGTAATGCATCTTGGATAGTCCCTTTAACTTGCATGGGATTTCTATTAAAGTTCTCTGCAGGCTCTCTTTACTTCCATCACCACATCTCCTCTGCCTCCAACCCTCCCGCCTTCTTCAGACCCTTGTGATTTCATTGAGTCCACCTGGACAATCCAGGCTCCTCTTCCCATTGAAAATCCTAAACTGCATCACATGTGCCAAGTCCCCTTTAACGTGGAAGGTGAGTGTTCACAAGTTTCCCACGTTAGGATGAGGACATCTCCTCGGACATTCTTCGGCCCACCGCAATCAGTATCTGGGCACATGCCACGCCGAGGGTGCCGAGCAGTCAGCTGCACCAGCACTGGTCAAGCCATAGCCTGTGCTTTCTACTTCCTTCTCCCCCTGCCTCCTCCCAGAACCTGGAAGCAGCTGAGCAAGTGGGAAAGGAGGCTGAGAAAAACAGAGCTCCCCCACCCAGCCTTCCCCGTCGCTGGAACCGGTGTGGAGCTGAGGGGCTCAGTTCCAGCTGGAGAGAGGACAGACCTTGAATTAGATGGCAGGTAATGGTTCTGATCACAATAGGACTGAACTTTTTCTTTTTAACTGAAAATTATGCTGTGTTAACTCCTAACACATTTGTAAAGCCACGGGTTGCTCATGGCTGGAGAAATGAACTCCTCAATAGGGAGACCGAAGTCAATGATGGGAGCGAAAGCCATCCCACGTGGTCCCTCATAGGGTCAAACTCATTGAATGAACCTGATACAAGTAAATTCTATTTACTGCACAAACTGGAAATACCCTTTTCCTAGCGGGGGTGAGGTGGCTGAGTGTTGAGCCCACTGCACCAGGAGGCCAAGAGCTGGGGGGCCATGGATGCCCATGGCTTTCCGATGAACACTGGATGATTCTTCTCTCATTTAGAACATTTTGGGGAAAAGGTAGAGAAAGGAGAGAAGAGCGTGGGGAAAAGGTGGAAAGGCCTGGACTGATAACTATGGATACGCCCATCGGGACCAACAGGTGGACAACATTTCAAATCTGTGCTGGCAGGAAGAGCGGGGCGTATGGCCACCATGGAGGGAGGCTCATCGGCATCTCGGAAGCTCTGAATCACACTTCCTGTGCTTCCCACCATGGGAATGTCTGGCCTCCTAAGCCCTCAAACTGTAACCAGGAAACTTTCATGGGCTTCCTGAGGACACCAATTAGACATCTAAACCCAAGTTTCTCCCCAATGGCTTGGTGAGCCTGCTTCCTTCACTCCTGGGACCAGGAACACCGAGAGCAGGCCCCACACAGGCCTGAAAACGGTGAGTGGCAATCATCAGGCCAAAACCAAAATTACTACCTACAGTTTTTATTACATGCGATATGCAATTATAATGTCCATGTAACAATAATGACAAACATGCTCTATTAACAGTTCTTCTCCAAAGACAGACCTAATGGTTGGGGGCGAGGAAAACTTTTGGAGGGAGAATTCGGAGCACCAAAAACGGATGTGTGTTTTGTGCAGGAAGTGAGACGTTGGTATGTGTGTTTGAATAGAGTGGATGAGTCAAGATAAGGTGCAGCAGGTACTGAGCATAATGCAAGGAAACAGATGGATGTTTCGTGCCTTCCTCTTCAATATGCGGCCCCGGGAAATACAGAGCAGGAGATGAGGGCCCAGTTCTCAACAGAGCCCCAGGTCCAGAGAAAGGAACTCGGCTCCAGAGTGACATGGGAAGGGGCAGGGAGCAGGGAGGGCCATTAAGCAGAGTTCACCTTTCCCTAGGTTCTAAATAGGAATGACCTTGACAAGCCACTCCAGGTGCATTGCAAGATTGGAAGTGGGGCGTTGTTGATGCTTATCTATGGGTGCATGCTGTTTCCATGCCCAAAATCTTACCTGGGATTGTCTGGAAGAAGAATCTGGGTACCTGGGTAATTTTGTTTTCCTGAGGTGGGTGGGCAGAAGTATCCAACTGAAGCTTGATTCTGTCTCTACTTGGGGACAGGTGCTTTTTGCTTTGAATTGTATGTAATTAAGTCTTATTTTTGAAATTAAGGAGATTGTACCTGGCCACAAGTTAGGCTCTCAATAAGTAATTTGTTGAAGGAAGGGAAAAGGTGGGAAGGAGGAAAGGTAGGAGAAGGGAAAGTGGGAAGGAAGGAAGGGAGGAAGAAGGAAAAGGGAGAGAAAGTGGGGAGGGAAAGGCGAGGAAAGACATGGCAACGTCCTTTACTGGTGCCAGGGTGCTCTGTCCTGTGGATGCTCCAAGTGGCACAGGAGCCTAAGGAGGAGACATGCTCTGTGAAAGGAGCACCAAGGTTTGGGTTGCAACAGAGAACACAGGGGGCTGCTTTGGTGCCAGATCTTCAAAGTCTGTGGAAGGAGGACTAGATTTGTCCTTATTCTGTGAGTGAGATAAGAATGTTCCCGTGAAGATGGGCTGAGTTTCCAGCGAGTTCACAGGTCCTGTAATGCTGATTCTCCCTGAAGAGCTGCCTGGTAAACTCAACTAGCCAGTGCTTTCTTCATTGCTGCCCTGCCTTACGATCACTTTCTTCATCCTCCCCCAGGAGGCTCTTCCCCCACTGTCCATGTGTGTGACACTATTGGCCTTGTGCTCTGCACTTGCTTTTTGGTGTATGTGGGGAGGTTGAAGAGATTGCGTTTGCTCTCCCTTCACAAATACTTTGTGTGTTGTGCTGTGACTTTCAACTGTGTCTGTTGGTCCACAGGAACTTGGGTGGGTGTAAACAAGGGGTGCTGTGAATATTAAAGGTACAGAATCTAGGTGTAGAGTGGGCTTGTGGGATTTAAAAATGCTTAAATCCATAGTCTTTACTAGTTGCTTTTCTGTGTTCTCAATGCTGTGTTCTCAATGCTGTGTCCACGTGAAGACCCCAAGTCTATGACACCCACAATCAAGAGTGTTGTTTCCTATCTTGACAAGTGTAAGCTACTATGTTTCTGCAGGAGGTGGCACAATCCGACAATCTCTAGAGAAGGCAATGCCACCTGCTTTGTTTGAGTGGGGGTCAGGTAGGGAGTCTAAATTGAAGTATTGGGAAGCTAATTACAAGGAAATGTGGGAATAAAGTGAGATATGTACCTTTCTCCCCCTTTCCTCCTTCTCTAAATGTCTTATGAAAGAGTTTTGAGTCCAGCAGAAAATGGAAACTCCAGGAGATACTAGAGCAGAAACAGGAAGGCTGCCCTAATATGGCAGGGAAGTCCCTGTAGGTCCCACCCCCTGATAGGTTGGTGGGGCTGTGTCATTAGCTCTGGCCAATGGACTGTGAGTAGGATATTTGTGACATCCTCACCAATGTACAGAAGTGCAAGTGTTACTGGTCCACAAGCTGCCTTTACCTGCTAAGATGACCCCTGGGGCCTCATTTGAGCTGGTGGAGCACTGGCTCGAAGCAGCCTGCATCCCTGAGATGTCCTGTGGAGCACTTGGGCCTGCAGAAGGTTTTGGATAAGCAAGAAATAAGAATGTGCTTCTTAAGCCATTAAAACTTTTAGACTTTCTTTTTAAGGGAAAATGAATTTAATCAGGTACCTCAAATAGTATAATTATAGTTTAAAAACATTTACATAGCACTTCATAATTGATGGAGCATTTTTTAAATAGATATTATTTCCTAAAGTGCACCATGCTCCTAAGGTCATTTTTTCTTTTAACTTTTGTTTTGACTTAAATTCAGACTCTGCAGGCCCTTCACCCAGATTACCTAAATGTCACTCATTTACTACTTTGCTGATTCTTTGTTCTCCCTACAAAGAATATATAACTTGTTTACTTGTTTACTCTGAACTGTGTGAGAGGAAGCTGCAGATGTAATGTCCCTTTACCCTTAAATGCTTCAGTGGGTTCCCTAAAAACAAGGACATTAGGATTGTACACACTGCAGCTTAGCCTAGCCGACTCTAGATGCATACAAACTTGGTGGTGTTCCTAAGCGGAAGGTTTAGTAGAGACAAGAGGTCGAAGCTGTGGAACAGAGGTCCATTAGGGAAAGCCAGGTCAGAATTTGGAAGCTTAGAACCTTAAAGGAAACAGGTTTGTAACTGATATTTAAGATATAATATGATATATGGTATGGTATGATATGATATGGTATTAGGGAGCCAGGTAAGGATTGATGGGAAAGGAATTACTGCATTCAGGTGTGTGAATAGAGGTGACTTCAGGGAAAATCTGTTTCCTGAGCAAGATCAAACTGGACTTTGATTCTACTCTGTGTCCACGGTTGGCTATTATAGCCATAGTATATTGAAATGTTTGCACCAATCACCTTTGTTTGCTCCAGGCCTGGAAATATGCCACTGGCAATGATGATATTACAAAAGAGGATGTAGTTAATGAAAGAATAGGAAGCTGTCTTTGGGTGGGATGGAAGGGTTAGCAGCTGAAAATGACACTCTTTCAACTAAAGGACATTTAAAGTCAGCTTAGGGTTCATGAAATGGACTCAGTCCCAATTTCCAGAGCTTTGTCCTTTCCCTCCCTTTCCTCCACCGGAGCCTCCAGTCTGTGCCCAGGAACTGGTTTGAATGAGCCACTGATTTATTTGCAGCCATCCGGGATCTGGAGTGTAGATGCAAATGACGGTTTTCTCTGGTAAGTGTCAGTGGCAATTGGATCGGTTTCTGATTTGCATTCCCAAGGCCTCAGGGCTCTCAGGAAACCACATCTCACAGGCAGTCTGGTGGGGATTATTTTTAATCTTGGCTATAAATGCCAGTCCATCATACTTCTTAAAACCGAAAGAGCTTCCGTTTGCAAGGCAGAGGACAGCAAAATTCTGGAACCAAAAAGGAGATAAGGAGAAGGGACCCTGGGGATAGAGAGGGCTTGGGGATCAAGAGTGGGATGTAGGGCAGACACAGTTTTGGAAGCTGCTCGCTCTTTGGGGGAATTGAGCAACTCCAATGGAGGGATTTGTTCTGAAAGAGCCTGCAATGAGGGAGACCTACCTTGGGCATTTTAAGCATTCTGCAGTTTTCTTTCGAAGTCCATCTCTTTATAAATTGTCCCTATTTCCGATGTAAGCAGTGACTTCTCAACTATTCTCATCACTTCTGGGTCTCTTGTCTCTCACTGGTCTGGGTCTTGCCTACAGAGGACTGTACTCCAAGTTCTAGGCCAGGTTTAGAATTGATTTGTGTGCAGATAGATGCACACTCTGTAAGGATATTTTGAAATCTCAGATGAACTCCCACATAAAGTGGAATGAATTTTTAAATTTGCACATTGAGTTAGTGAAAAAGCAACTTACATTTAAAAAGTAACTTATTAATTTTACACCCCAAACTTTAATTTTAAAAATTTAAAAAGTAATTACTTTAATACCAGCGTAGGGTCCCCTCAATTCGCCTGATGGGTGAAAACATAATTCTGGGTAAACTCACTCGTTTCATGTTACGCTCATCCCACTCAAGATATTCTCTTTTGCTTTGAGCCTGGCTGCTAGTTAAAGGCAGAAGGAAGGTGGTTTGAGCTGGTATCCAGGCCAGATGCCCAGTCACCAGCCACATCTTTCCCATCTGCAGAATCACTGCCTGCAACACCACTCCCTCTTGCTTTGACACCTACCTTCACGTGGCTTCCTGTCTTCTCCCTTGGACTGCCCTGCTCTGGCTCACTCCCCTGGTGCTCACTGCTCCATCTTTGTGCTCAGCTCTTTGTTGTACGTAATCTCATTCATTACTTGGTGGTTGGAGTAATGTCCCTACCGTGGGAGTCGACCACCATGTCTTAGCTACTTGGCAGATGAGTTAGAGTTGGCGAGGGTGGCCTAAATTTTGCTTTCATATATATACTGTATTCAGGTTACATTGGTTAATTAAATAGGTTTCAGGTGTACAATTCTATAATATATCATCTGTATATTGTATTATGTGTTCACTACCCACAGTCGAGTCTCCTTTAATCACCATTTATCACCCCTTTACTCTCTTCTACCTGCTCCTACTCCCCTTTCCCTCTGGTAATCACCATGCTGTTGTCTGTGTCTATGAAGTTCTGTTGTTGTTTTTTCTTAATCCCTTCACCTATTTCACTGATCCTCATCCCTCCCACAGCTATTAGTCTGTTCTCTATATCTATGAGTCTGTTTCTGTTTTGTTTATTTTTTTCATTAGATTCCACATATGAGTGAAATCATATAGTATTTGTCTTTCTCCGACTAACTTATTTCACTTAGCATAATGCTCTCCAGGTCCATCCATGCTGTTGTAAAGAGTAAGATTTCCTTCTCCTCCTCCTCCTCCTCCTCCTCCTCCTCCTCCTCCTCCTCCTCCTCCTTCTTTTTTAATGGCTGAGTAGTATTGCATTGTGTAAATGTACCACAGCTTTTTTTTTTAAATCTACTCATCTACTGAGGGACACTTGGGCTGCTTCCAAATCTTGGCTATTGTAAATAACGCTGCAATGAACATAGGGATGTATATATTCTATAGAATCAGTGTTTCAGGTTTATTCGGATATATCCCCAGTTCAAAAATTTCCTTAAACATTTCCTGTAGAATATCAGTTTGGGGCAATTTTTATGACCCCAAAATTAAAATTTGGGCAATACAAGATTAAACTTTTGAAACAGATTTAGAGGTCCTTGTATAATAATAAAAAATTATGTATAGGTTTTTGACTTTAAGTGTTAAACCAACTAAATGCACATTTCTTTCCCTTCTTTTGATCCATTTGGAATTTGTTCTGGTATAAGATGTGGGATATGTATCCAAATTAATCTTTTTCCAGATGGTTGTCTAGTTGTTCTAATACCATTTGTTGCTTAATCCATCATTTCCTTACTGATTTGCAGTACCACTTTTATTATATACTAAAATATAATATTTCTGGATGCTGTACTTGGTTTTGTTGGCTTATTCATTGTCCAATATTATACTATTTTGGGTATGTTAGCTTCCTAACATCCTTGTTTTCTCAGTGCGGTTAATCCTCTCTCTTTCATTCTTAGTTTTCAGAATGTTTTTGGTTATTGTTGCTTTACTTTTGCAAATAAAGTTTATAGTCAGTTTGCTTAGAACATTTTTGGCATTTGTATCAAAATCACACTAAATATTAATTTATTTATGGAAATGTTTTATCTAATGACATTGACTCTTTACTCTGGTTCAGATCTACTTGTTCAGATCTTTGTTTTGTACCTCTAAGGCATTTTTAAGTAGTCTTCTTATGGATCTTGCTTATTTTGTGTTAACTTCATTGTTAGTATTTTATCTTTTTTCACTCCTGAAGATTTTTTCCTTTTCCATATTTTATGCTCTTATTATTTGTAATGCTTTTCAGTTGTTTCTTTTAAGTGTTTTATTTATGCTATCAGATTGTCTGCATATAATGATCTTTCAACTTTTTCCTTCCAATTTTTAAAAATATTTTTATTTCTCTTTTATAATTGCATTGGATAATACTAGGGACAACATTAATTAATAGGATGAAAGTGAACATCTTTTTATTTTTCTTGAATTTCGTATAAACAATAGTGTTTCCTCCTATTAGGTTGAGATAGATGTATTTTATCACATCAAGAAATTATTCATCCATGCTTATTTTATTAAGAATTTTTAAATAATTATGAATAGATATTAAATTTTCCTCATTTTCAAAAAGCAATTCTGAAATTATTATCATTTTCTCATTTGTGTTGTTAATATGGTAAATTACATTGACATATTTTTAAATACTAAGTCATTTTCTAGGGGCAGCTGTCTTATCTAGTTTTCAAACTCCTACATAGATTTGAATAAAATAAGTTCTTATGAGTACTGTACTATCTCCAGTTTGTGGTAATTTTTTCTTTATTTTTTATTTTGTGAATTTTTATGCCTTTTGTATTTTTCAATGATATAAGCAAACAGTACTAATTTATTTATTTCAATGAGCCAATTCTTATATTCATTTTAATTCTTCCTTTTCTGATATTTAATTTATGACATCAATATTTTTTTCTTGTTTTTTTTTTAAAATATATTTTTATTGATTTCAGAGAGGAAGAAAGAGGGAGAGAGAGATAGAAACATCCATGATGAGAGAGAATCATGGATCGGCTGCCTCCTGCAAGTCCCCGACTGGGGAGCAAGCCCACAACCCAGGAATGTGCCCTTGACCAGAATCGAACCTGGGGCCTTTCAGTTCACAGGCCAATGCTCTATCCACTGAGCCAAACCAGCTAGGGCTGACATCAATATATTTAATGAATTGTGTTTTTCTTATTTTCTTAGATTTATTTCATAATTATTCTTCTAATTTCTTGGTTTGGGCTTATACTTTTTAAAAGTATTTTTCTTTAAATCTTAACTCACACAGCCCCTTCCTGGCTAGATTGATCTAATACAACAACCACCACGTCTGTTTATTTTCTGTGTTTTCCCACTAGAATAGAATATCTGTGATGACAGCAGCCCAGTTTATTTTGCTCCATACTGGATACCTAGCCCCTAGACTAGTGCCTACCATATAGGTGGTGTTCAGCCAATAATGGTTAAATTAATACATAAATAATCCTCTAATTATGAACATCACATAATAAAAATAAATGGCGGATTAATTGAATGCGGGAGAAGAAGGGAGAAAAAAACAGACCCATAGGTGATTCCCAGAATTCTAGCTTCATTGATAGGAAATATTGCAGTGCTATTTAATATTAGTAAGGTGGAGAAAACTGAAGGAGAAGTGTGTTTGGGGAGAAAAACTAAGAATCCAGCTTTGAATGTGATAGTTTTTGTTGTTGTTGTTAAATATATTTTTATTGATTTCAGAGAGGAAAGGTGAGGGAGAGAGAAATAGAAACATAAATGATGAGAGGGGATCATTGATTGGCTGCCTTCTGCACACACCCCTCTGGGGATTGAGCCTGAAACCCTGGGCATGTGCCCTGACTGGGAATCGAACTGTGACCTCCTGGTTCATAGGTCACAGTTCATAGATCACTGAGCAAAGCCAGCTGGGCTGAATGTGATACTTTTAAGATACTTCTCCCCTACGGGTTTCAATATAGTTTTTATATTCTAAAAATTTTTTTAAATTAATTTCAAAATTCTGCAATCAGCTTCTAGTGGTCACATCCAAGGATCACCAGATATTTGAGAAGAGGCTCAATCATGAAAGAAAGAAAATGAAAACACAAAAATGGAACCTGTAGGAAGGAGAAATAATAGAGGGAGGAGAAAAGTCGTCATAGCATTTCTAATTATTTTCTTCATAGAGGGTCACTCTTTCTATTGAAATGTTAGGAATGTAGGAGAGAATTGGTGGTTTTGTAGATTTTCTAATGGGAAGAGGAAGGAATGTCCTAATGACTTTTACCAAAGAATGTAAGGGCAACTTCATCAGTGAAAAATGAAGCAGGGAGAAGAGGGGTTGGAGGTTTTAGGACTGAGGAAAAGATAGGAGATAGTCATTTTGGGTATTAACATGAGTGATTTCTCAGGGAAATATGGGCTAAAAATGTCCAATGATGTTACTCATTTAAGGATGAAGAGCATGAATCTAGGAACATAAGTTCATCCAGTTATGAAATATTCTCAAGTAACACTAGGCTGTTTAGAGGTAAATCTGGAGTGTTAAAAATAGTTGAGTTCATCTAGATATGGGCATGAAGAGAGAGAGGGCCAGGAAATTGGAGTATTTTATAACTCATTTGTATATAATTATGTTAGGGAAATTTCAAACATACTCTGAAATAGTGAGACTAGTACAAAGAACCACCATGCACCTGAGACCTTGTTTGACAGAAATCATCTCAACATATGACTATTCTAAACCTCTCTCCTCTTCATTCCTTTGCCCTGTGCCAAATTATCTTTTATTTTTTTCCTTTATTGATTAAGGTATTACAAATGAGTCCCTATCCCCTTATTATCCCCACACACCCCTACTCATGCCCTCATCCCCCGGTGTCTGTGTCCATTGGTTATGCTTATATGCATGCATACAAGTCCTTTGGTTGATCTCTCCCCCTTAGTCCCACCCTCTCCTGCCTTCCCTCTGAGGTTTGAGCATCTGACTGATGCTTCTCTGTCTCTAGATCTATTTTTGTTCATTGATTTATGTTGTTCATTATAATCCACAAATGAGTGAGATCATGTGATATTTATCTTTCTCTGACTGACTTATTTCACTTAGCTTAATGCTCTCCAGCTCCATCCATGCCGTGGCAAATGGTAAATTATCTTAAAGTAAATCTTAGACATAATCTCACTCCACCTGTAATTACCCAAAGTATTTTTAAGGGTATGGGCACAATGCTTAACCCATAATCCAAACTGGGTATGAAGGGAAGCAAAGAGAGTAACAGAATATAGATATGTCTATGGATCGAAAGCCCATGGCCTTTCCATGGCAGCCCTTGAGCAAATGAATAAAATGGAAAATAGGAGATAGAATTTTAACCCATGAATTGAGAGATTTGCATTTTTTATTAAAACAAACATAGTGAGAGGGTCAGTCAACTAATTAAGCTACACAGTCCTGTCCCTCAAACCTTTCCTACGTACCTAGGTCTCTGTCTTGTAAAAAGCATCAATATAAACCACATTGTAAGGTATAAAAATGTCATATCGCTATATTGTACACCCAAAACTAATATAACCAATATAAGATTGCATACCAACTACACTTAAATACATTTTTTAAAAAATGGAAATTAATACATACATGTTCTTGATAGTTCAAATAATGCAGAAAGGTAGAAAATGTGGTGTAAATGTTTCATTTATCTCCAAATACCCAGTCCTCTATTAATCATTTTTGGTACATCCTCCCAGAAATTTTATAGACACACATGTATACACAAGAAACAAGAACATAAATGGAATTATAAAATATCTCCTTACTTTTTGTACTTAACAGTATTTTGAAAATATTTTCATTTCAGGATACATGCCTCTGTCTCTGAAAATGTTTACACAGTATTCCATTTTGGACATACGAGTCTCCTCATTAATGAATGAATGCTACAATGAAGACTTCCTTGTACATATTCTCACATATGTGTATATAGATGACCATCCCTTAGCTATAGGAAAAATTCTTAGTAATTTTTAGGTTAAAGAGTACTTTATATACTGTTAATTTTAATAGATATTTTTATATCATTCAGGTTGTGTCTTTGGAGAATGGAGACAAAATGCACTTCCAGCTATTGCAAAGAAAGCTTCCTGGGTCATCTGAATGTTTAAAAGGCATGTGGATGGGGAAGGAGAGGGGTCACCAGGAGCTCAGGTTGCAAAGCCTTCCTCTGTTTTGGTGGCTATGTCAACTCTGGCAGCACCTTGAGATCTTAAAAAAAAACAAAACTGTCTAAGTTCCGACACCAGAAAATTTGACTTAATTGATCTAGAGTCAGTCAGGCCTGGACATTGGAATTTCCAAAAAAATCTCCCCTAGAGTTTCTAATTGGAGCCAGTGTCTAGAATCACTGCTTTATACAGAGCAAGGGAGGCTCTGTATAAAGAAATAGCAGGCTCAGGTAAAGGATATGTTAAACATCACTAAGATTGTGCCATGAAGCAAAAGAGAGAAATGAAGATTAGGCACCTCTACAAAAAGCCATACTAGGTGAAGGATCAGATCAGGTTTGGGGAAGAAAAGAAAAGGGAAGAGAGAGGTCTGGGTGAGGGAAAGGCAGAGCTGGCTGGGCCAGATGCTGTGGTACTCTTGCGGTGTCGGTCACAGAGTTTACTTTTTTAGGTAAAGATGAACTTGAGACTGAAGCCGCTTCCAGGCTCTTTTCAACCCAGAGTTGTCCTGAATCAGTAGGATGGAGTGACCAGCAGGATAGGCAGCCATGATAACTTTGCACAAAATATCCCAGGAACTGTTGGCATTGAAGATGTTGGACATATAGAGTAATAGAGCAATTGCATTGAAAATGTAGAGAATGAGAAAGTAGCTAATAGCTCTGATGGCCCCCAAGTGGGCCTCCATGCTGGGGTCCCTGGAGCCAGTGGCATTGCTTTTCATGTGCAGGGTGTGCCTCTTGAGAGAGATGATCAGCAGGGTGGCCGCCAGGATGAACATGATGAGAGGAAGGAAGATCCCCAGGTTATAGAGAAGAACCAGGTTGACCACGTTGGTCTCAGTGACGTATATTTTCTTAGTAGAGTTGGAGGAGGGGATAGGAAAAGAATTGTTACAGTAAACAGTGTATATGCCATAGGAAAAGAACATACTGTAGCCCAAGGCAAAAAACACTGATAGCCACAGAAGCCAGGGCATCAATCCAGTAATTCTCCACTTCAGCTTGAGGAAAAGGCGATAGGAGAAATCAGCAATCTTCACGAAGTAGAAGAAACTGAGCCAGGCAGAAAACCAGAGGCTACAATAATGTAAGAACACGAAACTCACTTTCAAGGTATCATATACACCATCTTTATAATAAAATTGAGGGGATGTTGAGTGGAAAGTAATTTCTAGCATCATCAAGCTTTGGAGAGCTATTCTGGATATGCTCAGGAAACACAGGATCCTGCCACTTGTGGAGACTGCCTTATTCTGAATCCACTCAGCTGCATTTATAGCCACAATGAACCCATTTGCAACGATGCCAATGATGCATTCCGTGCCCATAACTGTGAAAATTAAGATGATATTAAGTGGTGACAAATTATCCTCTGGGGGACTGCAGGTGTTGGTCATCCTGAGTTGTTACTCCTCTTTGGTGTCTGTTGGAGAATGTCTCCCTAGCATTTGATGGGCAGATCGTTGGTAGCTCTCACTATTCATCTCACAGGAGGAAGCAGTTGGTGTAACATTTCCAATTCACTCCATTTGTTTGTCTCAGAATTCTTAGCTCCAAATCTGGAGATGCAAATCAGGAGGGATTTGATTTCTAATCCTCTCTCACATCCTTTTGGGCATGATGGTATTAGTTTAATCATGGGGCCCCAGGAAGGACTTGGAGAGACACTCTTTCATAAGCCACTAACATGGTATTGAGAGTTGTGCTCTTTACTAGCTCCAGTTAATTTGAACATCTGTGTACTAGTTTCACTTGTGACTTCAGAGAACTGATTGAAAATAATAATAACAACTCTAAAGACAAATATAGTTCCAATGATGTGCAAAGCACTGTTTAAACACCATCCTATCTAATAATAGAGAAACATGGTAGTTAACCATAACTTCGCTACCCCTTCCCATTGGCTAATCAGCAAGACATGCAAATTAATTGCCAGCCAAGATGGCAGCTAATTTGCATATGTCGGCTCCAAGCCATGGACTGAAGCTTTAGGCCTGGGTCAGGGAGGAGCCAGCCAGCGATCGTTGATGGCGGCGGTGGTGGTGGGGAGCTGGGGGTGCCCCGGCTCTGGCCTATAGCCTCAGCCAGGGGCTTTAGGCCAGGGCCGGGGTGGAGCCAGCCAGCGATAGTTGATGGTGGTGACGGGGAGCTGGGGGTGCCCTGGCCCAGGCCTAAAACCTTGGCCTGAGGCTTTAGGCCTGGATCAGGGAGGAGCCAGCCAGCGATCGTTAATGGCAGCGGCGGGGAGCTGGGGGTGCCCCGGCCCTGGCTTAAAGCCTCAGCCAGGGGCTTTAGGCTTGGGCCGGGGAGGAGCCAGCCAGCGATCATTGATGGCGACAGCGGTGAGAACCCAGGCGGAGACAGCCAGCGATCCTTGAGCCAGCGATCCGGTTCTTGATGGCGGCGGCGGCGGGGAGCTGGGGGTGCCCCGGCCCAGGGCTAATTACTTGCCAGAGGCGTTAGGCCTGGGCAGGGGTCAAACCGGCAATTGGTGTGAACTACAGAGGAAACACCTTTTCTGACTGCTGATTGGTTAAGCTCCCTGTATGCCACTGGTAATATTCTTAGTAACTTGGGTAATAAGAGTCCAAAAAGTGATCTAGGGTTTTTTTTTACCACACTCCTGGAGAAAAAAAGGAAGGTCTGTTGCTGGAGGGTTAAGAAGTGTCATATCCTGTCCTAGCCGGTTTGGCTCAGTGGATAATGCCTCCGCCTGCCCAACGCAGATTCTGGGTTCAATTCTGACCAAGGGCATGTACCTAGGTTGCAGGTTCCTCCCTGGCTCGGGCCCAGGTCAGGCAGGCCTCATGCAGGAGGCAACCAATCAAAGTGTTCCTCTCACTTTGATGTTTCTCTCTGTCTTACCCTTTCTCTTCCACATTCTCTAAAAATCAATGGAAACATATCCTCAGGTGAGGAGAAAGAAAGAAAGAGAGAAAGAAAGAAAGAAAGAAAGAAAGAAAGGAAGAAAGAAAGAAAGAAAGAAAGAAAGGAAGAAAGAAAGAAAGGTCATATCCTATGAAAGACACTTCTTAAAAATGCCTAAAGAAAGTTGTCATTTTTTCATGGTAAAGGAACTGGAGTCCGTGTTGATGAAAACACCTTGGTGGCTGCGGTGACTGGCAGTGGCTGCAGTGATGGGGCTGGTGCCTTCCCCTGATCAGCCTGGTTGACTCCCACAAAGGGAAGCCAGAATGTGGCTTAGGCCCGCTCCCCAAGGGGAACAGGAAGCAGGTAGTAGGACATCCCCTAGGGCTCTCAGTATGTGATAGGGGACAAGCTGGGCTGAGGGACCCCCCAGTGCACAAATTTTTGTGCACCAGCCTCTAGTATATATATATAATCACATTTAAGCTTCACAACAATCCTCTGAAGAATATACTTTTATTATCTCTACTTTGCAGAGGAGGAAACTGACTAAAAACCTTGGCCAAAGTCATAGACCTAGAGTGTGATAAAGCTGGAATTCAAACCCAAGCCAGCTGGTCCCAGAGACCATGTTCTTACACCCACTAAATCATACTACTTAGACCCGTGGATCCTTTTGTGTGTTCCAAAAACTAAATGCAGGGCTGACTTGACTGCCATTTTTTCCTGATGGTCTTTTATGATTTCCTCACTGTTTAAGGGGACAGTACTTGAGTTGAAAAAAAAAATTTTTTTCACCTGTGAGACTTCCTTTACAACCCACACAGGACACTTCTCTTCTGATATTTCTGGTCACCAAATGTGTGGGGTTTCCCCCCTCCACACCAAGCAGTTCTGGGTGTCACACAATTTAATTCAATTCTGACATTGACTACCATAGGTTAAGGGCTCAATCCCACAAGACTGCCCCCCAACCCATGTCAGATGCCAACTGCAAGTTCAGGTTGCCACCTGTGCTTCTAACCCATCAACTGTAAGTCAGAGGTTCTCATGACTCCCTTCTCAGGTTTGATTAACTTGATAGAGTGGCTCACAGAACTCAAGAAAATAGTTTACTTGGATTTACTGGTTTATTATAGAAGGATGTGATAAAGGATTACAGATGAACATCCAGATGGAAGAAGTACGTAGGCTAGGTATGTGGGAAGGAGTGTGGAGCTTCAATCCCTCTCCAGGGTGTGCCACTCTCCCAGCACCTCAACTTATGTTCACTATCCTGGAAGCTCTCAGAACAGTCCTTTTGTGTTTTCATGGAGGCTTCTTTCATAGGCATGTTTGATTAAATCATTGGCCATTGATGGTTGAATTCAATCTCCAGTCCTTCTGCCCTTCCCAGAGGTGCAAGGGTGAGGGGGTGGGAGTGAAAGTTCTAACCTTCTAATCACATGGTCAGTTCTTCTGACAACCAGCACCCATCCTTTGGTGTAGTTCAAAAGTGATCTCATAACATAACAAAAACCAGTTTTTACCACTCATCACTTAGAAAATTCCAAGGGTTTTAGGAGCCTTATGTCAGAAACGGGGATGAAGATCAAATATATATATATTATAAATCACAATATTACATTAATAAAGTAAGCAGATACTAATTTTCAAGAGGCAGATCTTCTTTGCAAAATAAAGTGCTTGAGAGATAATAAATTTCTTTAGTTATATATAAATGATCACACACACATATTTTCCTTTCTTTAAAAAAACAACAACACTAGGGAAATAAGGGTTGTAGGGAAAATTCTCTTGTTTTTTTTTTTCCAATGTAAGCTGACCAGAATTAGGGTAAAACAACACGCAAAGGTCACCCAATCTATTTTGGAATATTAAAACCAAGAGATAAAAAAACAGATTACTTTTATCTTGGGGGAGTTGTTTCTGATTTAACCATGTAAGCATAGCACAGGACACATGATGACAAATGGAGTTCTTCATTCAGAGTAAATTAAAATTTATGAATGTACATAATTAATGATAATGAAGTAATTCTAATAATGATATAGTTGGTGGTTGAGATGTCTCTGAAAATTTTCATTGTATTTGGTTTTCCCTTTAAAAAAAGGCAAAATCTTGTTGAAGGCTTTCTGGCCTGATTATGGTTTTAGACAAGTTGTTATTACTTTAACAATAAATAGTCAAAATGAGAGCCAATAAGCATTTATTTGAGATCAAAGAGTAGCTGTTTGGAAAGCACTCAGGCAGAACCCAAAGTGTGTTTCCATTATGGGATGAAGGTAAAAGGATTTTATAAGGGAAGGTAAATAATCACATGAATAGAAGGAAGAAATTTATCTTGGTGTTGATATTTTATATATTTCTTAAGACTGGGAAACTGTTAACAACGATATCTTTAAATACTGTCTCTCAGACTTTTCCTCCATTATCTTCACCTGGAATTCTTATTAGATACAGTTTCTCTTTATTGTTATCTCAAGTTTTTAATATTTTTGTCTTCTTATTCTACATTCTATGTAGGGTAACTATATAGTTTTTCATGCAAATAAGACATTTTGGGGAGTAAAGAAGGATGCTACAATGATTAAACATATACAATTATTTGGATATGAATTTATTGGCTGAAAAATTTTTATTGCTAGACTGACAAAATAGATTTATTCAGCGGGTTCAGTAGCCAGGGAGGGGAATAGTGGATTATCTTAACTTACCACTAAAAAAGAGGGAGTGCTTGAAAGACCTTGGCTTTGAAGATAGCATTTACTATACTTGGGAATAATATATTCAGTCACTTTATTGGGTGACTCAAAAAGATGACAATTTTGAGTGGTATCCAGAGCAAAAAAGGGCTACTGCATCAGGTTCAAACTTTGGCATGGGCAGCTTTGCTGTGACTAAATTGTGTCCCTTCCAAATTCACATGTTGATTGATACCCTCTGCCCCTACTGCCCCATGTGACTGACTATATTGGACATAGGACCTTTAAGGAGGTGATCCATGTGAAATTAGGTCACAAGGGTGGAACTCTGATCCAGTATAACCGGTGCCCTTATAAAAAGAGGAAAGACATCATAATTCTCTTTTCACCATGTGAGGACACAGCAAGAAGGTGGCTGTATGCAAGCCAGGGAGAGAGCCCTCACTAGAACCTGGCCCTGCTGGCACCCTCATCTGAGGCTTCTAGATGGGCACATGAGAATACAAATTTCTGTTAAGTCACCCGGCTTTGGTATTTTGTTTGGCAGTGTGAACTGACAGATAGAAGTCCTTATTTTTGCCATATTGCTTTGTAGACCCTATGGTGCTGCAGAGATTTATGAAAGATTAAGGACTCTGAGTGCAGTCTCAGTAAGGACTCTAAGTATATCCCATGACTTGCAGACTAGACCAATAGGATTCTTGAGCAAGGCAGTACCATCTGCATCAGAGAACTACTTTTTGAAAAGAATACATGGGTACTATAAGGTACCAACCTGGCCATAAACACCAAGTGACTATGGGATCAGAGTTTCTCATCAAGATTTAGGTACTGTCAGACCTGCAGCTGATATGTTTGGGTGGGTACAACAGCAATCCATCATACTATGGAACTAGCACAGTTAAGATAAGACCCAATCTGGTCCGGAGGGCTTAAGTTAAAGAGAAAGATAGTTCATACCCCAAGTCAACTACTGTTACTGCACTAACACCCCTCCTTCAAATTGGACCTAAAGCCTCATGGGTGGACAAATTCCCCGTGGCTAGTTTTTGGAGGAAAAAACCCAGGTATGGTTTATAGATGAGTTGGCTTAATTTGTTGTTGTGAACTAAAGATGGACTGTTGTCACACTAAAACTTCACTCAGGAGTGCTCTAGGAAAACTTATCTCTGGGAAAGAACTCTCAGTGGCAGAGCTATAAGCATTATGCCCGGTCATCAATTCTGTATGGCAGGAAAAGTGACTTGAGGTAATATACATGAACAGTTGAGCAATAGCAAGTCTCTTGGCTGGTTGGTCAGGGGCCCAGTAGGAACAAGATTAGAATATTTGACAGAAGAGATCTGGAGAAGAGCCATCTGGATGAATCATCAAATGTGAAGACAAAGTGTGTGGTTCTTTGTGTCTCATGTTAGTGCTCATAAGAAAGGAGACATTGAACAATTAGGAGGACAGGATGACTAGTTAAATGATGTCAGCCAGCTTCGGTCCTCAGCTACTCCTGTGCTCATGTGGTGGCTAATGAGGTAGAGATTGATACTATGTACGTGGTTCTCACTGTAAGTGATTCAGATGTTGTAGCTGTTGACCTTTCAACAACACAGACTAATGCTGAGATCTTAATAGAGACCATTTGGTAGAATAATGATTACTGATTACCCTGGATACTTTGGACTCTTGAGGGGGCAGTAGTTGCCTTAAGTAGGATTGATACATATTCTAGGTATGGATGTGTCTTTCCTGCCTGCACTGTTTTGGCTGCCACCACTATCTGAGGGCTCACAGAGTAACTGAGTTGTAGACCTGGGATCTCATCTAATATCTCCTAGATTGAAGAAATTATTATTTTTTAATGAAAGTGTTGTCACAATGGGCACATGATCAAGGAGTTTACTGGTTTCCCATTAACTACATCATTAGAAAATTACACATAGCATGCTGAAAAACATCTCATCAATGAGCAGCTAACGAGATCACATCCACTAGGCTGATGGCAATGTCCTTTAGGATGTCGTATATATTTTGAAACAATGACTATTCAGTGGTGTTTGTCTTTGGTAACTTGACTATGTTGGCCTAGGAAGCCAGGGAACCATCACTTTCAGGGACATCATGATTAGGAGTTCATGTGAGTTCAACCGAGCTTCTGTGAGTCTTTTCCTTGCCACCAGATGAAAAGGAGCAAGGCATAATCATTTTGGGACTCCAGATTAGTTGACCTTTCAGATAGTGAGGAGGGTGGCTAGGTGTAATTGGATTAAAATAGGAGGGGAACTTGGAATCTTTTCTCAGTTCTACCCTTAATTTCAGCACTGCCAACAATTGCTTATCTCTTCTCTGAGCATTTCTCTTTATATGTTAAATGGTGAGAATTATTCCTGTCCTCACTCCTCATTTGCTAGTGAGTGAATGGTCATTATACCTCAGAAAGTTTCTTGAAAGACCAGTGCTTTAGAACACTGGGTAGATATAATACTAAATTTTGGGGAAAGGACACAGATAAGATACTGAGAAGCAGTGGAAAGTTTATTTTACAGTCCCTATATGGCCACACACTTGGGGTAGCTGACTTTCCAGATCAGCGTCATTGGGTAACATGGTCCACAACAGAGACTTTGTAACCAATTTTGGGGTGCAATTCCACATCAGGAGGGCATCTACTTTGATCTGACACAACCTGAGCCATCCCTGTAATGATCGCCTTTTCTGGAGAGGGAAATGAAAGCTATGTCAGGCAATGGGACTCCACACCCCTTCACATCTGGTCTTCTCACTCAGGCCCCACCCACAGACCATCTCATTTTCCCCTTTACTGTCTCTGGTACTCAGCTCTCATTTCGCAGTCTCCCATATAAGGCAGAGATGTTCCTGGACAAACATCCTCCTTCACATTGAACTTTGTCCACGCTCCACATGTTCTCCATGTTGTATTTTATTCTTATTCCAATGCTTTACTACTTTTGTTTCCTGCCATTTCTTGCTTTTCCCCTTTTATTGTGCCCTTTCTTAACATCCCAACCCTTATCTGACATTAATGCTCAGGCAGGAAGTGTGCTCACTCACCTGAAGTTTGTATTTCCCAGTAGAATCTTCTTGTATCACACACACAGGCCATGTAAATAAAATTATCTAAATGAAAAGTGACACTTTGGCTTGTCTGAATTGTGGCTTCACCTGAGGAGAAGAAGATGTGGAAGGGTTAGAGAAAGTGTAGATTTGGCTGATGTAGACCTGGACTAACCATTAAGCAAAATAAGCACTTTTTTTAGGGCACTCAGGGAGGGGGCACCAGTATCCCCCCAAACTACCCCTTAACTCTTCAAGTATCATTCTAGTCTTTAGTCAACTTTTTTTTTTTTTTTTTGAATTCTTTCTATCTGCCATGTTCAACTTTAGTTTGCGTTGTTAAAAAGGTGTTTTCTTTGGCATGGTGAATGACTTCAGTTTAAAACTTGGGTTTGAAGGTGTCAATAGATATCACACTTGATTCTGTCTTGTGAAAAATAATACAAACAGAGCCATTTCAAAATGGAGTTGGAGCTGCCATCCCAGAGGAACTGCCTTACATGTTTTATTCCTCAAACCCTAGGAATGTTAAAACCGGGCAAAATAACATTTGGACTGGTCATAAAACAGAGTTGTATTGTCAACAACTGTTTGCAAAACGAATAGAAAAGCAGACATCATGACCATCAGATGGAAAATTAAAAACACCCTTTAGAATTAGTATCACTGTGTTAGATTAACTGAATCTATAGAAATTCCTTCCTTAGCTTATTAACACCCATAGAAATTCCTTCTATTCATGCAATTATTTCCCTTCCCTTTCTCATAAATGCTCCTTGCCTGCACCTCTTAATTGGAGATTTCTGCCTGAATCAGTGCTTCCTGAGTAGCTACTTTTTGGATCTCAAATGCTTTTTGCCTCTCCCTTTGGCCATTTATTTTTAGATTATCTTGTGTTAGTATCAGGACCTAATGTGGCCTCACCTTTATGGACTGGTGTCCCCTAGAACTGGGTATGGCATCTACAGAGCCTTTTTTGATCTCATCACTTCCATTGGCCCCCTTCTGGACTGTGAGGCCTTCTTGGGTTCGGACCTCCCTTTGTTTGGTTGAGGTGCCTTTGTTTAAGACCAAGAGGGATTTTCCCTCAGAGGGGAGCTTGCCCTAGGGATGATTGTCCCAGTGCTCATGTGCAGCTGCTGCCACAGGAGTTTGATGGTTTTTCTTGCTGTTGTTGTTGTTTGTTTTTTAAATTTTAAATTACAGTTTACATTCAATATTATTTTGCATTAGTTTCTAGTATACAGCATATGGTTAGGCAATCATGTGTTTTACAAAGCTTTCTTCTCGATATTTCCAGTACCCCACCTGGCACCATCAGTCCCTATGCGGTCTCCACTTTCGGTCCTCGGGTATCAGGGTTCTCTCCTGCGAGTTTTCCGTTGATTATTCAGGAAGTTTTTCCGTATTTTAGTTGTAATACTAGTTTGTTCCTGGGAGCATGTCTGTGCAGCATCCACTTACTCTGCCGCCATTTTTCCTGATGTTTTTTCCCTTCAGGAGGAACCCTCCTCCAGCTGTGGTGGTGAGCAACTGGAAGCTTGGTGTACCACGTGAGAAAGACTATTTTTTTGTTCTCAGAAAGGAATTTTCACAGTTCTCATGGTTGTAAAAAAATTCCCTGGGGAGTGAGCACCTTGCAGGGAATTTTTTCTGGGTGGGTGAGTAATTATTTTGCTGTGCGCTCTTTGGTTTTCTTTCCTTGTTTCCGTCTTTTGCATTGTTGTAATAAGAAAGATGTTGCAGGGGAGGACACAGGCATAAATCCTATGAACCTGTTTTCCAGGCCAGACCCTGCAAGCTGAGAAGCTTATGGATCTCACCAGACTGGCATTCATTTAAACAAACTTTACTGTGGGTTACATGCACATGAAGTAAAAGCTATTGCTAAGAGAATCTTGGTAGCCAAAGCAGCAAATTGGTGGGCCCAGGTCAAGCATTTAAGAGTCAATGAGATGCTTTCCACGTTAAAAAGAGATAGGTACCACAATAGGATAAAGTGGTCATGGATCCGTTAGGTTGCACATCCCCCTTCAGTATTAGTCTGGCTCCAGGAGACTCAAGGCTTAGCTAAAGCTGTTAATGTTAATGTTTTTCTCTCATCCTGAGTTTGCTTTTTGATCCCTGCCATTCAAAAACTGCACTTATCTGCACGCATTTGCCAGTCAAACTACCTGGGGCTTTTGAGTAACATCTCTTTTATCTTTTTGTCTGGCTGTCACAGCTCTCTGGGAATTTTCTTCTCTCTAATTCTTCTCAGCTTATGCTGAGCCCTCCCCTATCCAATTCCTTTCCTGGATCTTCCAGGGTTTCCGTGCCCTTATCCTATCCAATGATTTTCCCAGGCTAGACTCCTCCCTTTTATGGTTGCCATTTTGACTCCTACTGTGCATGCCTCAAAATTCAGCTAGCTCATCTGGCTTCTATTTTGCAGGCCTCAGCAGAGGAATTTCCCCCTCACAGTTTTATCCCCCCCTCCCCCCCCCCCAAAGGAGCTGGTTGTTTCGTGGGGAGATAAGAAAGCCAGTCTTTCCTGTCCACTCTGATGCTTAGAGTGACTATGAAGCTGCCTCTTTTTAGTTAATCTAGCTTAATTAGATGTCTGGTTCCCCTCTCTTTTGTTAATATCTAACTAGCTGCCTACAACAAAACCTTTTCAGGAGAATTTAATGCATTCGTTGATTGATATTCAGAAGTTCCTAAAAGATAAAATGATTAAAAAAAAAAAGCTCTAAAATTATCCTAAAAGAAACTGTTCATTTGAGCAGATTCTTTAAAGTTTCTTACTGTTTGTATCACCTGAAACCTGACAAGATATTTCAAATAGTTTAAAAACTTTATGAGAAAAAATTTGGCAGAATTAAAAGCCTGATAGATTTTTTTAAAGGTTCCTTAGCAACACTTGAAGCCCTATCTTGGATAATCAGAAATGTAAACACAGCCTAAGGCTGCCCTAGATTAAACAAACCAAGGAAAAAAATTGGGGATGGGGAGCCTTTTAAAAGCACAAGTGACTGAAAGGTTTTTGTACTTTAGCAGCCACCTCCCACCTCCACAGCCTCCTTAAGAATGGTTTGTTAAAGACAAATGCAAACCTTAAAAGTCTTCTCTAAAACAAGTAAAAGCCTTAGCTTTCTGAACAAATACACTTAACTTATTCCAACTGTTATAAAATAGTGGTTTTTTTGTTGTTGTTGTGCTGTTTGTTTGTTTTGCATTATTGTACCTGTTCCATGGTGAAATTTTAAAAACAATACCCCCAGGTCTCTGACTGTGTCTGTTTATATAAGTATACGTAATAAAAAAAGAAAATGAGTTCTTTTGCAATGGCGCAAAAAAAGAATTTCAAAGGCTAAATAAGCCTACGTTTACTTGCTTTTGCCTTCTTATTGCAGAGGAACTAAAAGATAGTTTGGAAAAATAAGGGACAAAGAAAGTTGTAGACGGTTTGTGGAAAGGAATCTTGAGAAAGAAAATTTTGTCAAGCTGGATAAGATTTAATGAATTTATTATTAGCTTTAATATCAACAGTGTACTTATCCTTTATAATAAAAGGCCAATAAGCATCACAAACAGAATGACCAGACCAGACCACCATGGCCCCTTACCAGGCTGGCCCCGCCCCAAGCAAGCAGTTAGGGGCGATCAGGCAGGCAGGAAGAGTGGTTGGGGTGATCAGGTAGGCAGGCCAGCAGTTACGGGAGATCAGGTAGGTAGACAGCCCCTCACAGGACTGGCCCTGCCCCCAGCAAACAGTTAGGGGCGATCAGGTAGGCAAGCAAGTGGTTAAGGGTGATCAGATAAGTAGGCAAGTGGTTAGGGGCAATCAGGTAGGCAGATGGTCCCTCGCTGGGCTGGCTTTGCCCCCAAGTAAGTGGTTAGGGGAGATCAGGCAGGCAGGCAGAGTGGTTAGGGGCGATCAGGTAGGCAGGCCAGAGGTTAGGGGCGATCAGGTAGGCAGATGGCCCCTCGCAGGGCTGATCCCGCCCCCCCAGCAAAGAAAGAGGGAGGCCCAGGCCAGTCAAGCCTGTCGCCTGCAGAGGGAGGCCACTAGTAGCAGAGGAGGAGGGGCGGGGGGCTGCAGCACTGCACAGAAGGCAAACAGTGGCAGTGACGGGGTTGGGGCCAGCTGCCTGCAGCTGGGAGAAGGAAAGCCCTGATACGCCCTGATCTCAGGCCAAGCCTAGGGACCCTACCTGAGGGATCCCGGATTGTGAGAGGGTGCAGGCTGGACTGAGGGACCTCCACCCGCCTGCCGAGTGCCTGAATTTTTGTGCACTGGGCCTCTAGTGTGAAAATAAAAATGTTCTTTTACCTCTAAAAGGCAAAGTTATCCTGAATGATTGCTATGTTCTTAATAAGAGATTATAATAGGAAAGCAAAGATTTTGTGATTTCCATTGTTCTTTATCATCAGGTCTTTGATTGCGTAGGTAAATTGACATTATAAGAAAAATGCCTCTGATTTATCTTCATAGAAAAGAAGCAGCATGTGGCCAGGTGGCTACTGAATTTTCCCAGGGCAAACAGGATGTGGGGGTGGAGAGAGCAGAGCATGAGAGCTGTACCTGTAGCTGATAGCACATGTCCTAGGAAGATTCCCCTAGACCAGTGGTCGGCAAACTCATCAGTCAACAGAGCCAAATATCAACAGTACAACGATTGAAATTTCTTTTGAGAGCCAAATTTTTTAAACTTAAACTATATAGGTAGGTACATTGTTATTAACTTAATTAGGGTACTCCTAAACTGGCCTTTGCTAAAAACGTCCTCAATCTGATTGAGGTTTACTGAGGTCGACCCCTTCCAACTCTCCCATCCACACTCATCTTGTATACTTGTTTCGTCTCCTTTCATTCATCCTCTCTATATGTCCAAACCATCTCAACATACCTAAAAAAATGTTTCATTTTATAACAATAAAGCCACCAACACAAAATAATTACAATCTTAAATTGATGACAAAAATACCTGTAGGATTTGCAGCTGGTTGGAAAAATACAGGTAACTTTATGCTTCGAGTAGGTACTTTTGTCACCCGCGGGATTAGCGGACGCGACTAGCAGTAACCACTGCACAATGAGACTGCTGACTGACTGGCTCACCCAACTCATGCATGAATCGAGTGTGCCTCCCCCGTGCTGTGTATCCCGTGGCCAGCCTGCACCGTGTCTCCTGTTGCCCAACCGACACCCCCTACTTCTTCTAACGCCACTTCTTCAAAATAGACTTGCCCAGGCGAAAAACCACTGATGCGCATGGGCCACGAAGTTTCAATCGCACTGTACGTGCGTGCCTGCACATGGTATTTTGTGAAAGAGCCACACTCAAGGGGCCAAAGAGCCGCATGTGGCTCGTGAGCCATGGTTTGCCAACCACTGCCCTAGACCACACATGTCAAACTCATGGCTGGCAGCCCTAGAGACAAAGGGAGGTCGAAGCAACTAGAAAAGGCCCAGGCCATTTTTAAAATAACCCAATGGGAGACAGCAAGACTTAGGCGACCTATAAGGAAATAGGTGACCAAATGTTATTCAGCCAATGAGGAACTGGAGGAGGGAGTAAATAAGTAGGCTATATTCCCTGCCCCACAGTGTTTTCCTGCACAATGGGCGCCCTCTCTGGAGACTCTTATTAAAAGTCTCATTTTCGCCATGCTTCTGTTTCCTAGTCCATCATTCGAAATTTGGACAGGTGAGCCATTTCTCACAACATTAAAAGAGCCAAACTGAGTTTTCTTAACGTTAAAAGAGCTAAATTTTGCTAACAGCTATTTAACTTTCTATATTTGCTTTCAAAATCTTTGTTTCCGTGATTAATTTATAACTAAGTAGTGTTTTATAGTGATATATAATCCTATTTGGCCAAGTATTTTAATATGTTTGACAAACTTCAAAAAATTAAAAAAAATTAAATAGCATTTTTCTAAAAATAACTTTGGTATTTTTCAGACTTATTCCTGAAATATTTTAAAAGATATGTATATATTTTAATAAAAGGATGAAATTAAACTAACTAGGACTATTTGAGATGCTAAAATCACATGGGAACTATTTAAAAAAATAGTTATGTTGTATATGTATTCATATACTATTGTTATTAAAATGTTCTAGGAATTGTATAAAAGTTTTCAAATTTTAATATATATTTTTGATAGTAGTACAGGTATCTCCCATATTCTCCCTCCTCCAAGCCCCTCCTCTACCCCCCAGTAAAAATTTAAAATGTCCTGATGTAATGTTTTCATTTGTAGTTCTAGCTGTTATTTTAAAATTTTGTGTGTTATAGAGAAAAGCACATTTTTTTTTGGTCAATTACATTGTAATCATATTTTTAACCACATCATTTTAAGTCTTTGTCATTTACAGAAAGTCATTGTCCTACTCTGACATTTTTGCAAATACCTTCAGAGAGAGTCAGGGAGGACTCTCACACTTACTTTAAAATAAAGGTTTCTGTTAAACTTTCAGATCATATCATTAAACTGGGTGAGGATTTTCAGAAGTCTAAGGAAAAACTGGATTCATAAAACTGCTAACAAAAAAGATTAAGGTCAACAAGAATTAATAAAATGGAACTGAATAAACTGATGAGGATGATTATAATCTTTATGACTTTTATATGCAATATTACTGGTTTTGTTATCTTTGTTTTCCATGTATGAGCAAACTTTTTTTCACCTATAACCTACAGCAATTTAGTAAATTATACCTTTGTAAGCAGAATCAAAATATTATCTTTTCCTTTCTACCTGATTTTTCCAGAATTTGGAAACTCTTAGTGAGTATTCCTGTTTTTATGGCAGTATAATTATTTATGTAAGTTGAGTAAGAATCTGTTCTTTTTGGAAACATTGGTTATAATACCAAGGCTTTGACTCAAATGCATGTCTAAACATGCATAGTCTCAGATATGACCAGGTAGCGTTAAGGAACAAGGATTGACTTATGGAATCCTTTTTGGGAAAACCATCCTGATAACTTGCTTATAGGGTTCCTGGCAGTCTTATCAGGTCAACCTATGCTTTTGGCTTTATCTGCTTTTGATATCCAATTAATTAAAGGAGACAAAGAATTTAAGCACCACAATTTGAACCAGGTGATTTATGTATAGTGGAAAAGACATATTTTGGAGGACTCTTTATAACCAAGATAGAAAGGACCATATTGGATACCTTTAACTAAACTGTATGCAGCCAAATTTAAAGGTGTTGACTCTTGGATTCCTGTTTCTCATTTAAAGAAAACTTTTACAACTAACTGGACTGCTCAAGCAATGGAGGATTTGAAATTAAAAATTACCAGGAAGTGAAACAGGTGGTACCTGCTGTGGACAGCTAACTCGTGATTCTGGACCTTGATTTTTTTCCTTTTTACCTAACTTTAGTTCCCCTTAAATTTATGCTTGGAAAGATAATTCAACATTGGGCTTTATCTTTAAACCTACCTCACAGGCCGTTTTGTTATTATGGGAATTTTTGTTGTTATAGAACTTTGTTTTGCACAGCTGAATACCTCTTGGGTAATCATTGCTCCATGTTTTGAGATGATCACGAAGGGCTACGGAACTTTATGTGAAAAACCTCATGAAACTACAGAAGATGTTTGCCCTTAAATGAATATGACAGCAAAGCCTTCCTCTGTTTTAGCACTCTCATTGTCAGGAGTGGTCTAAGGCTCCTAAGAAAATCACTTTTTCTCCTACATGGGACATGACATACCTGGAATGGGCCTTCCTAGAGACAGGGAACCAACAATAAAATGGCATACTGGAAATGAGCCTTTCTAGCGACAAGGGACAAACAATGCTTTTAATAACTGATCAGTATTGCCTTCCAATGATTGATCAGCAATAT